>NC_140593.1:543059466-545459466 GCF_964204655.1 Triturus cristatus
TGTCACTCACAAGAAGCAGGTGGCTTGGAAAACAAAGAACACATGCAGGCCTATTGGACAATCACAATGGTTGGCTACACAAAATGGCTGCCAGCCGCATGGTCACAACAACAACCAGCCACAATAAAGAAGACATGCAGGCTTATGTGAAAAGCACATTGGCTGGCTGCACAAAATGGCCACCAGCCACATGGTCACAACAACAAGTAGGAGGCCTGGAAAACAAAGAACGCATGCAGGCCTTTGGACATTGACTATACAAAATGGCCTCTGGCCACATGGCATGGGGATAAAGACAAATGGTGCCATATGGCACTCACACACTGGCCAGACAAAGGAGGCATGGTAACACAGAGAAAACAGCATTCATTCAGCAATGGCAAAAATGAAAATGAACAGGGCTACAAATGTTTACATCAATAAACATACTCCAAACACATTACCCCACTTATGCACAGTTTGCAGGGAAAAATGTGAAATACCACAACAAAAAATAATAATTGTATTTTAATCTAATGTCATCCATGGCCTAAATAATGTTTCAATCCAACAGGCACCACAGAAACCGTTATTTCATGCATCCATGACTAGTACAGGGCCTACTGGCTGGAAGGCCCATTGGCGGACTATGCCACATAGTGAATTAAATCAATATTGCAAATGTATTAAAAACATAGAGGAAATGTAATGAACTGTGCAACATGTATCTATTATAAAAGAAGAAAAAATACATGCAAAAAATAACTATGCCCCTACTGAAACTGCAGGCCACTCACCACAATAAATTTTAAAAATTGATTAAAAGTACAAATAACTCCAGGTGCACGCCTTCAATCAAAAAACACAATAGCGTATACACTAGATTTTCAACTTACTTGTGAAATCTCAAATAAAAAGTCTTTAAATCCAATGGTATATATGCCGCAGACAAGGAGAGTCATCCTTACAACTTAAAATCCCTATGAAAAGTGACCAGGAGAGTGACAAAAAGCTGGGAATATCCTGCTGGGCAGGAACAGGAAGTTGGAAACCCTGGGGTTCCTTTTGGAAAAAAAGCACACAAAAAAGGACTCCTCGCACAAAAAAACAAAGCCAACCATCCACTGGAGGATGTATTTGACTCCAACTCATCATTTCGGGAAGTTTTTGATGCTTCTTGAGGAGAGAATCTTCCCTAGATTGCAGCCGCAGTAGATCTTGCAAGATCAGAATTGCATACGTCACAAAACATCCGCCGGACGTTGCTGGCACATAAGAAAGAAACGCTGGCAACCACAAAACATCGTGAGAGCTTGTGGCTGGCTAGCAAATCTCGTGGCTCTCCTGAATGGCTAAGAAATTCCACCTGCAATCGCGGGCTCCAGCAAGTCGTCCGACTGCACTAACAAAAAATAAACTCTGCTCCATTACAGAGTGCAGAGTTTATCAGTATCCCCACGTTCTAGGCGGAGTTGCTGAACTCCGCAAACTCCGCCAGCGGAGCGGCATTTCAAGGCCAGGACTGATCCAAACAGGAAGAAAACAACAAACTAGAAGGTACAAATCAAGCACCCAGATTTTGTGAATCGCCCAAATTAGTAAGGTTACTACCAGGTGTAACAGTAAACTTACACATGTAAATTATTCACAAGTGGAGCTATTTGTGTGAATAGCCCCCTCAATGTCAGGTGAGATTGCTTGAACTCAAATGGTAGAGCTTCAATTGTAAAGCTAAATAATCAAGTATTGATCTAAGATCCACATCCTTTTTGTATAGTACTGCCACACATCCTAGATTTCATTCAGTCTGATCCACTGTAGAATAGTATAACTACTCAGAACTAGATGACATAAAGCAGACTCTGTGTTCTCATTGAAACATGTTTCTTCAATACAACAGATGTCAAGGTCAACTCTTTATATGGCTCTATGATTTCTTGGCAGTTTTCCACTGCAGATCAGGTGTTACACAGAGTCGCCCACAGAATAACAGTAGTGTCAGGATGAGGAGCCAAAAATGAAGAGATTTTGGTTAGACTGTGTTGTAAATGTTCTTTTCTCAGAGTTTTAATGAAAACTGGGGATCAATGAAACATTGGAGAGAACAAGGCCTGTATAGTATGGATTGGATTGCTTTTAGCCTTTGGCATTCCCTTTGAACACATTTGTTGCACATTCTCTGCACAGCTGTAAATAAATAGTACCCAAAAGTACTTTTTCCAAAGAGGAATTAATATTCAAACAATGTTCTAAGCAACTGACTGCAAAATGATGCAAAAGAGTAGTTGCATAGATTGAAGTATGTGTTTTTGGTATGTGGTCATGGTATAGCAGGGATTAATTAGCCCCCAGCTGTCCTGCATATTGTCTTCAAGAAGAAGACTAAACCCTTTCTCTTCACAGATGGTATCTGAGAAAAGGACCAATGGGCCTTACAGCCAATGTAGCTCCTTTGAATGTACATAGAACAAAAACAATCCAATCCAATAGTGTCCAGTCAGAACAGGGGAAAGTAGAGGATGCCACGATCGTGTGGAGGAAGGGAGAACCCTCTTGCCTCCCTCACCTGGTGCCGCTGGGTACCTGCAGACAGCGGACCAGCACCGCTGCCCCTGCTCACCCCAGAGGAGGAAAGAGTTCAAGTCAAAACCTGCTGCAGGGGTTCATGGATGCTGTCTTTCCAGACCCCTGGATGCCTGCTACTTGCCGGGGAGGGGAAGATTGAGGTAGGCATGTTTGAGGCGGTCTCTCTTGTCTACGTGGAATGTGGAAGTCAAGGAAGAGAGCGGCTGTCGAGTGGAATGGAGTATGTTCATAGGGCAGAGCCACCATCACCGGAAGGTTGTCAATCTGGAGTTTGTGCCGGAGGAGAATCCATGGTGGAATCAACTGTGAGGTCACACGGACGCTACCTGTCCAGTCACCAAGATGCCTGTGTCTTGCCAAAGCAGGGGATGTAAAGATTGATGCGCCCATGTTGAGGCTGAATGAGAAGAAAAGGTTCCAGTGCATGGGGCTAGCCTCCAGCATTGAAATAGCAAGAGCGTAATAACGAAAATGACAATGCAGTGAATAATCATGACACAGGCACGCACTAACCAGTACTCTGGTTTATTATAATATTGTGAATATCATAATGCTATGCATTATAATATCATTATGCAATTTCTATATTCTTTGAGCTCACTTTCCGCCAACATTGTTAGATTATATTTATGCTGGTTGTTTAAACTGCACATCTCTTGTACACATCATTGTAACGTTTTGTTTTTGTGTTTAGAAGCATGTATCTGTTTTGTATCTGATATGAAATTCATGTACTCTGAAGTCCTTATGTAATGTAACTGGCTCTATTGTGAAGCACTCTGACACCTTCAGGCACAGTATGCGCTATATAAAAATGCATAAATAAATGAGTAAATTTATGTACTGACATTCCACGTGAAAGAAGCATTTTTTGCAAAAATATGTCAGTTTTCTAAGCAATGTTCTAAGCAACTGACTGCAAGGGAATTCAGCGGAGTACAGCATGTAGTACAAAGGCAATCCTACATTGCAGGTCCTTGGAGGATTCTGATATGCACTATTGATACAGGTTTTGATGAAGGGGCATGATTTGCAACATCAGCAGGCCCACATTTTCCTTCATCCATGGGTGGTATGGGTCTGGGAATATTGTAATTATCTAATGTTCTTCAGAGCCTCGAATGTGTATGGAGGGTGGCCTAGTGCAGATTTTGGGGTAACTGACCAGTCCTCTTTTACCAGTTCCAAATTAAGCTACTTTGTGAAACCAATACATAAGTTGTATGCAGAGTGAACATTTATGGCGCGCACTTTGAGCACCACAGATTCCACTTGCAGATTTACAAAGTGTCGCTGTATCCTCAAGCAGCTGATATTTGGTTGTTACGAAAACAATTTGACCTTATAGTCCCCCTTCTCGTTTTTACTAGCCCACTCTCTCTGTATTTCCAGCCCAGATGCATTGCTGAGGAAAGAACAACTCACTCCCATTTGAGCATCCCAGCACACTACAGGAATAATAATACCCAGGCCAGGTTGGTGATAGTCACAATTTAAGTGAAATCATCCATTTGCAGAAAAGCCGTTGTGCAAGTTAAAATTTTCTTTTTTTTAAAAAATAGAAAAAGCCTAAATAACTTTTTATCTTTTAAATAAGGTGATTGTGTTTGTTAAATTGTGTATTATTTAATAATCAAATATAATTAAGTTATAAACAGATCACATAGTTGTTTAAACGTGTTATCCCATCTTGGTAAAAAGGTTGTTTGTGGTGTTTATTGGACAACCACCATTTTAAAGACGTAATAAAAGCTATGAAGGAGCTGGCTATGAGCAGGGTTGGACTGGCCAATTGAGCCCTATAGGCTGGTCTGACTGATCACTGTTTGCGCCGGTTTTTTAGAAGTTTGTGGGCCTATTTTATGGTCTTGTAGTCCGGTTTTTATTGTTGGTTTCTATGATTTTACCACAAGCTTTGCTTGGAGTAAACACAAATGCATGCAGTGTCTCTCCCTTGCTTAGGGAAAACCCATACATTGTCTCTTTACAAGTTCAAAACTGGTCTGATTTGCAAATGTGGGCCACTTTCTTAGTTATCTGGTTGTCAAATGAGTCCATTTTTATTTTGGTGCCCGATTTTTTTTTTGTCCTAGTCTGACCCTGGCCGTGAGCAGGGCTAGCTGTTTGCTACTCTAATATAGCTAATAAATCTGTAAAGGTACTGTGCTTTTGCTAAATTATACATTTAAAGATATGTAATGTGAAATAAATGTGACTTTTTAATAGACTATGTAGGTTATATTGAGTGATTTGAAAAAGAAATAGCAAATTGAGCAATGCATGAATGCTCAAAATCTCCTATTGCCTGTGAGTTTGTCTTCTCTCATAGGTTTCGAGCAAAATGCAGAGCGAGGATATGAGAGATGTTGAAGGGTGGCCTTAGCTCGTGTAATTCAGTGTAGTGTAATCAAGTGGAATTATCAACGAATTCAGCAAAATTATGTGAGAAAAGTAATTCTTTGTTTAGTGCTATATGTTCGTTCACCAATGCCCCCTTATATCCAAATGGATGCGAGAATGCATTTTGCACGAAGAATAGAAATAAACAGTGGCGGCTCCCCCATTGGGGCGTGGGGGCGTTGCCCCACTGCTTTCTCGCAGTGCGAGAAGGCAGAAACATAAACGGTATAAACTACCATTTAAGTTTCTGCCTTCTCGCATTGCGAGAAAGCAGAAGACGTGCCTCTGGGCCTGGTTGGGGGCGGGGGGGTGGGTGGTCCTGCTCGAGGGCCGGGGGGAGTGGCTTACCCACTGTTGTGGGTACTGACTGTTTGGTCAGCCCTGAGCCGACCAAACAGTCAGTACCCACAACAGTGGGTAAGCCACTCCCCCCGGCCCTCGAGCAGGACCGCCCACTCTCCGTCTTTCTCTAGGCAGAGAAAATGTCCCGGCTGGGAAGCTAGCCTGCTGCGCCTACCAGCGCTCCCCCAGAAAATGCCGGCCGCCGCTGCTTTTATTTTAATTCATTTAGTTTTATTCGTTCCCCACCTGTGGGCCGCGATCCCCCCCCTCGAGCATGCCGGCCGCCGCTGATGCGTTTATTACACAACACTAAATTTTAAGCTCCGCCATAGGCAGAGGGCAGGTACCTATGACTTGCGTTTCTGTTCCCACAGGTACCAGAACTTAATTTGTCAGACAGAGGCTGCTTTGAAATGGAAGAGATCTTTTGAACTGCATGCTCAGTGTATTGAAATGGAAGCTAATTAAGTAATGCCAATAAAACGACAACTATCTTCACTGAGTTTAATTCATTTAGTTTTATTCATTCCCCACCCGCGGGCCGCGATCCCACCCCCCCTCGAGCATACCGGCCGCCGCTGCAGGAATATAGTATGTAGGTCACAAGCTGGAGTTCGAATTTCCCATCTTGCTGCTTGCTTGACTACTAGAATTTATCTCCGACCTGTGGTGGCATTTTAAAATTAAAATACTGATCTTCGTGTTCTGCTTTGCAGTGCATGGTGGTGGGTAATGGCGATCCTCGTGTTCCATTTTACCGTGCCTGGTGGTGGTTAATGGGTTGCCACTAGGACGGCTGACCCTTGTTTGAGTGGGTCTTCAGAACCCGTGCTCTCGTCACCCCCAAGGATGTCATTCTGATCAATATACTTAAATGTTACGGAAATAGTTTCTTTCCGTGGGACCAATTTGCTTTTATTTGAATCTGATTGTGAACAGATTACTGCAGCGGAGCACATTCAGCCGAAATGGGCTCCGTACCTGCTGCACAAAGCTGTTGCCACCTGGATTCAAATCAAACTCAAGTGGTCGCACGGAGAGAAACTATTTCCGTAACATTCAAGTATAATGTTTCAAGTTTCCATGTAGTTCAGTTCAGTTTACCTCATACTTTTTACTCTTGGCAGAGGGAATGCAGGGTGACCCATTTTATTAATATAGCTACGATTATTCAAAGTTTTGATTGTATTTTATGTATAAACATGGCACTTTAAAAAATCGATAATAATATCTTTTCGGAATGGAGCAGGTTACTTGTAGACTAATTAGATTGCACATGTGATGCTTTTGTTTAAGGAATCGATAGATGATGAAGAAGAAAACAAACTGCAATACTAAACATTAAAACGTTGCTATTAGTACAATTTACGTTATCTTTAGAAGATAGTTAGCAGGCTTCACCGATCTGACATCAAAATGGGTTTTGTGAGCTGGTGTAAAAAATTGCAACCCAATTGTTTCACTTCTAATTACTTAGCATTATTCTGGCCACGTTGCACTCAATTTTATTCCAAGCAAGAACCAAGCATCAGTAGATTTCATTTTTAAAGTTATATCAACAAATAAAGAAATATGTAAGGTACTCATCATTGTTATCTCAAAGTCAATTATGAAGTTTGTTGTGGTTATAATGAATAAGCAGCTACCAACATCATTACATGTAATCTCTTTATTGATTCTGTAACTGCACTTTCGCAATTGCTTTATTAGTCTTCTTGCTTTCTTAAAGATGCTTGAAAATGCACCATTTGCACACTATTTTTTCTATTTTTTCTGGGGGGGGGGGGGACCTCCCTTATGACGGTTGGGCTCACTGTGGTCACTCACCACTTGCCATTCATCACAAACGTTTACGCCTCATGACTTTCAAATGTCACCAGCCGCCACTGGAAATAAATGCAACAGAATGTGCTTTTGGGGTAGGATTGGGGAAGCATTTATCCCCAACTTACTTCCTGCATTTAGCTCTATTTTCTTAGTGGACAATGCAGCCTCAGTGAGAAATACAAATACAAAATACAAATAGCGAGTACCCACTCACACTCGCTTGCGCTGGAAGACCCTCGCTGAAGTGCTCTTGCAGTACGAATTTTTCCTGCAAATTACTCTTAATTACTCGAGGGGTAGTTTTCGAGTAATTATCAGTAATGACATGTTAAAGAGTAACATGGAGTTACCAAAATTAATCTGATTACTCTGACATAATAAAAATTTTGGCCAGGCCTAAAAATGTTGCAACCAACATGAAGTACTGGGTTCTAAACTGCTGTCACTTTTTCACGAAGACATGTGATTCCTTCACCTCAGGGTGCTGAATGCCCCAAAACAATCATCTGTATGGAACGGCTTATTTCTGGAAATTCATCAGTGAGTGAAGGAAATACATTTGCTCCACCTACATGGCAAAGTTACAAACCCAACCAATTACATAAGCATAATGCCCAATTCACCCTGTTTTTGAGAGCCATTCAAATCTGCCATTAATTAAAAAAATACATCTAAATATTATTTTCAGAAAAGCAGGAGCATCCTTGACCTTTGCATTGCATGTCTATACTTGTGCTACACAGGTACTTTGGAACATACATTCCTTTCTTACTGAATGCATACGTTCTCTATAAGTCAATTAAAAAGCGAATGTTCACTGTTCTAAATTAGAGAGTTGACTGAATGCTTACTCACATTTATTTGCCACTCTGGACGCTTGAGTGGGAGTGCATTTTGCACAGCACGCTGCCTCTCAAAAGTTATTTAATAGGATATTCTATCAGTTTATGAAATATTAATTGATATAATGCATCAATTAAATCACCCTTGACGCTCAGAATTAAATATTATTCATTGGCAATATTACATCATCTTAATTAGTCTCACTGCACTCAAGCTATCTCGATTAAAGCATTAATTAGAGGAATGCTCCTTAGAGATACCTAATAAGTATTCATTCTGTTTAGATTTTCTGTGTTTCTCTGTTCAGGTTTGCCCATTTCTTACTGAGCTTGTTTACTCCCCTCCCCGCATCTCAAATCTTAAAAGAAATGTTGTGTGGGATTCAGCTTGTTGACGGCAAGTCACCACTACCCAGGTGTAGAGGAAGTGACTTCACAGCACCTTTTGACCCTGATTACATCACAGAGTAAAATCCTCTGGTCTCCCATATGCTGACACATTCCCCTGTTTCTGAGGGTCTATGTGAAGGGCAAGAACTGCATACTGCACTGAACCCTCTCGAGTTCAGTTCCTGCCACTGCTTTTTTGACCCATGAAGCCAGAGTGTACCAAGGGATGCCAGTGCTAACCATGCTGTGATTTGTGTTAGGTTTTATATTGACGGTCTTCTATAGAGTAAACAAAACCTAGGGAAAACCCATGAACAAATATAAACTGACGGAATACATTAAGCTCCTTGAAATGTACTGACTTGACCGGTGAGAATGTAGGAACATCGCAGGTTAAAAACGAGAGGGTGGGCTTACCAGTGTTTCAGGTGGAGGCTGACGCTATACTAGTGGAGTAGCATAATTTTGGCTTTATCATTTTAGATTTGGCTAGGATATATATATATGTGGGTACAGCAAAAGTAGTCACAGTGTTGCAGGAAGCTGTTTATTCACACAACTCGTTTCGACTGCCCAGCAGCCTTGATCACATGTGCATACATTACCTCTAGGGTGTCCTTAAAATTGCATGGTAGAAATAAAGAAAGGGACACATAAGAGTCCAATGTGTCGGCCATATTGGAACGTGGTTATTCAAAGCCAGTGAGAGTAGTACGTGCCATGGAAAGTGCATATCATGCCTAATAGCAAATTAACACAAACAAAAACGACTATTTGAACAGTTAGCCAGGTAGTCAAATGAATTGCTCATAGCAAGTTGGCACCCAACTGGTGAAGACTAACTATCAGGGGCAAAGTGCTCCAAAAGATTACATTGCTAATGCAAACCTTGACCAGGGAACACTATTACGGTAGGCCAGTAGGCTTGTAGGCATAGTGACTGACCCAATCAAAGTTTATAGGTGGGTTCGTCAGGGTTGTGTATTGGCTCCCACTTACTTTCTTCTCACTTTTCATAAATGGAGTTGTTCAGCATCTTGGTGATATTCCAGCTGATGCACCGACTTTGGGGGGGGGGGGCAAGGTGACAACTCTACTTTTTGCTGATTACACGCTGCTAGTCTCCAAGACCCACAGATGCCTGCAACTGCTCCTAAACCACTTTGAGATCTTTTGCGTAATGAGAGGTCTAGAGGTTAACACCTCGAAGACCAACCTCCTAATGCTGAATCCCCGGAAATCATTTAAAGGAAAGCTGACACTGGGTGGGATTCCCCTCAAGAGAGTGAGCACCTTTGATTATTTGGAGTCCCTCTCTCTGAAGATTTGTCTTGGAAGCACCATGTGACAAGGTGGACCCTTCAGCATACGCGGACCGACAAGGCTTTGATTAAAGAGCAAAGGATCTCCTTGAGCAAACCAGTAGCAGCCCCTTTTGTACTTATGATCATAGGGCTATGGGTTTGACTTTTTATGGGGAAGAACTTTGGGGCTTTGAAAACTTGGACGGCCTTCTTGTGACTGAGAACACATTTTTGAGAGCATATTAGGGTGTGAGTAGGTGCATCAGATTTTCACATGGATGATGTCATCAGTGATGTCATTTGAGATGTCATCAGTGATGTCATCAGGGATATCACTGACCATGTCATGAATGATGTAATATGTGATGTCATCAGCAGTGCATTGCGGGGGCGCGAGTTATAGTTATCTGAACTAACTATAACGGGGAATTTCTATTGTTTTGTATGAGAGAAACGTCCAACTAACTATAATGTCCCTGAAACCTATGTTTTTTTCAGTGAATATATATATATACACACACACATGTATATGTATATATACACATATATGTGTGTGTGTGTGTGTGTATATATATATATATATATATATATTCACTTAAAAAACCATAGGTTTCACACATGTTATAGTTAGCTGTACATTTCACTCGTAAAAAACCAATGAAATTCCACGTTATAGTTAGATCAGGTAACTATAACTTGCGCGCCCACAATAAACTGCTGATGACGTCACATATTACATCACTCATGATATGGTCAGTAACATCACTCATGACATCAATGATGACATCTGAAATTACACATTGTGGATTGCGGTCGCGCAAGTTATCTAACTATAACGTGGAATTTCATTGGTTTTTTACGAGTGAAATGTACAGCTAACTATAACATGTGTGAAACCTATGTTTTTTTAAGTGAATTTGCAAGGTTTTGTAAATGATAATTCCTAACTATAACGTGTGTGAAACCTATGGTTTTTTCAGTGAATTTGTACGTTTTTTTAAATGCTAAGTTATGTTTTTTATTTTCTGGTTTTTCACTGTGCGCACACCCTGCGCGCACGGTGCGCTTCGCACACCGTGCGCGCGCTGTGGGCGCTCGGTGCGCTCCGCGCACCGAGCGCCCACGTTGCGCTGTCCACGCCGTGCGCGCCTCGCCTTTTTTTACACAGTAACATTTGTTTTTTTCTCCCTTGTGGGTCCTTTAATTTATTTAATAAATGTGATTGTTACTTCTTTATTTATTTTTTTTATTTTTTTTTGCCGTGCGCGTACGGTAAGCTTACCGTACGCGTACTCCGCGATTTTTTTTAAAATTATTAAATGTATTTTCCGTACTTTTGGGTCCTTCTTGGACCCCCTGACAAACACTAGGGGGTCTGCAACTCTCTTCATTGCCCCCTTTTCACGTTCCCCACCTTTTTTGTGCTACACAGGTACTTTGGAACATACATTCCTTTCTTACTGAATGCATACGTTCTCTATAAGTCAATTAAAAAGCGAATGTTCACTGTTCTAAATTAGAGAGTTGACTGAATGCTTACTCACATTTATTTGCCACTCTGGACGCCTTGAGTGGGAGTGCATTTTGCACAGCACGCTGCCTCTCAAAAGTTATTTAATAGGATATTCTATCAGTTTATGAAATATTAATTGATATAATGCATCAATTAAATCACCCTTTACGCTCAGAATTAAATATTATTCATTGGCAATATTACATCATCTTAATTAGTCTCACTGCACTCAAGCTATCTCGATTAAAGCATTAATTAGAGGAATGCTCCTTAGAGATACCTAATAAGTATTCATTCTGTTTATATTTTCTGTGTTTCTCTGTTCAGGTTTGCCCATTTCTTACTGAGCTTGTTTACTCCCCTCCCCGCATCTCAAATCTTAAAAGAAATGTTGTGTGGGATTCAGCTTGTTGACGGCAAGTCACCACTACCCAGGTGTAGAGGAAGTGACTTCACAGCACCTTTTGACCCTGATTACATCACAGAGTAAAATCCTCTGGTCTCCCATATGCTGACACATTCCCCCTGTTTCTGAGGGTCTATGTGAAGGGCAAGAACTGCATACTGCACTGAACCCTCTCGAGTTCAGTTCCTGCCACTGCTTTTTTGACCCATGAAGCCAGAGTGTACCAAGGGATGCCAGTGCTAACCATGCTGTGATTTGTGTTAGGTTTTATATTGACGGTTTTCTATAGAGTAAACAAAACCTAGGGAAAACCCATGAACAAATATAAACTGACGGAATACATTAAGCTCCTTGAAATGTACTGACTTGACCGGTGAGAATGTAGGAACATCGCAGGTTAAAAACGAGAGGGTGGGCTTACCAGTGTTTCAGGTGGAGGCTGACGCTATACTAGTGGAGTAGCATAATTTTGGCTTCATCATTTTAGATTTGGCTAGGATATATATATATGTGGATACAGCAAAAGTAGTCACAGTGTTGCAGGAAGCTGTTTATTCACACAACGCGTTTCGACTGCCCAGCAGCCTTGATCACATGTGCATACATTACCTCTAGGGTGTCCTTAAAATTGCATGGTAGAAATAAAGAAAGGGACACATAAGAGTCCAATGTGTCAGCCATATTGGAACGTGGTTATTCAAAGCCAGTGAGAGTAGTACGTGCCATGGAAAGTGCATATCATGCCTAATAGCAAATTAACACAAACAAAAACGACTATTTGAACAGTTAGCCAGGTAGTCAAATGAATTGCTCATAGCAAGTTGGCACCCAACTGGTGAAGACTAACTATCAGGGGCAAAGTGCTCCAAAAGATTACATTGCTAATGCAAACCTTTACCAGGGAACACTATTACGGTAGGCCAGTAGGCTTGTAGGCATAGTGACTGACCCAATCAAAGTTTATAGGTGGGTCCGTCAGGGTTGTGTATTGGCTCCCACTTACTTTCTTCTCACTTTTCATAAATGGAGTTGTTCAGCATCTTGGTGATATTCCAGCTGATGCACCGACTTTGGGGGGGGGGGCAAGGTGACAACTCTACTTTTTGCTGATTACACGCTGCTAGTCTCCAAGACCCACAGATGCCTGCAACTGCTCCTAAACCACTTTGAGATCTTTTGCGTAATGAGAGGTCTAGAGGTTAACACCTCGAAGACCAACCTCCTAATGCTGAATCCCCGGAAATCATTTAAAGGAAAGCTGACACTGGGTGGGATTCCCCTCAAGAGAGTGAGCACCTTTGATTATTTGGAGTCCCTCTCTCTGAAGATTTGTCTTGGAAGCACCATGTGACAAGGTGGACCCTTCAGCATACGCGGACCGACAAGGCTTTGATTAAAGAGCAAAGGATCTCCTTGAGCAAACCAGTAGCAGCCCCTTTTGTACTTATGATCATAGGGCTATGGGTTTGACTTTTTATGGGGAAGAACTTTGGGGCTTTGAAAACTTGGACGGCCTTCTTGTGACTGAGAACACATTTTTGAGAGCATATTAGGGTGTGAGCAGGTGCATCAGATTTTCACATGGATGATGTCATCAGTGATGTCATTTGAGATGTCATCAGTGATGTCATCAGGGATGTCACTGACCATGTCATGAATGATGTAATATGTGATGTCATCAGCAGTGCATTGCGGGGGCGCGAGTTATAGTTATCTGAACTAACTATAACGGGGAATTTCTATTGTTTTGTATGAGAGAAACGTCCAACTAACTATAATGTCCCTGAAACCTATGTTTTTTTCAGTGAATATATATATATATATACACACACACATGTATATGTATATATACACATATATGTGTGTGTGTGTGTATATATATATATATATATATTCACTTAAAAAACCATAGGTTTCACACATGTTATAGTTAGCTGTACATTTCACTCGTAAAAAACCAATGAAATTCCACGTTATAGTTAGATCAGGTAACTATAACTTGCGCACCCACAATAAACTGCTGATGACGTCACATATTACATCACTCATGATATGGTCAGTAACATCACTCATGACATCAATGATGACATCTGAAATTACACATTGTGGATTGCAGTCGCGCAAGTGATCTAACTATAACGTGGAATTTCATTGGTGTTTTACGAGTGAAATGTACAGCTAACTATAACATGTGTGAAACCTATGTTTTTTTAAGTGAATTTGCAAGGTTTTGTAAATGATAATTCCTAACTATAACGTGTGTGAAACCTATGGTTTTTTCAGTGAATTTGTACGTTTTTTTAAATGCTAAGTTATGTTTTTTTCTTTTCTGGTTTTTCACTGTGCGCACACCCTGCGCGCACGGTGCGCTTCGCACACCGTGCGCGCGCTGTGGGCGCTCGGTGCGCACCGCGCACCGAGCTCCCACGTTGCGCTGTCCACGCCGTGTGCGCCTCGCCTTTTTTTACACAGTAACATTTGTTTTTTTCTCCCTTGTGGGTCCTTTAATTTATTTAATAAATGTGATTGTTACTTCTTTATTTATTTTTTTTATTTTTTTTTGCCGTGCGCGTACGGTAAGCTTACCGTACGCGTACTCCGCGATTTTTTTTAAAATTATTAAATGTATTTTCCGTACTTTTGGGTCCTTCTTGGACCCCCTGACAAACACTAGGGGGTCTGCAACTCTCTTCATTGCCCCCTTTTCACGTTCCCCACCTTTTTTGTGCTACACAGGTACTTTGGAACATACATTCCTTTCTTACTGAATGCATACGTTCTCTATAAGTCAATTAAAAAGCGAATGTTCACTGTTCTAAATTAGAGAGTTGACTGAATGCTTACTCACATTTATTTGCCACTCTGGACGCCTTGAGTGGGAGTGCATTTTGCACAGCACGCTGCCTCTCAAAAGTTATTTAATAGGATATTCTATCAGTTTATGAAATATTAATTGATATAATGCATCAATTAAATCACCCTTTACGCTCAGAATTAAATATTATTCATTGGCAATATTACATCATCTTAATTAGTCTCACTGCACTCAAGCTATCTCGATTAAAGCATTAATTAGAGGAATGCTCCTTAGAGATACCTAATAAGTATTCATTCTGTTTATATTTTCTGTGTTTCTCTGTTCAGGTTTGCCCATTTCTTACTGAGCTTGTTTACTCCCCTCCCCGCATCTCAAATCTTAAAAGAAATGTTGTGTGGGATTCAGCTTGTTGACGGCAAGTCACCACTACCCAGGTGTAGAGGAAGTGACTTCACAGCACCTTTTGACCCTGATTACATCACAGAGTAAAATCCTCTGGTCTCCCATATGCTGACACATTCCCCCTGTTTCTGAGGGTCTATGTGAAGGGCAAGAACTGCATACTGCACTGAACCCTCTCGAGTTCAGTTCCTGCCACTGCTTTTTTGACCCATGAAGCCAGAGTGTACCAAGGGATGCCAGTGCTAACCATGCTGTGATTTGTGTTAGGTTTTATATTGACGGTTTTCTATAGAGTAAACAAAACCTAGGGAAAACCCATGAACAAATATAAACTGACGGAATACATTAAGCTCCTTGAAATGTACTGACTTGACCGGTGAGAATGTAGGAACATCGCAGGTTAAAAACGAGAGGGTGGGCTTACCAGTGTTTCAGGTGGAGGCTGACGCTATACTAGTGGAGTAGCATAATTTTGGCTTCATCATTTTAGATTTGGCTAGGATATATATATATGTGGATACAGCAAAAGTAGTCACAGTGTTGCAGGAAGCTGTTTATTCACACAACGCGTTTCGACTGCCCAGCAGCCTTGATCACATGTGCATACATTACCTCTAGGGTGTCCTTAAAATTGCATGGTAGAAATAAAGAAAGGGACACATAAGAGTCCAATGTGTCAGCCATATTGGAACGTGGTATTCAAAGCCAGTGAGAGTAGTACGTGCCATGGAAAGTGCATATCATGCCTAATAGCAAATTAACACAAACAAAAACGACTATTTGAACAGTTAGCCAGGTAGTCAAATGAATTGCTCATAGCAAGTTGGCACCCAACTGGTGAAGACTAACTATCAGGGGCAAAGTGCTCCAAAAGATTACATTGCTAATGCAAACCTTTACCAGGGAACACTATTACGGTAGGCCAGTAGGCTTGTAGGCATAGTGACTGACCCAATCAAAGTTTATAGGTGGGTCCGTCAGGGTTGTGTATTGGCTCCCACTTACTTTCTTCTCACTTTTCATAAATGGAGTTGTTCAGCATCTTGGTGATATTCCAGCTGATGCACCGACTTTGGGGGGGGGGGCAAGGTGACAACTCTACTTTTTGCTGATTACACGCTGCTAGTCTCCAAGACCCACAGATGCCTGCAACTGCTCCTAAACCACTTTGAGATCTTTTGCGTAATGAGAGGTCTAGAGGTTAACACCTCGAAGACCAACCTCCTAATGCTGAATCCCCGGAAATCATTTAAAGGAAAGCTGACACTGGGTGGGATTCCCCTCAAGAGAGTGAGCACCTTTGATTATTTGGAGTCCCTCTCTCTGAAGATTTGTCTTGGAAGCACCATGTGACAAGGTGGACCCTTCAGCATACGCGGACCGACAAGGCTTTGATTAAAGAGCAAAGGATCTCCTTGAGCAAACCAGTAGCAGCCCCTTTTGTACTTATGATCATAGGGCTATGGGTTTGACTTTTTATGGGGAAGAACTTTGGGGCTTTGAAAACTTGGACGGCCTTCTTGTGACTGAGAACACATTTTTGAGAGCATATTAGGGTGTGAGCAGGTGCATCAGATTTTCACATGGATGATGTCATCAGTGATGTCATTTGAGATGTCATCAGTGATGTCATCAGGGATGTCACTGACCATGTCATGAATGATGTAATATGTGATGTCATCAGCAGTGCATTGCGGGGGCGCGAGTTATAGTTATCTGAACTAACTATAACGGGGAATTTCTATTGTTTTGTATGAGAGAAACGTCCAACTAACTATAATGTCCCTGAAACCTATGTTTTTTTCAGTGAATATATATATATATACACACACACATGTATATGTATATATACACATATATGTGTGTGTGTGTGTATATATATATATATATATATATATTCACTTAAAAAACCATAGGTTTCACACATGTTATAGTTAGCTGTACATTTCACTCGTAAAAAACCAATGAAATTCCACGTTATAGTTAGATCAGGTAACTATAACTTGCGCACCCACAATAAACTGCTGATGACGTCACATATTACATCACTCATGATATGGTCAGTAACATCACTCATGACATCAATGATGACATCTGAAATTACACATTGTGGATTGCAGTCGCGCAAGTGATCTAACTATAACGTGGAATTTCATTGGTTTTTTACGAGTGAAATGTACAGCTAACTATAACATGTGTGAAACCTATGTTTTTTTAAGTGAATTTGCAAGGTTTTGTAAATGATAATTCCTAACTATAACGTGTGTGAAACCTATGGTTTTTTCAGTGAATTTGTACGTTTTTTTAAATGCTAAGTTATGTTTTTTTCTTTTCTGGTTTTTCACTGTGCGCACACCCTGCGCGCACGGTGCGCTTCGCACACCGTGCGCGCGCTGTGGGCGCTCGGTGCGCTCCGCGCACCGAGCTCCCACGTTGCGCTGTCCACGCCATGTGCGCCTCGCCTTTTTTTACACAGTAACATTTGTTTTTTTCTCCCTTGTGGGTCCTTTAATTTATTTAATAAATGTGATTGTTACTTCTTTATTTATTTTTTTTATTTTTTTTTGCCGTGCGCGTACGGTAAGCTTACCGTACGCGTACTCCGCGATTTTTTTTAAAATTATTAAATGTATTTTCCGTACTTTTGGGTCCTTCTTGGACCCCCTGACAAACACTAGGGGGTCTGCAACTCTCTTCATTGCCCCCTTTTCACGTTCCCCACCTTTTTTCTCGAGAGACAGAAAATGGCGGCCGACACTTCCTGATTTCGACCGATTCGAATGTTTACAGTCATGTAACCACCAATCAGAATTGAGCTCGCGCACGGCACCGTACGTGTACGGTAAGCTAACGGTAAGCGCACGGAGCGCGCTTACAGATATATATATTGATTTAAATGCTATTTTCTCAGGACCTACTGAACAGATTTACACCAGACCTACAAAAGGCACATCCTTGACCTGTGGACTACCTCTCTGCCAAATTTCAAGTAATTCTGTTCAGCCGTTCGGGCTGTAGCTCGGACTAAAGGTCCTATGGGAAAATGCATGGGGAAAACGCGTTTTGGGACCCACCTTTTTTCTCAGCCCCCGCTTGATGAATCCCCCCGAGACTTTCAGGGTAGGAGCGGAGCATAGCGCCCCATTAGTTTTGAAAATTTCGCGAGGATTCGTCGACCGGCGCCAAAGTTATTCCAAATAGAATGTTGCGGATTTCCTATGGAAACACGGTCCTAACTATAACTATCTACTGGCGACCGCCAGTAGATAATATATATATATTGTAGTGAAGATCGTTATCTATATGTACAATGCTAAGTTAGCACAACCACGTTAGATGTTAGAAAGCCATCTTGCCACTTTTGCTGCTTTTGCACACAACACTGTAGTCACATGTTATTAAATTGAGAAATGCTTACTCGACTTTGCTTCACATGAGAACTGTCTGTTGTTCACATCCCAAACAGTGAGCAGCGACCTTGGTCTGTACACAGTGTAAAGAAACAGTCTGGGTCGCTAGACGGTGCATGTTGTTGAGTTCAGGTTGATCGGCCCACTATTTTAGCCATAACACGCACGCAGCTGCAAATGCCTGAAAGTCGGGTGCTTTTAATATTGCAGTGTTACATGTTTTCATTACATTCGGAAGAAGAGCTTTCCCAGGAGCAGAGCATAGCTGATCCTGGGATGTGATCTCACTGAGCTGATCTTTACGGTATGGGGTTCCCCATTCAAGCCTAGAGACATTTTACTAGTCTAATAATTATACTATTAGTTTGCTAGCGAAAGGAAGGTGGCTTAGAGCCACTGTCATCTTAGTATGATTACTCCTTTCATTTTCTATGGTATTGTAACTATGCTGATGGTTTTGATTTTAATCGTTTGTCTGCTTATGTTAGCCAAACTGCTGCATCTTAGGACACGAGGTTTATAAAATAAACTCTTTAAACTTTTACCGTGTCTCTGTTTATTCTGTTGTGGACTGATATCCATCTTGGGTTGGTTACAGGGAAGCTCTTCTCCTCACTCGGCGCTCTAGCGCACTAGCAGTCAGGTGGTCAGGGTAGAGGCAGTTTCTGGACATAGCTTTATAAGCTTGGACTGAGGTAGGAGCGCCCTATCAGGCTCTACACTACTGCGTGTTGTGCTGGCTTTAAGACGCGTTAGCAATTTTTAAAATATCCCATTTTGTATATTATTTTGTTTTTAGTTTAACCTAGGTTTTTCCCCCCTGCTTTTACTCACCCTCCGCATTGCCGCACTTATATTGTTTCCCTCACCGCTATCTGGCGGCTCTGGCCCTCGCGTTGTGCAACTACTGGGCGCCATCTTGGGTTGGTTCCAGGGAAGCTCTTCTCCTCACTCGGCGCTCTAGCGCTCTAGCAGTCAGGTGGTCAGGGTAGAGCCCTATTTTAACTGGACATTATGACGCGCAGCGTTTGCGCGCAGCGTGAGCGCCACAGTGACGCCGGAGTCACGCCAGAGACCAGCCCGTCTGCTCCCGTCCGCACTGAGGACGGGCTGGCCGGCTGGACATCAGGTCAGTGTAGGGAAAATCCCATACCTCGTTCGCATTCTATGAACGATCTTCTCAGGCTGAAACCTCCCAGACTCCCATGTTCCCATAAGAACGCACCGGATGAGTTTCTATTTCCGTTAGGCTGTGGATGCTCACTGAGAGGTTCTGGGGATCTGATTTCCCCCCCATCCTCCCACTCGTCAAGACATAATACCGATATTGGAATCAGTCTGGTGAGTGATGATTGTATCCTTGTTAATGCCCGTTCACTGATAAAGAACAATATTGCATTTAGGGAGCTTGTACTGGACAGGAAACCCTCATGGGTCTTCGTCACGGAGACATGGGCAAGGGACTCCTCTGGTCCAGACCTTGTGGAAGCGGTCCCTATGGGCTACTGCCTGTCTCGGCAGGATAGAATTGGCCGTGTGGGAGGAGGTTTAGTGATTCTGTATAAGGACAGTTTCTATTGCCATAATCTATCTCTATCAGACCCTAAAGATAATTTCCAGGCCATGTATTTTTCTCTTAAAGGTGTTCTTGAGACCACTTTTAATGGGATTTTGATTTATCGTCCCCCTGGTCCCAGAAGGGATTTTGGACTTCAGCTGCTCCACATTTTAGAACCCTATTTTGGTCGAAAAAATCTAACGGTTCTGGGAGACCTAAACTATCACTTAGAGTTGCAGGAGACCACTGATACTCTTTCCCTGTTGGAGGTCATGTCTGCTTGTGGATTGACTCAATTGGTCAGAGGTATTACCCATCGAGCGGGTCATACGTTAGATGGGATCTTTTCGAATGATGAGAGGTTGGTGGTAAAAGACCCCTTCTTACTCTCATGGTCCGATCATTTGGCTGTCCCGTTTGAGGTGTCTTGCCCAATTGTGGACAGGCACGATAAAGCTCTGAGCAAATTAGAACTCCGTAGGGACTTTAAGAAAATTACTGACAGTTCTTTTGCCCCTTGGGCTCCCAGCCTGGCCATTCCTCAAAAGGAGAATGTTCAGGTGGCGGTTATGCAATTTGAAAAGACTGTCACTGAGGCACTAGATGAGTTGGCTCCTATCCGGGTGCGTTACTCAGCGAGAAAAAAGCCCTCTGCCCCTTGGTTTTCGGAACACCTAAGATCTCTCAGACAGGAAGTTAGGAGACGGGAGCGGCTTTGGCATACTAGTTGGGATTGGGTGGACAAGGAGGCACACAAAATCCTGATGAGGAAGTATAAGCTGGAAGTGATAAGGGCTAAACAGGAATACTTTACGTCCCTTACCTCCTCTTTGTCCTCCCCTAAGGAGCTCTTCAGGATAGTGGACTCTCTTATGTCCCTTCAAACCCCGGACCCTGTTACTGCTTCGCAGCAGCTCTGTGACAGCATAGCTGTCTTCTTTCAGACGAAGATCTCTGATATTTATTCCGCCTTAGAGCTGCAGAGGACCCTGACTACTGAGCCCCCTGTATTTAGGGATGTGGCCCCTGTTCCCACGGTCCCCACGGAGAACTTCTCTCTGGGACGTTTGGAGTCCTTCCCTTTCCTTTCCTTGCAAGATTCAGAGATCCTCCTGAATAACATCAAGTCAGGCTCACCTCTGGATGTTTGTCCTCTTAAGATCCTTAAGCAATGCAGGGAAACCCTTTTGCCCCCCCTTGTTGACATCATGAATAGGGCCATGAAGGATGGTATCTTCCTCCCTCAATGGAAAAGGGCGGTAGTGAAGCCTTTACTCAAGAAACCATCTCTTGATCCTGGGGTCTTAAAGAACTTCCGCCCCATCTCACTACTCCCTGCCCCTGCGAAGATGTTAGAAACTCACCTTAATAAGCATCTCGCAGCTTTTGTAGAAAGTACAGGCTGCCTTGATCATTCCCAGCATGGTTTCAGGAGGGAACATAGCACCGAGTCGGCCCTCACCATGGTGTTGGATAATATCCGCACACGTGTGGATGGGGGCCAGACCGCCCTCCTTATCCTGCTGGACCTCACAGCAGCCTTTGATACCATCTCTCCCTCAGTCTTATCATCTCGTCTGAGGGAGATTGGGGTTGAGGGAGCAGCCTTGTGTCTATTGGCCTCTTTCCTCGGCCAAAGAGAGCAAAGAGTGAAGTTGGGCGAGTTTCTATCTCCATCCATGTCTGTGCAATGTGGGGTCCCTCAGGGGTCGGCCTTAAGTCCGACCCTTTTTAACATATATGTGACCCCCCCTTGCCAGACTAATTAGATCTTTTGGGATGGAGGTAGTTTCCTATGCAGATGACACACAGATCCTTGTCTCTCTCTCCCAGTCAGTTAGGTCGACTGCCTCCAATTTTAAATCTTGTATGGAGGCAGTGGGACAATGGATGATTCATAATTCATTGAAACTGAATGGGGAGAAGACGGAGGTGATGGTGTTTGGAGGGAAGGAAGAGGTTTGGTCTCATGATTGGTGGCCGGACTCATTGGGAATGTGTCCTGATCAAGCCTCGTCGGCCAAGAACCTAGGAGTTTTGATCGACCCCACCCTTAACATGTGTCAACAAGTTAATAGAACGGTCTCTACCTGCTGGGGTATTATATATATACTGAGAAAAATTAGACACTATCTCTCGCAGCATTCAAGGAAACAAGTTGCTGTTGCTCTTATTGGTTCCCGGCTGGACTATTGCAATGCGCTATATGCGGGACTTAATAGAAGTCTGCTGCAGCGCCTGCAAGTAGCCCAGAATGCAGCAGCTAGGTTTGTCCTTGATCTGCCCAGACATGCCTCGGCTACTTCTGCCAGAAAATTGTTACACTGGCTTCCTATAGAGGACCGGATACTTTTCAAGACCATGTGTATGACCTATAGGGCTCTAGCTAATGGTAGCTCTTCTGGAGTGGGATCTATTCTGTCTCATTATAGCCCCTCCAGGAACTTGCGCTCCTCCAACAGACTTCTCTTACTAGTCCCCTGTATTCGGAAAGCTAGATGGGGAGGCAAAGCCTTCTCTTTTCTGGCACCTAAGCGGTGGAATGATCTTCCACTGTAACTCAGGTCTCTTCCCACCTTACAGCTTTTTAGAGTTGCCTTGAAAACCCGTCTTTTCGCAAAATCATACCCGTAGTGGTGCTCTGTTTTCTGATTTTGATCTGTTTGTAGGCGCCTTGATGCCTTCGGGTTTTAGTTGCGCAATATAAATCTATCTTCATTCATTCATATGAGAATAATTACGAAAAGGTATTTCTGATTCCCACCATTCCTGAGATATACACTAAGTCGCTTGTTCTGGGTTGTCTATACATTGGGACCGCCAAGCTAAACCTCGGATAACGAATGGGACACTGATGCTGGTCGGATAAGGGGTTCTGGGTTCTGAGGTGAGTTTTTGGTACACCACAATTCACTGAGGGCCTGGGTTCCTGCGCATAGTCTGTGCATAAGCAGAATCCCTGCAACATGGCGCACCTAACGTTTGGTCTATTGATTTGAAACGCCTTAGTAGTGCTTGTATTAGTCCACAACACCCTCACTCTGGTTTCCGGATAACGGGAGTGACGGTTTAACCTACCTGTGTTTCGACTAATAGGTTCTTTCAAGCTTGATCATTAAAAAGGTTATTTTTTCTGAACCCCAGTGCTACTGTTGATATCGATACTCTTTAGTGTGTCCTGATGGCGGTTGACATAGCCGCGCATAGCCGTGCACCTCTGCGCCGTCATTTGACGACGTATGGGGTGCCGGATGATGGGATGGCTGTAATTTTTGTGGTAAGTGCTGATGCGTCATACCCGTATGAGTTGTTTTACTCATGGGTGACTTTTCCGGCGGTAGATGACGATGATACATTTCATACCTATACTGCCACACAGCTGCCTGCGGTCTATACCCCATATAGGACACAAAAAATTCCAATCTCTGCCTGGCAGCATACTATTTGGTTTAATGGCGCCCTTTCGCATGCGGTTGCACCGGCGAGAATGGGCCCGTTGTCTATTGCAGGGGCCACATGGCCGGTGCTAGCTGGCATTACGCCTCATCCCCGCTATCTCACGGTGGCGGTGGCTGACTTGCGGGTACTACACACAGCCCTGATTACAGTCCATAGGGCTTTAGTGCAGTACGTGTCACGCAACGTGCAGGTGGGGGCACCTGCTGTTGCGGGACAACCTACGGACCACCACGCGGTGGTTATTAGTCCTGTTATGGTTAATTCGGTGGTCGGCAAGCGCCCCCAAAGTAAGGATGAATTTCCTTATTGGCTTGCTGAGAAATGTGACCAGTTGGAAGCGGTTTTTCCAAATACATCTCCTGTGGAGAAACACAGGATCCTCACCATTACTTTGCCTAAAGACCTGGTCCCGGATATGGCCGATTGTGACAACTGGGGTAAGGTCTTTGCCGCAACCTATTCGAAGTGCTCTGGCACTCCGTCTATGTCTGTGCTACCATCCGTCATCAAAAAGGTTCAGGAGAATCATGGTGCGGAGGCTGCTATTGAATTGGGAATGAGGCTTGTCGACAGCTTCGATGTGGTATGCTCCATGGTAATGGGCAACCTCAAAGGAGATGCCATGCAGTTCCAAGTTGCAAACATGATGGACCACGTGGATGACGCCGACAAGCCCAAGGAGTTCGCTAAAGTAATTGCGAAGGCATATAGGACCGTTGGTCGTAGTGCCTTGGGTGTAAAACCGACTGTGATCATTTCTGATATAGTACAGCAAACTAAGGTGAGCTTGTCTACTAAAGACGAACGCCCCAACTTTCCTAAGCAAAGTTGGAGAGCTAAGAAACAGGGGAAGCAGCAACAGAAACAGGGGTCACGTCCTGCCTCACCGGTACAGTCGTCTACCGAATGCTCATATGATCTGCGCGAGCGATCTCGTATTAAGTCACCTGATAGATTTCAGGTTTCTGAACAACGCTCTCCTCGTTCTTCACAGGAAACATCGGCTTCACAATCCGGTGGCAGAGACCGTGGGAAAGGAAGGGGTGCTCAAAGTCATGAGCAGCCCCGCTAGTCGGACGGCAAAGGCAAGCAAGACGACTCTGCACGTCAAAGACCCCCGTTTCAGAAGAAGAAAGTTGCTGCGCTGACAGCGAGGTATGCCTCAGATGGTACGGATGCAGCTTCAGAACCTGACATGGGCGCTAACGCTGCTAGACAGCGCGGCGGAAGTTACAGTAGTGCGACAAGCACTGCGTCCATATCTGGTGGCGACAGCAACTGATATATTCGTGAATATTGAAACTGCTGATACTCGGGTGTCTCCCCCTGATAGACTGTATAATATAGTCATTCAAATTGAAGGTGACATACAACGTACAATTCAAGGTTTTTTTTGGGACAATCTGACCACTTCCTATGATATTCTGTTGGCGGAGGCAGATTGGCCCCCGGCTTTCATTTTAGATGCTCTTAGCGGGGAGGAGGTAATCCTCCCGTCCTTTGCGCACACAGTGCCGAAGGTCCAAGCTAAAAAATGAGGAATGGGCTCAGGTGCTAGCACCTGCGTTATATCGAAATCAGGTTGGCTGGGATAAATTGTCTCCCGGCCATGAGATTCCGTTGCAGACTACGCCCCAACCTCAACCCCAATACCCCATGCGTAGCGAATCTAGACCTCACGTCGCGTCAATCCTTGAACAATTGGAATATCAAGGACTAATCGAAACATGTGTGTCACCTATGAATAACCCTTTGTTCACTGTGACGAAGCCTGATGGGTCGTACCGCCTAGTTTTGGATTACCGGCACCTAAACTCTCATTGCCGGACATGTGCCGTACAAAACACCCACAGTTCGGCTCTCGTCGATAGTCTCGTGAGAAAAAGGTTTAAAACCACACTTGACATTTCCAATGGCTTTTACAGCCATAACCTGTCCTTTCTTAGTAGTGAGTGGACGGCGTTCACCTCGGGTGGCAAACAAAAACAATTCAAAAGATTACCAATGGGCTATAAGAACAGCCCTGGAGTCTTTGCCGCTCGCGTGGTCTCTCTCTTAGAGGGCATAGACCCTGATGCGTACTCGTATGTGGATGATATTTATCTCACAGATGGCGAGTTGGAAGCTCATCTCCATCGCGTTGATCGCATTATTGTTTTGTTTGCTGACTTCGGTTACAAATTCAACTTTGCGAAGTCTCACATTGCGGAATATACAGTGTTGTTCTTGGGGTACGAACTCAACAATGAAGGTCGAGGACTGGCTCCGCACTTTCTAGAGAAGTGCGCATGCCTACGTGCTCCTACGACACTGAAGAAATTACAATCTCTGCTGGGTTTTCTGAATTTTGGTCGAACTTACATTCCGGATTATGCCCAGCGTATCAAGCCGCTTCATGCCTTGGTACAACCTACTTTTTCCAAATCTTGTTGGCTGCCGGAGCATTCAGCTATATTGCAGTCATTGCAAGCTGATCTTCTTGCTTCTCAATACTTACTGATGCGTGATACTGATAACCACACTACCCTGGTCATAAGAATTGTGCCTGGCGCGGTGGGTTTCACATACTTAACGTTCAATGAGGGCGACACCGTCCCCATTGCTTACAAATCTCACTTGCACACTTCGGCTGAACTGCGATTTTCCGCTGTCGAGAAAGTTCTGACGGCAGTGCAGATGTCGATTCTGAAAGAACGAGCGCTATCGCAAGGTAAACGCATGTTGGTGGTAACACCATATCTTGCCCTTGAGGCGGTGACAAAAGCAAGTGTACCAAATTCTAAGGCTTTGCATCCAAGGTGGATACAATGGGCCACTTCCTTGACATCGCCTGACGTCACATATATCTTTGACGCGGCACGTCAGACGCAGGAGTTTTTGCAGTATGAATTCGTTCATCCGGCTCCTCTGTCCTTGCGCCCGCTCGAGGACTACCATTGTGTCATTTACACTGACGGTTCTGCGCAACCGGCAACTGGATCAAAGCATGCCTATTCAGCGGCTTGCGCAATTGTGGTCGGTACTTTCGTAAATGGAGAATTCCAGTCCGATGTGGTGCATACGCAGTCATTGGGTGATTGTACCGCACAGTTGGCGGAGCTTCGTGCTCTAGTGCTAGCGCTAGAGTTTGCTGATTCCCGAGTCACTACCCTTATAGTGAGTGACTCCTTTTATTGTGTTCAATCTTACAATGACAATCTACATTTTTGGTCTCAGAATGACTACCATGATTCCAAAGGTAGCACGATTAACCATAAACTGCTTTGGGTTCGAGTGGCAGATCTTAAAGATCGTCTGCCTCTCGTGAATGTAATTCACACTCTTGGTCACCAACGACTTGGTTTCCATGCTGTCGGCAACAGCCTGGCTGATAAGGCAGCAAAAACAGCAGTGGCAACATACTTAGTAGCAGCAGTTACAAGATCCAAAAGTAAGATCGATGATGACATCTTGGCAGCTATTGCTGCTACGGAGCAGGGAACGAAATTTCCTAGAGGTTTCCCTGCTCGTTACCATTATCGCTTAAGTCCTGATAACGTCCCATTAGTGAGGATTAATGACGTTGGTGACAGATTGATTCCCAACGCGGACTGCAGACCATCTTTGATATTAGCGGCTCACGAGGGCATGGTGTCCGCGCATGCTGGCGTTGCAGCTACTGTATCTCTGCTACAACAACGTTACTGGTGGTGTGGTTTGTATAAACAAGCCAGAGCTTATGTTCTTAATTGTGACATTTGCCAGCAGATTAAACCTTCAACTGCGGCGCGCCCACCACAAACTCAGTTGTACATATCTAATAAACCACTGGGTTGCGTTTATTTAGATCACTGCGGTCCTTTTACCTCTGATACTGCGTACAAATACATCTTGGTTGCAGTTGATTCGTGCACACATTTTCTGTGGGTGTGGCCACAAAGGAGTGCTGATTCCCGCACTGTCATAAAGGATTTGCGTGTCTTTGTTGGAAGTTTTGCGTGTGGTACTTTTCATTCTGATCAGGGCCCTGCGTTCGCCTCTAAGGCGTCCAAAGAAGCCATGAGAAATTTGGGGGTCCAAGTCAAATTTTCGTCTCCATACCGGCCTGAGGGTAATAGTGTGGTGGAGCGAATGAACCGTGACCTAAAGCAATCTTTGACAGCCAGGGTTTTAGGTACTAGCCGGAACTGGCTAGCCCACTTGTATGACGTGCAACGTGCACTTAATAATCTCCCTAGAAGGTCTCTGGGTGGGCGGACCCCATACATGATGCTCTTTGGTGTACGAATGTTTGTCCCAGACCTTGATGGTCTAGACATGGCGGCGTCAGCTGCACCCTTTGACGTAGATGAACATTGTGCTGTATTGCAGAATCTTCAAAAAGCCAGAGACAGTCTAGCGAAGGAACACGTACCCTCCTCATCTGATGCTGCGCTTCAGGTTCCGGTAGTCGGCTGGCTACCTCGAGTTGGTGATCTGGTCCGTGAGAAGGTGGAGAACAAGAAGGAGTTCGGCCCCTCTTATCGTGCACCAGTTCCAGTGCTTGGAGTACAGGGTACTCGAACAGTCATTTTACCTCCACTTCCTGGTCGTAAGGATAACAGGTACATCTCTATTGACAATGTCAAGCTACAGCGAGTGGCCGATTCTTCTTAGTATGACACCGGCGGTTTCTTGCCCTTCGATGCTGAGAAATTCTGTTGTGGCCCGAGCTTCTCACACCGCGCCTGATGTTGCAGTCGAGATGCATACAGTTACTGGTCCTTTATTGCCACCGACACCCGGTGGTATGCCTGAAGACGTTGAGTATGCTTATCCTGCGGATGTTACGTTACCTGTTCTACAATCCACCACAATTGCCCACTCACAAGAGTCTTTTGACTCTAGTTCAATGACTTCCGTTGCCCCGTCCAAAGTTTCGATTTTTATGGCCTGGTTCAAAAGACATTTTTTTATTCCACCATGGACTTACATTTGGCTAGTGCTCATATGTATTTTTTTGTTTATGTCCATGGGCTTTGTGGTAGTGTTTTTTAGACTTATCAATGGACACTACCTGAAAGAAAGATCTACAATTCGACTAATTGATGGAACTTTGGCCCCCCACTCCTCATCACATATTATGAAAAGGGACCAGACTTTTGTGAACATTACTGCCTAGCCTGTACGTGATGGGATCGCTTGGGATGCTGTAAAATTTCAAATTCCTGGCCCCACTGAAGTAATTAATGTGCCAAATGTATTTCGTGTTTCTATGGGTGATGTCGTTAAGCAGAACATCCACTCAGATGACTGGGATGTTCAAGCCATTGAAGCACTGTTTTCTGATTTGAAATGCTGCATTTGATGCTGAAGATTTGTATTTAGATACTGCTAATTATGATGAGCAATTCTGCTATCAACATTATGGCACGCATTTCCTACACAAAGCAAATACGTTTAGAAATGTTGTAAATTATACACAATGGGAACACTGTCCCGCCCCTAGGATGGGCAGCTCTGCCACGTTAGTGGATAAAGTCACCTATTTTTCTGATTTTAGTGTGTCAAATCCGGCCTCTTTTTATTTTAAGGTTGCGCCTGAGCCTGCTTCTAAAGTTAGACTGACACACACCAAATTGTTGTATTCCAAGTCCTTTATGGACGAGTTGGCAATTGGCGGCTATGATCTGTGGAAAGCTACTATCGATCTTAAATCGGTTTGGGGCTCCAAACCATGGCAAGTACAGGGAACAGAAGCTTTGCATCGTGCCTGTCTTATCCCGAATCACATATTATTTTTAAATTCGTCCATTTTTCAGACTACCTGTTTTGGAATGGCTACTTCTAAAAAATGTAATTCTCCCTCCATTACGGGTCTGGGTGCTTATCCCAATTGGGGTAATTATACGGATCTGTCGCTTGCTATGTTGCAGACGTCTGTTTCCAACACATCCTTCAATATTTCTAAATTGAATCCGGAAGGGTGGTTGGTGTGGCAGACGAGTTCGGACTCCTGTCAACATCGGTTTCTGGATTTAACGCAGGGGTATACACATGTTTGTGTGGACCCCCGTTTTGAATCTTCTCATACTGTAACTACCTACTCAGTAGGTAAGTTATACCAATCTTGGCTGCAACATTCCACTTTAGCATCAGTAAAACTTCATTTAGCACGATTAAACGACAAAATAGATTTGAATGATTTTGTTAAGGGTCCTGCGGTTGGAAGGTCCAAGAGATGGGTGCATACTATTTACAACGAAGTTTGGAAGTTGTCGCAAATTGAGGCTGCTTCCCGATTACGAGCTATTGACCAAGCCAATATGGAGAAGGTATTGGCTGTTATAGAAAATAGCATTAACACCCTGTCTTCCAGAATTTATACCTTAGATAAAATAGTATCATCTGTGGTAGACATTGTGCAGGATGATTTGTCTGTCTTGTATCATGGTCAAAATGAATTGCGTTCTATTATGCAATTTGCTTGGACTTTGCAAATGTTAAAGGCAGGGAAAGTCCCTTGGGATTACATGAACACTTCATCGTTGTTCCTTCCTTTTAATTTGACTGCAAAGCAACAGTTTATGTCCATGAAAGATGCTACATACTCATTACTGCACATTGAAAAGTTAGAACCTTTGCCTTTCTCTGTTGCTGAATTAAATTCTGCTGTGTGGCTTATTTATGGGTTAATCACATTACCGTTCCCTCTGTTTAAGTTCAGTTCGTGCATGAAACATTATGCTCTAGGCAGATATGAACAACTTGGTACTGCCTTCCTGCACGAAGTTTGGTCACTCCCATTCATGTATAGATGTGTGAGAGATGGCAAAGAGGTATACTTGAAAGGTGAAGAGTGCACTTCCACTCCGGATCATTCTGTGGTGTGAAGGCACATTCAATTGCATGGTGCATGTAATGTGCACGCTCCTAATTTAGCTTGCGTCCTGAAAGGGATTCCTGTGCCAGTTATAACACCGTCTTTTACGCTGCTTGCTAACGGTAGTTATTTACTGTTAAATAATGAAGCTTGCTGTGGGATGTTAGTGGGAATTCCCTACATAGTGACTGTATCACAGAGAGTAGTTTGCTGTAATAACGTCCTTTTCCCACCCCCGCATGGCCGGCTCGATGTATCCATCTGGCCTTCCATTCCAACCTTGAAAGCAGAGTTCAACAAGATGAGCAGAATAAGGGCTCTATTGTCTCAGAAAGAAGTCGCGTTGACTTCATCCCGGGAAACATTTGTCCTTCACGTAGCGAACACCCGCACTGAGGTGCAAGCGCTTTTGAATACTGATCTCCCACTTCATTTTGGGACCCTAATTCAGACTATATTTAATGCCTCGTCAACAAGTGGCATGGCTCATTTTTTTTAAATTGTGGGCTCCGGCCTCGTGACCTCCTTTCAAACTATTTTTGGTGTGATCCCGGCTTTTTTTCATTCTGTTTTTTCCAGCGTCTTCGGAGGTCTTCCTTTACTTCTCGCCCTCATAGCTGGAATACTTTTGTTGATCTGCGCACTGCGCTATGGATGCACAACTTGCGTCACATGACAACATGTCCCGGCTGCTCCATCTTCGTAACCGGATGCTTGAATACTATGGCACTTGGCCACTGGCAACTCTAAGCATAGCCTATGGATTGTCTTTCCGATTTCCCTATTTTACTTGTGTGCAGCCCGTCTTTCATTGCCTAGATTGTCCGTTCCAATGGGCTCTGGATTTGTGGCTGTCGAACTCGGTGTCTCCTGCCCCGGATTATGATCGGCTGATGAGCCCCTCAGTGGCTCATGAGTTGGACTGTTCTGGCGTCGGGATTATGGCCTGTGGAGCAGCACATGGAGTCCTTGGGAATTGGGACATCGGAACGGCTGCGATTGACTTCTTAGCAAGAAGTTATCTTGAAGAACACGCCAGTTGTCTTCGTCTGGTGCTGGAGGCTCCGGTGGTTGAGGAGTATGTATGTTCCTTCCCCGTCCTGAACTGGATGGCAGATAATTTTGCAGAACGTTCCAATGATTTCCTCTTGGAAGCTGTTGCAACTTATTGTGCTTATACATTGATGGATTAACTTTTGCACGTTCATTTTGTCCTACGTCCTGCGATGAGGTTTTTTTATCCTTTAATGGTTTTTTTCAATCCTATTTATATTTTTTCTTTATTTTTCTCTTCGAACTTTTTCACTTACCTTATATGGACGTACAGTTCATGCCCTTGGTTCCGTTCTATCAAACTTGCACTCTGCGTTCATGCAAGTGCACCCCTACTGGTTAGTGGTCCGATCAAGGGGGGGTGTAGTGAAGATCGTTATCTATATAATGTACAATGCTAAGTTAGCACAACCGCGTTAGATGTTAGAAAGCCATCTTGCCGCTTTTGCTGCTTTTGCACACGACACTGTAGTCACATGTTATTAAATTGAGAAATGCTTACTCGACTTTGCTTCACATGAGAACTATCTGTTGTTCACATCCCAAACAGTGAGCAGCGACCTTGGTCTGTACACAGTGTAAAGAAACAGTCTGGGTCGCTAGACGGTGCATGTTTTTGAGTTCAGGTTGATCGGCCCACTATTTTAGCCATAACACGCACGCAGCTGCAAATGCCTGAAAGTCGGGTGCTTTTAATATTGCAGTGTTACATGTTTTCATTACATTCGGAAGAAGAGCTTTCCCAGGAGCAGAGCATAGCTGATCCTGTGATGTGATCTCACTGAGCTGATCTTTACGGTATGGGGTTCCCCATTCAAGCATAGAGACCTTTTACTAGTCTAATAATAATACTATTAGTTTGCTAGCGAAAAGAAGGTGGCTTAGAGCCACTGTCATCTTAGTATGATTACTCCTTTCATTTTCTATGGTCGAGAAGGATGCCACACCATGGAGTTTAATGGGGCCAGAGGTTCGAGCATTTCCGACCTTTAGGCGCAGTTGAGTTGGTGAAAAAAGAAAACTGGGATTCATTCCGAAACCTACTGGGGTATTTTATTTGTTTAAAAGAAAGCACACTGTAACTTGAACTGAACCCACAGAGGGGAATATTCTGCTTGGACTAAACTACAGGTACCAGCATGCTGTAATTGTGACTCACTTGAGAGGCCCGCGTGGGCTGCATATATAATGCATGTAGTTAATGGCGCCTACCCAGAACTTCAGTTTGGGCAGTGTCATCCACTGAAGAAATAGCCAGAGGGCTCTGAAACGCGTCAGGAATTTGTAAATGTTTGAAACAGAAATGCCGGTTTTAAACAAATAAAGGCTTATGAAAGGTATTCAGCTGGGAAGTTGCGTCCTTTCATCAGGGCAACTTTTTTGTGTAAATATATATATATATGTATATATATATTCTTTTTTTCAGTCACAGGATGTCAGTGCTGAGGGGGGTTCTGCACAAATAAAAGAAGATTCGTATACGAAATCTCAAGTGTGCTCCTGTATGTGTCGGCTGACACAATTCTGGTCTGCGGCTAAGTTTACATATATATATATATATTACCTACTGGCAGTCGCCAGTAGGTAGTTATAGTTAGGACCTATTTTCCAGAGGAAAACCGCAACATTCTATTCCCAATAAGTCTGGCGCTGGTTGATGAATCCTCGGGAAATTTTCGAAACTTTTGGCCAGCTCCGCTCCGCTCCTACCCTGAAAGTTTCATGGTGATTCATGAAGCGGGGGCTGAGAAAAAAGGGGGGGTCCCAAAACGCGTTTTCCCCATGCAATTTCCCATAGGATCTGTTGTCGCAGCTACAGCCCGAACCGCTGAACGGAATGACACCAAATTTGGCAAAGAGGTAGTCCTCAGTTCGGACTCGTGCCTTTTGCATATATGGTGTGAATCCGTTCAGTAGTTCCTGAGAAAATTAGAGTTAAAAGTACATAAATATCTATGGCCGCGGAGGATCCGCGCACCCTACATGCACCGTAAGCGCATCCTCCCCGAACCGAGCGCGCACCCTCCCGATCGCGCACTGAATGCTAATTGGCTGTCGAGTGTCTCTCTACATTCGAAACCAGGAACTGTTGGCGGCCATTTTCTGCCTCGGTAGAAGCAAGGCTGAAGAAGCAAGGGGAATAAGTGTGTAAAACATATAAAGGGGGCAGAGTGGAAATACTCTGACCCTCTAGAGGTGCTTAGCGGGCCCCAGAAGGACACCCTGGGCCCACTTTTTTTTTTTTTTAAACGGCGAATTGCGCGCACGGTGCGCGCATCCTATCTCGTTGGGTGCACGGATTCTCACGCGTTGGGTGCACGGATCCACGGCAATGTTTTTTGAAAAAAGACAAGAAATCATTGGTTGTATGACTACTTTCTACACTGAAAGGTAGGGTGTATATTTCTGTTTTTTAAAGGAATGATTCTTATTGGTTAACAAAAACAGATTGTAAGGAACATTATATATGATAAGCTCATATGTTGAAAAGTCAAGCACACTTCCTGTCTTGTTTAGTAACATTGTGTGCTGAATTTGTGACCTGTGAGCTCAGTGCAGTGTTCCATGAGCTGTTTCTATGGTAACAGGCAGAAGGCACATTGGGGGAAGGGTTGAAATGTATTTCAGTTGGAAAGGGTTGAAATGTTTAACCAATAGAAATGTGTGTTTGCTTTTGAGTTTATGTGTGAAGGATTGTGATTTGATGTTTACATGTATATGTGTGGAAAATGAAAGGGAAACTTTTCCATTCTTTGTTTTTGCTGAGAGGTGCACAGTGCAGAGATTCTGTAAAAGAAAATATGGTGAGTGACTGATATACTTCTTAATCTACAAAAGAACTTGAAAGATGAATTATTTAATTGTGAGGGGATGTATGTAGACTATTTTGATTTTAATCAGACTAATGTATTTCTCCTGCTAAAGTGTAGGGAGTACTTTTTTTCTCTGCAATCTTATTGACAGTGTGTGTGCATGTAGAAACCATTTTGTGATAAGCATTTGTGTTTTTCATGTGTTTGCAGACTGTGTTGTTTTTATATTTTGGAAGAATTAGAAACCAGTCATTGTTTATGAATTTGTGTAATGAGTTATGTTATGTTTCTATACTAAAATGTAGTACTACTTCTAGATGAAGAAATGTGTTTTGGTATAGTGCAAGGGATAGTGTTGTTTGTCTAGAATCACACAGTGAGTCTGTGTGCATTTGGAAACCACTGTGAGAGAAGCATTTGGTAACATCATGTATTTACTGACAGATAACTGTTTTAACTTGTCATGTTGTGAAGTTTTAGTAGCATTAGAAGACAGTTATGGCTTATGATTTGATTAAATGAGTCAGGCTTTGACAGAAAAGTGCAGTCGTGAAATATGTAGATTGTGTGCAGTTCCGTTACCAGTTGCACTGTAGTGAATGAGTTTTGGTAAACTCCTAGGGATAGTGGTGCTTGTCTAGAATCACAGTGTGAGTTAGTGTGTATTTGGGATCAGTGTGAGAGAAGCATTTGGTGACATCATGTATTTGCTGACAGATAACTTTTTAAAAACCTGTCATGTTGTGAAGTTTTAGTAGCATTAGAATCCAGTCTTTGCTTATGCGTTGATGAAATGAGTCATGCTTTGACACTGATGTGCTGTACTTAAATATGTAGATTGTGTTCAGTAGCATTAACTCTTCTAGACTAGTGAATGAGTTTTGGTAAACTCCTAGGATAGTGTTGATTGTCTAAAATCACACTGTGAGTCTGTGTGCATTTGGGTAAGGATTGTGAGAGAAGCATTTGATAACATCGTGTATTTCCTGACAGATAACTGTTTTAAAACTGGTCATGTTGTCAAGTTTTAGTAGCATTAGAAGCCAGTCTTTGCTTATGCTTTGATTAAATGAGTCAGGCTTTGACACAAAAGTGCAGTCCTGAAATATGAAGATTGTGTGCAGTTCCCTTACCACTTCCACAGTAGTGAATGCTTTTTGTTAAACTCCTAGGGATAGTGGTGCTTGTCTAGAATCACACTGTGAGTCTGTGTGCATTTGGGAACCACTATGAGAGAAGTTTTTGGTAACATTGTGTATTTGCTGACAGATAACTGTTTTAAAACATGTCATGTTGTCAAGTTTTAGTAGCATTAGAAGACAGTTATGGCTTATGCTTTCATTAAATGAGTCAGGCACTGACAGTAAATTGCAGTCCTGAAATATGTAGATTGTGTGCAGTTCCCTTACCACTTGCACTGTAGTGAATGAGTTTTGGTAAACTCCTAGGGATAGTGGTGCTTGTCTAAAATCACACTGTGAGTTAGTGTGTATTTGGGATCACTGTGAGAGAAGCATTTGGTAACATCATGTATTTGCTGACAGATAACTGTTTTAAAACCTGTCATGTTGTGAAGTTTTAGTAGAATTAGAATCTAGTCTTTGCTTATGCGTTGATTAAATGAGTCATGCTTTGACACTGATGTGCTGTACTTAAATATGTAGATTGTGTGCAGTACCATTAACTCTTCCAGACTAGTGAATGAGTTTTGGCAAACTCCTAGGATAGTATTGATTGTCTAAAATCACACTGTGAGTCTGTGTGCATTTGGGTAAGGATTGTGAGAGAAGCATTTGGTTACATCGTGTATTTGCTGACAGATAACTGTTTTAAAACCGGTCATGTTGTCAAGTTTTAGTAGCATTAGAAGCCAATCTTAGCTTATGCCTTGATTAAATTAGTGAGGCTTTGACACAAAAGTGCAGTCCTGAAATATGAAGATTGTGTGCAGTTCCCTTACCACTTCTACAGTAGTGAATGATTTTTGGTAAACTCCTAGGTATAGTGGTTGTTGTCTAGAATCACACTGTGAGTCTGTGTGCATTTGGGAACCACTGTGAGAGAAGCATTTGGTAACATCGTGTATATGCTGACAGATAACTATTTTAAAACCTGTCATGTTGTCAAGTTTTAGTAGCATTAGAAGCCAGTCATTGCTTATGCGTTGATTAAATGAGTCAGGCAATGACACTAAAGTGCAGTCGTGAAATATGTAGATTGTGTGCAGTTCCCTTACCACTTCCACTGTAGTGAATGAGTTTTGATAAGCTGCTAGGGATAGTGTTGTTTGTCTAGAATCACACTGTGAGTCTGTGTGCATTTGGGAACGACTGTGAGAGAAGTGTTTGGAAAATCTTGTATTTGCTGACAGATAACTGTTTTAAAACATGTTATGTTGTCAAGTTTTAGTAGCATTAGAAGACAGTTATGGCTTATGCTTTCATTAAATGAGTCAGGCATTGACAGTAAATTGCAGTCGTGAAATATGTAGATTGTGTGCAGTACCATTAACTCTTCCAGACTAGTGAATGAGTTTTGGTAAACTCCTAGGATAGTGTTGCTTGTCTAAAATCACACTGTGAGTCTGTGTGCATTTGGGTAAGGATTGTGAGAGAAGCATTTGGTAACATTGTGTATTTGCTGACAGATAACTGTTTTAAAACCGGTCATTTTGTCAAGTTTTAGTAGCATTAGAAGCCAGTCTTTGCTTATGCTTTGATTAAATGAGTCAGGCTTTGACATAAAAGTGCAGTCCTGAAATATGAAGATTGTGTGCAGTTCCCTTACCACTTCCACAGTAGTGAATGATTTTTGGTAAACTCCTAGGTATAGTGGTTGTTGTCTAGAATCACACTGTGAGTCTGTGTGCATTTGGGAAGCACTGTGAGGGAAGCATTTGGTAACATAGTGCATTTTTTAGCAGATAACTCTTTTAAAACCTGTCATGTTGTCAAGTTTTAGTAGCATTAGAAGGTAGTCTTTGCTTATGCATTGATAAAATGAGTCAGGGTTTGACACTAAGGTGCAGTACCATGTACTATTCTGTTCACTGTGGCAGAACTGAAAATGTAAAAGTTTTACCTAACCTCTGTCCTAGAAGTAGTGTGATTATTTAGTCAGTTTCTATGTACCAAATAGATTGTCTTTTACACCTTTAATTCCCTAGTCAGTATCCATACACTTCCAGGAAACACCCTGTCACTTCCTTTGCAGTCCTCTAGAGACCCATTCAACAGCATGTACTAATCCATTCACTGTGCCAAAACCCAAACACTTATAAATTCACAAAGACACTCTCTTTCCAGTACTCTAATGATTCAGTCACTGCCTAAGTATTCATGCACTGAGCCAGGTCTTAGCACATGGACTTCTTCAAACCCCTATCCACTATTCATGCAGTCCTCTAACCACCTACACACTTGTCTTTCACACCTTCAATTCCCCAGTCAGTATCCATTCACTTCCAGCAAACACCCTGTCACTCCCATTGCACTCCTCTAGTGACCCATTCAGCATCATGTAGTAATCCAATCACTGCGCCAAAACCCAACCACTTATAAATTCACCCAGGCACACTCCTTGCAGTACTCTAATCATTCAGTCAGTACCCAAGTACTGATCCAGTGACCCAGGCCTTAGTATATGGACTGCTTCAAACCCCCATCCACTATGCATGCAGTCATCTAACCACCTACACACTTGCCTTTCACACCTTCAATTCCCCAGTGAGTATCCATACACTTCTAGGAAACACCCTGTCACTCCCTCTGCAGTCCTCTAGTGACCCATTCAGCACCATGTACTAATCCATTCACTGTGCTAAAAGCCAAACACTTATAAATTCACCAAGATACTATCTTTGCAGTACTCTAATCATTCACTCAGTGCCTAAGTATTCATGCACTGAGCCAGGCCTTAGCACATGGACTGCTTCAAACCCCTATACACTATGCATGCAGTCTTATAACCACCTAGACACTTGTCTTTCACACTTTCAATTTCCTAGGCAGTATCCATACAGTCCAGCACTTGTCACTGCCTTTGCACTCCTCTAGTGACCCATTCAGTACCAAGTACTAATCCATTCAGTGTGCGAAAAGCCTAGCACTTATAAATTCACCTAGGCACTCTCCTTGCTGTACTCTAATCATTCAGTCAGTACCCAAGTAGTCATGCAGTGAGCCAGGAATTAGCACATGGGCTGCTTTAAATGCCTATGCAGTATGGATACAGTCGTCTAATCACCTACACAGTTGTGTTTCACACCTTCAGTTCCCTAGTTAGTATTCATACTCTTCTAGCAAACACCCTGTCACTCACCCAGTGTGTCTCCTTATAGTACTGTAATCATTTAGTCAGTTAGCATGTAGAGTTTTAGTGAGGTAGGCTTTAGGGCATGAACTGCTTCAAAGTAGTATGCACTATGCATGTAGTGTTTTAACCATCGTCACACTTGTGGTAAGGGACATAGTTTCTTAGTCAGTATTTATATAAAATGTGTTTGTACAGTAATGGAATAGTATAATTTTGAAAGTTATTAATATACATTTATTTGTGATTCTTTTTTACAGATACAGAATAGGAGTGTTTCTCATCTGTTTGCACTCTTCTCGTGCAAGATTGTTCGGATGAAGGGTCCTTAGGTGTTTCATCATACTTGCCGTGCCGCATGAGTATTTTTTGTTAGGATCTCCTCGTAACAGAACTCTTTTGAAAATCTTGTGCATGATCAAGGTGCAATTGGTCTTTGTTTGCCCCTTGGGAAAAGTAAAAAATGTCCTCACCACTGAAGAAAAATGTTGTGGGCGTGGTGCCTTCTGCAAAAAATTTTCCTCAGATTCGGTAAATATTTTAAAGTGGCAACATTTACAGTTTTAGTAAGTTAAACTTATAAAATTTTGTTAGCTGTATGCATTTTATATATCTGTGATTTGTCTCTTGTGGTATTTTGTTGAGAATACCATGTTGTTTTTTTTTTAACAATCTTTCTGATTTTCCAGGTCTGTCGTCGACATCCATGGTGTCCACAGGAGTGTTCCGCCTTGTTGTTTTGTATTATTGTTGTTACATTTTGTTTATTAGTTTATCGTTCATAAATATGTTAATAAAAAAATAAAGTTTGAAAATAGTTTATCATTTACTTATTTATGATTATAAAAAATAAAGTTTGAAAAAAATTAATAAAGTTTTTGGTTGTTCTCTTAACTGCTGTGTGACTCTTTCTTGTACTTGTTACTGTTATTTGATGGAGTCCACCATGGTGTTAAATTTTGGGGCACTTATCGCTGGCATACTGGTGATATCTGCAGTTTGCACCAACTTCTGAATAGTGTGTTAGATTTATCTCAACTTTACTTCCGTTAAAGTGCTGATAATGAAATGGAGACTAGCCGTTCACGAGATGCACTTTTCCAATTTGTTCTAAATACTAAAATCCTGTATTGAATTGCACTGAGGTATTCGCTGCACTTACAGTGTACACACAAAATCTATTAAGAAATCTCATTGTATTTATATTGATTGGGAATAGTGCGTCAGGTGCTGGATCTTGACGAGATGCACTGCTCAGTTCGTATATTGTTCTGCACATGAAAAAAATCACATCACAACTTTCACACCAATTGCAATGCGAAACAAATTCCGGCGATAAGACACGTTAGCACCAGGGATTTTACACCTGCTTTCTGCTGGTGTTAAGCAGGACAACTACCTGCACCATGAAAGGGAACACAGCCAAGAGCCACACCAGAACACCCAGAGGTGCCATAGAGTCAATGAGCATGATACAGGGATACCCATGTGGGCCAGAAAACTCATCTCAACAACTCCAGGACCGCCAATGCCCCCCAAACCCACATCTTAGTAAGTGTGTCCCTGTGGTCATTGTCTTAGCATGATAGGCACGAGCCCTGCAACATCACAGTGTGCTGTCACCTCAGCGTTGGCAGTGAGCCTGGACGTGTAGCTACACATGCATCCTCCTGCATGCACAACTGGTATGTGCTGGTCTGGGGTTCACAGGTCAGTGCAGGGGTGTGCCTATCCGGCAAGGGGAACGGGGTGTCTCGGACATGTCTGTGTACAGGAAGTGCGGTAAGTGTGTCTCTGTGTTCTGGTGTGGCCTGCTACAAGAGCCGCAGCAGTCGATGTTGTAAAGTGGCATGCACCACCTCCAAACGGCACTGTGATGGTGTAGTTGGAATGTAGCAGGACATGCGCAAATAGGCATTACAATGGTGTGCCGTACGAGTGCATGAGATACAACAGCGCACCGTACAAAAGTGTGGGGGCTCGTGGGAGGGAGGAGCAGCCGTTTGGCAACATGACACACAGTGAACTCGACCATGTGCCACATGCTGGGCATCTCATCCATGATGACCACGGTCGCAGACATCCCACAACACCAACGACTGGCCTTTGTACACATCCTGTAGGAATGCAGCATGGTTTTCACTCCTATGCTCGCTTAGTGGTGTGATGTTGGTGGGTTGTGTGACTTGTGCTCCTTGTTGGTGTGTTTCATTTTGGCCATTGTTAGTCTATATGTGTGTTGTACTTAATTGTGCATTTGCGCCATTCTAGCCATCTCCCCCTCCCCCACTCCCTGCTTCTTCCTCTTCCTAGTGCTGTTGTGTCTATAATTTTGTTGCTGTACACATAAATACATGTAAAGAATAAATTAGAATAGTTCCTTGATTCTTTTAGGTTTCAAAACTTCTCTATTGGTTTCTTTTTAATTTTCCATATGAATCGGTTTTTTAATATTCAACAACACATAGAAGTCAGAAGTGCAACGTATTCTATCAACAAACTTTCTAGAACATTCTACAATACATGCAGGTTAAAAGTTCATCAATTTTTTTCAACTTAACGATATTTTTTGCAACATTTTCTTGAACATTTAACGACACGTGCAGGTTAAAAGTTCACAATTGTTTTAAGTTCCAACAGTGCATTCCAAATGCAAGTAGCAGGTGTGGTTGAGCTGAGCAAATTTTATCCTATGATATGTACTCCACGTTGAGGCTGCTTTTTCTTAACCAATCACTAAGATGCTTTTCCACAAAACTAATGTGCACCCTACTTTTAAAAAAGAATGCTTTTCATGATATCTTTAGAGATAAGTTATAGATAGGAATTAGCATCTAAAAGCCTTTGAAATTCACTGAAAAAACTATAGGTTTCATGCATGTTATAGTTAGGAATTGGCATTTAAAAAACCTTTGAAATTTACTGAAAAAACCATAGGTTTCAAGCACGTTATAGTTAGGAATTAGCATTTAAAAAACCCTAGAAATTCACTGAAAAAACCATAGGTTTCAGGGGCGTTATAGTTAGCTGGACATTTCCCTCGTACAAAACCCTAGAAATTCCCCTGTTATAGTTAGTTCAGCTAACTATAACTCGCGCCCCCGCAATGCACTGCTGATGACGTCACATATTACATCACTCATGACATGGTCAGTGACATCACTTATGACATCACTGATGACATCTCAAATGACATCACTGACATCACTGATGACATCATCCATTGAGTATGTGTTTCTGAACAGTTTTAATATGTTTAATATATATAGGGAAAGGCCTGTTGAATAATAAGTGGGTGTACAAGTGTGTGAATGGATGATTTTCTAGGTGTGTAACTGACTCTATAAGTGAGTCATTAAATGTATCTTACTGCAGACTAGTGACTAAACTGTGTGAATGTCTGTATGTGTCTGTGTGTTGGTGTATAAGTGGCTGCATGGTTTTGTGAATAGCTATATGAGTGTCTATATGGGTTATTGATTGGTTGTCTGAGTATCTGTATGGGTGCCTGAGTGTTTGTGTGGGTAGGGTGTGTGTGACTCTGTGACTAGATGTGTGAGTGGGTGATTCAGTGGGTGCATGGTTTTAAGAGTGCATCTGTGATGGACTGTATGGTTGGGTGAGTGTATGTATGGGAGTGTTAGTGATTGAATGTATATCTCAGTTGTACATGTGTCAGTAACTACATATGTGAAACGTAGTGTCTGTGTGTGTAAGAGTATATAACTATCTAGATGTGAGAGTGTGTCATTTTGGGAGTGGCTGTATGTGCCATAGTGCAAGGATATCTGTGTCATGTGCTGCTTGTTTTTCTGCAAGAAGACACAGAATTTGTTAGTATTTTTATGAGTAAGTGAACTTGAGTGTGTTTAACTGTATAGGTGAGTAAATTGGACTGTGATTAATTATTTGCATGACTGACTAAATGTGTCAGTACCTCAATGGATGGTTGGCGGTGTGTGAGTGTCTATATAGGTGTATAAATGCACAGAGTGACTGTAAGTATGAGTGACTATAGAGGTGAGTGAGTGGACATGTATGTAGACCTAAAATTCAATGAGTGGGTGTGTAGTTATTGGTATTGGAGTATCTATGGTTGTCAAATGGGCGTTTGAAATTTTGAGTCGGTGTATCAAAGGTTATATTAGGGTGTGAGAAGATGAACTAATTTATCACATGGATGACGTCATCAGTGATGTCATTTGAGATGTCATCAGTGATGTCATCAGTGATGTCACCGACCATGTCATGAGTGATGTAATATGTGACGTCATCAGCAGTGCATTGCGGGGGCGCGAGTTATAGTTAGCTGAACTAACTATAACAGGGGAATTTCTAGGGTTTTGTACGAGGGAAATGTCCAGCTAACTATAACGCCCCTGAAACCTATGATTTTTTCACTGAATATATATATATATATATATATATATTCACTGAAAAACACATAGGTTTCAGGGGCGTTATAGTTAGCTGGAAAATTCCCTCGTACAAAACCCTAGAAATTCCCCTGTTATAGTTAGTTCAGCTAACTATAACTCGCGCCCGTGCAATGCACTGCTGATGACGTCACATATTACATCACACATGACATGGTCAGTGACATCACTGATGACATCATCCAGTGAGTATGTGTTTCTGTACAGTTTTAATATGTTTAATATATATAGGGAAAGGTCTGTTGAAGAATGAGTGGGTGTACAAGTGTGTGAATGGATGATTTTCTAGGTGCGTAACTGACTCTATAAGTGAGTCATTAAATGTATCTTACTGCAGACTAGTGACTAAATTGTGTAAATGTCTGTATGTGTCTGTGTGTTGGTGTATAAGTGGCTGCATTGTTTTGTGAATAGCTATATGAGTGTCTATATGGGTTATTGATTGGTTGTCTGAGTATCTGTATGGGTGCCTGAGTGTTTGTGTGGGTAGGGTGTGTGTGACTCTATGAATAGATGTGTGAGTGGGTGATTCTATGGGTGCATGGTTTTAAGAGTGCATCTGTGATGGACTGCATGGTTCGGTGAGTGTATGTATGGGTGTGTTAGGTATTGAATGTATATCTCAGTGGTACATGTGTGACTAACTACATATGTGCAAGGCAGTATATATGTGTGTAAGGGTATATAAGTGGGTATATGTGAGAGTGTGTGATTGTGAGAGTGGCTGTTTGGATGAGTGTGTGCTTGTATCAATGATTGTATAAGAGCGTAAGAATGTGGTACTATTTTTATGAGTAAGTGAACTTGAGTGTGTTTAACTGTATAGGTGAGTAAATTGGACTGTGTTTAATTATTTGCACGCCTGACTAGGTGTGTCAGTACCTCAATGGATGATTGGCGGTGTGTGAGTGTCTATATAGGTGTATAAATGCATATGATATTCTTGTACGGAGTGACTGTAAGTATGAGTGACTGTACAGGTGAGCGAGTGGAGGTGTATGTAGACCTAAGAGTGAATGAGTGGGCATGTAGTTATTGGTATTGGAGTATCTATGGTTTTCAAAATGGCCGTCTGAAATTTTGAGTCGGTGTATCAAAGGATATAATAGGGTGTGAGAAGATGCACTAATTTATCACATGGATGACGTCATCAGTGATGTCATCAGTGATGTCATTTGAGATGTCATCAGTGATGTGATCAGTGATGTCACTGACCATGTCATGAGTGATGTAATATGTGACGTCATCAGCAGTGCATTGCGGGGGCGCAAGTTATAGTTAGCTGAACCAACTATAACAGGGGAATTTCTAGGGTTTTGTACGAGGGAAATATCCAGCTAACTATAACGCCCCTGAAACCTATGTTTTTTTCAGTGAATTTCTAAGGTTTTTTGAAATGCCAATTCCTAACTATAACGTGCATGAAACCTATGGTTTTTTCAGTGAATTTCAAAGGTTTTTTAAATGCTAATTCCTATCTATACCTTATCTCTAAAGATATCATGTTTAATGATTTTGATTGGATTTCTATATTTTTCCAATTCAGTGTGTCAATTTCATTAATTATGTGTTTTTTAAAATACTTTTTTATCACCATTTTTTAAACTTATTTTTTCAATTAATTTTTTAAAAATTAAAAAAATATTATTTGAATTTAATGGGTTTTTCAAACATATTTTTTTATATTTTTCTAAATATTTTCTTAACTATATGTTGAAAACTTTATTTAATATATATTTTTCCATGTTTTTGGATCCGCGCACCCAACGCAAGAGGATCCGTGCACCAAACGCGATAGGATGCGCGCATTTCGCTGTTTAAAAAAAATAAAAAAGGGGGCCCCAGGGGGTCCTTCTGGGACCCCCTAAGCACCTCTAGAGGGTCAGAGTATTTCCACTCTGCCCCCTTTATATGTTTTACACACTTATTCCCCTTGCTTCTTCAGCCTCGCTTCTACAGAGGCAGAAAATGGCCGCAAACAGTTCCTGGCTTCGAATGTAGACAGACACTCGACAGCCAATTAGCATGAAACGTGCGATCGGGAGGGTGCGCACCCGGTTCGGGGAGGGTGCGCTTATGGTGCGGGTAGGGTGCGTGGATCCTCCCCGGCCATAGATATATATGTACTTCTAACTCTAATTTTCTCAGGAACTACTGAACGGATTCACACCATTTATGCAAAAGGCACGAGTCTGAACTGAGGACTACCTCTTTGCCAAATTTGGTGTAATTCCGTTCAGCGGTTCGGGCTGTAGCTGCGACAACAGATCCTATGGGAAATTGCATGGGGAAAACGCGTTTTGGGACCCCCCTTTTTTCTCGGCCCCCACTTGACGAATCACCAGGACACTTTCAGGGTAGGAGCGGAGCGGAGCTGGCCAAAAGTTTGGAAAATTTCGCGAAGATTCGTCAACCAGCGCCAGACTTATTGGGAATAGAATGTTGCGGATTTCCTGTGGAAAATAGGTTCTAACTATAACAATCTACTGGCGACCGGCAGTAGATAATATATATGTATATGTATATATATATATATATATATATATATATATATATATATATATATATATATATATATATACACACACATAAATTTGTATATATTTACATTTGCTCATGCAATGTAATAATAATGAAGAGATATAGTGCATCAAAGATATGGAAAGTGCATCTATTGTGTATTATGACATGTGTGTTCATATTAACGTTTTTCTTTTTCAGAGACATTTGTATTGCTCATATTAATTTCTTATAGATTTAGATTGTAAGATGGTGCACACAAATGCATTTAATGCAGTGCATTCACCAGGGATAAGTGAGAATGAATTATATGTGTGTTTAATGATTCCTTTATAAATTGTAACCAGTCGTTTTTGGTTAATAAAAATGAATTGATAAATTGTGTCACTTATAAAAGTACAGTATAAAATATTTGATTCTTTTATCAAAAGATTCCATTTATTGGATTTTTTTCCCAATGTATTTTATTAGCATTTTCAGCCATAAACACAGTACAGACTGCATAACACCTGCATTTCGCAGAATAAATTACAGTTTGGAGTTATCAATAAGACATAATCACGTGCCGGACCAAGTAGGGACCCGTTGACAGCCCATTACAATGTGCAGTCTCAACGGTTGTGTCTACAGCAATACATATTAATCAAAAGAGCATTAACAGAAACTTAAACAATATCCAACAACCTCCCCCGCTTCCGTATCCTAAGATTTCGGTCCTGTGTGTCACTGCCATTAGTCCAATATAGTGTGCCTGTCAATCAGTCAGGTGTCGGGGTGTGTCTGTCCTGGGTCCCAGTGGTGTCGCCACCTTGAATATCAACGCCGTCCTGAGAGCAAAGTATGGATAGAGTCTGACCATCCTGCATGTCGGAGATCATAGCCGCCCAGGCCAATATATCGTCCTCCGCCTTTTCATCATTCCTGACAAAGCGCATCCGGACCAGCTCCACCGTTGCCCATTCATTTATATCTCTTACCCAGTCTGAATGTTTCGGGGATCTGGGTTGCATCCAGGCTATAACCACCCATCTCTTGGCCAACACCAGACCGAGGTTTACAACTTGTCGGCTCAATTTTTTAATCTTAGGCTTCAGCAGTCTTGATATCACATGTAATAGTCCAGCCCATGGCCCTTTCCAGTCTTCCCAGTACGTCTTCCCAGTACAACCGTAATGTGGGGCAGGTCCAGATGATGTGAATGAAGTCCGCTCCTTGTGAGCGGCATCTAAGGCAACAGTCCTCCCTTGCGGGGTATATTGCTTGTAGTGTCCGCGGTGTTAGATATACCTGGTGTATATCATTGTAATGGAGTAATTTAAAGCAAGCGCTTGTGCTAACTTTACGAACCCCCCCATGCATCTTCCGCCATTCCACCTCCGTTAGGGGCTCTTCCAGTGCTTCATCCCATTTCTGCTGGAAGCACAGCGATTCCTGCGGTAGATCATCTCTCAAGGCTCTATACAAAAATGACATCAATCGACCCCCCTGGACCATTTCTAGCATAGCTTTAAGGATATTAGTAACGGGTGGTTCGACCGGAAAGGTCTGCAATAACTCTTGCGCGACCTTTGATATTTTAGCATATTGTAAAAACTGTCCCGGTACCAGGTTAAAATTTGTTGGTGCCTCCTCACGGGTCAGAGAGCGACCGTTTGTATACATATCCCCCATCAGTAGACATCCCCACTCCCTCCAGCGACTGATCAACATAGAGTCCACCATTGCCGCAAATGGGCGCACCGCCCACAAAGGCACATCCATTGCATATGGACCATGTCGGACCACCCTTCGTAATTCCTGTGCCCATACAGTTACCACATGGCTTATTATATAGGGGTACCAGTCGGGGACCGAGGATCCCATCAATAACAGTGCTACAAGCAATTCCCCATCATATGTTTCGAGCAACAAACTTTTCTCCCAGTTTTTTTTGCCATCGAACCAATGAACCGCATATTGCTATTGGGACGCCATTTAGAACACATCTAGGCGTGGAACCTCCAAGCTGCCTCCCTCCCATGTCCTCTGCAATGTCGTTAGACAGACTCTCCTTCATTTTGATCCCCACAAGAGCGTGCCAATGAGGGTGTCTAAGGTGGTAATACACGATCTCGGTAGCATATAAAAAGAGTGCTGGAAGTGGTATAGACACCGTGGGAGAATAATCATTTTGGCAATCGCTATTCGTCCCATAAGAGAGAGTGTCAGCTCCGCCCAGAAACGCACCGAGCCCTTTAGTCCCTCAAGGACCTGTTCCGTATTGGCTGCATAAAATGTGTCCCCAGAATAAGCCAGACAAATCCCGAGATATCCTTCCCCTTCAGCGGCCCAAGGGAGGCCGACATTTGTTCGCTCCTCTGGCGGGCATGCGGCCATCCTACCCAACGGTATCACCCTCGACTTGATTAATGTGTAGCCCCAAGATATCCCCAAATCGAACTAGTTCATGCAGGACCAGCGGGATAGAGGCTCCCGGCTGTCGCAGATACAATAGCGTATCATCCGCATATCCCCCAGGTATCTATGACTGCCGGAATGCAAACTGCCAATGGTTCCAAGGCGATCGCGAAAAGCAGGAGCGAGAGCTGACATCCCTGCCTCATTCCTCTGTGTATTGTTATCCGTCTGGAAAGGGTCCTGCCCAACTTCAATCTGGCCATTGGGGCTGCATAGAGCAGCTGTGTCCACTTAAGGTACCACTCCCTAACTCCCATGCCCTTCAGCACTAGCCACAAGTAAGGCCATTCCACTGAGTTGAATGCTTGCTCAATATCAAGGGATACTGCCACGTTATCCGAGTCTGCCAGGCAGGGTGCATGCCACACATGTGACAGCCGTCATAGGTTATAGTTAGTATTCTGCCCCAGGATAAATCCCACCTGGTCTGTGTGAATCAAACGTCTCATACAGAGAAGGAGGTGGGTAGCCATAATGCCACTCAGTATCTTGGGAAAATGGGCCTTTAGGAGCTCGGCAGGTCAGGATCTTTATCCTTTTAAGGAATCATAGCCACCAGGGCCTCGCCCATAGTAGGCGGGCAGAAGCCCATTTGCAACGCCTCATTATAGACTGCAGCAGTCTATCCACTAGGAGCGCCGCAAAACTTTTGTAAAACTCTGTCGGGAGTCCATTCGATCCCGGAGTTTTCGCTGTCTTAAGGTGCCCGATAGCCCCAAGAATTTCTTCTTTAGTAATTGGGGAGTCCAGCTCTTCCAGGTCGTCATCAGTGACCGAGGACAATTGTATCATGTCCAAATAGTCTGTTATGCGGCTTAGCCCCAAGTTCACTCGGTTAACATAGATTTTTTCTAAATGTGTCGCCAAGGTGTCTGTTCTGTTCTGCATGTGTAGTGCAGAGTTCCTTCTACGGTTCGTATCTGCAGTACCGGAGTAACTGAAGTCTCCTGCTGGAGGAGACGTGCCAACCAGCCCCCAGTTTTATCCTCCTCCCTGTAAAGTCGCTGTTGATACATCGTATGGACATATTTCTCCAGTCTACGGAGGTCCGTCATTAATGATTCCTTAGCGTCAGTCCACTCTTTCAGTTCTGCTTATAGTTTCCCTAACCTAGATTCATGTAGGGCAACATCTCTTTCCGATTGGGTCCGCACGCCATAAGCGGTTTTTATACAGACACCCCTGACAACCACCTTCATCTCTTCCCATTCAGTGGACCGGCTGGAGGCAGTCTTCCAATTTTCTCTGAAGTAATTACTCTGCTGTAACCATGGCCAAAAAAGGGGGATCAGTTAACATCTCACTTTTTGAATGCCACAGAAGAATCTGCAGTCTGACCCTAGTAGTCCCCAACTCTAACAACATTGGGGAATGGTCCAACAAATATCTCATCTGATACGTTACACTCCCAACCAGGGGACCCAATTCAGATGATAATAACCAGTAATCTAATCTACTGGAAGTGCTACAGGAGTATAGCAAGAGAACTGTCGCTGAAGGGGTTAACGCTCCTGTCAGACATCCCAGAGTTGGAAGCCCTGCAATATGCGCCGGAGAGCCAATATCATTCTCGGTTTGGTGTGCATTTTAGGGGGTTCACTATCCTGCGCACTGTCCAGCCCACAGTTAAAGTCCCCAGTGAACAATATTGGAGCTCCAAGATACGGAGAGGCCACCTCTAGAAGATTATTAAAAAAGGAGCTGTCATTGTTCGAGGCATACACATTTACAAGACAAAGTTCAAGTCTCCCATGCAATATGACATACCGGACATCCACATCAACGACGTGATGTAGGTGTTGGAACGCGAGTCCCGGTGCCACCCATATGAGGGCACCCCTTGCAAACACAGAAGAAGAGGTGGCATAAATCTGCCCTCGCCACCTTTTCTTCAGACTTTTATGGAATTACCCCAGACATGAGTTTCCTGAAAACGCCACCGAAACCTTATATCTCTTCAGGTAAGCAAATATTCGTCTATGTTTATCAAATGCAGCGATACCGCGTACATCCAAGGTAAGTAATTTTGTCATGGTGGACAGAAGGGACCCACCCATCTCGCGAGACAATACAGGGTGTCCCCAGGTCATACAACCTCTGGCAGTTTATACAGCATTGCACATGAAGGAAGGCCCAGTCCCAACAGAGAACAACCCCAACAACCCCCCACCCCTTGGGCATCATCACATTTCCCTCGCCGGCAAACCCACGCACAGTGAGGGCATGTAGACAACGCCACATTGCCCTTAATAAACACCACAAATTCAAAAGAATACAACTATAGGATTTGCAGCACAGTCATACGAATGCCCGCCCACCTCATCCCATTCCATAGAAGTGAATGGCAAGCCGCCGAGGTGTGCAGTCTAGCCTCCAACTCCATCTGCAGGAACCAGTCATTTGGGGGGCATGCACCCATCAAAGTAACATTGCGTAGGGAAAAAAAGGTCCGTATAACAGTAAATTCCCTGTACAGCACACCACGAACCCCCCCTTATTAGGTCGAGCTTACCAAGCAGGAGTGTTCATCACAAGTCATAATAAATAAACCAGGCAAGAAACAAGTTGAGGGATCAGAGTCCTCATTGGCATCTGTGTCCAGCAGGCGACCCGGCGACGAGGCTCTGGAATCCAGTAAAACCTTCAAGGCCTACAGAGTACCAACCTGGCAGACCGTAATCCTGCTAGGACTGCAATGTTCGCAGCCGTCGACTTCTAGACCGATCACGAGGACTGGACTTGCTAGGTGTAAGTGTGGAGTGAACCAAGGAGGGTCCCGGAGAGCTATTTGCATCAAGCCAATAAGTCGCTTCTCCGGCAGTGAAGAAAAACAGAGCCTTCCCATTGTGTTCTACCCTCAGCTTGGCAGGATTTAAAAGGCAATATTTGAATTTCAAATCACGCAGACGTCGTTTCACAGTTAGAAAGGAGTGCCTTTGTTCTTGAACCCATTGAGTATAATCAGGATATATTGCAATTTGTTGTCCCTCGAAAAGAAGATGTCTCTTTGTGCGAGCCAGTTGCAGCAGGAGATCCCTATCCCGGAAATTAAGGAAACGGGCTATTATGGCTCTGGGAGGCACCCCTGGTTTTGGAGGAGGCACAATTGCCCTATGCGCCCTCTCTATTGTAAAGAACTTCGAAAGCCCCCGGGGGGCTGCGATCTCCAGCAGCCCCCTCTTGAGGAACAGTACCGCCGATGGCCCCTCCACCTTTACGGGAAAGCCAATGAAGCGGAGCTTGTTGCGCCGGGAACGTCCTTCTGCGTCCTCGGCCCGGTCATCCAAGATCACTCGTTTTTTCTGGAGGGTGATCCCAGTATCTCAGAGAGTGTGTAGTTCTGTTTGCATTGTGTTGACTGTATGTTCAGTGGTGTTAACACTATCAGAGATTTTCAGTAAGTCACAACAGAGTAAAATAACATCAATGGCGACCGCCTCAATTCTGGTTTTCAAGTCCCCATGAGTATCATGGATAGCTGTAAGTATTTCGGCAATATTTGGTTGGGGGTCTGTCCACTGTCGACGGTGGAACAGACATTTCCGCAAGCTGCGGCAGCGCCCTGGCTCCTGGTCCACATGGAGCCGCTGAGCATAATTGGAGATTTTGTTTGATTGAGCCGTCTTGCTCCCCTAATCATTTGCCATCATGCGGGTAGGAGTTTAGGATGGAGGATCAAGGGGCATCGGTGGAGTGTCTATTTCCACAATACAGCTATATGACTCACTGCAGGGCCACAAGCACCACCAGTTATACTTTGTGTTCACGAGTCACTCTGCAGGATCGCTCCGGACGCCACACCTCTGTGCAGCCCAACCGGAGTAAAGCAATTGTAGGAGCACCCCCGGCACAGTACTGGAGATGGCAGCCAGGATCCCAACAGCAACGAAGGCCCCTCGCAGAAGTATGGGCCTAGGCATCACCAGCCCCCCACGACCGCCCAGGCAATGGCAGACCAGCCCCAGTGATCCTCACAGTCAGTTATCTCCGAGCTGCAGCATTTCAGTTAGGCAGATGGGGTAAGTTAACACAGAGAGTCTGCCGGCCCCGGATCAGTAAGAGCAGCCTGTGGCTCCTTTAGTAGTCCCCACTTAGTCATACGTTTCCTGGGTCTGGTTCACAGAGCCAAGGCCTCCCATGCAGCATCCGCCCCGAGTAATCAGGCTCTATACATCCAAGCACTTTGCCAATACGTGCCGCAGGACCCCAGCACAGGCCACGACAGTCCGCTAGGCACCGCAAAGGCCGCCCCACTGCAGCATTCCCGATACCAACCCCTCAGGGTAGCCGTCGCAGTGCGTCGGTCACCTCCCTCACCGGATGACGAAACTCACATAGCGAAGGCCGGGCCAAGGGTGCAGCGTACTCCAAGTCCGCGGCTACTCACTGGCCTGCGCGCTCCTCTCTGTAACAGCCGGGCACTTCTCACGGGACACCCACGGCACCACATCGACACACCAGTGCGGCAGCACCAGCCGGACACCAGCTCCACAGTCTTCAAATGCCGGAGCCGCACACATACGTCACGGCAGGAAAGCCGGGAAAATAGCCAGCGGCTCTGGCAGTCATTCCCTCCAGCCTGGGATGTGCTGCTACACGGGATCTGGACTGCAGGAACAGATATCCCGTAGGCAGCAAGGGATACGCAGAGTACGGGTGTGCTCAGAATTGAAAATGCCTACGCCAGGATGATTAACGGATGATTGGGAGATGAGAGCTCATCGCTAGCACGTCTACACCACCATCTTGCTTGGTCACACCCCCTTCATTTATTGGATCAGATGTATGTTGTAGAATTATTATGCAGTTAAAGAGAATTGTAAGTTAGCATGACTTTGGGCCTTAAGTTTACAGTCCAGGCATGCAATACTTAAAGTGGAAGTTGTTTGTTTCCTTTGAATCTGCAGACAAAAGGCATTTGTTAGTTAGTGAAAAAAGAAACTAAACGTAAAGATCAGATAGCTTGAACCAGTTAGTATTTTAGCAAGATATGACCACACGTTGTGCGGTTACATAAACATGCATTTTTGCATGCTTAAATTCCCAGAACCTACATCCACACAGTGGGTTTCTGTTTGTCATCACGGAAATCACTAAAGGTCACTGTGTCATGTGACGTTGTACTTACTTTTTGGTTTGTGGTTTCTACCTATAAATGTTGCTGCCTGCGTGCAGAACTTTGGAGATCAGATTGCATCTCCACAGAAGTGCATGATGTCCCCTGCAGATTTAATTAAACCTACATTACTTTGACAAATTTTGTCTTGGTTTTTCTTTCTCAAATTTCTCCTCCAACACATTGGCGAGTTGCCAGCCAAGAGTTCCACTTGGTCTCACCGATTGTCACTGTCCAGAATACAAGGCATGCAATACTAAAGTGGAAGTTGTTTTTTTCCTTTGCAGGTACGGACAAAAGGCATTTGTTAGTTAGTTCACACATTGCATTTTGGAGATTGTGAGGGTAGGAAGAACTGGCAAGGCTGAATTATTTTAATGAAGAACAAAGGGAGTGTTACCAGTTGGTACTATGAGAGGAAGGGAGGAATACAAGGACGCCTTGGAAGCGGAGACTGGAATATGGGAGAAATGTTCAAAGCTTAACATTTTCTTAGGAACTGGAAAGTACTGAGATATGTACAAGGTCATGTTTCTAAAATGTTCTTTGTGGATTTTAATTAGTGAACCCACTTTGGGGTTAGATATTCCCTTTTAGATTTGGAGAGCTACAGACCTCTCTTGACATCTCTGATTGCGTGGCTTCATAATATACATGGTTCTTTACTTTATAGAAGTCCTACCGAAGTTCTGATGCTGACACCTTTCTTTCTTCATTGATTCAATAGTGTTTGCCCTATCATTAGTTTAGTGTAGGGTTTAGTAGATGCTGCACATCTTTTTCATGTATGGGGAGAAGCATCAAAATCATTCGTCTATTCATCAAATCCCTTTATTTATTTTCTGCATAGCGGCAACTGAGATCCTTATATGTTCTTTGCTGCTGATGACTAATATTGCATGACGCTTTGTTTTCACTTTGGTTATTATATACTATGTTTTTGAGATTGATATACATCATTCTGGCTTTGAGTTTGTAATAAACCTTTTAACTTCAAATTACTGATCAGACGTTTATTGGGTGGTCCTCATGATCACACTGTACTTTCAGATCTAAATTGTTACTATCCCCTGTTCCTCTCAGGCTATTAAAATTATCTAATGACCAGAATTGAGTTGGAAGGACCCGCCCTGGGCGTTCTCACTAGGAGCACCTAGAAAAAATGTGATGCCAGCGCATATTTTACAATAAAAGATGTCAACATAATTTTCTAAAGCTTTGCCCTGACTTGATAGAGCTTGGAGACTTTCTTAATTTAAGTAAGATGACCCTTATTTACGAAGATGATCTTAAAGACCATTTTCTAACTTAAGTCATTTTTAAGCCAGGGAATATTTTCAGTATGTCTTATGCCAAGATCTATGTGCCAGAAATTAGGAATAAGAGGGTGGCACTACATTCTTTTATTTTAGGGCAGATTATGCTTGTCACAAGCTAAATGGATCTGTCACTGTCGCAGACTTCGGTTGTGTACCTTAATTGATAAATCATACCCCACTATGCACCCAGTTTTCAGTACAGATCCAAGCTCCTTGAGAAAGAGACTTGTCATCGAGCTGAGTGGGAAAACCACTCCTCCACCTCGCAATAGGTGTCTGGGTGCAAACATGGCAAGGAAATGATTGATTCCTTTCAATGTCTATTGCGGTAAATTAGTTGGTCAATTTTAGTGCTGCCGTGAGGATTTAGATAATTACCTATTTCTGTAGCTAAGCTGAAGCATTTGAAGCAGGCTTGAGTGCTTTAGGTTGAGTTATTGAGCAGCCAGTTCGCTTTTTTTGTCTTCAATTTGTCTACAGTAAAGAAGAGGTGTGTTAGATGTTGATGGTAATTTGTACTTTCCTTTTCTTGGTGGCCGTTGCTAAATTACTTTTTTAGCACATTCATGTTCATAAAGCAGACTCACCCGCAATGCAGATCTGGTGTTAGTGTAATCTCAGGGATTCCCAATGACTTCAACCTAGTGCCTTCGTTCCTTGCTGGTAAGGTGGAAGAGGAGGCTAGGCTATATCATGCTGCTACAATAACATGTGACGAAATGAAGACAGGAAAAAACAAAGTTTAAAACATACACAATACAGAAACAAGAAAACCAGATCTGCACCCTTACAAACGTTCTTACATGCACACAAATTCAGCAGGTGCTAAAAGTTAAGACTCCCACGGGGTGAAAGCCATTTTATGGGCAGGGCCAGAGCATAACTCTTCCTTGGTTGTTGCACTAATATCATTACATCTAAACATGGTTGCCACACTAGACATGAACTCTTTAAACATGTCATAAGCAACCCAAGAACAGACTATTCAGCAGAATTATCTAATGCATGATGTACACTTTATGAAGCTAGCACCACTATAAAAAGAAGAATGGCCCACATATACTAACGTATTTTGCCATAGACACAGAATAGGAAAAACACTTTGCTACATCTGGCCCAATATATTTTATAAGTTTCTTTTCTCATTGATACAGATTTTTACATACAACAGACAACTGAAACTGTGTTGCAGTTCCTTTTAGCAACCCCTCCCTTATTTTGTAAGTTCTGTATCACTAAAAACGTTACTCAGATATGGGAGATATTTCTGTCTTACTGTGGGCATTTGAAGGGTGTACCTAAAATATAAAATAAATCCTATATGATTGGGATATTCTAAAAAAGGATATGCCCTTCCCCGACTCTAATATGTTGAAGGAACATAGAGGTAATTTTGACCATAGCGAGTGGTTTTTCTGCCCACCCAATCAAGAGAGGCCCTGGTTTTGACCCCCCTGTGGGGATAGCTCTCCATGTATAGTGGTCCCATTCTTCCTACCAGGGATCTCTACTGAAAGTGCATCTATCTATGTGGAGAATGTCTGCTTATTATAGTTCAATTCCTAGTGAGTTGCTCTTTTGAAGCACCACACTTCACTTTTTCTTTTGATTTTCTGCAAAGCAAAATACAAATGTTCCTGATTCCTGTCAGAGATATTTCAACAGTTTCTGTCCCAGGATCAACTATTATGTTATTGTACTTCCAGGAATACAAAAATAATAAAAGTAGTTCTCCCCAGCCAGGGTAGGTTGTCCACCATTTAGATCTGGCAGTTCAGTGGTTAATGTACTGGTGGGTTAAGTGCTTCCACTGCTGGAGACAGCTGAGAATCTACAGACAGAAACCCAACTGTTCACCCACCTCTAGATGGTGCTGGAAAACAGTGAGTTTGGCCAGGTTGGGGTATTGCAATTTTATGACGGCGATTCCATTCTGCATAACTTTAAACATACTGCTAAAGGCAAAATTCTCAAGCTATGGCACATGTATTGACAGACACAAACAAAATGAATTCAGTAAAAGTATTCCACAGAGAGTCCACACATCAAGCAACTATTTAAGCACATAAATTTCATATTTACTTTCTTACTTACGTTATGCCAACTGGCTTGTAGGGCAGCAACAATGGACCTCCACTACCATCCATCTTGGGCAACTTTCTGTGCTGTGCCCAATCTGTGTTTCATGGTCTTCCTTGCTCTTTCCACAGCTCGCCCCCAGATGTTCTTGGGCCCACCTCTCCTGTTTGCCTTTCAGGGGTCAATGGAGCGCTGTTCGTGTGATGGAGTCTTGTGCTATTCTGATGGTGTTTCCTATCCATCTCTAACTTTTTCTTATAATGATGATGTCCATGCTCTATTGCTTGCATCTGGTGAGCACTTCCTGATTGGAGATGATTTGTGGCTAGAACATGTGCAAGATTCTTTCCAGGTTACTGGTGTCGGAGACTGAAAGTTTGGTGATGGAACTTTTTGTTACCTGCAACCATTTAGTCCATACTAGTGTGGATAAAATGCAGCTCTGTTAAACCCTCAATATGGCGTTGGTACTGTACTGAGATGACCTCCTCATATATTTTGGCATTATGAAGGTATCCCTGGCTTTCTTCAGACTACTTTTGATGTTTCTTCTTGTCCCGCCATCAAGTCTGATAGTACTGCCTAGGTAGATGAACTCTTTAGTTATGATGAAGCCTTCTACATCCATCTTGATTGATGAACAGTTTTGGATTGCCTATTTGGTCGTAACATTTACCCTGACTTTCCTGCAACTCATACTGTTTATTATAATCCATGGCTTTTTAATCATTTTCCTTTTTTGCATAGCACATTTTGACATACCAAATTGCATGGTATATATTTACAGATCGTTTCCATAATTGTCAAGTGTTCCCTGGTCATGTTGGAAACCATCCTCCAGAACCACGTTTTAAGTAAACATCACTAGGCATTCAGACACTTATTGCATTTTATACACTTTAATAAACGGGGAAACTGTGGACCTACCATCATTCTAAGCTAAATTAAAAAGAGAGTCCCCTGCCCTAACTTTATTAAGTTGTACCTGTCATGAGTTATTGAAGTCAAACATCAGGCCAAGATAGCAGAAATTACCAACTGTGTTAAGATTTTTTCGACTTAGTCTCAAAACTGTAGGGACTTTCTTATCGGGTCCTCATGCCATAATATGTGATTTCCCAAAATTTGTTTTCAAGTCTAAGGTGCTCATAAATTATACAAATGATTCCACCGGACTACGCAATGCATAGGAAGTTCTGGCCATCAAAACAGCATCATCAGCATATAATAAAGCAGGAATGGCAGAGTTAGCAATGTTCAGCACATCCCTAGTTCAATTATTTAAAAATTCATTCAGATCATTGACATAGAGTATAAAAAGCAGGGCGCCAGCACGCACCACTGACCTACTCCACTAGCTTGTTGAAAGAAATCGGGAAGTTCACCAAGATGGCCGATATCGTAGCATGGCACCCAGATTTTCATGAAGACCATACAAAACGTTGACCAATGAGACATCCACCACTGATATAAATAAGATCAGACACAGCTTATTCCTATTAACACAATCAATGGTGGTTGACAAATCCATGAAGACTGGGTATAGTGGGCAGCCCTTGGCGACAGTGTATTTACTCACCATCAGATGTAAATTCAAACACTGCTCCACTGTACCTATCCCACGGCAGAAACCATACTGACAAGAAGATAATACTTTGTTGTCAGTAGCCCATGTCTGAAAACAATAAAAAAATAATCCTCACCAATATCTTAACAAAGCTGTCCACCAAAGAAATTGGTCTATAACATTTAGGGATCCCCCTGTCACCTTTTTTCAAATTAGGCAAACATGTACAAAGAGACGAGATTCTAGGAACTTATTACATAGGGAGTTGCTAAAGAGTCACAAGTAGGGGACCCCATATATCTAAATTACATTTAAAAAGATCCATGGGGATCCTATCGGGAACTGGCACCTTGACCTTACTACCAGCACTAGCTAGTAAGGCAATTTCAACCTCGTTTGCAGTGACTTTGAGTTGACGAAGAACTGTTGCAATGCATCCTCGAGCTCTCTATCTCTCTACAGTTGGTATAAATAAGTGAAATGCTGAACCCATTCCTGTCTGGAAATATTACTACTCAGAAGATGGTTGAAAGGGGTGTCTCAGTGAGTAAGCCTATTTACTGTTCTCCAGAATATCATACTATTTTGTGCAGTAGCCAGTTCTATTGTTTCCCAGTCCTTGCAGAGCAATCCACTCTTCCTTTCTTTAGTTGTCAATTGTTATGCCTTCCTAGCCTCCTGAATCGCCTTTACATCCCTAGAGAACTCAGCTAGCGCCTTCCTCAGCCAGCGATTGGCAACTGAGCAGTTTGCATCCAACCAACGTGGGTGGTCAGATGCCGGTGTAAGAGGTTTTAATAAAGAATCACTAATAATATCACACAGCTGCAGATCAGAAAATAATAACTAATCCCTGTGTCCTTTGATTAACCAGCTCAAAAAAGCTGGGAAGTTATTTTTAAGAAGACCGTTTAGCACAGCTGAAGGGTCTTTAAGGTGCCATGCTACCCTTGAACCATCTATGGTATGCTTGCTAATTCCATCAGATGCTGGACATCTTTTCTCCCTATCAAGCGCGAAAGCTCCTTCTAGTAATAGAGCATTATGATCACTCCAATTTCTATTATGGCCCCATTTAGGCACCACTGTAGGAAACCTTTGGAAGCAAATATGTAATCAATACGTGACGCTTTTCCCTTACCTGTATAAGTTGGCTTAATCAGGCCGTGACCTTGAAAATGAACAACTACATCTCAAGGTCGAGTCGGGCGAGTGAATCCCTCAGTTCCAGTCCCCTGGCGTCCCACACTGCAGTGTCCCAAACCGAACTACAAGAAATTCTATATTTCCTCCACCCACCTTCCCATTGAAGTCCCAACAGATTAAAATTCATGGCTGGGCGGGATAGCCTTTCCCCAAGGTTTTCAGGGCTGCATTAAAATAAAATAACTCATCAACCAAACTACTATAGGAGTCAGAATAAGCATTATTGTAAAAATTAACTAAATAAAAACTAAAATAACTTTTACAATCTTGAATAAGCAAAAAGCCTGGTAAGCCAACTGCCTGTATTCATGGTAGACACTTTAATTATAAGATTTACCTCAACCCAAATAGCGAGGCCTCCTTTGGCTCTCCCATTCGGGGAAGTAATAGCCGGTCAGGAAATCACAAAAAGCCATTGCATATAATTGGTAATATAGCCCAGGTTTCTTTGAAAACAACAAGGTTATAATTATTTATACATGAAAGCCAGCTTTAAGCCCAGCCACGTTCCAACTAATCAAAGTGAAACAATGATAGTCACCTGAGCCTTCAGCATTCTGCTCCCTCACTGAGTCTCCACCTTGAAAAATAGTGCAAGATGTTGATCGCTGTGTATTAGCTGTGTAGATCTCATGAACAAGAGCGCAGTGGGTCGTCCATGCCAGAAAGCCCCAGAAATTAGTCACTGACTCTAGTGCTTAAAAGCAAATCAGGGGGACTCACGGGCTGTCAGTCTTGCTCATCAAGATTCATTTGCAGTGCAAAACGAATATTACATCCAATGCTAACCACCTGTACTGGCTGGCGGGACCTGAGGCAAAACTAAATGGTGCTCAAGGCAAGCAGGCCTGTAAAAGAAACCAAGAGGAAGAATACTAACACCGCCATTCCAAGCAAAAGGCTGAAAATACTGGGAAAATATTTCTTTACAATCACTGGGTATCTCCATCAATCAATCATAATACTTTATTCGGTATAGAAAAATACCATAAAAGTACAGATAAAATACATCATGATATAAAAACTGAGTATCTAAAATTTACAATAATACAGTCATCTTGGGTTGTCTTAGGGGAGCAATCAACCGAAGCAACAACGCATAGCAATAACGTATGTTTATACTCCTGCACATTAAAATTAGAGTTATAAGTCAACCAATGACACACCTTGGTTTGTAGCAGAGTAGGTGACTCCTTTTCAGGATTCAACACTGGGGGAACACCTAAAAGAAGAACAACATATGGGCAACAGGCAGGTGGGAGGTTAATCACTGGTAACAAAGAGTGCTGTGATATGGATTGTGGCTCTCGTGATGTAATGTGCGATGACACTGAAGGCACAACTGAGCTAAGTGGGCCGGGTGCTGGGGCTGACACGGCTGGGTGCATGTCCGACTGCGGGCTCGATCCGAACTCTGGTGACCTTTATCCTTTGATGGTTCATGAGTAGTAATTATAGAAGAAGAAACTGCAGAGGAGGAAGGACAACTAGGTGTAACTATAGGTTTAGCCATATTGACAAACTTGCACAAATGTATAGCTCTCTTCGCCTAAAAAAAACATTACAGGCATCCATTTATATTATCACACAAAATAAATCACACCACATAAAAAAATGAGGGCATTCCCAAAATATAAAATATAACAAATATTTACAAGAACTTTAAATTATTATTATTATTATTATTATTATATTATTTCAACATGTTTTATTGCATTTTTTTTAAACAAGAACACATTAGCAGTTCTGTGACAGGGTTTGCATCGCTTCATCCACTTGCTTTTTGCCTATATAATTCTGAGCATTCCCTACCTGTCTTTACAGTCAAGAAGGAAAGGAAAATAGAAAGGAACATGAAAGCAAGGGGTGAAAAAAGCTGAAAGAAGAGATAGAGGACAGGCACACAAGATTTACATTGCTTATACATTACATCTGGCATTGGATGGGCCATCAGGGCCCGATTACATTCTTGCTAGGATGAAGCTTCACATTGGGTGCCAGGATGTGTCTCCCCGGCCTACCTCTTTTTCACAGGGGCTCAAAAGAGACTAGGAACGTGTCCAGGGACCCCCACATCCTTCTTGAGGCCGGTCCAGGGTGAGTACTGTAGTGTCATGTTGTCTGCTCCTCTAAGATGCGTGATCCAGTTGAACCATCCTTTGTACGATGTCTTGGTGGTGTCTTTCCCATTTGTGAGGACAATTTTCACTGCTGCTGTCAGTAGTATGTCCAGAAGGTCCCTGTCCTCTGCTGACTTCAATTCAGTGCTCATAAATCCCAGGGTGATAGTGGAGAATTCTTTTGTTAGAGTGCAGTCAAACATTTTATTTAAAAACCTAAAGATTTCACCCCAGAATGTTTTAGGGCTGGGCAGTACAGGATAAGGTGTGCTAGATCCCCTTTTTCTTTGTTACAGTTCCAGCATACTGCCTCCTCCCTGAGTCCTAATGAGTGTTAACGTGCAGGGGTCCAGAAAGCCCTGTGAAGGAACCAAAACTAAGTTTGTGAGAGCACTGGGGAAATCTTATTACATGAAGCTGATGTCCATAGTGTGGCCCACTCTTGGTCATTGAAAAGGCTTTACTTTAATTATTCCAGTAGGCAACTGTCTTGTTGTTAAGCTTGGTGAATTTAGGGCGGAGGAGTTTGTAAAGTGTGAGAACTGGTGTCCTCATTTATTTATTTTAGATACGAGCTGGAAGATTGACGGTTGCGAGATTGAAAATTTGGTTTTGGACAAAGCCGATCTGATTTTTAGGAAGTTATAAAATTCAATATCATTTAGTTTGTGTTTTTCATTGAGGACGGCGAAGGTGATGGGGTAGTTTTCGTTTTCTAATTGGATGGGGTAGCAGATCCCTTTCTCAATCCATGATTCGAAGGTTAGGCTTTTCCCTTTGTATAGAATCCTGCTATTGGCCCAGAGTGATTCGATTTTAGACTGCTAAAATATTCCCTTGTGATGGCCAGAGCAAGCAAAGCACTAAGCACTTTATGCTATACTGTGATTTTTACTCTAATTTTAGGCGCTAATATTTAAAACATCTTCCACTTGCACAAGATATTAGATAGCATATTGTTGCCCTGAAATATATGCTTGAGCTAAATGATACCAGGGTTTGCCTTAATGTCGCACTTTTTATTATAAAAGCAATCCGTTTACAAACAATTATTGTTTTTTGATACTACAATTACTTTTATGGGATTTAGATGTCAGTTTACTTTTTTAAGTAATTTTTAAACATGTACATTTGGCACGGTCATTTGTGATTACAATCATGTGTATTTGGTGTTGTTTTTATTTAAGATCATCATTATGTGCAATTGTTATATTGTTGATTGCTTTTATGGTTGTTTTTACATACCGAATAAAGTATTGAATCAAATCGAACTAAAGTATTCTTTAAAAATAGTTACATTTAAAAAGAATTATTTAAAAAATTACTTTTTTTTAAAAACATAAAATTATATGACATACTTAAAAAAAAACAATATAAAAAAACATAAATTACAAAAAAATCTTAAATTTAAAAACAACAAATAGACTCATTAAACTAAATTATGTTAAATAATAAAAAATATTTTAATTATTAAAAGACAAAATATATGTCACATTATACACAAAATAAAAAAAATTGAAATGTAAATAATGTAAAAATTTTATAATTACATTTATAAATATATTTATAAAAACATTACATATAAAAAGGCTAATTTTACATACTCATAACTGAAAACAAAAAAACAAAAATTAAAGATATCATTTTATTAAAAACGTTTTTAAAGTTTAGTAGTAACTAAAAATAAAAATTTAACACAATATCAATTTTAAACGTAAAGCTAAAACAATAAAAACTTGAAATGACTCCCAACCCCATTACCTGAAAAGCTCAACATGTTGTGCCTTAAAGTACTATAAAAATCTGCAACCATTTTAAAAAGAAGTATAGTACATTGAAATGAAAAATTATATAAATGACAAAAGCATCACACACACCGGTATTTTAATAGGTGCAGGTAAATTGTTTTTTTTGCTGGCTGGATTGGGGCAAATTAGCAATTTTGCGTTACAGGGAAATTACAAATAAATTAATTAATTTTTATGCTCCGCTGGTGGAATTAAGCACTGTAATGGTACTTAAACAGGGCTCAGAGGGAGCAGTTCCTCTATTTTTAAGAGCCACTGCAGATTAAACTTTAATCTGCAGTTATTTTTAAACATAGAGAGACTCTTCCCTCTTCCAGCCCTGTTTAAGTACCAATCCAGTGCACATACACCTCAGTGCCCTTACATAAGCCTCTAAGGCTACCAAGGGGTATGCACTGTGCTGGAGTGCACTGCATACCCTTCGGTGTCCTTAAATACTTATGTAAAGACACCAAAGGGTATGCACTGCACTACAGTGCAATACATACCTCTACTTGTCCTTGCACAAGTATGTGAGGAAACTGAGGGGGTATGCACAGCACTGCAGTGCATACAGAAAGTTTGCCAATTTCACCCACCCTTATTTTTTTAAGAATGATAATATAAAATATTACAAAACAATAATCTTACTTGCAATATTCTGACACAATATTTCAGATAGCGTGATATTTTAGAAACAATGTTTGTGTCTCACAATATTCTTTCCATGATATTTTGTCGCACACCATCACAATAACTCCTTCATCATGTCTAGGCTCTGTATATAGGACCCCTTAACCAGTGCTTGATTCATATTTATTGTTTTGGCACCAAGGATTCTTGCAACCCAGTGTAGAAAAAGAAGTGCAGTGGTAAGATTTACGCTTGATTGCAATCCCCTCTACACTGTGGCTTAGTCTGGGAATGGTTGTGGGGTCACATTGCTACTGTGTCATGGGGTGAAAAGGACTTACCTGCCTGCTGAGAATTTTGACTCTACATGTCAGGATATGTTACCTGGTCCTTGAGAAGTCTTTCATATGGCTCAGCTCACTGGCGTGCCTGTGTGAGGCAGAGTGTCTGATCTGCAACTGCCCAGGAACCACAAAATCACCACAGACCATCTTCCTAGGAAGAAGCAAGACAAATATAGGGATTGTGGAGCTGCTGTTTGTCAGCACAATGCCTCTGGCCCATCACACTGTCTCTAGCCCATCAAGTGCCTCTGGACTACTAGAATTCCCAACTGCCAAATCCAGGTGGAGAAGAAGACCTTCACTCCCTCAGCATGGGTCCAGTGTTTGGTTGAAGTATAAGGTTGTCTTTGCACCACACCAAATAAGACTCCAAATATTCTTCTTCTGTTCATTGAAATATAGGGGCCGATTATGATGCCAGAAGGCCTGCCAAAGCCAGTCGTGCGGTTGTGGGCCCTCTGCCATCGGACGTCAATTTCCCTCTGCCGAATCAAGATGGCAGGGGAAATCAGCCGGCGACCGTGGTGAGTGCAAATCCCACCTGCCACTCTTCTGCGAGAGGCAATCGCCTCGATTGCCGGGCGGACGGTCCACAATGCGTAAAAGGCTGACGGGGATTGGTTTCGGGAGGCCCGTTGCGGGCCCCCCATGGTTTTGGGGGAGGTAGTTGTGGCCTGGGGGGGGGTACCCATGGTACTCCCCGCCATTTCCATGCACAAGTTGGCAGGCACCGCGTGGTGCCTGCCACGTTGTGGAGGGAAATGCACAATATGGCCATTTAGCAGAGCGGCGGGTGCTGCTGGCTGCAGCACCCGCCTCAATGTTAAATTAATGGTTGTGACTGCCACAGTGGCGGTCTCATCATAATTAGGAGTGCGGGACTGCTGCCTTACAGGCGGGTGGTCCCGATCCCCGCTACGATGTGCCATCGTAATCGGCCCCATAGTCTTCTTTATTTTGGTGTTGACATGTTACCTTGCTCTAGCCAACACATTTCCACGAAAAAGGGCGCACCTCTATGTCTTCATCAGTGCTAGAAAAATGGCCATGCAAACATACAGTAAGTCTAATTTTCAATTTTTCTGAGTCATTATTAATAGTTGTTATTGTGTTCATCACCAGAGCATAGGCATATGATCTAGTCTCTATAGCTCGTACGTTGTGTGCTGCACAATTAAACTGCATTAAATATATAGTGCCTATCTCTTGTTTGTTATAAAAAAAGGTGTGTGCCACTGGATATAAGTCATACAGTCATGTAGTGAAAATGCATAAAGAAATGGTGCAAATAAGTAACTATTAAAACCAACTTCACCTTCTCAATTATTTACAAGAGAACAAGTACAATAATATCTAGCCAGGGTAATGCAGTCTAAGAGAACAGGCACCTGTACAAAGCACCCCAGCATGTGCCAATTGCAGGTGAGATGTAGCACTATTTTATGTGCCCTATTGTTAGTAATTGTAAAATCTCACCTTGTTATGACGTCAGGTAAATATGCTTCTTCATAGGGCTAATTAATGCAGATCTTGTATAAGGAAGTCAACATTTCTTTGAATAACCATATCTAGAATGCAAAAGGTCATGCTTATCAGCAGGTGTTGAACTGATGCATATCCTAGTAGTGCTCGGTTTTACCATTAAGCATAAGGATTAGCAGAGTTAGCCAAGACAGTGCAAAATGTGATCTACACCCGGGTCTGAGGACTAGTGTTGGAGTGTTTTTAAGTTCAAAAGATTTTATTAAAAGACGAAATACAAGGTGTCAAAATATAGTTCAACATAGTGAATGCATGTCATACAAAGAAGAAAAATACATTATAATTAACAGATCGGGCTGAAAAATAAATTAACAATTATAAAATGCACACAAAGTCATGTATAGTTCTGAAGAGAGAAAAACATTATAGGAACGGTTGGGGCATTTCATGGAGGCTTAGAGACTTCTTGTTGAACTGGATGCAATGAGAAGGAACGAGCAGCACAAACATCTAAGTAAATTGTAACAGGAGACCACAAATCTAACCTTTTCGCTTTCATATGAGGAGGATGTACAAAGGAGGTATCTAATCTATGATTATGGCAGACAGCATACCATCAAGCCTTAAAATAAATTTTTGAAAATCTTTCCAATTTGCTGTGATTTGTTGGAATGTTACAGCTAATAATAAATCAACAATTTTAACATTGAACATAATATTCTCCCAACAATGGGAAAGACTACCAAGAAAAATATGAATGTAAGAGAAAGAAAATGTAGTGTGGAAAATCAAATTAATTTGAGACCAAACTTCTTTCCAAAAACTAGACACAATAGGACGAGAAAATAACACGTGAAATAAATCCGCTTTTGGAGATGAACATGACCAACAAATATCAGCAACAGTAGTAAAATTCCTACTCAATGCACTAGGCGATAATAAAAGTCTGTTGTAAACAAAAAACAACGTTTGCGTTGTGCTAGCAGCTCTAGAGGATTTACGAATCTTAGCCCATATTTTGTTCCATATAAATATTGACCAAGAAGTGTCGAAATTAATTTCCCAAGCCTCTTCAGTTTTAGATTTCTGTCGGACCTTTTCAGTGCCGCGTAAAAGGTCATATATTGCAGAAGCTTTGGGATTTGTTTTTAATAGGGTTTGGAATTGTGCTGATGAATCTGGAAGGATGGGAGCAATGAGCGTCGCTGTTAAAGTGGTATGTGTAGTCATCACGGCATTTTTGAGTAAAAGGTATTTGTGAATGAATGAAGCCGGTAAATTGAATGAGCGACTGAGTGAGGGAAAGGAGAGAAATTCTGAATGAGAAAACAACTGGTGGATCCAGATTAGGCCTCTTTGGTACCAAGTTTTCCAGTAAAATGGTTTATTTTGAATGAGTACGTTTTTATTATACAAGAAAAATGACAAAGCTGTTCCTAAAAGTGGGTGAGACAGACCATGTAGTGTTCAAGGACAGGTTTTATTTGGATATTGAGGCCCTCACACAACCATCAGGATGTCGTGAATCACGTACCCTTCAGGATGTATCGTGTCATCATCGGGCTGCTCCTACGTCGAGTCGGCTGGTGCAATACCCGACGGGCTCCTGTTTAGGGAGCACTCTTGTGGAGATCTTTTTATCCAATGCAGCCGGTGGGTGAATGGGAGTATGGGGCTCTTTTGTGATGTAGATGAAAGACAAAGGTTGTTAAAAATAGGGGTCGGAGTGCTTACTCAACCAATTTATTAGGAAGCCTCCTCGCCTAATTAAAAACTGTGAGGTTGAGTGTTAGTAACTTAGGATAATGGGCTAGGTTATATACACTGCCTCGTTAGGGTCGACATGTTTCTCGCTCTGATAGAGAAATACGTTTTTATTATGCCATATTGTGGAGTTAAGAAAGGAGTCTATAGTGAAAGAAGGGGAGAAAAGTAAAGGCGATAGAAGTTTAGAGGTTAATTTAATAATAGGTGTAGATAAGGCTTGTGGTTTACGCGTAAAAGAAAGGTATTCGTCAAAGGAGTAAGGGGATAAAAAAAGACGTTCAAGTGTGACCCATAAAGGACAATCTTCACTGGGGTCACGTAACCACAAAGAAGCTTGTCGAAGGAGGAATGCTTTTTGGTATGCTGGAAAATCAGGAAAATTGACTCCACCTTCAATTTTGGGGCGGGTAAGCCTAAATATAGACATTCGAGGTTTCTTATTGTTCCAAAGGAAGGAAGATAGAATGGAATTAACCTTTCTAAAGAATTTATTTGGAATGGGACCTGGAGTATTGGATATGGTATATATGATTATGGGTGACAGCATCATCTTTATAGTGTCCAAACGACCCCACCATGAGAGATAAAGAGGGTGCCATTTGGCAGTTAAATCCGAGATCTTTTGTATGCACTTAGTCATACATAATGTTACTGTGTCCGGAATTGAAGAAGTAATATGTAAGCCTAAGTATTTAATGTAATTGGAGCTCCAAGTGAAATTGGAAGCATTAAAGTCAGGTTTAAAGGTATATTTTGTTAGAGGTAGAATCTCACATTTATCATTATTTAGTTTGTAACCAGAGATGTGGGAGTAGGCTTGTACTTCAGTTAAAAAGGCAAGGATTGAATCATTCGGATTAGAGATAAAAAGCAAAATATCGTCCGCATAAGCAGCAAGTTTAATATGGGAATTTAATGTTTGGAAGCCGTGCAAGTTTGGATTTTGGCGTAATTTGGAAAGAAATGGTTCCAAAGCCTAATTAAAAAGAAAAGGGGAAAGAGGACATCCCTGACGCACACCTCTTCCTAAATCAAAAAATGGAGATATCAATCCGTTAGCGCAAACAGCCGCTCTGGGATTGGAGTAAAGAAGAGAAATCAAAGTAATAAATTTGGGACCAAATTCAAACCATTTAAGGGTGTAAAACAAGTATGTCCACTCAACCCTGTCAAACGCCTTCTCAGCATCCAGCGCTATTGCTGCCAGGGGTTCTTTGAAATGTGAGAATTTTGACAGAACGTTGAACAGGAGTCGTGTATTATCGGTTATGTAGCGACCTTTAACAAATCCTGATGGTTCAATCCCTAATAGGTCTGGTAAGAAAGAGTCCAATCGTATCGCTAATGCTTTGGAAAAGATCTTATAATCAATGTTCACCAAAGATATAGGCCTATAGTTCTTACAATATTTGGAATCTTTACCTTCCTTGGGGATTATGAACATATGAGCATCTGAGAATGAACCAGAAGAGTGGCCTAACCTGCTAAAGGAGTTTATTAAAGAATGAAGTTTAGGCAATATTAATTTGGAAAAGTGTGAATAAAATTCGACAGTGAACCCGTCAGGTCCTGGTGCTTTGTCGTGCTTGAGAGATGAAAGTGCTTCCAGCAACTCTTGTTGCGTTACCTCCAATTCCAATGAGGATAAATCGGGGTGGTTAGTTTGCATTTGTTTAATGTTAGAGAAAAATGCAGTAAGGAGTGGTCAGTAGGTTGTGTTTCAGAAGTATATAATGATTTGTAAAAAAGAGAAAATTCATTTAAAATATCCTCATCCTTAAACTTGAGGTCTGAATTTGCATCATAAATAGATTCAATATTTAATTTGTTGCGCTTAACTTTCAAATAATTGGCTAAGATTTTCCCAGCTTTATTTTTGCCACCATAGAATTTGGCACTGGATTTTAACAGGTACAATGAGGCATCCTCCGTGGATTTTTTATTAAATTGCAGTTTAGCATTAATGAGGGCAGTAAGACAATTTTTGGAGCGTGAGGAGTAGTAAGAGTGCTCCAGTCTCTTAATGTCTTGAAGAAGAGCCAAAGTCTGTTTACGAGCATTTTTATGCTTCTTTGCAACAAAGGACAATATAAAATCTCTTGCTGAAGCTTTGAAATCATCCCAAACAGCGGAGAAGGGCATAGAATCAGTTTGGTTAAACATGAAAAATTCATGCAAAAAAATGGTAAAGGCAGCAGTGAATGCTGGGTCTAAAAGGAGGGCATTATTAAAACGCCACCTTCTGGGACCTGTGGTTTTAGGTAGGAAATCAAGACCAATTGAAACTGGAGCATGATCTGACAACAAAATTGGGCCAATTTCCGCATGGGTGAGAGTTTGCGAAATATTATGGGAAACAAAAATATAATCGATTCGAGACTGGGAGTGGTGGGATGGGGAGTAAAACGTAAATTCCCTAGTACTTGGATTGCAAATCCGCCAGGCGTCGAGGAGTTTGTGCTGATTAATGGTGTGGACAAAAGATTTATGGGGCTTATTGGGTATAAAGGAAATAGTGGAATTCCTGTAAATAAAGGGATCAATAACCTGATTGCAATCACCAGCCAGGATGAAATTATCCTCTATACAATGAGAAATTTGCTTGGCAAGTGTGGGCCAAAAGGAGGGTACTCCACTCCTGGGGGCATAGACATTTAGAAGAGAGACTGGAACACCCTTTAAAGACAATTTAACATTCAACCATCTGCCGTCACTGTCTGATTCTTGAGATAAAAGTGAAAATGAAAGAGATTTGTGGCAAAGTATCATTACCCCGTTTCATTTGCCATCTCCTGGAGAGAAGAAGACCTCCCCTACCCAGCCCCTTCTCAACTTGGAGGATTCAACCTCTGAAAGGTGAGTCTCTTTCAAAAAAGCAATATCAGCATTCAATTTGGCTAAGTGAGTTAATACCCGTTGCCTCTTAATGGGGGAGTTTAAGCCCCTCACATTCCAAGTAATCAATTTCAATGACATAGGTAAATGAAAACAAATTGACCTACAGTTATTAAGTGAAAGCCCAATCGAATCAAAAAACAAAAAAGAGTACGAGAAACGAGAAGATTAAAGAGGAACTTAATTACAATAAAAGAAAGAGGAAAAGAAACACATAAAGAGAATTGAGAGTAAGAATTAAGATCAAAAGGTGAAGAAAATATAACAACAGAATAAAAATAAGTTTTAGAATTAAGAGAGAGGAACATGGTAAAATGACCAAAAAAGGACATGCAATGTTTGGAACCGAAACAAGATAAAGAGGAGAGAGAAGAAGATAAAAACTAAGAGGATCAAAACAGCAAGTAAACAAAGATTGTGAGACACATTGAGTAAAGAAAGTTAATGCACCACATAGAAAGAAAAACAAAACAAGAAACATACCTACAAAAGGGAGGTGTAGAGAGGGGGGGAGGTGAGGCCACGTGGATAGACGGAACATTCAAGCGCGGACAATCAGGAACCAGGGGAAGACCACGCCACAAGAAGGAGAAATCTGCGAAAACGAAAACTAACAATTAGGAAGATATATGATAAGGCGTACCACATAATAGGAAACAGAATGACAAAAATACGCATATTAAGCTAAACGCATCTAAATCCAATACAAAAAACATTTTGAGGTAAAACAAACAATTATCCGTACTATTGGAAAAAATGTCACCGAAGTAACACAAAGCTTATGCAGAACTTTGAATATGGATGCATGGCATTATGTCACAGTATAACATTAGGTATTGAATAACGAAGAAGAAGTAGAAGAATCCATGTTAACTGGTTTGCAGGAATTGATGAAACTTTGAAGTCTCATCGGATCCTCGTATGTAATTGTTTTGTTATTATAGGTAACCTTAAAGAGGCATGGGTGGAAAAGTCCATAACGGGCTCCCAGTGAGTGAAGATCAGATCTCATATTGAGAAAAGCTTTGCATCTGTTAGCTGTGGCTTTGGCACAATCCTGTGCAAAAAATAAAGTAGAGCCGGACCATGTGTTATTTTTAATGGATTTGGCCGCCGATAGAACTTTTAGCAAGTCTGTATACTCTAAGAAGTATAAGTTCACACCTCTTGGTCGCTGTGTAGAAGACGCACTAGAAGGAGCACAACCCAGCCTGTGTGCTCGTTGGATATTGAGCACAGTACCGTCTGGCATATGAAGAAGCTTCGGGAGATAGGATTTAAAAAAGGCAAGAGCGTCCGACCCTTCAAGTCCTTCCCCCAGGCCATAAATTCGGAGGTTGTTCCGCCGATTCCGATTTTCAAGGTCCTCGACTTGTCGTTGAAGGACGGAGACTTGGGAATGAAGTTGTGATACACTGGCACACAACTCTTTGAGTGATGAGACGCTGTGCTCATCTGTTGAAACTCTCGCTTCTAGTTGTGACCAGTTATCCGAGTTTGCAATTTAACATTCGTCTCCTCCATGAAGGGTCGGAGAGCTCTAATTTCTTCTAGCAAGAGCTCCATAGAGACTGGTGAGGTTGACTTGGGGGGAGAAGGAGGATCCTTTTTTAAGCGTTTTGTAACGGATTTTCCTGAGGCTGTCGGGAGAGGATCCATTGTAGACTCCGGAAGTTGCGATGAAGACAAAAGAGAATCCTCAAATTTGAGAAAGCTGTGAAGATTTTTGAATTTTTGATAAAAGATTGCTTAGCTCTTGGGAGTGTGGAGAGGAGTGCCTTGGTTCTGCCCATTAAATATACCAGGAATGGAAATAACGTCTGTGAAAGGACTAATATATGGTTAACCCAATTGACTATATTTGAGGTAATCCAAGTGGAGTGTATCTTCCTCTGAGCGATTAGCTAGAAGTTAAACAGAACCTCCGGCAAGAGGTATAATGGCAATTGGACCAATGAGTCGGCTGGCATATAATCTGGTGATGCCTCAGGAATGTAGAGTCTGCAAAATGGCCGCCAAAATCATTGCTGTATAAGTGACAGACAAATCATTATAAAATAAAGGTTGAGGGTTTAAATGTAGAAAGGAGGCTGCCAGGAGACAATAGTAACCTCAAAAACTGCAGTTGAAACGAAAGCAGCGCATGTGGGGAGTTGGCTTCATTTCCCTCAGAGCTTCATTCGCCTCGAGAAAAAAAAAGAAAATGGCGGCCGCTATGACGAGATGCGTCCCAAAAGTTAAAATAAAGGGAAAATACTAAATTTTCAGCGTGCGCACATCAGCGTTCGGGTGCGCAACGCTGACTCCATACCTTCCGACATGTTCTGGAGCAAGAAGGCGTCGCGGTAAGTTTTCCAGAAGCGCGGCTTCGCTGAGGTGAGCCCGGAGCCTCACTCGGACACCGCCATATCCTTCGGCGTCAAGCCACGCCCCTAGTGTTGGAGTGTTAGTCAGATGGCATTGCATGTTGTATACACTATGCTGCCATCTTCATTGACCAGTTGTAGTAGCATGTTTTATAAACGTATCTGTTGAGAAACAATTTAAAAACTACTGGGTATGAGTATATAAAAGCTCTAAATGAGATAAAATCGACATAATCAACATAATCAATATCTATAGGAGCTCACCAATGATTGGTAGTTTCCATTATTTTAAAGAGGCAGTGTGATATGGAACATTCTGCAATGTAAATAGTTAGTGTAATTAAAGATTGCGTAATGGGTCTACAAAATGGAAAATAATTGCGGTTTGAGTAAAACGTACTGTTCAAGTTGCCAGTGATGCTGCCATGTAACTTGTGCATGTACTCTGTAAGCATCATGATGAACCCCTTATAAAATGTAAAATTCTATGGCGGATGGACTAAACCTTATCCTGCATGAGAACAACCGTATGCAGCCGCCATCTGTGAACAGCATAATAATGGTTAAGCAGACAAAACAGTCTTAAAATTATAAACAAAAGGAAATAATAAAGTAAATGTACAGCTAGTGATATTATTCTAGTCCTGCAGAGACCCATTTAATAAACATACAATGCTTTAAGTGAATGAAGCAACAGTATGCATATCAGTCTCATTCTTGTTAAGTAAAACTCATTTGTAATTAGAACATCATCCTTATGTTACATCAGATGCAGTCACATAGTACAACTGATATTGGCATTTCCTTCTTGCACTTTGACGCTACATTTGCACTGCTTTTTTGCACAGACTGAATGTATTGTGATTTTATCGGTCTAGTTGCGCGGCGCTTTTTAAAACAATCAGGGAATATTTTACTGCCTTATTTTAGATATTTTAATCTTACCAGTTTGTACCGCTCACCGGTCCACCACGGCTCGCACTAGTGCCGATTGAGTGGAGAGAGTTGGCCATAGCACTCACTTGCGGAGCAGAGCATTTTCGGCCGCCATTTTGAAGCGGTCAGCGCTCTCGCCATTGCAACCACATCACGGGGAAGAGTACTTAAACTCCCCGGATGCGGACGCGCAGCCAAAGACTGCACTCTTGCGAACTGATATTGTCATTTCCTTCGTGCACTTTGACGCTACATTTGCACTGCTTTTTGCACAGAACTGAATGTATTGTGATTTTATCGGTCTAGTTGCGCGGCGCTTTTTAAAACAATCAGGGAATATTTTGACTGCCTTATTTTAGATATTTTAATCTTACCAGTTTGTACCGCTCTCCGGTCCACCACTGCTCGCACTAGTGCCGATTGAGTGGAGAGAGTTGGCCATAGCACTCACTTGCGGAGCAGAGCATTTTTCGCCGCCATTTTGAAGCGGTCAACGCTCTATCTATTGCAACCACATCATTGGGAAGAGTACTTAAACTCACCGGGCGCGGACGCGCAGCGGAAGACTGCACACTTGCGAACTGATATTTTCATTTCCTTCTTGCACTTTGACGCTAAATTTGCACTGCTTTTTTTTGCACAGAACTAAATGTATTGTGATTTTATCGGTCTAGTTGCGCTGCGCTTTTTAAAACAATCAGGGAATATTTTGACTGCCTTATTTTAGATATTTTAATCTTACCAGTTTGTACCACTCTCCGGTCCACCACGCCTTGCACTAGTGCCGATTGAATGGAGAGAGTTGGCCATAGCACTCATTTGCGGAGCAGAGCGTTTTCGGCTGCCATTTTGAAGCGGTCAGCGCTCTAGCCATTGCAACCACATCACGGGGAAGAGTACTTAAACTCCCCAGACGCGGACGTGCCTTAAGCAAGCCTATCTGCGCCAGTCCGCGCCCGGCACGCACTCAGCCGGTTTCAGGTCATGAATGGCAACTACGTACTCATATACCAGAGGTGAGCTCCTGGAAGCACTTTATCGGAGTCAGAAATGTTCAGGGCCACTTCTGGGAGGCTTTCAGAGCACCGGGATCAGACGTCCGAATTGTAAATTGAAACTAACTGATATAAAAATCTAGCGTCTTTCAGACGAGGCTGCTATAGATAGTCAGAACGGCCCTCAGATGGGAACAAGGAGGGATCTTAATAACCCTAAGACTAAAAAAACACCTAAAGGACTATCATGTGCATTGCTAAATGCACGGTCACTGATTAAACATAAGTACGAATTTGGCCTTTTTGTTAATTTTAATGATTTAGACCTTATTTTTGTCATGGAAACCTGGGCGGATGAATCCTCAGGTCCAGACCTGGTGATAGCAATCCCATCGGGGTTCGCAATAGCTAGGAAGGGCTGTGTTGGCAGAAAGGGAGGGGGGCTGGCGATGTTGCAGGGATTCTGCTTATACACAGAACTATGCGTAGAACCCCAGGACCTCAGTGAGTTGTGGTGTACCAGAAACTCACCTCAGAACCCAGAACCCAGTATCCGGCTAGCATAAGTGTCCCATTCGTTATCCGAGATTTAGCTCGGCGGTCCCAATGAAAAGACAACCCAGAACAAGCGACTCAGTACATACTCAGGAATGGTGGGAATCGGAAATACCTGTTTGTATATTATTCTCACATCAGTCCACAACAAGAATCAACAGAGACACGGTGAAAATAAAAAGAGTTTATTTTTATAGACCACGTGTCCTAATATGCAGTACTTTGGCTAATACAAGCAGACAAATGATTAAAATCAAAACCATCAACATAGTTACAATTCCATAGAATATAAAAGGGGTGATCATGTTATAATGACAGTGGATACTACCACCTTCCCTTTACTAAGAAGCTAATATTATTATTATTAGACTAACAGAAGGTATCTTAGACTTGAATAGGGGACCCCATACCTCAAAGATCAGCTTAGTGAAATCACATCACAGGAGCATCAGGAGTCTTCTCGCAGGAAGGCTCGTCTTCGGTCTGAATAATAAACATGATGTCTGTGATATTAAAAGCACCAACTTTCAGGTATGTGCAGCTGCTCGTGTGTTATGACTAAATAGTGGGTCGATCAACCTAGAGTAGAAAACATGCATTGTCTAACAACTCATACTGTTTGTCACATCGTGTGCAGACCAAGGTCGCTTCGCAGAGCGCGGGATGGTAACAACAGATTGCTCTCGTGTGAGGCAAAACTCGAGTCAGCAGTTCGTTTAAGCAATAACATGTGAACGCAGTGTCGTGTGCAAAAGCAGCAAGATGGCTTTCTAACTTCTGACGTGGTTATGCTAACTTAACAATGTATGTACGTATTAAGGGAGTCCTTACTACATGCCCCCTTGATCGAAGCACTACTTAGTATGCAAGAAGAGAGAGAACGCAGAGTTCAAGCGCGACAGAGCAGAACAAGGCGTATCCAATTGAAAAAACACAGGTCAGTTCAGGCAAAGTCCGAATAGGAAAAAAACCAAAAGTGGAAAGAAAAAACCTCAAACATGCCGTGGGGGGTGAAAAAATGAAAAAACGCCACACCGGGCAGAAGTACAGACGTACCGGGACAGTTCAAGACACGTGAGGACAACATAGTGGACGATAGTTCACTCAATCCGTGAAAGTATATGCAGCATATGTGGCCACTGCTTCCAGCAGAAAATCATTGGCACGGCCACTGAAGGTTTCAGCCATCCAGTTAAGCAAAGAAAAGGAACATACGTGTTCTTCTATTAGCGGAGCCTCTAGCACCATCAGAGGGCAACCAGCGTGTACTTCCAAATAACTCATATCCAAGAAGTCATATGCCGCTCTCACGATGTCCCAATTACCCAGGATACCATGCGCCGCACCGCAGGCCATAATCCGAACACCAGAACAGGCAGACTCGTGAGACACTAAGGGCCTCATCAGTCGATCATAATCCGGGTCCGGAGACACCATGTTGGACAAGCACAAATCCATAGGCCATTCAAAGGGACAATCTAGGCAGTGAAAGACAGGTTGCACGCAGGTGAAGTAGGAATACCGGAAGGATAATCCATATGCCAGGCTCAAAGTCGCCAACGGCAGGACACCATAGTAATCAAGCATCCTGTCACGAAGAAGCTGCAGACGGGACAGGCTGTCGTGTGGCACAGAAAGAGCAGCCATTCCGCAAGATGAAAAGTAAAACTAGCACACCTGCCACTAGAGCCAGAATTAACGGGACACCTCCAAAGACGCTGGAGAAAATAGAATGAAAAAATGCCGGAATCACACCAAAAATAGTTTGGAAAGAGGTCACGAGGCCCGAGCCCACAAGTTTAAAAAAATGAGCCAGGCCAGTCGTGGACGAGGCATTGAAGATTGTTTGGATCAAAGCTCCAAAATGCAGGGGGAGGTCAGTATTCAAAAGCGCCTGTACCTCGGTGCGCGTATTTGCTACGTGAAGGACAAATGTTTCCCGGGAGGAAGTCAATGGCACCTCCTTTTGGGACAATAGCGCTCTTATTCTGCTCATCTTGTTGAACTCTGCTTTCAAGGTTGGGATCGAAGGCCAGATGGAAGCATCCAGCCTTCCATGCGGGGGTGGAAACAGGACGTTATTGCAGCAGACAACCCTCTGTGTTACAGTTACTATATACGGGATCCCTACTAACATCCCGCAGCAAGCTTCATTGTTTAAAATTAAATAACTACCGTTTGCAAGCAGCGTGAAAGATGGCGTAATCACTGGTACCGGGATACCTTTGAGGACGCAGGCCAAATTCGGAGCGTGTACATTACAAGCACCGTGCAATTGAATGTGCCTACATACAACAGAATGATCAGGTGACGTTGTACATTCTTCACCCTTCAGATAAACCTCTGTACCGTCCCTTGTACATCTATACGTAAAGGGGAGGGACCAGACTTCATGTATGAAAGCGGTACCCAGCTGTTCATATCTACCCAGAGCATAGTGTTTCATACAAGAGGTAAACTTAAAAAGTGCAAACGGTAGAATTATCAATCCGTGTAAGAGCCACACAGCGGAGTCGACTTCCGCTATAGAGAAAGGTAACGGCTCCAATTTCTCAATATGGAGCAAGGAATATGTAGCATCCTTCATGGACATGAACTGCTGTTTGTCAGTAAGGTTAAAGGGAAGAAATAACGATGTTGTATTCAGATAGTCCCAAGGGACCTTCCCTGCCTTCAATGTTTGTAATGTCCATGCAAACTGCATAACAGAACGCAACTGGTTCTGACCATGATACAACACAGACATATCATCCTGCACAATATCCACAATTGAAGAAACAATATTATCTAATGTATAAATGCGAGAAGAAAGAGTGTTAATGCTGTTATCAATAACTGCTAATACTTTTTCCATATTAGCCTGATCAATAGCTCTCAATCTTGAAGCTGCCTCAATTTGCGACAGTTTCCACACTTCGTTGTAAATAGCATACGCCCATCTCTTGGATCTGCCACCCACAGGACCTTTAACAAAATCATTCAAATCTATTTTGTCATGTAACTTTGATAAATGAACTTTGACAGATGCCAAGGTGGAATGTCGCAGCCAGGACTGACATAATTACCCTACAGAGTATGTAGTTACTGTATGTGACGACTCAAACCGGGGGTCCACGCGATCTTGAGTATACCCCGGTTTCGGTCCTAGAAAACGACGTTGACAAGTATCAGAACTGCTTTGCCAAATTAACCATCCCTCACTATTACATTTCGAAATATTGAAAGATGAATTAGAAACTAATAACTGCAAAGCAGGAAGGGACAGATCTGTGTGATTATTCCAATTTGGGTAAGCACCCAGATCCGGCACAGAAGGCGAATTTAGTTTTTTAGAAGTGGCCAATCCGAAACAGGTGGTTTGGAAGATGGTTGCATTTAAAAACAACATATGATTTGGTACTAGACAGGCACGGTGTAAAGCTTCAGTTCCCTGAACCTGCCACGGTTTGGAACCCCAAACCGACTTAAGATCAATAGTAGCCTTCCATAGATCATAACCTTTGATTGACAACTCATCCATAAAGGACTTAGAATATAGCAATTTGGTGTGTGTCAGTCTAACCTTGGAGGCAGACTCAGGCTTAACTTTAAAATAAAAGGATGCCGGGGCTGAAACACCGAAATCAGTAAAATAAGTAAACTTATCAACTAATGTATGTGAACTGCCAAACGAGGGGGTGGGACAGTGTTCCCACTGTGTAAAATTTACAAAATTTCTAAACGTATTTGCTTTATGCAGGAAGTGATTGCCATAATGTTGAAAACAATACTGTTCTGCATAATTAGCCGCATTTTCATACAAATCCTCAGCATCAAAGGCGGCATAATATTTCAAATCTGAAAACAGTGCTTCAATGGCGTGTACATCCCAATCATCAGAACGTATGTTCTGTTTAACTACATCACCCATAGAAACACGAAATACATTAGGCACATTAATGACCTCTGTAGGCCCATGAATCTGAAATTTAACTGCATCCCATGCGATTCCATCCATGACGGGCCAGGCAGTAATATTCACAAAAGTCTGGTCCCTTTTCATGATGTGGGATGAGGAGTGGGGGGCCAAAGTTCCATTGATAAGTCTAATTGTCGATCTCTCTTTGAGATAATGGCCATCCACCAAACGGAAGAAAACTACAACAAATCCAATGGACATGAACAAAAAAATACCAAAAAGCATCAACCAGATGTATGTCCAAGGGGCTATCAAAAAATGTTTCTTAAACCAACTTACAAAAACAGCAATGTTTGATGGGGGAGTTGAGGGCAAAGAGTTAGTGTCAAAGGAAAAACGGGACTGGCCAAGTGCTGTAGATTGTAAAACAGGCGAAGGTCCACGTGTAGGATAAGCATACTCAGTCTCTTCGGGCAAACCACCAGCCGGTGGTATCAGCAAGGGATCAGTAACTGAATGCATCTCGATGGCAACATCAGACAAGGTGGTAGAAGCAGGAACCAACATCGAATGTCTTTGCATCGTCTGGCATGAAACTGCCGGAGTCATACTAAGAAGTATCGGCCACTCGCTGAAGTTTGACATTGTCAATAGAGATGTACCTGTTTTCTTTGCGACCAGGAATTGGAGGTAAAATGACTGTTCTTGTACCCTGCACTCCAAGCACTGGAACTGGTGCACGATAAGAGGGGCCGAACTCCTTCTTGTTCTCCACCTTCTCACGGACCAGATCTCCAACTCGGGGTAGCCAGCCAACTACCGGAATCTGAACCTCAGCTTCAGACGTGGAGGGTAAATGTTCTTTCGAAAGAGAGTCTCTGGCTTCTTGTAGAGTCTGCAAAACAGCAGAGTGATCATCTACGTCAAAGGGTGCGGTCGACGCCGCAATGTCTAGACCATCAAGGTCTGGAACAAACATTCTGATTCCGAAGAGCATCAAGTACGGGGTCCGCCCACCCAGAGACCTTCTAGGGAGATTATTTAGTGCACGTTGGACGTTATACAAATGGGCTAGCCAGTTCCGGCCTGTGCCTAAAACACGTGCTGTCAATGATTGCTTTAAGTCACGGTTCATTCGCTCCACCACACTATTACCCTCAGGTCGGTAGGGAGACGAAAATTTGACAAGGACCCCCACATTTTTCATAGCCTCCTTGTAAGCCTTAGAGGCGAACGCAGGGCCCTGATCAGAATGGAAGGTACCACGCGCAAAAGTTCCCACAAAGACACGCAAATCCCTGATGACAGTCCGCGAGTCAGCACTCCTTTGTGGCCATCCCCATAGAAAACGTGTGCACGAATCCACTGCAACCAAGATGTACTTGTACGCAGTATCAGAGGAAAAAGGACCGCAGTGATCTAAATAAACACAACCAAATGGCTTATTAGAGATGTACAGCTGTGTCTGTGGTGGGCGCGCAACAGTAGAAGGTTTAATCTGTTGGCAAATGTCACAATCAAGAACATAAGCTCGCGCTTGTTTATATAAACCAAACCACCAGTAACGTTGTTGTAGCAGAGATATTGTAGCTGACACACCGGCGTGGGCTGACGCCAACCCCTCGTGCGCAGCCAAGATCAGTGCTGGTCTGCAGTCCGCGTTGGGAATAATTCTATCACCAACGTCGTTAATCCTCATTAATGGGACGTTATCAGGACTTAAATGATAAATATACCGAGAGGGAAATCCTTTCGGGTAATCTCCTCCCTTCTCTGTAGCAGCAATAGCTGCCAAGATGTCATCATCAATCTTACTTTTGGATCTTGTAACTGCTGCCACTAAGTATGTAGCCACTGCTGTTTTCGCTGCCTCGTCAGCTAAGCTGTTGCCGACAGCATGGACACCAAGCCGCTGGTGACCAAGAGTGTGAATAACACTCACGAGAGGGAGACGGTCTTTAAAGTCTGCCACCCGAACCCAAAGCGTTTTATGCTTAATTGTGCTACCTTTAGTGTCGCGGTAATCATTCTGAGACCAGAAGTGTAAATTGTCATTGTAGGACTGGACACAGTAGAAGGAGTCACTCACTATAAGAGTAGTGACTCGGGGATCAGCAAACTCCAGTGCAAGCACCAGAGCCCGAAGCTCCGCCAATTGCGCGGTACAATCACCCAATGACTGCGTATGCACTGCATCAGATTGGAATTCAGCATTTACTAATGTACCTACGACAATTGCGCAAGCCGCTGAATAAGCGTGCTTCGATCCAATAGCGGGTTGCGCAGACCCGTCAGTGTATATGACACAATGGTATTCTTCGAGCGGGCGCAAAGACAGAGGTGCCGGATGAACGAATTCATACTGCAAGTACTCTTGAGTCTGTAATGAGGCATCAAAGATGTAAGTGACATCTGGCGACGTCAGTGTTGTGGCCCATTGTATCCACCGTGGATGCAAAGCTTTAGAATTTGGTACACTTGCTTTAGTCACTGCCTCTAAAGCAGGATATGGTGTTACAACCAGAATCTGTTTCCCATGCGACAGTGCGCGTTCCTTGAGGATCGCCATCTGCACAGCAGTCAGAACTTTTTCGACCGTGGAAAAACGTAATTCAGCAGAGGTGTACAAGTGGGATTTGTACGCAATGGGGACTGTGTCGCCCTCATTAAACGTCAAATACGTGAACCCCACGGCGCCTGGTACTATTCTTATTACCAGGTTAGTGCTGTTATCACGTGTCAGCAAGTATTGTGAAGCAAGAAGGTCAGCCTGTAAAGACTGTAAAATTGCAGAGTGTTCTAGCTGCCAGCTAGATTTCGAAAATGAAGGCTGTACCAAGGCGTAAAGCGGCTTGATACGCTGGGCATAATCAGGAATGTACGTACGGCCGAAATTCAGAAAACCCAGCAGAGATTGTAATTTCTTCAGTGTCGTAGGAGCACTTAAGCGTGCACACTTTTCCAGAAAGTGGGGGGCTAGCCCCTTACCTTCATTGTTGAGCTCGTAGCCCAAAAACAACACCGTATATTCTGCGATGTGTGACTTCGCAAAATTGAATTTGTAGCCATAGTCAGCAAAACTCACGATAATATTGTCGACTCGAGACAGATGCGGCATCAGCTCGTCATCCGTAAGATAGATATCGTCAACATAGGAGTATGCTTCGGGGTCTATCCTTTCTAAGAGAGAAACCACGCGAGCAGAAAAGACGCCAGGGCTATTTTTGTAACCCATGACTAATCTTGTAAACTGTTTTTGTTTGCCGCCCGAAGTAAACGCCGTCCACTGGCTACTCAGTGTGGACAGGTTATGGCTAAAAAAGCCATTGGAAATGTCAAGTGTCGTTTTAAATCTTTTACGCACGAGACTGTCGACCAAAGCCGAGCTATGTGTATTTTGTACCGCGCAGGTCCGGCAATGGGAGTTTAGGTGCCGGTAATCCAAAACTAAACGGTACGAGCCGTCAGGCTTCGTTACAGTGAATAAAGGGTTATTCATAGGGGACACACAAGTTTCAATAACACCCTGATATTCCAATTGTTCAAGGATTGCCGTGACGTGGGGTCTCGCTTCACGACGCATAGGATATTGAGGTTGAGGCTGGGGCATAGACCGCAATGGAATCTCATGGCAGGGGGACAATCTGTCCCATCCCACCTGAGTACGATACACCGCCGGCGCAAGCGCAAGCGCCCACTCCCCAGCATACACTTCAGCTTGGTCCTCAGGCACTGTGTGCGCAAAGGACGGGAGGATTACTTCCTCCCCTCTAGGAGCCTCTAAAATGAAAGCTGGGGGCCAATCTGCCTCCGCTAGGAGGATATCATAGGTGGTGGTCAGATTATCCCAAAAAATCCCTTTTATTGTACGATGTATGTCACCCGCTATTAATAAGACTATTTCATAAAGTCTGGCAGGGGGAGCCACTCTGGTGTCAGCTGTTTCAACAGTAACCGAAATATCAGTTGCTGTCACCGCCAGAAATGGACGCAGAGCTTGACGGACTATGGTAATTTCCGCTGCGCTGTCCAGGAGCGTCAGTGCCCATGTCCGGTTCCGAAGCTGTGTCCGCACTATCTGAGGCATACCTTGCCGTCAGAGCCGCCACTTTCTTCTTCTGAAACGGGGGTCTTTGTCTTGCAAATTCGTCCTGCTTGACTTTACCCTCAGTCTGTCGGGGTTGGTCACGCTGTTGTGGAGCACCCCGACCTTTGCCACCGCCTCCGCCACCGGACTGTGTAGCCGATGTTTCCTGTGAAGAACGAGGAGAGCGCTGTTCAGAAACCTGAAATCTATCAGGAGACTTTATAGCAGCACGATCGCGCAGATCATAAGTGCGTTCACTACTAGACTGTACGGGAGAGGCAGGCCGAGAGCCCTGTTTCTGTTGCTGCTGCTTTCCCTGTTGTTTAACCTGCCATTTTTGTTTTGGAAAAAAGGGCCGTTCGTCCTTACCAGACGTTTCTGCCTTACCCTGCTGTTTTAGATCGGGATTCTTTATTACAGGCTTAACTCCTAAAGAGCTACGACCCAAATCCCGATATGCCTCTGCGATTATTTTCGCAAATTCCTGCAGTTTGTCCTCCTCAGCAACTCGTTTTAGTTCATTACGAACCTAGAAATGCAAAGCATCACCCTTTAGGTTACCAATTATCATGGTAGCCACCAGGTCGAATTGACCGAGGAGCCGCATCCCTAACTCTATCACAGACTCCGCACCATGGTTCTCTTGAACTCTTTTGATAACGGAGGGCAGCTGCAACATAGATGGAGTGCCAAAGCACTGCGCGTACGTCGCAGCAAAGACCTTGCCCCAATTTACACAATCATCAATGTGGGGGACCAAGTCTTTAGGCAAACTAATGGTGAGGATCCTGTGTTTCTCCACAGGAGTAGTATTCGGGTAAACCGCTTCTATTTGGTCAAATTTTTCAGCAAGCCAAAAGGGGAAATCATCCCTATTTTGGGGGCGCTTGCCCATAACAGAATTAACCATAACAGGACTAATGACCACCGCGTGATGATCAGTAGGCTGTCCCGCAACAGCAGGTGCCCCCGCCTGCATATTGCGCGACACATACTGCACTAACGCCCTATATACCGTAATTAGGGCAGTGTGTAGTACACGCAACTCAGCTACCGTCACCGTGAGGTAACGGGGATGAGGCGTAAATCCGGCTAGTACCGGCCAAGTGGCCCCTGCAATTGATAAAGGGCCCATTCTCGGCGGTATAACCACATGGGGAAGGGCGCCATTAAACCAAATATGATGCTGCCAAGCAGATATTGGTATTTCCTGTGTCCTATACGGCGTATAGTTCGCCGGCACTGCAGCGGCAGTGTAAGAATGAAAGGTGTCATCATCCCCCACCGCTGGAATCGTCACCCAAGAGTAGAACAACTCATAGGGATGAGCCGCATCCGCTCCCACTACAAAGATGACGTTCATACCAGTGTCCGGTACCCCATACTGCGTCAAATGACGTTTCACAGCTGCACGGCTATGCGCCGCAATTTCCACCGACATTAGGACAAAACACACCTGAAACTATCAGTAGCACAAGGGTTCAATAACCTTTTTAATTATCAAGCTTGAAAGAACCTATATCAATAGACCTAGGTAGGTTTAAATCCGTCAGACTTGTTATCCGGAAACAAGAATGAGGGTGTTGTGGACAAACGCGAGCACTACTAAGGCGTTTCAACTCATAGACCAAACGTTAGGTGCGCCATGTTGCAGGGATTCTGCTTATACACAGAACTATGCGTAGAACCCCAGGACCTCAGTGAGTTGTGGTGTACCAGAAACTCACCTCAGAACCCAGAACCCAGTATCCGGCTAGCATAAGTGTCCCATTCGTTATCCGAGATTTAGCTCGGCGGTCCCAATGAAAAGACAACCCAGAACAAGCGACTCAGTACATACTCAGGAATGGTGGGAATCGGAAATACCTGTTCGTATATTATTCTCACATCAGTCCACAACAAGAATCAACAGAGACACGGTGAAAATAAAAAGAGTTTATTTTTATAGACCACGTGTCCTAATATGCAGTACTTTGGCTAATACAAGCAGACAAATGATTAAAATCAAAACCATCAACATAGTTACAATTCCATAGAATATAAAAGGGGTGATCATGTTATAATGACAGTGGATACTACCAACTTCCCTTTACTAAGAAGCTAATATTATTATTATTAGACTAACAGAAGGTCTCTTAGGCTTGAATAGGGGACCCCATACCTCAAAGATCAGCTTAGTGAAATCACATCACAGGAGCATCAGGAGTCTTCTCGCAGGAAGGCTCGTCTTCGGTCTGAATAATAAACATGATGTCTGTGATATTAAAAGCACCAACTTTCAGGTATGTGCAGCTGCTCGTGTGTTATGACTAAATAGTGGGTCGATCAACCTAGAGTAGAAAACATGCATTGTCTAACAACTCAGACTGTTTGTCACATCGTGTGCAGACCAAGGTCGCTTCGCAGAGCGCGGGATGGTAACAACAGATTGCTCTCGTGTGAGGCAAAACTCGCGTCAGCAGTTCGTTTAAGCAATAACATGTGAACGCAGTGTCGTGTGCAAAAGCAGCAAGATGGCTTTCTAACTTCTGACGTGGTTATGCTAACTTAACAATGTATGTACGTATTAAGGGAGTCCTTACTACAGCGATAATTTATAGGGATTATTTAAAAGCATCTTTTAAAACTATCCCCACAGACATACATACCAAGGTGCTCTCTTTTAAGATAGTAGCCAGTCATGTTGTCTCGTTCAACGGGCTACTAGTTTACAGTCCGCCGGGGTCCAGAAAGAATTTTCTGCAAACCATGGGCGAGCTCTTGGAATATACAGTAAATTCTCAAAACTTCATCATTTTAGGTGATTTTCATTTTCATTTAGACATTGTGTGTTTAGACATTGTGTGTGACAAAGACTCACAGGCATTGATGGACTTAGTGACAGGTGCAGGTCTAGAACAGATGGTGGTAGAACATGATCATTCTGCGGGCCATCTCCTGGACGCTGTTTTTTCCAATTGTCCTCAGCTTAAATTCAACAGTAACTTGCAACTGCAGTGGTCAGACCATTCGGCAGTTATGCCAACCCTCGATCTACCGCCTTCAACATGCTCTAAACACGGGCAAGCAAGCAGCTTTAAAAGCTACTCATGGCAGCGGTTTGATATAAACGCTTTGAGTGATCAACTGAATCAAAGCAACCCATGCCTTTAACTGGATTTCAGCAGCAGCTCATATAACTATCCAACAGAGAACTGGTAAAGCTAGCAGGACTGCACCCACAGAACTGTGGTTCTCCAAAGAACTAAGATCACTAAGGAGACTCTGCCACAGCCAAGAAAGATGCTGGCGCAAACATTATGACCCTAAGGAAAGAGAAAAATACAAATCAAGATTGGCACAATATAAAGAATTGATTAAAAACACTAAAATCAGAATTTACTCAGAAAAAATAGAAGGGGCACAAAACAATTCTAATGCGTTATTTGCTACAGTTTTGAAACTTAGCCATTTGCAGGAGACCAGTCAAAGCACAACAGATCAATCGTTCTTTGACAATTTGGACTCATACTTTTGTGGTAAAGTGTCTGCTATTTATAATACATTTACGGCCCATTCGGTCAACACACTAACTATTCAGGGCCCCATGAACTCATATTGAAAATTCATTTTCAGACATGTACACCTTGGCCCCCGATCGCACTCCACCCTGTCTTTTAAACTTTACACTGATATCTCATGAACTAACCGCCAAGATTCTGGTAACAACTAGGTCAGGACCCCCACTGGACCCTTGTCCTCCGAAAATCAGCCATTTGTTAGTTGAGACACTCGCCTGCCCTCTCATGGAGGTTCTAAATACCGCCATTAAAACTGCAACTTTCCCCTTACTATGGAAAAAGACATCCATTCTACCTTTATTAAAAAAGCCCAATCTAGACAAAACTGAAGTAGGAAACTATCGTCCCATCTCCAGTCTACCTCTACCGGCTAAAATTCTGGAAAGACATATGAATCAAGAACTAGGTGCCTTTCTTGAGAAAAATCAGGTCCTAGATCCTACCCAGTATGGTTTTAGACGCCAACTTAGTACTGAACTTGCCTTGCTTACTGCCACCGAGGAAATCAGACTGGCAGTTGACAAAGGAGGATCGGCCGCTTTCATACTGCTAGATCTGTCAGCTGCGTTTGACACGGTAGACCATGGCATTTTAATTGATCGACTTTGTGAGGCATGAGTTGGTGGCTCAGCCCTTGCACTCCTTAAGTCTTTCCTGCATGGTAGGGAGCAATTTGTTGAAATAGGAGGTTTTACTTTTTGGCAAGGATACAACATTATTGTCCTCAGACTGGTGGCCATTAGAATTGGGAGTTGTCCCTGTCCCAGCCGCCAAGGCTAAAAATCTTGGAGTCATTATGGACCCCACCCTCTCCTTCTCCCACCAAATAAAAATGCTTACTACATCTATTTATTACACCTTGAAAATCCTAAGGAAAGTGCTCCCTTTCATTCCAACAAGCCTACAGAAAACTGTGGTGTCAGCCTTGGTGTTATCAAAACTCGTTTACTGCAATGGGCTTCTGGTCGGAGTAAACAAATCGGTTCTAGCTAAGCTACAGGTACTTCAGGTACTTCAGAACTCCGCCGCAAGATTGCTCTTTGGATTAGCCAAACATACATCAGCTAAACATGCCCTCAGCACTCTACACTGCCTACCTATGGAGAAGTGCATAAGGTTCAAGGCCTTATGCATTGCCTTTAAAGTGTTACAAAATTCAGGTCCCAGCTACCTGATATAGCGCTTTAAATGGCATATCCCTGGAGGAACACTTCGGTCAACTTCACGGAAGTTAATTGCCGAGCCCACGTTCCGTCTTCAGAGATGGGGTGGAAAAAGTTTCTTCAGCATTACTATAAGATGGTGGAATAAGATACCATTTGTTTTGAGAAATGCCTCTGTTCTGCTATCCTTCAGGAAGGGTCTAAAGACATGGCTCTTTACTCTGTAATCTCGCGTAAGGACTGGAAATATGACATTCAGTTTACACTATGTGTCTATTCTTCAAGCAACTTGACGCCCTCCGGTAGATGTGCGCTATATAAATACTTAAATATATAAATAAATAAAATAGTACTATGTGAAAAATACATTTTTGTATGTGCAGTTCATGTTGTTAGTTAGATTAAATAGAGATTTAATGGTCGCCATACAAGGGCAATCCAATAAGTGTACTATGATGTCTATGGCAATTACGCAATGGTACTATGGAGTCAAGTAAATTGATGAGGCTGACTATTTCATTGATATGTGTAGCCAACTGCCTTGTGTCATATTAGGTCAGATAGAGCCATGAGGGAGTATACAGTAGCATAGTACTATTTGAGAAATAAAGTTCTGTATTTAGTACATGTATTGTCATATGAATTGGGTATTAAGCAATGGGTGCAATATATCTTGGTCTCCATAAGAAGAGGAGCCCATACGTGTACAGTAATATCAGTGAACATTATATCATTTTAATAGGACATCAGATATGCTGACTTTATAATATCATTAAGCCGTGTGATGCAATTTCTAGGTGTGTATGACATCTTTGGCAATATCAGTTAGATATAGTATTGTTTCAAAATACAAGTTGTTCAGGTATCTTTTAAAGGGATTGGGTTTCTGTCCTAATTTGAAATGTGGCACAGACAACCTAAAAATTGATTTATACAAGTCTCTGTGCAGGTTGAAACGCAAAAGATTCTACATTTGCAAACCAATCGTTGTTCCGAGACAAGTTAACCAAGAACTAGTTAGTGTTCTTACTATCCAAGACTTACATGATTCAATGAATTCACTCTCAACTATGGAACAAGATAGAGACCCTAGCATTGTCTGATCTTTTACAAGAACTGGAAATTAGAGGAGACTATTGCATTGACAGCAGATTATGACTTAAATCTAGATTCACAGCACTATTAGCTAGTGGCAACAATTTGGATTTATATTTCAGGCTGTCTCCTTAGGCTTAGATAAATGATTGCATCAGTATAAAATAAATCGCAGAGCACCTAATATGGACAACTGAAGCAAGCTCGAGAGAAAAGCAATACAACATCTTAAAGAAGATGTAGTAAGGACTCCCTTAATACGTACATACATTGTTAAGTTAGCATAACCACGTCAGAAGTTAGAAAGCCATCTTGCTGCTTTTGCACACGACACTGCGTTCACATGTTATTGCTTAAACAAACTGCTGACTCGAGTTTTGCCTCACACGAGAGCAATCTGTTGTTACCATCCCGAGCTCTGCGAAGCGACCTTGGTCTGCACACGATGTGACAAACAGTCTGAGTTGTTAGACAATGCATGTTTTCCACTCTAGGTTGATCGACCCACTATTTAGTCATAACACACGAGCAGCTGCACATACCTGAAAGTTGGTGCTTTTAATATCACGGACATCATGTTTATTATTCAGACCGAAGAAGAGCCTTCCTGCGAGAAGACTCCTGATGCTCCTGTGATGTGATTTCACTAAGCTGATCTTTTAGGTATGGGGTCCCCTATTCAAGCCTAAGAGACCTTCTGTTAGTCTAATAATAATATTAGCTTCTTAGTAAAGGGAAGGTGGTAGTATCCACTGTCATTATAACATGATCACCCCTTTTATATTCTATGGAATTGTAACTATGTTGATGGTTTTGATTTTAATCATTTGTCTGCTTGTATTAGCCAAAGTACTGCATATTAGGACACGTGGTCTATAAAAATAAACTCTTTTTATTTTCACCGTGTCTCTGTTGATTCTTGTTGTGGACTGATGTGAGAATAATATACGAACAGGTATTTCCGATTCCCACCATTCCTGAGTATGTACTGAGTCGCGTGTTCTGGGTTGTCTTTTCATTGGGACCGCCGAGCTAAATCTCGGATAACGAATGGGACACTTATGCTAGCCGGATACTGGGTTCTGGGTTCTGAGGTGAGTTTCTGGTACACCACAACTCACTGAGGTCCTGGGGTTCTACGCATAGTTCTGTGTATAAGCAGAATCCCTGCAACAAAGAACCCAACACAACATCATAGTCAAAGAAGTGGACAAAGGATGCAATATTGTCATGATGAATTAAACAGACTATGAACATGAAATCATTTCACAACTCAATAACCCTCCTGGTATCGGAAGTTAGATAGTAATCCTACTTACCATATTACCAGGAAAATCAATTTCAAACAAAAGTAATTGTTTTACAAAGGACTCATAAATGAAGGTGAATTTGTGTGTTTGAATGTAGAAAACCTAGTTTCCCATGCATATACATGCTCCGCAGGATACACAAAAGAGCAGTATGTCGACCAAGCATACCAATTTTTCGGGGTATTTATTCACCCACAGAGAAGATCTCAGAATGTTTTGACACATTTTAATGGCCATTTGTTAATAATCTACCATCTTATGTTTAGGACACACAGCAGGTTGAGTGATTTGACCTGGAAGAAGACAATGGTGAGGGTTATTGTTGGCATGGTTGCTCTGTATTCTAACATACAACATGAATGTAGATCCAGGCCCATGACCACTTTCTAAAAACAGATCAGCCAATTTCTTTCAGTACATTACTATGTTGTTGGAGATGATCAAGGTCATTTTAGACAGTAATGCATTTTTGTTTAATGAAGACTGGCAACAACAAATGTGCTGCAAATCCACCGCATCCCTACAGCCAATCTGGTGCCTCAACTTATGGTACTTTACTGACAAATAGTGTGCCGACTATCTAAACATAGAGATCCAATCTTACTTTGACACTAACCAGGGCACAGTGGTCCAGTTGGTCATGCTGTGGGCCACAGGAGAAGCCACCATCAGGGCCTTAGTGAAGTGTTAAGTACAATGCAAAGAACAGGACAAACACCAGATCACTGAGTTCAAGACTCACATCTGCGACCTGGAATGGTGCTCCCTGAAGGAGGGCTTTGTGGATCATCACTGCTGCTTAATACTCGCCAGAACCTCACTCCGGCAGCTCGCCCTAAACAAGGCCTGCCAATCTTGACAAGCACTGATCCGCAATGTCTATGAACCCAGGCATAAAAATGGGAAGCTGCTCTATTGACTAGTCACCAGAGACATGGCCTTCAGAATAGTTCCATGGATCGGAGACTCCTCAGACCAAATGAAACATAGCCCCAAAAAAATAGTGTCTCTCATTGCTGACTGCTACCACCAACTTTATGCCCTACAGCAGGATCCTCATCTGAATGCTTCAGACCTCTTGTAGCAGACATCCTCTCTCCGGTCACTGTTGACAACCTTGAGAGCAGTTCTAGACTCCCCTATTGCTATTAAAGAGATAGAAGAAGCAATACAAGAGATGGACACTGGGAAAATACCCAGCTCAGATGGCTTTCACCTTGAATACTACTACACATTCTGGTGCACCTTCACTTGCTTATAATATGTACCAAAGCAACTGGCAAGAGAACCTTATTCCGGCAACAGGATACTGCAACAATTGTGGTCATACCTAAACTCCCCTCCTCTCACTGAATGGCATACAGACCCATTTCTCTTATCAATACAGAGATCAAATATTTAAAAAAAATCCGATCTAACAGGCTTCAGGTAGTCCTTGCCACTTTAGTCCCCTCAGGCCAATGGCGTTATGCCTGGCGGCAGGACCCAAGGCTACATCGGGCGTGTACACAGAGCTTTAGCTCACTTCCTGGAAATACGCAACCCTTGTCCACTCCTGTTACTTCATTTTGAAAAGGCATTTGACTCCATGGACTGTCCCATCCTGCGTAAAGTTTTCGAATACATGGATTTTATACCCTGGTTCCATAGATGCGTACAGGTCCTCTACTCTGAGCCCTCGGCATGCATGCTGGTGAATGGGATGCTGTCCAATGCATTTCCCATATGGCGAGGCACCCGATAGGGCTGCCCACTGTCCCCCTCCTGTTTGCGCTAGTGTTAGAAATTGGGTTTCTGGTTGGCTAGGGTCTACACTTAAGCCAGACAGAACCCACAACTCTAGTCAGGGCAAGGGAGTTACACTCCTAAGATAACCCCTGCTCAACCACTTGGTAGCATGACAAAGCAGTCAGGCTTATCTCAGAGGCAATGTGTAACGCATTTGAACAACACACACACACCAGTGAGACACTAGGCACACCACAAAAAGAGACTCCTAAAAGGCTATATAAAAATATCCTATGTATTGAACATAAAACACATTAAAGCATAATCACATAAATTACTGTGCCACTAGACACTTGTCATGACGTCACATAGACCATAACTCACTTTGCCAATCAGCTAATTGTCATAACAGTATAGATCGTGCAATCAAATAATTACTTATAAATTGCAAGTCTTGAACACCCCAAGAGAGACACCATTACTGTGCATATCTCTGGGAACATGGACAGCAGTATATAAGGGAACATAAATCACCACTACCACCTAGGCCTGTGTATGTGTAAACTACTTCAAAAATATGAATTACTATATTGGGGCCCAGCGTGCAGTAGTTACATAATACATGTTATAAGGCGCCCAGACCCCTGCACTCCTTATAGAGGGTGTGTGATATTTTTCCATCTCTGTATCTACAGCGAAAACCTCCACATGGAATAGGGGAGGGCCTCTGTAGCGTTAGGGCCTCAGGCCCACATGATGTAGAAACAGACACAGACACAGGATAGTATGGTGTAATAACAGTCCCAGGGCACGTGTGCCCGGCCCCTTTTACTAAGAGGGTCACCTGACTGGTGACTCCTGTGGTGGGTGGGTGAATAGTGTGGGTTACATCAGCAGTGGAACACTAGAATGTATCCAGCCGGATACTACAGGCCTCCATCGAGGTTCCACCTTGTCCTACCAATCTTACTTCCGAGCCCCTAGGTAGCAAAGTCCTAATTGGGGCTCCATCCCGGGCTCACCCATAATGTCACCAGATAACCAGTGTCCCCTAATAGGTGCACGGCGGACACCCACAACATGAAGAGCAATCATGCGGGGAGACCGGACAGCATTGTCGGCAAGGCTGGTGTCCCCAGCAGGGAGGGGCCCGCTTGTGTCACTTACTCAGGGAGGGTGTTGCCCATGCCCCAACTTACCCTGTGTTCTCCAGGTGTTGGCCGAGTGGTCCCCCCATCCTGGGGTACCCGTTCCAGAAGCTGCTGCAGGAAGGGGTGAGCGCGGCCTTCATCACCGGACTTGCCTGCTGCACAACATCAGTGGAACTCCTCTGCTCTTGGTCTGTGTTCTTCCTCCTTCATTGGGCTCCCTTTGCAGCTTCTGACTATGGCCCTCAGGGCTGCACTGCTTCGGGGGGAGTCAATCAGTGCTGCGGTGCCTGCAACCGATGTCCGTTGCAGGGGCTGTCCCCAGAAAGTGTAGAGAGGAGCAGACGCGGCTTCTCTCGCCAGGCCCGCCCAGAGGGGACGCTGGAACCTCGACTCATCACGCCTGTACGATACCATTGATTCCAAACAGAAAGCGAAGCCCCAGAACGGTGCAGTGGACGTCAGACACAGCCACCCTCAGGGGGCTCAAGGTGAACACAGAGCCTGTGCTACCTGAAAAAGAGAAGCGCTCGCCACACGCTGCCCTCTGGACAAGTTAGCTTGAGGGGAAAGTGCTTTCCAGACCCTGAGCAGCGCTCTACACGTGCGTCAGAATAACAGGGTGAAAAACACAGCGCTCTCCACACGCTTTTTCAAATCACACAGGGCAAATCACACAGGGCAAGGGCCCCAAGCATGAGGCTGGCTCAGGCCAGCACACAGGATCACGGGCTGGACTGTTCCCATGAGGCACAGGGTCAAGAATGATTTGCATATGGCCATGTCTGAACTGGGGTGGCGTAGTGGGCAAAAGAACGATGGATTTAACCCAGATCTCTTGACTGGGGGAGAATGTCTGCATTGTCAGCATTCCGTCCATCATTTGTTTGTTGTAACGCTTTTCGCCCTAAGTGGGATGGGTATTCCCAGACGTGGGACCCGTGCTCACTACGCCACTGGAGTCAAGCTGTCCTGGCTGATGACGGCTGATAGCCAGAAACCGGTCCTAGGATGCTTGATTCTGGTCCAGGAAAGACATGGCTTGGCAGTTCGGGCTGGACTGTTCCCATGAGGCACAGGGTCAAGACTGATTTGCATATGGCCATGTCTGAACTGGGGTGGCGTAGTGGGCAAAAGAACGATGGATTTAACCCAGATCTCTTGACTGGGGGAGAATGTCTGCATTGTCAGCATTCCGTCCATCATTTGTTTGTTGTAACGCTTTTCGCCCTAAGTGGGATGGGTATTCCCAGACGTGGGACCCGTGCTCACTACGCCACTGGAGTCAAGCTATCCTGGCTGATGACGGCTGATAGCCAGAAACCGGTCCTAGGATGCTTGATTCCGGTCCAGGGAAGACATGGCTTGGCAGTTCGGGCTGGACTGTTCCCATGAGACACAGGGTCAAGACTGATTTGCATATGGCCATGTCTGAACTAGGGTGGCGTAGTGGGCAAAAGAACGATGGATTTAACCCAGATCTCTTGACTGGGGGAGAATGTCTGCATTGTCAGCATTCCGTCCATCATTTGTTTGTTGTAACGCTTTTCGCCCTAAGTGGGATGGGTATTCCCAGACGTGGGACCCGTGCTCACTACGCCACTGGAGTCAAGCTATCCTGGCTGATGACGGCTGATAGCCAGAAACCGGTCCTAGGATGCTTGATTCCGGTCCAGGAAAGACATGGCTTGGCAGTTCGGGCTGGACTGTTCCCATGAGGCACAGGGTCAAGACTGATTTGCATATGGCCATGTCTGAACTGGGGTGGCGTAGTGGGCAAAAGAATGATGGATTTAACCCAGATCTCTTGACTGGGGGAGAATGTCTGCATTGTCAGCATTCCGTCCATCATTTGTTTGTTGTAACGCTTTTCGCCCTAAGTGGGATGGGTATTCCCAGACGTGGGACCCGTGCTCACTACGCCACTGGAGTCAAGCTATCCTGGCTGATGACGGCTGATAGCCAGAAACCGGTCCTAGGATGCTTGATTCCGGTCCAGGGAAGACATGGCTTGGCAGTTCGGGCTGGACTGTTCCCATGAGGCACAGGGTCAAGACTGATTTGCATATGGCCATGTCTGAACTGGGGTGGCGTAGTGGGCAAAAGAACGATGGATTTAACCCAGATCTCTTGACTGGGGGAGAATGTCTGCATTGTCAGCATTCCGTCCATCATTTGTTTGTTGTAACGCCTTTCACCCTAAGTGGGATGGGTATTCCCAGACGTGGGACCCGTGCTCACTACGCCACTGGAGTCAAGCTATCCTGGCTGATGACGGCTGATAGCCAGAAACCGGTCCTAGGATGCTTGATTCCGGTCCAGGGAAGACATGGCTTGGCAGTTCGGGCTGGACTGTTCCCATGAGGCACAGGGTCAAGACTGATTTGCATATGGCCATGTCTGAACTGGGGTGGCGTAGTGGGCAAAAGAACGATGGATTTAACCCAGATCTCTTGACTGGGGGAGAATGTCTGCATTGTCAGCATTCCGTCCATCATTTGTTTGTTGTAACGCTTTTCGCCCTAAGTGGGATGGGTATTCCCAGACGTGGGACCCGTGCTCACTTCGCCACTGGAGTCAAGCTATCCTGGCTGATGACGGCTGATAGCCAGAAACCGGTCCTAGGATGCTTGATTCCGGTACAGGGAAGACATGGCTTGGCAGTTCGGGCTGGACTGTTCCCATGAGGCACAGGGTCAAGACTGATTTGCATATGGCCATGTCTGAACTGGGGTGGCGTAGTGGGCAAAAGAACGATGATTTAACCCAGATCTCTTGACTGGGGGAGAATGTCTGCATTGTCAGCATTCCGTCCATCATTTGTTTGTTGTAACGCTTTTCGCCCTAAGTGGGATGGGTATTCCCAGACGTGGGACCCGTGCTCACTACGCCACTGGAGTCAAGCTATCCTGGCTGATGACGGCTGATAGCCAGAAACCGGTCCTAGGATGCTTGATTCCGGTCCAGGGAAGACATGGCTTGGCAGTTCGGGCTGGACTGTTCCCATGAGGCACAGGGTCAAGACTGATTTGCATATGGCCATGTCTGAACTGGGGTGGCGTAGTGGGCAAAAGAACGATGGATTTAACCCAGATCTCTTGACTGGGGGAGAATGTCTGCATTGTCAGCATTCCGTCCATCATTTGTTTGTTGTAACGCTTTTCGCCCTAAGTGGGATGGGTATTCCCAGACATGGGACCCGTGCTCACTACGCCACTGGAGTCAAGCTATCCTGGCTGATGACGGCTGATAGCCAGAAACCGGTCCTAGGATGCTTGATTCCGGTCCAGGGAAGACATGGCTTGGCAGTTCGGGCTGAACTGTTCCCATGAGGCACAGGGTCAAGACTGATTTGCATATGGCCATGTCTGAACTGGGGTGGCGTAGTGGGCAAAAGAACGATGGATTTAACCCAGATCTCTTGACTGGGGGAGAATGTCTGCATTGTCAGCATTCCGTCCATCATTTGTTTGTTGTAACACATCTGTAATACGGCACGGGTGCAGAGACAAATGAATTACCTCATTTGTGTGGTACAAGCTTCTGCGGCCCCTTCTGTAACACCAAAGTGCCCCGGGGGCACACAAAGTAGGCGCAAATGCCCGTCAAGCCCCTGGAGCACTTTGTCTAATACAGCCCCAGATCGTCCACGCTAATTAGGGTGGATGGTTCAAGGTACTTTTACCACTGGCCCAATGTCAGTCAGGCCATCGGCCAAAGGTTTCTAATGGCAAAGCCCACCAGGCTACTGTCGGTAGAAATATGGTGGTCTCCCTGACTCGAAATAGAGCTGGAGAAACATGAGTTTGGTGGACAGGGTACGCCATCACATTTGTAGTTGAGTACCCTGCCCACTAAACTCTTAAGGCCACACATTTCAGACCTTATCTAATAAATAACCTAAAGAGGGCTAGGTAAAGCTTGTTAATACTGCACATTAAACACTCAAAATAAATAGCTCCTCTGATGTCTCCTTAAACTCTGTTGCTATTCAGCATCAAATCACCCCAAACCTTCCATGGTATTTTGTGTGATAATGAATCACAATGAGATTAATCACAGATTAACTTCAGAGTGATTAACTTTTTTTTATTACAGCTCTTTCAATAATTTGTGACCATTTTTTCCTTCAATTCAAGCTGTCGCATTTTGCTTTCTTTTAATTTACCCCTTTGCTCCCATTTGCCCAAGGGCTAACCCTTCTCTGGAGCTCTGTGAGTCATAGTTCTCTCCTGGCTTGGGCCGAGTCTGACCATGCTAGGGCACAGTGGTACCTGTCCTGCATTGTTTAAGCAGTGGAGAAAACAGCATATAAAAGTGTTGGAAAGCACTTCCAGAAGCAGATAGACAGTGATATCACCCTTCTGGTAACCTTCAGTGAGAGCCCGTAGGTATAGTTATCTGGGACTCTGGTGCTCTCCTCATATGGTTGAGCGAGAAAGGGCCTGTGTTGTACCAGATTATGTGCAGAGCCAAGGAAGTGGGACTGCGAAAGCCTGTTGAGTGACAGAGCTTTTGAGTGCTGTTGGAAGGTGATGAGTACACAGACAAGTGTAGCATAGCGTGGAAGGACCAGCAACTATGAGCTATGGCAGCACTACAGCATATATTCACTTTCATCAGGGGTCTACAGAATGCCTATTGTTCTTGTGTCCCTAAGGAACCCATGTGTTCCCTTTGTGATTGAGGTATGTTTTCTATTTATATCACTTCTCAGTAACCGGCCATTGTAAGTGAAAGTCATTTCCACCTTCTCTGAGAAGCATTCCTGTTCTTCTGGGTAGAGGCAAAGCCCGATTCATAATGGCAGAGAAAACTTGCGGCTGCAGTGAGCATTGCGCAAGAGAGATTTAAGAGGTTAACCTCTTCAGTGCTGGGGGCTTACCCTAGTCAGTGTTGAAAATGGAGCAGACGACTAGGAAAACCTCAGAAGAAGAATGAAAGCTAGTGATCCAAGGCTGGAAGACCAAGCTGGTTCAGGAACACAACAGAGTTTTACTATAAATGTGAGATGCCCCAAGTGTATGTAGCATACTTGGGATGATCTGCTACAATCTAGTATGTGCTGATGACAGGACACTGCAGCAAATACTTTGGCTAGTTATAGCTAAATTTAGTTTTGAGAATTGAGTTTTGAGACCACTATTGCCAATATAAACTAGTTCCAGGGCATGATGCCTATTGGACAAACTATACCTTGCATAGACTAGAACTCTCCATACATGTTCTAGATTAAATGTCCTACATCTTGGGGATCATGCTCGGAATTATTTAGAGACTTGAGCCTCCTCTTGAACATATATTTGCTCTGGTGAGGTACTTTAAACCAAAAAAACATTTTATTTATATTCTCTACCCTGCCTAGACAGGTTACGAGATCATTGTTATATGGTGTTTTCAAGAACCACAATATAAGAAACATCTCCAATGCCCGTGAAATCTGGTTAGATAAAGGAAACAAGATCGCAATTATTGCAGTTACTAAATCAATTTAATGCACATGGCATGCTTGAAGAAGATAGATATTCAAGTTCTAACAACACAGATACTCCTGAAAGAAATATCGTTTGAGCTCATTGATGATGATGCATTCACAAATTATAGCTATGTATTACATCTATTTGAACGTTATTACCTGTTTAGTTGCAATGATATAAATTTGTTTTATTTTTTCAATTATGATTATATATACTCTAAATTGTTTATGTGCGTATGAATTTTTTATTCCTGATTTACAGATGAATTCAATCTTAATAAACAGATTATTTACTGACTACATGTTTTGCCCATGATTCTACTTTCAGAGACAATGTTTGTAAAAGTCAGCTTTTCATAGTAAAGTAAGAAAGACAGCAATTAAATTAGCTAAACATTATGGCAGCTAGGACAATCTTCAACTCAACAATGTTTACTTACTTTACACACAAACCAACGCCCTTTAAGATCCAAGGTGATAATGTACGTTGGAGTTCTCCAGCACTTCATTGCCACCTCACCTCACATCAATATTCAAACTGCCAACAGTGGTATTAATGTGTGGTTTTAGCTAAAGTTCTAAGTTTGCAAGGGATTCTCGGTAAATAAAGTTTATGAACTCCTCACAAGCCAGACCTCTCTGGGCTCCCTTGCTGTCTAGTTTTCAGAAATGTCTGAGTTTGGGATGTTTATCTGGGTAGCCGCTGAGCTAGAGCCAGCTACCCACATTGTGAAAAAAAGCATTCATTTTGCTGGGTGAAATGTGATTTCTCAACGTCGCATTTTGGGGCAATTTGTGTCACAGCCACTATGCCCAGCCACAAAGTTTGGTACATTTGTTATCGGGAGATGTGTGGGGAAATAGAATAGTAGAGCATTTGCTATTACTAATTGAATTTCTCTGCATTTTTGCCTTCCAAGTGTAAGCCACAGTGTAAGAAAGAAGACATTTTGCAAAAAACCATCTTTATCCGTTGACAGAATTGGTAACACCAAATTCAGAGATGTACAGATAACCACTCTTCCTACACTCTAAATCCTGGGAACATTTTAGAAATACATAGATTTCCTTCATATACTTTTCGTATTCATTATATTTTACTATTTGAATTGCTGTATGGTCGGTTTTGGCTTTCGGTGTTGAGTACTTTTAGAGAACCTATCAACCACATATATCTTCACGACCTTAAAGGCTATTGGACATAACAGTATATTGCTTATGTAAGTTGGCCCTAGTGACAAAAAAATGACAGATGACAAAATTGTCACCAATGGTTTTTTTTCCTAGTTAATTTCATGTTTTTTATTTCAATGATAAGTTTCTTTTTGAAAAGTTTGAGGCATCTACACAAGTGAACCCTTGCTGAATTCAGAATTATGTCTACATTTAAGACATGTATAGCTTTCTGGGATCACCCCTTGAGTTTCCATCTGTTTCCATCACAAGCTGTAATTGGGATGAAATAACAAAAATTAGGAAAAATGGGCAACCTCTTATAAAAATGCAAATGCTGCAGTAAACAATGTGTGTTTGATACAACTCCGCTTCTTCTGAAAGTTGGGATGATGCCGATCCTAGCACATCAAACCTTTTGTTCTTGCAATGTAGTAGAAAATATATGCTTTCTTGCACAGCACTTTTTTCAAATTATTTCACCCAAAAACAAATGTTAGTTACATTGTGGCTATTTCCTAGCCCTCCCCCCCCCAGGAGAATATACAAACCTTGGTTAGCTTTACAATCCCCAGGATGTTTGAAAACAAATGACACAATTTTGACATGGATATCTGAAGTGGAAAAGAAAATTGCACTGGAGCTAGTAAAGCTACAGCAGTTAAGGGGTTAATTTAGTAATGTACATTATGCCTCAATGTTGCTACATTTGTCTGCCTCCTGCCAGCAGGAATTCTTCTGTAATCTGTTACTTCTTTGCAATGATGCCTCAGCTGCACAGAGGAGAGCCTGTGGTGCTCCTGCTCTCTACGTACTCTGGTTTGCGGAGTCTTCCAGTGAGACTCCCTTTGAAATTTAAAAGGGTCAACATGATGCCAAGGGTTTAACTTTCTACAGTGGTTGGCCTGCACAACCAATGGTAAAGTAACTGCTGTGATAGACAACTACTTCTCCATCTAGGGAACTGGAGTGCTGTTTTTTGTTTGTTTATTGAAACTCTTCTTGTTATCAAATGCTTGACAGGAACTTACGTGATTGACAACCAAATGCACTTTAGAGAATGTTTAAAAATCCTGATGTGTACCTACCACAGTTGCTTGTTGTACGCTATTATTTTTTAAGCTTCGGTATGTGCTTTGAGGGAGCTCAGCCTCCCTGCTAGCGCCATATAAATATTGCACTCACCCTATTCTTGTGCCTAGCAATCAGTAGGATAGGAAGCAGCTTAAATATATATACCCATTGATCTCATTCTTGCTTCCTGAGAATAGAGACAGCTCCTCTCCGGGAGGTATTGCAAGAAATTCAGAAGTAGCAAGGTGGGGTCTTAAATATTTCAGTTAAGTCTGAGAGTTTCTGCATTTTAGACACAGAAGAATATTTGTTTGCAGAAAAATAAAGGAACGTAAAACAAAACAACTGGTTAGATTTGTGTGGAATATGGCATGCATTTTCACACAAAATACCTGGTTATAAAAAATGGAGGAGCATGCAAACAATGTTAGTAATGCTTTGCATATTGACAGACGTGTTTATATAGTTTTAAGCAGATGTGCAGGCTGTAATACACTATTTAATACCATTGTGGATCTGAGGTGGGGCCATGACTCACAATGCCTTTGTGAGGGTCACACTACCACAGTTTTGAGTGTGGAGATTGGCATTTTCAAATGAAGACACATACATAAAATTAATTCATAATTAATTTTTGTATTTCATTGGTGGATAAAAATACACAAATAAATATTTTTGTTTTGAATGAAGTGCTACTTTTGGTATAATGCTGAGTGACTTTCTGCATAGGGATGCACCTCCTTCCCCTCTACTTCCAGCTCTCACCCCTTAATGTTCTCCTTATTCCTACTACATGTTACCTGTAAACCTTGCATATTCCCAAATTGGTGTGATGATGTCAGATGTCTGGCTAGTCACCATGCCCAGAAGAGATCTAGAGAGTAGCTCTGTTTCTAGAGGACAGAAGACACTGCCACTACCACACTTCTGTAGAGTTGACAAGCTACAGAATATCAACTCTTGTGAAGCACAGGGATCTTGGGTAGGTAGGTTATGCATGTCAGTTCTATGTATTTTAAATATGACACATTCAAAAGGAGGTCATCCAATGACCTGTCATTTCTTATTGTTTGTTGAGGGACAGTGTTTCTTGTAGTAAAACACAGGCAGTCATACAATTCTCCAAACGTCTGTAGTAACTCAACAACTATGAATCAAACACTCTGAGAATAGTATCCTAGATGTGATAGCAAGCTAAAAGAGCTACAGAATTACCCCAGCATGGTGATGGTGATGGGGTGGCTGATGAAGCTCATTAAACTTTCAGATAGTTCGGCTAAGGATCCCCTAAAAGAATTATGGTTATCTACCTTCCTGTTGGGTCCTTTTGCTACAAGTTAGATTAATCACTGCCAGCCAGATGATGTTGATTTTAGAATTGCAATGTTTAAACCTGTGCACTGGCCATGCCCCCATTGCTTCAATCTTACAGGACTGAGTGCTCACTTAACAACTTCATACTGATTCCAGCCTGCACCTCATGATACACTATTCCACATTGTACTGATTATTGATTAAGATATCACACCACAGAACTGATCCCCACTACATCCGGACAGCATCTCATTCTGAACCATTCATGGTGGGGTTTATCACAAAAAATAATAGTGGGGTATGTAAGTAAGGATTAAAGAATGAGAAATTAGATCATTTAAAATAAAGGTAACATTGGGTCAGGGAGACATGAGAACCAGGGACACAGGGCCAGGTATACTTTTCAGACTGTCAGCAAAGATTTGAATACTCTAACAAAACTAGACAAAGCGTTAGACTGCTTTCTAAAAATAAATTCAGGTATACTATTAGTTTGCGGGCTTAAAGCTTAGACCACCTCTCCATCAACAGCATAACCACACAACAACACACAGGAAAAGCAGTAAACAGCCTGTGCAGTATTAGTTAGACTGAAACCCCATTGAAAGTCTAGGTGAATTAAATGACATGGGCTAGCAAAACTGCAATGTATCCCGGAGTGCCAACCCAAACCTATACCAGATTCACAGGGGTTTGACCAGCAGGCCACACAACCCGTCCCTTATAGATTCATTCTGCAGGGAAAACAACCCTACACTTATTTCCCACTATACATCTGATTTAGAGTTTGGCAGAGAGGATACTCAGTCACAATGGTGAAAGTACTATTTACACCAAACTGAATGTCCGCCCACCTCATTTAGAGTAAGGCATACCTTCAGTATGTCAGCAACAGAGAATACTTACTTGGCATTTCACTAAAATGTACTTTACCCCCCCTCACACTACCTGTACTGACATACTCCTGTGATGGCCTGATGGAGTAAGGGCCATCTGAGGTCTGGCCATTTTATCACCCCCTGATTTAGAATGGGTGTGCAAATGGCCAGTTTTCACTGTCTATCACCACCTGGTGAAACGTGGATGTAAAGGGCATTGGAAACTGCAAAATGACCCCCACACCATCAGAGAAAACTCCCATGGTGTGGCGTTATTAGTTTTTCTATTTTCAAAAACAACATTTTGCTTTAGGATTTTTTTTTTTAATGGAAAAAACACGTTAAATGTTTGACAGGCGGTACCATCATGCTGACGGAGCTGTCTGTCAAATTTTTAATGCATAGACAGGAACTGCCATGACGGCATTTCTGCCAACGTAAAATGTCCAAAGAGCTGCCAGACATCTCTAAATTCAGAGTGCAGTAACTCCATCAGGGTGACAGAGTATTTTGCTCCATAATGCAAGCTCTTAATCAGGCTCATAGTTACTCAATCATAATGTCCACAGATATCCCCATATGGAGCTCCATCTCAGTAGGCAATTCCACTGCAGACAAGTTTTGCATAAAAGCATTAAGTGTCTTTTATAAATAAAACTGTGTGACATAGCCTAGCATATATGCAGATGATGCTCAGCCTGTTCTCAATTTAAACAATATTAAGAGTGGTCCCATATTTGTTATCTGCTTGGTGATCTCATCAATTGAATGGAGGGTGTCAAGCACCCTTTAATTGAACTACATCTATTTGGACATTCTGTTGATATCAGCAGGCCCCCTTAAGAAGGTGCATTTTTTGGCCCATATCTGTGGCAAATTCCTGCACCACTACTATGGTTAAAAATGCATGCATCCTGAATAATTCAGACCTTACACTTGAGCTATACATGGGACAATGAACCAAGCCTATTTTTATCAAATAATTGCGCCTCACACCAGTTCTTCCCTTTTGGCTATCAGCTTAAGGTATCAACCATCAATGCCTTAGAGCCCGATTTAGTGTATGGTGGTCTGTACTCTCTCCGTCTGATGTACAGAAGACTGGCATATTTAGAGATCACTGCCACTCCATCAGTGATTGCTGTGCCTACTGAGGACACACCATCATAAAGGTTTCCTCAGAAGGCACTGCAAATTTGGTTGGTGAAGGCTGTCTTTCAAGCAGCCACCACCAAACGTTTTCATTTTTTTAAAACAAAAACCAAAAGCATTGGTTTGTTATTAAAAAAACAAAAAAAGAATGCCCCCCAAATCCTGGGAGTTTTTTCTCAGGGTGTGGGGGTCAATGTTATTTTATTCCGGTTCAGGATGACCAGTTTTTGTTGATTGGTGGTGATGGGCAGAAAAAGAAAATGCAGATGGTCTGATATATAGCAGTCTTTAGCATTGGTGGGTCCTGGTGCAACAAATTTACAGATTTCTTCACTACCACCCTCCAATGGTTACCCTCATCTCTCCGTAGCTCCTCTCTCACATTTATTTATTTTATAATGTTTCTCCTTCCAATATAGAATGCTTTGCATCATAAACATATTATACAGAGACAATGAGCCATAAAAGTGTGCAAATCAATGCTTAGGAAATGTTATTCACGACAATGAGGATTACTGGCTGTAGGAGTCACGTGTCATCTACGCTGGTAGGTATAATATGTTAAGAGTGATTGGTCTGGAGACACAAAGGGGCAGATTTATTAAGTTGACATGCAGTGTAGTAACAAACGTGGTGCGCTCCACTACGTTGCATGACAAGGAAAGAGTACAGCAGTACCATATATACTAAGGTATGGTGCTGTGGCTCTCTCCTCTAGTGGTGGTGTACCTTAGGCTGCCTTGTACCAATGCACACACCTTTGCACCATAGTGCAAGAGTCTTTGCATGAGATCAAGCATAGAGTTTAACTGGAATGGGTACCTTTTCAGGACAAAAGCCTATGCTTTGTTAAAGTTTAACACTTTACCTCTTGTGTACTGTACGCTACTGCTACATATATGAACATTTAAAATGTTTTGAAGAAGATAAATCTTTTCTATACTTCTGCCTCCATGAGGCATAATTTCTTGATTCAAATCCATTTCTACCAAAGGTAGTAGATACAGATTAACATCAAAATCCATGGGTGGATGCATTGGAACATCCATGTGCCACTCATAGTACACCTCCTCCATACAAAGAAGCACAGAGTGCTACTTTGTATTACCTTAGGGTTTCTTTCTGAGGCAAGTCACTATTTGTGTTGCACACTAAACTGCAATACAACACTTTGCATCAGATGTGTGTCACATATGTGATGCAAACTGGGCACAAAGCTTTCATGAAACAGTCCAATTAGCTCAAAATGTGAAACATAACACAATGATTGAGGGTTTCAGAGTAATAACATTTTGTTCCCATCCAAAAGAATCTATTTTAGCAAACCTATGGTTGCAGTTTATATGCAATGCTGATGCCAGCTCATAGCCCAAAGCTCAATGTGCCATATGAGAAGCATTGTAACTTATGAACTCCATGTAACAAAAGGATCTGTGGGACAAAAAGAAGTAACCCACTGAGCAATCGACATAAAATACACCACATTTCTAATCTCATGTACAGGTTGTGCTTTGCAGCAGAAACATTAACCTTCAATGCTTCTTTATCATGACTTAAAATTCCGTCTAGACAAATCACAGCTCTCTCCATCAACTGCATTAGCCACAGGAGTTATCACACCGTTGGCATTATCCCTGAAAAAGTCCAGGCACACAAAGATCTTTTAGGGCTGCTCTTATCTCTCCTCAGCCTGTCCTGCAAAGGATACCCACTCAGGTTTGACACTGGTTACTTCATCCTAAAGCCAACACTATTCTGATTTTCCCACTCCGAAAGCCCCCACTCTGTTAGGGCAGAAGAACCATTAGTTTGGTGGACAAACCACATTTGTGTCTGTCAGACTCTAAGATCCTCATCATGAGTGGCATGTTAATTGGCCAGGATTTTCACTACTCTCGAAGTTGCCAATACCGGGGGTACCAGTAGGTATGGGGAGGGGCAATTCATCCCATTATGAGTTGGACCCTGATAGACTACTTTCCTTTACCTTCTGCAGCTGAAATTGCTGGGTGTTCTGCAGATCTCTTAATTTTGATTGGGCCAGTAGCCATTCTTATTAACCGCATCGGATTTGATAAGCTGCTGTTAATGAGGGTCTAAATCGGGCCCTTAATCTCTTTCCAGCTATGTTTCAAGTATGCTGTGTATCTGCCAATACCCAGTCATGGTTTCTCCCGATACCTAGGTGTTTAAATACAACAGCCAGAGTTCTTCAGAAGCTTAAAAATTACAGTCATGTTTGGCCAGGTCTGCACTCACTTTATTTCCTGTCTAGGAAAGATTGCTTCATTTTCAAAAGGAAAGTAAAGCTTAAAAATTCTACAAAGCATCCAAAATCGAAAGGGAAATTGTCATTGGAATGCACAAATTGAAAATCACAGTAAGCAAACACAACAAAGGCTGCGTACCATATTAAATTGGTGAGAAACCAGCATGCTGAATATTTCTGAAATAATTTCACATAAATATGGCTCATTTTAGCAATTTGGGGCCCTATTTGAGCTAGAGCGCACATTTCATGTTTGTGTCATGGTACACTTTAAAGCATGTGTGCCGGGCGCAAACAGGGAAAGTGCACCCTATTAGGAAGAATGCGCTGCCCTTGGGGCAGCCACAAACTCGCATTTCCCCCAGGGTAGCACATTCAAGAGAAATATGAAGCACCTGTTCAAGAGGGGAGAGAGATCCCCTTGCAGGCAGGTGCAGTGAGTGACTGCACCCGCCTGCAAGGGGATGTATGGGGGATACATGAGACCTGCTTTCTCCCCTCTAGAGGGATGCCTTTAGTAGGTGTACTGAAAGTGCGCCACCTGTTTGTGGCGCACTTTCAGTGCGCCTCCTAAAATTATGCTTGCTTCTGCACCCACGCCGTTAATACGGCACTGGCGCAGAGGCAAACAAATTCCCTCATTTGCATGGGGCCACGCCACCATGCAAATGAGGGAATGCCCACTCTCAATTGCCCTGGTGCTACATGTGCGCCAGCACCATCTGTATTACAGAAGGAGATGCAGAAGCATCTGCTGACCCACAAGCATCTGCCACACCTTTTGCAATACCAAAGTGCACCAGGGGTGCACAAAGTGTGTGCAAACCCCTTATGCAACCCCAGAGTACTTCTGTAATATGGGCTCTGTTGTATTAGAAATATCTTTCCAGTAAAAAAGTATGAGTAGTTATGCTTCCTCTAGCTGAGAAAGAACACATATTAAATCAACAATCTTGTAGAGTACATGACTTAACCTTTTAAGTGTGGGTGTTGGCCAATGGCACTTTTTTCCTTTTTTTGCCAAAGATTCTAAATGTGGCTATATTTTGGCTAACAGTTGATCATTATTAGGGCTCCCGGTTTTATGGTATTTATTTTTTTGCCATTTCCGTCTGCATTTATCCATATTTATTTTTTGGGCATTTTTTCTGTATTTATCCAAATTTATTTTTGCTACAAGCAAAAGACGATGCTACAGCTAGTATTTTTCCACATTTATATAAATTGACAATGCACACATGCGCTTGGTTGTTATATGAGGGCACTGCCACTGTCAATGTACGAGAGGAGAGACCTCGGAGTGCAATAGCTGCTTGTATGGATGAGGGAATCCATTTTGAGGAATTTCAATGAATTGCTTGGCTAGGGATCTGCTGGAGGGGATTAGTCTTCTATTTGGTCGAACTGTAAGGATGAATGTACAGATCTGTCGCCCCTGCATTGTTTCACAATCCAGTCTAAACACCCATGCCAAACACTCACATTGCGCTGACTAGTTTTCAAGTGATCAGACCTCGTTAGCATGGATTGTACAGGTTCCCCGATTGCACCATGGGGCCATCTCTCCCACCAGGCGCGCAACATCCATTTGGCTCAAAGGGCTTCAAACCCCACCCCCCCCCCCTCGTGTGTGTCAACCCGGGCTGTTGAGACAGCGTCCCGTGCTGGCGTCCGTCTTCTTGCATCCACACCCGAGTACTTCACAGGTCTTTAGAAAGACCATTCACTTGTTAACAAGGCTTTGTTGTTTTTTTCACCCCTTCTTAGTGCTCCTGCATCTTCACTGCCCTCAAACTTTCCTTCACAGCCCCTTGGCCACAGCACGCTCCAGGATGATTCTGCTAACTACTACTCACTTAATGGTAGCTATTTTCTTAAAAATAGCCCTGAAAGTATTCAAGAGCTTTGAGACGCTGAAAGTAATAATATGCAACTGAAGTCAGAGATAATTGATATGATTCAAAATCTGGAATCTGTTCTGAGGGGATAATAAAATTGCACTGCCTAGTTAAATCACAATGAAAGCAAGGACATGACTATTGAACAATTGGCGCAAGATCACACAGCCAGTGGTATAAGCAGCGGTACCTTGGGCTCTAATGCAGTTTAAAAAAATGCTCTCTCATCCACGTCAGAACTTAAGGTGACAAGATAGCCATTACGGGCGTGTACTAGATAACTCATAGGCCTCCCCCCCCCCTTGTTGTGTGTCAGCCCGGGCTGAGACAGCTTCCCGGGCACACACACACAGACAGTGTTTGAGCTGCCAGCCACACACGAGTACTTCACAGGTCTTTAAAAAGACCGTTCACTTGTTAACAAGGCTTTGTTGTTTTTTTCACCCCTTCTTAGAGCCCCTGCATCTCCACTGCCCTCAAACTTTTCTTCACAGCATGCTCCGGGATGACTCTGTTAAAGACCGGCATTGCAGCATTGCACGCATTCCCTGTGTCTAGCATCACACGTGATGTATTTTGCCGTTTCTAAATATAAATACAGACGAAGGAAATATAGTTTTCCGTCTGTATTTATATGTATAAATCTGTAAAAACAGAAAACCGGGAGCTCTAATCATTATTAATTCTCATGATTAAGTTCAATGTAGTACATTTAACAGATTATTACATTTGATTATTGAGTGGGGAGCCTCATTGTAAAACTGTGAATCACTCGTGTTGCTTACCTGTGACCTGTGGACCTGGGGCAGAGGTGCAGGGCCGTTGGGTGTCCGGACTTACCTCAAGTAATTTGCTCTGTTCTTTATTTGCCAAACATTAACAGTTGCTTATATTTCCCGTATTGTATTGGAGGTGATAGTGCACTACCTGTTCTGTCACATTATGCCTATTCGCCTTAGTAAAACTAGGAAATCCTTGGTGGGGGGTTCTGTTAGGGGGACATTAGACTACTTCATTACCAGGGCTGCTACTGTCTTAGAGCAAGAGATAGCCATTACAGAGCGCCGTCTGTCTCTGGACCCTACGTACCATAAGCGCTCGTCCCTAGGTCATATTCAGCATGCACTTTCACCTCCGACCCCTAATATTGGCACTGATTTTGTACATGACGCTGGCTCCTCTCCGCAGCTACATGACTTAACAGACATACCGGTTACATCAAAGGCTATCAATACACATATTTCAAACACACAATCTACAATGGACATTTCTTCTGAGGACTTGATTCCAATTAAAATTGTTAAAAATAATAAGAGAAAGGTTGTCAGAAACAAATCCACCGCCCCTAAGTCTTTAGTAAAGAAAACGTCGCACAAGAAAAAAGGGAGGAAAGATGCCCACCCTGAACTTTCCAAAGTTATTTCTCAAACCCCATTGATTTCAATACCTGTAAAGCCCTCACAAGATTGTACACAGTTACCTATGTCGCTTCCCTCTAATTTACTGGGCGACATAGAGCACCTAGTAAAATCATTACTTCTACCTTTGGTGGAGAGGGTCAAAAACATTGCAGCACAGTTATCGTCCCTGGAAGCATCAATTGCTTTAATTATTGCACCAAATAGGGAATTGAACACTTGTTTGTTAAAAAACTCCATCCCTATCCCCGATGCTGGGCCCCCCTCATTTAATCAAAAGTCAGCCAGGCAATTCCACCGGCCGGAAAGGAGAATATACATGCTGCCACGTTTACATCAGAGGAAAGAACTATCGGCGAAAGAGATAGTAGAGGTGATCAAGTACACAATTCTGTTGAGCCCCATCGCAATAATGTCAACATGCAGCCACCTCCGAATAACAGGAAGGGAACGACTCACCATATCGACCGGCCTCCAGAAGCAGCTCCTTATGTAGTGATACTCACAGGTGTCCCGGAGCTGGTCCCGGGTAAAACAGAGAGACGCCAAGAACTCAAAAACAAGGTAGTACATTGGCTGAGTCAAAATAGGCCACTTCCCCCTGATATTAATGGCGAAATACTCCATGTGAGAAGACTGAGATGGGTGGGACCCAGACCAAAGGATATCCAGGGAGACGTCATCATCGTAAACTTTAGAGATCGCAGTGCATTGCCCCATATAGTGGACTGGTATACCTTGAGTAGGGGCGCAGGCATCTCGACGCATGATCTAAGTTATTTTTATCCCCGTTCCCTTTTGTTAAACCCTCCAAAACCACATTTATTATCCACGGTTAATACAGAGGGCCACCATTTTACTTTTCCTTCTTCAAACCGATACGCCACTCTCTCTAGATGATTTAGACTGACTCTCAAACCCTGAGAGTGAGGCTGGCAATTTTTTCATTACGAGTCCTCTGCAAAACATTTCAGATTCTGATCATCCTAACCAGAAGATTAACCCTATGAACTTTGGTAAGTCCGGGATGAAGTCAAATTATGCCACTGATTGTCACCCCTTAAATCCTGAATCTGATAGTTTAATCGGCAGTTTAACATCTAACTCTCTTTTGACCCACCATCCAACGAGTGATATTTCACTTTTATTAATTCCCTCTCTATCTCAGGAAACTATTGAGACTCCGAAGGATACCATGAATGGTAACATCTGTAATAAAAAATCCCCACGGGGGGACAGCCTATTGTCTTGGAACGTGGCAGGTCTCCTTGACAAATTGACCAACCCCTTATGGGTTCAAATTGTATCTCGCCATAGTATCATTTGCTTGCAGGAAACCTGGACCATCAATGAACTTCATCTCTTAGGGTATAAGACTTTACACACCCCAGCTTCTCCTAGTTCATATGGCAGAAATAAGGGTGGGCTCTCGACATCCATATCTGTGGAATCTGGATTATTACAAACAAACTTTATTGGGACTGAAAATTACCAGATTATTTCCTTAACAAGTGGACATTTTAAAAACATTATTTTGGTTAATTTTTATAATAACATCCCAAGCTCCCGTTATGAATCGGTTCTCAATGGTTTAAAGGCCGACTTAATAAAAATTGAGAACCACCTCAAAACTGATATGTTGCTTATCTGGGTGGGGGACTTTAATTGTCCCCTGTGCACACAGAGTAATAAAGGCACCTGTGGTTTGGACACTATCAGCAGTGATTCCTCTACCCACTTTTCGCACACTAAATTAGGAGACCTTTTAAACGGTCTAACATCTCATTTCAACTTATCATATGTGAATGAGTTGTCTTCTCCACCAAAGTGCTTCAAACCAACTTATAATGGGAGAGGTTGTCACTCTACAATTGATTACACTTTATTATCCTCCAGGTACTCAGAGATCATATTTAATTGGGAGACTCTTGATACTATATCAAAAAGAAGGGGGAAAGAGAGGTTTTTAACGGTTAGGTTCACCCTCCCATTGTATGTATAATTAAATAAATAATCTGAGTCGTCAGATTATGAGAACCTAACCAAAGGGTGTGAGGAAAGCACTTGTTTCCTGAAAAACCCAGGCAAAAGAAAGAAAGGGCAATTCCTTTCTTTAGTCCCCTCACTCACCAGGGTTTCCCCACGGTGACATGCTTCATCATTGGGGTCCTCTCAGTCCTCTACGGGCTGAGGCGTGCTGCGACTTGCGGATTTACGTAGGAGCACTGAACAAGACTATGTGTGGTGCAAGTGTTGTGGTGTGGAGTGGTTTAAAGTGGGTTAAAATAATTAACTAGTGGGCCAATCTAATTTTATTGTTGCTCCTAGCTAATTAATTAAAAAAGTGGGTAATGTGCTAGAGATAACTACTATAATGGGTAAGTGTACCTAGCATCCGTTGTCGACTAGTTTCAAGCTTCCCAAGCTCTTCATCAGGACTACACTGGGACCAGCCCAGTGTGAATACCACTCCTAGAAGACCTAAATTGGTGCATGAAATAAGTGAAAAAAACGAAAAACGCTGTGCAAATTTAGCATGCGTTACTCAAAATACATACGTAATGTACGTCTCATGGAATTCTGTAGGATGGAAAACAGACATTAAGGGAGAAAGGGCAGATTATGCATTATTGTCTTAGGATAAAAAAGTGAAAAACACTATGCACCAGTGTCGCAATGCTCATTATTCACAAATTATAATTGTGCCACTGTATAGTACTCCCGACAGTACATCTTTCATGCTGGCGTCTAGCTATATTGTGAATAAAGGTGAACGTGAATGCACGAAGTGCACATTTAATAACACACACAGAGTCAAGAAAAACATGCGTCTGACAACATAAATTACACACAAGACAGACAAAATTAAGAAAATACATACATTTTAAAAGGCAAAACTGTGCCTCATGGTCGACTGAGGGGGGGTTGGACACTCGTACACCTAGGATAAAGGTATAAGCCATAAAGAAACAAAGTACTTCGAGCGCTGTCCTGTTAGGAATTCCAGCGCAGAATGAAGAGAGTAAGAATGAAGAACCATTTAGATTACGAAGGGGCAAAGGCAACCCCCTGCTGCGTGGTTACTCACTTGTACTCGTCAGGCCACCCGCCGGAAACACCTACTAGTGCACTGCCTCGCCGACCGCATACTGACTGGATGCGAGCCGGGTGCCTAGATATCTACCTGGTGGGGGGTGTGTGAAGAGGAAGAAAGGACTCGCCGGTTGCGGTCGTGTTCCATAGCCGCCATCTTGGAACTGGCAAAAATATCGTAAACATAAGGATTAAGAATAATTCAAAAAAGAAGTTAATTGTTAACAGGAATGCAAGGGATTAGCCATCCGCTGTGTGTTTCTAAGAAAACGGATGAGGAAACCTTCGCTGGTTGTGGTTCCCCTCGGACGCCGCCATCTTAGAGCAGGCACCAGTTGTCAAAGTTACTAAGACATAAAAAATTAATTTTAGGCATTGTCATAAGGGTTAAGTTCATCTGCTCCGTTCAGTGCATAAAAAACGGAGAAGGCTAAAGAGCCTTAGGGTGTCAAATCTCGTAACTTAAATTGGTTCGGCCATCTTAGGTAAGGGAGAACGAGTAAAACAAGGGTTACCAAACAGTGCCACACTAATTCTTTGGAAGTCAATGAGTTCAAAGCCCATAGAATGGGAAAGTAGTTGTCCCATTAGTTCCTCCATGATAGGTTTTGAACAAACCTCCATGCTAGGTTCTACACAAACCCATTAACACCTCTCATGGGTGAAATGAAAAGATAGTTACCTCAGTTGTAATCGTGATTGTAAGGACCACTTGTAAGATACCTCAGATTCTAGAGGATAGTTATATATCTCGTGTTATTAGACCCAATAAAACGCAATGGCGAGCTCGAATTGCCAAATATAATTTTTTAGGCTGATATATTTAGGGTGCTAAAATCAAAGTGGTTGGATAGCAAGAGGTTGCTGACAGATAACTCAGTTTGTAGTGAAATGGCCCCATGGTATATCATCATTAAGGCCGTGGTCGTCTGAACGCAGTTTAAACACCCAACGTTGTTCTTTTTCGTGTAGATTCTTCTCACTGTTGGGATAGTTACTGACATGTTCAAGAATTTCTCCCAAGAGAAAATGTATCCCTATACCAGGGACGACTATACTCCATCCAACCGCAACCCCGGTTACAACACGGACAGCGATGGCTCGGATACTGGCTCTGATTTTTCAGACCCCGGTGGTAATTACATCCCCACGAACCGAAACAGAAGATCAAGGGGAGGACGCCCTAGGAATAGAGGCGGAGCAAAGTTTGGCTGGTCCCCGTTCCAGAATGCCCCACACTATGGACCTCCACCCCCACAATTCTTCTATGGACCCCCACCTTTTCAACAGCCATATCCTCCACAACCTTACCCTTATTGGGAACCCCAGAATCAAGAATCCAACCAGCCTTTTTTAGGGAGAGGCAAAAATCCCCCAAGAGGAAGAAACAGACGCGGCCAGCAAGTCCAATGGGCGCAGCCACTGGAATCAGTGAGGAGTCACACACGGAGCATGGGCCCACCGAATCTGCCCTCTACGAGCAACAACCCAGCTTGATAGTCAACCTATCTAACCACTCTTTAACACCTATTCAAAAAAATGTGTTGGAGAAGGGTTTAGGGTTTGTACCCACAGCAACCTTGGATAAATTTAAACTGATCTGCGAATTGAAAGAATTTATACGCAGAATCAAGTTGGAAGTATTTTTCAAAGACAAAGAACCAGACCTTACATCTAAGACGGACACAGGACTGCACAAAAAATCAAATTTCACACCTCCTCCCAATACCCTTCCTATTGAATTACTAGCATTCGAAAAAGCAGTAATTAAGGAGATTAGGGAATTGGACCCTAAATCCATAAGAGTCTTCCATAACACGAGTAAAATTGAACAAGAGGCGATTCACCAACTCTCCAAAGACGAAACTGTCACTATTAAACCAGCCGACAAGGGGGGAGCCATAGTCCTCCAAGAGACATCGGATTACCAAACTGAATGTCTCAGACTGCTGGACGACAGAAGAAACTACCTAGCCATACCAACCAACCCAACTGAGCGGCTGAGGATTGAGATTGCGAACTTGGTTGAAGAATCCCTTATCAATGACTGGATTAGTAGAAAAGAGGCGGAATTTCTTGAAAACAAGCAACCAGTCATCCCCTACTTTTACACTATCCCTAAGATACACAAGTCTATGGTGAAACCACCTGGCAGGCCTATAGTTTCAGGAATTGGTTCTATTCTGGAACCCCTGTCAAAATTCGCCGACGCTTTTCTGAGACCACTAGTCCAAGCGACCGACACGTATCTACAAGACACTAAAGCTGTTCTGTGTCTAATTCAAAATCTAGACTTCAATCCTACAACCAGCATCTTAATCAGCCTCGATGTGGAAAGCTTGTACACCAGTTTACCACACAAGGATACACTGGACATCCTTGAGGAAGTACTCTTCGAAAATGATTGGGCTTACCACACACCCAGGCATGTGGTGTTGGAATGCTGTCGACTAGCTCTCACAGAAAATTTCTTTCAATTTAATGATTCTTTGTTCAAACAGACCCACGGTACGAGCATGGGAAGCACCTTTGCGCCGAGCCTGGCTGGGCTCTACGTACACCATTTGGAACGACACAAGATCCTCCATAACAACAACCCACACATCAACAATATCAAGTTATGGAAGAGATACATCGACGATGTGTTCCTCATCTGGGAGGGTAACGAGACGGATTTTGAATCCTTTTTTTTCTGGCTTAACCAACAAGATCCATTTCTAAAGTTCACCTTCACCATGAGCAGATCAGATTTGGTCTTTCTTGACCTCAACATATCGGCGCGCGATGGCCGCCTGATCACGACCACACATTTTAAACCCACGGCAAGAAACTGCCTTTTGGTATATGAGAGTTTCCACCCGAGAAGTCTCAAAGATAATTTACCCTTCGGGCAATTCTTACGTCTAAGACGCAACTGCACCACGAGAGAGGACTACAAAAGGCAAGCTCAAGATCTATCCAAAAAATTGATGCAACGACATTACCCACCACATCTTGTTTCCAAAGCACAAAAACGAGCATCCAACAACAACCGTGATGCGCTTCTGGAACCTAAACCTGAAAAAACATCGGATAAGAATGTGAAACGACAAATCTGCATCACAACTTTCAACACCGCATCAGATCAGGTGACCAAGATCATTAAAAGACATTGGCGAATCCTCAACAGTGGGGGTCTTAATCTGCAACTACCAATGTTTAGCCATAAAAAAGCAAAAAACATCAAGAACTACTTGGTACACACCAGACCTAATTCAACAAGGACGGTTGGTCCAGTACGCCTACTACACCCACTCCCAGAGGGACATTACCCCTGTGCCAACTGCAGTGTATGTCACCTAACCACAGCAACTAAGACTGTCACCTGCAACAATGGCATGACGTGGAATCTGCGATCCTTTACGAATTGCAACACTACCGGGGTAGTATACCTCATTACATGCGTATGTAATCTTCACTACGTGGGAATGACCACAAGAAAAGTGAGCACGAGAATGGTCGAACACCGCAGTAACTTCAGATGCAAACATAATAACACCAAAATGACGACGCATTTCTTGGAAAAACAACATACACCAAATGACTTCAGCTGGGTCGTTCTTGAACATGTCAGTAACTATCCCAACAGTGAGAAGAATCTACACGAAAAAGAACAACGTTGGGTGTTTAAACTGCGTTCAGACGACCACGGCCTTAATGATGATATACCATGGGGCCATTTCACTACAAACTGAGTTATCTGTCAGCAACCTCTTGCTATCCAACCACTTTGATTTTAGCACCCTAAATATATCAGCCTAAAAAATTATATTTGGCAATTCGAGCTCGCCATTGCGTTTTATTGGGTCTAATAACACGAGATATATAACTATCCTCTAGAATCTGAGGTATCTTACAAGTGGTCCTTACAATCACGATTACAACTGAGGTAACTATCTTTTCATTTCACCCATGAGAGGTGTTAATGGGTTTGTGTAGAACCTAGCATGGAGGTTTGTTCAAAACCTATCATGGAGGAACTAATGGGACAACTACTTTCCCATTCTATGGGCTTTGAACTCATTGACTTCCAAAGAATTAGTGTGGCACTGTTTGGTAACCCTTGTTTTACTCGTTCTCCCTTACCTAAGATGGCCGAACCAATTTAAGTTACGAGATTTGACACCCTAAGGCTCTTTAGCCTTCTCCGTTTTTTATGCACTGAACGGAGCAGATGAACTTAACCCTTATGACAATGCCTAAAATTAATTTTTTATGTCTTAGTAACTTTGACAACTGGTGCCTGCTCTAAGATGGCGGCGTCCGAGGGGAACCACAACCAGCGAAGGTTTCCTCATCCGTTTTCTTAGAAACACACATCGGATGGCTAATCCCTTGCATTCCTGTTAACAATTAACTTCTTTTTTGAATTATTCTTAATCCTTATGTTTACGATATTTTTGCCAGTTCCAAGATGGCGGCTATGGAACACGACCGCAACCGGCGAGTCCTTTCTTCCTCTTCACACACCCCCCACCAGGTAGATATCTAGGCACCCGGCTCGCATCCAGTCAGTATGCGGTCGGCGAGGCAGTGCACTAGTAGGTGTTTCCGGCGGGTGGCCTGACGAGTACAAGTGAGTAACCACGCAGCAGGGGGTTGCCTTTGCCCCTTCGTAATCTAAATGGTTCTTCATTCTTACTCTCTTCATTCTGCGCTGGAATTCCTAACAGGACAGCGCTCGAAGTACTTTGTTTCTTTATGGCTTATACCTTTATCCTAGGTGTACGAGTGTCCAACCCCCCCTCAGTCGACCATGAGGCACAGTTTTGCCTTTTAAAATGTATGTATTTTCGTAATTTTGTCTGTCTTGTGTGTAATTTATGTTGTCAGACGCATGTTTTTCTTGACTCTGTGTGTGTTATTAAATGTGCACTTCGTGCATTCACGATCACCTTTATTCACAATATAGCTAGACGCCAGCATGAAAGATGTACTGTCGGGAGTACTATACAGTGGCACAATTATAATTTGTGAATAATGAGCATTGCGACACTGGTGCATAGTGTTTTTCACTTTTTTATCCTAAGACAATAATGCATAATCTGCCCTTTCTCCCTTAATGTCTGTTTTCCATCCTACAGAATTCCATGAGACGTACATTACGTATGTATTTTGAGTAACGCATGCTAAATTTGCACAGCGTTTTTCGTTTTTTTCACTTATTTCATGCACCAATTTAGGTCTTCTAGGAGTGGTATTCACACTGGGCTGGTCCCAGTGTAGTCCTGATGAAGAGCTTGGGAAGCTTGAAACTAGTCGACAACGGATGCTAGGTACACTTACCCATTATAGTAGTTATCTCTAGCACATTACCCACTTTTTTAATTAATTAGCTAGGAGCAACAATAAAATTAGATTGGCCCACTAGTTAATTATTTTAACCCACTTTAAACCACTCCACACCACAACACTTGCACCACACATAGTCTTGTTCAGTGCTCCTACGTAAATCCGCAAGTCGCAGCACGCCTCAGCCCGTAGAGGACTGAGAGGACCCCAATGATGAAGCATGTCACCGTGGGGAAACCCTGGTGAGTGAGGGGACTAAAGAAAGGAATTGCCCTTTCTTTCTTTTGCCTGGGTTTTTCAGGAAACAAGTGCTTTCCTCACACCCTTTGGTTAGGTTCTCATAATCTGACGACTCAGATTATTTATTTAATTAGACTCTTGATACTGCCATTAGTGATCATTACCCTATTGTGGTGACCTTAAAATTAACTTTACTTGTTGATTCTAACGTAAGGAAGAATCCGTCCTATACCCCGCCACATAAGTTGGGAACTACTACTGGGCTTTATTTAAAATGGGATAAAGTAGTCCCCCCTGCTTTTCTTAACTCATTGGTCAAAAATACCTACGAGCACATACAGATATGCTTGTCAACAACAGAAAGTCCCCAGGCAATCAGCCATTCTTTTTCCATAATTACGATGGAGATTAAAAGATTACTTACACGAGCCCCAAGGAAAACCTCATTATGCAGCCAAGGCTGGTTTAATAGGACTTGCTCTAAAGCTCTGAAACATTTAAAAACTGTCCTAAAATCTAATCCAAGAAACCAGTCAGAATTACGGCAAGCCAGACAAAATTATCGTGCAGTTCGACTGACCAGAAAAAAACCGCTGAAATCAGAGGCCTGGCTAGCCTTACAGGAAGCTTCCAGTAATAGGGATAATACCGCCTTTTGGAAGGCAGTTAATGCACCTTTCTTGCAGTGCACCCAGCCAACAAAAATTGATTTAGCTATAACCGCTGAAGCCTGGGTTAGTCACTTTGGCACTTTATATAATATACCAGACCCTAAAGAACATGTGGGCGCCTTGGAAAGTCACCCTAACCCTCAGACAGAGCCAAACATTTCCAGTCTTTTTCCTCTGGACGTCTTTTTCGACTGTGGTGAGGTACTTGTGGCACTGAAAGAAAGCCCTTCTGGGAAGGCTCCTGGCCCGGATTGTGTACCAATTGATGTTTTTAAATCACAGCCGGATTTGTGGGCCCCTTTGCTCACCAATGTTCTAAATTCTCTGAATGCCACAGGCTTTATTGCCACATGGCCTGAGGCGGTTGTAGTGCCGATTTTTAAAAAAGGCGATAGGAACAATCCTTCCAACTATCGCCCAATCTCACTGCTCGACTCTTTAATGAAAGTCGCAGGGCAAATTATTTTAAATAGAATTCACGATTGGATAGGTGAGCAAGACATAATTTCCAATTTACAATATGGCTTTAGACAGGGTAGAGGCACCATTGAGCAAGGTTTGAATTTGACCCTCATAATTGCCAAATATACTCTGGCAAAAAAGGGAAACCTTTTTGTGACTTTCGTAGATCTTAGCTCCGCATTTGACTGCGTCGATCATGAGCTCCTCTGGGAATCTCTTGCTGAGATTGGACTAGAGCCCCCTATTCTCGCATTTATCAAAAAGCTCTATAGGGGAGCATCAGCCCGTGTTAGATATGGTAGACATGGAGAATGTTCTGATAGGTTTTATATTAGGAGAGGCGTAAGACAGGGATGCATATTAGCCCCTTTACTTTTTACCCTCTATATAAATTCTGTCGGTCACCACCTTAACAGAACTTACTATGACTACCCTACTATAAATGGGAAACCCATACCCATACTCCTTTACGCGGACGATGCAGCAATAATGTCACAGACTCGTATGGGGCTTCAAAGGGAAGTAGGTGAATTTACCGATTTCATGTCACAGAGAGGTTTAAAAGTTAATGCCTCCAAAACCTTCACCATGTCCTGTGGCCTAGGAATTGGAAAGAAACAATGCTCCATCCTTTTAAATGGTAGTAAGCTGGAAAGCACTGATAGGTTCCCATACTTGGGCATTACTTTTGATAAGAGGGGCACCTGGCGGGCTGCTGCTCAAGCTAGGGGTGCTGCATTTTCTAAAGCTATAGGCGCACTGATTAATTTCTCAAAAAAGCTGGGGGGACGTCCGATCAACCCCTTATTACAGATTTACAGGGCCAAGTGTGTTTCGACCGGCACTTACGGATCTGGGATCTGGGGAATTGAGCACGTTGATCATATCCAACGTTCTGAGAACTTATTTCTGCGCTATCTCCTGGCTGTCCCACGTGGTACATCAACATATGTGATGCATAATGAACTTGGCCTCCGCATATTACGGACATTATAAATTCTTCCCCCATTATTCTATGGCACAAAGTCTGGACCAACCAAGAGACATATTTCAACAGGGAAATCATCACAGATTGCCTCAGCTTGAATGAGGTTGATAATATTAAGTGGCTGAAAACGTAAGAAACCTGTCATCCGACTTAGGGCATCCAGAATTTTTCTCTGACCCCTCAACTCTGAATAAAATACCGAGAGTCACATTAAAACGATTAGTTTTAAGCCACCTGACTAATCGACGTTGGTCACTTGAAAAATCTAAGAGCACGGTAGTTGATCACCAACATTCTACTACAACTAAAGGGATTCAGCAATATTTATTTTTAATACCATCCCCTTTCATTCGCATGCTCGTGACTCGTTTCCATACTGATACCTTTTTCAGACTACTAACATTTCCCAATCAAAATTGTTGGTCCAGAAATTTGGAGAAATGCCCCTGTGATGGCCTGTCACTACAATCTAATATTCACTGCATCTTGTTCTGTAGGTTTTATCAACTGCCGAGGGTTACCTTTTTGAAACCACTGCTTAAATCATGGGGACTACGTTCCTGTAGAGCGGCCTATTATAAATTGAAAACACTGGACAATCCCTTAGCCATTGCTGTGGTTTCCTCTTACTTAAAAGTGATTGTGAGAATAAGGGCATCAATGCAGCCCTAGATGATACAAGATCTTATGCTTGCTGTGTATCTCTTACTCAAATGATTTCATGATGGCTGCTATATTACTGTAATTATGCTTAGTGTACTCTTTTAACGTTTTTATGACTTTTTGTGATATTTTATTATTGAACTTTATTGACTTTTTTAAATATGAACATTTGTACTTTTTATGACATTGTTTTTACATATCGAATAAAGTTTATAATTGATTGATTGATTGATTGAGTGTAATCAGTCTTAAAATTGATCCCCTTGTTGGCCATTTACTTCAGTTGATTCTGTTAATCTGTTAACCAAGCTCACAAGGGGTTATTGGGTTGCCCTCTTTTCACAACCATTAAAATGTCTGGCATAAACCATAAAGGCTAGCCCTTATGCCTCTTTATTTCAGCCTTTTTAACTAATTGGGTCTGCTATTCCCCACTGTACTGTGTACCACAGTCTTCTGCTGGTGAACCCTAAACCTCTTCATTAGGAATAAGCTTATCTTTCATTAGGAATGGATATTCTTGTTCCACCCATGAAGATCCAGGGACCTACCACTACTCGCCTGCTACTGGACCCACCTAGCTCTTAATGGGAAATGAAGAAATTAATTTAGGGTGGGAACCTGGAGTTGAGCTGTAGATCATCATACCCTGTGGGTAGAAAGCCTACTGGAAGCCAGGGATTTGTATTTAAATGTAGGGATGGAGACTGGACAGCATGGGCATGGCTATGCCCCCACCGAAAGTAAATAGGGCAACAGTCTCCCCAGGGGACAAATGACAGGAACTGATCAAGCCGAGGTCAATAGGACTCCTCACGCAAGGACTCCCCACGCAAGGACTCCCAATGACACTGGCTTGATCAATTCCGGCTACGGGCACTAGGTCCAGCCACACAAGTGGGGTAGCCAGGGATTTGTATTTAAATGTACTATGGGCTAGCACACTCATGCCTGTCGACAAATCATTTGTAAGCAACTTTAGTTATCTGAAAAATAATTATTGCATAACAATGGACTTGTGATAGAAAACCAGCAGGGTTTGCCCATATCACCCTCCTATACCTGGGCAAAGAAACTACATATTATGCAGAAAAACTGGTATAGTGGAACAAATATCTATTCATTTACTTCATCATAGGGAACATCAAATTACCCTATCAATGGTACACTGTCCCATTTCAATTTATGAAGGACCAATTCAAACAATACACATACCATGAAGACTTTCTTTGAAAAAATCAATCATTATTTTTGTTTTTGTGTAAATAGAAAAGATGAAAATACATATATATAGACATTTACATCACAAACATATATTAACACAGGAACATAAACAAAGTCTTTGTTGCCTATACCCACTTATTTTTACAATAAATAAGTGTTTTCACTCTTTATCTAGGCAATACACTACAAGGTAATCCTCTTTGCACACAAGGTTTCGACACCTCTACAAACATCTATCGAATGTGCCTTGAAATGCAATAATAAATCTTTTTTTCAAGTGGACTCCTCACATGAAAACTGTTGACGCGTTTCAGCCCCATTCCTTGCGGGCCTCATCAGGAAAAGGGTAAAGAAACCAATGTGGCCTAAACCAATTCGGCTCTTGGGCATGCTCCAGAGAAGCAGTACCCCTCCTTGTGGGGAATAATGGTAACCGTGAGACGTGGTTCAGTCACCTCTCGGTGATGTCGAATACTCTTTATTGAAAAGTTCAACCCTGGTGTATACTCGCTCCCTCTTATGGAGAAATCCCTGCTTAAGTACTGCCTGGGGTCATGTAACGAATACAGGAAGCCACTCCGCGTGTGCGGTAATATCAGCGCTCGTAGCGACAATCAGGATACCTGTTATTAGAAACATGATCAGCGGAAGTCCTCCAAAGATGCTTCCGAATTAGGAGTGTATGAAGTTTTCTATAACTCCAAGTACCGTCTGAAAGGTGCTTAGAAGTCCAGAACCTATGGTCTTAAATAGGTGGACAATACCAGTCATATCAGACATGTTAAAGAATAGATATTTGTTCCTCTATACCAGTTTTTCTGCATAACAATAGACTTGTTGCATTGTCTGTAACAAAAATTTGAAAGCTTACTCTTTCCAAAACTGAAATTTCTACTCCCATACTCAAGACATTGCCCACCTCAAATGCAAACAGGGTATGAACAAATCTCACATCTAGGCATAAGCTCCTCATTATACGTCTGATTTGTGGAGTGTCCCATAAATTATGCAAAACATCAATTAGAGAATCATGTGTTTTTGCCAGTTGTTAGGTGGAGAGATGCTCCTTTTCACTCAGTGCATCTACAATACCACTATCACTCTAATTCTGTTAATCTCCAATGCCTGTTTTCTAGCAGATTTTTTTAAACACATGATTCACTCAATTGATATTCATATTATGCCAGAAAAGCAACAAAGCCTTTTGCCATTTCCTTACGGTTCAGACACTGGGGCCCACATTTATCATTTTTTCATGGAGCGGAAAGCAGAAAACCACCTTGCTAGGCTGTGCTGTGAGAAAGGGAAAGGGCAAGAATGTGCTGTATTTCACATTATACAACACATCCCTGACCTTTCCTAGCACTGGTGCACTTTTGGTTGCCTAGTGCCAATGCAAGCATCCTTATGTCATGGTACAAGGGGGCCTGCAGTGTAGGCAGGATTTTTTTTTGCAGAATTATGACGTATTCACAGGACTAATACCTATGGTAAATCTGGGAATGCGCCAAAATCCATTTATGGATGCGTGGGAACACCCACGCTCCAACCATTGAATGCCTCGCTGGGGCAAAGTAATGCAAGACAGAGATTTGCGCTACCTTGCGTTACTCCATATTTATCAAGCGATGCAGGGACCTGCAAGGTGGCCTTCCATGGCTTGATCAATATCACTTGGGTTATGCATCGCCCTTGCGCCTCCTTGCTTGACTCAAGGGCGATGCAAAACCTTGATAATTCAGGCGCTAAATGTGTCACACTTGCTATGTCATGTAGTATCTATATTTCCTTTACAGGATCTGCGCTTTCAGGTAACATAAACTGGGGATTTGGTGGGGAATGGTTCCGAGCAACTCCACCGGATATGTTAGCCTGTTTGCATCACTAGCGCACAGTGCCACTAGAATCTCCTCTTATCAGGGAGATAATAGTTTCTGGCATCCTCAGAACATGACAACCCTGATCCCCCAGGATCGTGGAAACAATACACTACTTTTCGCTCAGTCGCTCGTGCTCATTTAGGTGGTCTCCGAGATACACAAAATAAACAGTCTGGGTGTTTAAAGAAGGTTTTATTGAACAGTTGTTATTCTAATGTAGAATAGATTTGCTGTAACAACCATTAGACAGTAGCAGAGACATATGATTAGCAGTACTACAAACGTAAAGGGATGGTATAGTTCTACCATTTTGCTGTAATCATGGATATATACACGTACATAAAACACATGATAAGAAAGTGCGTACTCCTACGATGCCTCCCTAGCTAGATGTACCTAAATGTACCTAGCATCTATGTAGGTGTTATGCGAAGAAACCCTCTAAGGTCTAGTCAACCCCATTACCAGAGAAAGGACAGAATATTGGACCCCATCATGGTCTCGAGTTGGACACCCCTCGAGGGATGTTAGACCACTGTGAGCTGGAGTATCTGCAAGCAGGAACCTCAGCGCCTCTGGTCAGTGTGTCAGCCGGGAAGTCACGGCCTCCTCTGTCTTTCTAAGCAAAACATAACGTATATATACCCACAGGGCTCCTCAGGGGTCCTACCTTGCTGTGTTACTGTGTCGGCCTAAAGGATGACGTCAGGCTTGAACTTTATACCTAGATATTATACAGGAGATGTTCATCCTGCTGGCAGTCCTGCTGTGCTTCCAAGAAGCCTCATGCATAATGTATGAGTTTCGAACTAGGGAAAAACCTGCGTTCTGAATGCAGTGTTGTATCTAGGTAAAAGGTCAGTCCCGATGAACAGTTATGTATGTAATGTAGGGAAGGATATAGGTGAAAGGTTGCAGTGTTACCTGCGCCTATATAGGGTACCTATATGGAATATAACACCCACTCCTCTTTCGACTGGACAAAATATGTAACCTATAAGTGTACTACCATTCTAACTAGACATTGATACGCACAAAGTGTTAAAAACCTTTCTTTAGTTAAAAATGTTAAAAACTGTCTAAAAATATCTAAAAAAACGTACAAATGTAAAAAGAAAATTTTTTTTGCAGGCCCTAGCTCTAAAAGTGTCCGTTGTTATAGTCTGAACCACTATAAGCATTAGGAAGCCAGCTATGCCCAATAAATGAAAAGTAATGTCAGTTATGTATCTGAGTTTCTTCTAGCACATGAAGAGCCAAAATGAGTCAATTGTTTATGTGTCCTGGATGGTAGATGCAACATTTTCGTTGCTTGCTTCTGCAGTAGACGGCCCCTGTAACATCTCACAGAGTACGTCAATTGAGCACAGATGATCTTCTACGCTGCCCGCCGCCGGTGCCGGGGCAGCCTGTGCGCCATCCAAAGCCTAGTTGTTAGTGGAGGAGCTGGTGTTCATACCAACAGGTGCAGTTACAACCTGTGGTGGCTCAAGGAATGCTGCCAACAACATTGGAATGCGCTGAGGCCACTGCAAAACATGGGCCGTTATCGGATCCAGTAGAGCATTCACGTCCAGTTACGCACATGATGGGAGTGCCATACAAAGGTCTAACACGGATTCTTTTGTGCAAAACAGGCCTCAGAGGACAGGTAAGATGCAGTCCATCCAGACTGGTCAAAATGACAGGAACTAAGATGCACTTAGTTCTCTTAGGCGAGGCATGCCTAGATGTACCATTCGGTGACAGTATTTGCGCTCCAGGAGCACCTTTTCCATCTCCTTTGTGACTGGGACGTCCACTGCATAGCAGATAAAAGACAATCCGGATACCTGCTATTAGAAACAGGATCAGCGGAAGTCCTCCAAAGATGCTTCCGAATACGGAGTGTATGAAGTTTGGTATAGCTCCAAGAACCTGAATGGTGCGTAGAAGTCCAGAACCTATGGTCTTAAATAGGTGGACAATGCCAGTCGTATCAGACATGTTAAAGACACGATTTACCATTTCTACAAAATGGAAAGGGCAGTTTGTATGGATAAGTGCCTGTATCTCAGCTGAAGAGCTTGCGATCTTGAGATTAAAAGTCTCTCGAGCGGAGTTTAAGGGCACAGTCTTCTGTAAAAGCATGGCTTTCATTTTGCCTAGAGTATGAAACCGTATTAAAGAAACATTCAGTGAAGGCCATAACGGCGCCTCCCTGACTGTACGTGTAGGTGGAAACAATACTTGCATACAACAAGTAACCCTGGAGCTCACGGTTACCAGATATGTGATGCCCGGGAGAATTCCACAGCAGCCTTGACTGTTCAGCATCAAGTAACTTCCTTTTGAAAGTAGCCCAAAAGTTGGAGTAATAAAGGCAGCTGGGGCACCCCTCAGAAATCAAGTTCGCTACAGAACCATTATAAGCCCTGTGCAATATCCTGACATATGAGCGATCCACTTAAAGCACTCTCACAGTTCGTACCACTGAGAAACACTTCTCGATCCCCACTCCGAAATCTGTATGGTTATTCCCAAGATTCCTTAAGGTATTCCTTACCCATTTTTTCATATTTGACTGCCTGCCTGTTCAAGGCAATATTGCAGCAGAAAAGTAGTGACCGATAGAGGTATGTGGCCATGGATTAGCCATTCTGTGGACAGTGACCCTGCCACTGTAAATGGTAATCTTTCCAGTTTTTCAATATGCAGCATTGTATATTTTGCTCCCCTTTGTGTCATTTCTATCTGTTTATCTGTTAGATTGTATTCAGAAAACAGAGACATAAAGTTGATAAAACGCCACGGCACATAGCCTGCATGCAAAGATTGCAGTGTCCAGTCTAACAACATATTAGAACGTAACTGAGATTGCCTGTGTTGTAATATGGCCAACTCATGTTCTAGTATGTCTACCGCAGAAGATACAATGTTGCCTAAGGAATATATCCTGGATGTCAATGTTGTTAACCCATTGTTTACCACCGCTAGAGATTTTTCTAAGTTAATACGGTCTATTTCCCGTATTCTCTCTGCAGCCTCTTGTTGGGATATTTTCCAAATTTCATTGTAGGCAGCATAGATGCCCGCATATATGAAACATTTCTGACCTGGCTTCCTGGGACCTAGTAAAAAATCCCTAAGATCCATGTCCCATGTGAGTAAGGATAAGAGCTGTTTCACCTCTGTGAATGTTGAGGTATTTAGCCAATCAAGGCACAACTTCCCAACATTGTATGATGTCAGTCTTTTCAGTCTTTAGTCTGCTTTGTTAGCCTAGGCCACCAATAGAGTTGTTTCAATAAGGAATCTGCTGCCGTAACTCCAGCATGTGCAAAACCTATCCCTTCATGTGCTGCTAGGATTAAACCAAACCAACAATCCATGTTTGGAATTGCTCTATCCCCCACTCCAGGAATCTGAGCAAATGGAATGCTATTGACATCTAACTTGTAGGAGTACTTGAGTGGAAATCTTTTTGGTACTGCACCGCTGTTTTTGTGTGAAGCAGTAACATCGACCATAATCTCACCGTCTATTTTCATTTTAGAACGAGTGAATGCAGCTGTAAGTACAGCCCCCTTTGCGGCTTCATCAGCCAATGAATTCCCTTCAACGTGAACGCCATCATGCTAATGACTCAGTGTATGTATCACATCAGTCCTTGGTAGTTCGGATTTCAACTCCACTACCTGTTCCCATAGCATTTTATGCTTAATTGTGCCACCTTTTGCATCTTTGAACCCATTTTGAACCCATTAATGCAAGTATTAATTATATGATTGCACACAGTAAAAGGAATCACACACATTTAGTGTGGGGAATTCTCAATCCGTATTTACAAGTGCCAGTATCAGTGCTTTTAATTCTGCCAACTGTGACAAGTAGTGTCCTAGAAATTGCGTTTTAGTGCAACTTGGATGGAACTTTCCATCCTGCATGCGACCTTTAACGATTGCACATGCCGCGCTATATTGTTGCTTACTTCCTATGGCCAGTTGAACAGACCTCACAGTTTAAATAATATATTCACACTGATCCAGAGACATTATTTCATTAGGTAGAGGATATTCTTGATCGTATTGTAGAAATGCTTATGTCTTTAAATTTGGATCATACCTGTAAGTAAGTAAGTAAAGTCTTTATTGCTCAGTTAATTAAAACCATTGCAATTATTAGCATATAAAAACCATAAATTAAATACAATTGGTGTTTAAAAAAAGACAATGACAAATATATATGTATAACGAGATTAGCATCAGGTGATAAAAAGAGAATAATCATAATGAATACAAAAATTTGTATTCTACATCTGTTGCAGTGAGAGAATTAGCCCATTGTATCCATCTCGGATGTAAAGCTTTAGCGTTATGGACACTTGCCTTGGTCGCAGCCTCTAAGGCTGGAACCGGAGTCACGACTATTATTTGTTTCCCCTGAGCCAGTACTCTTTCTCTCACTACAGCAGACTGTGCCGCTGTCAGAATCTTTTCACTGGATGCAAAGCACATCTCAGCATTTGTGTACAAATGTGATTTGTATGCAATTGGTACTGTTTCACCTTCGTTATATGTCATATAGGTGAATCCAGATTAAACCGCAACTATACAGATCACCAGGTTGCATACATTAACACGTGTCTGTAAGTGTTTTGAAGCTATCATATCAGCTTTTAAAGAACGTAGTGTATCTGTGTGGTTCTGTGTCCAATTTCTTGCTGCACAATCAGGGTTAATTAAGTCGTAGAATGGTTTTACTCTTTCTGCGTAATCCAAAATGTATGTTTGACCACAATTCAGGAATCCCAGTATTGATTGTAAGTTTCTTTAATGAGTTTGGAGGTTGGAGCAGCGCGCATTTGTCTAAAAAATTGGCTGCCAGGCTTTTTCCTTTACTTGACAGCTCATATCCTAAAAACAGGACACTGAGGTGGGCTATTTTTGATTTTTTAAAGTTACATTTGTAGCCCTCAGATGCAATTCCCAAAATTATGGTATTCACCCTGTTCAAGTATTCATCTAGGTCATCGTCTGTCAGATAAATATCATCCACATAGGACAATGCCTCTTCAACCTATTTTTGTAGTATCTATGTTACTCTGGCCGAAAACAACCCCGGGCGGGCTGTTCTTATACCCCTGGGAGAGTCGTCGAAATTGCCTCTGGGACCCTAATGCTGAGAATGCTGTTAAATACCTGCTTTCAGACACTAGATTTTGGCAGAAAAATCCATTTGAGATATCAAGTGTTGTTTTATATTTTTTCCACACAATGTTATTCATTAATGCGGCACTGTGTGCATTCTGAACTGCAATTGTCTTAGTGCTAGTATTTAAGTGTCTGTAATCTGCAACTAGACAATATGTATGGTTCGGTTTCATGACTGGAAACAAAGGATTGTTCATTTGAGAGGTGCATGTTTCAATCATCCCTTGGTATTCAAGTTGATCTAAGATTTCCCTGACCTGTTTTTTCAGCTTCTTGCTTTATTGGATACTGCCTCTGTGCAGTTGGAGTATTTTTTAAAGGAATTGTGTGGTAGTTCGAATCCTTATCCCATCCAACATGGTTTTTATATAATGCTAGAGCTTGGGCTACTGCCCACTCCTATGCATATGTGTGTTGCAAATGCCTGGGAATATGGTCTGAGAATGCCGGTAAGATTACCGTTTCTCCTTTAGGCAATCCTGGACGAATGCTGGTGGCCAATCTCGTTCAGCTAACAAAATGTCATAGCCAAACGTAAGGTTCTCCCAAAAGAGACCTCTAACTTTTCTACACTTGTCTCCCTCCATCTGGAGCGTTATTTCATATACTTTATGTGGGACACTCATCCTAGTGTCAGATGTTTCTACAGTGATATAATCATTCAAGTCTGCTATCACCAGAAATTTCATCAGGTTCTGGCAAGCTATTGTTGCTTCTGCTGCACTGTCTAGCATCGTCTGAGCCCATTCCCCGTTCAGTAGTCGAGTCCTCAGAATTCTGGGCATGTCTGATCTTTAGGCCTGCAACCTTCTTTTTGAACTGTGGCTTTTGCCTTGGCTTCTCTTCTTTTTTGGAAGTGTGATCTTGAGCGTGCAGCTTGTCTCTGGACTTTTTACGCTCTTCTTGTCTTTCTGACCGTCATTCCTTCTCGGAGTTTTGCAATGAACCCTGAAAGGAACAAGAGGAACGTGTATCAGCATCCTGATACCTGTCAGGTTTCCTAATATTATCCCTATTCCTGAGATCATACTTCTTCTCAGAGGGTTCATGTGGAGGAGATCTACCTCGGGAATGAGATATGTTACCCTTAAATGTTTGATGTTTTTTATTGTCCCACTTCTTTTTAGAAGAAGCAGGTGTCTGCTTGGTATTGTCCTGTTCAGAACTGCCCATTAGCTGTGGTTTTAATGCTTTCCCACCCAAACTGATTCTGCCTAATTCTGCATACGTAGTTTCAATTATTTTTGGTAGTTTATGTTCCTGTTCTAAAGGACTGAATTCCCTTATGCGTTGGCGGATAGCCACTGACGCTGCCTCCTCTTTAATATGAGCTTAAATTATTGCTGATACCTGGGCATAGTTATCTAGTAACTTCATCCCCAAGTTCAGAGCAGGTTCTGCTCTGTACTCGTTCTGTATTTGTCTTAATAAATCTGGTAACACTTTTAATGAAGGAATACCATGAGTTCTGGTATAAATGGCAGCAAAGACTGTACCCCAAGTGGTACAATCCTCTACTTGTGGTGTTATCCCCATGGGCAAGCAGATTGTCAGCATTCTGTGTTTTTCATATGGGATACTATTTGGGAATACTGCCTCCAACTGTGTTATTTTCTGAGCTACCCAGAATGGCGTTTGTTTGCGTTTTGTGGGCATTTTGCCCATTACTGCATGTAATGTTTGTGATGTGATTTTAGTTGCTGTACCCTGAGATTGAGTTCCATTTGTTGCAACTATTTCTGGTTGGACTGTAAATCATGAATTGCGTCATGTTTCTATAGATTTTAATTAAATCTTTGTGTTGAATGAGTAAGTCTCCTGGTGGCATTGTTTCAATGTCAGGATGTGGTGTGTAGGCCGCTAATTTCGGCCATGTTGACCCTTCTCCTCCCAGTGGGCTTAATCTTACTCTTCCTCTTATATGGGGTAGGGCACCTTTAAACCAGTATAACTGTTCCTGGTCCATGAGTGGAACCTCTATGTCCTCGAACGGACAATATTCCGCGGGTGCATCTCCTTCTGTGTAAGACTGAAATGTCTGTGTTCTTGCATCTGTTGCTGGGAATGTAACCCACAAATAAAATACCTCTGTTTCGTTAGATTTGTGTGCCTCAATCACGAAAACTACTAAGCCACCCCTAGCTGATAAACCATTGTCCAACAGTTTCAGGGTGACTGTATGTCTGAATTTTTCTGCAATCAGAAAATGCGTCTCCATCTTCTTCTCCAGCTGAGAGGTGTGGATTTACTCTTAGGTCACCTCCTGTCTCCGTCATTTTTGTAAAGAAGAAGTTTGTTCAAGGGAACTAAGATAAGGTTTTAAAGCACAATTTTAGAAACACTGTGTTTCAAGCTTGATTAACCAGCATCTAATAAATAGTATTTTGCCTACTCAGCTGTGGCGGAGTTTGTGCCCACTCATTCCATATATCTCTGGTGTTTTGTGAGTAGGGCTCTCTGAGAATAGCACAACTGAATTACTCAGATACTACTGTTAAATAAGTACCCAACCAACATTGGCGGAGCCATGTTGTGTAGTTCCTATATATCAAATACAGGATCTGAGCATTCAGATAACATTAACTGTGGGTTTGGTGGCAGACTGGTTCCGAGCACCCCCACTGGATATGTTAGCCTGTTTGCATTAGCTAGCTCACAGTGCCAGTAGAATCTCCTCTTATCGGGTAGAGAATAGTTTCTGGTAACCTCAGAACATGACAACCCTGATCCCCCAGGATCGTGGAAACAATATACTACTTTTTGCTCCGTCACTCGTGCTCACTTAGTTGGTCTCAGAGATACACAGATTAAACAGTCTGGGCGTTTCAATAAGGATTTATTGAACAGGTGTTATTCTAGTGAAGAACAGACTTGCTGTAACAACAGTTAGACAGTAGCAGAGATATGTAATTAGCAGTGCTACAGAAGTAAAGGGAGGGTACAGTTCTACCATTTTGCAATAATCATGGATATATACAAGTACATAACACACATGGAAGAAAGTGTGTACTCCTATGATGCCTCCCTAACTAGATTTACCTAAATGTACCTAGCATCTATGTAGGTGTTTTACCAAGAATCCCTCTAATGTCTAGTCAATCCCATTACCTGAGAAAGGAGAGGATATGGGACCCCATCCTGGTCTCGAGTTGGACACCCCACGAGCGATGTCAGACCTCTGTGAGCTGTTGTATCTGCAAGCAGGAACCTCAGCGTCTCTGGTCAGTGTGTCAGCCGGGAAGTCACGGTCTCCTCTGTCTGTCTAAGTAAATCATGATGTATATATACCCACAGGTCTTCCCAGGGGTCCTATCTTGCTGTGTAACTGTGTTGGACTAAAGGATGACGTCAGGCTTGAACTTTATACATAGATATTATACAGGAAATGTTCGTCCTGCTGTCAGTCCTGCTGTGCTTCCAAGAAGCCTCATGCATAATGTATGAGTTTCGAACTAGGGAAAAACCTGCATTCTGAATGAATTGTTGTATCTAGGTAAAAGGTCAGTCCCTATGAACCGTTATGTATGTAATGTAGGGAAGGATATAGGTGAAATATTGCAGTATTACCTGCGCCTATATAGATTACCTATATGGAATATAACACTACTTGCTACCCTCCCCAGATATTACGTACACCATCTCAATGCCTCTCTAGACTAGTAAACCTCATCAACAGAGCAAAATAGTCTGAAATATTAGACCCATTCTAAGATGTCTTCTTGGATTTCCCTTTGACTCAAGAATCAGCTGCAAAATGGCTTGCATGATACCCACATCATTTCATTTTGGTCTAGTAAGCTAGCTGAAAAATCGAAAAGCTCTTAAACAAGCCTTCCCATGCCAATCACCAACAATATGTAAACCCTAATTTGAAGAACTTAATTCAAGTGTGCCTGTCTGTTGGAAAGATTTGAGAACTTGCCTTTTTAGAATATACCTAAAGGAGTAACACTGTTCTAAACGATCTTACCATAACTTGACATTGTTTTACTCTAGAGTCTAGCTGATTGTATGTTCATGTAACAAGTAAAGTTCTCCTATAGCCATATGCTAGGTCCACTTTAGGAAAAATCACTTAAGGATAATCAATAAAAATCAATGAGAACACAGATTAAACATATACCTGCTTCTATCAAGGTGCATATTTTTGTTTAAAGATCAATGCTACAAAACAATAGGAAATACATTTATATTATTGCCTTCCCTTGAACATTTAATGCCTATGTTGAACATTTTAGAAATTGAGCCAAAGAATGCGCAGATATAATCTCAACAGGTATTGAATTAATTCCGTTTTACATCATTGCTTATATTATGGATTGGTGGTGTGTTTTAAATGGGTTTACAATTGTATTCAACATTAATGAAACTAAAAGTACTGAAGAGAGGCATAATAGATCTCAAGATATGCAAATGAAGTTCTAGGGCAGGCAGGATGCCAGATTCTCGAGAATGAATGAAAATGTAAGTAATGTATATATATTAATTGTTTGATATAGTATTAACATGTTTAGTAAATGAAAACATTTTATTTGAATAAATGAATGTAATTCCTAATGCAATAAGTGGCTACTTCGGGGTACAATCGAATTGGTAAAAGATTAAGACTTCATCCAGTTCCATAATGTCGACTTTAATGATGAAAATCTGAAGTAAGAAAGTAAGACAAAATATTCAACAACCACCTCTAAAGCAGAGAAGGGGGTACACAGAGTAACACAGAATGGAGCAGTGTAATGCTGCAACCACGGATGAAGGAGCTGGGAGCAGATTTTGCACTTTCATAAAATCCTATCTTTTGTACACATCTTGTGAATATTTTTTTCTTAAACGCCCTCGAATTTAAAAATACAATTGGGAACAACTCTTCTCTAACTGCCACTCTACTGCCCAATAAAAGGAGGGTTAGCAGCAGGCAGGAACGATGCTTACTTACACTCTCGCCTTTGTGACCTTATGATGTCATTACAAATGTCCTGTGGGACAGACCTCCTTGCCCAAACATGCAGCCCGCAACTAAAACAAAATGACTGCCAGAAACCAGGATTGGCATGTGTGTGCATGTCCAAGACCCATTTTCAAGATTCCTGTATACACTTTAAAACTTAACCCCATCTCCTGTGCCCCTGTACTTGCTGCTGACCTTCTGCTGCATGTCACCGCTCACCTCCCTTTACTCTTTTAGTCGTTTAGCCCGTTGTCTACTCTACCTCTTCCCCTCTCCCCCTCTGCTCTGGCTGCTCTCTGTCATCGCTTCCCCTCCTCATCCTCCCTTAGCACTGTTTCTCCTCTGACTCTGAACTGCCCTTGTTATCTCTGCCCCCCACAGTGTCCTATGCCTCCTCTCAACCCCTCTGCCTGTTGTCCTATTTCTCCTATAGTTACACACACCATGTAACCCCTTGTCTGCTATAACTCCATCCCATCCATAGCCTCATAACTCCTCTGACCAATGTGCCCCTTAGCTCATGTCTCCTGTGCACTCCTAACGCATTGAATTCAGAACAAAATTGAAAGGTGATGTTTATTTGATTTAGGGGAACGTAACTTACTAATAAATTAACAAATGTGAATCTCACTTTCAACTGAAATGCATGGGCATGTATGATATTGAAAATGTACAAGCCATAAATAGGGTTAGCATAAGATTATATATATCTATATATATATTACCTATTGGCGGTCATCAGTAGGTAGTTATGGTTATGACTTGATCTCTATTAAAAAAGTTGTTTTTCATTTGCCTATATCATTGCACCGGTTGACGAATCATCACAAAATTTTCCCACAAAATTTGAACTCACTTCAGCTTGTGTCTAGAAAGTTTTGGGGAGGCCGGTCAAGCTGGGGCTGAAAAAAGGGGGGGGGGCTGTCCCAAAATGCATTTTCCCCAAGTTAATTCCCATAGGAGTTCTGAACATGACTACAGCCCAAACTGATGGACGGATTTAAACTAAATTTGGCAGAAAGGTAGATTTTGTTCCACATATCATGCCTTTTGTTATTTGGTGTAAATCTGTTCAATAGTTTTAGAGATATTACCTAAAATCCAAATTTGTATATTTAGGGAAGTGGATCCTCCATAGATCTGACAGTCCATGTGCTGTAGTCTGATTTACTGCCAACACTTCAACCAGGAAGTGTTGGGAGCCATCTTGGGACTCGGCATGAGGAGTTAGAAAAAGGAGAAGGGCGCACAGGGCCCCCCTTTTTGGGCTTATAAATGCCCCGGGGACCATCACCTCCCCGGGGCACTGCTTTTAATGTATGGACGGGGTGCCCTGGGGATCGCCACCACCCCAGGGCAAATCTATAAAAGTATACATTAGCTGTATGCAGTGTCTTCCCGCCCTTTTCTCAGGATGATAGACAGCTTACTAAAAGGCCCACCAGGGAATTGTCCAATGATACTTGGGGTTCTTGCTTCCTGGGAATGTGATAGTATTTTCACCAAACAAAGAAGCACTTACTTCTGTAAAATACAAATCATTCAAGTGTGCTTTCTCTACAGTTCCACCTTATAAAGTTATCTGTTGAAGACACACAAGCAACAATCCCATTTGCAAAGTTACACACATACACTGGGTCACTGGACACATTTCCTCTGCACCCTTTATGCAGCTGTAGTGTAGGAGATTCTTTATAAATTTACTGACTAATTAGCCAGTAGAAAGTACTCCAGTTGGCTAGGGATGTTGCACAAAATGGTCGCCTCTTCTTGGATAAATACACTGGTCAGGATTCATTCTGGCACTATGCTCATTTCACAGACATTAAACCTCAACAGGTTACAGTTAGGAAATAAAAAAAATGTAAAAGTTGAAATTCACTGAAGAAACCAAAGGGTACCGGAACGTTATAGTTAAGAAATATAATTTAAAAACCGTTAGCAATTCACTGAAAAAACAAAGGTTACAGAGACATTATAGTTAGGAAGCAGAATTAAAAAACCTTAGAAATTCACTGTAAAAAAACAAAGGTTACAGGGACTTTATAGTTAGGCTCACATTTCACTCGCACACAACCAGAGGAATGTAGTAGTTATAATTAGCAGAGCTAACTATAACTTACGCCCCCTCAATTCACTACATATGACCTCACATATTACATCGCTCATGACTTGGACAGTAATGTCACTGATGACATCTCAAATGACATCACTGATGACATCATCCACAGAACCACTCACATACCCACTTACACCCCAATACAACATTTCATACACTCACTCCCACACAACTACTGACATACCCATTCACAGACCCATACAAAAACATACATCTACTCACTGATCAATACAGCCCACTCACACGTCCAGTCATACAGACATAGACACATGCCCACTCATACAACCTTACAGCCACCCACATACTGAATCAGTCACCCATACAGCTACTCACAGACCTACTCACTCACCCATACAGCCACTCACACACCCATTCACTCATCCATACATCCAATCACATTCCCACTCAAACACCCATACACCCACTTACACATGTATTCTTGCACCCATAGAGCCCCTCCTGTATCCCCTTAGTCACCCATGCAGACATTGATGCACCTGCTCAGTCACCCATACAGCCACTCATGCACCCTTTTCATTCATATTTTCAAGCCACTGGCACACCCACACTCTCACCAATACAACCACTCATTCACCCTCTCATTAACCATGACAGCCACTTACACATTCACTCACTCATCCATACAGATACTCACACAGCCACTCATTCATACACCCACTCACTCACCCATACAAAAACTCACACAACCACTCACTCATGTATACAGTCTCTCACATACCCACTCACTCTTCGATACACCACATATACACCCACTCACTCACCCATACAGGCATTCCAACACCAACTTACCTTGGGATATATGTTTAACACTCAGTAACTTTTAAAAAACACTCCCACTCACTGGATGATATCATCAGTGAAATATTTGAAGTCATAAGCAGCGCATTGCGGGGCGTAAGTATGGCCCCGGGGACCCCATCCCCCGGGGCCTCGTCTTTGCTTTAAAAAAAAAAAATGCACTGGGGAGGGGGTCGCGTGGCCCCCCTCCCGGGCCACTTCAAGCCCAGGGGACCCCATCCCCTGGGGCTGGCCCTCTCCTTTGGGGACCGTGGGGGGAGCCCCAATGTCCCCACGGTCCCTGGCGGCACCGCGTCCTACGGGAGCCGGCATTGCTTTTCCACATGTGGAGCTGCTAACATGCAGCTCCCCACGTGGAAAAGCAATCTGCTTTGCTTCATTGAAGCGAGAGCAGGTCTCCCTGCTCTCGCTTCAATAAAGCAAAGCAGTTTGCAATGACAGGACGGGAGCCGCGAGGCTCCCGCCATGTCATTGCAAACAGCAGTGTCCCGGGGTGGGCATCCCGGGACACTGCAGGAGCCGGCCCTGGGGGGTGGCGGTCCCCAGGGCCATCACTGGCTCCAGGAGGGGGGCCGTGCGGCCCCCCTCCCACTTAATGCAAAGCCCCAAGGGGTGGTGGTCCCCGGGGCTCGGGGGTCCGTCACGGACCCCATAATTTGAATAATTAGTGCCCCGGGGAGGTGGTGGATCCCAGGGATTGTGGAGGGGCTTGAGCCCCCATACAGGTTTATTTTATTTTTAAAAAAGCCCCGGGGGTGGTGGTCCCCGGGGGTTGGGGGCCCCCCACACATTTAAAAATTTGCCCCGGAGGGTGGCGGTCCCTGGGGCTGTGGGAGGCCTGCGTGCCCCCCATACTTCTTTGATCAAGCCCTGGGGAAGTGTGGGGGGGATTGGTTAAACGAAGCGCGGGAACCCAAGCTTCGTTTTTTTAAAATTTTCGGCCGAAATTCACGCTGGGTGCACGAATCTCGCCGATTTTTTAAAAAGAAAATGCTTTTTTTGGCCCTGGGGGTCCTTGTGGGACCCCCTGAGCAGGCCTAGCCTAGCCTAGCCTGTTTCTACCCTGCCCCCTTTTCTTGTTTTTTGCGTTTCTTTTTCTGTTTTCAAGATGGCTGCCAACACTTCCTGGTTTGGATTGTTGACAGCCAATTAGCATTAAGCTCGAGATCGGGAGGGTGCGCGGTTCCTCTGTGCCTCTAGATATCACTATCTTTATTTCTTAATTTCTCAAAAACTACTGAACAGATTTACACCATTTTTAAAAAGGATGCTTTCTGAGCCAAACAGTACCTTTTTGCCAAATTGGTGCAATTCCGTACAGCATTTTTTGTTATAACCGTGTCTGAAGTTTGGGAAATTGGATTTTTGACCATGTCATGAGTGATGTAATATGTGATGTCATCAGCAGTGCATTGCGGGGGCGCAAGTTATAGTTAGCTGAACTAACTATAAAGGGGGAATTTCACGGGTTTTGTATGAGTGAAATGTCCAACTAACTATAACGCCCCTGAAACCTCTGTTTTTTCAGTGAATTTCTAAGGTTTTTTAAATGCTAATTTCTAACTATAACGTGCCTGAAACCTATGGTTTTTTAAGTGAATAGTGGTGAGCAGGTATGCCAGGGGAAAACAGCGGGCCAGACCCAAGGGCCAGTAGAAAAAAGTGGGACAGGCCCAAGAAATATTTTATTACAGTTAGAGAGAGTGCTGAATATCTCTTCCTGCTGGTAACGCACCCTACAGTAGTACCATATTGTGAGGAAATTGCTTTTTGCTGCTCCACCACCACTTTTTGCCCCACATTTAGACTATTAGGTGCTGGTGTAATGAATCTGTGATGCACTGGGCCCTGCTGACCAGGCTTCAATGCATGTGCTCTGGCACCAAAAAGTGTATGTTTAATTGGCACAAGCAAACTTACTTATAAGTCTCTAGTATATGGTTATAGGGGTCTACAGGGCCTGTAGGTTAAAGTGTCCCTCATGGAGTGCTACACTTATTGTGCCACCACGAGTATGAGAAATCAAAGCAAGACTTCCAGCTTGCCATTGCTGGCTGGCAGAGCAATTTTCAAACTGGTAACTTGACTGTACTGTTTAAACTAATGACAATGTCCAGACCTTCCATTTTAATACATATGTCATCCCCAAGGTAGGTCAATTGAGCCCTAAGGCAGGGTGCTGTATATTAAAAGTAGGACATGTGTTGTTATATGTCCGAACAGTAAAAGCCCCAGTTTGACTTTTTTTCTGTAGAAAGACTAGTAGCCCCATTGGCAAGAACAGGGTTAGATGCTGACAACTTAGGTGGGCTAACTTCTTAATTGGACTACTAAAGTTGGTGCTTCAAGGTAGCGAAAGAATCATTAAATTAAACCTGACTTGATACTTAAGTCTAATTTAATGTAACTTTTAAGTAAGTAGCAACTTTAGAAAGTTGCTACTGTGTTGCCTAAGTTTACCAGTGACCATTTATGGTTACTGGCCATGAGACAGCCTTCTGCTCTCTTGGGGGGAGGTGTGAATGGCTCTCAGGAAAAAAAAAAGATCTGTCATTAGAAGAGGTGTTACCTCTCCCTCACAGGAAGGCCAAACAGGGAGTGACCCCAAAAGGCAAGCTTCAAATGGGAAGCCACATTTGAAAGGCAAATGGTGGACAAACAAAAGAGGGGATGCTCTTTTGCTCTGGTAGACAGGTTAGCATTGGAGACAGAGAGGGGAAAAGAGTTGCCAAACCAGTTGTACTGTGGGCGTGTAGACTCAGGTATCAACACCTCTAGGGTGTGCTACCAAACTCCACACTGAGAGAGGGGTTCTGCCATTTTGGGAATGGGCAGAACATTGCAGTGGTGGATAACTAGAAGCCACACCTTGCAGGAAATCGTCAAGAGGCAGGAGGGGACCCGGTAGCCCACTGGCTAGTAGTCACTGCATTCCCTGAGGGCAAGTTGGAACCAGCAATGAGAGGTTGCTTCAAAGACCGGACTGCACCTGTTGATTCTTCGTCTTGCAAAGAGAGGACTGTGCATGTGGTGCCCTACTCAAGGAAAAGTCATTCCTAAGTAACAGAAAAGAAGGAGTGACACCAAGACTCATTTGGCTGACTTCCTGTTACAGCTACAGAGCCACAAAAGCTGTAGAAGCCTGCCTCAGCAAGTTTGTTGGCACAATCGCTTGACTGCCACTGACTGCCAAAGTTCATCCACGGAGACTGAGTCCCAATGCTCAAAAGTTGCACCTGAGTTTGCTGGACCCAGGAGAGTCGTCGTAGTGCAGTTTCGTCCCCCAAGACGGACACTAGCCTCAGTTAAAGGGATCCACTGGTTTTGCTGTAACCGAAGAGCAGTAAACTAGTGGCAACTTGATTTAGGCTGGACTTCAACCGGACTGTGAGGGACATTGACCCCTGTAGCCAAAGTCACCCTACTGTGACAGTGGATCAACGAATAGCCCCTAAAAGACCCCCGTCAACGGATCAGCATCCTACAGCATCTTAAGCAGCCTGTATCACTTGCATCAGAACTACTCCATTGAGGTCTATGGTGGTTTGGCCACCAAACTTGGAACTGGACTGTAGACTGCTTTGATTGCAAGGTAAATATCCTGCCAAACTTATTAGCCTCCGTGACTAGCACCCTGACAGACGTAGTCATCCACAGAAGGCTGGAGTAGCCAAACACAAATTTTCAATTTTTTTCATAGTAACTGCTAACCACAGTAGTTGCCAATGCTTGTTTGTGATTTGAGTGAAAAGCAGACATTTATGATTTGCTTAATCATTTATATCTCCGGAGCCAACTGGTGTATTTTGTTTATTTTTGTGTCTAAAAATTCATAAAATGAACATCTATTTCTATAAATTGGTTTAGAAATTCCTTTGTGTCGCGTTTCTTTCTTGTTCAGCTGTTCTGGTACTTGCAAATGCTTTGCACGTGCTCCTTTGTTAAAGTGTGTCTGTTCGAAGCCACAACTACCCAGGGTTGACCTAAGATTTTACAAAATTAGCCTGACAGGACCCAATATGGATTTGTCCATTTATTACATGCTGAGGTTGTACCACTATCGAATAGCTGACAGAACATTGGAAACAGAAATATCGTTTTGACATAAGATTGTGTCAAAAATATCAAGGGTCAAAATATTGAGAAGGTAAGTGCAAGTTAGTAAGTATAGATTTACTATTCTTAGTTCCATATCTATGTGCCTTGAAGAAATAATATCATTAAGGTATATGTATGTGGAGTTATTGATAGTAAATCTTTGCTTGCCGGTAGAAACTTACCTTCCCAATATTTGTGTCCTCAATATTCTTGACGTGATATTTTGGTCCACGACACTTCTATTTCCTATATTCGATCTAAATACCATCCAGAAGTTCTAGTGCTCTGTGGCTGAGTTCACAATACTCTGAGTCATAAATTGCCCCTCTTACTGAGTCTATTCATTTACGCTTAGGATCTACTAGCGTCCAGTATGGCATCATCATGGCAGTAACCCGGGGTGCGTTTTGAGTATAGAGTCATATGTAGTTGTCGCGAGACATCGCAGCTATATGTTGAAGTTGGTACATCCTCGTTCTCCAACTCTATCCTCAAAGAAGCATCTTGCATGACTTATCCACAGGGCCTGCTTTAGCACGGGTGGCGTCCGGTGCGACAATAAATGTTGGTGTCCCCAGACCCCATGACCGCCTCCTTGGATTTTCTCACTACCACCAGGCATTAGTGCCCCTCATCTCTCCAATCATAAGTTATGGCTAAACACATCATCCCCCCCCCCGAGGTCAGTGCCCCCTCCACAGGTCAGCGCCCAGTGCGGCTGCACCAGTCGCACTGCACTAAAGCTTATCCACTATAGTACAATGAACTCAAAAGCATTTTTTTTTGTTACGAACAGACAAGTCTGGCTATTCAGTACCAATAGGCATCTCACTTTTTCAATCACTGTGTAATTAAAACCGAATACTGAATTACGCAACATTCTGCTAATTAAGAATGTAATAGGTTGTGTACGTTAAAATGAAAATAACAAAATGAAGAGACACCATGGGGCATATTATCAAGCACTGCGTTCACAATATCGCCGCTTTAGCGGCAGAAAACTGCCGCTAAAGCAGCGATAATGGGCTTGATAATATGCCGCAGAGAATTTCCATAGAAGCCCATGTTGACACCTGAACATGGGCTTCTCTGGGAATTCTCAAGGGCAAATTATCAAGCCCATTATCGCCGCTTTAGCTGCAGTTTTCTGCCACTAAAGCGGCGATAATTTTAACGCCGTTTCTTGATAATATGCCCCCATGTTTTTCCTATCCGTGAAATATTGCAAGAAATACAATATCTGAAGATATTTAGCACATGAATTAACTTTCTTCATCACAAACCTATGGTTAAAATCCATCTATAGTATGAAATACAACGCTTCAGAAAAGCTGAATTTATTATAATGAAAACGCCACACATTTAAAAAACCATAATAAAAAAGCTACGTGAAGAAAACATTTCCTTGTCAGATTAAAATTGGGGAAATGGGGGCATATATCAAGGACCGGCGTTAAAATTATTGCTGCTTTATCGACAGAAAACTGCCGCTAAAGCGGCGATAATGGGCATGATAATATGCACTAGAGAATTCCAATAGTCGCCCAGGTTCACACCAGAACATGGGCTTCTATGGGGATTCTCAAGGGCATATTATCAAGCCCATTTTCGCAGCATTAGCGGCAGCTTTCTGCCGATAAGGGGCGATAATTTTAATGCCGGACCTTGATAATATGCCCCCAAGTACTTTGCAAGAAAATGTTGCCTAAACTACAGCGGCAATCACTAAACGCGAAGTGCAGGTCTTTTGACCGGCGCGCGCGTTTGACGTATTCATTCCTATCCAGTGTGTTTTCTTGGTTTTGTTGTTGTGGAAAGCTGATTTCAGCTGGGCTTCATCTGTGGCAGATGCCTGGCTGTCCCTATTCTTCCTTTCTCCTTTGTCATGCACGGTCCAAAAGAGCAGATGTCTTGACTTCTCAGCCGGGCTATTTTTAGATTTTTTTTTGATAAACACGTGCTGAGAGGCAATATGACATTCTGGAGGAGGAAGATTGATGTGTTTGGAAAATGCACACGGTGGGGGGGGAGGGGGGGCAGATGGAGGCTGCTGCGTGCATACTAAGACCCTCAAAGTTAAATTTGGGATGTTTAATCAATTCGGCCGCCCTGGGTGGGGGAGATCAACAATAGCATAAGGGTTTGGGCCCTTTAGGATTGTTACACATGAGATCCCGCCTGTGGCACTTGAGGACACAAAAAAAAACCTTCAATGTGTTTTGAACACTCGGGAAAACAGACGGCAGAGGGCAGAGTGTGCTCTTCCTCTCACACACCCAATGTATATACTTGCTGTTTGCCTGTTGGTAGCACTCACATTTGTGACTTGTTTGGCTTGAATGCACTTTTTTCCCCCGGAGTTTTATATAGTGGGAACTTGACCTGAAAATATCACACCGCTTTACATGAGCGCCAGTTGCGTTACACAAGGACACATTTATTTTTGTTAGGCACAGGGAGTTAAGTGATTTGCCCAGAATCAAGGGATGTTGAGCGTCGTTGCCGAGACTCGAACTTAGGGGCATATCAACAACAACCGGCGATAATTATCGCTAAGCGCACTTAGCGCTAGAATAATTATCGCCGGCTAGCGGGGATTTTTATCGCTGAGATAGCGTGCTATTAGCAACGCTTATCTCAAAAGCGATAAAAATCCTAGCGCTAACTGCCTAACGTGAGATTAGCACTGGAAACCCAGCGATAATCTCACGTTAGCTTGATGATAGGGAGTCACAAACTTAGCCATGATATCCACCTTCCATAGGATATCATGGCTTAGTCAGTCCTGAAGCAGGTGTAAGGAAAGTAGCGATAACAGGGGTTATCGCTACTTTTCCTGCCACTATGCTTCATAACGTGGGGCTTGATGATAGGAGAAGTGTCGCTTAGCGACATTTCTCCTGTCATGTCAGGTCAGGAACGCCCACTTTGCATCTCATTAGAGATGCAAAGCTGGGCGTTAGGAATCCCCACGCTAAAGCAAGGTTTCACGCGTTAGCGTGACCTTGCTAATTAGGCGATAAAATTATCGCCGCTTTTCGGACGAAACGGCCGCAAAAGCGGCGATAATTTATTATCGCCTCCTTGTAAATATGCCCCATGGTTCTCCAGATTTGAGGTCCTCCGCCCTAGCCTAGGTCACATCCTCTCCACTTTAACAAGGTACAGTAATTAACGGACACTTGAACTATTAGACACCTGATTTCTGTGTCGTAATTTCAAATTGCCACAGTGACCGAGGAAACTCGCCCTTTGTCTTAATTAAGATAGCAGCTGCAAGGTCTGTGTCCGTGCCATCTCCATTGCCCTGCCTTCTTTCACCACCCTGACCCATAAACAGCTTTACTCTTGTCACGTCTGGTGAGGTCCCACTTCTGTAAAACCACGCCTTGTTTTTGTCTCCGCTCTTCTGCTGAGCAAATGGTGAATTGATTAGTTCATTTTTCATTGAAAACATATAGGCCCCACTCGCCCTGAAACGTAAAAAAAAAACCATAGCTCTAGCCGTTTAACTTTTTCCCTGTGTCCTAAATACCAGTGGAGCCAGTATCATGTAATAATAGCTGTATTCTGGAGACACAATCAAACCCTGAAACAATTTGAAGCACTGTAACAGTTTTATGCACAATATTGGCATCAAGAATATAGAAATGGGCGAGCCACTAGAAAAAAGATGGAGCCAAGCTCATGTCTGAAGCCCAGATCTTGCTCAGCTCGAGGGTCCCATTGGAGCCTCGAGCCCATAAAGAACCGAGCTTTCATGTGGCCTCTGCCTGCACCCTCGCAAAGAGGTCAAACAAGGCATTAACATTTGAGGTGAAGAAGAAGGACAAAGAGATACCCACTTAGTGGCTGATTTGTACAAAATGAAACTAGAAAAACTGGATTCATTATGGCTTCCTCATGTAAACAAATTGTGTAATCCTAGGCAACTTTTTCATTTGACGGATTCTGTTTTTTCTTCACTATCGCATATGAAAGCACCTTCAAGTAGGTAAGTTACGAATACCAGCTGTACAACAACATTTTGTGTTTGATTTATTAGGCAATGATCTATAAGAATCTGAGCCATGTACATTGTTCATGACAACTGCCTTGCCTCTTAGTTCACTAATGACACTATCGCCAGGATGGGGGTGGGGCCAGGAATGGTTCTAAGTTCATTTTTAAAAACTATTACAGTCAAAGGCTTCCACATGTTGAAGAAATTCACTTTTTTTATTTTGAAGACACTTTACCAATGATGTTTACAGGTCCAGTTTTTGCATTGGTGGCACCTGGTGTGACAATCTTTGTCTACACCCCCATTCACCTTCTTCTTCACTATTCCCCTTACTACAATCCTCCAACGGTGCCACTCATCTCTCCATAGCACCAATTTCACAAGTATTTCATCTGTAGTCTGATCTCTCTCCAGTAGATACATTAATCACCAGAGTTGTCTTGATATTTTTATTGTTGCCCAAAAATTGACGGACGTACAAGGAACTCTTCAACAGGTTATTTCAAAACCCAGTGCCTCCCTAAAGCCAGCCTTGGATCTTTGTTGTATGATTTAGATGGCTAACATTTTCAGGGCTCAGATTCTGCATGGGCTCTAAGAGCCAAGCCAGGTTTATTTATTTATTTTTAATATTTTTTATTGAAGTCCAAATCACAAACACTTTAAAACCCATAAATACATCCATAAAGAATTTTCTTTTAGGTAAAAAATTAGAAATACAAGATCGATAAATAGCACAAATATACTGAGAAGTCATGAACAATGAAGAAAGACATACAACATCGATTTAAGCCTTTTTACAACAAGCATAAAGCAGTATCCACTCCCAAGCGTGGGCGTAGCCTATACATCAATCCAAATCTCAAAATTTGTGTCCGCTCTGAATACCACAGAAAGAAAATACAAAATACAAAATACAAAAATTCTTAATCAAAATAGGTTCCCCAGATTTTTTCGAACTTCTTGAGCCCCCCTACTCGTAAAGCATAAATTTGTTCACTTTTTTAAACTAATTTCATCTTTTGGGCCCATTCATGGAAAGAGGGTATTAGATCTTTACGCCATCTTTGCAACAAAAGTGATCTGGCAACCACCATTGCAATGTATAGAATTTAACAAGCTTATCAGGCAAGAGAAGATCTGGATCAAAACCTAAAATTATTAACAAATTATTTACTCCTAATACAATAATACATTCAGATTCCAAATAACAAAAAATGTCCTTCCAAAACCTCTGAATCATACGACATTGCAGAATAATGTGTGACCAATTGGCGGTAAGATGATTAATACAGCGAAAACACTGCGCCAATTGATTGGTATAAATTTTAAAGAGGGAAAGATGGTTCGATAAAGTCCTTAACTGAGGCTAAATGCTTTTTCCATTACCCAGGTTTTTTAACAACCGTATCCCCTAAAAGTTCATGGACTACATGATTTTGATCACAAATTTGGGTTAAGTCTAATTCACTAAGGAATTTTCTAAAAATGCTATATGACCCCAAAAGAAGAAAACCATTAACAATCAATTGTGACATTTCCGCCATACTCAACCATCTACCATTACTCAAAAAATCTGAGACTTTACGGAATCCAGCAGTGGCCCATTTTAGTGTAAATTCTGAGGATTCTCTAATCCCTAACAATAACATAAGGCCAGATAACGAAGTTGAGGAATTAATTACAGGGATGGAATATCTTTTGTAGAGAGCCTGAAGCTTTTTAAAAAACCATTATAGGCATTTATACCGTACCAATTTATGAGATTTAAAAATTGATAAAGGGGAGTGGATCTGACATTCCTTACCCATAAATTCATAAAACTGTTGACAAAAAGATTTGATTGTTGTTGAGGCTTAAATCTAGATATATATTGTGCAAAGTACGCAAAATAATAATCCCTGAGATTCGGAAGAGCTAAACCTCCCTGTTCCAACTCTTCGTATAAAGTGCTACGTGCAATGCGCTGCTTTTTTTTTGCCCAGAGAAAAGTTGTAAACATAGACCCTATTCGGGTATAAAAAGAACCTAATAAAATACATGGGATGGCCGAAAAAAGAAAGTTAAAAAGTGGAAGAACAGACATTTTAATCAATGCAACCCTGCCCTAAATAGATAATGGAAGAGAGTTCCAACGTGAAAACAGATCCTGAATTTTTCGTAAAAGCGGGACAAAATTCAATTGATATAAATCAATTATGCGGTCTGAAAATAAACACCCAAATATCTCTTGGGTTTGGTGTTTATGCAAGAGAGAATATCAGGGTGCAAATCCAAGCCCACTCCACCGCACTGTATAACTTCAGATTTCTTTTTATTGATTCTATATCCACCTAAAACTTCAAATTCCGCAAAAATCTTAAAGGTTTTTGCCTGAACCTCTATCTCAGGCTTAATAATAAGCATAATATTGTCGACGTATAATTTCAATTTTGCCATAGTTGGAATTGGGGGACGAATATCAGCGCTGTTCCTAATTGCAATCGCCAAAGGCTCAATAAAAAAAGCAAACAATACCGGCGATAAAGGGCACCCCTGTCTGGTCCACCGTTTTACCTTAACCTGGCCAGCCACCGAAGTATTAATAATTACATTAGCTTCAGCATTAAGATATACATTTTGGATCAGCCCCATGATCTTAGAAGATATACCAAAGTTTCGTAAAATAATAAACAGGGTCTCCCAAACAACAAGGTCAAATGCCTTCTCGGCATCCAATAGAAGGACTAATGCGGGTATCTTCGGGGTCTCAAAACAGTCCAATGCCTCAGTTAAATAATGTGTATTTGTGCCAAGCTGCCTTCCAGTGATAAAACCATTTTGGTCCGGATGGATCAAATGTGAGGCATATTGATTAAACCGATTGACTAAAAGTTTAGTAACAATTTTGTAATCCGAGTTTCTTAAAGTTATAGGACGATAAGAATTCGGATCTTCACTGTCTTTTCCCTTTTTAATAAAACGGACTATATTGCCTTGTCTAAAAGACTCTGGTATCACCCCACCTTCTAACATTGAGTTTACCAACCGTAAAAGAAAGTCCGAAACGGAATTATAAAAGACTTTAAAAAAATTTGCCGGGAAACCATCCGGGCCACACGCCTTACCGCTTGGTCGATTCTTAATAACCACGTCCAACTCATCTTTAGTAAAAGGTCATGCCATGGTTGATTTTCAATATCCGAAAGTGCCGGTGATCTGTTTTTCTGAAGAAAGCCTCTCAGAGATGTAATATCGACAGTCTGTTGTTGACCGTATATAGACCCATAATGCTGTAGCATTATATCACTAATTTTTACTGGATCATCCGTGCGGGAGGCAGTTAAGGGGCATTTTAAAGCGTTGATCTGATTAGAGGCAACCTGCTCCCTTGCCTGCCAGGCCAAGAACCTACCCGTAAAATTGCTTTCTTCATATATTTTTTGTCTATGATGTTGAAAAAAGGATTCACTTGGTGATTAATTGTGTCGTACTGCAGACTGATATTTGACTAACTCTTAAACATCCATGTGTAAGGGGTAGATTCACACATTTTGCCCACAACATCTACCTACATACAACTAGTGTGTGCCCCTCAACATTTCCTTTGTTAGGTACCTATGTGAAACGAATTACCTTGAGGCCCTAGGTATCTTGGTCTTTGAGTTAGCTGTACTTTAGTCCCAATAGGGCCTGATGATTGCTGGTGAATGATATTGTGTTGCTTAAATATATTTATGGACTTGAGCATTGCAGTTAAAGGGGTGAGTTGTTTATGGTCCTTGCCCACACACTAAAAGTCCACTTTCTTCTCTCTTCATAATTTTGAACAGGCTACCTCATGTCCCTTTCCGAAGTGCACCAATCAAAAGCTTGCTACAGGTACACACAGTCTTCTTCATTCAGATATTATTCCCCTCATACTATGTTTTGAAGATTATCCTGACCTGTAAATATGATTAAGGGCCTGATTACGAGTCTGGCTGTCTAGCGACTGCTAGACTCGTAGTGGCACAGGAGTGGCGGTCCACCATTTTGCCGATTATGACTTACAAAGTCATATCAGTGATGAACCGCCTGCTGCGCCAGGCAACAGTCATTTCCTGGCGGTGGCACAGAAGGGCCACAATGCTGAGCAGGGACTGGCGCAGTTCTGATCAACATATTTTGAGTTCTTGCACCACCAGCCTCTTCATGGCTGAGCTCCACAATGAAAAAGCTGGTGGTGCAAGAACAAAGGGGGACCTACAGGGCCCCATGTCCCCCACTCCATGGGGATACATTCAGGGGGAACAGCATGTACCCCCCTGTTTGTGTTCCCCCCAGTTCCAGCATGGCATGGACGTCACCGTCCATACCGTGCTGGAACATATTGGCTTTTCCCATCGCAGGACTGTTTTCAAAGCACTAGACACACAGATGATGAACGAAATGCAGAGCAAATCAGACATTCACCCCGAGTCAAGAGATCTAGGTTAAATCCATTGTTCTTTTGCTCACCATGCCACCCCAGTTTAGACCCAGCCATATGAAAATCAGTCTTGACCCTGTTCCTCATGGTAACAGCCCAGCCCAAACTGCCAAGCCAGACCCTCCCTGGACCGGAAACAAGCATCATGGGACTGGTTTCAAGCATCACTCCTCATGAGCGTGGCTAGCTTGAATCTAGTGACACAGCGATCCCGTGACCCACATCTGGGCATATCCGGCAAACTTAGGGTGAGAAAGCAAAAGTCACACAGATGATGGACAAAATGCAGAGCAAATCAAACATTGACCCCAGTCAATACAAAAGGGTTAAATCCATTGTTCTTTTGCTCACCATGCCACCCTAGTTTAGACCCAGCCATATGCAAATCAGTGTTGACCATATTGCAAGTTGCACATTTTCAACTCGTAATACGGTCGGGGTTCTTGCACGGTATAGGCACAGCAGTGGCGGCATTGAGCCGGTGCCAAAGTCATAATCAGGCCCTAAGTAGTTCACCTCTTTCTTTAGGTATAATGTCTGCCAGTTATTGACTAATCCTATTGGCATGCTCTGTAATTTTTTGAGTCTTTTGTTAACATTCTTAATTTCCCATTGTACATGGAATAAAAATATTCAAGTTCAGAGTTCATCAATTCACCTAATATTCATTTGCTTAGAAACAAATACAGAGTTTATCAATATGCCTACACAAATAGCCTCAGTGTAAACTAACATGTCAATAATACATGTGGAATAACACAAGGGATAGAAATCTTGTGCATCAAAGTTAGTGGGATACATTTGTTATTTCTAGGCAAACACTGACAAGACAGATTAGATTAAAGAATGTCACACCTGGAGGCAATTAACCTTTAAGAGCAACTTGCTCGTCCTGTACCAAAGATATCGGGAGACGATCAGCTACAAGTCTGTGATTTTAATGTATATGTCCTGAAGAAGGTGGTGTGAACCATTCTGACTTCCACCGAAGCACCACGTCGACAGTCTCTTTAAAAAAACATTTTTATATAGTATTGTAATGACATGAAATGATTAATGTATTTGAATATTATGTCAATAGGTGTGATGTATTATTAATGTGTTTTTAATATGAATATGTGGTTTATATTATTACCTACTGGCGGTCGCCAGTAGGTAGTTATAGTTAGGACCACGTTTCCATAGGAAATCCGCAACATTCTATTTTGAATAACTTTGGCGCCGGTCGACGAATCCTCGCGAATTTCTCAAAATAGGTGGGGCGCTACGCTCCGCTCCTACCCTGAAAGTCTCGGGGGGATTCGTCAAGCGGGGGCTGAGATAAAAGGGGGGTCCCAAAACGTGTTTTTCCCATGCATTTTTCCATAGGACCTTTAGACAGGGCTACAGCCCGAACGGCTGAACAGAATTACTAGAAATTTGGCAGAGAGGTAGTCCTCAGGTCAAGGAAGTGCCTTTTGTAGGTTTGGTGTAAATCTGTTCAGTAGATTCTGAGAAAATAGCCTTTAAATCAATATATATATCTGAGCCAGCTTACGGTACGCTTACGGTGCGCTTACCGTACGCGTACGGTGGCGTGCGCGAGCGCGATTCTGATTGGCTCTTAGATCTTATTAAACATTCGAATCGGCCGAAACCAGGAAGCGGCGGCCGCCATTTCGTGTGTTTCACTCAGAAAAAAAAGAGTGATAACAAGAAAAGGGGGCAAGGAGGAGAGTTACAGACCCCCTTACATTTGTGAGGGGGTCAAAGAAGGACAGAAAAGTACAAAGAAAACATTTATTGATTTTAAAAAAAATCACGGGGTACGCGTACGGTAAGCGTACGGTAACAAAAAAAAAAAAAAAAAAGAAATGAAATGCAGATTTAAGAGTTTAGATATTAGGGGGCTCTAAAAAGAGCCGTTGTGTTTATGAAGTTATTTTTTAGTGGTACCTACAAGTAAGTACCGATGCAGAGTCTAAGGTTCAAGAGGAAGACTCTGTTCCCTTCATCACTGAAGTGCACACCATCTCCTCTATAAATGTCTTGCATGTCGTAACGCAAGTTGTTGTGGTAAATGGAACCCATACCATAGTCACGGAGGAAAGCAGAAACAGATTTGTTGACGTGCTTTCTTGCTTTGTCAATCTGCGGACAGAAGTGATTGGACCAGTTCCATTTTTGCCTTTGGCATATGTTGGAAAACACAAAGGCAGTTTTAGGGAAAAGTGAAAACAGTTGTACAAAGGTGTCCTTCATAAGCATTTCCAGACCTACCCCAGTCAAAGTGCCTAGGTCATTGCCACCACAGTGCACTATTATGAGGTCAGGGTGTTGGATTTGCATGAAGGATTTCACCAATGGCATCAATTGGTGCCACTTTAACCCTCTCTGACCAATCCATTTAATGTCTACATTTGGCAAAGCAAGGTCTCTCACAATACCTGTTTTCTCTGCAAACTTTTCACTCCAGAAGACATAGCTGTGTCCTACAATCTACACTGTGAACATCTTCAAAGGAGATCTGGATGCACTCAGGAGGTGTAATTCAGTAGAATGGTAAAAAGAAATGAAAGACAGTTTGGAAATGGAGGCATACATATTTTTTTCATAAAAAAAAGAACTGATTGGCTGTTTCATACCATTCTACACTAAAAACTAGGCTGTATGTGTAAATTTATAGAAGCATGTTTTGTATTGGTACAGAAAAATGTGTTACCAAAGAACAGTACTATGGATTTGCTGTAAGGTTTGAAAAGTCAAGCACTCTTGCTCTGTGGAATTGAAACATTGTGTGGTGAACTTCTGACCTAACTCCACACAGCAGTGTTCCATGAGCTGTTGCTATGGTAGCAGGCAGAAGTCAAGTTGGGGGAAGGGTACTAGGCAGAAGTCAAGTTGGGGGAAGGGTACTTTTGGAAAAGGGTTGTTTTTCAACCAATAGAAATGTGTGATTACATTTGAAAAAAAGGGGGAAGCACTGAGATTTGAAACTTACATGTATATGTGTGGAAAGATAGAGGGAAACTTTGCCATTATCTGGTTCTGCTGAGAGGAGAGAGGTGTAGAGAACAGAGATCCTGGCTCTGATAATCTGCTGTTTGAGTGCCACATTTCTTTCACAACTAACTAATTTTAAAGGTGAGTTTAGAGTTTGAGAGGAGATGTATATGGTAAATTAAGAAATGAATAATAGAAATGTAATTCTTTTTGTTGAAGTTGTGTTTATTATTTTCTGTTTTGGGAGAAATTTAAATGTGAGGAACATGTAAAATAATATGGACTATGTTTTCACAATAAATTAAGGTGTACTGGTATAAAAAAAGAATAGTTTAAGGGTTTGAGGTTGGACTCAGTAATGCAAATACATTCAGCATCACTAAGGCTGGTTGCCCTTGCTGGAGTGTAGGCAGTCACCCAGGTTACACATGGTGGTGGTCTGAAAAAGCAGTCTGGACATGGGCTTTTTAAAAAATCTGAAAAGTGGATTCATAATGTGTCAGTCTGTAAAAGTGATTATCACTTCCCAAAAAAAAGAGCAGTAAGTGTGCTTTCAAATTGGCAAAGAAATTTCGTTTTATGACTAATGTGAAAACATGACTCTGTGTGCAAATAGGAATTACAGGCAGAGATTTATTGCGTTTTGCTCTGGTGATTTCACAGTTGCATTAGTAGGAAAAAGGGGGAGCCATTTTTTGGTGCAGAAGCAGACTCTTAGCACACACCCAGCTGCTTTCCATGTAGAATCATGCACAGTATTTACAAGCGAGTGGGGTTTGAGGTTTCAGTCTGTAATGCAAATACATTCAGCATCACTAAGGCTGGTTGCCCTTGCTGGTATGTAGGCAGTCACCCAGGATACACATGGTGGTGGTCTGAAAAAGCAGTCTGGACATGGGCTTTTTAAAAAATCTGAAAAGTGGATTCATAATGTGTCAGTCTGTAAAAGTGATTATCACTTGCCAAAAAGAAAGAGCAGTAAGTGTGCTTTCAAATTGGCAAAGAAATTTCGTTTTGTGACTATTGTGAAAACATGACTCTGTGTGTAAATAGGAATTACAGGCAGAGATTTATTGCGTTTTGCTCTGGTGATTTCACAGTTGCATTAGTAGGAAAAAGGGGGAGCGATTTTTTGGTGCAGAAGCAGACTCTTAGCACACACCCAGCTGCTTTCCATGTAGAATCATGCACAGTATTTACAAGCGAGTGGGGTTTGAGGTTTCAGTCTGTAATGCAAATACATTCAGCATCACTAAGGCTGGTTGCCCTTGCTGGAGTGTAGGCAGTCACCCAGGATACACATGGTGGTGGTCTGAAAAAGCAGTCTGGACATGGGCTTTTTAAAAAATCTGAAAAGTGGATTCATAATGTGTCAGTCTGTAAAAGTGATTATCACTTGCCAAAAAAAAAGAGCAGTAAGTGTGCTTTCAAATTGGCAAAGAAATTTCGTTTTGTGACTAATGTGAAAACATGACTCTGTGTGCAAATAGGAATTACAGGCAGAGATTTATTGCGTTTTGCTCTGGTGATTTCACAGTTGCATTAGTAGAAAAAAGGGGGAGCCATTTTTTGGTGCAGAAGCAGACTCTAAGCACACACCCAGCTGCTTTCCATGTAGAATCATGCACAGTATTTACAAGCGAGTGGGGTTTGAGGTTTCAGTCTGTAATGCAAATACATTCAGCATCACTAAGGCTGGTTGCCCTTGCTGGAGTGTAGGCAGTCACTCAGGATACACATGGTGGTGGTCTGAAAAAGCAGTCTGGACATGGGCTTTTTAAAAAATCTGAAAAGTGGATTCATAATGTGTCAGTCTGTAAAAGTGATTATCACTTGCCAAAAAAAAAAAACAGTAAGTGTGCTTTCAAATTGGCAAAGAAATTTCGTTTTGTGACTAATGTGAAAACATGACTCTGTGTGCAAATAGGAATTACAGGCAGAGATTTATTGCGTTTTGCTCTGGTGATTTCACAGTTGCATTAGTAGGAAAAAGGGGGAGCCATTTTTTGGTGCAGAAGCAGACTCTTAGCACACACCCAGCTGCTTTCCATGTAGAATCATGCACAGTATTTACAAGCAAGTGGGGTTTGAGGTTTCAGTCTGTAATGCAAATACATTCAGCATCACTAAGGCTGGTTACCCTTGCTGGAGTGTAGGCAGTCACCCAGGATACACATGGTGGTGGTCTGAAAAAGCAGTCTGGACATGGGCTTTTTAAAAAATCTGAAAAGTGGATTCATAATGTGTCAGTCTGTAAAAGTGATTATCACTTGCCAAAAAAAAGAGCAGTAAGTGTGCTTTCAAATTGGCAAAGAAATTTCGTTTTGTGACTAATGTGAAAACATGACTCTGTGTGCAAATAGGAATTACAGGCAGAGATTTATTGCGTTTTGCTCTGGTGATTTCACAGTTGCATTAGTAGGAAAAAGGGGGAGCCATTTTTTGGTGCAGAAGCAGACTCTTAGCACACACCCAGCTGCTTTCCATGTAGAATCATGCACAGTATTTACAAGCGAGTGGGGTTTGAGGTTTCAGTCTGTAATGCAAATACATTCAGCATCACTAAGGCTGGTTGCCCTTGCTGGAGTGTAGGCAGTCACACAGGATACACATGGTGGTGGTCTGAAAAAGCAGTCTGGACATGGGCTTTTTAAAAAATCTGAAAAGTGGATTCATAATGTGTCAGTCTGTAAAAGTGATTATCACTTGCCAAAAAAAAAGAGCAGTAAGTGTGCTTTCAAATTGGCAAATAAATTTCGTTTTGTGACTAATGTGAAAACATGACTCTGTGTACAAATAGGAATTACAGGCAGAGATTTATTGCGTTTTGCTCTGGTGATTTCACAGTTGCATTAGTAGGAAAAAGGGGGAGCGATTTTTTGGTGCAGAAGCAGACTCTTAGCACACACCCAGCTGCTTTCCATGTAGAATCATGCACAGTATTTACAAGCGAGTGGGGTTTGAGGTTTCAGTCTGTAATGCAAATACATTCAGCATCACTAAGGCTGGTTGCCCTTGCTGGAGTGTAGGCAGTCACCCAGGATACACATGGTGGTGGTCTGAAAAAGCAGTCTGGACATGGGCTTTTTAAAAAATCTGAAAAGTGGATTCATAATGTGTCAGTCTGTAAAAGTGATTATCACTTGCCAAAAAAAAAGAGCAGTAAGTGTGCTTTCAAATTGGCAAAGAAATTTCGTTTTGTGACTATTGTGAAAAGAAATGTAGTAATATATTTAAATAAAATAAAGGATTTTTTTTTAGTTTTTTTCAGGTATTGCTGAAGAGCAGTGAACAAAATTTAAGATGCCTACAAAATCCAGAGTTAAAAAAACCCACAAAAAAAACCTATATTTGAAGACAACTGGAGGACCAAAGTTAGTAGAAGATGCTCATGTTGGGAAAAAGAAAAAATCTTCTGGTAAGCAGACAAAACAATTTCTAAAAAACATATTCAAAAAAAGGAAAAATGTACAAAATGTCTGTACTGGAAAGAATGTTTTGAAAAGAAAAGGACAGGAAAAAATTGAGAATTTAGTTAATGCAAATATACCTTCTGCAACTGAAAAGATTTACATAAACAGAAAAACAGCGTTTAAAGAGATACGTAGAAAAATGTTTCAGAGAAGAGTTATGTCCAATTTGATAAAGGATGTGAAGAAATATAAGCAAAAGGCTAAGTTTTATAAAAGAAAAAAAGAAATTGAAGCCATTGCAGCAAAGGCATTAGAATTAAAAAGGAAACTATTCATTTTAATTTTGAATAGGATGCGTACATTAGACAAAATGGTTAATGTACTGAAATCACATAGCAAAAGGAAAAGAGTAGTGAACAGAACAAACTTTTGTAAAGTGTTTTTAGGAAAGTGGATGCATAGTTCAAGTAGTGAACCTTTTTTTAATGAAGAGAGCTATTTTCAAAGTAATAGTTTGCTGCATGCAGTTGACACCAGAGGTCGTGCTTACGAAGTGAAAAATGGTTGCATAATGGAGAAGGAGATAATGGTTCCAAGAGATGAGGTACAAGTGATGGCGGATGAGGCTATGGGGAGACGTCCTAAAGCCCCAGTGTACACTTGGAATTGTAGTAGTATTTGCACTGTGCGTCAGGAATCTATTGACAAATTTCGTGAGTTTCTAAGAGAATATAGTAAAAAAAGTATAAAACAGAAGATTAAGGTGCTTCAAAGTCTGGATCCATGCAGAGTGAGAGAGAATACTGGTTTGCAGGGTCATTCTCTGGCTTGTCTATCTAGAAAAGTGTGTAATAGTGTTTTCCATCATTTTAGGATGCTGGCTGTTCATCATACTGAAATGAGAAAGTTTGTGAGACGGTTGTATTTTGCTAAAAGTCCAGCAATAAAGTTAAATGAATTGAATAGGGCTCTGTTCCGAGGAACGGTATCAGATGTAGAGAAGGTTGTTGATGAAATTCAGTTTTGTTACTTTGGTCCTGAACAAAACAGTGCAGAGAAGGACACAGTAAATGAGGAAGAAGTGGAAGAGAATGTAGAACCCTCTGTAAGTAACACATTTAATGATCACATAACAAAATTTGCAATAATCTCTAATGAAAGACCAAATTTTACTTGTATTTGTTGCCGCAGAACTCATTATAGAAAACAAACTAGGAATGTTGATCTCTACAGAAAGAGTGAAAATGAAGATAATTATAAGTGGAAAGATTTTGCCACATATATATTTCTTGAAAATTGTTTTGAATTGGGTGAAGATCAGCGTATTTGTAAATACTGTTACAACAAGTTAGAGGAAAATAGAATGCCGACCAGAGCTGTACATAATAATTTAGAATTGGATGCTATTCCTGCTGAACTTTCTGAATTAAATACATATGAGTCTATACTCATTCAATGTGTTCATCCGTTCCAGACCATAGTACGTATGGAGCCCAAAACTGGTAAATTACCTCCTTCAGATTTACTGAGAGGTTTAAAAGGTAGAGTGGTGTATTTGCCCTTGGATTTGAAAAAAAATATGGAAACTATTGATGCGGATACTTTGGAAACTGAACCATTAATTATTCTGGTTAATGGTGTACCTACAAAGAATAAGAAGATTTGGCAGGAGCTGGTAGATGTGCGGAAAGTACAAAGAGCAAATTTGTATTTGAAAAGGAATAACAAATGGTATGAATCAATTTATATAGAAGAAGAAGAAGAAGAAGAAGATTTACAAGAAGACACAGAAACACCAACTGGACAAATTGAAAAAGTGGACAAGTCAAAGGAAGAAGAAATTTATGAACATTTTAGCATACATCCTCTTCATTCAAAAGAAGTTATGGGAGACAATATTGATCTCTTTCAGATGAAGAAAGCAAAAGGAACTCCCGTGAGTGTATGGGAGGAGAACTTGGAAGCTCGATGTTTTCCCCAGCTGTTTCCTAAAGGAAAAGGAGGACGATACGATGAACGTCCGGAACAGATTCCAGCTTCTGAGTATCGGACTACAAGACTATATGCTGAAGATCCCAGATTTCGACAAAGTATTCCTTATTTGTTCCATCTTTTATTTGAAAGTGATTTGTCTGCACTGTCTTATGCAGTAAATCACATTTTAAAAAGTGGAGTACATTTACAAAATGTGTCTGCTAAGGATTTTATGGAGAAAGTGCAGCACCGAGATGATCATTTGGAAACACAACTGATCAATCTGATGGCTTGTCAGCGTGGGACAAATGAATATTGGTACCGACGCCATGGTGAATTAAAATGCATGTTACGGAATTTAGGAACACCAACATGGTTCGTTACCCTAAGCTGTGCTGAGTACGCTTGGGATGATTTACTGGATTTTCTACGAGAGGCAAATTCAAACATTAAAAACATTGAATACAAGACAGCAGGAGAACTGTGCTCATTGGATCCGGTTAATGTTTGCAGATATTTCAATCATAGATTTGAGGCTATGATGTCCTTCATCTGCAATAAAAAAAATCCACCTCTTGGAGAAGTAGTAGATTTCTTTTGGAGAAAAGAGTACCAGGCAAGAGGTGCTCCTCATATTCATATGCTGTTGTGGATCAAGGATGCCCCAAAGTTTGGAACAGATACTGATGAAGCAGTTTTATCTTAAATTGAAGAATATGCAACATGTGCTATACCAAAAAGCACAGAAGAGAAAAAGTTAAAGGAGCAAGTTTTACGTTTCCAAAGTCATTGGTGTGGAAAATACTGTCGACGGAAATACAAGAGCAAAGATAAATACTACACTAAATGTCGATTTGGATTTCCTAGACCTGTTCTTTCAAAAGGAAGAGTCAACAGTTTTATGTCAGCTGTGAGACATACTATCACAAGAAAATCACCTAAGAATACCTACAACCTAAAAAGAAAAGAAGAATCAAAAAATATAAATGACTACAACCCAGTCATTTTATCCATGTGGAACGCTAACATGGATATACAGTATGTAGCTGACAATTCCATTGCTGTTGCTCGATATGTAACGTCTTACATTACGAAATCAGAAAAAACAGAATTGAAGGAAATGTGGGAAGAGATTTCTCACGAGAAGACTGTCAGTAAGAAGCTGTACAGTTTCAGTTTGAAGATGTTATCGCATCGAGAAATTGGATCCTACGAATGTTCAGATAGGTTATCTTCTGCAAGTCTCTACTCGAAATCAAGAAGAATAATTTGGGCAAGTTTAGGCCTTGCAGCAATGAGAAATCGGGTACTGAAATCTGTTGGAGAAATTGAATATTTGGCCGAGAATGACCCAGAAAGTACAGATATTTTGAAATCAAACATGTTGGACACATATTATCCCAAGAGAAGTCAACATCTGGAGAACATGTGTCTCTATGAAGTGCTGCAGAACTACATTTATTCACGGAAAGCCGCAGAAGACATCAACAATGGAAAATATAAAGTCATTGGTGAGGAAGGATGTTTGGTGAAGCAAACAAAAGGAAGTTTGATAAATTACAGGAAGCTGAGTTGCGACACTACTGACAAGAAGGAATTTTACTACTTGGCTCTTTTACAGTTGTTTAAACCATGGCGTACAGAGGATGAACTACTGGGAGAATTTCAAAGCTATGAAGATTCTTTTAATGCTTGCAAAGACAGCATACAATGCAGTACATTCTCAAGTTATCTGCAAATGTTAAATGAAGAAATTGAACAGGAAACTACAATTGCAGCAGAAATAGCTAGAGACAGTTCTCAGGACAGCCAAAGTTCAGGAACACTCAGTCAAGATCCCCTAGGACAACCAATCGTTGAAAATGAAGCATCAATAGCCATGAATGAAGTGGAAACGGCTATGAATCAAGCTCAAGAAGAATTTATAGACTTACAAAATTTGGAAAGACAACTGAATGAAGAGCAGCAACAAATTTATGAAGAGATCAGAAACAAAATTGATCACGGATTTCTACATGAAAAAAAAGAGTGCTTATGCACATCATTTCATCCAATCAGGATGTATGTAAGCGGACAAGCTGGAACTGGAAAAAGTTTCCTAATTAAAGTCATCAGAAGCTACCTACAGCAAAAAACGGATTCTACTTTGTCTTGTGTGGTTACTGCTCCAACTGGGTTAGCAGCATATAACATAAAAGGAATCACCTTACATCGTTTGCTAATGTTACCAGTGGAGCATGAGAACAAAATACAATACAACAAGCTAACTGGAGAAGCATCCTTGGAAGTTTCAAGAGTATTGAAGAAGATGCAAGTTCTCATTATTGATGAGGTGAGCATGGTTTCAAACTTAATGCTTGCCTTTGTGCATTTAAGAATGCAGCAAATTCTGAAGACAGACTATGACATGTTATTTGGTGGAAAACACGTCATAGTTTTTGGAGATCTTTTGCAACTTACTCCAGTTAAAGGACAACCAGTGTTTAATACTGTCACACATGAAGACACGAAGAAGTCATTGGGAAGCATCGGAAATACAAATATTTGGTCCTTCTTTGAGTACAAGGAACTTACTACTAATAGGAGGCAAGCAAGCGATGAAGAATATGGAAGTATTCTGAAAGATATCAGAATTGGACTACTCACTGAAGTTGGCAAAAAAGCATTACAGAGTCGGCTGCTACATAATTTATTTCCAAAGGAAGAAATAGTTGCAGAGAAGATATACAAGAACATTGCAGAAAACAAAAGTGTCATCTGCTTAATGCCAACTCTACGTGAATGCTCAATATTCAATGAGGAGCTTTTGAAATTGGAAAAGGAAGATATCAGGAAATTGGAATCAGTGGACAAAATTGAGGATGGAAGAATTACTGTCACATTAACAGGCACACTGAAAAATAAATTGGATTCACTAGAGAAGAACATTTCCAAAACAGCTGGATTAGAAAAAAATCTATATGTTTGCATGAACTGTAGAGTATTTTTAAGGAGAAATTTGGATGTTGAAAAAGGTTTAGTTAATGGAGCTATGGGAAGAGTTGTGGGTTTTATTAATTATCAGAAAAAAGATGGAATTGAATGTTTAAAAATAAAATTTGATCAGATAGAAGAAGTTAAAGACATTTGTCGTTGTACAGTTCGTTTCATGCTTGTGAAAGACTTATATGTACGTAGGAAGCAGTTTCCGTTTTCGCTAGCATATGCTGTAGCTATTCACAAGTCTCAAGGATTGACTGTAGATTGTGCATTTGTGAACATTGGTTCAACTGTGTTCAAAGAAGGTATGGCATATGTTGCTTTGTCACGAGTGAAAACATTATCAGGTTTATTCATGATAGACTTTGATGACTCAAAAGTTAGTGCTGATACAAATTGTGTAAAGGAGTATAATAGATTAAGAAGAAGCTATGCTCCTCATTTAGGTCAGTATCCTGTGTTGGAGAAACGTGTAGTTTCTCGTAAAAGGAGAAATGAGAATATCTGTAATGAAGATGTAGAGAGGAGGAAAAAAAAGAGGAGTGATGTAATTGCAAGCAAAAAGAGTAAGGAAAAAGAAGAACAGGTTGTAGGATGTCATTTTGAAAATAGCTCTGGTGTCAACTGCTACGCTAATGTAGTGCTGAATGTTGCATTTTATCTGGAAAGTTTGCAAGAGCAGATAATAGTAAATCAGGGAAAAAGATTCTGTTCTGAGCTGAGTCTCCTTTTTGAAAAGCTGAGTATTGATAAAACTAAAATAGAAAGTGCTACTGAAATTAGAAAACTTTTAGATGTATGTTCAGGACGAACACAGTTTTCTCAAAATGAACAGCAAGACGCACACAAATTTTTGATGTTTTTTCTTCAGGTACTGGAAGAAGAAGAAGTTGCAATTGATAATTTATTTGGTCTCTCTTATAAATGGGAACATAGGGGCATATGCATCAACCAAACTAATACCGATTCCTTAATAGCGAAAAATAAGGAATCACCATTAAGGAATCGGTAATTGGCATGCATCAACAGATTCGGTGAAATTTAGCGATTCCTTAAAAATCGCTAAATTTACCGATTCCTTAATAGCGGGGCACGCAAACGGCCTCACTAGCAAATAGCGAGTTCGGTAATACCGATTTGGCTAATAGCGAGTTCGGTAATACCGAATTAGCTATTACCGAATCGGTAATAGCGAAATCGCAAATTGCCGCGTCGCTCCGGGAACAGGCTGATGACATCACCAACCAGGAAATACTGCTGCCCCACCCACATAGCCTCGACAGAGGAGCAGACAGGAGCTGGAAAGAAGGACAGGCTGTGCAGAGTGAGGCCACACAGATTCTGCCATTCACATCACACAACCATCATGTCGCAGGAAGTGCCATCCAGCGCAGAATCTGCACGCAAGCCCAAGAAGAAGTTTTCGGACAGGGAGCTGGAGTACCTCATCGAGGGAGTGTCCAGCAAACACGACCGCCTCTTTGGCAAGCTGTCCCTCAAGGTGCCTGAGACCGAGAAGCGGCGCATCTGGCAGCGCATCCGTGAGAGGGTCAATGCGGTTGGCGTCACTAGCCGCAGCATCGACGACCTTAAAAAACGGTGGTATGACCTGCGGAAGCGCGCAAAAGAGAGGATTGCTGAGAGGCTCCGGGAGGCAAGAAGGACTGGAGGCGGAACAACCACTGCACCATCCAACACAGCCCTGGAGGACCTTGTGGAAGGGACGATAGAGCGGGAAGCCGTCGTGGGGGTGATCCAGATGGACACGTCCGGCGCAGCCACAAGTGCCCAAGGTAAGATGCATGCCTGTGCCACACCCAGCATAGCGTAAATCCATACCCATGCCCCCAGCCCAATCTCACTGTGTCTGCAGCTCTGGCACAGACAGCTCCACACATGACACTACTGCATCTTGGGAGTTGTAGTCTAGTCAGCCCAGAGTGCAGGTACAGGCGTAAATCCTCTGAGCACACACCACATATTTTGTACATGGCTGTAGACTGTTCATTTGTTGGACCACAGAGGGACATTAATGGGTACAACACTATGTAGGTGTAATCATCCCACTAATCATGCACTGTTTCACACACAGATGCATCACCTGGACCAGCAGACTGCGCAGGATGCGCACGCACCGCCAACACCTGCCACCCCACCAGCACCACCTCCACCAGCGCCACAATCAACGGCACCAGCACCAGTGCCACAAGCCAAGGCACCAGCACCTGCGCCACAAGCCAAGGCACCAGCACCTGCGCCACAAGCAACGGCACCAGCAAGACAGCCTGCAGCTAGTACAGCCACAATACCGCAGAGGCACAGGCACCAAGTTGCGCCCTTGCAGGAGATGGCAACCCCCCCCCCCGCAATTGGCACCCACGCAGCGCACATCCACACCACCTGCTGCACCACCTGGAGGCTCAAGACACGCACGGCGTCACAGGGCCCGTCGCAGTTCCGTCTCCTCAGCAGACCAGGATGTCCCAACAACCTCTGCAATCGAGGAGAGGATGCTGCGTACACAGAACCTGCAGGGAAGACATGTGGCTAGCATCAGCTGCAATATCGTGCGCCTAGCGAGGGAGATGCGCACCATGACTGCAGCAGTCACCGACATGGGCTCCGCGGTCAGGGACATGGGCACGGCGGTCAGGGACCAGACCACTGCGGTTGCTGATGGCAATGCTCAGCTCAGGGAGGAGGTACGTGAGCTCACCCGTGCCATCAGGGAGGGCCATGAGTCCCAGAGGAGGAGTAACCGGCAGCTAATGTTGCGTTCTGCCGCCGCTACCAAGGCCATACAACGGCACAGCAACTGCACCGCTGTGTTGGCACGCCGCACAGTCTCCCTGCAGGTGGACCTTGGGCACTTCTGCGGTGATGTGGCCAAGTCACTGGGACACATCACCACTGCTGTGGAACAACTTCAGAGCAGCACATGCAGTGCTGCAGCATTGGGAGGGGATGACACCAGTGAGGCTGCCTCCAGTGTCAGCAGCGTGTCACTGGCAGAGGCCAGCACCAGGCGCCGAAGTTCGCGTGCCTCCACGGGGACAGGCCGTGGTGAGGCTTTGGATGCACCTGAGCGGAGGCTTGGTGTACGTGGCAACCGCCACTAGAAATTTGGACATGCTGCAGGTCCATGGTGGAGCAACCATGGCCATCCAATTATTGTGTTTGCACAGGCCTGACTTTAAGGAACCTTTTATTTACATTTATGCAATCGGAGCATGATTCACAATGCTAGTTCTGTTGCACAATCCTCAGTGCTACTGTGCATTAAACAGTTGCACCCAACACCAACTTGTAATGTCTCATTTTACCCAGGGTCAAAAATGATTTTGCATTATGTCTGTCCGCCTCCTATGGCCCTCTGCTGTGTTTGGGATGTGTGCCGGTCGTCGTTGGGCGGGTGGTTGGTCAGCCTGGGGGTCGTCATCCCTGTCCACCTCCATGGGTATCCCCCTTCTGGTGGCAATGTTGTGCAGCATTGCACATACAGCAATTATTCGACAGCATGTGTCTGGTTGGTATAGCATGGCGCCGCCAGTCTTGTGGAGGATACGGAAGCGGCTCTTGAGAATCCCAAAAGTCCGCTCTATCACATTCCTCGTGCTGATGTGTGCAGCGTTGTAGCGATGTTCCTGCGGGGTTGCTGGATTTAGGTATGGGGTGAGTATGTATTCCCGCAGGGCGTAAGCACTGTCACCTAGAAGATAGAAGCATAGACTTAGCATTGGTGATGTACATACATGTGTGGTGTTGGTGTGGGGAAGCGTAGTTCTACGTACCTAACAGGAGTCCCTCTCCAAATTCTCCATTGAGTAGTCGCCTGTGCATTCCACTGTTGCGGAAGATGTATGAGTCGTGTGTGCTCCCTGGGAATTGTGCCACTAGGTCCGTTATGATGTTGTTGGCATCGCACACAACCTGCACGTTGATCGAGTGGTATGACTTGCGGTTCCTGAAAAGGTACTCATTTGCTGACGGAGGACATATGGGGATATGCGTGCAGTCGATGCATCCAATCACATGTGGAAATTGTGCCACCTGGTAGAATGCCTGTTTGGTGCGGTCCAACTGCTGTGGGGTTGTGGGGAAGCTGATGTGTGTGTGGAGCATTGTCAGCATGGCATCCAGGAATTTTTTGAAGAAGCGTGACAGTGCGCTTTGCGAAACACCTCCGGCAACCGCAATTACCCCCTGGAAACTCCCTGAGGCCAGTAGGTGCAGGCTGCATAGGACCTGAACGTGCGCAGGGATAGCATTTGTCCTGTGTGTCTGGTGCTGCAGTAATGGTTCCAGGTCTGCAATCAGGCGCATGATCATAGCGCGATTGAGGCGATACTTCTGGTACACCTCGTCCTCATTCTGGCCGAGCAGGGTTATGCGCAGTCTGAACACTCGCTCCTGGACCCTTCTCCTGCGCTGTCCTGCTGCATTGATCCGCATCCTCCTTGCAAGCACGTAGAGGGCAGCCATTTTGTGGGAGCCAACAGGGTCTCCTGGGCCACATTTAAGGGTTTAGTGATTGCCTCAATCATTTGCACATGTAGGAAGTTTTTTATTTATTTTTTTTTATTTTTTTGTGACTTTACCTCCAGGTTTTGAATCCCCTTATTTAGCTCTGGCAAAATAGCGATTTTTGGGATTTTCGTTATTAGCGAGTTTTGTTGCATTGGGGTGCGATTCGTTATTTGCTATTGGCAATTTCCGGGAGCTAATAGTGATTTCGGTAATTGCGATTTCGGTATTTAGCGATTCGGTAAATTAGCATTTTGGGTATTAGCGATTCGGTATGTTCGGTTATTTATTTAGCGATTCGTTATTTGCTCGGCTTTTGGGTTGATGCATTGGGATTGGGTATTTTTCACACAATACCGGGAGCTATTACCGAATCGGTATTTTACCGACTGGATTTTGCCTTGATGCATAAGGGTGATAGTTGTGAAAACTGTTATAATATATGTGGCTCTAATGTTGATAATGAAAGGTTTATTTATTTGACATTGCCAGAGAGTAAAACAGTCACTTTTGCTAAATTAGTTAAAGATGCTAATCATAGCATGCAATGCGGTGAGTGTCAATCTGACATGTTTTCAACGTTAATTTTAAAGGAATACGGACAGTATGTAATTTTAATGATGCAACGATGTAGAGCTGATGGTTCAAAATTGGATACTTTAATAAAGAAGTTTACAGGACAGCAATTATCAATTTCAGGAAAAACTTTTGTAACTGTTGCAATAATTTTCCATGAAGGACCTACTGTTACTTCTGGACATTACACAGTTTATCTTAAATGTGAAAAAGGCTGGACACTGTGTAATGATTCCCAATTGGTTTTTAAGCAACGTTTGCCTTTTGATTTAGCAAATTCCTATCTAATCTTCTTGAAACCTAAATTTTAGAGAGACTTGGCAAGATCTGGACAAAACAATTTTACCATTTTATTAGATTACCATTGGAATTTTCAAAAATAAAGATTTTTTAAATTATCATTTGGCCTAATGGAAAGATAACCAATTGTAATGTGGACTTTTTTAATTTTTAATGAAACTTTCGAAAACCAAAAATTTAGAGAAAATCGGTAACATCTGCACAATTTAAATTTTGGAATGTTATTGGAGTGCCATTGGAAATTTTTTCAAAAAAGATTTTTTAAATTACTATTTGGCCATGCGGAAAGGTAACCAATTCTATTGTGGACTTAATAAATTATTAATAAATCTTTCGGGAACCAATATGTTACAGAGAATCGGTGAGATCTGTACAAATTAAACTTTAGAATTTTATTGGATTACCATTGGAAATTTAATCAAAAAAGAATTTTAAAATTACTATTTGGCCTAACGGAAATGGAACCAGATGTATTGTGGAGTTATTTGAGATATAATATTGTGATTATACTTCTGAAACAAAAATATCAGACGGTATTTTAAAGAAATAAGTATTGATATTAGATGATATTTTTTAGAATATTATGCATTTCTATATTGTTAAGTTTAAGTAAAAAGAGATTCTGGGCTTTTTTAATACAATCTTTGAGATTGTTATTTTTTTTTTGCCCGCTGTTAAATGATGAATGCAATTGCTTTCACAATTTATAGTGAAATGCAATATATTCTGAAAACAGCAAAAATAAGGCAAAAATTATATTTTGATAAATATGTAAATATGTGTACTGTATTATAAAATGTTTTAAAAAATATTAATACTTTTTTCTTTTTTTTCAGATTGATATAGAAAATTTTCAAAACCTAGAACCATTTTTAAAGCAATTTTTAAAAAAAACAAATGAATAAATATTTTTTGGAGCGGGTATGGTAAGTCAATAGTATCATGGTTCCTTTTTTTCTACTTCTCTACAATCACATTTTCAGTTTTTAATTGTAGTCTCTCAAGGACCTTGTAATGTGATAATTGATTTTTAGTGTTTTTAAAAAAAAAAAAAAAAAATTACGCGCACCGTACGCGTACGGTAAAAAAAAACAAAAAAAAGTTTTTAAAAACATATATAAAAAAAAGATGAAAGATAAGGTTGGCTCTTAAAAGAGCCGTTGTGTTCATGCAGGGACAGAGGAAAGAAAGATTGGGAAAATTAGTCTCTGCGACAAGTGTGCTGATCTATTTTGTTGTTCACTAGGGAAACACTGGTCTCCCTATGACAAATTAGATCATGACAAGAGGCGCATCGAATATCAACCCTCAGAAATCGAGGGTTAATTTCCAGAGGGCCAGCAAAAGGAGATGCTCCCCCCACAGATGAAGGGCTCACCTGACCTGCAGAAGAAGGACTCGGCTCTGCAGATGATGGTCCAGGCTGAGCTGCTGTGGATGTGCTTGGTTGATTTACTGAAGGGTTACCTTCAGTAAGTCGAGCATGTGTCCTTCTGTGTACATCCTTGAGGTGTCTCATCATGGTGTGATTCCCAAAGGAATACTTCCTGTCAGGATTACCTCTTGAAAGTACACGCTTACACAGCTTACAAGTTACTAAGGGTGCATTTACCTTTTGCTGGCCTTCAGGAAAAGTAAAATAATCCCATACATAAGAGGTCTTTTGTTTCCTCGCTCTCTGCCTCAAGGTAGTGCTGCTAGTGCTAGCCTCACTCTCAGAAGGGCTCTGCTGTTCTGCCATCGTATCACAAAGACAACCCAGCTCCTTCTCCTAAGGGATCACAAGCAGAAATGAGGGGAATGGGTGTGGTGTAGGAGAGTTCTAGAACTGAAAGTAGTTTCAACCAATCAAAAGTTGTGTTTCATGATCACATGACCTACCGTACGCTTACGGTACGCTTACGGCAAAAGTACGCATGCGCGTAAAAAAGACACGAGCTTGCGCGCATGCGCATAACAGTCACCCCCCGACACTTCCGCGTAACGTGCGCGTGTAGCGTACACGCGTACGCGTCCCACGCGGAGTACGCGCGGCTACGCAAATTGCGTAACTATACGCAAACAGCCTAGATAAATTACGGACATTGCGTAAACCGTACGCTTACCGTAAGCTTACGGTACGCGTACTAAAAAAAAATTTAAAAAAAGGAAAAAATGTATTGCTAATAAATTTTACCTGTTTATTTTATAAAAATATATTAAAAAAAACATATTATAGAATTTTAAAAATTTAACCATAGTCTTTAAAAAAGGATAGAAAATTAAAATAAAAATATGTTTAAAAAAATAGAAGAAAAAAAAAAAAATTAGCATTTAAAAAACCTTGCAAATTCACTGAAAAAACCATGGGTTTCACACACGTTATAGTTAGGAATTAGCATTTAAAAAACCTTGCAAATTCTCTGAAAAAACCATGGGTTTCACACACATTATAGTTAGGAATTAGCATTTAAAAAACCTTAGAAATTCAATGAAAAAACCAAAGGTTTCACACATGTTATAGTTAGCTGGACATTTCACTCGTAAAAAACCAATGAAATTCCCCCGTTATAGTTAGTTCAGCTAACTATAACTCGCGCGCCCGCAATGCACTGCTGATGACGTCACATATTACATCACTCATGACATGGTCAGTGACATCACTCATGACATCACTGATGACATCTCAAATGACATCACTGATGACATCACTGATGACATCATCCTTGTGATAGAGTGGCAGACCTCCTCTTCCCCTAATATAACCTTTGATACACACATTCAAAAATAGAAATTAAAATTTTAAAAACAATGGACATACCAATACCAGTTACAACAACCTATACAGTAATTCTAAGATCCACATACACATCCACTCATTCACCAACAGTCCTATACAGTCACTCATACATGTACTCACTCATCATATGTACTCATACACCTATACATCCTGTTACACAATGCCACTCATCCATAGAGGTACTCACACACATAGTCACTCATGCTAAAAAAGAATCAAACATACATTTACTTGCATATACAGTTATACACACACCACCACACTTACTTCTACGGAAACTTACACATACTTAGTCTTTTAAACAATCACTTATAGAAACACATACTTATTCATACAGGAACTCTTTCAATCTCTCACTCTCACATATACTCGCTTATATACACCAATAGTCACATATACTAGTTTAAAACATATGTAGTTACTCATAAAGACACTATTGAGACAGTCATTCACTCACTAACACACCCATACACTCACTCATCCACCCATAGAGTCCTGCACACATGCTGTCTTCAACACATACAAAGAGTGAGTCAATCATTCATGCACCTATGCACTACGTAATACCCCCACCGAACCATGCAGACACTCAGACTGATACTCATAAAACCAACTAATAACCTATATAGACACCCATGTAGCTACTCACCAACCCATGCAGCCACTTATACACAAAGTGAGAGACTGATACAGATATTTACATATTTTAACATTACTCACTAAGCCATGTATTCACTATGATACACTTAATCAGTCAGTTACACAATCAATTTTTCAAAAACAAATCATCCATTTAGACACTTATATACCCATTTATTCTTCCATCGACCTTGAGATATACATATATAAAACATATTTAATTTTCAGAAACACACACATTCACTGGATGATGTCATCAGTGATGTCATCAGTGATGTCATTTGAGATGTCATCAGTGATGTCATGAGTGATGTCACTGACCATGTCATGAGTGATGTAATATGTGACGTCATCAGCAGTGCATTGCGGGCGCGCGAGTTATAGTTAGCTGAACTAACTATAACGGGGGAATTTCATTGGTTTTTTACGAGTGAAATGTCCAGCTAACTATAACATGTGTGAAACCTTTGGTTTTTTCATTGAATTTTAAATATATGTTAATCCTTGTAAAGATAGAGAGACAAAGATTGTAGTTTTTGAATTCTCAGTTGGTTATGAATTAGAGGTTTTTTTGTAATGTTATTTTATACTCCCCCTAAAGTGTACTCCTTTGCATTTTGAGTTGATGTACTTACTGGAAAGATACAAACATAAGTAAGCACAGATGGGAAATGAATTTTTGTTTAGTTCTGTACAATTTCTCATGCTAAACACTTGTCAAAGGGCAATACAATGGGCAAAATGGGTGTAAAAACCATTTGCTAACATTTTTCCTTATTAGTGGACACTGCCACTGCACTAATGGATGAAATAAAACTATTATCTAGATGTGATCTAAAAGTTATCTTAAGCGATCTTCCCTTTTAAATTATTCCCAGTGGTGATGAATGGGATACAATTAATAGATGCTTGGGCAGGTTGCCAGAGGAGGGGCACCACATAGATTTCATTAAGTCGTACAATGTCCAGTCGTAGTGTTGTGTATGATAGCGGTTAGTGATTTGGATGGTGTTTGATGAATGGTAGGCTGATCTTAAAAAGTTTATTGGTTCATTTGGTGAAATGTTCTAATGAGGCAATGAGATGTGATCAGAAGTGGGTATGCACTAAAGTAAAAAATACATGGAAAATGTTAATCAGAGACACGATAGCCACCAAAAGAGAACCAAACTTTATCAAAAAAAGCATGCAGAGAATGTATCAATGGGAAGCTGGATTAAAAGAGCTGCGGTGCAATCAGAATATGATTTATTTAAGAGTGCAATACCACTTGTGGTAATACTCAGAAGTTATTTTTGTAGTTTACAAAAGATTTACTCACATCAAGATCTTAATGTGAGTAAATCCAGGATATGTTAACCGTGCAGAAATAGAATCTACAAAGGTTTTCTAGGAGTATGCCTAGCATGCTCGGAATTTTGTGACTGTCACAGGTCTCCATGAGTACTTCTAGAAACGTTTGTTAATTTCTGCAGATCATGGGCATGTATATGCAGATTCATGACTTTCTTTAAAAATCAGTCCCCAATTTAAAAAAATCAATAAAAAAATCAGTCCTAGTTTTTTTTGTGTGTGCGAAGGGCCCAATTCACAAAAAACAAAAATGATACTTACATGGTATTCAGATACAATGAAAGTTGAATGTACTGCCAAACTATGCAAATTCAGAAACAACAAGAGTTGAGGATTTCTTTTTTTTTTTCGTGAAATAGTAATTTTTAGAACTGGGGGTCTCTAGTTGGCAGAGGTAGGTACCTCTGACCAAATGGGGACCCTTGCTTGTAAGTCAGGGAAAGGAGATTACACTACTGGATAACCCCTGCTCACCCCCTTGGTAGCATAGCACGAGCAGACAGGCTTATCTCAGAGGCAGTGTGTTAAGTATTTGTGAACACATACAGTAACACAGTGAAAACACTACAGATGGACACCACACAGGATTTATAAAAATAGGTATTCTTTATATAGACTTAACACAAGACCACAAACAACAAAAATCCACAATACTGTACTCAAATTGTCTTAAAGATGGTAGAAGTCACTTAGTTCAAGTTGATGATAAATGCGACACAGTTCTCACAAAGGTACCTGGATGCGTAACGTTAAACAAAGAAAAGGTTCGCAGGGATGGAGATGCATCGGTTCCTTGCTTCGGGGGAAACGATGCGTCGCGCCTCAATGCTTGCGCAGAGTAGGGGATGTGTCTTGGTCCTTACCGGAGAGGAGGTGATGCGTTGATTCTCGTACTGCGTTCCGGTTACGATGCGACAAGTGATAAGATAGCGCTCTTGATGCGACGACGTGAAGACGATGCGTGCACGCCCGGCGGCCCTGCGGTAAACTCTGTAACTTTGGACCTGCAACAGGCCCTGCGACATGCTTCTCCGGTGTTGCGACAGCGACCTCTGCGGCCGCGACACGCTTATCCGGTGATGCATCGGGTAACAGCTTTGACGAAGGCACGCTTCTCTGGTGATGCGGCAGAGACCTCTGCGGCGGCGACACGCTTCTCTGGTGATGCGACGGCAACAGCTGCGACTGCGACATGCTTCTTCTCGTTGAGTCGCGCTTCCAGCTCCCAGCGACACGCATGCTTCTGCAGACAGAATTCCCAGCAAGGAAATTCAGAGGGGAGCTGATGGTGAAGTCTTTTGTCCCTCAGACTTGAGCAGGAGGCAAGCACATGTTCAAGCCCTTGGAGTAATATTCTGCAAGATGATGAAAGTTCTTTGAAAGTTCCTTCTCCTCTCCTTTGCACTGAAGACACCACTGTAGGCCAACCCAGCCACACAGCACACTGGCAGGGGGGCAGTCCAACTCCTACAGCTTCCTTGGTTCTTCTCCTTGGCAGAGGTGTGTCTTGTTCCAGAAGTGATCTAAAGTCATGGGGTCTGGGTCCCCATATTTATACTACTAAATCATTTGTCCTCTGAAGGCAGAGGGGCCGGTACCTAGTCCAAACCAGTTCTGTGCAGTCCTGGAGCACTTTGTTTACAGGACTCCTTCTTTCCTTTGGCAGGGTGGGCCAGGGGCATCAGACGCACCACAGGAGGTGGAGCCAGCATTGTGGAAGACAGGCACAACCCTATTCAGACCCAGGTGCTACTCCTCCCACCACTCTTCATGCAGATAGGTCTATTCAGCCATGTGCTGACTCACCCTGTCTCCTGGAATGCCTCAGCCCCTGTCACTAACAAAACCAGACACACAATACGCAAGCTAGCAGAGGCAGGCTGGATGGTTAGTTAAGAAAATACCTACTTTCTAATAGTGGTATTTTCAAACACAGTATGTTAAAACCAACTTTACTAAAATATGTATTTTATCATTCTGAGTTCAGCCATACTAAACTCGAATTTCTACCATGTTCCCTGGGTCAGTTAGGATTATAAGGTGTTATAATCAAACTCCCCATTCTGGCTTATGGGGACTGGTAGGCTTGCAATAGTGAAAAACGAAAAAGGCTGTAATTCACTATTAAGACATGCCACACACACCAGGGCATGTCCTACCTTATACTTACAATGCACCCTGCCGTTGGGCCTACTTAGGGGTGTCTGATATGAAGAAAAGGGAAGGTTTAGGAACTGGTAAGTGGGTGCACTTACCCAGCCAGCATGGCAGTACTAGACTGCACACAGGCTCTGCAATGGCAGGCCTGAGACACACTTTACAAGCTGCTTCTGTGGGTGGCATAACCAGTGCTGCAAGCCCACCAGCAGCATTTGATTTACAAGCCCTGGGCACACATGGTGCACTATACTAGGGTCTGACAAGTAAATCAAATAACCCAATCATAGAGTCACTAATCAATAATCAATTTAACATAGAGAGTATATGCACTTTAGCACTGATCAGCAGTGATAAAGTGCCCAGAGTCATAAAACCAACAAAAACAGGTTAGAGAAAATACAGGAGGAAGGCAAAAGGTTCGGGGATGACCCTGCAAAAAGGGCCAAGTCCAACAGTAATTAAATACACAGTATAATCACATTTTATTGTGGTTTGTTTGCAGTAGTAAGTGTATGGTTGTGGGAGTTTGCAGGAGTGGAGTAAGGAATGCCAATGCAAACTGTTTGTAACACTTACCAAACCAAACCTCTGTGAGTATTAGCACATATAATGTTGGCTACTCCCACTCTGAAAGCAAAGGCAAATTTACTACGCGAAACCCTCATTACGAGTCCCAAGTAATGCCCATTTCTTAAGAGTTGCCCAGTTGCAAGTCAAAATGGCACAGTATTCCCATACGTTGGAACTAACAATAATCACTTCATTGGTAATCCAATTCAAGCTCTATGGTATTCCTAAACCAGTTATTTTGAAGGGCAAAAGTAGGAGTAAGTGTAGTTGCAGGTATGCATTTTACCCATATTTTTGGGAGCTTAAACGAAGGGGTTTCTCGGTGCAGAAAAATATCGAGGAATGTTAAACGTGCCTATGCAGTAAAAAAATATGGAGATGCTTGGGTAGAAATGTGATTTTAATACATTTTCATGTGTACTCCGGGAGAAATTTGTGAAGCCCGCAGGACATGCAAGTACATTTTAGGAGGACAATGTAAAAAAATATTGTGCAAAATCCAATCTTTAGACAGAACTATATATTGCAAGATCACAATTCTCAACATGCAACGTGATTCCTAAAAAGATTGCTTTAGTGCAGAACAGTGGCGGCCAGCACGGATCTGGGATGGGAGGGCAAGGGGGTAATGCAGCATTGTGATTGGCTCCACTAATCTAATCACAACACTGCAATGTGTTGTGATTGGTCTGAGTTCCGTGGTTCAGCGCTCAGAGAGAAGCTGGGGGCCTGGGCATGTTCTCCATGCAGGTTGTAATGCAGCCAGCATGGAGTACATGCTAAAGTACGCATGACTGTTTGGCCAGCCCAAGAAGGTTAGTCAAAGCATCATGCACACTTTAGTGTGCCCACCACTCCTCCCCTGCTCTGTCAGTAGAGCAGCCCCTACCCGCCCTCATTCTGCTGCAGCAGGGAAGAATAAAATTATAATAACGTCACGTTATTATCATTTTGTTTTTTCTTTCTTTTACTGCTGCACAGCAGCAGTGGGGCGATGCTCCTCCACTTAGCTGAAGAGCTGCCACTGGTGCAGAATGCACAAAATATTTAATAAAGTTTGTTTTGTAGTTAAAATCCCTAATTAGTGAGCTCAGGATTTGTATTTCAACATCCTGATACACTATAATAATTTGTAGGCAATATCCTGCGCCAGTACAAATGGCTGTTCATAGTCAGTTTTTGCAGTATAAAAATGCTGTTAGCCTTACATCATAACATATTATTGACTTGTAACCTGCTGTCAAGGGCTTAACCGGTTGTTAAAGGCCTTGAACTCGAGATAACGGCCGATCCACAGGTGAGGATCTACACGAGCGAGAGAGCCTTTAACAAATGAATTAGCCAGAGGCAGACGTGCAATAAGGCTATTAGAACATTCCACCCACTAAGGGTAGAATGTTCTGAATTAGAAAGAGAGAGACAGAAAGACAAACATTGGAATGTTGGAGCAGAAGGCTTATACCAGCTATTTAAAAGCCCTGAGATACTTTATTATTCTTTAATAGCGGTCTCAACATTCCCAAGTTATATTATTATTTGTATCTCCCTGGGTATCTTTGAGGCTGAAGTGAAGCAGATTCATAGATTACATTAATTTATAAAGCAACCATTGTAATTTTCAGGCATCAAACTTGTGGACACGGAATAAACCACGCATTCTTTCTGGAGTGAGATGTCAATACATTTAATTCTGAAGAAAATAATAATATTGTAAAATCAATAAGACGGATGTGTCTGTTGCAAGTGAACCACAAGTGCTGTCATTTAGGATGCTTTCAATACCTTCCAAACCAGTGGCAAAAATAATTGCAAACATTGTGATGTATTTAGGCAGAAAACATTTTATAAAGCCAGCAAGTGAGTTAATTGAAAAGTCATGCGGTGTTTATGTTGTTAGCTGTCATGGCGCATTTTATCTTTCTAAAGGATAGTGATAGTAATGGTGGTGAGTGTTTTCATTTGAATTGCCTCATGCAGTCTGTTTGCATTTTTCCAGCGTATTACTGGGCTGAAGGTTCTGTGGTCGATGGAGCATCACAATGAGCACGGGCAGGCCATTCAATTATCAGACTTTAGGTGCATTTTCATAAAGAAAGAGGGGATTATGTCACCACTAGGCCTTGATAGCAGATCTACAATGCGCAGCTGTATGTCGCTAAACACTTGGGCAAAGAAAGTCGACATTTAAAAGCAGGTATCATTACCTCCTCGTCCTGTCTTCCCGTCCCATTCCTGAACAGTGAGCAGCTAGTCTGCTCCCCAGAAACCTAAAACCTAGCAGAGCTTTCAGCACTTCCCCCAATATGGCGCCACCAATCCGGTGAGGATAAAGAGGGAAGTTCGTAACATCACATCCTGTTCATTTTTGTCTGACTTCGTCAGTTGCTTTTATCAATCAATCAATCAATCATTGTATTTATAATCCGCACTACTTACCCGTGAGGGTCTCAAGATGCTGAGGGGTGGGGGTGCTGCTACTGCTCGAAGAGCCAGGTCTTGAGGCGTCTTCTGAAGGTGAGCAGGTCTTGGATCTGCCGTAGGTGGGTGGGGAGGGTGTTTCAGGTCTTGGCGGCAAGGAAGGTGAAGGATCTGCCGCCGGCGGTCATTCATTGCATGCGTGGGACAGCGGCGAGGGCGAGGCTGGCGGACCGGAGCTGGTGGGTGGGGGTGTGAAAGCTTAGTCAGCCATTGAGGTAGGCTGGTCCAGTGTTGTGGAGGGCTTTGTGTGCGTGGATGAGTAGCTTGAAGGTGATCCTCTGTTCGACGGGGAGCCAGTGTAGGTCTCTCAGGTGGGGGGTGATGTGGTTGCGGTGAGGGATGTTGAGGATCATTCGAGCGGAGGCGTTTTGGATGCATTGCAGTCGTCGCAGGTGTTTGGCGGGATACCTGCGTAGAGTGCGTTGCCGTAGTCCAGCCTGCTGCTGATGAGGGCCTGGGTAAAAGTTCTTCTTGTTTCGGTGGGGATCCACTTGTAGATTCTGTGGAGCATGCAGAGGGTGTTGTAGCAGGAGGAGGAGACTGCGTTGACCTGCTTTGACATGGAGAGGGAGGAGTCGAGGATGATTCCCAGGTTGTGTGCGTGGTCGGAGGGTGTCGGTGCTGTTCCTAGCGTGGTTGGCCCCCAGGAGTCGTCCCAGGCTGAGGGGGTGGATCCGAGGGTGAGGACCTCCGTCTTGTCCGAGTTCAGCTTCAGTCGGCTGCTCCTCATCCATATGACGACGGCCTTCAATCCCTCGTAGAGGTTGGTTTTGGTGGTGTGCGGGTCCTTGGTGAGGGTGAGGATAAGCTGGGTGTCGTCGGTGTAGGAGATGATGTTGAGATTGTGTTGGCTGCCTAGCAGAGCGGCTGGTCAGGTAAGTGTACCTCCTGTTTTATTTTAATGTGTTTTGGCGGCCTGCTGTAGCGGCCGCTCTTTTTCTTGTGTTTGGTATGGGTGCTGGGCAAATGTTGCTATGGTGCATTCCTGATTTGTGCCTTCTTGCGGCCCTCTCTAGCGGCCACTTGTGCCTGTTCTTTTCCCGGCTCCTCACCTGCTTGTATGGCCTGTTTTGGTGGCTGCTCCTCTCCTAGGGGGTTCTGTCATGCCCTGCTTTAGCGGGCGTGGGTCCTCTGCATTTTCCCTGCGGCGCGGGAGAGTCCTTTGGGTTCCCTGCCTCCCCTGGGGTTTTTTTTGGGCAGCCGGTCTCAAGAGGTCGGGAGACTCGGGACTTCGTTTCTTTGAAAACGGGTCCATTTCCTGTTGGTTCCCGCCTCTGCTGGTTGTGTTTGCTGCCCCTTTCACTTTGCCTGCGCTGCCATGGACTAGGGTGCTTCTGGTGTTGCCGCTCCTTCTTTGGATGCCCTGCGCCTCCTGATTAATGAGGCGGTTGCTAATGCTTTCTGGGCTCAGGAAGTGGCCGGCCCTCCGGCTAAGGTGCCTCATGGGTCTCTTGTTCAGCCTGACCCTTCAGCTGACGGTGTGGGGACTGAGGAGGATGATGTGTGCGTGGTCACTTTGTTCAGGGTGCGGAGCTCTCTGACTTGTTTGACCATTTGCCTGGCAATTTGGATTTCGCTCCTCCTGTGCCGGATGTCCCGGAGGATGACTTTTTTACTCAATATCGCCAGCCGGATCCTGAGTCCTTACCCCTGCATGGCGCTGTGCGCAAGGATCTTGCACATGAGTGGAAGAATGTGGATAAGTCCGTCTTCCCTCGCTTTTTGGGTAAGCAATATCCGTTGGAGCGGTTTGCTACTGAGTTCCCTCAGTCTGTCAAGATGGACAATTTGATGGCTGGTATTTCCACACAGGGTTTGGTTCTGTCTGATGATACCCTTCCTTCTGAGCTGTGGATAAGCGGGTGGAGGGGGCGGTGAAGAATTCCTACGCTGCTGCTTCCAACTTTTCAGTCAGAGCGACGACCTACTCCAACTACGTGGTCCAGTCCCTGCTGAAAAATTTCCAGGCCCTGGCTCTTCTTTTGCAGGACGGGTAAGATGCCTCCTCTCTCTTGGCCCTCATGGAGCTCCAGCAGCTTAAGTTGCCCTTTGTGGGGTCTAGGGTGTTCGGGCCCCAGCTGGAGGATTTCGTCAAGTATTCAGCGGAGAACCGCAAGCTTTTGGGTCCTGTTCACCCTCCTTCTCGGGGGCAGGGGTTCGGCTACCGCCGTGCCTTTGGTTTTTCTTCTACGTGGGGTGCTCCGCAGCCATTTCGTAGCAGAGGTCGTGGCCGGGGGGCCCCTGGTGGTGCCAAGTTCTGGACCCCCACCAGTGGTGCTGTCTCCGCCCCTTCTCCAGCGAAATGACTGTCTGCATTTTCCGGTTGGGGGTCGCCTTTGCTTTTTTCTGCATCAGTGGTTGACTCTTCCGGATGCCTGGGCGGTGCAGACTGTGTCCGCAGGTTATCAGATTGAGTTCTCCTCTCCTCCCCCTCTGTTCTTCCGGGAGACTCCCCTGCACCGTCACCCTGTGAGGCGGGCGGCCTTGCTGGAGGGTGTGCGCCTTCTGGTGGCAAAAGCGGCTGTCATGGAGGTTCCTCCTCTGAAGCGGGGCAGGGATTGTTATTCCATCCTCTTCCTGGTCTCCAAGAAGGATACAGCGGATCTGCGCCCTTTCTTGGATCTGAAGAGGGTCAAACTCTATGTTGCCAAGTGTTCATTCAAGATGGTGACTTTGCTACCTGTCCTGCATCTGGTGCTGCCAGGGTGTTTACTTGATTCCCTGGATCTAATGTACGCTTATCTTCACGTCACTGTCCATCCTGCGACAGGCCCTGCAACACGCTTCTCCGGTGATGCAATGGCATTCACTGCAGCGGCGACGACACGTTTCTCTGGTAATGCGTCGGGTAACAGCTTTGACAAAGGCAAGCTTCTCTGGGGATGCGGCGGTGACACGCTTCTCCAGCGATGCGACGGCAACAGCTGCGACACTTCTTCTCGTTGAGTCACGCTTCCAGCTCCCAGCGACACGCAGACTTCTGCAGACAGAATTCCCAGCAAGGAAATTCAGAGGGAGCTGGTGGTGAAGTATTTTGTCCCTGAGACTTCAGCAGGAGGCAAGCACAAGTTCAAGCCCTTGGAGTAATATTATGCAAGATGATGAAAGTACTTTAAAAGTTCCTTCTCCTCTCCTTGGCACTGAAGACACCACTGTAGGCCAACCCAGCCACACTATTTTACAGAACAAGGGAACCCAAAGGAATTAAGACAGGGACCTTGGGCAATTTCATGTTATTAGAGAACAGTGGTCCCTATTCAGGAGGAATACAATGTGATAGATAACCATACACTTAGAATAGAATGTATGTCTTTTGTCCAGCCGGACAAGAATTTATTTTCATAGTATTTTTCAAAAGTAGTATCAAATAAAACATTCAAATGACAAGTGGGCACAGCCGTGACCAACAGAACACAAGACAGAACAATGAACACAGAATTGGCCAAAGGGCAAGCCAAAATGGGTCTGTACAGTTGTTCTCAGTATAGACAGACACAAATTAATCATTTAACACCGTTGCACAATGTGTTATAGCTTGAGTCTAGTGCATAGGGTGTTTGGGTGTCGACGACGTTTCGATGCCACATTGAGTATAGGGCATCCTCTTCAGGACAAACAAATAATGCACTGCTGTCTTGATAATATATCACACCTTTTTTTTACAATTCTTTACATACAAAAAAGGAGCAAGGGGAGAAACAGGGGAATAAAAATGGAAAGGAAGAATTTTAACCACATTTGACACAATACTAGGCATGTTTACAGCATAACGTTTGTGACTTAGGTGCTTAGAGTTGCGTGAACAATGTGGATTGAATTTCATGCAGAGGTGGTGACATTTCTCTAGTTTATGCTGAGTGAGGATTGAAATTTGTGTCGCAGTGACGGCGTTAAAAAGGAGTTGGTTGAATTGATGCTGATTTATGGTGCCTAGTACAGCTTCGTCATGAAATGGTGAATTATTGCAGTGATTCAACGGAGAAGAGACAAGTGAGTATGATATAAACCAGTCTGCTTATTAAAGGACGACAAACCGGCACAGTGCCTGATCATGAACAAGGTGTTTCCAGTGATTCAGGAGGAACAAAAACGGCGCGGTGCGATGGTGAATGAAATATTTTTATGGGTGAACCCAGAAGGCAGTGGGGACTTTTCCTAAGGTGGCAGAGAGTCGACGGTTCATTATAGGTGCAGGAGCGCTCAACATCTGGACTTTGGGGGTTGCTGACACCGGCGGGATCTGAATGAACAAAGGGCAGAGGTGGAGGTGTCTAAGTTTAAGAAGGGGTGGAGTTGACACGGAAATTGAGTGTAAAACAGAATAATTTAGTTACCAATTCTGTTTGCTTTATGGCAGAAAGTCCTGTTGGGTGCTGTGTGCCAGCTGTTGGAGAATGCACGATCACATTACCTGGAAGCAGAGAGGGGTAAGAATGGGTTAGGCGTGAACCCGCCATGTTAAAGAGGTGGTGTCCAAGGGATCTAGCCGTGCTACTTACTTCAGTGAGCGTGGGCACTATCGCCGCATCTGCTTCGGAGTTTCAATGGAGACTGCCGGTTTGCCGAGGCAGAGCTAGTTAAGGCATACTATCAGCAGAAAGTGAGGAAGGACTGGTTAAAGCACACTATCGGCCGAAAGCAAAGAAGGACTAAAATGATGGAAAGGAGGCGGACATTTTAAGGTGGTGTGGGAAGCACTGGTTAAGGCACACAATCGGCAGAAAGTGAAGAAGGACTAAAATGATGAAAAGGAGGCGGCCAATTTAAGGTGGTGTGGGTTGCCCAGGAAAGGTGCAGAGTAAGTGATTCATAGTGTGATTACACGAGCACGTGCATACAGAGTGGCAGTGTTTGTGACTTGAATACATGTTGAAAGAGACATCTTTTTAAAAAAAACTGGGACATCTTTATAAAAGGGAGGTCCAGTCTTCAAGGCGATTGAGGCCACTGTGGATGCTATTGGTTCTCAGAATCCAGTGGAGCTCTTCCTTGTTGAGTATTTGAGAAATGTCTGCCACTCTTGGGGGTGGTTTGATCACTGTGGTAATTGTCCATTTGAGATCATTCTCCGTATGTCCATTGTCCGTAAAGTGCTCCACTAGGGGTGCATTAGCCGTTTTACACCGGATTCTACTGCGATGCTGTCCGATCCTAAGCTTGATTTTCTGGCTTGTCTGGCCTACGTAGATCATTTTGCAGGGACAGAAGATTGCATACACAACATTTGTTGAATTACAGTTAGAAAAATATTTTCTCTCATATTTGATTGCTCCGTGCTCAAAGGTTTTGCCTTCAACAGTGTAATCACAACATATGCAGCTACCACATTTTACATGACCTGTAAAAGTCGGTAACCCCCATGCATCGTTGATAGTCGTTTTTTGGGGGGGGTTTGGCAGGGCTGCCCGGACTAGATGATCTTTAATGTTTTTTGCCCGTTTAAAGGCGAACAAGGGACGTTCAAGGTTTAGTTGGCCGGCATTTAACACAGGCCAGTGCTTGACTATACTCTTTTTGATTGCATGTGATGCTGGTGAAAAAGTGGTGACACAAATTAAGCGTTCCTGCATTTTCTTAGGTTTAGGTTCTAGGAGGGTTTCCCTAGGGCTAATACCAGGCGCGTTTGAGGGAATGGCGCACTAATTTACGTGGATAACCTCTGGCTCTAAGCTTATGGCTTAGTGTCTTGGCCTCACTGAAATAGTCTTCCTTAAAATAGCAATTCCGCCTTAAACGCAGGAACTGGGAGAAAGGGAGTGAATCTTTGAGTGCACGAGGGTGATGGCTGCTGTAGTTCAATAAGGTGTTCCGCTCAGTGGGTTTGCGATGGAGACTCGTGGTCAAGCGGCCCTCGGTGTGTTTTATCACTAAGTCCAAGAAGGGAAGTCATTCTTTACTAGTACTGAGTGTGTAGTTCAGGCCTCCGCTGTTTTTATTATTTAGCCAATGATGGAATTGTGTAAGGCTCTCTAGGGAGTCACTCCACAGTAAAAAAATGTCATCTATGTACCGTTTCCATAAGGTGATTCCTGTGTGGAAGGGGTTAGACGTGTCTAGGATACATGATGTCTCAAGGTGGTCCATGTAGAGTATGGCCAGGTTGGGGGCGAAAATTGCTCCCATAGATGTGCCACGTACTTGGCCGTAGAACTGTCCTTCAAAGACAAAAAAGTTTTTGGTTAAGCAAATCTCGAGCAGCTGAAGAATAAACATGGTAGGAACATTGTGTGGGCGTGGACGTGTTTCTAGCACCTTTTCGATGACATGAAGGGACTCATACTGGGGAATATTAGTATACAGTGATTCCACATCCAGCGTACACATGGTGCTGGATGTGGGGTCAAATGGTAGCTCCTCAATGAGATTAATCATGTCCATACTGTCTTTTATGTAACAGATAGTACCCGGGACAAACTGTTTTATGAAGTAATCTATATAATGTCCAAGGGGTTCCAAAATGGAACCACAGCCCGAGACGATGGGACGGCCGGGTGGAGACTCTGCGTTCTTATGAATCTTAGGAAGACAATAGATCACTGGTATGCGTGGGGACTTTGTATTGAGGAATTTGTGTTCCTTTTTTGATAGAAAGCCTGTTTCTAAGGCTTCTGAGGTGACTTGAGAGATTAATTTCTGAATCTCATTGGTAGGGTTGCGAGGTAATTTCCAATAGTGTTCAGTATGATTGAGTTGCCGCAAGATTTCTTTTTTGTAAGAGTCTATTTCTTGAATGAAAATCCCTCCACCTTTGTCTGCCGGTTTTATCACGAGGGACTGGTTATTTTTTAGAGTGGATAAGGCATTTTTTTCTCTAATGGTAATGTTGTAAGGTACAAAAGATCGTTTAGTTTCAAGGTCTGCAAGGTCTTTCAGAACAAGTTTTTCGAATGTAGGGATCTCCGGGGGTATCATACTTGCGGTAGGGGAAAATTTAGATGGTGGTATAAAGGGGGTGTTACAGTGTTTTGGTTGAGATGGGTTTAAAATAAAGAAGCTATGTAGGCAAACTTTTCTAAAAAACTTTAGAAGTTCAGTTTGTGCGTCCACAAAGTTTGGGCGTATGGTTGGCACGAATGATAAGCCTTTATTGAGCAGTGAAACTTCATCAACCGACAAAGTGTGTTGTGTTAGATTAAAGATGGGTAGAAGACCTTTTTCTTTGTTTAATGTCAGATCATTTTCAATAGGGTCGGGTTCTGCTACCAACGGTAATGTTGGCGGTGGGTAATCCGTTCGCCTGGGGGGTTGGGCCATCGCTATGGTTGTTTGCCTTTGCCTGTCCCTTGAGGGTCTTGCTGGCCACGTCCTCTCCCTAAAAAATTCCTGTGTGATGGACATGGGCTTTCGTGTTGATCAGAGTTGTCTGAGGAGTCGGCCGAACTGTCGGTGAACCCTACGAAGTTTTGTCTTTTATTATATCTACCCCAGGGCCTCTGGCTTTGTGGACCACTGTAGGGCCGGTTGGTATAATAGTCCTTGGAGAGGTACGGATATGCCCTCTCCTGAGAAAAGGCTTTTATATCTTTCTTAACTTTGGTGGTATTTTTGTTTAGTTCAATTTTGTTGAAATCCTCGATGGTTTTTTGTATTTGTTCTACAAGTTTCTCTGCCTCTGTGGGAGTACCTTTGTCTTTGATTTGTTTTTCTAATTCAGCGATTTCTGTGTTTAGTTTTTTAAGTTCTTCACTGGCAATGTCTATCCCCAGCACCATCCAGTGCCGGGAGAATGTGGTGCTGATATAATTAAAGCCGTTCAGATATTTGGGGTTGGTTGTAAAAACACCAGGGACGTTGCGGACCTGGAGTCCAACTGGGATTATGTTTGCTTTTAAGTAATCTGTCAATAGTTTGATCATCAGTATCATACGTACTTCTTTTTTCTTTAATTTTTCTAAGTCATCTCCTAAAGAGGAACTTGGTTCTGTGGAAGTCTCAGCGGAATCAGACAACAGCGAAGGACCTCCTATAATTTTGTTAATGTATTCTAGAGTGTAAAGAGGTGGGTGGTCTGACATGCCTAGTTTGGAGAGCGTGTAAAGGAATAGAAAGAGAGGGGTTGCACAGTGTGGACCCACTTGAAACAAGGGGGTAAGGATTTTTCAATCCCTTGCAATCCAGCGATTGCGCGAAGTACTATTTTACAGAACAAGGGAACCCAAAGGAATTAAGACAGGGACCTTGGGCAATTTCATGTTATTAGAGAACAGTGGTCCCTATTCAGGAGGAATACAATGTGATAGATAACCATACACTTAGAATAGAATGTATGTCTTTTGTCCAGCCGGACAAGAATTTATTTTCATAGTATTTTTCAAAAGTAGTATCAAATAAAACATTCAAATGACAAGTGGGCACAGCCGTGACCAACAGAACACAAGACAGAACAATGAACACAGAATTGGCCAAAGGGCAAGCCAAAATGGGTCTGTACAGTTGTTCTCAGTATAGACAGACACAAATTAATCATTTAACACCGTTGCACAATGTGTTATAGCTTGAGTCTAGTGCATAGGGTGTTTGGGTGTCGACGACGTTTCGATGCCACATTGAGTATAGGGCATCATCTTCAGGACAAACAAATAATGCACTGCTGTCTTGATAATATATCACACCTTTTTTTTTACAATTCTTTACATACAAAAAAGGAGCAAGGGGAGAAACAGGGGAATAAAAATGGAAAGGAAGAATTTTAACCACAGCCACACAGCACACTGGCAGGGGGTAGTCCAACTCCTACAGCTTCCTTGGTTCTTCTCCTTGGCAGAGGTTTGTCTTGTTGTTCCAGAAGTGATCTAAAGTCATGGGGTCTGGGTCCCCATATTTATACTACTAAATACTTTGTCCTCTGAAGGCAGAGGGGCCGGTACCTAGTCCAAACCAGTCCTGTGCAGCCCTGGAGCACTTTGTTTACAGGACTCCTTCTTTCCCTTAGCAGGGTGGGCCAGGGACATCAAACGCGCCACAGGAGGTGTAGAAATATGTGAAGCCCATGGGACATGCAAGTACATATTAGGATTAAAATTTAAAATGATATTGTGCAAAATCCAATCTTTAGACAGAACTATATTGCAAGATCACAATTCTCAACATTCTTAAAGAGATTGCTTTAGTGCAGAACAGTGGCGGCCAGCACGGATCTGGGGTGGGAGGGCAAGGGGGTAAGGCGATATTATTGGAAAACAAAATCACTTACCTCTTCCTCCTGTGTCTCACGTCGTCACTCCACCGAACAGGAAGCAGCCAGGTTCCCTGAGCCAATCACAATGCTGCAATGCAGCATTGTGATTGGCTCCACTAAACTAATCACAACGCTGCAATGTGTTGTGATTGGTCTGAGTGCCATGGTTCAGCGCTCAGACAGGAGCTGGGGGCCTGGGCATGTTCTCCATTCAGGCTATAATGCAGCCAGCATGGAGTACATGCTAAAGTACGCATGACTGTTTGGCCAACCCAAGCGGGTTGGTCAAAGCATCATGCACACTTTAGTGTGCTAACCACTCCTCCCCTGCTCTGTGAGTAGAGCAGCCCCTCCCCGCCATCATTCTGCTGCAGCAGGGAAGAATACAATTATAATAACGTCACGTTATTATCATTTTGTTTTTTCTTTCTTTTACAGCTCCACAGCAGCAGTGGGGCGATGCTCCTCCACTTAGCTGAAGAGCTGCCACTGGTGCAGAATGCACAAAATAATTAATAAAGTTTGTTTTGTAGTTTAAATCCCTAATTAGTGAGCTCAGGATTTGTATTTCAGCATCCTGATGCACTATAATAATTAGTAGGCAATAACCTGCGCCAGTAGAGATGGCTGTTCATAGTCAGTTTTTACAGTATAAAAATGCTGTTAGCCTTACATCATAACATATCATTGCCTTTTAGCCTGCTGTCAAGGGCATAACTGTTAAAGGCCTTGAACTCGAGATAACGGCCGATCCACAGGTGAGGATCTACACGAGCGAGAGAGCCTTAAACAAATGAAATAGCCAGAGGCAGATGTGCAATAAGGCTATTAGAACATTCCACCCACTAAGGGTAGAATGTTCTGAATTAGAAAGAGAGAGACAGAAAGACAAACATTGGAATGTTGGGGCAGAAGGCTTATACCAGCTATTTAAAAGCCCTGAGATACTTTATTATTCTTTAATAGCGGTCTCAACATTCCCAAGTTATATTATTATTTGTATCTTCCTGGGTATCTTTGCGGCCGAAGTGAATCAGATTAATAGATTACATTAATTTAGAAAGCAACCATTGTAATTTGCAGGCATCAAGCTTGTGGACACGGAATAAACCACGCATTCTTTCTGGAGTGAGATGTCAATACATTTAATTCTGAAGAAAATAATAATATTGTTAAATCAATAAGACGGATGTGTTTGTTGCAAGTGAACCACGAGTGCTGTCGTTTAGGATGCTTTCAATACCTTCCAAACTTGTGGCAACAATAATTGCAAACATTGTGATGTATTTAGGCAGAAAACATTTTAATAAAGCCATCAAGTAAGTTAATTGAAAAGTCATGCGGTGTTTATATTGTTAGCTGTCATGACGGACTGAAGAATAGTGATAGTAATGGTTGTGAGTGTTTTCATTTGAATTGCCTCATGCAGTCTGTTTGCATTTTTCCAGCGTATTACTGGGCTGAAGGTTCTGTGGTCGATGGAGCATCACAATGAGCACGGGCAGGCCATTCAATTATCAGACTTTAGGTGCATTTTCATAAAGAAAGAGGGGATTATGTCACCACTAGGCCTTGATAGCAGATCTACAATGCGCAGCTGTATGTCGCTAAACACTTGGAGAGAGAAAGTCGACATTTAAAAGCAGGCATCATTACCTCCTCGTCCTGTCTTCCCGTCCCATTCCTGAACAGTGAGCAGCTAGTCTGCTGATTCAAAGGTTGGTCGCACACTGCTCGTCACACCAGCAAGTTGCCCCAAGGAACTGTGGTAGATGTAGTGGCGACGGCGAGTACGCCTATGCCACGATGTATGTAAAAAAGTATGTGTTGCATTAGCCATCCCTGGACACGTGTTTCGAGGTAGTTGCCTCTCGTCAGCAGGGAGCAGGTCAATGTAAAGGGGTGCCGCGTGGACTGCCAAAATGTAATTAAAACAGGTGAAGTACCTCTCATGGCGCGCAGGTGCAGATCCATGGCTCGTCAGCCCGTTGGCTCAAGGGAGCCGTAATAAATGATTCAAAGGTTGGTCGCACACTGCTCGTCACACCAGCAAGTTGCCCTAAGGAACTGTGGTAGATGTAGTGGCAACGGCGAGTACGCCTATGCCACGATGTGTGTAAAAAAGTATGTGTTGCATTAGCCATCCCTGGACACGTGTTTCGAGGTAGTTGCCTCTCGTCAGCAGGGAGCAGGTCAATGTAAAGGGGTGCCGCGTGGACTGCCAAAATGTAATTAAAACAGGTGAAGTACCTCTCATGGCGCGCAGGTGCAGATCCATGGCTCGTCAGCCCGTTGGCTCAAGGGAGCCGTAATAAATGATTCAAAGGTTGGTCGCACACTGCTCATCACACCAGCAAGTTGCCCCAAGGAACTGTGGTAGATGTAGTGGCGACGGCGAGTATGCCTATGCCACGATGAATGTAAAAAAGTATGTGTTGCATTAACCATCATCAGCTAGTCTGCTCCCCAGAAACCTAAAACCTAGCAGAGCTTTCAGCACTTCCCCCAATATGGCGCCACATGAGGATAAAGGGGGAAGTGCGTAACATCACATCCTGTTCATTTTTTTCTAACTTCGTCAGTTGCTTTTATGCCTAGTAGAGCTGCTGGTTGGGTAAGTGTACCTTCGTTTTTATTGTAATATGTTTTGGCGGCCTGCTGTAGCGGCCACTCTTTTTCTCGTGTTTGGTATGGGTGCTGGGCAAATGTTGCTATGGTGCATTCCTGATTTGTGCCTTCTTACGGACCACTCTAGCGGCCGCTTGTGCCTGTTCTTTTCCCGGCTCCTCAATTGCTTGTACGGCCTGCTTTGGTGGCCGCTCCTCTTCTGGGGGGGTCCTGTCATGCCCTGATTTAGCGGGTGTGGGTCCTCTGTATTTTCCCTGCGGCGTGGAGCGTCCTTTGGGTTCCCCGCCTCCCCTGGGTTTTTTTGGCCAGCCGGTCGCTTTTTTATTCGTCCACCCCCTTTCCTGATAGCGTGAGAAGTCGGGAGCCTCTGGACTTCGTTTCTTTGAAAACTGGTCCGTTTTCTGTTGGTTCCCGCCTCTGCTGGTTGTGTTTGGTGCCCCTTTCACTTTGCCTGCGCTGCCATGGACCAGGGGGCTTCTGGTGCTGCCGCTCCTTCTTTGGATGCCCTGCACCTCCTGATTAATGAGGCGGTTGCTAATGCTTTCTGGGCTCGGGAAGTGGCCGGTCCTCGGGCCAAGGTGCCTCATTGGTCTCTTGTTCAGCCTGACCCTTCAGCTGACGGTGTGGGGACTGAGGAGGATGATTGTGTGCGTGGTCGCTTTGTTCAGGGTGCAGAGGTCTCTGATTTGTTTGACCATTTGCTTGGCAATTTGGATTTCGCTCCTCCTGTGCCAGATGTCCTGGAGGATTACTTTTTTACTCAATATCGCCAGCCGGATCCTGAGTCCTTACCCTTGCATGGCGCTGTGCGCAAGGTTCTTGCACATGAGTGGAAGGATGTGGATAAGTCCGTCTTCCCTCGCTTTTTGGGTAAGCAATATCCATTGAAGCGGTTTGCTACTGAGTTCCCTCAGTCTGTCAAGGTGGTCAATTTGATGGCTGGTATTTCCACGCCGGGTTTGGTTCTGTCTGATGATGCCCTTCCTTCTGACGCTGTGGATAAGCGAGTGGAGGGGGCGGTGAAGCGTTCCTCGCTGCTTCCAACTTTGCGGTCAGAGCGACGACCTACTCCAGCTACATGGTCCAGTCCCTGCTGAAAGATTTCCAGGTCCTGGCTCTTCTTTTGCAGCACTGGGAAGATGCCTCCTCTCTCTTGGCCCTCATGGAGCTCCAGGTGCTCTATTTGTCAGACATTCCTTTTGACAATTTGGGTGCTGCAGCGGCTGCTTCTGGGGCTTCGATTGCTGCTAGGCGTCATATCTGGATGTGTTCTTGGAAGGCTGAGTCCTCTCAGAAGTCGGTCCTGCTTAAGTTGCCCTTTGTGGGGTCCAGGGTGTTCGAACCCCAGCTGGAGGAATTGGTCAAGCAGTCGGCGCAGAACCACAAGCTTGTGGCTCCTGTTCACCCTTTTTCTCGGCGGGCTGGGGTTCGGCTACCGCCGTGCCTTTGGTTTTTCTTCTACACGGGGTGCTCCGCAGCCCTTTCGTGGCAGGGGTCATGGAGGGAGGGCCCCTGGTGGTGCCAAGTCCCGGGCCCCCGCCAGTGGTGCTGTCCCCGCCCTTTCTCCTGCACAATGACTGTCTGCCTTTTCCGGTTGGGGGTCGCCTTTGCTTTTTTCTGCATTAGTGGTTGACTCTTCTGGATGCCTGGGCGGTGCAAACTGTGTTGGCAGTTATCCGATTGAGTTCTCCTCTCCAACCCCTCCGGTCTTCCAGGAGAGTCCCCTGCCCCGTCACCCTGTTTAGCGGGCGGCCTTGCTGGAGGGTGTGTGCCTTCTGTTGGCAAAAGTGGCTGTTGTGGAGGTTCCTCCTCTGGAGCAGGGCAGGGGTTGTTATTCCATCCTCTTCCTGGTCTCCAAGAAGGATACAGCGTATCTGCGCCCTGTCTTGGATCTGACGGGGGTCAATCTCTTCATTGCCAAGGGTACTTTCAAGATGATGACTTTGCTGCCTGTCCTGCATCTGGTGCTGCCAGGGTGTTTCCTTGCTTCCCTGGATCTCATGAACGCTTATCTTCACATCCCTGTCCATCCTGCAGATCAGCGGTATCTCCGCTTTGCTGTGGGCTCCCTGCATTTTCAGTTCCAAGTGCTTCCTTTCAGCCTTTCATTGGCGCCAAGGGTCTTCACGACGCTCTTGGCCCCTCTGGTGGGTATTCTCCATTCCAGGAGTCTTCAGGTTTTCCCCTTCCTGGATGATTGGTTGATTGTCTCTCCTTCTTTCTCTCAGGCTCTGTCGGATGTGGACCAGGTGTGTCGTCTTCTGGAGTCCTTTGGGTTCCTCATCAATCACCGGAAGTCCTCCCTGCTGCCCTCCCAGACTCTGAAGTTCCTGGGGGCTCTCTTCCGCATGGATCTGGGGATGGTGTTCCTCTCCTAGGAGAGGCAGTTGAATTTGTTCCGTCACCTTTCATGGGTTCTGTCCCAGTCCCATGTGTCTGCCCGGCTCTGGTTGCGGAGTCAAGGGGAGATGCCTTCCACTCTGCATCTCCTCCCTTGGGCCCATCTTCATTAGTATCCCCTCCTGCATCACCTCCTGCCCCACTGGGATCCTGCCTTTCAGGATTACGATGCTCCTATTCCCGTTATGCCAGGGATTCGGCTGCTCTCTAATGGTGGTTGTCCCCTCAGTCTCTTTCCCGGGGGTTTGACCTTCTTCTCCCTCTGGCCGTGGTAGTGTTGTCCACCGATGCCAGTGCCGTGGGTTGGGGTGCGGTCCTGGGTGCTTCCAAAGCTCAGGGTCGTTGGTCCCGGTTCGAGTCTCTCCAGTCCTAGAACTGGACGGAGCTGCGGGCGGTTTGGTTGGCTCTGCTGTGGTTTGCTGCTCTCCTTCTGGGCCGTACTGTCTCTGTTCAGACCGACAACCAGGTTGTTTGTGCGTATGTGAATCATCAAGGGGCTTGTGCCGGTCTCTGTTTCTCCTTTCCAGGAAGATCGGACTTTGGGCCAAGCGGAGTCTCTTGTATCTGACGGCTGTCCATCTTCCGGGGAAGGAGAATGGGCCTGCGGTCTCCCTGAGCAGGGAGTTCCCTTCCTCTGTGACCATGTGTATGTCCCCGGTTGTGTTCGATCAGATTGTCCTCCGGTTCTACCTTCCCTAGCTGTTTGCCTCGGAAGAGTCGGCCCTTCTTCCTCATTTTTGCAGCCTCGTTCCGTCTCGGCTGGCCTAGGCGATCGGCGCTTTCTCCGTTCCGTGGTCACTGGGTCTCCTGCTTGCCTTCCTGCCGTTTGCCTTAATCCCCCAGGTCCTCCGGAAGATTCGGTTGGACCGGGCGGAGGTTCTTCTGGTGGTGCCGGAGTGGTCCCGTCAGCCTTGGTTTCCCCTTCTTCTGACTTTGTCTATGTGCCCCCATTGGCAGTTTCCCCTGTGTCCCTCCCCTCTGAGAGCTCCTCTTCTCCGCCTGTCCTCCCTGCACCGCCTCCGGCTGGGGGTTTGGCACTTGAAAGGCTAATTTTGTCGGGTCAGTGTTGTTCTGTTGAGGTTGCCCAGTGCATCCAGATGTCTAGGCACCCTTCCACCTTGAAATCCTACGACGGTCATTGGAAGAACTTCTCCTCCTGGTGCCTTGGTAAGGGTCTGTGTTCCTCCTCCTGTGCAGCTGTAAGGGTTCTGGACTTCTTGCGGGATGGGTTTGTCCTGGGGCTCGCTGTGTCCACACTCCGGGCTCAGTGGGCTGCCATTCTGGCTTTTCGGGGTTCTTCTGTGTCTTCTGTCTACCCTTTGGTGGCTCACCTCTTGCGAAATTTTTTGATTCAGCGGCCTGTCTTTCACTCTCCTGTGCTGGCCTGGGATCTTCCCCTGGTTCTCCAGGCCTTGACGGGCCCCCTTTTGAGCCTCTGCTCTCAGTTGACCTTCAGTTCCTTTCTGCTAAGGTTCTTTTTCTCGTGGCCATTACTTCTGGGCGGCGGGTTGGTGAGCTTGGTGCTTTGATGGTTTCCCCCCCATTGTTCAAGGGTGCCTCCTTGCGTGACATATGTAATGCTGCCACGTGGGCTTCTTCCCATACTTTTGCTTCTCATTATCGTCTTAAGTTGGGGATGGCGGCCTCGGCTACTTTTGGCGCTCATTTTTCGACTGCTGTACATGTTTTGTGATTTGTACTGCTTTCTTTTGATTAAATTGACCTGTATGCCGCATTCACTGGTCTTTTTTTCTTGCAATTTCTGTGTGCTTGGGTATGGGCTCACTGTTCAGAAATGGGACGGGAAGACAGGACGAGGAGGTAATGCCCAGTTACTCACCGGTAATATTCATTACTCCGAGTCCTGGTCTTCCCGTCCCATTCCTGTGCCCTTCCCTCCCTCCCTGGGGTTTTGTTTGTGGTGATTGTTTTTTGGTTTCTGGGTTTCTTTGGTATTTTCAGGATGTGATGTTACACACTTCCCCCTTGATCCTCACCGGATTGGTGGCGCCATATTGAGGGAAGGGCTGGAAGCTCTGCTAGGTTTCAGGTTTCTGGGGAGCAGACTAGCTGCTCACTGTTCAGGAATGGGATGGGAAGACCAGGACTCAGAGTAATGAATATTACCATGAGTAACCGGGCATGACAGAGTGAAGCGTGGATGTAACTGTGGCTAATGGTAAAGCTAAGTCAAGAGATAGTGGAAGCAGATGTGTAGAGACGCAGGGCGTAGAGCGCAATGCACATTTTTTGTAGATTGCAAATTACGTTGAAATTCCAAAACTATGGCTTATGTGTTTAACTTGAAATATAAGGCTGTGGCGTGTAATTTGACCATGTGTGGATGCATGATGCAGTAAAAAGCAGCCCTCCGTCAAAACGGACATCATGCACAATTTTTATCTTCTCTGATCACCAGGTCATTTGCAAGCTCCATATCTGTTACCCCCATTGGACCGTTGAGACTATCATAGACCATCAATCCCCCAATGATGAATGATTATTGGGCTTCCTCTCTTTAATGGGGAATAGTAGCAAGGACCTGGATACGAGTGGGCAGTTGAATCTGCTGCTGTTCACTGTGCTTTCCAGCTTAGGTTTGCAGTCAGAATAACTACAGAAAGCATAGTGTGTTGGTGCCTGTATAGTTGAACCCACTGTCAGGATTTGGGTCTGCACCTAGCTTTTATGCAGGCATGGGGTCTGCCTCATCCTGAACCACCACTGACCACACATGGACTGAAACAATGGACTGCAAACGGGGAACACATTATGTGAATTTAAAGGTGAGGAGAGGTATGGAAAGGCAGCAGGTTACTGGGTGTTGTTTGTGTGCATATATAATTGTATTTGTATGTACTGATAGACCAACTGCATTGCATAGACTTTCACGCCTACCAGGCCAAAATGCACGATGAAGTAGACAAGTCAGACGGCTTCTGGCATGGTTTCTCCACAGCACAACTCAGGAACTCAGCATAGCGTCTATTGACTATCCAATCAGGCACACATACTGCCTTTACTACACACTACCAGGGACTATATGACTTCACTCCCTTAGACAGACAACCTTATGTTGATGAATTCCTTGTAGGTATTGTGATCCTCTGCCTCAACCCTCTGGAAAGGGAAGAATTGAATTCCCCACAGACCATCTAAGAGGTCATGACAGCCATCAAAGGTGCCACTGCCCACAAAATCCCCAGGCTCAATAGGCTTCCTGTTGAGTTCTAGATAGCTTTTGAAACTCTCCTGGCCCCCAAACTACCAGAACTCTATCGGGCTACTCTTGAGGAGGTCTGTCTCCCACCAACTTTTTGTGAAACACTACTAGTGTCCTTGCCCAACAAGGTCCTATTGGCGGTAACATCTTACAATCAACTCTCAATGTTAGGGTTGGACTACAAGATACTCAGTAAAATTGTAGCCCTAAGTTAATGGAACATTTACCCCATCTGGTGCACAGGGACCAAAATAACTTTGTGCCTGGGAGATCCACCTCTCACAACATTCGGTTGCTTCATAGGGTAATGGACATAGCCTCTCATTGCTGGCCACATATGGCCTGTCTTGTGTCTGACCTCTAAAAGGCATTCAACACAATGGATTGGACGTACCTATTTCCCATACTGGCCAGATTTGGCTTTAACGGCCAATTTCTGAGGCTCACTCGCCTACTCTACACTGCACCCACTACCCGGGTGAGCCAGGGAGCCTGGCAGGGATGCTCCTTTTCCCCACTTTTGTTCACCCTGGCAATGGAGCCATTGGCCCATATGCTGCACCTATGGGTCACAGATTGGGGGATCCCATTGCCTGATGAATGGCATATACTGTCCCTATACGTACACGGTGTACTCATATATGTATGTGACATCGGTGAAAGAATTGCGGAAATTGCACAGATCCTCTCAGACTTTCACATGGTCTTGGGCCTTGCTGTTAATTCGGCTAAGTTATATGTCTTTCGCTTGAAAAGGGAATGCCCCCCAATTGATACAGGCTGACTCCTACACTTTGTAATGGGAACCTCATTTGTTATCTAGGCATCCACATTTATCACGACACCCAATATATTATATATGGCAGCCTCACATGTGCCATCTCCTCCCTCCATTAGCAAATGCAGTTCTGGTTCTGGTATGTTTTTTTCACAATCTCCCCATTCATATTCCAAGACCCGCTTTCCATGCTCTGCATGCAGCTCTTGCCAGCTTCCTCTGGAACAAAGGCAGGAGAAGAGTAGCACATCACAAATTGTAGCTACCACTGGACAAGAGAGGTCTAAGGGCGCCAAATTTGGAAAATTATTATCAGGCAGATCAGCTCCAAATGGCAGGCACAATAGCTAGCAGGGTGGTAGACAGAGGAAATATTCCCCATGCCAGTGACTAAGGCAATAGAAATTATCGACACAACCCTGCTACCACAAGCATGGCGCCTCACAGGGGCCAACTCCTTGATGAGAGCGCTTAGAATGGTTACAAGCAAGGCTTATGCCTTACGGAAGCCCTTAGTCCATACTCACCTGAAATATGACTAGACACTATTTCGACCTTCTGTACACACACTGGAAGAGACATTAGCTGATGCAGGAGTGGAAACCGTTGGGGATCTTTTCCATGACTGTACACTGATGCTATTTGCAAGAGGAACATAATCTCCTGGTGGGGACACTTCCAAGCACATAGGACTTTGGTGGCCGAGCAATACCCATGCAAGGACTCCAGAAACTCTAAATTCTAGTACATTCAACACAACATATTGCACAGAGCGTACCTCACCCCTGTCAGTTTGCACAAAATGTACGGCTCTTCCCCTCACTGCCCCAGATGTAGAGCACCGCACTCCGATATGGTCCACATGCTCTGGTTTTGTCTTGTAGTAGACACTAGATGGAGGGAGATCAATGATGCTCTTTCTGAAATAACGGGATGTTCTGAAATACTTACCATGGAGGGAGTTCTGCTGGGTCTGTCTAAAAAGCATAAAACTCAAAAAGTCACCAATAGATTCAACAACCTGGGACTTCTCATAGTCAGATGGTCTATAGAAATGCATTGAAAAGTGAGCACCATTCTACCCATGCAGCATTGGTGAGCAGTGACCTTAAAATGGGGCACGGCACAAGCTGTGGAGGTACATCACGAGGAGGCCCAAGTGCTCCACAGGGTTCTCCTTGCAGTGTCTTGGGACTTGTCATTCCCAAGACACTGGGAATGACAGCAGACAGATACAATCCTCCTGAGGCGAATTAGCCGGGAGACGCTCCACATTTTAAAAATATTCGTATACTTGTACTCACCTGTGTTGTGTTGTGTTTGGTTTTAAAAAAAGCACCTCACTCGCGTTGACCCAGCACCTCGCACAGCTGATTGATAGCTGCCGCGGAGGGAGGGACGCCCACCCCACAGGCCACGCCCCCTTCAACCTCTACAAAAGCGCGCGCTGACTGAAAGCGGCGCTCAGACAGATACAATCCTCCTGAGGCGAATTAGCCGGGAGACGCTCCACATTTTAAAAATAATCGTATACTTGTACTCACCTGTGTTGTGTTGTGTTTGGTTTTAAAAAAAGCACCTCACTCGCGTTGACCCAGCACCTCGCACAGCTGATTGATAGCTGCCGCGGAGGGAGGGACGCCCACCCCACAGGCCACGCCCCCTTCAACCTCTACAAAAGCGCGCGCTGACTGAAAGCGGCGCTCAGACAGACACAATCCTCCTGAGGCGAATTAGCCGGGAGACGCTCCACATTTTAAAAATAATCGTATACTTGTACTCACCTGTGTTGTGTTGTGTTTGGTTTTAAAAAAAGCACCTCACTCGCGTTGACCCAGCACCTCGCACAGCTGATTGATAGCTGCCGCGGAGGGAGGGACGCCCACCCCACAGGCCACGCCCCCTTCAACCTCTACAAAAGCGCGCGCTGACTGAAAGCGGCGCTCAGACAGACACAATCCTCCTGAGGCGAATTAGCCGGGAGACGCTCCACATTTTAAAAATAATCGTATACTTGTACTCACCTGTGTTGTGTTGTGTTTGGTTTTAAAAAAAGCACCTCACTCGCGTTGACCCAGCACCTCGCACAGCTGATTGATAGCTGCCGCGGAGGGAGGGACGCCCACCCCACAGGCCACGCCCCCTTCAACCTCTACAAAAGCGCGCGCTGACTGAAAGCGGCGCTCAGACAGATACAATCCTCCTGAGGCGAATTAGCCGGGAGACGCTCCACATTTTAAAAATATTCGTATACTTGTACTCACCTGTGTTGTGTTGTGTTTGGTTTTAAAAAAAGCACCTCACTCGCGTTGACCCAGCACCTCGCACAGCTGATTGATAGCTGCCGCGGAGGGAGGGACGCCCACCCCACAGGCCACGCCCCCTTCAACCTCTACAAAAGCGCGCGCTGACTGAAAGCGGCGCTCAGACAGATACAATCCTCCTGAGGCGAATTAGCCGGGAGACGCTCCACATTTTAAAAATAATCGTATACTTGTACTCACCTGTGTTGTGTTGTGTTTGGTTTTAAAAAAAAGCACCTCACTCGCGTTGACCCAGCACCTCGCACAGCTGATTGATAGCTGCCGCGGAGGGAGGGACGCCCACCCCACAGGCCACGCCCCCTTCAACCTCTACAAAAGCGCGCGCTGACTGAAAGCGGCGCTCAGACAGACACAATCCTCCTGAGGCGAATTAGCCGGGAGACGCTCCACATTTTAAAAATAATCGTATACTTGTACTCACCTGTGTTGTGTTGTGTTTGGTTTTAAAAAAAGCACCTCACTCGCGTTGACCCAGCACCTCGCACAGCTGATTGATAGCTGCCGCGGAGGGAGGGACGCCCACCCCACAGGCCACGCCCCCTTCAACCTCTACAAAAGCGCGCGCTGACTGAAAGCGGCGCTCAGACAGACACAATCCTCCTGAGGCGAATTAGCCGGGAGACGCTCCACATTTTAAAAATAATCGTATACTTGTACTCACCTGTGTTGTGTTGTGTTTGGTTTTAAAAAAAGCACCTCACTCGCGTTGACCCAGCACCTCGCACAGCTGATTGATAGCTGCCGCGGAGGGAGGGACGCCCACCCCACAGGCCACGCCCCCTTCAACTCCTCCTCTCCTCTACAGATATGTGCAACCATAGGACGCGCAGCGGACGAGCGCAGCGGGCGCGCCGATTGCGCGCCGAAGGCGCGCTTAAGGCAAGCTCGTCTGCGCTCGTCCGCGCCCGGCCGGGCCCAGGGGCCACGTCCTCTGGTTTCCCCAGAGGCGACAGACTGGTATACAGCCGAGACCTCTTATGCCAGCTACGGCCACCTATCTCTCCTAAATGCGCCATCCCATTACACCCTTTGGAGATTCCTCGACGCTGCAAGTATTGCAATCTACACTTATGCACTCCAACCACTAAACCATCAGGCGAGCTAATGACCTACTCCATGTTTCTTTTGAACTGTAGGTCCCTCGTAAAACATTGCCTAGAGATCTCCCTACTACTAGAGGAATACTCCCCAGATGCTCTGTTTCTGACTGAGACTTGGCTGAACCAAGACTCTCAGCCAGACCTGGCACAAGCTATCATCCCAGGGTACCAGATAGCACGCGCAGACCGGCCTAAGGGCAGAGGTGGCGGCCTCGCAATTATATACAAAGAAGGCTCCATCTGTCGTCACTTATCGGAAGATATTGAGGACTGTGAAAACCTCTCTTTCGCCATCGAATTCTCTCCCAATGCCTGCTTCACCGGCATTCTCATCTACCGCCCTCCCGGCCCTATAGGACAATTTAACACTTCCTTGCTCTCTGTGACCTCTCAGTCGGTTGTCTCCCCGTCCAATTTCTCCCTACTTGGAGATTTTAATATTCATTTTGACAACGCACTAGACCTGCCGGCACAAGAGACTAAGTCAAGCCTGGCTGCATATCAACTCGAGCAACGAGTACCATCTGCCACACATGAAAAAGGACATCTGCTGGATCCTATTTTCAGCAACTGTGACCAACTTGAAGTGGGAAACATAACCAGACTCCCCTGGTCAGACCACTTCTTAATAGCCTTCAACTGGACCACAAGCAAACCACCCTCCTCTTCATTTACTATTAGGAAAACCCGTAACTGGTCCAAACTCCCCACTGACAACTGGTTACAAGTTCTAGGTACCATGAAACCCTCCCTTTCTCAAGACCCAATTGCTAATAACAAGAAATACGAAGAATGGATAACCACCTCGCTGGACCAGGTCCTCCCAGAATACGCACCCAAATCAAAGAGACATAGTAAAACAGCTCCATGGTACACAGAAGAGCTCAGGAACCTCAAACGTCTCTGCAAAAAACAGGAGAGAAAGTGGCGCACCTCATACGACCCTGAAGTAAAAGCCACATACAGGGAAATGATCAGGAACTATAAACTGGCTATTAAATCTTCGCAAGCTGCCTTCTACAACCTTAAAATAACTACGGCCAAATCTAAATCCAAAGAAATCTACCGCATAGTTAACTCCCTGATCAAACCCCCGTCCCCAGCCACAGATAACAATAACTCTCCAACCAAATGCAATGATCTGGCGGAATTCTTCTTCCAAAAAATTAATAAAATCTACCTTTCCTTTCCCAATCCCCCCTCCGACTCCCCTGGCCAGAACCTGCATCTGACTTCTAATTCATCCAAGTGCCTAGACTCTTTCCCCTTGATTACTTTGGAAACCGCACAGACATTGGCACAAAAAATAAAATCTGGCTCCCCGTGCGACCCCGCCCCCCCAGGCCCACTGAATCTTGCCAATATTGCTATTCTCCCCACGCTCCTGGAGCTCATGAACTCCTCCATAATCAGTGGGATAGTCCCTCCAACATGGAAGCATGCTATGGTGCGGGCCCTGCTGAAAAAACCTACTTTAGACCCAGCTAATCCCAGCAACTATCGTCCGATCTCGTTACTCCCCTGGGCATCGAAAATCCTGGAGAAACATGTCAATACCACCCTGACAATGTTTTTTGAAGAAAACCATCTCCTCGACTCCTCCCAAACAGGCTTCCGTACCAAACACGGAACTGAGACGGCGTTATTGGCTGTGACTGAGGAGGCAAGACGGCTCCTGGATCGGGGAGGATCAGTGGCAGTGATCCTCCTCGATCTAAGTGCCGCATTTGACACGGTGCATCACAAAATCTTGCTAACTCGTCTTGCCAACCTAGGAGTGACCGGAGATGCCCTGACATGGTTCAATTCTTTTTTGTCCAACAGAACCTTTCAGGTCTTCGATGGCACATCACGCTCATCCACTCGTCCTTTGGGATGTGGAGTCCCCCAGGGCTCCTCCTTAAGCCCTACGCTCTTCAACGCTTACATGAGGCCACTGGCTGAGGTGGTCCGTCCGCATGGTGTAAAGATCATTTCCTATGCGGACGACACCCAGCTGGTGGTCTCCCTGGCAGAAAAGAGCGGCCTCCAGGCACCACCAGACCTAGCGGCCTGTCTGGAGGACGTAAAGAAGTGGATGATGAGCTCCTGTCTAAAATTGAATGATGACAAAACTGAGCTGATGATCCTGGGCACAGCCTCCCCCGTCTCCATAGAGCCGAGCTGGCCGTCAAGCATGGGAGTGGCTCCACCCTCTAGAGATAACATCAAAAGCTTAGGGGTCTGGCTCGACAAGTCTCTGAGCTTTAACACACAGGCCACTAAGATCTCAGCCACCTGTTTTGGCCTCCTCAGAGTGATCAAGAAAGTCCTTCCCCTCCTCTGCTTCGAGGCCAAACAGATAATTATACAAGGCCTTATCCAATCCCGCTTGGATTTTAATAACGCCTTATACCTAGGAGCCCCGGACTACACCCTACAGAAGCTCCAACGCACCCAAAACTGTGCTGCTAGAGCACTGTTGGGCATCCCCCAGAGGACCTCAGTGAGAACCAGCTTGAGGACCTTGCACTGGCTACCTATCAGGGACAGAGTAAGATTCAAATCGCTCTGCATTGCCCACCAGACTTTCTGGGAAACGGGCCCAGACATCAACCGACCCCTGATTTCTCCCTATAGGCCGAATAAATCCCTCCGCTCTTCCACAGCATTCCTGGCTGAGATCCCCAGAACTCGCAGAGTTAGAGCAGGAGGACGCTCCTTCTCGTATAACGTCTCCAAACTCTGGAACTCACTCCCTTTGCAGCTAAGAAACAACCCCAACCTGACCACTTTCCGTAAACAACTAAAAACCCTGCTGTTTAATGCTTAGCTAGTAACCTCAAGAGGGTCCCATCTGTCCCAGCGCCTGGACGCCTCAGGGCAGCTGTAGCGCTTTATAAATCTAATTTTCATTTCATTCATTCATTTCATTCTACCAAGACACTTTGGCCACTTGAAAAGCAGCCCCACCTCAACCTACATTGCTGAGAATTGCCTAAACTGTGCTCCACCCTTATAGTAGTCCTGGCCCTTTGATATACCTCCGTAAAACAATTGTTGTCCAGAGATTTTAATCTTTTGTGCTTTTGTCTCATTAAAGAAGTAATTTAGCTTGGGTAGACATTGCTATTACATCCCAAATTTTTCTTAATGACATTTTTTCAAAATGGCGGATGTGTAGCAGTGATGATGTAATATTTCAGGAACTATGCAACCTATATACTTCATTTGGCATAAAAACATAGGGTTTGGGGGTCAAGTAGTTTACAGAAACAGAAAATAACTCCTCAGAGCAAACCTTCCCAAAATGACGGCTCTATAATGATGTGTTTTAGTCATAATATTGGTAATTTATTTTAATATTGTTTTGTTTCAGGTTTTCAATTGATTTGAATTATTAAACATGAGCAAAGCAGGTGGTAGCAGAGGATCTTTACTTCCTGACAGAGTTTTTCTAACTACAAAATCCGAGTACTCTTTCAACAAAGAAAATTGTGTCATATGGCAAACTAATCCAAAAGAAAAGCTAACATCAACTGCAGCTGGACAGAGGAGAGTTCAAGATGCTGCAGAAATACAAAAAGACGAAGTTCACAAAAGATTGAAACTGATGGGTGAGGACCAAATATTTTATCATTGTAACAACAATTGCTACAAGTTGTATATAATGGAAAAAATCCTGGAAACAATTTGTCAAACAATAGCAGAAACCAGTGAATCACAACAAGAATCTGAATCTTCTGAGAAAGCGACAGCAACCAAACCCAATGTCCATCCACTTAGAAGATCAATGGCTACCCCTCGTCCTCGAAAGAACAAAGCACAGAGTTTGTGAGTCTCAAAGAGCAAATATGTTTTTATCTGCAGCCAGTTTTTTCCAGGATGAAGTTTTCAGCAGAGCAGCTGATCTAAACAGTGAGGTGAGGTGAATGTATTTGCAGCAGATTTGTATGCCCACCCGAACTGACATTCTAAAATAGGAATATACAATGAGCTCCTAGAAGCAACGTAACAGCCAGTCTTTTTTTTTTTTTTTTCTTTATTTATCGTTTTGGCAATAGAGAAATCAAAACAGGCATAAATAAAGATTTACAAATCAAGGCATGATAACCGTACATAGACAGATAATGAGTACAAAAACTACTTGTCGCATAATAATCATAGACTCAGTATAGTTCAGACTTATACAAACTCGCTGGATAGTACTGTGTCACAATGAAAAATATTCTTCTAGTTCATTCCCCATTTAGCATGGAACTTATAATGACAGTAATGCTCCGAAGCCTGTCTCCACTACAAATTCACAGGTGCATTAAGTCTTGCAAACACCCAGAGAGACTACTGGTGCGAAATGGGAGCCGTATTGTAGAACATAAATGTGGTAAAACAAGTGTCTCATCCCACGCCTTCTGGGACTATGCCATTATGTGACTGTGAGTTGGCATCTTGTGGGAGACCATTTATGTATAGCCTATACGGGCCCCAGATGTCTTTAGGCCGCGAGGACCCTGGCATGAGTTCAGCATATACCTCACTGTGTGTGTTGCAATAGGCCGGGCTATGCAGCCAAGCTGTCAGAGTGGGGGCAGTCTTGCGACCCCATAGTATGGAAATTTCGCGTTTAGCTAACAGCAGGCTGAGAGACACAAACCACCTGAGGTGTTTGGGGAAATTCACAGTGTATCCCAGTGGAGCGACTATCGTAATGGGGGTGATATTCAACTTTGTGATGGTGCCTAAAGTGCTGTCTACTTCCTCCCAATATGTGTGAATCTAGGGACAGGTCCATGTGAGGTGGGCAAAGTTGGCATGTGGGGCTCTGCATTTGTGACAAGTGTGGGGTCTAGTGGGGTCCAGGCGGTGAGCTCTAGCCGGGGTGAAATAGGTTCGCCTCAGAAACTTGTAGTGCAATAGCTTGTGTCTACTGTTCAATGAAACGTGTTGTGTCACCGCACAGCATTTAGCCCACTGCGCGTCTGTGATGGGGTGCCCAGGTCAGACTCCCAGTCCTCTCATATCTTATCGTCGTGGATGGGATGTAGGGTCGCGCAGGATTTATACATTTTGGAAATGAGGTGTGCCCCAGTAGGGTTTTCAATTACAAGTGTTAGGGGGGGAAGGACTCCGGCTCAAGGGGAAATCCCGGCAGCGCAGCACACAGCACAGATCGTATACGGCTCAATACAAAGTTATTCATGAATGTGGTATGTCTGAAATCAGCGTCTTCCGACGGGGAAAAAATATGTCCCTCAGGATATAGGTCCCGGTAGGTGGTAATGTCAAACTTGGTGAGGGTGCCCTGGATCAGCTTCTCGCCAGTAATAGGAACCCAACGGGCATTAGGGACAGGCAAGGCAGGGGAATACAGTATGGGAGCCGCGGTGAGCCACCGAAGTTTCTCCCAGGCCCAGCTAGTGGTGGATACTGTTGTGTGTCAGTGGGATCACGGGGAACTCCCCTAGGTAGCACAGCAGACAGGGAGGACAAAATCTGCCTCTAGTCTAAGATAGGGTATCCAACCATCTGGGTGGTACCACGTGTATGCAAAGCAGCACTGTGCAACCAAATAGTACAGTTGGAAGTCAGGTACTCCAAAGCCTCCTCTTTCATATGGTAAGGTAAGGATTTGCCAGCGGACGCGGGCCTGCTTACCTCTCCATACCAGTCGAAGAAGGAGTGTGTGTAAGTGTAAAAAAAAACATTTGTAAGGGGTTAGGAATATTGTTGAAGAGTTATAAGAATTTGGGTAGGCCTACCATTTTGAGGATTGCAACTCGTCCAGCCATGGATAGAAGTAAGAGCAACCATCTTTTAATCTGGGCTTCAAGTGCAATTATGGCTTGACCGTAGTTTAGTCGAACGATTTGTGCGGAATCTAAGTGAATGTGGATACCCAAGCATTTGACGGAGTCAGAGCACCACTCCAGGGGAAACTCGCACTCCCAGTGGGTCGTGCTGGATGTGAGTGGGAATATAACTGACTTATGCCAGTTTATCCCAAGACCAGAGTAGAGGCCAAACCGGAGTGTTTCCCTGATGAGGTGATCTAAATTTACCCGGGAGTCCCTAACGGAGAGGATGGTATCATCCGCGTAGAGAGAGACACGGTGGGGGCCAGTGTTGAATTGCAAGCCCGCTGTAGATGTTGTTCCTGAAAATGTCTTATCAGGGGATCCATGGCCAATATAAATAACAAGGGCAATAGGGGGCAGCCCTGCCGTGTGCCTCATGACAGAGAAAAAGGGCGAGATAGCGTTCTGTTTATGCGTAGCCGAGCTGTGGGTCAGTTGTAGAGCAGAGCAGTGGTTGCCATGATTCCAATCGGCATGCCCATACGGCGCATAATCGAGAGAAAGAAGGGCCATTCCAACGAGTCAATGGCGTTTGCTGTGTCTAATAGAACGGCAGCCGCAGGGACCGAAGAGTCAATTCTATTGAGGACCGAAAAAAGAGTTCTAAGATTTAAGGAGGTGGATCTATGGGGGACAAATCCAGACTGCACGGGGGAGATAATGTACTCTATCAGCTGGGAAAGGCGGTTGGCCACTATTTTAGCCAATATTTTATAGTCGAGGTTTAAGAGGGACAGGGGCCTATATGACTCACACAGTGTTGGGTCTTTTCCTGGTTTGGGGAGAAGGACTGCCTCTCGTAACGTAGGGGGCAGCAACTGTTTTTCAAGGGCCTCTGCATATACCTCAATCAGTTGTGGGGCCAGGAGGTCTGCATAAGTTTTATAGAAGTCCCCGGTATAGCCATCAAGGCCAGGTGCTGAGGAGTAGGCCTGGGCTAAAATTCTGTGCCACTCGCTGAAACTGCGATAATTTGACATTTTCGCGTTCCGCGGAGAGCGCGAAAATGGCAAGATTTCCGCAATCCGCATTTTACCGGAAATTTTTTGCTTGCTCGCGCTGTAAAATAATACATTCTCGCGTGTGCGCCATCGCCTTACCTGAATCCCCGCGTTCGCCGACAAGTTTTCCCGGTCCGGTCGCGTTCTCCACGAGATGTTGGATTGTTGGTAGCCATTTGCGCTGTCTCGCGACAGTGCGCCCGCAGTAACGTCATTCGTCACGCAATCACGTCTTTCTTCTCGCGATCATGCACCGCGAGACAAGTGAAAACAAAATGGCCGCACCCGCGAGCAACCGCATGGGTAAGTTGGCGAGCCACGACCACGCAGAAAATACCGCAAACGGGTGGGAAAAAACTTCCGCATCTTCGCGATATTTCTGCGTGTTTGCGGAGATTTTTAACATTTTCGCGATCATTTGCAAAAGTGAATTTCGCAAATTCCGCCCACCCCTACTGAGGAGGAACGGAGGGTAGCAATGGCACCACGGACCTCAGTTTCTGTTATCAGTTCAGCAAGAAAGTCTTCCATATCTTTTTCCAGGTATACTAATGCTATTTCCGACATGTACACCTCCTGGGCTGTAAAGTCTGTACCCGTTTTAGTGGAGTATAATGCAGTGAAGTATTCTAAGAATTCCTCACGAATTTCTAGAGTGGAGGTGAGAATCCGGTCGGAGGTGGAATGTATCTCAGTGATGCAAGCCTTGCTGTATGGGAGCCGCAGCATCTGCACCAGAACCCTGCGGGGCTTTCGCCCTCCCCATATCGCCTAGCCATTTGGAATTTGCCCATGAAAAGGATCTCACGGTCCGCAGCATCGTGGAATTCAACTAATAGGGACAACCGCCGGCCTGCCTCTTCCGGGGTCGAGGAGTGTCTTGTTGCGTCGTCTAGGGTGACAAGTTCCCATTCAATACGGGAAATGGTGGTGCACGGACTTTTCAATACACCTGAATGTTTAGCAATACAGACTCCGCGCATGTACGCTTTGAAACCCTCCCATAGGATCGCGTGAGAATCGACTGACCCAGTATTTAGTGCGAAATAGTCTTCGATTCCTTCGCGCACCTCTTCTTTAAACAAGTCATCAAGAAGCCTTCAGTTAAGGAAGCGCCATTGCCATTCATATCCCTCAGGACGAGGAATGTTCAGACGGAGTTGTACCAGTGAGTGATCAGAGTAGGTTCTAGGGAGCGTCTCTAGAGTCTGGAACCAATTGGAAATAGCCGGGAAAACCAGCCAGTAGTCTATCCTCATCCAGGTATTGTGTTGTCCTGCGTAATGCGTGTAGTCAGTGTGGGTGGGATGGTGCTGGCGCCAGATGTCTACAACGGAAAAGTGATCGCAAATGGCAGTAAGGGCGCGTCAGGAGTGTTGTTTAGTGTCTGGGGTGGAGGCCGTGCTATCTAATGTGGGGTTGAGGAGTAGATTAATATCCCCCCCCGAGCAGGAGTAAGCAGGGGTCCAGTTTTAGCAGCTGTGCATGCAATGCGTGGTAGAATTCAGGCGTGTCAGTGTTCGTAGCGTATACACATACCAACGCAACTTTGTGTCCCATAAGTGAGCCTTTGAGAACAACACATCTGCCTTCTTTGTCACCAATAACGGAGCTGCGGCTAAATGGAACTCGTTTGCGGATGAGTAGGGCTACCCCTCTAGCATAATTACTGTAGTTAGTGTGTACCCCAACTGGCTGCCAAGCGGAGTGGGTCTTTCTTGGCCAAATGAGTTTCCTGCAAATAAGCCACATCAATGTTGAGCAGATAGTGCAGGACATGCCTCCGTTTACGATTGTCGTTGAGGCCCCTAATGTTCCAGGTCATAAGGGAAAGGCCCGACGGGCCGTCTACATTACCCAGCCGTACCATCACAGGTGTGTCTTGTGTGTGTCTTGGAAGAACAGCAGTAAGAACCATCAAAGTGCGACAATAAATATGCCATTAATCAAGTGAGGACCTTTAAGCCAAAATCATGTATATAACCGTTAAACAATCTTACATTACCCCCCTCCCTCCACCCAGCCTCTTTTGAGAGAGAAAGAGGCATTACCCAGAATTTAAGATCTAGCCCTATATACCAATAATCTTCACACTGCAGTTATCAAAATCCCTACAAGGTATATACAACTACCAAGAAAGAAACCAGAGGTATACACCATGGGGGGGCGGCAATGCCACGCCAGTCAAGCAGATATTGAAACCATTCTGATGAACTGGACTTTGATAACCCAATTTAAGAACGCGAGTATGCAGTCCATCACAGGGTGCTTGTGTCAGCCTGTGCCCGAGCTGGAGAAGAGTTCCATGCTGGCCTTGGAACCGCTTCTCACCGGCGAGGACACGTCTCCCTCCCCACCAGAGCGAGCGTTGTTCTGTTTGAAGGTGCGGCAAAATTCCTGGGCTTCAGTCGGGGTGTCAAAGAAGCGTGGCCGGCCATTGACGTCAACTTTCAGTCTTGCTGGATAGAGCATGCCGTATCTCAAGTCCAGGTTTCTGAGGGTGGCCTTAACCCCGTTGAACTTGCGGCGGGCCTCTTGTACCATAAGAGTGAAGTCTGGGTACAGTGCAATTTTAGAGCTCTGCCAGTCTGCGTCTCCCTTTTCTCTGGCGAGGCGCAGAGCCGTGTCTCGGTCGCGGAAGTTCATTATGCGGGCGATGATGTCCGAAATCCTTGTTTCTGACACATCCAAACGCCGGTCAAGTGATTTTGGCCCCCATATCGTCAAGGCGCTTATCTAGACCATCAAATCGCCCATCCAGTGCTCGAAATCCCACCCGCATCTCTAGCAGCAAGGCATATGTCTGCGCAGGAGGAGTGTCGGCACCATTGGCACCAGTGCTACTTTCAGCCATGGTGGAGTCTTCCCCACTAGCGTGTTCCGCAATTGTTTTCGAATGGCAGGGTCCTTTGTTTAGTGTCCTTCCGGCCCATGCCGCAGCAGGGTCGGTAGACTGAGGCTGGAGCGATGTCAAGTAGTGGAACTGGATGGACTTGAGGAGGAGTTGGTTGTGCTGGTTATGTTCTGGACCTCAGTGCCCGAAGGACAGTACAACCGGTTAGCCGGACAGGCCTGACCGAGTGGCGGGGATGGGAAGTGGGTCTCAGCCAGCCCCCGAATCCTGGTGCAGCTGCTGCAGTGTTTGTGGGTGTCACAAGGAGATGTGGAGGGGTAACAAGATCTTCCTATCGCAGGAGAAAGGGCCAGATTAAGCAGTGAGCAACACAATAGCGGGCAGTTAAAGCGAAGTCCAGAGTAGGCCCCCAGGTGGAATGATGGGGTTTCCCCTGTTCCTCAATTGTGGGGGCCGATGGCAATGTGGCCTGTAGGCAGTGGAGCTTGCAATAATGGGGCTCCTCTCCATGGTGCCTGGTGCCTTATGTCTCCAAGGTCGATCTATGCTGGAGCAGGCAGTCACGTGGAGCGGGAGCCGCCTGGGGGTCTCTGGTATGGTGCCGGGCAGATGGGAGTGCCTCCTCAGGGAGCGTCCTCGCTGTTTAGGCGCCGATTCGTCTTGCCGTAGCACGGGGACCCATCTCAGCACGGAGACTCAGCGTTGCTCAGCGGGGAAGCGGCGGTTCAACCCCCCGCCTCTTCCACCTGCGCTCCCAGTCAAATGAAGGTTGGAGTTGCGACGCACCATGGGCCCTGTCCCCGTGGGGTCTATAAGGAGAAGGTGAGGAGAAGGAGGCGCAGGCCTGCTCGACCACACGGGTTAGAAGGCGGTGGCAGTAAGACGGGTGCGGAAGGGGGAAGAAATAATGCAAGCCGCCCGACTTGTCAGTCTCACCTCCAGGATCGATGGGTCCCCGGGTCGGGAAGTCTGCTTCAGTGAGTTCCGCAGGCGTCGATAGGCCACCGGAGTCTGGAAAGGCCGCTAATGAGAAAGAGCTCCTCCGCCATCTTCTCCGACACTCGAATCTCCGCTGCGCCGCCATTCTAGCACTCATCAGACATCGTGATGTGTTCCCTGCACCATGGGGCAATTGCTGATGTCGATAGGTGCGGTGTTACAGCAAACAGGAACAGGTTATCTCTATTGGTCTGCTATCAGCTGGCGGAGCTTCAATGCCGCGCGGCCATGTTGGTCTGCAGCTTGGCCACGACCCCAATGTAACCCCCAGCCTTCAGTTAAGTTTGAACTCTTTGAAAAAGCAAATTAAGTTTTAAAGGAACTCTTGAGTGCTGGCTATGGGTTCATAGATCAGAGAAATGATGGTTATTATTGATGAAACTGTATAGATCCAAAATAATGAAATTAAGATTTTTCTAGTGAGAATGTACAATGACAGAATTTGTTTTTGTCTGTCTAATAAAAAGAATCAGCCACTTATGGTGTTCTCGGCTGATTTGACACCTGACGTTCTTGCTGCCAAAATAAGAACACAGGATGCAGTAAATACAGCAGGAACCATTTCAGGAAATGTCCTGAAAGAATTAGTTTTTGGACTCAATGACAAATGCTGTGATGCCCCAGAGCTTCACAAATCATAGGAGACAACAAGAATGCCTAATGTTGATTTAGCATTTTTTACATCATTTTTTAATATCAGCAAAGCAAACTGTTACAAACAAAAGTTCTTGAGTTTGGAACAGAATCCCACAACATTAATGAAGGCCTTGAAGATATAAGCGAAGAAGTGAAATACAATCCCATGAACCGACAGGCTGATGCTATGCAATTGTCTTTTTCAAATCATGTTATATGAATTTCATCACGGCTAAAAGAAAACTCCACTACACTTGATGACTGCCCACACAGTCTATGACAAGTGCAAAAATAGTAAGCTAATCATTTCAGTGAATAGGATTGGGGTATCAACAAATATAATGACATAGTATGCAGCAGGAACTTGTTAGCAGCTCATACTGTAAAATCTTGTGAATCCGATAGCACACCACTTCCAATGCACTTTACCAGGAAAGGATTTACAATTGCTTCTCTTGATAATTTTGATTTTGAAGACAGCTCTCCATTGTCTTGAACATCCATCACACAATACTGCCATGGTGCTTTTTCAAGACTGTAGCTGCTGGAAAACAAGCAGTGTCAGCTGTAGGCATAAACAAACGAAGCTGCAAACTTATAATCCAACTGCCTTGCCAATGTGTGCTAAATCACTACAAGCCATCAACACATCCCAGTCTACCAGAAAGTGGTTGAGGACCTGAATATTTGCTCATAGCCTCTACCTGATGCTGCAGTCCGCAATGCTGATTTAAATTAATTTATCATATTGCCTATTCAGTGCAGGCTGAAGGAGGAAGGATGAAGCAAAGCCCATGCCTCTGTGGGCAGGAATTCATGCGCTGATCTCTCAGAATACCGTCCTACTGAGGAAGGTTGGGTTTTTACCAGTAATACCACCTCCAGTCATAAACTACACAACAGTATACACAGCTCTAAACAATTTCTAAAATGTGCATCATTAGCTTGAAGACCAGTCTATCCTGTCAATTGTCTGCGATGAAGGTGTTTTCCGTATTGTAGCTGATATTTTTATGTGCAATCCAGTTGAATTTGATAATATTTATCCAATGATAGGCATTTTCAACATGACACAAGTTGTGTTGCGAAATACAGGAATTTATCTCAGTGGATGTGGCATGGACGGTACACTTATTGAGGCCGAACTCTTTGGAAGCAAACCTGTCCAGTCAATATTGAGCTGAAATCATTATTTTCATTCGTTACAAGTTATGCTCATCATATCTGAGGCTATAAAAACATTGAGTTGGAATGCTTTCTGGAACAAGAATGTCAAATTATGTTTTGGATATCTTAACTCAGAAGTAAACAAGCGCAGGGTGCACTTCTTTCAAAAGATATAATGCAAAGCCGGGCAATGTTCAATAAACTCAGTTAAAAATCAGAAAACCTGAAAAACCTAGTTCATAGAGTTTGTCAAAGAATTTGAAGAAAAATCAGAACTTTGCAAGTACTGGGGAATTGTTCTATACATGATAGCTCTAGTGAAAAACTTGATACATGCTGATCGGGAAGGTGATTGGGAGCTGCACGTGAAGACTGTTGAGTCACTGATTACTGTGTTTCATGAATTCAATTGCATACACTACCTCAGATATGGATCCTGGAATTTGCAAAGAGTGAAGAAGCTAGAGATGGAAAAAACCATACCTCTAAAGAAATTTGCTCCAATGACATTTTTATGGTGAAAGACAGAGCGGGAAGGTTCAATGCTGTGGCTCCAGATATGAAACTGGAACAGATGATCCAGAGATAACAGAAAAGCTCCAAGGGAATTGTTGGTCAGACACGTAAAAAGTGAATATGTTGCTCAATGGCAGCTAGTTTACTATGAAGTCCTTTCTATTTGCAATTTTTTCAGAGAGATGACTAATTCAAAATTAATAGACTATTGTGAAACTGTTCCTCACCAAACTTGTGGGAAAGAGAGGGGAACGTTTCAATAAACATGTTGACAGCCTTCTTCATTTAATGCAGCAGCAAGGAAACCCCCTTGAAATGAGTGAGCCTGTGCGACTACACAACTTCATTACTAAACAATATGTGCATAACGAGATAAAGACACATCTACTAGATGTCCTTGGAATATGGATCAAAAACATAAGCAGAACTGAAGCAAAAGAGATTTGTATTGGAAAGAGAAAAAGCTGTTTGACATAATCACTAAAGCTAAACTTCCACGCTTTAATTGCCATAGAAGAGTTTCATCCAACCAGCTACTATAAAACAACAATGTTCACAAGTACATAGAGAGATGGATGTAGAAAAAGAAAGGGGCGAAGCATAAACTCGAACAAGACCTTGAAGCTTGAAAAAAAAAGTTCACCTGAAGAATTTCAATTCAAAATGGTGTCCTCAATGAAAACTGCTGTTGTTGTGGACAATATCTCAAGATTGGAAATGGTCAAGATTTCATCCATGCAAAACTTTGGGGATGTCGTTCAGACTGTTCTGTTCAGATATCAAAGTCAGTGTGCACCATGCAAAAACTGCACATTGTCTTTGACAGTTATAGTGAACTTTCTGTCAAAGAATGTGAGAGTATCAGACCAATGTCTACAAGTGGAACAATTGACCTTGCCTGCATCAAAAATTCAACACCTAAACCTGTGCAACTTGAAAAATACTGGTCATCAACATCAAACAAGATGGAGATGTTAACATGCCAAAACATTGCTGATGCTTCAGTGAACATTGAATTTCCAATTATTGCAAGTAGAATGATTGTCAATGAGGAGTTAGTGCCTGCAGAGATATATTCAAAAGTTACGGGCCATATTGTTCAAGACCTTAACAGCAAAGCTAACATTCGTGTTGTGTCACATGTTGAGTGGGTTGTTCAAAATGGTTCCAATCGAGTGATCGTACTGTCAACTGAAACAGATGTCATCATTGTGCTTCTTAGATGTGCTGCAATGTTCATAAGTCAAGGATTGTCAGAGTTATGGATACGTTAGGGAACCAGCAAGAAAAGAAATCTAATCCAGCTTCATATTCTGTTCAAAATACTTGCCCAGAGATGACCTATGTTCTTATTAAGGCACATACTCTTATGGGTGATGACACTATTAGCAAAATAGGAACAAAGCTTAAAAACGTAACTGCTGACAAAACGCCAAAAGGGGCCAGAGTGGGATTAAAGACCAACAAGGGTTGTTTCCCCAATCAGAACCAATAAACACAAAAGATACCCTGGGTCTAGAGGAATGTAAGAATGCTATTGCTAATGGGGTGTCCCTTTTATAGGACGGGTAACCTCACCCAGCCGAAGGTGGCATGCTTTATCATAGGGTAATCTCCTCGCACTATGAACCTGGTCATAGTCCGGGCATAACTCCCTCTCTGAGAGGGAGGAGCTCAGGAATGTTTTGTTTATTTGAGAGTAGTATACTAAATACCATACTTGTAATGGGTGTGGTGAAGTAAGTGAGATGTTGTCAAACAGATGTGAGTTAGTTCAGAGGTACGCAATTAGTTTTATTAAACCGTCCCCATGCTAGGACTAAAAATACCTATGACAAAGAGGAATTAAATGTGTCATAGAGTGCAATAGCAGTCATAGGTTGAAATGTTTCAGCCGAATACCCTCATAAGAGGTGTAGCGGCCTTCTTCAAGACCTCATGAATGTTACTACAAGTTTGCGTAACCGAGTGTAACAAAGAATACTATTTTATGAAGTACAAAACAAGTGGTAGGACTGGTATGCCACTCAGTCAGGGGTGCACTTGTCAGAATTTTTTTTTTTTTTTTTTTGCGAAAACCTTTATTGTACAATACAAACATGGGCCTACAACCACCAGGGCCGGCCGCTAATATATACATGGTCAACAACATCAAGGCAGCAACAGGCCCCCTGGGGCCCAGCCGAATTATCAAATTACTGAGTGCACCTCAGAGGTTATCAGGATACATAGATTTTAGAAATACAAACAAAGAAAAAAATAAAATAACACCAAAAAGCAAGGCGGAAACCATCAAAAAAGGGGGCGTCTAACCACATCCGGGGAACTACACAATACATACTCCACCCTCAGGTGGACAATGAGGATGAGCAAGGGGGAGGTGGGGGCGACGGGAGAGCCACAACCGTCTACAGGTAAAATGTAATAGTCCGGGAACCTCAGGATCAGGGGGACAAGGCAGCATCAGATGTGTCCACGAGGGGGGGCGTGCAGATGTTCCCTCGGTACGCGTTCCACTGACCCCAGATTCTACCCCACGCCCCCGGCTTACCCCGAGACACATACACAGTCTTCTCTCTGCACATGCACCAATCCATGTTCTCCTTCCATACTGACACGGTGGGAGGTCGTCGGGAACCCCAACGCTGTGCGATGTCCCTCTTAGCAATCATGTTCCCAAGGCCCGCCCACCGAGTCTGAGCCGCATTATAGTCATTAGGCTCCCACACGTTCAACAAACATCGGCGAGCCTCGGGCAACAAAAGCGACCCCAGTGACGCATTCCATGACAGCATGCACCCGGCGCCAATACTCCGCCACCTCGCAGCACTCCCAGAGAACATGGAGAAAAGTGGCGCTGAGCCCACAGCCGCGCCTACAGAGCCCGTCTTCAGAAAAACCCATCAAAACTAAACGAGGGCCCGTCACGTAGACACGGTGGAGAATTTTAAGCTGGACAAGACGGAGATGCGCGGGTATGGCCACTTCCTTAGGGGAGGACAGCGCAGACTGCCAATCCTCATCGTCCAGTTCCACACCATCCCCGGTCCACGCCTCCCGAAGGCGCACGAGGAGATCCGCCCGAACGTTTATTAGTTTTTTATAGATAAGGGAAATAGTACTGTCGGGCAAGTGACCGTCGAGTATGCGGTCCTCGAGTGGCGAAGACACAGGGACTGCAGTCCCAGCCCCGAAGGCCGAGAGCAAGGCGTGCCGAACCTGGACGTACCGAAAGAACTCCCTCTCACTCAATTCGTACTCACTCTGCAGCGCAGCAAAGGATTTAACCGCACCCTTCACCCAGAGGTCACCTACTCTACTGATGCCAATCGTGTCCCAATGCTCAAAGCCCTTCGTCGTCCAGACGCTTCCCAATCTTTCAGACGCAAACAAAGGGGTCGCATCCGTCAAACACTCATTCCAGCCCATGGCCACATTCGCAGCCCTCCACACGCGCACAGCAATCTTAGTGGGACCGGTTAAGTTCCTCCCAGACGATCGAGAGTAAAGCGCTCTGTTAAAGTTGCCGCCAGGCAACAAGAATCTATCCATTTCGAAAGCCGGATTCGGACCAGGTGCGTACGTTGCATGGTTAATAGCAGATAGCTGGGAGGCCCAATAGTACCTCCTGATGTCCGGGAGCGCAATGCCCCCGTCATACCAGGGGAGAGTCAGTTTTGCAAGAGCAATACGTGCACGACCATCCCAAACAAGCCTCCTCTGTAAGCTCTCCACTTCCCGGAAGTAGGCCGCCGGAATAATATCAAAGGAGTTCTGAAGTGCGTAAAGGAACCGGGGAAGAGACATCATTTTAAAAAGCGCCGCACGACCGAGGGGAGACAAGGGAAGCTTACGCCAACGGGCCACGTCTAACCTCGATCTCCGAAGTGGAGAGAGGAGATTATGCTCGTAGCGGACCGCCGGGTCCAATGAGACGTACACCCCCAGGTACGTAAAGCCGGAGTGGGACGCCTTAATGGGAAAACGAGAAGGCAAGAGAGGAAAGCAACCGGATATAGCATAGACACAAGATTTGGACCAGTTAATAATCAAACCAGAGTTCTTGCCGAAGGAAGTAAGGATGTCAAAGAGCACATTGAGTGACTGACGTGGTGAGGTGAGGTACAAAAGAATGTCATCCGCGTACAACGAAACTCGATCCTCGAAGCCAGGGGCCCACTGGATCCCTCTTATTGACGGTTCCCAACGAAGCCAAGCAGCGAGCGGTTCCAAAGCCAGAGCGAAGAGCAGGGGAGACAACGGACACCCCTGCCTAGTGCCCCTCCCAAGAACGAAGGGCCGGGAAACCCTCCCATTAACGACAACCTGAGCCAACGGAGCAGCGTATAAGAGTTTAACCCAACTAATAAATCCCGCCCCGAATCCAAACTTTGCCAGGGCGGCCCAAAGATACGGTAATTCTATCGTATCAAAGGCCATCGTGGCGTCCAAGGAAACCAAGATGGCCGGCTCTGAAAGATATTCCGCCCTTGCAAGTACGCCATGTAGGCGCCGCAAGTTAAGGGCCGTATTCCGGTGCGGGATAAAACCGGATTGGTCCGGATGCACCAGGTCACAGATAACAGTAAGCAGGCGATTAGCAAGAACCTTGGCAAGGATTTTCGGCTCGGCGTTCAACAGAGAAATAGGCCTGTACGAGGTGCAACGGTCCCGAGGCTTACCGTCCTTGGGAATCACGACTATAGTGGCCAGACGTTGGTCAGCAGGGAGAGAACCAAGTTCAAGCGACTCCGAAAACATACGACGGAGAAATGGCGCAATTTTATCCGGTTGCAGTTTGTAAAGTTCAATAGGGAGTCCGTTGGGGCCCATAGCCTTGCCTGAGCGAAGGGAACGAATCACGGTAGCAATCTCGTCGACCGATAACGGGGCATCTAACTGCTCACGCTCATCCACCGACAGGCAGGGCAAAGCAATATCCTTCAACAAGTGACGGGAGTCAGCCTCATCCCTATCAGACACCGGGGAGTACACAGCACGGAAGTAATCAGCAAAACACTCCACAATCTCACCAGGGTCAGTCACACTCACTCCCTCCGACGTCTGAAGCACGGGGACCACTCGATTCACTCTCTCCTTCTTATCAAGCCAAGCAATCAATTTACCCGCCTTATCCCCAGCATCATATAGCCTACCCTACTGTTCCCTATACATTGTCCGAGCAGCATCCGTAACAAGGGACTTATATTCGAATTGCTTCAGGCTGAGAGCGTGGAGCCCGTCGTGAGTGACAGCCGTCTCCAAGGCAGCCTCCAACACCGATATCTCAGCCTCCAACGCAACCACCTCCCCGTTCTTAGCTTTCTTGGCCTCCACGATCAGGGATAGGGCGTGTCCTCGGAGAACCGTTTTGAAAGCCTCCCACAAGGACACTGAGGACTAGACGGACCCCTCATTCTCAAGAAAATACTGGTCAAGCGACTTAATGAGACCCTTGCGGATCTTGGGGTCACGCAGGTACCAGGGGTTAATGGGGGCGACCCGCCCGGCGGATCGCATCCCGGTATCGAAGAGGAGCCACAATGGGGAATGATCGGAAATGCCCCGGGCCAGGTGCTTAACCTCCCGGACCCGGGTGGTCTGGGCCGCTGGCATAAGAAAATAATCTAGTCTGGAGAGACTCCCGTGAGCCCCGGAGTGGAATGTGTACTGACTCTGTGTCGAATGTATCAACCTCCAGCAGTCCACTAGGCCAAAAGTGTCCAAGAACCCACCGAACCACGCATGGGCGGCAGAGAGGGCTCTGGGAGGGTAACGATCCAACTCGCCAGAAATCACGGAATTAAAATCCCCACCCACAAGCAAGAGACTATCAGTTCAAGTAACATACGACCCACATCAGAGAAAGTGGAGGTCTGGAGGCCATGGGGAACATAGACCGAGACCAATGAAAGAGTCTGACCCTCCCACCGTCCAGTTAAGGACGCATAGCGCCCTCTATCATCAAGAGTAACTTTGTCAATCTCAAGCGGGAGGGAAGATCGCAGCAAGATGCCCACCCCTCTGGATCCAGTGGTGAAGCCAGAATGTGCAACCAGTCGGTAGCCCCCCCAGTTCATGGCATGACATACATTGCCCACCAAGTGCGTCTCTTGAAGAAATACCACATCAGGGGCCAATCGGCGCAAATATTGCAACACAACCCCATGTTTGATACGGTCCCCCAATCCGTTGACGTTCCAAGACATAAGTTTCAACCCGTCCCCCCCCATCCCAACACAAGAAGCTGGAGTCCCCGGGCACGCAGCCAGACACCTAAAACTGAAAGGAAACAAACACACCGCCTTGAAAAGAAAAAACACACAACCCAACAACCACTGTCCCCCTCCCACCCCCACGCCATTGCAACTCCCCCCACCCTGCACCCCTGCGGACTATACAGCCCCCCCCAACTTGCAGTGTGCCTGTCGCCCTAACAATCCCATGCTACAAAAAGACCCCAGAGGAGGAAAGGGACCCGTCCCCGCCCGCATCCAAACAGAACATTAATAGACAAAATATACAATTGAAGTAGAACCTGGCTGGGCGCAGAAGGAAATGTCAAAGTAGAGGACCAAGAATCATTCCTGCGGAGGCCCTCCGCCCTCAGCACCGCCAGTACTCCCAGATCGTTCGCCCCGGTCCGGCAGGGAGTCTAACCAGTCACTCACAGTGTCAGGGCGTTCAAAAAAGATAGTCCGATCTTCATATTCCACACGAAGCCTGGCAGGGAAAAGCATAGAGTATTTAAGTTCCAGATCTCGAAGACGGCGCTTCACCCCCTGAAAGCCCATTCTCTGTTTCTGAACGAGTTGGGTGAAGTCCGGAAAGAAGTTAACGGAGGCATTCTCATAGTTAACTGGGCCGTGCACCCTCGAGGCCTGCAGGATCGCATCCCGGTCTCTGTAAAGAAAAAGTTTTGCAATAATAGGCCTCGGGGGAGCTCCTGGTCGAGGCCTACCGCCCGGGAGACGATGGGCACGCTCCACGGCGAAGAACTTGCTCAGGCCTGAAGGAGCAAGATGATTGAGGACGAGATCTTCGACCATGAGGTCCACCGGACGATTGTCGAGAGTCTCCGGTACACCTATGACGCGGATATTATTGCGTCGTGCCCGACCTTCGAAATCCTCCAGCCGCCGGGACATCGTGTCGTTTGCCGACTTTAGATCGCCAAGAGTTGCCTGGAGGTCTGATACATCCGTAACAAGAGTGGATGTCCTCAAATCCAGCGATTGAACCCTCTCGTTAGTCTTAGAGAGATCCGCCCGAATTAACGTAACATCAATGGCAACCGTGTCAATTTTACGGGCCAGAGCCTCGTACTGCCGGGCGATGGTCTCCCTTATGCCGTTGATGGCGCCCTTAACGTCTTGCAGCGATAATTCCGTGGGCACGGACGGGCCACCACCAGAGTCCTCCACGGCGGCACTTGCTGGCCCGGGGGATCCTTTGCCCTGGGTATAACGATCCATGATGTTACTCTGGACTGGTCCCCCACAGTGGGATGTCTTGGTCCTCCGTTTCTCGGGATCCCCCTTGCCCGCCATGTTGAGCGATGCTCACCGGAGGGGTCCGCCAGGACCGATAGCAAAGGGGTGCCAGCAGATCAGACACAGGCTGTCCAAGAGCCCGCTCAGAAGAGTGGAGAAAAAGGCACAAATCAGTCCAGTACAAAGGCCGGAGGACGCCCCAGCCGCGCGAAGTAGCTCCTCGATCAGGCCATGCAGAAGTGCAAAAGCGAAACTGAAAGTGGGGGCGCGGTCATTGGCAAGGCTCCGATGCCGTTGTTGTTCAACTACTCCCCGGCCCCACAGTTCACCAAAGCACCGGGCACAGCTTCCAGGTGGGCCTCTAAAATGCAAGACACTATATTTCAGGTCTCCCAGGTCCGATTTACGTTCTGAAAAGAGTTATGGATTCAGCCAAGGTTCATCTTCCAGAATCCGTCCACAAATCCAGGATAATGTCAGGATAAGTTGCGAGGAGCGGCAAGGGTCCGGGGAGCCCTGTGCCTACGCGTCCATCTTGGTTGCGCGCTAGGCTCCTCCTCTCGCACTTGTCAGAATTGACTAAAAGAGACAACAGGTTTTAATCATCAAACATGCATTATGCAAATTAAGACCTAGCATTCTTTATAAAAAGGGGCTCTAATTCACAGGAAAATCCTGGAACCTTTAATAGTCAACATTACATCTGGGGACCAATACATCAAGAAAAGGTTAACCATGAGCAATTTCAATGTGTCAGCTTACCTGCAAAAGTCAGGCAGCCAGCCCCACCTTAACCTTGGTGCAAAGCTGAAGGGAGCATCAAGTCCTGCAATTTCAAAAGGACAAGTGCAAATTAACTAAAGAGACTCATTGCAGAGCAAATGCCATTTGGTTCATTTCATATTAAAAGTCGTAAGTGTAACATGATAAAACTACACTGTGGTACCGGTGGAATAAATGGGTGCCTGTTAACATACTGGTACCGAAAGGTGGATAAATGGTGCCGATGGTGGGGTGCAAGCTGTCATAAAGGATCAAGACTGTGCAGTATACACTGTAGGTGTAGAGCCACATTATGTTACCTGTTGCAGAAACTGGACACTAGCTTTACAGCAAGCATATCATTATCCATCTCATAGGCTTGCTTGCTGATAATAGGGTATCTCGACCCCAGCTGTACCTATAGTATATTAAACGCAAAATGTTAAACACTGCTGGAGCTGTCTAAACGGCCACTGCTTAGGGGGGCCTGATGGACTTGAGTGCAGTACACTGATGTCAGCTTAGACTATAGCTCTCCTTGCTAACAAAGGTTTAAAGAGAAATGCTGAGCATGGGCCTGCATGTAAAAACCCCCCAGGCCTAACTGACACAGAGGATGGTATCGGTAAATTGTCCTTCCCGATGTGTGCAGCTTGCAGGCGTAATGTCTCTAGAGAGTTCCCAGGAACCCACGAACCAGTTTGTCTCAATGCCAATCAGCACGCGTTGCACCAAAAAAGGAAGCAGCTCATGACCCAGTAACAAGCTGGTTAAACTGATACCTCGGCTAGCGTGTAAGGTGCATCACGTCACAACCTGTGCCCTTCAATTCTGGGCCGTGCTTGTGGCATTTCAATAGAACTACAAAATGCTGGAACTTGCAGTTGTTAACTTCCCGGTCGTGTGTGTGGCAATTCAATAGAACTACGAAATAATGGGATTTGTAGTTCTTGTGACCACTCCTTGTAATCAGAAGTAGGAGGGAGGAAAAGGGCGGTTTACCCCCGTTAGCCAGGCCACATACATTGCTAAGTAAAAAGCAATGACAGGATGATGGAGGTTATGGTTACATTTAGTACTAAGGCATATTTAAATTGACAGATACACCAACACTCATATTTAACTGCTGAACCTGTGAAGTTTCTAAAAGGATTTGCTGACACAGAAGAAGAATCTGACTTTAAATATTTAGAAAAATACCTTGAGTTTGACTGTCACACATTTGCTGATCTTCGGTACAGTGAGTTCAAGAGATCAGTTCCACTAAGTGACCTTCCACCGACATCATATTCTGTGCATGGACACATTAAAAGAGTGGTCTACTTGATCAGAAAATGTATACATATTTTGGATCATGATTATGTAGACAATAATCAGCCTGAATTTGATTGGTAAGATATTGATGGGGTGTTAAAACCTACGAAATTTATAAAGCCTCTATCCACAGAATTTACACGTACATCTACTTGCAAAACCTTTGCTACAAAAAGATGTTACTTTCGATATGCTCTTCGCAAATGTTCAACATTCTGCAAATGTACCACAAACGATTGTCGAAACAAATAAATAAAGTGAACTATGAAAATGTTTCTAAAACAGTAGTAATAAACATAATTTTTTTCATATGCAGATCATAAACATTGTTTGGTGTAGATAAAAGGATTAAAAACCATAATTATTTGTTTCATTCTATATGTCTCTTCTTCCTCTATTATATAGCTACCATTTCGGAACATGGTGGAAGAGTTTCTCTGAGGAATTATTTTCTGTCACTATAAGACTACTTGACCCCCAAAACCTATGTTTTGACACCAAAAAGTATATAGGTCTCATGCTTCATGAAATTTAACATCTTCACTGCAAAACATCCACCATTTTTAAAAATGCCATCCAGAAAAATCCAGCCTGAATGAACAATATCTACTCAAGCTAAATTATGTCTCTAATGAAACAAAAACACAAATCAAAAATAAAATTCTCTGGACAACATTTTGTTTACTGAGGTATATCAGGGGACCGGGATAATAGGTGGAGCGGGGGGCGCCACTCCCCCTCACACCCTCTCTCCCCTCCTTCCTGACTGTCAACTCAGTCGGTATTTATGGCAGGGTAAGGACGAAGCTAGTCAATGGAAAATATACCATCTGGATAGTTTGTGTTATTTTTGCTGTTCTGTAAGCCCGTAGCCAACACCTAACATGTCATGTCACTGTTTTCTTATCTGTATGTCATGTAGTGATCCGTAGCTTGCCACCTGTTTTTTACAGAATGTTGTTATTGAACCATCAGCTCTAGCCACACAGCTAAGCCTCTATATAGAGAGTGAATGTACATGTCAATAACTGATGAGACAAATTGTATGATGCTTGAATTAATCTGTTAAAATCAATAATAATGGTTCAAAAAAAATAATTGCATTTGTATGTAGTTATGTGCTTACATACTCACAGTTGCTTGTATGTAAGAACATAGGTAGCAAACATATGATTTAATCTGGGCATGCATTTTTGATGGCCTACATGTGTATGTGTAAGTCTTGTTGCTTGTGAGCTAGAGCCTGAGAAGATGGGGTGTATTCTTGGCATTAGGGCAGCCACCCATGTCAAATGTTTGGCCATCCCTTGCATGATAGTGGGTATCCCTGAAATAGAAGTGGCCATGAAAGCATTATAGTGGTCAACGTGATAAAATAGTTTTTCTCCATAACATGATTATAGGCATCTCACCTTGGCAGGAGGATGGGTATTCAGGGTTATGGTATCTATCCCTGACATGAGGGTAGTTGTCCTTTGCTAACCAGTCATTCTTGCCCTAACATAGGTATGCCCAGCAAGTGATTATGGTGTCTATGCTTGAGACAAACATGGTCTTTCTTTACAAATCAGTCATGCTTGCTTGACACATCAATGCTATCTTGTATTCCATCTTCTTTCTTGCTATGGCTGATGCAGGAAGGACACCCAAAAGGCTGAAGAGTGGACTAGAAACACTGACGGCTTAGAAGTTGAAGAGCTGTGAATGAGAGAAAAAACAAAATAATGAAAAAACTGTGCAAGATAGGATGTGTAATATTTAGCCTCTGTCTTTCATAAAAAGGTACTTATCCTACCTAGCACAGAGAAATCTAACTTTTACACCAAGGCCTAGATGTTAACATTATGCAAATTTCAAATCTTGCAACAGCATCCATGTCAATGCTTTCTAGAAGACTAAAACTAAGGCAGTAAAAAATGAAAGCCTTGGATCTATCCACCACTTTAATAATTTATTGCAAGCTGCCAACTAAGAGTCAGACCCTAAAGGCCATAGTTTCCTGGGCAGTGTGTACACTGAATTTACCTTTGTCCACTCCCCCCTGCCGGAAGAACCAAGCACATCCAAAGGGCCAAGGTTGTAGCTAAGACTGCTTAAATGGGGGTTCTAAATTAGATCAAATGCTATGTGGAGGACAATAGGGACTCATAGCTCAGCTTGTGTGTACATAATAACATACAGGGTTGCGCCACCATGGAAAGTAAGGCGGAAGCGTGAAAAAACATGGGGTTTATATGATTCAGAATGAAAAATTATGCTTTTTCTGAGGATCGAACTGAAGTCTCCACAGCAGACTTATTAGAAATCCTTCAATAGGAGATGACGCAATAGAAAATGTCTTCCTCTTAATATCATAGTCCTCTATGAAAGTCCAGTTTCCAAAAGTGAAATAATTGGATTAACATCTCAGAGGAAATTATAAAGAATGAGAGTTGGCTGCTATAAATGGCTACAGATGGAGCTGGGTGGTTCTCTCCGACCAGCCCAATTTTGGCTGCAGCGTGTCTCACACAAATTTAATTCGCTGATTGCTATAGGCTAATGGTACAGCAGGCCTTATCTTAACAAAGAGGATAGTCGAAAAGCTGTTTGCAAACTTCAAAGGGTCTGAAAGCTGATTCAGGCTCCTTGCCACCCACCAGCATAGCCAAGAAATAGGTTATGGTTTTTCACTTTCGCAGGTATAGAGAAAATAGGGCAGCAAATTGTTCCAAAAGGAGTAGTCTTCACTCCTGCTTGTCACATCATCGTCACAGTATCACCCTGGTATCTTAAGTCATTCTACCACACCTCGCGTTTACTTTAGGAACTGCATACCTCTTTGTTTTCACTGATTGATGGGCATGTATGCTGGACCTCTAATAATAATAATAAGATAGATTATTATTGAATAGCCCGCCCCTTCCTCCTATTTGTTTGAAACAGCAAATTGTTAACTCAATTGCTACCTTACCGTGACTGTGGAAGCAAGCAGAGAAATGCAAAAAGGGGATAGAAGGACAGTTGTTCCCTCAAAATAAATGATCCCAACAGCAGATAGGGATCAGAGAGAAGCTGCAAACAACAGAGTACCAATGACTCTTCCAGTCTTGAAGAAAAACATTCTTCCCTGTGGCTTCTTTATCTAGGCTCTAGCTGAAAAAACAAGGTACCTAATGGTTTCACCTCAGACTTAGGTGATGTTGAAAGGTCCTCACATCCGAGGCAGGTGCTAGAAGATCTGCTTCTGTGGCATCCATTTATTGTTTTTCTGAAGGAAATCAGAGTACTTGTCAACCACCAGCTTCTGGAATCTGGTAGTGAACACCACTTGGAGGTAGATGTCCAGGCAGTAGTAATAGCTATACCTGGCTAGCTTAATGAAGACCTTGGACTCTGGGCAACCCAGACAGTTGATATTGTGGATAGTTGAGACATTGTCCTTGTGCAAGTGAAAGCAGTAGTCCCTTCTATCAGGCACCAGGCTGTTGATGTTAAGATTCTCCAGAATATTTACATGCATGGTTTTCTCTTAGAAGTTGCGCCTCCTGCCTATAGCTAATGAACCAAAGAGAGCATACCAACCCTCCAGGCTGGTATCTTCTATGATAACATGATCCAGGGAGATCCCAAAGATCACCCTTCAGTTACATTCCCATTCCTGAATGTGAGATAGCCACCAGAAAATCTTTTTATTAGTGTTCTGATCAAAGAATAAGTGACCTGGGTATGAGCACCCTAAAGTAGATCTGAGGCCCTGAGGCACTGACAAACCCTGTATAACAGATCAGGAAAGATGATATATATGAATGATAAAAGGCCCACAGTATGAGTCAATAACGTCAATAAAAGGAAAGGCGACATCAGGATTGTGAAGACAACTTTCCTGATTTTCACAAGCCTGTGTGGTAACAATCTCAATTTTTATGAAGTTGTTTTGATCAAACCTCATAGGATTTTCATTTCCTTGGTCTGAATGTTTACTTGTTGAAAAGAGAAGGCTTTGAAAAAACTGACCAGCCTAATTTTTTATATTATATTTTTGGAAAGATTGTCCGAATCAGTGATAAAATAATGACTACAATACGAGCTAGTATTACTCATACATGTGCAATAGCCAGTCACCAAAAAAACTTCTAACAGGAGTTGCAATGAAGAAATAAGTGATCTGCGTAAGAGCACCACTGACAGAGGTAGGAGGATTTGAGGAATTTAACAGACCAATACTATAACAGACCAGGAAAGACAGCTTCAATCGATCTTGACAAAAGGGCAACAATAAGATGCAGTTTCCGTAATGAAACAAAACGTGGTTGTTCTTGAGTGGTGTGGAGAACACTTGGGATTAAACCAAAAGGAAATTCAGTTCCTAGGTAGAAATGATTGCATGATGGAGGTAAGAAACTCTGAGGAGTTCAAGAGCTCAGTCATGAAGCACACTGGGAAAGACGGCCTGTATAGATGATGAGAGAAGACCTAGAATACGAGCAAGTTTCTGCAGTAAAATTAAAGGGGTAATAATAACCATGATGAACCCTTCCTTGATCTCTTCAAGTTTGAGCAAAGCTTGACCTGCTCCTAGGTAAATATAGAGTGGCTAAAAGATCTCTATTTTACCTAGAATTCGTGGATCTGACTTTGGCATTCAACTGTGTAAACAGGGGGAAATTATAGCACACTCTTATTTCCTATGGGCTTGACACTGTTTTGGTTCACATTTTGGCCAATTTACATGAGGGAATGAAGGCTAGAGTCTGCATTAGTCAACAGAGAGAAGTTTCTGGAGAAATAGAAATTCAGCGTGGTGTCAGGCAGGGATGTGTGTTAACCACTCTTTTATTTATTTAGTATGTGAATGGTCTCTATCCCTCACTCTCAGGACATCCCGGTAATTAGGACGAACCCACTCCCAGACGCGGATGACGTAGTGCTCATAGCACGTACACCGAGGCTACTGCATCTCCTAGTACATGCCTTTACTAACTTAATGGCCTCCCTCGACCTGCAAACCAATTTTGCCAAGTCCCACGTCATGTCTTATGGCCCCAAGTGCAGGCCCCTATCAACCCTGTCAATTGGTCCCAATGCTCTGACGAGTACATGCTCCTTTCCTTATCTGGGTGCCCAAGGTCCATGGTCTTTCAACATCGCTCATCGCACAACAACATTTTCTTCGGACAATGGGTCCCTGTGCACTCTTTCCAAACCCTTGGGTGGCGGATTCCTAGACATATAGCTAAAAATATATAAATATCAGTGCCATTCAATTGCTTTGTACAGTGCAGAGTTATGGGATATTTCTAACTGCAGGGTTATCCAACAAGAAGAATGCAGATTTCTAAGGAGACTGCTTGCACTTCCCATCTCTGCTGCCAATTACATAATTCATGAAGAACTGGGCTGTGATACCTGGAAGATTCGAACCGGATCCGGAGGGTCCTGCTCTGGTTATCAATGTGGAAAAATCCGGAGTCTGTCCTAACAAGAGAAATAATACTGGATTGCCTCTCCCTGGACAAAGGCTTGCAAATCCCCTGCATTAGTTATGTTAAGACCATTTATAGTCATATAGGAATGGAATCCTTTTTCCGGGATCCCTTGACCTGGGTTTCACTAAATAGAAGGAGGATGATGGAGGCTTTTTTCCAGGTCAAGGAGTCCCAGTGGATCGGAAGTCGCCAGACATGTTCTAACGGGCATAAGATATTTGAACTTATGTGACATCACTAACTATTTATGGATTGCCCGCAGGAGATGGGAATGTTCACTCTTACTTTGTTTTAGATTAGGCACCGTTAAGTACCTATTTTGCTTTCCCTTAGGCTATACACAGCATCTTGATTTATATCTTACCCATGTGACTTAATGCTAACCCATTTAGGCAACACTTCATCATAGTGTCGTTGCCTAGATACCAAAGCGAGAGAAGACCCTAGGGAATATGTTTATTACTTGAGTGAAATTTCACAAAATTCAAATATTTCACATTAATCAAATTGAATCCATTTTTTTAGCATTTCTGTGTTTTGCAATTTTATGTCTCTTTTGGCCCCAGGAGACTGGTTCATGCTAAAAATGTCTTCTGGGAGACATTTTCTCCTAGAACCAGGGTCCTGCCAGTATCTTGTTTTACTTTTTTTGTATGTGGTATGCTGTATATGAAATTTACACTTGAGATAGGCTGATCAGGGATGCTTTTCACAACAGAAAAAAGTCTATGCTTGCTATGGTCTCAACCTCCATTTAGAAGGCCCAGAATATACCACACATGAGAGCACACTACATTCTCTGGAAAGAAGTAGAGGTATGTCAAGTTGGTTGGTATTAATTATTCCTTTAGGAATCTTTCAGATAAAAAATGTTTGAGCAAATATGTATGTACAAAAACTAATTGTCATGGGATAGTAAAGAGCATAGGGGCTCATTATGATGGCGGGCGGACTTGGTCCTCCCACCACCTTAGCGGTGATTGGGTCCAACCGCCATGTGTGCGGCAGTCCCGCATATACAATTATGATGGGACCGCCACCGCTGCGGTCGGATTTCGCACCTTTAACATTGCGGCGGTGGTTGCTGACAGCAGCACCGCCGCGATGTTAAAAAGAGCATGTTATGCATTTCACTGCACTATGTTGTAGGCACTACACTGTGCCTGCCACTTGGTGCAGTGAAATGTAGGGTAGGGGGTACCCAGTGCACCCACACCTCCCCCTCAACACAAGGGGGGCCCACAACGGGCCCCAGAAGACATTCTCCGCTAGCCTTTCAATGACGGTTCAACCGCCACGGAAAGGCTGGTTCCGCCGGCATCATAATTGTGCCGGCGGAGCCTGCTAGGCGGAGCCGCCATTATGAGCATGCTGACTGCTCCACCAGGCAATCGTAACGATTGCTACCGGCGGAAAAACGGCGGACGGACTGTCCGTCCGCCGTGATACCCACCGCCATCATAATGTGGCGGGGGGTTAATCTCATGACAATGACAGAACGATCACTGGCCTGGCGGTGGCTATTTTTCCCCCATCGCAATGAGCCCCATAATTCGGTTGGGCAGTTTCAATTTCAAAAATTTGTGGGGATTTTGTTTCATGTTGTGCAGGAAATATCGGATTCTTGCTTGGACTGTCTAAATCTATTTTTTTGTTTAGTTGTGTTATTGACCAGTGGTGATTTAATGCACATTTTCAGCTTCATCTCGGCCTGCCCATTAGGACCAACACTACTGCTTCGCTTCACAGGGTTGAACGTTTTCCTCATTGATGTGATCTATTTTACTGTAAATGGTGCTTGGCCATATTTTCCTATGTTCCTATACATTTCCCAATTAAATCATCTTTCCCTTTTCTTTAACTTTCCTTCCAGAATATTTTCTACCCTTCTTTGCCATTAATCTATTTCTTCTTACAATTGCCTAATGGGGCACACACAGATGTTTACTTCTTTCCATTTCTGGCCATTGTAAAGGCCAGTGGTGTACATACAGAGTGGTATTAAAACACCAAAAACTGATGCATACAAGGCATTTAAAAAAGAACAGATATAAGATATTCACAAATATACAATTACATAATAATTTAGATTGGAAGTATTCCCTAAAAATCTAAAATTAAAGTAGTGACTACCCCACCCAAGCATTAAACAACTATAGCCTTGGAGTCCTCTGCTACAACCAGGCTCATCTAAGTATTCCTGGAAAGCTTCAATGTGGAAAGGAAACAGGTAACCTCCCCTGTTCCAGATTTACTTTTAGACATCCCTAGAAGACCATTAGCCCTTGGCCGGACCCTTGAGAGCCTCTGCTTGTAATTAAATATTCCCAGCGTGGACTTAAAAATCCCCATATGGCTTTCTGAACATATAGAACATTATCAGAGACCCTCATATAGCCCTTAGTTATCCACAGCTATTATGTAAACACCGCTGGCCTCCTCTCAGAGACTGTTGGTGTGCTCCAGAAATCCCCAGTATGCCCTCATAGAACACCAGCATGCACTGAAAGACCCTCAGCTTCCCCTTTGCCTCCAGTTGCTCCTTCAACTTCCATCACTGATCCCTCAAAATACTCTATTTAGCATCATTAACAGGCCCTCAAAAATCACCAGAATGTCTCAGAGTCCATATTCTGGCTTTCAGAAGCCAGAGACCATTGCAAACAACCACTGATCTTCAGTTCACCTTCATATTGCACCAGTTGGTCGATAGACTCTTAGGATGTTCAGGAAATCACAGAAGACACCCAGTTACCTGAGATAGCCCTCCACAAGTGTAATTTCACCCATTGTGACATCAGGTGTTTGTCAGACATCCCCAGTTGGCCCTCAGAGACAACGTCAACAGGGCCTCAGAGACTCTCAACCTGTCCACTCTCAGGCACTCCAGGCCACCCATCAAATTCCTATTCCAGTCATCAGTGATCCTCAGAAACCCTCAGAACCATTTAGGCTCAGATAGGCATTTATCACCCTGTCTTGGATTTTAGCTGACCCAATTTCAGAGACTCCTTGTGGCCATCAGATTGTTGCTTGAACACGAAATACCTTGAAAAGAACAAGAGGCGTTTGGCAAAACAGGAACAGATCATTTCATTAAACAATGCTGCCAGGAGCACAGCCACTTTATAGGGTCTGAGGACTATCTCAATTTACTCTCAGTCTAACACAGACTTTTATGCAGTTCATTGAATGTAATAAAATGTTTCTGGCGATACTTTGTTGATAAGGCTTTGCGTGGCTTCAAAAATATGACTTTTAGGTTTGCGCCAAACATGTACCACATTGCGTGGTGCGAGCATGATGCACAGCTCTTAGAAAAATGCCCCTTATTTAGTCAGAAGATCAACTGGTCCTCATACACCCCTGCACCAACTAGCAAAAAAATACCTGGTCCTCAGTTACTGGGGTGCCATGTTAAGCCCTGTAACATCCTCTGGCTAATCCCCTGCTTCACATTTTACATTTGATCTTCCCACCATCCTCTTCTGCAAATCTTCCACCTTTCCTGGGCAAAGGAGAACATAAACATTTCCAGTCAATTTCGGACAAGCTCCGTCCCTTCACATCCATGAAATAAGAAATGCCCAAGGAAGATGTTACTCATGATTACAAGAAAAATCCCAGTGAATGGAGAACTGATCACTGGAAGCATATCTTTTCACAAAAAAAGTCTATAGCAATGCACCTATGATTGATCCCACTGTCTTAACGTCTGCATTTGACAAAATCATAATGAGCAGTGAAACGCTTAGAAAGGAACATATATTCTAGTAGGCCTCGTTTTAGCCTCAACATATACTGCTTTGTGATAAAAATGCACACAGTCTTTAAATGTTATGTATTAAGGTGACAGTGTCTATTATAAGATGCCTGGATAACTCCCAGGTCTATTATTGAGATTCCAGAAACATGCAACAAATTAAATATTGAGGGGCTATCATGCATCTTTCTTGGTCAATGCAAACTCTGCAGCATGCAGTGGCTCCACCACCGCCAAACATGTGAATGTACTAGGAAAACGCTGGTGGGAATGCGGTTTGATGTCTCACATCTGTTTGTTTGTAGTTACACTGCCCAGTTTGCCACTTAGCTGTCACAGCTGGGAGCACATCTAAAGTTCAGTAGCCTGAAAGGAAACTCTCCCGGGGATTTTTTTTTCAAGAACACGGTTTGCACGCTGAAAGATGTGGTTTGTTCTTTGGTCCTGCAGTAAATTATTAATCCAGCATACATTTGAAAGAATAGTGCATTTCCTGCAGCTCCTGGGCCCCATTTCGCAATGGCCGTAGCTGATCCGCGTAATTAGTTCTCCTGAGTTCGATTCGGCGACGTCACTGAGGCCAGTGAGGAGAACAGGGTCATATTATCAAGGAACGGCGATAACATTATCGCCGCTTTAGTGGCAGGAAACTGCCGCTAAAGCGGCGATAATGGGCTTGATAATATGCCTTTGTGAATTCCCATAGGAGCCCAGGTTCTAGGTTTCCTGCCGCTAAAGCCTTGTTCCTTGATAATATGGCCCGTGGTCACACACAAAGCAACAGAAACTATATGATGTAAATTGCTCAAGTTACTGAGGCGGGGATGTGGCGTTACGGCTAGAGCTGAGGACTTTGGAAGTAGGGAACTGAGGGGCATATTATCAAGCCAGGCGATAAAATTATCGCAGCTTTAGCGGCAGAAAACTGCCGCTAAAATGGCGATAATGGGCTTGATAATATGCTCTATGGAATTCCAATTGAAGTACATGTTAGACGTCCTTCACATTTAACATGGGCTTCAATTGGAATTCCATAGAGCATATTATCAAGCCCATTATCGCCGTTTTAGCGGCAGTTTTCCTCCGCTAAAGCGGCGATAATTTTATCGCCTGGCTTGATAATATGCCCCCAAATTTGACTCTACACATCCGCTCAATATCCTGTGTTTCTATGCTGATCAATTAATGTATCCGGGCCTAAACAAATATGAGCATGACTTTATGTAATGTAACTGGTGTTCAAGTAAAGCGTTCCAAAATCTTCGAGTCTAGTTCGGCTATATAAAGTACTAAAATATAAAAATGTAGGGCCATATTTATGACCCGGTTTGCGTAGCTCTTGTACTACGCAATGTGGTGCAAGAGCGACGCAAACCTTAAATTAGTATTTTTGAAGTCACACAAAGTCCCTTTGCATGGCTACAAAAATATGCAGTAACACAACGCAGAGCACATTGATCAGTTGTTTCACTCTACCCTGTGTAGGCATTTCATGGGTGTTGAGCGTGGGATTTTCCCACGCAGCTCTCATGTTTTTCACGCATTCCCAGATTTACAAGACCTTGTAAACCCTGGAATGCGCCAAAAAGATACGCCTCCCCAAAGGAGGCGTAACAAGGAGAAATATCTTTATTTATCCTTGTTTTTTCCTCTTTCTATGTGTGCTGCATTATAGAACGAGGAAAAAGCTTTTCAGGATTTTTTTTGCGCAGGAAGGTGCCTCTTCCTGCACAAAAACAATCCTGCATACAACAAAGGCACTCTTGCTCCATGGTGCAAAGGTGCCTGCATTGGCGCTAGACTTCCAAAATGGAGCCAGCGCAAGGGAAAAGGACAAGAATGCACCAGATTGGATAACTACAGCGCAATCCTGGCCTTTCCGTGTGTCGCAGAGCAGCTGCAAGGTGACTTGCTGTGTCGCAGGGCAGCTGCAAGGTGACTTGCTGTGCTGCCCTGCGCCACTGTAGTCGTAAATATGGCTTTTAAGGTACAGCGTTAGCCAGAATGAGTGCGCGAAAACGTTATAGAAAGGCACTAGTGGAACACAACATTGGGCCTCATTCACATATCTATTTAGACAGCTTGATATAACCTGTTTGCACAAGTGGAAGTGTCTGCAAAGGTGCAAAACCGTGCAGAGCACCAGAAAAGGTAGGATTTTGCTTTTGAAAAAAGATTCATTTGGGAATTCTAGTGTGGTGGAATATCCATGTGTGCAACACTGGTCCCCAAGAGTGGATTGTGGGAGCTTGAAGTTGGGTCAACTTGTAAAAGTTGAACACTCACAAACTTAGAAGTTTGTCGGTATTTACCAAATGTTTGCACAAACTTTTCTGCCTGAATACACTGTTAAATGTAATGCTATAAAATGCAGAAATAAATGCATTGACGGGGTGGGAATAGAAGAGCCTTTACAGATAAGTAGGCGGATTGGTGTCTCCAAAGAGAAAGAAATGTTTCCTGTGAAGAAGCAAAAAAAAAACCGCACTATTGTGTTAGGTTCCTGCATGCTCACGTACAATTGCTACATTTCTGTATGTTTAAATGGTTACACATGTCCTTCTGGGTATCTGCAGCAGAGCTCCTGGTTGTTTGTCTAACTACTATGAGGCAGAAATGCACTCCAAATGAAGACGCAGTCTATGGGAATACATTTTCATGTATATAAATGGACCCTGTGCTTGTGTAAGGGTTGGCTCTATAAAGAAAGACTAAAAAGACAGAGGTGGAGTTAGAAAGAAAAGGTGGGAGAAGAGATGCTTGTTGGTGTGTGTGCCAGATAGTCTCTTCGCACATACCAACAATGAGTAACCGTTTGTCAAAATGGGAACAGATTTACAATCGGCACAATATGGCACATCTAAAAAAAATGGACTTCATGAAGACATATTTGAACAGGCTCATATTGAACGAGATTAATAATACGCATACAAACTAGAAAGCCATGGTTTTAAAGCCATATGTAAAATCTCTATACATACTCATGTTGATAGAGCATCTTGAATCAATGATCAAACTGTAGGTGCTTCTCTATAAATCTCTTCATTTAAGTTGAATGCTCAGCAGGAATGTATTTCACATGCAGTACCGAGGATATACATTTCCTGAAGCTGAGATTTGAGTAGTAATATTTTGTGTACTGTGAATAGTTTTGATGTGCTAGTCGCAGCACCTAATGATTCACTTCTAATTTCTTAACTGGTTTGTGTGCAGCATAATGGAGATCATTCCATCAAAACCATGAAGCCTTCTGCGCCAGTAAAACACATTTTAATACTTTAAAAACAAGAACTAAGGGGCTCATTATGAAGGCGGGAGGAGACCATAACAGTCTGAAGCCCATTGCCCTACTCTGGGTTAAAAGTACGGACCCGCCCTCGGAAGGCGTGTCATGAGGAAAGAGACCGGATCTATATAAGTCCACCCTAGTATTCGGTTTAGCTGCTGCACAAGCATTTATGCTCAGGTTGAGGAGAAATACCTTATTTTTAACGACATTCGCAATATTTATGTGACATACGCTATATATTAAACGCAACTCCTCCAAATATTAGAAAAAATGTAGAATTGGGTCAGCAAATAGTTGAAATTACTTCTCCATAAACTACTGTACTGTTTTATTGCAATTAATATTTATATGCCATTTTGGGTATTGGCAAACACTTATAATCAATGTGGTGTGATTGGGACTTTTGGAACATTGATTTCTGTGTTTATCTATCCTATCTGGCTGCATCTTTTGTTGACCCTCTATCAAATAAAAGGGAACAGGTTTCCCCGCCACTCCAGCTAAATCCAAAGTTACATAATTTCAGGAGGCCTCTCTAAATAACATTTTGGAAGAAATATAGGCAATACATGGTAACACTGAAATCATCAGCAACAATATTAAGAAAATGCTTAGTTATCTATGATAGTGTCAGACAATGAAATCAATATTAATGACAATAAGAAAAGGTTTGATCACATTACTCCCATAATAAACAAAATTACTCCTATAAAAAATTTTTCTTTTGGGCCGACTGGCCATTGTCAAGATGTTTTTCATACTGTGGATCCTATATGTTCTTCAGAATATGTTCTCCAGAACTTCCCACTCACCAGGGATTCACTGCATTGTTTTGCAGGGTCTGCTTCTTTGTGTGGTCAGATCAGCCACCGCATAGATTCTGGCAGGTGCATGCAATCAACAGATGATGGCGGGATGGGCATGGCATATCCCTGCCTTTAGTATTGGGCACTGCAGCTGCTGGGACTGAATGAGTGGTTTGCGAGAGATGGCACAATCCTGCCCACCATGCTAAATTAGCCATGGCTGGCCTGGATGAGGTTCTGGATTCGAGGCAACCTAGGTGGGATTGTTGACTTGGAATCAACCCTGAGTTGGATAGGGTGGAGCCACAAGTTTACAGTAGAAACATCTCGGTAGAGGGGACGCTGGCTGGAGCACTGTTCACTGCTTCAGGGATTTAGAAAATGGGATCTAATTGGTGTTAGAATCTGGGGTCTCTGGTTGGCGCAGGTATGCACTTGCGACAAGCAGGGACCCTTTCCTCTAAGTCAGGGCAAAGGATCACCTCTTTAAAAATAACCCCTGCTCACCCTCTAGGTAACGTGGCGCGAGCAGTCAGGCTAGATTTCCAGAGGGCATATAGGTTAAGCGTTCAAGTTGTCCCACACAATAATCACCACCCCACCACACAAAGACACAAGGCTGTATTTATATCCAAAATATAACTCTTTATATAAAAGGTTGTCTTTCAGGCAGGTTGCATAAATACAGTTCTCTTGGTAAATTAGGGTTCCAGTTACTTGTAAAGGTTTAAGGGCAGCCACAGGTTTCAAAAGGGCACAGTTCTGTTTAACATAAGTTCTTTAGGTCTTCGGGGTACTTCGTAGCGCCTTTGGGGTGCCCTTGGCAAGGTTTTAACAGGACCTTGCCGTTTCTCACGCTTCCCGCGTGAGCCGGAGTACGCTTGCCGAGTCTCACGCTTCTCGCGTGAGCACAGGCAATGATTTCCAATGTAGTACGGCTCAGGCTGCCAGGGACGCTTCGTACCTCAAGGGAAGCACCGGTACGGTGCGAACTCGGCTGAGTACGGGGCGAACCAAGGTAGGTTACCAGGGCAGTACGCTTCAAAATAGTACGGTGCGAACTCAGAGGCGTGGAATGGCAGTACGGTGTAAGCAGTACGCTTCAAACAGTATGTTTTTTTAAAGGCGATCACGGCTCGTATGAAGCAAGTACGAGCCAGACAATGCTCACCACGTCCCCGATACTTCGATGGCAGGTACGGCTCAAACACTGGCAGTACGAGCCAAATCCACAGCCCAAGGTCCACACAAGGCACTTACGATGTCAGTACGGGCCGTACTAGCGCACCAGACTGGGTGATTTTAAAGGCGGGTACGCTTCGAACACCGGAAGCTCTCGATGAAAGTACGGTCCGTACAAAAGCAAGTACAAGCCGTACGTGTAGCGTGAACTCACCAAAACCTTGCAGTCTCTTAACGGGGGAGTTCGGGGCGGCCTCGCAGTCCAGCACCAGGGCGTCCCACGTCGCGCTGCAGTCTCTGATGTTGCAGGGACGGCGAAGCTTTGTGGGGCGTTTGGACAGGTCACAAGTCACCACGAAGGGGGCAGAAGCAGGAGGGCAGCCTCGGGGTGATGTCATAGCGCAGCGCGCTGTTAGCTCCGTCTGGATGCAGCGAACCAGGGCACCATTAGGTCTTGACAAAGGTCTCTATAACCCGGCGGGGATCACAGGGGCTCAGCGCTCAGACACATAAATCTTCTCCTTGCGTTGCGAGCTACGGCTCGAGGGGGCAGCTGCTTACTTTGCTCGGGCTGACAGGCCTTTACGTTGCTCACAGCCACTCCAGCAGCAGAAGTCGCGTTGCTCTGCGAGATCAGGGGATGCACCAGTTCTCCAGGGTCAGCTTGTAGAATCACTTCTAGGCACCTCTCCTCTTCTTTCAGGAAGTAGCGCCCACTGTTCCTGGGGCGCAGATCAGGGGGCAAGTTCACTAGCAAGCCCTTGGAGATTGTTTTCAGCACAAGTTGATTAAAAGTCTTTTCTGTAGTCTTTTCTTCCTCTCCTTCCAGCAGCAGGCACCCACTGCAGGCCAGTCTCTTAGGCAGAGAGACAGTATTCCTCCTTCAGCTTCTCCAGGTCCTTCTCCTTCAGGCAGAGGCTCGTCTTGGCGTCAACAGGATCTGATTTTTTAGGAGCCAGGCTCCTACTTTTATACACCAATTCTTTTGTTCTTTAGCGCCAGGGGGCCTGGGCCTGGCTCAGTCCAGTTTTTGGAGCACTTTGTTGTGGTGACTCTGCGCTTTCCTTTCAGCAGCAGGGCAGAGACATCAGCCGCTCCACAGGGGGCGGCGCCGGCTTTGAGCTGGCAGAGCACAGGTCTATTCAAGAGTCAGGGTGTACTCCTCCCACCCATCCTGGTGTAATCTCTCTACCCACCACCTGGCAGCCAACCTGTCTCTGGGGATTCCCCAACCCTGCTCCTTACTGTTACTAGGCAGAACACACACACACACAGCCCAGAGGCGGACTGAATGGCCAGGTCAGTAAATACTAACTTTCTAAAAGTAGTATTTACAAACACAGGATATTAAAATAAACTTTACTAAAAGAAGTATTTTATTATTCTGAGTCCAGGCATACTAAACATGACTTTCTACCATGCTCTATGAGTCCACTGGGGTCACAGCGTGTAGTGACTCCAGCAGCCCATTCTGGCCTACGGAGAGCAGGTAGCCTTCAATAGTGAAAAACGAAAATGGCTGTAATTCACTATTAAGACATGCCACACACATCAGGGCATGTCCTACCTTATGCCTACAATGCACCCTGCCCATGGGCCTACCAGAGGGGTGACTAATATGTAGTTAAGGGAAGGTTTAGGGACTGGCAAGTGGGTGCACTTGCGCAGTCAGCGCGACGGTACCAGACCGCGCGCAGGTTCTGCAGTGGCAGACCCTAGACACATTTTACTAGGCCGCTTCTGTGGGTGGCACAACCAGTGCTGCAGGCCCACCAGCAGCATTTGTATTTACAAGCCCTGGCACTCCTGGTGCACTTTACTAGGGGCTGACAGTAAACCAAATAAACCAATCATGGACACCAATCAATGTATACACTTTACAAAAAGGGAGCACTTGCACTGTGGCACTGATTAGCAGTGGCACAGTGCCCTGAGCAGCTAACACCAACAAAACACAATGAGGCACATCAGCAAAAAGTGGAAGGGAAACTCACGCCAAGGTGCCAGGTCTAACACGTGTCCCCTCCAGCTGAAATGTGGGGGGAACTACCCTACCCCAGGGAGTTCCTCTTCACTAAGGTGGAAAAACCTGGACAGACCGTCAGCATTGGCGTGATCTGTGCCAGGGCGATGCTCCACCGTAAAGTCCATACCCTGTAGGGAGATGGACCACCTCAACAGTTTTGGGTTTTCACCCCTCATTTGCATCAACCATCTGAGGGGCCTGTGGTCGGTCTGAACCCGGAAGTGAGACCCAAACAAGTAGGGTCTTAGCTTCTTCAGCGCCCAGACCACAGCAAATGCTTCCCGCTCTATCGCACTCCACCTTTGTTCCCGTGGAAGTAACCTTCTACTAATAAAGGCTACAGGTTGGTCCCAGCCCTCCTCAGTCATCTGTGAGAGAACAGCCCCTACACCATGCTCTGATGCGTCTGTCTGTACTAGGAATTCTTTGGAGAAGTCAGGAGCCAAGAGCACGGGCGCCGTGCACATGGCAGTTTTCAGGGTGTCAAAGGCCTTCTGACAGGTGTCAGTCCATATCACTTTTCTGGGCTGCTTCTTCGAAGTCAGCTCTGTCAAGGGGGCAACGATGCTGCCATACCCCTTGACAAACCTCCTGTAGTACCCCGTGAGTCCTAAAAAGGCCCTCACCTCCATCTGGGTCTTTGGGGGCTCCCAAGCCAGGATGGTTTCTATCTTGGGTTGTAGGGGCGCCACCTGGCCGCTCCCCACCTGGTGTCCCAAGTACACCACGGACCCTTGCCCGATCTGACACTTGCTTGCCTTGATCGTGAGGCCTGCCTTGCGCAGTGCCATCAACACTTCCCAGAGATGTTGCAGGTGTTCTTCCCATGTGCCGCTGAACACTGCGATGTCATCCAGGTATGCTGCGCTGAACTCGGTCAGTCCAGCCAACACCTGGTTGACCAACCTCTGGAAGGTGGCAGGGGCATTCTTCATCCCAAATGGCATGACACGGAACTGGAAATGCCCATCTGGTGTGGAGAATGCAGACCTCTCTTTGGCCCCATCAGTTAAGGCGATCTGCCAGTACCCAGACGTTAGATCAAACGTGCTGAGGTACCGGGCAGCCCCTAACCGATCGATGAGCTCATCAGCTCTGGGGATGGGGTGCGCGTCAGTCTTCGTGACTGAATTGAGTCCTCTGTAGTCCACACAGAACCGGAGTTCGGGTGTGGCACCCGGCGCTGCAGCCTTTGGGACCAAGACCACTGGGCTGGCCCAAGGACTGCTGGAGGACTCAACCACCCCAAGAGCAAGCATCTTTGAGACCTCCTCTTTGATGCAGGCTCTGACCCTGTCAGTTACCCTGTAAGCCTTGTGCTTCACAGGTAAGCTGTCTCCTGTATCCACATCATGGACGCACCAATCTGTGATACCAGGAACCAGGGAGAACAGGTCAGGAAACTGCCCCAGCAGCTGGCGGCAGTCATCCTGTTGCTCAGGGGTCAGGGTGGGTGAGAGGTTAACTCCATCCACTGACCCGTCCTGCTCTGAGGCTACCAAGAGGTCAGGAAGAGGTTCTGACTCCTCCTCCGTCCCATCATCGGTGGCCAAGAGCATGCCCACTTCGGACCTCTCCAAGTGGGGCTTGAGGCGATTGACATGTAGGACCCTTAAGGGGTTCCTAGGAGACTGCAAGTTCACCAAGTAGGTGACAGAACTCTTGCGCTCCACAATCTCAAAGGGTCCTGTCCACTTGTCCTGGAGTGCACAAGGCTCCACAGGGGCAAGGACCCATACCTTTTGACCAGGTTGAAGCTCAACCAGAGTGGCATTCTGGTCGTACCACCGCTTCATTTCCTCCTGGCTGGCTTCCAGATTTGCCTCAGCAAGTTGCCTGAAATGCCTAGTCTGGTTCCTGAAGGCCAGCATGTAACTAAATACATTCTGGGGAGGTTTCCTGGGAGATTGCTCCCAGCCTTCCTTGACCAGACTCAGAGGTCCACGTACAGGGTGACCATACAGAAGCTCAAAGGGACTGAACCCCAGAGACTTCTGTGGCACCTCACGGTACGCAAAGAGAAGGCATGGTAAGAGGACGTCCCACTTACGCCTCATTGGTCCTTCAAGGCCCATGATCATGCCCTTTAGGGTTCGGTTGAACCGCTCAACCAACCCGTTTCCTTGTGGATGGTAAGGGGTGGTGAACTTGTATGTCACACCACACTCTTGCCAAAGGGATTTCATATATTTCGATATGAAATTGGTCCCCCTATCGGACACCACCTCTAGAGGGAATCCTACTCGTGAGAAAATTCCCATCAGTGCTCGTCCCACCACGGGGGCCGTCACTGTCCTCAGAGGGATGGCTTCAGGGTACCGGGTGGCATGGTCCACCAAGACCAGGATAAACCTGTTGCCCATGGCTGTCTTGGGGTCCAGTGGCCCCACAATGTCAATCCCCACTCGCTGGAATGGGGTACTGACCACAGGGAAAGGTTGGAGTGGAGCTTTCAGCTTCCTTCCACTCTTGCCACTTGCCTGGCAAGTCTGGCATGTCCTGCAGTGAGTATCAGAACTCCTGCGCATTTGGGGCCAATAGAAGTGGGTGACAAGCCTTTCAAAGGTCTTGTCCTGCCCCAAATGCCCTGCTAATGGCACGTCGTGAGCCAGCCCCAGTAGGAAGGTTCTGAACGTCTGGGGTACCACCAGCGCACGGGCTGACCCAGGATCAGCAACCTTAGGCTCTGAGTATAGGAGGTCGTTCTCCCAGTAGATCAAGTGAGTTCCGGACTGATCACCATTGGCCTGGGCTGCAGCCTGCTGCCGCATACCCTCTAGAGAGGGGCACTCTTTCTGCTCCCTGCAGAATTCCTCCCTGGAGGGGCCTCCTTCTTGCTGCCAATGGGTCAGCTCAGGCAGGTCCCCCAGTTCGGCTATCTGTTCCCCTGTAGGCTCCAGGGCATCCCCCTCAAGGTCTGCTTCCTCCTGGGCCGTGGGAACTTCAGGAGCCGGTTTCCCGTGCCTCCCTTGCCCTTTCTCTAAGGCCGGTTCATGGGCCTCTCCCTCAGGCTCCATGGTCCCTTCAACACCCCTACTGGCTGCCATTGACCGGGTGGTCACGCACGCCCAATCAGGTAAACCCACCATCCGCAGATGGGCTGTCTTCTCCACCTTTTCCCAAGGGGAGCTCTCCAAGTCATTCCCTAGGAGACAGTCTACAGGCATGGCAGTTCTCACAGCGACTTGCAGAGTACCAGAGACCCCCCCCCACTCAAAGGGAACTTGAGCCATGGGACAATGACTCTCCGTGTTGTCAGCATTGACAACCCGACAATAGGCATGGGGTACGACCTGCTCTTGAGATACCAGGTGCTGCCGCACTGCAGTCACGCTGGCTCCTGTGTCTCTAAGAGCCTCTACCTTCTTCCCATTGACGGTCACCACTTGCCCATATTTCTTAGTGTTAGAGGGCAAGTTGGCTTGGGGGACCATCTCACTGTCTCCTAGTGAGACTAAGGTCATCTGGACGGGGTCCCACCCACCTTGGACTTCTACCTCCTCCCCAAAGGCTACTGTAGCCACTTGCCTGGGTGGAGCACCAGTGGGTGCTGGCTTCACATACTGGCGACACTTAGAATCACTGGCAAAGTGACCTAGCTCGCCACATTTATAACATTGAGGGGGCCCCTTGGGAACAGGTTTACCTGTCGGGGCCCCTGTCGGCTTCGGGGTTGGGGGAGGCTGAGAACCTTTCTGCTGGTTCCCTTGGGTATTACTTTGGGGGCCTTGTTGGAACCCTTTCTGTTTTCCCCTGTCCCCCCCACTCTTCTGCTGGGGACCCTGCCCACCCTTGGCGGAGTCTCCCACGTGACCCTTGTGGACCCTGGTGCTGAGCCAGCGGTCCGCCTCCTCAGCAAGCTTCCTAGGGTTAGTCAGCTTGCTATCTATCAGGTGTTGGCGTAGCTCAGGAAAACAATTAAGCGACAAGTGCTCCCATGCAATTAAATCAAAGAGACCTTGGTAATCATTAACTTTGCTACCCTTCACCCAGCCATCCAGTGCTCTGCAGAAAAAGGTCACATACTCCACATACGTACCCCCCGCAATCTTGGTACACCCCTGAACCTCTGTCTATACATTTCAGGAGTTAGCCCATATCTGGTCATTAAAGCTTCTTTCATGTGGGGGTAAGAATTCTGTATGTCAAAGGGCAAATCTAAAAGTGTGTCCCGCCCCTCACTGAGGAACCGTCCCCACAACCCCGCTCCCCATTCTTTCTCAGGGACCCGGTGGGAGGACATGGCTACCTCATAGGCCCGGAACCATTGCCCTATGTCATCATTCCTGAAGAACTCTTTAACTACATCTTTTGGGATGTACACCCTTGACTCTACCTGCACCGGCGTTGCGCTGCCACCAGAGGGAGTGTTCTCCAAACTTTTCTCTTGTATCGCCAGTTCCCTCATTCTGGCGTCGTGCTCCATCAGAGCCTTTCTCTCTTCCAGAGCTATTTTCTTTTCTTCCAGGGCCATTTTTAGTTTCGCCAAAGTGACTTCCTGTTCTCTTGCAGCCTGTCTGTCTGCCAGCTCTCCTGGCGACAGGTCTCTGCCAAAGCTGTGGATGCTCTCTGCTGGCTCCACTGGCACAATCTCTGGTACACCATCACCAGCTGCACCCCTTGATTCCATCCAGGCTCTCAGCGCCTTGTAGAGGTCTGGTTTGTTTTTGCATCCTGCATGTGGAACCTTGAATTTCATGCAGAAGTACTTGAGTTGCTTTTTTGTGTAGTCGTCCAGTTTTGATGCATCCCATTCCACTTCCATCCCAGAGGCTTCAGATGCTGTGCTGGTTGAGCCCGGCATGGCTTCAACGCAAGGGATCTTTTCTTGGCAGGCGAAATTAAATGGCAAAGTTCTGTGGCTTAAGCTACTGGACCGCCTACTGTGCAATGGTTAGCAATCACTGCGCAGACAACAAGAACGCAAATCCGTAAATCCGCTCCGCTGCCACCAATGTTAGAATCTGGGGTCTCTGGTTGGCACAGGTATGCACTTGCGACAAGCAGGGACCCTTTCCTCTAAGTCAGGGCAAAGGATCACCTCTTTAAAAATAACCCCTGCTCACCCTCTAGGTAACGTGGCGCGAGCAGTCAGGCTAGATTTCCAGAGGGCATATAGGTTAAGCGTTCAAGTTGTCCCACACAATAATCACCACCCCACCACACAAAGACACAAGGCTGTATTTATATCCATCTCACAGGGATAGCCAGGACGGGTTCCCCAGCGGTCTACAGCGCCACGACGCCTCAGGGCAGCAGTGCGCTTTACAAAACACATACATTTTACATTTACATTTATATAAAAGGTTGTCTTTCAGGCAGGTTGCATAAATACAGTTCTCTTGGTAAATTAGGGTTCCAGTTACTTGTAAAGGTTTAAGGGCAGCCACAGGTTTCAAAAGGGCACAGTTCTGTTTAACAAAAGTTCTTTAGGTCTTCGGGGTACTTCGTAGCGCCTTTGGGGTGCCCTTGGCAAGGTTTTAACAGGACCTTGCCGTTTCTCACGCTTCCCGCGTGAGCCGGAGTACGCTTGCCGAGTCTCACGCTTCTCGCGTGAGCACCGGCAATGATTTCCAATGTAGTACGGCTCAGGCTGCCAGGGACGCTTCGTACCTCAAGGGAAGCACCGGTACGGTGGGAACTCGGCTGAGTACGGGGCGAACCAAGGTAGGTTACCAGGGCAGTACGCTTCAAAATAGTACGGTGCGAACTCAGAGGCGTGGAATGGCAGTACGTTGTAAGCAGTACGCTTCAAACAGTATGTTTTTTAAAGGCGATCACGGCTCGTATGAAGCAAGTACGAGCCAGACAATGCTCACCACGTCCCCGATACTTCGATGGCAGGTACGGCTCAAACACTGGCAGTACGAGCCAAATCCACAGCCCAAGGTCCACACAAGGCACTTACGATGTCAGTACGGGCCGTACTAGCGCACCAGACTGGGTGATTTTAAAGGCGGGTACGCTTCGAACACCGGAAGCTCTCGATGAAAGTACGGTCCGTACAAAAGCAAGTACAAGCCGTACGTGTAGCGTGAACTCACCAAAACCTTGCAGTCTCTTAACGGGGGAGTTCGGGGCGGCCTCGCAGTCCAGCACCAGGGCGTCCCACGTCGCGCTGCAGTCTCTGATGTTGCAGGGACGGCGAAGCTTTGTGGGGCGTTTGGACAGGTCACAAGTCACCACGAAGGGGGCAGAAGCAGGAGGGCAGCCTCGGGGTGATGTCACAGCGCAGCGCGCTGTTAGCTCCGTCTGGATGCAGCGAACCAGGGCACCATTAGGTCTTGACAAAGGTCTCTATAACCCGGCGGGGATCACAGGGGCTCAGCGCTCAGACACATTAATCTTCTCCTTGCGTTGCGAGCTACGGCTCGAGGGGGCAGCTGCTTACTTTGCTCGGGCTGACAGGCCTTTACGTTGCTCACAGCCACTCCAGCAGCAGAAGTCGCGTTGCTCAGCGAGATCAGGGGATGCACCAGTTCTCCAGGGTCAGCTTGTAGAATCACTTCTAGGCACCTCTCCTCTTCTTTCAGGAAGTAGCGCCCACTGTTCCTGGGGCGCAGATCAGGGGGCAAGTTCACTAGCAAGCCCTTGGAGATTGTTTTCAGCACAAGTTGATTAAAAGTCTTTTCTGTAGTCTTTTCTTCCTCTCCTTCCAGCAGCAGGCACCCACTGCAGGCCAGTCTCTTAGGCAGAGAGACAGTATTCCTCCTTCAGCTTCTCCAGGTCCTTCTCCTTCAGGCAGAGGTTCGTCTTGGCGTCAACAGGATCTGATTTCTTAGGAGCCAGGCTCCTACTTTTATACACCAATTCTTTTGTTCTTTAGCACCAGGGGGCCTGGGCCTGGCTCAGTCCAGTTTTTGGAGCACTTTGTTGTGGTGACTCTGCGCTTTCCTTTCAGCAGCAGGGCAGAGACATCAGCCGCTCCACAGGGGGCGGCGCCGGCTTTGTGCTGGCAGAGCACAGGTCTATTCAAGAGTCAGGGTGTACTCCTCCCACCCATCCTGGTGTAATCTCTCTACCCACCACCTGGCAGCCAACCTGTCTCTGGGGATTCCCCAACCCTGCTCCTTACTGTTACTAGGCAGAACACACACACACACAGTGCAGAGGCGGACTGAATGGCCAGGTCAGTAAATACTAACTTTCTAAAAGTAGTATTTACAAACACAGGATATTAAAATAAACTTTACTAAAAGAAGTATTTTATTATTCTGAGTCCAGGCATACTAAACATGACTTTCTACCATGCTCTATGAGTCCACTGGGGTCACAGCGTGTAGTGACTCCAGCAGCCCATTCTGGCCTATGGAGAGCAGGTAGCCTTCAATAGTGAAAAACGAAAATGGCTGTAATTCACTATTAAGACATGCCACACACATCAGGGCATGTCCTACCTTATGCCTACAATGCACCCTGCCCGTGGGCCTACCAGAGGGGTGACTAATATGTAGTTAAGGGAAGGTTTAGGGACTGGCAAGTGGGTGCACTTGCGCAGTCAGCGCGACGGTACCAGACCGCGCGCAGGTTCTGCAGTGGCAGACCCTAGACACATTTTACTAGGCCGCTTCTGTGGGTGGCACAACCAGTGCTGCAGGCCCACCAGCAGCATTTGTATTTACAAGCCCTGGCACTCCTGGTGCACTTTACTAGGGGATGACAGTAAACCAAATAAACCAATCATGGACACCAATCAATGTATACACTTTACAAAAAGGGAGCACTTGCACTGTGGCACTGATTAGCAGTGGCACAGTGCCCTGAGCAGCTAACACCAACAAAACACAATGAGGCACATCAGCAAAAAGTGGAAGGGAAACTCACGCCAAGGTGCCAGGTCTAACAATTGGTATATTGAAGATGAAGAATGTCTGGCAGGGCACCTATATAAAGTTGTTCCTGAATCTTCAAATTGAACTTGAATTATATAAATCCCTGCTTTACAGATACATACAACTATGTCATGCACACCACATGGGTCCTCTCTCCATTGTACCTGATTACAGCCCACTGGGTGCCAACATCCTTATAGGCCCCTTAGGTAAAGGGGGATATCCCAGATCTACAAAACACTGGTCATCAACTCGTTGACCTTCATCTGTGGCAGAAAGCAATATGGGAGGCGTGGTTAGGTCCCCTTGTTGTGAGTGACTGAAGAGATACTTGTATGGCACCATGCTTACTTCTTATTGCGGCTGTACTTCGATTTATACAGCTTAAATATTTACAAACTGCCAACCTCATGCCTCAAAGATTGTGGTGTGTGAGAAAAAGCTCCCTGTGCCCGAATGTTTTTAATACCCATATGGAATAGGGAAGAGTTTGTTGCTGTGGTCTGGAGTTGTCCATTAATTGCAACGTACTGGCAGGGGATCTTTACTTCCTTATTGAAAACTCAGGAAAACCCAGTGGAACTCTTGTGGGAGCTCGAACCCCAATAATTTACTGAGCTCCAATATCTTGATCACCCAAATTATCTCCATAGATTCGGCGCCAGCACTCTAGAGCTAGCATCAAGAGACACTACCTTCCACACCACCAGGTCAAGCAAATAGCAGAGTAAAATCAGAAATAGTGGCTTGGTCCAGTCAAGCACTGAGTTTCCTGATTATGTGATCGCTAGGCTAGACAGACCCCTTCGTACAAGGGGAGGACTGGATTTGATTTTTAAAATCTCTCAAAACTGTTTGTTAGAACCCATATGCTCGTGTTCATCCGATACATATGAGATGGACCGTTTGAGAATCAAATTAAATCATCACTTTGCACTTTCAGGTCTCTTGGTCAACCACCCTCTGGGTCCCAGGAGTATGTTTATCAAGGACTAGAGCCTCACATTGGAACCTTCCATTATCTGCCCCAATTTTACAATCCTGGGTGACTTTTATTTCCATCTGGAGGACACAGAGGGGTCGATTCGATCCTGGATTTTTTTTTCCTGTACGACTCGTATCTGTATTTTTTTACGTACGAATCGTACAAGTCCCATACAAACGGCGAAGTACGATTCGTACGTGAAAAATACATACGAATCGCCTCGGGAAAAGTCTACGAGACGTCCCCGGACAGTTTTAAATACAAATCGTAAAACTGAAGTCCGAGAGCGCAAGTACGATCCGTACCGCCCGTCTGAAAACACAAGCGCACGGAAAAGGCCCCGTACGGAGCGAACTTTGTACGACCCCTACCCCGAGTACACTTGTGCCCTGGGTACGCGTCGTACGGCCTCCCCAGCCTCCCACCCCTCCCGCGTATGTCCGCACTGCATCACCCACCCCCCGTATGTACGGACCGTACCCCCCAACCGCGTATGTACGCACCGTACCCCAGGCGTACCCCAATCCTCGTGTATGTACGGACCGTACATACGCGAGGATTGGGGTACGCCTGGGGTACGGTCCGTACATACGGGGGTGGGGGGTACGGTCCGTACATACGCGGGTGGGGGGTACGGTGCAGACATACGCACCGTACATACGCATTGTTGGCCTATGTACGGTGCGTACCCCAACAGCGCATATGTACGCACCGTACATATGCACTGTTGGGGTACACACCGTACATGATGACACGTACGATGTGGGTGATGGCGTGTACGTCGCATACCAGGCCCCCTTTTCCTCGTGCATCGCAGCGTACTTAGCTTTTCCGGCACTTTTTGGCTCCCGTAAAAATATAGCCGTGCGGAGTGCTGTAGGTACGAATCGTACTTGCTGGTCAGTAAAACGCTGCCTGACTCCATGCGGACGTCGCGTACGTGCTGTCCAGGATCAGAATTGTATGTATTTTTTAGCCGTACGGTGTTTTTTATGATCGTATTTTCTGGTTTGTAAGGTGGAATTCCCGGGTACGAGTCGTACAGAGAAAATGCTCCATATGACCATTTGTACCCGGGTTTTACAGGATCGGAATCGGCACCAGAGAGTAGTGACTTTACAAGGTTGCTGGAATTAATGAAGAATTTTGGTTTAACTCAAGTTTTGGATTTACCTACTCATATAGCAGATCACACCTTAGATGGTGTTTTTGTTAACGATAAGGCTCTGGAGAGGGGAAATTTTCTCCCGATGTGCTGGACAGACCAATTAATAGTACCTTTTCAAATTAATGTACAGAATGATAGAGGTCAGCGGCAGAGCAATGCCACCACTTTTAGGAGGAAGAATAAAATGACGTATAAAGAATTAGAAGTAGCATTGAGTGAATCCCTAGTAAGGACTAATAGAACACTGGAGCACACTGCAGAGGATTTTAACATATGGGTTGCTAATGGTATCGATTAGATTGCCCCCCTTAGCTCTAAGTCCCAGACCAGAAACAGAACATCTTCTGCCTGGTTCTCAGAGGACTCAATAATTCTCAAACTTCAGTGTAGAAGGCAAGAGCGGAGATGCAGGCTTTCGCCCTCTACTGATAAAAAAAATAAGCATAAGGAATTGTTGCACAGATATAAGCGTGCCATTGTGACAGCTATGTCACCTTACTTTTCTATTAAAATCAGGTTGGCTATTAATACACCTAAGGAACGTTTTAAAGTGATCAACCGTCTTTCCACTCTGCCGGCCCAGCAAACTGTGGAAAGTTCACAAGGCTTTTGTAACATAGTGACAGCTCACTTCAGGGACAAATTCATGAAGATTGTGTCTGACTTCAATGATAATAAAGACAGCCCCCCCCCCCCCCCCCCAAGATAAAACTGAGGAGATGATCAATCCTGCCTCATCTGCCATCCCCCTATTTCTTTTTAAAAGATAAAGAGCTACTTTTGCACTTAAAATCCGGCTCAGTGGATGACCCGTGCACTTCCAGAATTCTACAATTGGTCCTGGATCAGATTGCCTCCTTTCTAGCTTTTAATCAAATTCTTATTACTTGTATTTGAAACAATAGTCAACCCCAGTAAAAAGAAACCTAATGGAGAACCTGAGGACATAAACATTTTGCATCCTATTTCTTTTTTACCTGAAAATCCTGGAAAATTTTTACACAGGTTTCAAAACACGAAAACTCTAGGCAAATGGTAAATACCGCATCTAATAAAGATCATAAGCTTATCCATAAATACAAGTAGACGACCGAATAGTCCATACCACTCTGCCTGAACGATGTTAAGTATAAAACTGCAACGGCTATAAGGAAAATCATGCTGTTGCGACAAATGCACCCAGACTCTTTCCTGACTCATGGGAACCTCGGTTTGTATAAAACCATCTGACTCTCAAATGACATGCAGTAGGGTGCTCGATGATCTTACAAGCCGACATTATTTACAACTTACTTTCGTCACAGCCACTGTTCGGTGTTCACTCGCTCACGGGAGCCATCAGCAGCCGGTCGAGTTAGATGCTTGTCATATAAACATGCGAAAGCAGCCAGAAACTCCACCCGCTCACTGGGAGGGATTCTGGGATATGCAGTTTAAAAGCGCACTTCATTAAGTTAGAGGCTAAGGAAAGCCGGTACAGACAGTATTTAATAGTGTATATGGCTACACAATGTTTCAAATTCAAAACAGGTGCAAACCATCCTATTTAATGGGTAAGCTGTTCAATTCAGACATTTCATTAAGCCCGTTTGCCACAGTGTTAAAGTATAGAAAGGCAAGCTTCCTTGCGATTCAATCTCATATCAAGGTCCACACCACGGGGATCCGATTTGATTGTAGCTAGTACCATCTATCTGACACTGTCTTCAGTATGGTGCTTTTCAAGCCAATGATTACCAGAAGACAGGATTTATGTTGGATGAGTCTTTGGTGAATCTCCTGATTAGTTTTGCCAATGTACACCTGCTCACAGGGGTACCTCACTGCATTGACCACGTTTTTCGTTTTACAATTTGAAAATGATTTATGTATCCATTTAACATGGTTATGTTTAAAGAGCGTACCTTCTATAGATAATATGTAGAAATAATAAATAGAAAAACCTTTTTAAATGACTTTGACTGAGAGTGTCTTGAAACATTTATGGTTGGACTTTGTGAACCAAAGAAGTGCTAGAAATTGGACTCATATTTGCGTGGCCTCTCTGTCCTATTGCACAATGCCATGGTGCACTGCAACTGAGGGCCGCTCGCTTGTCCAGTATTTTCCCTCTGGTTGTTACGCATCGGGCCGATTCGCGACACGCGGTGCTACCTGTTTCCTCTTCACCGAACCCAGCGCCACCCGCGACGCCTGTTGGTTTTCGGGTACGCCACATACTTGCACGGTGGCCCATCCGCTTCTCAAGGCACCTTGGGACATTACACTCACCTGGAGTGAGCGTCTGGTGTTTCCCCTTCCTTGGGGGCCATATTGTTGCTCTCCTCTTCCCCTTGATACCAGAAGGTAAGAGTGGAGGGTTACTTACCTTCCTAACATGGATATCTTTCTGTAATGCACTTCTCTCTTTTCCCTATCCAAGATGCCAAAGCCACTCCTTCTTGTTTTCTCACTTCCTGTTCCTGTATGTCACTTCCTGTTCCTGTACGTCACTTGCTGTTTTTTCTGTATATAAGGGATCAGAACCTTTCCTTCCTTATGTTGCAACACTCCTTGCTCCTGCTGGTGTGTCCTCGCTCCTGATGGATCCGTGGTTCCTCTTTTGGCAATTCCTTTCTTCCATTGGTGCTTCTTTTCCCCTTGTGCCTTCTGCTACAGCTTGTCTTCCAGTCTTCTCCTGGTTCCTTTTGGGCTCCTGGTCTTCCAGTGTTTTCTGGCTCCTTGTCTTCTCCTTCATTCCTGGAGTCTCATTATCAACATCAGAGGTTTTTTCAGGGCCGGACTGGCTGCCGGACTTTTTGGTGTGCTGCCAAGCTGGGGGCTGATTTAGTTGATGGGGACCTGTGTGTGCTTAAAACCATTCATTTTGCTCTGTTTATTTAGAAACACACGCAGGTCCCCATCAACGAAATCAGCCCCCTCCACAGTGAAATCATCTGCCAGCTTGGCAGCACATCAAAACGCCCGGTAGCCAGTCCGGCCCTGTTTTTTTTCTCCTCTGGGCTCTTCCTCTTGGGACTCCTTCTGGAGGGCACTGGCTGCTTAGGCTTTCATTGTTAGCAGAACCGTGGCTACTGGAAGGGGTCAACCCTATCTCAGCCAAACCAGGACTTACAAGAATCGAAGCTGGGTACCGTCCCAACACCTCAATACTGGTAAGAAAGACCCTAAAACCGACACTGGTTTGTATAAAAATAAAAATTCATTATTGACATGTCTAAATATACTTACCGCATTGCACTACAAGATACGTGTCTTCATGGATTGTCAGCCTTTAGAGTATTTAGTTTCAGATATGTAACGAGGAATTATTTCATATACACTGGTTGCTACATTTGAAACTTAGAATAAGGGAAATATGGAGAGGCAGTGGGTTCTGGTAAATGACGGCCCTGGTTTACTTAGTCAGGCTTCAGTTAGATTTGCAAAGCCACTCAAGGGGCAAATTGCACTGTCCTGCGTGGCTTTATAAAGAAACGTAATGCAAAGCAGTCAAACACATTTTGAGTTGATGGGTGTTCCATGAGAGGAGGATGGGCGTTCCTGTGCATCCATGTATTTGATGCAGGTCCAGAATTACAAAGGTTTGTAAACCTGGGATTGTGTCAAATTTGTACGCCTTCCAGAGGATGATGTAACAAGGAGAAATACTTTTTTTCCTCCTCTTTATTTCTACATCATGCATAGAAAGAGGAAAATGAGTTTTTGGATTGTTTTTGTGCAGGAAAGTATCCCCTACTGCACAAAAGCAAACCTGCCCATAATGCAGGCATACTTGCAGCATGGTGCAAGGGTGTCTGCTTTGGCACTGGGCAGCACACAGCGTGCGAGCACTAGAAGGTAGTATGCAATTTCTTAGTATAAATGCGGCATTTCTGCTCTCTCTATTTTACGCAGTGCAGCAACTTTGTGTGTACTTAGGGGCATATTTATGAGAGTCACATTTGCACCACGCAAATTGGAACATACAAGCCTCTAAGTCAGATTTATGAAGCAACGCAAAGCCACTTTGCGTGACTTTGAATAGATTAAAAAATCTGGAGTAAGGCAATGCAATGCAAAACGCTGCGTTGCCTTACTCTGCGCAAGGGAGGCGTTCCATAGACTTAGCGGCATGTGTTCCCACGCAACTCCCATGGTTTTTGATGCATTCCCAGATTTACAAGGACTTGTAAACCTGGGAATGAGCCAAAGTCGTACACCTCCCCAAGTGAGGCATAATGAGGAGAAATATCTTTATTTCTCCTTCTTTATTAATCTTTCCTATATGTGCTGGATTCTGAATTCTGCAGCACACTTTCTGCATTCTCTAGCACACCCGGAAGAGTAAAAAATCTTCTCAGGATTGTGTTTGTTCAGGAAGGTGCTCCTTCCTGCACAAAAACAATCCTGCATCCAAGGTAGGCACTCTTGTTCCATGGTGCAAGGGGGCCTGGAACAAGAGTGCCTCTCTTGGTGCTAGGCTGCCAAAACAGCACCTGCGCAAGGGGTCAGGACAGAAGTGGGTCGTATTGGATAAATACAGTGAATTCCTGCCCTTTCCCATGAAACTGGGCAGTGCAGCAAGGTGACTTGCTGCGCTGCCCTGTGCCAATGATTTCACAATACACTCTTTAGAGTGGTCTGAAAAAGCTGGTTAGGTGCAGCATTTGGATGTTAATAATATTTTTAACTTATAGGTGCCTTACTTTCTTGGAAGGAACTTTCAAAAACTTTGTGGAAGACCAGCTTCTGTAAGCAGACACTGATATTTTTCGAGCATTTCTCAGTGAATGACTTGAAAATGTGACATTTTAGCTAAATTATTTGATAACTGTACTGTTCAAAGTGAACCCCTTTGAACTCAATTGGTACATTTTCGGGTTTGCCTGCTTCGCATGTTCACTCGCTCAAGACCGTTCCAAATGGGGTTCAAATTGGGAGGCCATTTTTATTCTGGCTACTCTCTTAGACAAAACATTGTGGTTACAACTTGTTGCATCTCTCTCACGGGTTGTGTTTTAGTACTTGTCTTCCATGTGTGCAGTGCAGATTTAATGGCCCAAGAAATGGAACACCTTATGGCAGGTTGTCTCTAAGACCTACGATATGCAAAGGTTATGAAATCTTGGCCTTCTACCAATCTGAATATTGCCTTGACACATAGGATGCAACTGTGTGGTTACAACACATGATGACATCCTAAAATGATGGACTAAATAGGATTGGCTAGCATGATGTTCCTTGACCTCTTAGTTATACATAAAACTCTGAAAGATATACAGCTACTAATAGATCCTATTTATAGGACCAGTGTGAGTGGCTTTAGTGCGCCAATATAAGGCATCTAATTGCCAGTTACACAATTCCATTGAACGTGCACACTGAGGCCTACATCTTTGATCAATTTGTCAAACCAATGCTTGTACCAAAGTCAGGAGCTCAAAAGGCTGTTTTTTTTAAACTCCATGGCTCAAGGGTCTTTTGACCTGTTAAATCCTAGAAGTAATTTTGATCTATTTATGATTCATGATCCGAGATTTCCACCAGCACATCACACACCAAACACATTGTAACTCCCGATTCTTTCAATGGATGTGAATCATTTACAAGACCTGTCCTTAATTTTTGCTTGTGGTTCCAGGTGGTCGGCACAGGCAGACATTACTGGGGATCACAGTTCTAAGCTAGGCGTGTGAGCGGGCATGCACACTGGGCCATATTTACCACTTTATTGGAAAAGGGCAGTCAGGAAATCACCTTGGCAGACATGCACTGTATTTATCCAATAGGGTGTATTCCTGTCCTTTCCCCTTGTGCTGGAGCCATTTTGGCAGCCTAACACCAATGCAAGCACCTTTGCACCCTAGAGCAAGGGTGCCTGTATTGTAGGCAGGATTGCTTTTGTGCAGGAAGGGGCACCTTCCTGCACAAAAACAATCCTGAGAGGTGTTTTCCTCTTTCTATGTGTCCTGCATTCTGCAGCGCACATAGAAAGAGGAACATAACAAGGAGAAATAAAGATATTTCCCCTTGTTAAGCCTCCCTGGAGTGTCATATCTTTTTGGCACATTCCCAGATTTACAAGGTCTTGTAAATCTGGGAATGCATCAAAACTATGGGAGTTGTATGGGAGCACCCACGCAACACCTGTGGTATGCCTACCAAGGACAGAGTAATGCAATACAGCAATTTGCAATACGTTAATCCCTATTTTTGGAGCCACTCAAAGCCATGCAAAGTGGGTTTGCGCTGCTTTAAAAATGTGAGTTAAGGTTTGCGTTGGTCTTGCACCAATGTTGCGTGGTGTAAGAGTGATGCAAACCGGGTTATAAATATGACCCAATGTGTTTTCCATTTGCGGACTGAACCTTGGGTAGCACGCACCACACTGGATGTTCTGACAGCTATAAATTGCTTCACAAGGGCCTATGTGGTGCAGAGCGGGGATTACAAATCTGATAGTGTATTCTGAAGGCTACAGAGGGGTGGGAAAAACAGAGGGGCAGATTTAAAATCCCCTTGCAACACTTTTGCGCTGCTGTTGATTCAATGTTGTGACAAAGCAGCGGCGTAAAAAGTGCAACCAATTTGCAACGTGACGCATCTAGGGAGATGCGTCATGTTGTAAAGCCCTGCGTAACATTAGACCTACGTCAGGTACAATGTATGCAGGGTGGGTGTTCCCATGCAGGAAAGCCTCATAAAAGTGATGCAGTGAAATCTACAATATTTCACAGTGCCACTTCTAGGACGCCACTGCATCAAAACCTTACACCTGCTTGAAGCAAGCGTTAGGAGTGACGCAGTGTAGTGGGAATAGGCCTCAAAATGCATTGCTGGAGTTGCGTCATGCTTGAGACACGACTCCAGCAATGTGTGTCTTTTGCCCCAACAGATGCATCAGAATTTCTGACACATCGGTCAATCCTTGTGCCATGGTGCGCCGTATTGTAAATACGGCGCATCCAGGGTGGCGCAAGGACTTCTCAGGGAGGAGAAGGGAAAATGACGCATCTCTACAGATGCGTCACTTTCTTGTAAATCCACCCCAGAATCTTTGAGAGTTTGGACTTGGAAGCATCAGCTGCCCCGTGACAGATAATGTGAGAAGTGGCTGCGAGGGACCAGCGCCTGTTTATAGGACGGTCACTGGAGGGAGAAGATACACCCACATGTTTTGCTGTTAAGGCAGCTTCAGTTGGTTTTTCTAACTTCAGACATGCAAATTAGGGGAATATGGACACCTACAGTGAACACAGCCCTGGATCAGCAGGGAAACATACCCAAAGCCTTTAATGCAGTTAAAGGTGTTTGCTCTTTTTTCAGTGAATGGCGAGTACATCCGTTCCAAGCCACCACTCCTTAAATCAAGAAGAGTAAAGACATCATATGAGCAGCAAGAGGGTTTCTAACATTGCCGGCACAGGTGCACCGAAGAAATCCTAGCAGCTCTCTTTGCTGCTATGTAGCTGGAGACGGGCGGTACTACTACAGATACTCATCGTGCCAAACATTCCAAGCAGACTGCAACTGCGACAGTGAATATCTTGCTTCATGCTTTATTTAAGAGATGCTATTTAAGGCACTCTGTGAATTGATTAGTCTCATGATGTTAAGCTACTTGATGACAAAAATCTTGCCTCCAAAAATATAGGTGCAGACACAGAATATCGAGTAAAAAATATCAAGTTGCAGAAATATCGAGTTGCTAATATCTTGGGTTCTGAAATATCGACAGCAAGAACATCGTGGTCAAGAATATCGACTTAAGTAATATTGATTTAAAGAATATCAATGTGTTTAATATCGTTTGCAAAAATATGGTTCTTAAAAATATTGTATATATTTTATATCTATGTGATCTATATCTATGTGATGTATGTTTTTTTGCATAAGAATTATTTGTATTTCTAATATATGTGTTACATTTTTAGAAGTTATTAACTTTTTTTATTTGAAATGTTGCACTTTCAGTTCTATAGTGGGTTGTAGGTTTATAGGGAAATAGGGTGGGAAGTAATTTAATTATTTTAAACGTAGTGATACATTTTTATTTATTAATATTTGTTTAATTTAGATGTTATACTTTTAAATGTGTAAATGAATGTATTATTAATTCATTAATAATTGGTAATGAATTATGGTAATTGTGTAATTATTATAGGTGTGTGTTGTAGTGTTTATAGGTGTAAAGGGTAGGAAGTAATTTATTTTTAATTTATGAATTGAAAATTGGTTGTTAATTAATTTTAATTAATTGATTTGTAATTAATTTTGGTAATTGTGTAATTAAGTTTAGGTGTGTGTTGTGGTTAGATGTAAAGGGTGGGAAGTGATTTATTTTTTTAGTGATGAATTTAATAATTGGTTGTTAATTAATTTCAATAAATTAATTGGCAAATATTTATGGTAAATTGTATGATTAATTTTAGGTTTGTGTTATGGTGTTTATGTTTGGAGTAAAGAGTGGGAAGTAATTTGTGTGTAATTACTTATATATAGTTGTTCATTAATGTTAATTGTTTGATTTTTTTTGGTAATTGTTTTTTTTGTGTGTTGTTTTTACTTTTAAAGGGGTAAACAATGGGTATTAATTACATTTTAATTATTTAATTATTAGTTGTTAATAGTAATAGTTTTTAATTTTGAAATAAGTTTTGATTGTGTTTTATTATATTATAGTTTAATGTAGGTGTGTGTTGTGGATATTATAGTGTTAAATTGTGTGTAGTCAATTAATGTGTTTTTAATTAATAATATTTTTAATTAATTATTAATTATGTTAATTATGTAAATTTAATTAAAAATGTTAAGTGTTTTGTTATTGGTGTGGTGTTATAGGGTAGGAAATAAAATAAATACATTTATGTTTTAATACATTTTTTTGTTTGTAAATATTTTCTAGTTTAAAATAATTATTTTTTTGTAAATGTATTTCTTAGTTCATTTTATATAATATTTGAAGGTTTTTGTTATATGTAATTAGTATAATATGTGTTATTGTTATGTGTTTAATTTTTTATTTTTTTTAGTTTGTATATTATTTTTAAAAAAATAAATATATAGTTTTAGTGTTTGAGTGTGAATAGTAAAAGAAAATTCTCTGCTATCCAACACTTTCCCTACTGTTGCATTCACTGGAGTAGGAATAGTACTTTTTACCCCTCCACTATCCAGCACTTTCCCTACTGTTGCACTCACTGGAGTTGGAATAATAATTTTACCCCTCCGCTATCCTGCACTTTCACTACTGTTGCACTCACTGGAGTTGGAATAGTAATTTTTACCTCTCTGATATCCAACATTTTCCCCACTGTTGCACTCTCTGGAGTGGGAATAGTAATTTTTACCCCTCCGTTATCCAACACTTTCCCTACTGTTGCACTCACTGGAGTGGGAATACATTTTTTTACCCCTCTGCAATCCAACACTTATCCTACTGTTGCATTCAGTGGAGTGAGAATATTATTTTTACCCATCCACTATCTAACATTTTCCCTACTGTTGCACTCTTTGGAGTGGGAATAGTAATTTTTACCCGTCCGCTATCCAACACTTTCCCTACTGTTACCCTTACTGGAGTTAGAATAGTAATTTTTACACCTCCGCTATCGAGCACTTTCCCTACTGTTGCACTCACTGGAGTGGGAATAATAATTTTTACCCCTCCACTATCCAGCACTTTCCCTACTGTTGCACTCACTGGAGTTGGAATAATAACTTTTACTCCTCCTCTATCCTGCACTTTCCCTACTGTTGCACTCACTGGAGTTGAAATAGTAATTGGTCCCTCTCTGATATCCAACATTTTCCCTACTGTTGCACTCTCTGGAGTGGGAACAGTAATTTATACCCCTCCGCTAACCAACACTTTCCCTACTGTTGCACTCATTGGAGTGGGAATACATTTTCTTACCCCCTCGGGAATAGTAATTTTTACCTCTCCGTTATCCCACACTTATCCTACTGTTGCACTCATTGGAGTCGGAATAGTAATTGTTACCTCTCCGCTATCCAACACTTTCCCTACTGTTGCACTGTTTGGAGTTGGAATAGTAATTTTTATCCCTCCGCTATCCAACACTTTCCCTACTGTTGGTCTTACTGGAGTGGGAATAGTCTTTTTTACCCTTCCGCTATCCAACACTTTCCCTACTGTTGCACTCACGGGAATGGGAATAGCAATTTATTCCCCTCCGCTACCCAACACTTTCTCTACTGTTGCTCTCACTGGAGTGGGAAGAGTAATTTTTACCCCTCCACTATCTAACATTTCCCCTACTGTTGCGTTGTTTGGAGTGGGAAGAGATATTTTTACCCCTCCGCTATCCAATCATTTCCCTACTGTTGTACTCACTGGTGTTGAAATAGTACATTTAATTATTTTGCTATCCAACACTTTTCCTACTGTTGCACTGTTTTTTTATATTTTAAATTATTTATATATTTTATTTTTATATAATTTTGAAGTTGTAAAATAAATTAAAGATAATAGTTTATTAATTATTTTAAAGTAAATGTTTATGTATAAATTATTATGTTTGTGTGTTTATTATTTTTCAATTAAGTTTATGTGTTATATTTGGTAAAGAGTTATATTAAATTGAATTCATTTTATTAAAATTAATAATATTTAATATATAATATTTTATTTTATATATATTTAAATCGATATTTTTGTCATCTATATCTTTTACATCTATATTCTTGGATTCAATATTTTTGTACTTACCTGTTTAAGTATAGGAGTCAACATTTTTTTGTCTATATTTTTTACTCGATATTTTTTACATCGATATTTTTTGCATGGATGTTGTGTCAGTGAAGCAAAAATATAGAATGAGGGATCAGTAGCTTTCTAAAGCCCTTCCAATCATTTGTGTCCTGTGCCCTGCGTCAAACCGCCCTCTTTTTCTCTTCTCTTCTCTAGCCTTGCACTTCTGGTTGTGTCTTTCCCCACTAAGGGCCCTATTAGGATGGCGGTCAGAAAACCACTCCGACCGCCATGGTAGCGGAAATCAACCGTCCACTCGTACTGCGGCAAAACCACTGGTCCGATTGAGATCACCGCCACAAAATTCCGACCACGGCGGAACGAGGCCACACCGGTAGCGGGCGGAGCTGGTGAAAATCCATCCACGGTGGTCAGATTCGCGGCGGAAACCCACAAACCTGCCGCGAGGCCAGCGGAGTGACCGCACGGAAAATTAGGATTCCATCGAGGTGACAGCGGGACTGTTACATACCCACCACCGTGGACATTCTGTGACAAATATGGCGGTCGACAAAAAAAACACATAACAAGACCATCGAGTGCACACATCAATCTAGCTCTGCCTCCCAAAACACCTAACACACCCCAATGACACACCCCCATGGCAACTTAAAAAATACAAATCCCAGGACACCCACACAACACACCTGACAGCAACACTCCATTTTGACACACCCACATAGGTGAGTATAAAACCAGCACCTTCCCTGACCACAATACTTTGCACTACTCTAGACCTGAAAGAAAAAAAACCTGCAGCACATTGGATAGGCAAAACACTACACATCGCACCAGCACAACAACGCACACACACCACCTACACCACCCCCACCACCCTCACAACTGCACCTCAAACCATTTGCACATCACACACCATGGCACAAAAGAAAATGCCCAAATTCACAGAATGAGTTGTCAGTCATGGTAGATGAGATAATCAGAGTAGAACCACAAGTGTTTGGTAACCTGGTCCAACAGACACCATTAGCCATCAGAGCACAAATATGGGAAAGGATGGTCGACAAGGTCAATGCAGTAGGGACCACCCCGCGCTCCAAGCAGGAAATCATGAAGCGGCGGCATGACCTTAAGAGGATGGTGAAAGAGAAGTACAACAAGAACCAGTCATCTGGCTCAGATGACTGGCGGTGGACCTCCCGTTCCATCAAGAACATTCACTGCATGGGAGGAGAAGGTGCTTGCCATACTGCATCCAGAGAGTCTCACAGGAATAGATGGGGGAGCACAGGCTGGTAAGTACAAACAAATGTATACCATCACACTGCCATGTAATGGCTTGCACAACTACAAAGCTACACCTCCTAGGCCCAATCCCATTCATCTGCACCATCATACCCAACACAGGTCTCACAGATGTAACATTCACCCCATCTGATTCACCCCAAAGGTAGCCAGCTATATTCCCAGGGTTGTATGTATACAGGCAACCAACACTACAACTCCCACCAGTCCCCCTGTCCCACCCCTGAGCAGGATGGAGCACTCTCTCCACCCAGAAGCATGTTGCAGCCATTGTATCTCACCAACCAAACTGACAGGTAGGTAGCCATCTTCCCAGCAAGGGGTGTTTGGGTGTGGGAGGCCTGCATCACAACTCCCAACAGGCCTCCCTGTCCCACCCATGAGCAGGATGGGGCACTACCCCCACATTAAAAGCATGTGGCAGCCATTACATTGCCCTCATCAAACTAACAGGTAGATAGCCATCTTAAGAGGGAGGGGTGTTTGCTCACATCAAACTTACAGGTAGGTAGCCATCTTAACAGGGAGGGGTGTCTGTGGGTGGGAGGCCAGCACTACAACTCCAAACAGGCCCCCTGTCCCACAGCTGAGCAGGAGCAAACCCACCACCCAGAACCATGTGGCAGCCATTCCATTAATTACATCAAACTCACAGGTAGGGAGCCCTCTTAACAGGGAGGGGTGCTTGCTCACATCAAACTAACAGGTATGTAGCCATCTTAACAGGGAGGGGTGTCTGTGGGTGGGAGACCAGCACTACAACTCCCAACAGGCCCCCTTGTCCCACAGTTCCGCAGGATGGAGCATTCCCACCACCCACAACCATGTGGCAGTTATTGAATCTCACTCATCAAAGTTACAGGTGGGTAGCCATCTTCACAGGGAGGGGTGTGTGTGGCTGGGAGGCTAGCACTACAACTCCCAACAGGTCCCCTTGTCCCACCTCTGGGCAGGATGGAGCACTCTCTCCCACCCAGAAGCATGTGGCAGCCATTGCATTGCCATAATCAAACTAACAGGTGGGTAGCCATCTTTGCAGGGAGGGCTGTGTGGGGGGGAGGCCAGCACTACAACTCCCAACAGGCCCCCTTGTCCCACCCCTGAGCAGGATGGAACACTTCCTCCCACCTAGAAGCAAGTGGCAGCCATTACATTGCCCTCACCAAACTAACAGGTAGGTAGCCATCTTCACAGGGAGGGGTGTGTGTGCGTTGGAGGCCAGCACTACAACTCCCAACAGGCCCCCTTGTCCCAAAGCTGAGAAAGGTGGAGTACTCCCCCCACACACAACCATGTGGCAGATATTGAATCTCACTCGTCAAATTCACAGATTGGTAGCCATCTTCACAGGGAGGGGTGTGTGTGGCTGGGAGGCCAGCATTCCAACTCCCAATAGGCCCCCATGTCCCACAGTTCAGCAAGATGGAGCACTCCACCACAAACCCAGAACGATGTGTCAGAAATTCCCCCCAAATGTGCCACAGAACAGGTAAGTAGACAGTGCATGCACCCCGCCATTTGTCTCAAAAAGCATGGAGCCATATGACCACACCAGCCATCACATCCCACCAAAATTGGCACAGATCCAAAATCCAATTACAGTGGGCAGACAGTTAAGCGTATGTAACTGTCACAGAAACCAAAGTGTGACTCACCAAAGCACACGTTGAAGAAATTCAGGTTACAATAATGCACAGCACTGAATGCTATATGTAAGTTCCATGGGGGCAGAGCTTGAAGGACCATATGAAAACAAAGCAAGCATGGTCTGTAGAACAAATAAAGCAAGGTACAGGACATGCCAAAGGTATGCATGAGATAACAATGGCTAGTTCATGTGCAGATGTAATGCCTGCCAGTCAGAGTAATCAGCAAAGATGCTTCACATCTAGTCGTAGTGCCGCTAGTCGTTAGATGACAACATGTCCTTGTAATCACAAAATCTGCACGTGGGGCATGGTATCCATTGACATGTCACACCATGGACAAGTAATGTTTGTACCTCTTCATCATGCCGTGATGCACATTACTGTGCAGACATACAATGTGAGAACTAGTACATTGTGTGTTGCATAATCTGTAAATAAGATACATCAAACACCAAGCTTGAAGGGTGCACGCCAATGACCATTTCCCCTCTGTCCCACAGGTGACCAAGAACTGACTGAAGAGGATGACAACAACAACCTGCAGAGCCAGTCTCCACCCCCAGAACATGGACTCTCAGATGATCAATCAATCAATCATAGTATTTGTAAAGCGCACTACTCACCCGTGAGGGTCTCAAGGTGCTGAGAGGGGGTGGGGGAGTTTTGCTACTGCTCGAAGAGCCAGGTCTTGAGGAGTCTTCTGAAGGCGAGTAGGTCTTCGGTCTGCCGTAGGTGGGTAGGTAGGGTGTTCCAGCTTTTGGCGGCGAGGTAGGAGAAGGAACTGCCGCCGGAGGTTGTTCGTTGGATGCTGAGTCTGCTGTTCAGGTAGGCTGGTCCGGTGTCGTGGAGTGCTTTGTGTGCGTGGGTGAGGAGTTTGAAGGTGATCCTCTTGTCGACGGGGAGCCAGTGCAGGTTTGTCAGGTGGGGGGTGATGTGACTGCGGCGGGGGACGTTGACGATCAGTCGGGCGGAGGCATTTTGGATGCGCTGTAGTCGTCGTAGGTGTTTGGCTGGGATTAAGGCGTAGAGTGCGTTGCCGTAGTCCAGCCTGCTGCTGACGAGGGCCTGTGTCAACGTTCTTCTTGTTTCGGTCGGGATCCACTTGTAGATCCTGCGAAGTGTGCGGAGGGTGTTGTAGCAGGAGGAAGAGACGGCGTTGACCTCTTTGGACATGGAGAGGGAGGAGTCGAGGATGAATCCTAGATTGTGTGCTTGGTCGGTGGGTGTCGGTGCTGTCCCCAGAGTGGTCGGCCACCAAGAGTCGTCCCAGGTCGAGGGGTTGTGTTCGAGGATTAGGACCTCCGTCTTGTCCGAGTTCAGTTTCAACCGGCTGCTCCTCATCCAGTCGGCGATGGCCTTCATTCCGTCGTGGATGTTGGTTTTGGCGGTGCGTGGGTCCTTGGTGAGGGAGAGGATGAGCTGAGTGTCATTGGTGTAGGAGATGATGTTGAGGTTGTGGTGGCGGGCCACTTGTGCGAGGGGGGCCATGTAGATGTTGAACAGCGTTGGGCTGAGGGAGGAGCCCTGGGGGACGCCGCAGATGATGTCGGTGGCTTCGGATCAGAAGGGTGGGAGTCGGACGCTCTGGGATCTGCCGGAGAGGAAGGATGTGGTCCAGTCGAGGGCCTTCTCTTGGATACCGGCTTCTTGGAGGCGTGTTTTTAGACTGCGATGGCAGACCGTGTCGAAGGCGGCCGAGGTGTCCAGGAGGATGAGGGCTGATGTTTCGCCGTTGTCTAATTGACTCCCTGGATTTTGAGGATGCGGAGCAAGAAGCCGGCCCATCTGGCATACCAGGGTGCAACAGGTCCCAGGACTCCACTGTCACCCCCGCCACCACATCATAAATAACAACAACTACGCTAACCCCTGCTGTAATGACTTGTGCAGCCTCTACCACCACCACCACCACCAGTGCTGCCTGCAACAATCTACCTGCACCAGAAGATGACCACCCCACCCCACCAACTGAGGAGGGCAGGGAGAGTAGACGGGTGTGTACAGTGGTGAGGCAACAGGTCCGTGACAGTAGGGCAGGTGGGAGGGCAAGGGGGAGTCAAGGCAAAAGGACACTGGGACCGAAGCCCTGGACAACATCACCAGAGTCCTTGGGGCCTATGAACGGGCCCAGGGACAAATGGTCCAGGCTAGGGAAGATTCCCGTGAGCTCTGTCTGCTGCTGAGGTCCATAGACACCCGTTTGGCCAAATCATGGACCTCCTGGGCCAGCTAGTGGTGGTTCTTAGGGACAGGCCTGCGACCCAAATAACACCTCCACCGCCCTCTGGTGGCCCGCAGGATGACAGTTCCACATCCTCCCCTGCGGCCACAGAGAGGGGGGACTCCTCAGACCCCACTGGTCCCACAGCAGGGGCTCCCCCTGCCAAACGACCAAGGGGCTGTCCTAAGAAATCCAAGGGAGGATCTTGTGTCAAAGCACCTGCCAAACACCAGTCAAGGAGCCAGCCATGATGGCACACCTCTTCACCATTGCATTGACTTTGTTGACTGTCCTTCGCCACACTGCCATGTTAATGGCATCCGTCTGTTGGACTGGGATACCACATCAATGTGGTGACTACTCAATTGTCTCATCTTCCATCACTGACAACTCATTGATTCACTATTCACTTTTTTGTGAATATTCACTTCCCTGTCACATGTACCCATTGTAAATAAACACTCCTTACACACCTAGGTAGTTGTGTCTGCTTCATGTTTATCACAGGATGTACAATGTTCACCATGATTACAATGTACCAGGAGCACAGATTGTTTTTAGGCAAGGAGAGGCTAAAGGGACCTAGGAAAACACAACAGAACAATATTCTTAGTCAGGCGGTGGCATCACAGCCATCACACAGCACTTGTCATCAAGGTACCCCAATCTGAACACATTACAATGAGCAACAGTACCGACATAGATATCCTGTAGCTGTGCTAAACTACCCTGTCCCAGAAACATTAGCAGCCAGCACAGAGTCAACAACAGGCTGCAGTCACAAAGCTCACCTAGACCTTTTCACCAACAACGACATCAGCAGACAATGGCCCCATTGTACGTTGTCACTCACCTTCAAGGGAAGTAGCGGTTGATGAGCTGTTGACGCGGGTCGACACCTTCCTCCTCTGCACTATCCTCGTCACTGGACATGGGTTGGTTTGCAGGCGGGGGCCTCGGCTGCTTATCAGGGTCCAGGAGCAGGGGGATTTCCTTGCGCAAGGCCTATGCAGTATGCAGCATGCAACTACAAACTGACACACCTTTTTGAGTACATCAGTGCACCTCCGGTCTTGTCCAGGCAGCAAAACCGTGACTTCAGGAGACCAAAAGTACGCTCCACCACACGACGTGTCCTCCCATGGGCATCATTGTAGTGGACTTCACTTGGGGTCCAGGGATTCCGCAGTGGGCTCAGCAACCAAGGCCGGTTGGGATATACAGAGTCACCTAGGTGTGAGATACACAGACGAACTTTGTAATATTACTATGGCCGAGGACAGCATTTGACACACACAGCATGCTACTTGACTCTGCGTACTCACCCACAATCCATGCACGCTCCAGAAGCAGATTAGCCATCAGCTGTGGCACAATGCTGTTAGGCATGATGTACGAGTCATGGGCTGAGCCAGGAAATTTGGCACAGACGTGGGAGATGATCATATCCGCCTGGCACACCACCTGCACATTGATGGAATGGAAATGTTTCCTGTTCCTGTAGATGTGCTCACGTGCCTGTGGTGGAACCAGGCCAACATGTGTGCAGTCAACATTAGGGATGTACCCAAGGGCATAAAAATCAGCCTTCACAGCCGCAAATTTATGCCTCCTGGGGAAATGGATGTATCTGTCCTTGTAGGTCATCATAGCGGACAGGACATCACGTAGCACCATGCTGAACATAGGTTGCGACATCCCACCTGCGCTGGCCACTGTGTACTGGAATGAACCAGTAGCAAAGAAATGCAGGGCTGCCATCACCTTACACGTTGGTGTCAAATCAGTCGGATACATTCTGCGAGGCTGCAGGTGGGGTTCCAACAGAGCACATAGGGCTTGTAGGGTGGGTCGATCCAGACAGATTTTCCGTATGACGTCCTCATCCTCCATGTCCTCCAGCACTGTGTAGGGACGATGCACATTTGGTCACCTCCTAGGTGAGATAAAAGGGGACACGTCATTGCAATCCACCATGTGATATGTCCAACATCTTACGTTTTGACTGACCCAATGCCAACAATGACTGGCATCAAACCTCAGCTTAGAGCACAACTTACATGTAGGTACACCTTCAGCTACACTAGTCGTACACCTGTTCACTGTTTCACACAGTGAGTACCTCAAAAACAATATCTGACTATGTGAATGCCCAAAGGTATATGGCGACATCTTGCATAACTAGCACTGACAGTAGTTCATACAGCATATGTGTGAAACAGCAACACTACTGTCTCCTGCTTAGCTGCTGTACCTGCCACACCTTCTTGTGTAAGTCGAACAGGGCACACATCAACAGCACAATGAGCACAGTCTGTGCGTTAACAACAAGTATGTGCATGAGCCAAGCAAAGTAGACAGTGAAATATGCACATTGTGTAGTCAGACATTCATCACTATGTAAATGTAAATGTATGGATACTTGTATAGCGCACGACTACCCAGAGGCCTCTCGGCGCTTGTACGAATACCGCTGTGGAACCCATCCTGGCTTTCCCTGTGAGGCGTCCACTCCTGGGCACCCCCAAGGTGGAGGCCAGGCATCCTTAGCGTTGTGGGGGCCGTTGCGGAGATTAAGCAAGCTATTGCCCAGAGTTGCAGAGTGGGACTCCATGATTGGAATGGCACCGAGGCGAGAATTATCAGGTCTGTGGAATTTTTGAGCCCAAGACCCGCCGAGGCGGGGAATTGAACCCTGGTCCCGGGCTAGACCTCTGCATCAGGGTCTGCCGCTCTAATCATTGAGCCACATTTCTCCACTATGAGTTGCTCAGCCCTATCACACATTGACATGTGTAACCATTGGAAAGTCCGTCACAACACTGATCTGTGCACATGCCCAGCAATATCACAAGTGACATGTGAGGGAGTACATGCCAATGTTTTCAAACATATACACCATCATGGCATGTGTAGTCAGCAGTGGGCTAAATGTTACATTGGCATTGTGTTCACTATCTTGTGCCATGAATCAGGTGTCTACTGTGCACTGTTGAGAACTGGCCATTGGCCATTGACACAGCATGATGTGTCCATAGCTGCTGTTAACGTGCTCCGCCACCCAAATCACGGTCATTTACTCCAATGGTTAGCAGCCATTTCGCGGTAGCGACCGCCTGGCTATAGTAGTGTTTCACTGCCAATGCCAAAGCCACACTCGCAGTAGTGATATACATGTAGTAAAATGGCGGTTGGCATGCTCCGCCCCCCAGATCACGGTCATTGGCTCCAATGGTTAGCAGCCATTTCGCGGTAGCAACCGCCTGGCCCCAGCGGTGTGTCACTGCCAAAGCCAAAAATCCACAATTGCGGTAGTGATATAATATAGTAAAATGGCGGTTGGCATGCTCCGCCACCCAAATCACAGTCATTGGCTCCAATGGTCAGCAGCCATTTTGTGGAGCGACCTCCTGGCCCCTGTGGTGTGTCACCGCCAATGCCCATGCCCTTACAGCCAATGGGAACCACAATCGCGGTTGCCTAATGCATTTTTTAATATAGTGGTAGGTGTGCTCCGCTACCGCGGTGCCAGTCATTGAATGCAATTGAAAGATGCACGATCTCGGTAGCAACTGCCTGGCCCCTGCGGTGTGTCAATGCCAATGCCCATGCCCTTACAGCCAATGGGAACTGCAATCGCTGTAGCCTAATGCATTTTTTAACATAGCGGTAGGCATGCTCCGCTACCTCAGGGCCGGTCATTGGATGCAATTGAAAGATGCATGATCACTGTAGCGATCGCCTGGCCCCTGCAGTGTGTCACTGCCAATGCCCATGCCCTTACAGCCAAGGGGAAACGCAATCGCGGTAGCCTAATGCATTTTTTAAAATAGCGGTAGGCATGCTCCGCCACCGCGGGGCCGGTCATTGGATGCATTTAAAAAAAGCGGACCTAGAACACCAATTGCAGAAAGTTTAGAACCACTGAAACTACCCCAGGGAGCTTTATATGTGTGGGAGAGTGCCTCACATGTCCACTGCTTCCAGATACTGATGACTGATACTCCTCACCACCAACTGCTGCTGCTCCTGTCTCCAGACACTGCTGCTGGATACCCCTCACCACCAACTGCTGCTGCTCCTGTCTCCTGGACCCAGTGATGGCGAGGACTGAGAACATCAGGGCCCGTCCCTTTACCACAGACAAGCTGAAGGTCCTGGTGGACGAGGTGCTCACACAGTATGGTAGGCTATATGGTGCTACAGATATCATGGTAAGTGTTTCAGAGTGGAAGTGAGAGTGCAGGGAGTGCACACATGAAGTTGATCTGCTGCAGTATGTGCCTGAGAGTGTGGGGTTGTGTCATACACTGCCTAGCATGCTGACTCCAGGGGAAAGGGGAGTGTAGCCTATTTTACACAATTCCCTAGCTGCACATCAGGATGGGAGGGACATGCATTGTTTTTGCAGCTATACAGTGACACAGCAATTTTGTTAAGCAGGAGTCAGGACAGACATTGCCTGTGTGAATGGATGTGTGGGTCCATGATGTTCTTCACAGGCTCATCTGTGACATTACCAAGGGTTTACGTCCAGAGGGTACCGATAGACATGTGTCTGACTTAATATTGCCACAATGTATAGGTCAGCATTATGCACAAGACTTACATGCCTGAGGGTGACACTCTTGGTGGAAATTCACCTATGACACAGCAGAGTGTTGTACTTTCGTACCGACCCCCTTCCATTTTCATCATCATGTGTACTGACTCGCATGTGTAGGCACTGTTTGCCCTCTCATATTGTCCCTGCATGTGACATTTCTGATGCCCCACGTTGAACCTCAGTGTGAGCCCCCATGGCCTGCACAGTCACTGCCCAATTTGACAAGGACACATCACTGAATGTACATTGTGAGACATATTGGTTGTCTGCTAGACTATCCAACAAAGAGCTATCTCAGCCCTGTAGATTGCAGTCGACAGACCTTGTTAGAAGGGTGTGAGATTGTAGGATCATGTCCCTAAATGTGACCTCCATGACACAGTGAGCCAGTCACAGGGCAAGGACATTGAGGGCTGTGCAGTGTTTCTGGCGCAACACATCATTTCCAATGTAATGTATGTCTTGCTCACCCACGAACTGGATAGCAGATGTGGGCCTCCTACACATAGCTTTCTGTGCTGGCATCCTGCATGTGTATGAGATGGGCAGGTACTGTGTCCACCCTCATACCTGCATGCATTTTGGTATGATTATCCCATGCTTATGTACTACGTGACATGCTGTATTGTCTGTGCTAAACATATCTGTAAAGTAGTTCTGAGTTAGTATCCTGTACTGAGATATAGTGGTACATAACCCACTGTCACTGAATGTTCCCCCTCCTGTCTCCCATGCCTGCAGCTCAAAGTCCACCAGCGTAAGGCCATGTGGAGGGCCATTGCACGCAAGGTGCGGGCTCTGGGTGTCGCCAACCGACGGCACACACACTGTCACAAGAGGTGGGATGACATCTGTCGGCTGAGCAAAAACGTGGCAGAGATGACCCTGGGGCTGCTCCCTCGGACTGGTAGGTTGGCGCGCAGGAGCATGACACCACTAATGGCCCGCATCTTAGCTGTAACACAGCTTGAGCTGGATGCACATTTGAAGAACCATCAGCAGCAAGCTGGGGGTGAGTATTCTGGGAAGGGTGACTCTGGTTGTGAGTGACTGCATGTGTTCCAAGCCTGAGCCAGTTTGTTGCTAGTGTGATGCAATGGCTTGTAAGTGGCCTCTGTGTGTAGTTGTCATGCATTTTCCCTACCTGTATTTTCTCATGTCATTGAAGTAATGGCCCTTGCCATTGCATTCTGAGTTGTGGACTTATGGCATCAGCTGCATTGGGGGAGTCCGGGACATCCCATGGAAGTGAACCACAGTGTGCCTCATCTGAGTGTGCTTACATCAATGTGTGCAGTGCCTGACCTCAAACTTGTAAGACCTACACATCTGACACCAATGTGCAACTGTAGTTATGCCCTAAAGTATGACATGGTAGATGGCATGAGCTCATGGCCATTGTGAACTGATATTTTGAAGTCTGTATCTGTGTAGTCCGCTTATGCTGATTCCAGATGTGACTGTGGCAACATGTTGGGAGGTACATTTTTTCCCCCCTCTGGGCCCCAGGTATGCTCAGAGGGATCTGTATGTCTGGTTGCACGGAGGCATGGACAGGCTATTTGGCTGTGTGGGCAACACATGGGTCTCTTACGCCAAGTTTGCATGATAACATGCACATTTTGACTTTGGAATTGAGGTCGCACAATGTTACTGCACAGGGTGGTGTGCAACTTGGGGGTATCATCTTCTTGTTTTGTACTTTGCTTGCATATGATGTTTGTGTGAATGGCACTAAACTGAACCTACGTCTCTGTCTCTTGCAGCATCTACCATTGGCACAGAAGGACAGGGGACGGACACCAGTGGTGAGGCATCAGACACGTGTTGTATCCAAAATTTCATCTCAAGGGCCACACTTACCGTGGCCCGCAATGTAGTCAAATAATGAGCAGTTGGCAACGTAGAAGGTTCAAGCGTTTATTGGCCAGACAGAAAACTCTACATAGAGGAGCCTCATCGATCCTCACCCAGGAGGTGCGCCGAGGAAGACTGCTGGCTCCTTGACAAACTCACACTTTTATACATTACGGCGCAACATACAAAGCCTTACAAGTGGAAAAGTACCAGCCCGTCCAGGCGCTCCTAATGAGCTCATCCTATATCTAGTTTCAGTGATACAAAAAGGGCTACTATCTTTAAGAATAGAAGGTCGGCCGGGTGACTCCCTTCTCGTCCCAGGTTCAGAAGGAATTTTGCTTGGTACTCCCTTTTAGCAGATGTGACCTTGCTTCTTGGTCGTAAATACAATTCAGCCTGTCTTCTAAACTGGTGCATGTTAAATAAGGAAAATATGGGCTCAGGGAACCACGTGATCGTAGTTCCTACACGACAAGAGAGTCAAGGGCCAAGATGGCCGCGGTCCTGTTTTCGGCCCTCCTCGTCGTACTAACTTATAACGACGAAAGGGGGCCTTATTTCGAGACCGAATCAAATGGGCTAATTTTAGTTACGCTATGCTAATCATATATTTTAATTTGGATCCTACAGAACGGCCCTTTTAGCATAGTGTAGCTAAAATAAAAGAAAATATCACTACTCCTCAAAAATGCCCTCATCTATTTGCATAATGTCATGAATTTCCTTCTGGATCATCTGGGCATGAGCTTGGGTAGGTGGGGACTTAGGTATTGCAGAGCGGAATTGGGTGGCACAATAAGAACAACAAACAGGGCCGCACTGGATACAGATACAGCAGGTAAAAAGGAAACCCACTATACCCAACAGGACCATGAATAGTTTCCACCCCCAAGTGGTCAGAAGGTCCCAGAACCAGGTTGACAGGGACCAGGTACCGGTCTCCGTATGAATTTCTGATGCCAGTCGGTGGAGTTTCTGAATTGCTAAATGAACCGAAGGGGCGGAGTCAGGTATATATACACGACAGGAGCTCCCGATCACCCGGCATGCTCCTCCGCGATCGGCCAATATGACATCTAAAACAAGACGATTTTGAAGGGTCACAAGCCGGGTCGCCTGAAGCTCTACAGTGATATTGGTCAATATCCCGGCGGTGGTATTGACCACTCCTTCCACCACCCTGGACAGCCTCCTAATTTCCTTACTAGTTAAGATAGGGCCCCATATAGGTAGGACCCCTTTCATAATATCTACGAAGTGTTGGGCCGCGGTATCTGTTTGATCAGTGGCATCATTATCAGTGGATGTGGATAACAGACTTCTTTTGTTTAGTGAATGGGACTTGTGATAATCTGATGGGGCAATATAAACAGGAGGATAGAGGAAGGACAGATAACACCTGCCCGACCATCCCCTTGGAAGCCAGGTGTAAGCATTTTCTCCACATACGAAATATATGTTCGGGGGAGTCAATATTGGCGGACTACTAAAAGTCCGTAATCGGTAAGTGTAATTGCATCTGCTAAATCCCACGAACAAGTGGCCGGCACCCTGGATACAAAAGGAGGATGACGTATTTAATACAGGGACTGGTATAATTTTGTCTTCTGAGACATTGCGTTCCTGAAAATATCTGAAGTATTCGGTAAAATTGAAGGATACAAAATCTAATATCTCATCCCTTAGCCAAGTGTCGTTCTCATGGTCCATGTACACATTCATGCAGGCTGTTGGATCTAAGGTGCCATCAGTACCTTCTGCATTTGGAGTGAATCCCTGATGCCTCTCTATGTAGGCTAACATTAAGTCATAATCTTTCTCCGAGAACCTGTGTGCGTCTACAGTATAATGCTCGTATATCATAGACAACAATCTAAACCAAGCTTCACAGCTCCCTAAATGTGACAACGGCATTGAAATAAACAGATCATGTTTATGCATTACTGAAGGGAGGAGGCCACATACCCAGCAATCGGTAACATTCGTGGAACTGTGGGTTTGATGCAACATTTCTATGAAGGCATTATGTACATAAGTCTGACGATGCCTCTCTTTGTGAGGGGCCAAAGTCTGAAAATGGTGTTCCTGTGGAGTGGGGGTAGCTAACACCAGGGTATGGACTGGGTGGCGGAATTCTAGATAAATGAACAATCCTAAACATAATATAAATGACACAGCTATTATAGAAATAAACACAATTTTAGCACGCAAACCCCATGTTGAGAACATTGGTAAATATGGGTGTTAGAACCGGCGGTCTCTAGTTGGCAGAGGTATACACTCCTGACAAATAGGGACCAACCAACTCTAGTCAGGGAAAGGGGATTACACACTCAGATAACCCCTGCTACCCCCTTGGTAGCTTGGCAGAGCAGACAGGCTTATCTCAGAGGCAGTGTGTTAAGCATTTATGACCACATACAGTAATAAAGTGAATCCACTACAGATGGACACGACACCGAAGTTATTATAAAAATAGTATCTTTATATAAGGCTTAGCACAAGACCAAATAACGACAAAAATATACCACAGTCTTAATAAATACTCTTTGGAAGGAAAAATAATAGTTCAAGTAAGGTTTCTTCTTGGCAAATAGTTCTTTAGCAAAGTATTCTTCTGAGCACAGTTCTTTGGCAACAATGTAACCCCCCACAGGAGTTACACGACGTCGAGTCTACAGGATTCCCAAGGTTCGGCGTCGACCGCGAGGAGCGCTACGTCGAGCCTGGGGTTGCAACAGACCCCACAAGTACAGTACCTTGAGAAGTGAGGAAATTGATGATCCACGGCGTCGAGATGTCGGCGTCGAGGTCGGCGTCGATCGTGCCTCGGAATCGGGTCGATCTGCAGCGGCGTCGAGGGATGTCGGGCCGGAGCAGCGCTCACGGCGTCGAGAAGGGCGTCGAGTCGATGCGGTCAGCAGCGGCGTCGAGACGGGGTCACTTGGAGCCGGGGCCGATACCCACTGCTCACTGGCGTTGATACCGGCGTCAAGACGGGGTCACTTGGAACTGGGGCCGATACCCACTGCTCACTAGCGATGCGGCTGGCGGCGTCGAGACTGCAGATTTTCCCTGGTGTACTGGAAACAACACTTTCCAGCAATTCAGCAAAATGGTGAAGTCCTTTGGCCCTGTGACTTCAGCAGGAGACTGGCACTCTTCCAGCCCTTGGAGATTTCCTAGCAAGTGTTCAGAGAGTACACACCAAGTTCCTCTCTCCTTGTTCCTTGGCAAAAATAAAGAAGCAGCTTTCAGGTTCCTCCACAGCAAAACAGCACACTGGCAGAAAGGGGAGGCAAGTCCTTAGATCAGCAGGCTTCTTGTCCTTGGTACAGGCTTCCTTGTCAGAAGTGATCTGAGTTCTTGGTTCAGGGGTCCTTCTCTTATACCCCTTTTTCCCTTTGTCCAAGCAGGGAGATTCCCACCATCTCAGGTTTGTTGTGGGTGTTGCCAGGCAGAGGCACCTGGCCTATTCACTGAGCAGGGCAGAGTCCTCAGCCGCCCAGCAGGAGGCGGAGCCAGTATTGTCACTGGCAGGAGCAGGGCTATCAGTCGCCCAGCAGGAGGCGGAGCCAGTATTGTGTCAGGCAGGGCAGGCTACTCTTCCCTCACTCTATGTGTAAACGCCCCATTCACCCCACACTGACTCATTCAGACCTCTGGAGCCACCCAGCCCCTGACACACACACCAAACCAGCAGAGACCGGTAGATGGTTGGACAAGAAAATAGCCACTTTCTAAAAGTGCTATTTTCAAACATAGAATTTAAAAACCATCCATCCTAAAGGGTGTGTTATTAAATTCTGAGTTCAGGGATACTAAACTCGACCTGCTACCATGCTCCCTGAGTCAGATAGATTATAATGGAGTTAATAATCCGTCTGCCCATTCTGGCCTATGGGAGGCAGGTAGCCCTTCAATAGTGAAAAACGAAAATGGCTGTAATTCACTATTAGGTCATGCCACACATATCAGGGCATGACCTACCTTTTACCAACAATGCACCCTGCCCTAGGGCCTACCATAGAGGTGTCTGAAATGTGGCAAAGTGAAGGTTTAGAGACTGGCAAGTAGGTTTCCTTGCCAAGTCGACATGGCAGTCAGGGACTGCACGCAGGCGCTGCGGTGGCAGGCCTGAGACACACTTTACACGCTGCTTCTGTGGGTGGCACAACCAGTGCTGCAAGCCCACCAGCAGCAGTTAACTTACACGCCCTTGGCACACGCAGTGCACTAGACTAGGGTCTGAACAGTAAGTCAACCAAGCCAATCATGGTAACACCAATCAATGTAACAATTTAACATAGGGAGCACTTGCACTGTGGCACTGATCAGCAGTGGCACAGTGCTCAAAGCAATAATCCAGCAAAAACATCGTAAACAGAGGAGGCAAACAGAAAAAAAATGGAGGAGAGACTCATGCCAATGATGCCAGGTCTAACACGTGTCCCATCCAGCTGAAATGTGGGGAGAACTACCCTTCACCCAGGGAGTCCTCATCACTAAGGCGGAAAAATCGGGACAGACCATCAGCATTGGCGTGATCTGTACCAGGGCGGTGTTCCACCGTAAAGTCCATCCCCTGTAGGGAAATGGACCACCTCAACAGCTTTGGGTTCTCACCCCTCATCTGCATTAACCATCTGAGGGGCCTGTGGTCTGTCTGAACCCGGAAGTGAGTCCCAAACAGGTAGGGTCTTAGCTTCTTCAGCGCCCAGACCACAGCAAATGCCTCACGCTCTATCGCACTCCACCTTTGTTCCCTGGGAAGTAACCTCCGGCTGATGAAGGCTACAGGTAAGTCTCGGCCCTCCTCATTTATCTGTGCTAGAACAGCCCCCACACCATGCTCTGAAGCGTCTGTCTGGACAATGAATTCTTTTGAAAAGTCGGGTGCCTGGAGGACCGGTGCTGTACACATTGCAGTTTTCAGGGTGTCAAAGGCGTTCTGACAGGCGTCAGTCCAGATCACAAGTCTCGGCTGCTTCCTGGAAGTCAGCGAGGTCAAGGGGTGCACAATGTTGCCATACCCCTTGACAAACCTCCTGTAGTAACCCGTGAGACCCAAGAAGGCTCTCACCTGAGTCTGGGTTTTGGGCGGTTCCCAAGCCAGGATGGTATCTATCTTGGGTTGCAGGGGGGCCACCTTGCCACTCCCTACTTGGTGCCCCAAGTACACCACTGAACCCTGCCCAATCTGGCACTTACTAGCCTTGATTGTGAGGCCTGCTCTGCGCAGGGCCAACAACACTTCCTGGAGGTGGCGCAAGTGTTCCTCCCAGCTGGCGCTGAACACTGCTATATCGTCCAGGTAGGCGGCGCTGAAATCTTCCAGCCCGGCCAAGACCTGGTTAACCAACCTCTGGAATGTGGCAGGGGCATTCTTCATCCCAAAGGGCATCACACGGAACTGGTAGTGCCCATCTGGTGTGGAGAATGCAGACCTCTCTTTTGCCCCATCAGTCAAGGCGATCTGCCAGTACCCAGACGTTAGATCAAACGTACTAAGGTACCGGGCAGCCCCCAACCGATCGATGAGCTCATCAGCTCTGGGGATGGGGTGCGCGTCAGTCTTGGTGACTGAATTGAGTCCTCGGTAATCCACACAGAACCGAAGTTCTGGTGAAGCACCAGGCGCCGCAGCCTTTGGGACCAATACCACTGGGCTGGCCCAAGGACTGCTAGAGGACTCAACCACCCCTAAGGCAAACATCTTGGAGACCTCCTCCTTGATATATGCTCTGACCTTTTCAGTCACCCTGTAGGCCTTTTGCCTCACAGGAGTGCTGTCCCCAGTGTCCACATCATGGACACACCACTGAGTGACACCAGGGATTAAGAAGAACAGATCAGGGAATTGCACCAACAGATGGCGACAATCTTGCTGCTGCTCAGGGGTCAGTGTGTCAGAGAGGACAACACCATCCACTGACCCATCTTTTTCTTTTGCACACAGGAGGTCAGGAAGAGGCTCACTCTCCTCCTCCATCCCAGCATCTGTGGCAAGGAGCATGCCCACTTCGGACCTTTCTAAGTGGGGCTTTAACCGGTTGACATGCAGGACCCTTAAGGGGTTCCTGGGAGATTTCAAGTCCACCAAGTAGGTGACATCGCTCTTCTTCTCCACAACCTCAAATGGTCCAGTCCACCTGTCCTTGAGCGCACAAGGTTCCACAGGGGCCATGACCCAAACTTTCTGACCAGGTTGAAGCTCAACCAGAGTGGCATTCTGATCGTACCACCGCTTCATCTCTTCCTGGCGGGCCTCCAGATTTGCCTGAGCAAGATCTCTGAAGCGCCGAGTCTGGTTCCTAAAGGCCAGCATGTAACTATATACATCCTGGGGAGGTTTCCTGGGAGATTGCTCCCAGCCTTCTTTAACCAGACTCAAAGGTCCTCTTACCGGGTGACCATACAAAAGCTCAAATGGGCTGAACCCTAGAGACTTCTGTGGCACCTCACGGTAAGCAAACAGCAGGCATGGCAAGAGGACGTCCCATTTACGCCTCATTGGTTCTTCAAGACCCATGATCATGCCTTTTAGGGTCCGGTTGAATCTCTCAACCAGCCCATTACCTTGAGGGTGGTAAGGAGTGGTAAACTTGTAGGTTACCCCACACTCCTTCCACAGAGACTTCATATAATTAGAAATGAAGTTGGTGCCCCGGTCTGACACCACCTCTCTGGGGAACCCCATGCGGGAGAAAACACCCATCAGTGCCCGTCCCACCACGGGGGCCGTCACTGTGCGGAGAGGGATGGCTTCCGGGTACCGGGTGGCATGGTCCACCAAGACCAGGATAAACCTGTTGCCCATGGCTGTCTTGGGGTCCAGTGGCCCCACAATGTCAATTCCCACTCGCTCAAAGGGGGTACTGACGACGGGAAAAGGTTGGAGGGGAGCCTTCTGCTTCCGCCCACTTTTCCCACTTGCCTGGCAAGTTTGACAGGTCCTACAATGGATATCTGAATCCCTTCTCATCTGGGGCCAATAAAAATGGGTGACAAGCCTGTCATAGGTCTTGTCCTGCCCCAGATGTCCAGCTAACGGAACGTCATGAGCCAACCCCAGTAGGAAGGCTCTGAAGCGCTGGGGTACCACCAGCACACGGGCTGACCCAGGCTCAGCAGCCTTAGGCTCGCTATACAGGAGGTCGTTCTCCCAGTAGACCCAATGTGATCCTGACTGATCACCTGTCGTTTGGGCTGAGGCCTGCTGCCTCATACCCACCAGAGAAGGGCACACTTTCTGCTCAGCACAAAATTCCTCCCTGGAGGGACCACCATCCTGCTGCCAATGGGTCAGCTCGGGCAGGTCTCCCAGTTCGGCCACTTGTTCTCCTGTCGGTTCCAGGGCATCCCCCTCAGGGTCTGCTCCCTCCTGGACCGCGGGAACGATGGGGGACGGTTTCCCGCGCCCCCTGCCTCTTCTCCTCACGGTTGGGACCTGAGCCATACTTTCCGGCTCCAGGGCCCCATCAACACCCTTACTAACTGACATGGACCGGGTGGTCGCACACACCCACTCAGGCAGACCCAACATTTCCAGATGCGCTTTTCTCTCCACCTTAGCCCAAGGGGAGTCCTCCAAATCATTGCCCAGGAGACAATCAACAGGCATGGCGGGCCTCACAGCAACCTGAAGAGTACCTGAGACCCCCCCCCACTCAAAGGGAACTTGAGCTACCTCACACTGACTCTGTGAGTTGTCAGCAGCTACAACGGGGTAGAATGCATGAGGGACCACCTGCTCTCTGGACACCAAGTGACACTTGACAGCTGTCACACTCGCTCCGGTGTCTCTGAGAGCTTCCACCCTATGGCCATTAATGGTCACCCACTGCCTATATTTCTTAGTGTTACTAGGCAGAGGGGTTGGAGGGACCATTTCCACGTCTCCTAAAGAGACCAGGGACATTTCTGCGGGACCCCACCCACCGGGGGCACCCATCTCCTCCCCTCCCAGGGCTACACTCGCTACCTGACGAGGGGGTGCACGCGGCGGTGCATTCGAATCCTTCATGGGACACTGGGGATCATAATAACGGTGTCCCACCTGCTTACAGGCATAGCAGGTCATGGGGCCCCTGTGAACAGGTTTACCTGTCGGGGCCTCTGGCTTCTTTACAGGGGGAGGCTGGGAACCCTTCCCTTGGTTCCCTTGGGGAATACTTTGGGGCCCTTTCTGAAACTCCCTCTGTTTACCCCTGTCCCCCCCACTCTTCTGCTGGGGACCCTGCCCACCTTTGGCTGAGTCTCCCACTGGACCCTTGTGGACCCTGGTACTGACCCAGCGGTCCGCCTCCTCAGCAAGTTTTCTAGGGTTAGATATCTTGCTATCAACAAGGTGCTGGCGTAGCTCTGGAAAACAGTTATTAGACAAGTGCTCCCAAGCAAATAAATCATAAAGAGCATCATAACTATCAACCTTGCTACCCTTTATCCAACCATCCATGGTTCTGCAGAAAAAAGACACATATTCAACCCACGTAGTACCAGGCAACTTCTTACATTCTCTAAAGGTTTGTCTGTACTTTTCTGGAGTTAAGCCATATCTCAGCATTAAAGCATCTTTCATATGAGTATAAGACATCCTATCCTCAGCAGGAAGGCTCAACAAGGTATCTCTCCCTTCATTTGTAAAGCGGCTCCACAACCCCGTTCCCCAATCTTTCTCAGGGACCCGGTGGGCCAACAATGCTAACTCATACGCTTTAAACCATTGGCTAATATCTTCATTCTTACTGTAATCTTTGATCACATCCTTAGGAAAATAAAACCTACTTTCTGCAGGCACAGATGGAGTGCTGCCACCAGAGGGATTCAACTCTAAACTCTTAGTTTTAAGCTCCATCTCCCTCACCATCTTCTCACGTTCAAACGCTAATTTCTCTCTCTCAAAATCTAATCTTTTGCTCTCCATTTCAGCTTCTCTCTTGCTTCTTGCATTCTCTAATTCCAACTGCCCTCCTAATTTAAGTTTTGCCATTTCCAACTTGTACCCCCTCTCCTTCTCCCTGTCTTCTAAGGCTCCTAGAGGACGCACTACTGCCTGGAGATGACACTGGCCCACCTGTGGGCTCTTCCTCTTCCTCTTCTTCTTCCTCTTCCGGTACCACCACCGGATCAGAGGGATTTCTGGCCTCTAACCAGGCCTTCAGCGCTTTGAGGAAGCCCTCTTTCTTTGAGACACCTGTGGTAGGAACTTTAAACTGCTTGCAAAATCCTTTTAGATCTTTCAGCGTGTAGGAATCTATCTTCTCCTTATCAAATTCCCCCACAACATTCTCCACAGGTGTAGCAGCTCCGGCATTCTCCATGGTCAAAACTGGCAGTGTTTAAAAAAATAAGCTCCAGGAAAGCGGAGAACAAAAATAGAATATCCTACCAAAAACAGATTGTGGCTGCGTTATGGTCTGCTTTCACTATGTAGCGTACACTAATCACTGCACATGAGTCATAAATGCAAAGTTCAATCCTCACCGCTGACCACCAATGTTAGAACCGGCGGTCTCTAGTTGGCAGAGGTATACACTCCTGACAAATAGGGACCAACCAACTCTAGTCAGGGAAAGAGGATTACACACTCAGATAACCCCTGCTACCCCCTTGGTAGCTTGGCAGAGCAGACAGGCTTATCTCAGAGGCAGTGTGTTAAGCATTTATGACCACATACAGTAATAAAGTGAATCCACTACAGATGGACACGACACCGAAGTTATTATAAATATAGTATCTTTATATAAGGCTTAGCACAAGACCAAATAACGACAAAAATATACCACAGTCTTAATAAATACTCTTTGGAAGGAAAAATAATAGTTCAAGTAAGGTTTCTTCTTGGCAAATAGTTCTTTAGCAAAGTATTCTTCTGAGAACAGTTCTTTGGCAACAATGTAACCCCCCACAGGAGTTACACGACGTCGAGTCTACAGGATTCCCAAGGTTCGGCGTCGACTGCGAGGAGCGCTACGTCGAGCCTGGGGTTGCAACAGACCCCACAAGTACAGTAGCTTGAGAAGTGAGGAAATCGATGATCCACGGCGTCGAGATGTCGGCGTCGAGGTCGGCGTCGATCGTGCCTCGGAATCGGGTCGATCTGCAGCGGCGTCGAGGGATGTCGGGCCGGAGCAGCGCTCACGGCGTCGAGAAGGGCGTCGAGTCGATGCGGTCAGCAGCGGCGTCGAGACGGGGTCACTTGGAGCCGGGGCCAATACCCACTGCTCACTGGCGTTGATACCGGCGTCAAGACGGGGTCACTTGGAACTGGGGCCGATACCCACTGCTCACTAGCGATGCGGCTGGCGGCGTCGAGACTGCAGATTTTCCCTGGTGTACTGGAAACAACACTTTCCAGCAATTCAGCAAAATGGTGAAGTCCTTTGGCCCTGTGACTTCAGCAGGAGACTGGCACTCTTCCAGCCCTTGGAGATTTCCTAGCAAGTGTTCAGAGAGTACACACCAAGTTCCTCTCTCCTTGTTCCTTGGCAAAAATAAAGAAGCAGCTTTCAGGTTCCTCCACAGCAAAACAGCACACTGGCAGAAAGGGGAGGCAAGTCCTTAGATCAGCAGGCTTCTTGTCCTTGGTACAGGTTTCCTTGTCAGAAGTGATCTGAGTTCTTGGTTCAGGGGTCCTTCTCTTATACCCCTTTTTCCCTTTGTCCAAGCAGGGAGATTCCCACCATCTCAGGTTTGTTGTGGGTGTTGCCAGGCAGAGGCACCTGGCCTATTCACTGAGCAGGGCAGAGTCCTCAGCCGCCCAGCAGGAGGCGGAGCCAGTATTGTCACTGGCAGGAGCAGGGCTATCAGTCGCCCAGCAGGAGGCGGAGCCAGTATTGTGTCAGGCAGGGCAGGCTACTCTTCCCTCACTCTATGTGTAAACGCCCCATTCACCCCACACTGACTCATTCAGACCTCTGGAGCCACCCAGCCCCTGACACACACACCAAACCAGCAGAGACCGGTAGATAGTTGGACAAGAAAATAGCCACTTTCTAAAAGTGCTATTTTCAAACATAGAATTTAAAAACCATCCATCCTAAAGGGTGTGTTATTAAATTCTGAGTTCAGGGATACTAAACTCGACCTGCTACCATGCTCCCTGAGTCAGATAGATTATAATGGAGTTAATAATCCGTCTGCCCATTCTGGCCTATGGGAGGCAGGTAGCCCTTCAATAGTGAAAAACGAAAATGGCTGTAATTCACTATTAGGTCATGCCACACATATCAGGGCATGACCTACCTTTTACCAACAATGCACCCTGCCCTAGGGCCTACCATAGAGGTGTCTGAAATGTGGCAAAGTGAAGGTTTAGAGACTGGCAAGTAGGTTTCCTTGCCAAGTCGACATGGCAGTCAGGGACTGCACGCAGGCGCTGCGGTGGCAGGCCTGAGACACACTTTACACGCTGCTTCTGTGGGTGGCACAACCAGTGCTGCAAGCCCACCAGCAGCAGTTAACTTACACGCCCTTGGCACATGCAGTGCACTAGACTAGGGTCTGAACAGTAAGTCAACCAAGCCAATCATGGTAACACCAATCAATGTAACAATTTAACATAGGGAGCACTTGCACTGTGGCACTGATCAGCAGTGGCACAGTGCCCAAAGCAATAATCCAGCAAAAACATCGTAAACAGAGGAGGCAAACAGAAAAAGAGAGACTCATGCCAATGATGCCAGGTCTAACAATGGGTATCTAGGGCGAGGGATTATGGGACGTTCTTCTTCAAGGGCAAAACGAGCAATGGGATACATTCTCACTAAAAGTCCAGTTCTAAGCTCGGGAAACAAAAAGAGTTTACACGCAGTCCAATCTGCCGGAGGGTGCTTCATTCCTGTGTCCGTGTTAGAGCCTCACAGGCAGACTCTTAGCATTCCAAACAGTAAAAACATAAAAAAGTAACAATCAAGGGTGCAAAAAAAAAAAAAAAAAAAACTTCTCGCGTGGGAGCTGCACTTGACGCAACTCTGGTTGAAGAGGAAGGTCACCTGGGCCCCTTTTACTATCAGTGTCTCTACCTTCTTTCTGAACAGGGCTATCACTCCAAGTTCCACGCCCTCCACGAGTTCAGTCCAGTGTTTATATGATCCCTAGGTCCCTTAGCTTAGACTTCACCCTTTATTGTAGGCCGGACCGAGGGATCTCATTACGTTTGCGGGGCCGCAGGTGGTATCGAGTGTGACCAGGGGTGTCAGGATTAATGAACAAGACGGGCACAGTGGGATCAGATAAGGAACGAGGTGTGTGGCCCTTCTGGTCACGCGTTTTGTCCCCAGGCAGGGCCTTATCTGTCACAGCTGACCCCGAACTTATGGCCCTCTCTCCCTGCCCTTCCGTTTCTCCGTGGGCTTCGGGGGAGGGTGACTCTTCGGTGTCGTGCTCACCTCTGTGCTGTTCGTTCTCCTCCTGGTCTTGGCAATCCTCGGGCAAGGGAAGCTGGACACGCTTCAGATGGGAAACATGAATCCAATGCTGTCTCCCTTCGACCTTTACCGCCGTCCTTGTGGCCAGAAGCACTTGATGTGGCCGGGTCCAGCGGGGCTCCAAGCTCGACTTCCGCTGATAGTTCCGAATTAGGACCCACTGACCTGGTTCGATGCTGTGTCCGGGGCCCTCCGGCAGAGGCTGCAGTACTGCTGAAATCTGTTGGTGGATAGAACGGAGATCTTTAGTTAACGCATAGAGATAGTCGGCTAACATAGGATTCTCAATATCCCTGAATGACTTGGGCCGGGGCACCCCCCATACATTGGCATGTCTCCCAAAAATCACCTCGTAAGGGGAAATCCCACTCCGAGAATGAGGGGTCGTTCTTACAGACAACAGGGCCAATGGTAGAAGATCAGGCCATTTCAAGCCGGTCGTGTCCTGTAGTTTGGCTAATTTTAACTTCAGGATCCCATTATATTTTTCAACTAGGCCTGCCGATTGAGGGTGCCTCGTGGCGTGGAACTTACGCCATATTGACAAACCCTTACATACATGTTGAACTAAATTGGCATTAAAGTGTGTCCCGTTATCACTCCAGATTACCCGTGGTAACCCATATCGGGGAAAGAACTCCTTTATTAAGGCTCTCGCAGTTGCTATAGCTGTGTTTTCTCTAGTGGGGTATGCTTCTACCCATTTACTGAAGGTACAGACTACCACCAGAACGTATTTGAGGTTGTTAACCCGTTCCAGCTGTATATAGTCCATTTGGAGTACCTCGAAAGGCAAGGTGGGTGGGGCAAAACTACCCGATAGAACAGGAGTACCACCCCCCGGGTTATGCTGAAGGCAGACCATACAATGCTGAACCAAATTCCTGGCTGTTTTTTGGATATTGGTATTGTACCATACAGGGTCCAACATTGCACACATGCCTCGAACCCCGACGTGGGCGGGACCATGTGCCATGGCCACCACCGCATTCACAAATGCATTCGGTAGTAGCCATCTGCATTTTTCTGACAGGTCCGTCCAACACCCATTCTCGTCTAAACGCCCCACCTGCTCCTGCCAATACTGCAGTTCCTCTGGGGTGACCTCCTGTTGCAATTCTTTCACACTATCTACAGTGTTCCGAAAAATGTCTGTTTCTACCATCCTTCTGCACTGACTAACCACAAACATGGAGGGGGTATCGGACTGGGCAGTTTCTTTAGCAATCTTATCTGCAAAAGCATTTCCCCTCCCAACATCATCAGTTATAGCCTTATGGGCACTACATTTTACAATAGCAAGGGCTTCTGGCAAAGGTAATGCAGCCAGCAGTCGCTCGACCAACTGTCCATTCTTTATCTTTTCACCATGGGATGTAAGAAACCCTCGTTCTGCCCACAACCTCCCAAAACTATGGGCTACACCGAAAGCGTATTGGCTATCGGTGTAGACGTTCAGCCTCAGTCCCTTACCCAATTCGCACGCTCTTAGTAGTGCAATTAATTCAGCCGCTTGGGCTGAATGATATGGTACTTTGGCCGTCTCGACCACGGTCTGCAAGGTGGTAATTGCATAAGCCGCAACCGTAGTTCCGTTAGGCAATTTAAAACATGAGCCGTCAACATACAATTCCCCTTGGGGTTCTGATAAAGGGGTGTCTGTTAGGTCTATCCGGCCCTTTGTTTCTTCTTCAGTTCGAAATATGCAATCATGTACATCCTGGCCACTTTCTCCTGAGGGGAGGGGTAGCAACGTGGCAGGATTCAGAGTGACGCATCTCTTGATCGTTATGTGAGGTGCAAACAGGGTCAATTCGTACCCCGTAAGACGCGCACTGGTTAAGTGCTGCGTCTGTGTCCTGTTTAACAATACGTCCACAGCGTGTGGTACCATCACTGTGAGTTCCGTATTTAGGACTAGCCCTTCCGATTGCCTGATCGCCACCGCTACAGCGGCCGTGGCTCTTAGGCAGCTGGGAAGTGCTCTGGCGACATTGTCCAAAACCGCCGAAAAATATGCACAGGGTCTTTGCTTTCCTCCAAAGTCCTGTGTTAACACTGAAAGCGAACAACCGTCCACCTCATGCACGTAGAGCACAAAAGGCTTCCGGTAGTCTGGGGTGCCAAGCACAGGAGCAGAACATAAAGCAGCCTTTAGAGAAAGAAAAGCCATTTGACACTCATCAGTCCAGGGTAGGGGTTCATGCACATCTTTGGTGATTAAATACAAGAAAGGTTTAGTGATAAGGGAGTAGTTAGGGATCCATTGGCGACAGTAAGAGGTTATACCAAGCAAAGCACGGACATCACGTTGCGTGCGAGGAACAGACATGTTAGTAATGGATGCAATACGCTCCGAGGTCAATCGCCTTCCCTCCTTCGACAGGCGATGACCGAGATAGGTCACCTCCGTTCGACAATATTGGAACTTTGACAGTGACACCTTGTTACCATGTCATGCCAGATGCTGTAGTAAATCCACTGTTGCCTTCCGGCAGCCCTCCTCGGTATCAGAGGCCACCAGGAGATCATCAAAATACTGGAGTAATACATTACCTGGCGGCAAGCTCAAGGTGTCTAGTATCTTTTTCAGTGCCTGACTATAAATACTGGGGCTTTCTGTAAACCCCTGGGGGGCGCGACAGAATCTGAAGCTACGGCCCCCCAATTAGAAGCCGAAAAGATAGCGGCTATCTGGATGTATGGGGATACTAAAGAAGGCGTTCTTTAAATCTATGACTGAGAAAAATTGTGCAGTTGGAGGAATCATCGTCAAGATGGAATTAATATCAGGTACCACAGGGTACTGGGGTACCACGATCTTATTGATCTCTCGTAGGTCAATCACAAATCGATAGGTATCAGCATAATCAGGAGTCTGTTGTACCGGGGCTCGTTTAAGAATCGGAAGAATAGGGCTATTACACGTGTTAGAGGCCGTTTCTTCCACTACTCCGGTTTTAATCAAATCATGAATGATAGCTATTAGAGCTCGTTCCCCAGCAGGGGCAATTTTATATTGGGGAATTTTCGGCAACTGGGCGTTCTGTTTTAAGGTAATCGATACTGGGGGAATTTGCAAATGGCCCACATCGGTGTCTCCAGTCGCCCAGAGGGTTTTCGGGATGTACGCCAGTTCGGGTGGTAGAGATTCTGTTTTAGATAAGCATTGCACGGAGAGGGGGGGAAGGGTCTTTTATGGTCAGGTAAACCCCCTCCGGGGAACAATAGATGCGAGCATGCAATCTTTTCAATATGTCCATGCCTAGAAGGTTCTCTCCACACTGGGAGGTCAAAAGAAAAGGTGAGTCTATTGATACCGACCCCAGGGTAAGGGGAAGCGGTTGTGAGATGGGGCTTACCACCGGAGTTCCAGAAAACCCCACAGACACATTATTCTGGCCAGACAGAGCAGCCCCCGGGACTAGGGTACGGGAAACAGAACTGTTCATGGCCCCTGTGTCAACTAGGAACTTACCTGATGCGTTCAGTAATCGTGCATGGACATAAGGTCCAGCTTGATCAATTGGAATCGACACCTGCCCCTGACTCTGTCTTTGGCTGTCCTATGCTTGAGAATAACCTGATCCCTCGCCTGTCATATAATCATCATTGTAATACTGCTTCCCCTGACTGTGATCAAAACAGTTCTGACCCATCTCACCTGTCGCCGAATGCTCTGGTCTCGTAGATCCCCCTCGCTGTCCACCAAAACGTCCCCTTCGCCGACCTCTCGGAACACTGTTCTGTTCATATAATAACGGACACTGGGCTCGCCAATGCCCCTCCTGCTTACAGAAGGCACATTGATTTATGCCCAAATCAGTCCGTCCTGTCGTCTGCGCCGAACCCGCCCCTCTCGAAGCAAAATTCTGTGACCCTCTCCCTCTTCCCCGTCCTCTCTCTACTTGCTGTAACAATACTCGAGTCTTCAAGTCCTTTGACTTCTTTTCTGTCCTGTCCTTGCTTTCATTCTCACGATGTTCATAATATTGAGCCATACTCAATATTGTCGAAGGGATAGTAGTTGTCCAGTTGCTCTCAGCAGCCTGTAATCGAGCCGATACCTCTGGCAGCAGATTGGTCACGAATCGATTTACAAACAAACGTACCCCTCCTTCAGTGGCTAGGTCCTGTCCACTGAAGTCAATGAAAACTCCCTCAAATCTCGTAAAGAAATCTGATACACTCTCATCCTTCTTCTGCTTGCAGGCTGTCAGCTTATCCCAATCCACTTTCCGGGGAGGGATCAGCGAATGCATATAATTTATTATCCTTTCAGGAAGGGCCAATATTTCCGCCCGGGGCTTATTCCCTGGTTTACGATCTCTATCCCATCCCCGTAGCTGTTCCCAAGTTCCCCCAAATTCGGTTGCATGGTCTTGATCGTGCACCTGGCGCCAAATGTCCACCGATACTAGTAAAGCGAAGAATAGTTCAATGTCCGCCAGCGTCATTACTGCGGAGGAAGCCGCTTCAGTAAGCTCTTTATAATACGCGGTAGGATTCTTCCTGGGATCTGGTAACTGACTTTTTAGTGACAACACCTCACTTCATTTCCAGGGAGTATACACACATTGTTCCTGGAAACGTGCCTCCACTCTGGGACGAGTAACTACCCCGAGGTTGTCTACCACCTCCGTAACTTCCGGATGGTAGATGGGGTGTACTTCCCGCATAGGGTACTGGGATAGCCCCGTAGGATTATTTGACTGCAGACGGGTTCTATACGCCACCAGGGTCTGCACATTCCCATACACTTCTTCTGGGGTAATTTATGGGCTTGCGTGACGATATCGTATAATATGGCAGGGGCCCTCCCTCCGTGTGTGCCTGCTCCCATAATGATATAAGGCGGTTCGCCATATGCTCTAATGCATGCTGCTGCATTACCGGCTCGTAATCTCTCATGGTGCTCCAAATATCTGATAGTGAATAAATGGGTTGCCGCATCCATTGGGATGCCTGTACAGCAATAGTGTCTTTTTCTTCGGTTCCCAAAGCCGAACGAGTAAACAACCTTTTACCCTCAGCTAAGGGAACCGGACGTGTCGGAGTGGTGGCAGCTGCTACTGGCGTAGTACTCGCGGAGGAGGAGGGCAGGACAGAAGGGGAAGTCATTGATCTGGATGGCAGCTGTGTTGTCCCAGCTGCTGCGGCAGTTAACAGTGCTGGTAACATAGTAATCACCTCCGACACGGATGTGGACAGTCGGGAGAGTTCTGTCAAAGGAGGGGAACTGGGGGGAGCCGGAGGGGCTGAGGCCCCCGAGGTTGCAGCCGTGGCAGGGGCCGAGACTCCGGCCACCTCCGGATACAGCCGTTGAGGCACATAAGGAGGCGGTGGCCGTGTATCTAGTAAGTCTTCTATCTCATCTTCAGCATCGGGTCGAGTCACATAGCTCTTATCTACCTTCAATCGGAATTCACGGTTCATACAGTCTATTCCCTTTTCTGCTCGAGACCTATCATAAGCTATGGCCTTCTGAGTCACATTCTGTCCTGCCTTAGCCCTGGATCGCTTCTCCTCCCTTATCCGCCGCTGCTTGGATTCTTTCAGCCACGAACCCAGGGCATCAAACATAGCCTGGCGGCTACGCCTGGAGAACAGTTGTTCCTGTAAGAAAGCAATCTTTTTTTCATCGAATGAGCCAGTCTTTGGCCATTGCAATTCTTCGTTACTTTTAGTATATTTATGCCAAAGAGTACAAAACAATAAAGGGGTAATTCCATGCTTCACATACATATAGTGGCTAGGACTGCCTTCCGGCGGGGCAGGCTGACTCTCAGCCAGCCGAGAGTCACCTGTTCGACAACAACAGCTGAAACAATTCAACTTACTAAGACAAGGCATGGTGATTGGTTCAATACAGACACAAATGACATAAACCACAACCAAAAAGTTACAACCTTTACCACCTCCTCAGTGAGCCAGTCCCACACTAATCCGTAATATTTCCAACAATAGACATCCCTGACTACACCATGGATCCTCTCACTGCCTTTTTGGTTCACCACTGAGGCCTGTCCCGGGGAGGTCTGTGCCTCACCGAGGATATGTCTCGTGGCTACCCAGCTCGGGTCGTGAGTCTCCCAGGTGCAATCGGGCTATATTCCGCGCGCGGTTTATTTATCAAACAGTGGCACCGCTCTCCAGCGCCTGCCTCAAAATCAATGCACCGCCCCAGAGCCTGTGCTTCAAATGCAACTACACGCTCCACCTCGCGTGCTTCAAAATCAAACGGGCACTGCTTATAGTCAGTGCTTCAAATCGAAATTCTACTCACCGGGTGCACCCTGGTACGAATGTCCGTTCTTCGCTGCCAACTCCTCTCGACCAACACGGTCCGTTTCTTGGGTTGAGCCCGTAGGACCCCGGTGAAGGGTGACTAGCAGCAGAGGGCATCCCATTCGAGCGTGCGGAGCGAAACCCACGAGCTCATTCTCCGCCCACCCGGCCAAGACGCCCTCGAACCTACCACCCGATTACGGGGGAGGTCAGGCCCTATCACGGGGTCCCTTCGTGGTCGCCAACTGTTGTATCCAAAATTTCATCTCAAGGGCCACACTTACCGGTGGCCCGCAATGTAGTCAAATAATGAGCAGTTGGCAACGTAGAAGGTTCAAGCGTTTATTGGCCAGACAGAAAACTCTACATAGAGGAGCCTCATCGATCCTCACCCAGGAGGTGCGCCGAGGAAGACTGCTGGCTCCTTGACAAACTCACACTTTTATACATTACGGCGCAACATACAAAGCCTTACAAGTGGAAAAGTACCAGCCCGTCCAGGCGCTCCTAATGAGCTCATCCTATATCTAGTTTCAGTGATACAAAAAGGGCTACTATCTTTAAGAATAGAAGGTCGGCCGGGTGACTCCCTTCTCGTCCCAGGTTCAGAAGGAATTTTGCTTGGTACTCCCTTTTAGCAGATGTGACCTTGCTTCTTGGTCGTAAATACAATTCAGCCTGTCTTCTAAACTGGTGCATGTTAAATAAGGAAAATATGGGCTCAGGGAACCACGTGATCGTAGTTCCTACACAACAAGAGAGTCAAGGGCCAAGATGGTCCTGTTTTCGTCCCTCCTCGTCGTACTAACTTATAACGACGAAAGGGGGTCTTATTACGAGACCGAATCAAATGGGCTATTTTTAGTTACGCTATGCTAATCATATATTTTAATTTGGATCCTACACACGACTGCTACACACAAGCACACTGACACTGATCTCACCAGCACCTTTGGAGGGGGCAGGAGTCTGCTTGAGGAATCACAGCCAGAGACACCAACCTCAACGTCATCTGACGCCAGCGGTGACACCTCTATGTTGGCGGGCACAGGGAGCGCAAACTCTGCCTCCTCTTCCACCACACAGCGTCAAGTGCGCACCCTCCCACCTACTTCAACTAGTGCTGCACGTGCTAGCAGCAGTAAGAAGGGAAGTGTGACCTTCCCCCCCAGGCACAGCTGCCACTGCCCCTGCCCCTGTTTCCCCTGCTGCCCTCAGTGTTGAGGCTGTGGACCTATTGCACCAGCTGTGTGTGGGTCAGACAACTCTCCTTAATGCCTTCCTAGCATGACAAGAAGTTGGCACAGGTAGTTGCCTTCATGGAGGGCATTCATTCAGATGTGGATGGGCTACAGAGGACTGTCCAGTCTTTGTCCTCCACATTGACGGCAGACATTCAGCTGTCACGGGCTCAGAGTCCAGCTCCAGTCCCCTTGGTCAACCCCTGCCAGTGGCTACATCTGACGGGAGTGACCACACACCACAGACCTCAGGCTCAAGATACACCACACGCAGCACACAACAGCAGCAGTCCAAGTGCGCCAGAGCGCAGACACCATCCCCAAAACAAACCAAAGCCACCCCAGAGCGCAAAGGCAAAAGCGCTGCAGGTGACACTCAGGAGCATCAAGCCAAGAAGCAGGCCTCAGGGTCTCATGCCTCAAAGGCATCCCCAGACAAGGACACTCCTGTCCCAAAAGTGTCTCGCAAAGAAAAACAGTCAGTTCCCATGCCTGCTGTGAAGCTGGTGCCTTCTAAGAGTCCACAGAAAAAGCCAGCTAAGAAAGATTCACCCACAACCTCTACTCCCATCCAGACCCCTGTGAAGCAGGTAAAGGAGGTCACTGTAGGGGGTGCACCTGGTCAACAGGTGATGGAGGGGAAAAAACAAGGCCAGGCCAAGCGTACCTCCGGATCCAGCAGGTCCCCAGAGTGTGGCCCACCGGCTGCACCTGAAACAGCTTTGGTGGAGAGTGTGCCTGTTGTATCCACCCAACTTACCACTCCGCCCAAGACAATAATTCCCTATCGAGCCGCCAAGAAGTGGAAAGGCACCCCTCCACATTCTTCCTCCCACACTGTGTCTCACGGCAGCATGACTCCACCTCCACGTGCCACCACACCACCCGGTCAAAGAAGCCCTCCGGATCCCAAAGCCATTGATGCCTCTACCTCAGCTGGTCCTCTCTCTCCCAGGTCCAGTCCTCCAACTGGCCCTGACACTCAGCCACCTCCCAGTCAGACTGACAGCCAAGTCTGAGTCAAAGTCCCCCTCACACACCTGTCTCTCCCACAGCGGTGCCTGGACTGCCCATTGTTATCCCCTTAACTGTGTTGCTGACCATGGCAGTGTACAGTCTCCTCCATTCCCTGTGCAGCCTCTCATGCACACATATGACTACTTGGAACTGTGGACTGGCCACTGGCCTTGCTGTTCATTACTATGTTTGCCCATTCCCTGTGCAGGATCTCATATACCCATTCTGCACTTTGGACTGGCCACTGGCCTTGCTGTTCATTACTGTGTTTGCTCATTCCCTGTGTAGGATCTCATGTACGTACTCTGCACTTTGGACTGGCCACTGGCCTTGCAGTTCATTATTGTGTTTCCCCATACCCTGTGCAGGATCTCATGTACCTACTCTGCACTTCGGACTGGCCACTGGCCTTGCTCTTCATTACTGTGTTTGCCCATTCCCTGTGCAGGATCTCATGTACCTACTCTGCACTTCGGACTGGCCACTGGCTTTGCTGTTCAATACTGTGTTTGTCCATTCCCTTTGCAGGATCTCATGTACCTACTCTGCACTTCGGACTGGCCGCTGGCCTTGCTGTTCATTATTGTGTTTGCCCATTCCCTGTGCAGGTTCTCATGTACCTACTCTGCACTTTGGACTGGCCACTGGTCTTTCTCGTGTCTACTTTTGATGCCTATCTGTGTAATATGTAATAAATACAGTTAATCCTGTTGTCTGCTTTGTCAGTGTCCTAGCTAAATAAAGGATTTTCTGTGTGGGTATGGTTTAATGTAACACATGCTCTGTATGCCACTTTGACATTGCCAATGGCTTATTTCACTTTTTCAGGGTTTTGCAGAGGTGACAGGCACTTCAGTTCTTCTTGACTCTGAGGCTTGGGGGTGCAATGATAGTTTTTTGTGATGAACTACTGTTATCATGATCATTTTATGATCAGGTTAGCTAAATTGTACACATGTCATGTTTGGATGCACTGCCAGAGTGGAATTCTATTCACAGGATTGCACGCAGGCTGGCCAGTGTCCATCATGTGTGTTTGATCTTTCTTGATATGTGAACAGCAGTGTTGGTGTATGCTGATCTTGTGATGGCCAGTCATCCTAGTCACATGGGTAAATTTCAATGTGTGCACTTGGGTGGTCATGAAGTGTGCAGTGTGAAGGGGGTGACTTTGTCAGTAGTGTTGATGTGTGTTTGCCCCTGCGATGGCAACTGCACACATGTGTCATCCAGGATTTGATTGCCTGTTAGTTTGATTAGTCAGCCCTGTGGTTGTGATTGTGTGCACATGTGGGAGTTGTAGGTTGTGCACTGTGCAGTGTGGTGGTGTGTCCTTGCACTTCTAGGGGACACCTACTTGTTGTTGGTTCCAATTGTGAGTATGCAGAGTGTGTGACTGGCAAGTCAGTGTTGTGTTTTGTTGATCAGCCATGTGTCTTGATACTGTTTGTGCTCACTGTGCAGACCTGCTCAGCCACACTAACATTGTGAGTGTGTTTTCTCATGCATTGCTGTCACTTGATGTCAAGAAACAAAGGTTCTTGTGGGAACAATTGTGTACTATATTGGTACTACAATGGTCAATGGCAATAACAATGGGTCACGTGGATTTCAGACAGAAAGGAGGCTGAGTACAGTGTGATTGAGTATTTACAGTTCATATCAAATTTTTTAAAGATTTTGCAGATATATACAACAAGTAGTGCTTAGTGTCCCCAGTGTACAATGGAACCAAAAAACGGACTAGTGACATTTGTGACATTTACAGCTTGGTTTCCATCATTCAGAAAACGCCATTTACAGTTCTCACATATTTTCAGACACTGTACTCAGTAATCAGTGCTGATACAATGATTAGTTTTTTGGGTCTCGCCTGACCCAGTGCATGCGCTGTCTGGAGAGACATTTAGTAGGTGGGTTTTGAAAGTGCTACCCACATTTTGGTGCTGGCTACAAGCTTGAGTGCACGATGGCGTGCACGCGCACACCTGCTCCCCGCATTTCCCCCTCCCTTCTCGCCCAGCCATCTGCCTTTCCTGCGCCAGCCTTCAGCACCATCTCCGCCCCTCCCCCCACTGCTGCGCGCGCATCCGTAGCGTGCTTTTGCGTGTCATCTCGATCGCGATCACTTTCGCTTTCAGAGTGATCGCGATGACTTTCGCTTTTACGGCCGATGCTTGTTAATGCTTGTTTCTTCTGCTGAATGTCTCTCGCTTTCTTTCTTTGACTGCCTGTCTCTCTTTCTCTTCCGTTGACTTTCTGTCTGCCTGTCTTTTCTACTTGGCCTCGCTCCTCCTCTCTTTCTCTTTATGCTTCTATCTCACTCCACTGCCTGTCTCTGCCTCTCTCACTAACCACTGCCTGGCTTGCCTTTCTCTGTGACTGCCTCTCTCCCTCTCTTTGACTGCCTGTCTCAGCTTCTCTCTCTCTTTGACTGTCTCTCTCTCTCACTCCTCTACCCCTCCAGTGCGCTCTCTCTCCTCTGAGTCTGCTGCCGGTCTCTCTCTCTCTCTCTATGACGAGTCCCAGCATTGACCTGAAAGCCCGGAACATCGCAGCCTCATCTGTTGTGTCAAGTGCCATGAATTCCGCTTCAGTCATCATGACCAGCCCAACATCTCCAACCTTCACCTTCGCCATCAACTGGAATTACTCCCAGGACAGCAGTAAGTGTGATCCACTTTAGGACAAGCAAGAGACAGCACTGCCCTACTAAGCGCCCCATATGCAGCATTGCAACAGTCATTGTCGGTCATTCCATACTCTGCCTTTCCATATCCAATCCTGCCAGCCCAGGTCTACCATGCCCAGTCATGCCCCATGCCATGCTACGACCATTTGAATTACACGTAGTATTCTCATGCCAGCTCCTGCAGGTTAGGCCTCACTCCATCACCATCCCTTCCTCACCTAACATTCTCAATACTCTCTTGCCCATGACCTGTTCTCAAAAATCTAACCGTCCCATATCGTTTCGTTTATACTTTATTCGATAACAAGGTATCATAAAAGTAATTACATTTCAATTCAACATAAATACGACCACAGGAATAATAACATGTAAAAATATACATTAAGGGATACATATCCAGTTATAAAAAGTTGTTTGATGTAGAAGGTAAGGAGAAACAAGAGGCAGTCTAAGCGGAGCTTGCTTCAACCAGCTTAGATCGTAATATCCAAGCTTTTTCAAGATATTTGGCTACCCCACAAACTACCAGCAAGGATGTAGTGTCCGTCGTTAAAATACGGAGGGCCACTGATGACTGCCTGGTTCCCAGATTACTACAAACTGGAGTTAACCAGCGCTTTCTAGGTGCCCTGTACGCCTTACAGGCAAACAGGAAATGCCCCAGTGACTCGGTAGGATTAGAACATCCCGGGGAAGCTGTGTGATTGGATTTAGAATTTTTCCAATTATTTGTAAAAACATTAAGAGGTAGCGTGCCAAACCTCATTTTGAGGAACAAAGCTCTGTCCCTTGGTGAGGAGATGAAATCTAAAAATGGTTCCAGCTTCGGAACTGGCTTGCAGGTCATGTATGCATCAGTTAGAGCACCCAACTTTGGGTCTGTCAGAGCCATACCCTCGACGCTTGACCAATATAGTTTCTTAATAATATCTTTTTGCGGGGGCTGCTGCAAGAGCCATTCTTCTTTTAGCCCTAGCTTAATTACCATGTCCCTCAGATTTTCAACCATGGGATTAGTCTGAAACCATTTAAAGCAATGAGTTCGTCAAGGGCGGCTGCATAATTGCTCAGTTCTGGGGTTCTCCTAAGCCGGGCCCAAAATAAAACGGGCCGGAGGCCAACAATGTCTTTGATGGAACGATGTCCCAAATCATAAAGTAACGGCTTAGTAGGGGTGGAGACTGGGAGACCCACTAAATCTCTCATAAATTTATGTTCTACAGAGACTAAATCAGCAACTCTTTCCGATCCCCACAATTCAGATCCGTAAGTAGCAGCAGACAATGCCTTGCCCTCGTATACTAATAAGGCAGGGCTAATAGGCTTAGTAGATGATAAACGGTGGTCTCTAAGGATTGCTCCTGTCACTCTCTTTAGATTTAAAGTCATTTTGACAATGTGCGAATCCCATTTCATTCTAGAGTTTATCCTAACCCCCAGATAATCAAAAGCATCCACTTCTTCTAAGGGGGTGCCATTTAATGCGACGGTGGTTTTTTTGTGTTTTTTGTTTCTAGATAATACCATCAATTTGGTCTTAGTAGTATTGATGGTAAGTCCACGATTGTCGCAAAAGGAACAGAACTTGTCAAGCAGTTTCTGAAGACCCATAGGGGTCTTAGACATGAGGAGTGTGTCGTCTGCAAAGAGGAGGGTGGGTGTTTTTTCCCCCGCCAGGGCGGGGGCATCCGCTGGGTCCTTCCTCAAATGGTCTACCACCCCATTAATAAAGAGGGAGAACAGTGTCGGAGCCATCACACATCCCTGGCGAACCCCCCTCTGGACAGGAATACGGTCAGTCAATTGGCCTTCACTCCCCCATCTAATTCTTGCATATGTGCCCTCATGCAGTCTTTTGATAAACTCCAAAAGGTATCGTAGCAACCCCATTCCATGTAGAACCTGCCAAAGTTTGGCCCGGGGAACGAGATCAAATGCAGTTTTAAGGTCGATAAAGGCCAGGTATAAAGATCCCCCGCCAATCAGGACAGTCTTCCAATATGTGGCGAGGAGTCTGAACACCTGGTCCATAGTATATTAAGAGGTAATGGCCTGTTCTTTCCCAGCCAGTGTAAAACTTTGTTTTTTAGGTCATAATAACCTTCCTTCTTGCCTGCCTCTAGTGCAGGAACTCCTGTCATAAGTACAACATAAGGAGTTGCCTCTGGTGGGAGGTCTATGTGGTCAAGACTGCCACCGTGTTTTTTATTTGAAACAGTGCAGGGAAGTGCATTGATTGTGGAAAGGAGGGTGCCTCTAGAGGAGGGGGAAATAACAGTTGTCTTTCAGGAGGATGAAAGGTTAAGTACATTTGATAGGGGTGGGACAATTTTGATGTTAGTTATTTCTGATCTGCTTAGCCTATCATCTGGCGTTGGAGATAGGTTAACAGCAGGAGTGTTATTTGATGATACCAAGGCCTTTGGGAATTGCTTGTTTAATTTGTCAGTGTTTTTCTGGATCATCTGCTCTAATAGCCCTAGTTGGTTGGACACGTTCTTTATCCTTTCTGTTAGTGGAAGAAGGAGTGATTTAAGAACTTTCTCAATTTGGGACATCATATTGTTTGATAGAAGATCAAATTTACAGTGATCTGGCTCCAATGCTTGCTCTGCTAACTGCTTAGCTACTGGGATAGAAGTTTTTACGATGTTTCCCAACGCAGTGTATTTAGCAATACCCAAATGGTTCGTTTTGTTTAGCTTTTCCCTCCTTTCTTTCTTTTTTTGGAAGGGGGGGGGCTATGATGTTGCTTCTCCCTCTCAACTTTTGCGGGCTGACAGCATTAGAATTAGATATGGCTCCAAGTACAGATGTGGTCGGTGGTGTAGAGCCCCTAGAATGACTATTAGGGAGGGTAGGATCAGACAAAGTTGGGTGTGAGTGAGAAGGTGACGTTAGATTGCCAACATGATTGGTCAGAGAAGATGTAGAGGCAAAGGGGCTGACCGGTAAACAAGAGGTAGGTGGGGCCGGCGACGGTGAGACAACCAGCTGGATAGGGCCAAGAGAAGATCTTTTGGATTGTAAAAGTTCGGCCGATAGATGTCGCTCTACCATAGCTATCTCCTTTTCCAGGACAGAAGCAGCTCTTGTAATAAAATTGTCTAGCGTGCCTCTGACTGAGCCTCCCAGCGTGGATAATTTACGTGATGGGGTACAGGTAGCCATAGTGGAAGACGCACAAATGGCCAAAACCGATGATTACACACGGCAAAATTACACGGCAAAATTACACCACCAATATACATGACATACGTGGCTTTTATATCAGGTGGCCTGCAAACAACAACTACGTTAGGTGATATGTATGTGCCCCTTTAACATACGCTTGTAAACAGGTGGTACCTCAGGGAATGGAGTAATGGCAAACAGATCTTAGAGAGTGGGCCCAGCCCAGCCTCCTCCTGCCTCTGACGGCCTCAGACGGCCCGCCCTTTGCCCGGGCTTAGCCCCGGGCACTCCCGCGCGCTCCCGCGCTGCGGGATAACAAGATCTAAAATAGGATGCGTGGGGGGCGTGTCTTCCAGGGAGAGCTGCCCAGGTGTAAGCTATTGGGCACGCAGGGGCTCCTGGACAATGGAGTCCCCTGCTGCTCGCAGCCCTGTCAGCTGACGCTCACCCGGCTCTATTCAGTCCTGCTCCAAACCGTTTCCGCAAATCCTGATGGACGCTGCGGGACCCGCGCAGCGGGTCCGGCGAGGAGCTAGCGTCGGTGGGGCAAGGAGCGTCCTGGTGCAGTTCCGCGTTGGTTCAAGTTCAAAAGGTGAGTCCCATATCTCCAATGCTCCCATGGTCAGCCCTGCCACACACAGATCCATATCCTTGCTAGTTTCCGTCGTTCACATTTCTTTCTATGATGGAACCCTCCAGCACTTCAATGCCCATTGGTACTACACTCTAGCCTACCATACTGGCACATCCATTCTTGCCATGCTATCCAACAGCACTATCATTGAGATCATACAGTCCTTCCCCCTGCTGTCATGCCATGCCCAATTCTCCAGCTCTGCACCCCTAGTCCTCCCTCTCTCTCTCTCTGTTTGACTGTCTGCCCCCCCCTCGCGTGCTCTCTCCCCTCTACAAGCTCGCCTCTGCCTCGCGCTCCATGCCGGAGTCTCTCCCTTTATCTTTCATTGCCGAGGGGCCGCCAGCCAGAACCAAAACAAACCGCAGATATATTTACGAGCAGCATTCCCATGCAACGACTTCACGTCGCACTAACCAAAATACCACGCTGGGTTCAGTACCGCGAAAAACGAGAATACCCTCTCGTCTCCAAGGCAGCGTCTATTTATATTTTTGGATTTGTGGTTTTGCCATTTTACGACGAAAAAATAGGAAAGCAGCGAGTCACAGCAAATGCAATAAAAGTCTGGCGTGCGAGGTCAGACCTGCGTGTGAGGAAAACATTTGTTGTTAATGCTTCAAAACCCTTTAGGTTTTTGTGTTGAGCTGAGAGAACATAAAACGTAAACATGGATTGGTTCGGTTACACCTTCTTACTTAGTTCTCTTGTAATGTGTGGCTGATTTTTACGTTCATCTCAGCAATGTGTTTTTTTCTGCTGTAATAACTGTAGAAACTACATGTGGGGTGCGCGCTTTTTATATATCTCTTTCTACAGTACAGATAGAGTGGAAAATGTACCCCTCTTTTTTTCTGCTACAGGGGCTCTATGCGGCGTTCTTAAATGTTGGCAATTTACCTTTACCTGTGTCTGCTCTGCTGGTGTCTTGCATTGGAATTGCTGCTTGAAACCACTTTCATCTGTTTGATGTTTCCGTAAGTCTATTGCTTTTGTTGATCCGTCACAGATCCCTTGTAGTGTTAAAACACAGATGTATGGTGTATTCGCTAGTGGCTCCCTCTATGGCGTGCATTTAACAAGCAGCCTGAACCACCTATGTGTAGGTTCAATTTGTGATGGTTGATGCGTACACCTAATTTGTCTGTCATGCAGCTGCCCTGCAAGAGTGTGTTGTCATTGTTTGCGTTGCTTCGCTTTCCCCAACTGGTGCATTCTGTTCTTTGGCAGCATGTAGGCATGGCGGACAGTTGGTACCATTGAACTGTGCTCTGCCTCCCACCTGAGCATCAATACAAGTTGAACTGTTACAGTTTCCGTGATATTTTGCCCTTTTTAGTTGCAGGTGTCATTGAATCGCCTGGTTCTTTTGCTTCGCTTTAGTGCAATGCACTCTTCCAGCCATGCATACTCGTGTTGTCTTGTACCGGTTCAGACAAGTTTAGGCCATACAGGCCACACAAGCTGCAGTTCCGTGTCATACAAACGTCCTCTAACAACTCCAATATGCAATGTCTGGCTCCAGCTGGTTCTCCATATGAATTTGTGACATCAAAATAATTGATTTTCTCAATGCAGTGTATAGACCATCTGTGTATGCAAAACACCACATGGTATAGAACTTGTAGCTCGCTTTTAAAGATGGAACACTGCATTTCAGGCAGGAGATTCCATAATGGAAAATACTAAGTTTATGGGTGCAGCCCTGTCCTGTTGATCCATAGCAGTCTAGGCTTCTGAGAACCACTTGCCTTTCTTGTGTTCTATCCAGTAAGTCACCTCCTCGACTACCTCGCCTCCAAGCATTGGCATAGCCAATAGGTCTCGCTTTTGGGACCTTATAAGTGTTTAACCATGCAACAGTTGATGTTGTTGCACCAAGGATATCGTGCTGCATAACTAAATACTTATAAGGTCCCAAAAGCGAGACCTATTGGCTATGCCAATGCTTGTTATATATGTTGACGGCGTTTCGACCCTTCCAAGGATGCAGGGTCTCTTCAGGACCCAATAATATAGGGACATCTGGAATTTAAAGAAATAGTGACGTGAGCTACAATCTATGAAGGTGTTAATAGAATAACGATGAAAAAATATATATGGGCCAAGGGGTACCTGAAAAGATAACAATGCGCGCAGCCACGAGTGGGAAGTGAAGAACACCAGTCAAGCGAGAAGAAAGTGGGATCATACTCACACTGGACCCAGCCGGCTCTCACTCGTGTAGTGCTGTGACATAGTTGTCTGAATCAAAATACTCCATAGTACCCTATAATACTCTAGTAACAGTAGGCACACACAGTTGTTACGAGGTGAGTATTAGACATATCTAGAACATTTTACATAACACATCTCTGCTTTCTCTATTAGATTACTGCAAGCCGTAGTAATATCTACATGTATATCACCAGGCTCATGATTATTATACTGAGGGCTAAACTGTTATTTAAAATTGACTATCTTTTTCATCGGGTCTGTAATCGGAAAGGAGTATTTGGGCATATATATCCCTCTTACAATCTGTCCTCATGTCTGTCGTACCCAAATCCTCCATCCTTTTTAAACGTTTGTCTCCAATGATTTTCTATGGAGAGGGAGGGGGGACTCCTGTGCACCTCTCATTGATCAAGAACACTAGCAACGCCGCTGCTACAAACTCATACGGAAGACAGTCAAATATTGCCATTATATTTCCTTCAAGGCCCGATGTTTCTGAGGCTGAATGACCTTGCAGATCTAATCATTGTAAGCAGTTCTGCAGCTTTTCAGAGAGCAGAAAATGTCAGTTCTGCTTTGTTAACACTTACAGCTTCTGAAAATGATAACTAAAAATATTAATGGGATCACGTTCTTAACAGTATCATTCAAAATAATATTTTTCTAGGCCCTCAGCATGACAGACGCTGTAAAGAGCTAGTGCTCTTATGTTGGCATACAATCAGGCTGGGTTTGTATGTATTACCCGGAAACCCTACCACACATGACAATTGTACCAATTTCACTCAGGTCACAGGCACCTAGCCAATTTCTACATTGCCTGGTGGAAAGATGCACATTAGTACACTTTGCAAGGAGCCAAAAACAATCAGCACAGCAGAAGGGTGGTACAAAGCACACAACACTATACCAATTCATCAAACCATTAACAAAAAGCAAAGTTGACAACAGTTCAGAATGATAATTCTCTAGCACAACACATAAGATGCAAAATAACAAATAAGACAAATGCATGACATACTATCCAGTAAAGTCATACCTTTCAACTCCATATAAAACTTCAAAAATATAAAAAAGGAACCAAAGGCTCCAAGAAAACTGCAAAAATCAACATAAATACATTATAAATGAAGTGCAAAAATTCCCAACCTATATCCTCTTGTAACAGAAAAAAGAGATCTGAGATTAAAAAAAACTCTTCTGTCCATGATCGTAAGAGACCTGAAAATAGCAAATACATACCCACGTACAAAACAATACCTTTATACAAACACATACAAAAATAGTATAAATATAATCAAAGACATTTACAAACTTTATCTATGCCAAAATAGAAATAAACAAAAAACGTAAACACTCACACAACTAATATACTCTTTTTCCCAATCCCCACTAAAGAAAATACTATGACTATGCTAAACTATGCACAGTAATGTAACTGAATCAGAAAAGCGCACTCAGGACCTACATCCATACATACTACTGGGAATGACTAAGGAAAACAGAACCCCCCCCCCCCCTTCCCCCTTGTGAATTGCTTACCACCCAATTTTGGGGTTGGTAACATTTCAGTTGTTTTTTAATGCAATTGAAGCCTCAAGCCATTGATAAGTTGGAAACAGATCTGGTATATGGGTGGGACTCCCACCATATGCCCTTAATTATAAAACAAACCAACCAAAGAAATACACAAAACACTTACAAATACTCCTTAACTACTTGGTTGCCAAGCCTTTTCCTCCTAGAATGCTAAGCCCTTTTTGTGGTAGGTGGGATAGTTCACGCTTAGACCTTCATAACTTTTTTTCCACAAAAGGTATCCACGCCAAATTTGCATCCTTTTTTTTCCAACATCCCGAGGATTCCAAAGTTACCCAGGGTTTGATGATTTCCCTGGTGGGGATGAGAAAATAGCCAGAACATAGATACGTTTTTGGGGAAAAGTGTCTGTTTTTTTTCTCCATGAAAATGGTGTTACCAAAAGGTTTGCAGTGCTAACGTCACAATTTTCCCAGCTTTCAGCAACATGCAGAGCTGAATCAAGAAACCCACGGGCATATGTACAATGAAATGTCGGAGCGCTGAGCTGCGCCACATGTGACAGTGCCACACTCTGACATTTCCATAACGCTGGGATGCACGGTATTTACCACAATTCGGCACACCCCTGTGTTTTCCCTAGTGCTTGCACTAAAATTAGCTGCCTAGTGCCAACGCAGGCACCATAGTGCCAGGGTGCCTGCGTTGCAGGGAATTATCGTTTATGTGCAGGAAGGTGTCCATTCCTGCACATTAACAGGCAATAATGGAGATTTGTTACTTCTATGTGTGCTGTAGAATACAGCACACATAGAAGTAGCAAATTGTTATTATATAATGATTGTTTATGTGCAAGAAGGGACACCTTCCTGCACATAAACAAACACACATGGCGTTTTGCTCTTTCTATGTGTGCTGTACCAAAAACAAAAAGAAATAAAAAATCTTTCTCCTCATTGCGCCATTCTAACACCAGCTAAAAGAAAAATTGGGTGTTGCACCGATTGCATGCCCCTCTCATGCAGATACGTACGTGAAAGCGTACCATATTTACAAAGAGGCGTTAAGCCACAACAGTGGCTTAATGCCACTTTGTAAATATAGAGCAGGGCATTTACCACAGGAACGTTGTTAAAAGTGACGTTCCTGTGGCACAATCCTCTTGTAAATATCCCCCATAGTTGTTTACCACAGTTTTGGCATTTTTCACATAGTTCGCCCATTTTTTCAGATTTGTGTGCTTTCAACCTATTTCTAGTTTGTGGTAGAAATCGGGGTGAAACACATGGGTTATCCCAGAAAGCTATATCTTTCTGAAAAATAGACAGAATTCTGAGCTCAGCAAGTGGAAATGTGTATAGATCCCTCAATGTTTTCTCAAAGAAATTAACTGTTGAAATAAAAAAGGTTTTTTAAATTAGTCTGAAATAGACACCAGATACAGAGTTTAGGAGCAGTGGTTATCTGCACTGTGAGAAGTTGGCCTGGTATATGATGTCCACTAATTAAAGTGGTCACCTTGAACCAGTCCAAACAACCCTTATGGTGATTTAAGAGGTCAAAGATAACCTTAGAAAGCTATCCAAGTGGTAGCTGTGGAGAGCAGCCTTCAGGCTTAGTCTTGAAGGAATGTTAAGCAGCTGGTTTTTACCAGAATGCAACATTATAGTATTGGTTAACTGAAAGGAGAACAACACAGTAGTTATAAAAAAATATGTATTTATTATTATAACACACCTTAAATACCTCACAGTTCTGCTACACACAGATAAACACAAAGCACACAATACTGTAGCACAGAAACAATCGTAAGTAGCACTAATACACAGTGGGCTCCCGGGGGAGACCAAACCATATACTAAAATAGTGGTATAAGAATCACGACTCGAGTTAAGACAGTGTCTTGGGGATGTAAAATCGCTGGGGCCCCAAGGAACCACCCAAGGTGAGTAAGTAGGGACCACACGGAGGACAGGTGTAGTGGGAGAGCACGTGCTACGTACAATTCAATAGGAGAGTTACGGTGGCAGTTTTACAGTTTAAGGACCTTTCTCAGTAGATTACAAAGAAACCCATTGAAACATAGAAGGTTGGAGAGCCACCCCACCCGTGGATACCAAAGTACCAGAGTTACCTAACCCAGGGAAGACGGGAGCATAGGGTCAAATTGGCGTCGGAAACCGCCGTCGTTCTCAATGGGAGTCTTCAAAGAAAAGCCACTGCTGGAAAGAAGTAAAGTGTCCGGTGGAACCCACAGGTGGATTCTTGTTGAAAGGAACCTGAAATCAGAGAGGACAGAGTCTGTGTCACTCAGAAGTTACCAGGAGCTCGGTAGACGAATGCCCACCGATTTCAGGTGCTTCAGGTGTGAAGATGGAGACCTTGACTCTACAGTTGCAGGGACCAGGAGGACAACCAGGAGCCGGATACGACCTGTCCCACAAAGGATGTCGTGTACTGAGGGGTCGGTGTCCGGCCGAAGCACTAAAAAGCCTTGGTAGTGGCAACCCACGAAGAAGGTCAAAGAAGGTTACGGTCTGGCCCAGCAAGGATCAGGGGACTCACCACGACAAGGGTAGTCAGGGACGGCATGGAGCAACCAGGGGAACACAAGAAAAGCAGTGCTGTCCCTCAACTAGACCCACCGGCCGAAGGCACAGGAGTCACAAGGGGACCTCTAGCAGTTTCACAAAGTCACAGCTTGCAGGTCACAGAGTGTGAAGAGGCGTAAGTCCTTTGAACAAAATGTACGCAGAGGTTGGGGCTATTGATAGCCCAATGCACTTAGTTGGGGAATGCCAGCAAGCATATGCACTTGCAAATGTATGCGGTGCACAGGGGTTCGGGTAATGCTTTGCCCACGAGGGCCTCAAACTTAGTGAGAGGGCAGCTCGTCTTTTAGAAACATAGGAACCCCCCTCCTATGTTGCTGGAGCCTTCGGAGTCCACAGGAGCTCAGGATCAGCAGACCGGTCGGTTGCGTTAGGGTGCCTGCAAATGCAGTGGAGTGACTCCTTCACCCCAAAGGAGATACTTCAGTTGTCCTTGATGCGCCACAGGTCCTGCACAGAGCCTGTATGGTGCATGGGCAATGCTTTGGACGGAGAGGGAGACGAAGTTGGGCCCAATCGAAGTCTAGCAAAGTCCAGAGTGTCCAGACGGTCGAAGATTAGTGGTGTCCTGTTCAGAATCTTGTCCATGTTGAATCTAGTGTCCTACAGCCAGGTAAGCCCTTTTGTACCCATGGGAGAGGGTTGGACAGATTCAGAGGACCCTCCAAGGGGAGGGACAGGACATAGGGGCGGATACTCCCCTGTCCTTTGTCCAGTTTCACGCCAGAGCAGGAGCCAATGGCTCCCAGGACTGGCTTGAACTGGACTATGCACAGGGACACCAAATGTGCCCCTCATGCAGACTTTCAGGCACTTTGGAAGTGCACCCACCCAGCCCCAGTACCCTAAATCCTGTCTGGAAGGTGGTCACACCTCCCTGTGACAGGATAGCTATTGTGCTGCCTTCCTCTGCTCGAGCTTGGCTCAGCAGCAGGAGGGCAGAAATGTGTCTCTGGTTGGCAGAAACTATTTTGTGCTGTCTGGGTTGAGAAGGCTGGTACCAAGAAGACCAGGGACCCCACGGAGCTTGCTTCTGAAGGTCTGAAGGGGGTATTAATCATATCTTCCACACCAATTACCAGTTTGGAGGTATGATTCCAAGGTGTTTGATACCAAACACGACATGGTTTGTTGCAGTCATTTTCGAGATAGCATTTTACTCAAGCATATAAACCACCTCTACCTATATGTCTGTCTGCGTCACCGACAACCCAAGAGAATGGTCTCCGAAGGCTACAGGGGTGCTCTGCTCATGCAGGGGCACCCTCTCACATAAAACCGAGCACCCTGCCTTAGGATGGTTAAGGCCTGCTATGTGGGTGACTTATAGGTTTTAAGTGTAGAAACCTATAGATATAGTAAACCTATACCTAAAGTAAGTGCTGCATGCACCATCTTACACATGCTGCAATGGCAGGCCTGTAGTTCCATTTTGCATGGCCTCTCATTGGTGGCATAATACATGCTTCAGCCCATGGGAGGCCTCTGGGGTACCTCTACCCTGGGTACATTTGTACCATATATTAGGGACTGACAAGGGTACTCCAGTATCCAATCTGGAATGTACCTAAGTACATGACATAACATTTTAGGGTGAAAGCAGATAGACTGGGGTCCTGATTAGCAGGATCCCAGTCAGACTAGTCAAAACAGTATAACATCAAGCAAAAAGTGGGGGTAACCATTAGAAGCAGATCTTACTTTCCTACATGCACCCTTTCGAATTTGTGGATTCCCATACTAGCATATGATTCAGAGGACAGTTCTCAAACGTTGTGTCAGGTCTGCCGGGCGCGCGAGAGCCTAAAAACTACAAAAAGGGAGGACTTACGCATTTGACGCATGCGCGGGAGTCAGCCAGGAAAATAAGGACGTTCCAATCCCGGCTGCTGACGATTCGCGTTCCAGCTTGGAATCAGCCTACCTTGTTTCTTGTCACTCACCTGACACTTCCGGATTCTCCTCGCTGTGTCGGCTTCGGCTTTCCTCGTGTTTGCTGAGTCTTCATCGTCGGATCCTAATCCCTGAGTTCTCTCGCTCCTCTTCGGTCCTCGTCATCGCACTCCTGTTCTGCACGGCTAGATCCCCTGTAAAAACAATTAAGAAGGCAAGCAAAAGCTTTGTTACTGTGACTTAAGTTAACAGCGCTGGAGCGCTGTATATTTGAATATTATATTGTTAAGACTACTTATCTGATTGGTGTCCTGCGTTGTGGAGATCGTCTCTCTCTTTTATTTTAATTTCTTCCTGAAATTAAGGAAAACACATGTTACTTTTGATTGTTGAGAATATTATCTTTCCTGGAGACAATTACAAGGAAAGTATTATTCTGAGTAATAGATATTTATAAGTTAGGTGAGTTCTCACATTACATTTACTTCCACCACTGCTGCATTTCCCCACCACTGCTGCATTTCCCCAAGGCACACAGTTACATACCTTATTGTTATTTCTTTCTAGATATTTACACTCTCTTCTTCACCCCAATGAACATCATACATGGAAGAAGGGAATTAACCAGGTAGACATACATGTCAAGGGAAAGAAATAGTTGGGTGAGATACGCACATTGGGGAAGTAGTGGACCATTCTTCTTTACATGACGTCCCTGCAGAAATGTGAGAACACAAGACTTACTGTTAACCCTGACAGAACGCGAAGCCAAAATATAAAATTGATTTCTGCCCGGACGTTACGGAAATGAGTCAAGTAACACTTGCAGACCTAGCTCACATGCTAGGGAATTTACAACAAGAAACCCAAGCCCTCTCAGCACGGGTGGACACTCTCCAAAGGGGCATGGGAACCGAATCTAGTTTGGGTAATAGGACAGGTACGCAGTATCCCACTTCTCAGCCTTCTAGTGCTAACGTTCCAGTCATACAAGTAACAACACCACAGTCAATTCCCCTGGCTCCCCCCGAGTGTTTTTATGGGGGATCCTACTAAGTTTGTGACATTCATTAGGCAATGCCAGCTTCACTTTATGTGTAAAGCTGCATGTTTCCCAACTGACCAAGCCAAAGTAGCTTTTGTCCTGTCATATTTATGGGGACCTGCAGTCACCTGGTCCATACCCCTCATAGAAAGGGATGACCTACAGCTTCCTAATTATATAGCTTTCAAAGGAGAACTCAAGAAGCTGTTTGATAGACATTCTTTTATGCAGTCTGTAGACTCTGAGCTATTAAATCTTAAACATGGTACAAAGGATCTTCCAACCTATATCTCTACTTTTAACAGGCTAGTAGCAGAGGCTGGTTGGCCTGAAGAAAAACGTATTGCCCTTTTTTATAGAGGATTGAAAGACGAGTTAAAAAATCTCCTTGCGCAAGTAGTTGATCCCCTGAGTTTCGTACAGCCCTTTTAGATCTGGTAGTTAAGTTAGACCACAGAATTAGTGAGAGAAAAAGAGAAAGAGGAAGGACAGAAGGACGTGTGTTTGTTTATAGAGAGACAAAGTCAGAAATTGAGAAACAACCAGAAGAACCAGAACCTATGCAAATAGGGAGCGTTAGAGGACCCCTTAGTGGAAAGGAAAGGCAAAGAAGGCGCGATAAAAGGTTGTGTTTATATTGTGGACAGCCAGGTATTTTCTTAAGAGATTGTCCTGTTAGGCCAAAACAAAAGAGAATTTAGGAAAACTAACAAGCCCGGGGTCTCTTGAGACAAAGACTTCGGGTAGTTCAGGTTTCATTGTCTCGCAAACTTAACCTGTAATGTCATCTTCAAATCACTTCCTCCTCTCCTCTCGTCTTATATGGGGTGAACAGGTTATAGATGCCCAAATAATGGTGGATTCTGGTGCCTCGGGTAACTTTATGGACCTTCAATGGGCGCATAGTAAGAAGATTCTTCTGATGCCTAAGACCTCCTGGGAGGAAGTCACAACCATAGACGGTAGTAGCCTTAAATCTGGTCCTGTTACTCACGCTACCGTTGATTTGCTTCTGGTTATTGAAGAAAGACATCAAGAACGTATTGCTTTCGATCTCATTCAATCTCCTCAATTCCCAGCAATAGTAGGGTTACCCTGGCTACGTCAACATAATCCCACTATAAACTGGAGCAAAACGAGACTGGTCTTCAATCCTGAGTTCTGTCAGGAACATGTTTTCCATAAGTTAAATGATTCAGAGAAAGTAGGAGCACTCTCTAGACTTGATGTATCCGATTTACCTGTCCTATATCACGACTTGAAAGAGGTGTTTGATGTGGAAAAGGCAACTAACTAGCCTTCCACCTCACAGACCTTATGATTGCAGAATTGACCTTTTGCCAGGTGCCTGCATTCCTTGTAGTAGGATATATGCTTTAACCAAAAAAGGGAACATCTATTTACGAGAGTATTTGGATGAGATGCCTAGAATTGGATTTATTCACCCTTCTAGATCACCAGCCTCCTCATCTCTCTTCTTCATTCCTAAACGAGAAGGCTGATTAAGATGTTGTATAGACTATAGAGTGCTTAATGATGTTACTATTAAGAACAGATACCCTCTTCCATTGATTTCATCCCTTCTTGATCAAATAAAAGATGCTAAGATTTTTACCAAATTGGATTTACGGGGAGCCTATCATTTGGTGAGAATTAAAGAAGGCGATGAATATAAAACGGACTTTTGTACTAACTTTGGGTTGTATGAATATTTGGTCATGCCATTCGGACTATGTAACGCCCCCTCAGCCTTTCAGTTTTCTATTAATGAAGTTCTAAGAGATATGCTTGTCCTCTATGTTATTGCTTATATTGACGATCTATTGATTTACTCTTCGTCCTTACAGGAACATGAAATTCATGTGAGGAAAGTTCTTGAGAGGTTAAAGGACAATCATTTATTTAGCAAATTAGAAAAATGTCAATTTCATACCTTCCAAGTAGCCTTTCTTGGGTATATTGTGTCCCCTCAAGAAATCAATATGGATCCACAGAAGGTAGAAGCTATCACCTGTTGGTAAGCACCAAAAACTGTTAGAGATGTTCAGTGCTTTCTTGGCTTTGCCAATTTTTACAGACGTTTTATTGCTAACTTTTCTGAAATGGCCTCTCCCATCACCAAACTCCTTAAGAAGGGAGTTATTTTCATATGGACTCCTGCAGCTGAAGAGGCTTTTTGTAAATTAAAGGAAGCATTTACACAGGCACCCGTTCTAAGACATACTGACCCTTCCAAACCCTTTGTAGTTGAGGCCGATGCCTCTCAGTCAGTGGTAGGAGGGGTTCTTTCTCAGGCAGATCCAAACACAGGATCTCTTCACCCTGTAGCATATTATTCATGTAAACTGGTACCAGCTGAGATTAACTATGCTGTAGGGGACAAGGAACTGTTAGCTATAAAAAAGGCTTTTGAGGAGTGGAGGTGGTATCTTTTAGGCGCGAATCACAAGATAACTGTTCTCACAGACCATCGTAATTTGCAATTACTTAAATGTGCAAGGGCCTTATCTATAAGACAGCTATGTTGGACACAGTTCTTTAGTGATTACCACTTCATTATACAATTTCAAGCTGGAAAGAAAAATGGGAAGGCGGATGCCCTATCTCGACTGGGTTATGAAATAGAAGAATCCCAAATCGAGTCCCCACCCATAATACAACAAGAGCGCATAATAGGAGTTCTTTGTTATGAGGAGGAATTCCTCAAAACAGTTCAGGAAGCACAAGAGTCTGTAGATCTTGAAAGGTTAGTGGGCCGAAATGAGCTTGTTAAAAAACAGGATTTCTTTTTTGTCCAAGGGGGTTTACTTCTTTCTACACATAACTTGCAGCAGCAAACGTTGGAGTGGAGCCACACCCATCCCCTTTCTGGACACCCAAGATATAAAAAATCTATGGAAATCCTGAAAAGACACTTTTGGTGGCCTGACATGGGGAGGGACATTAACCACTACATTCAAACATGTCAAGCGTGTGCACAGGCCATCAGGCCCCTGCAGGGTTATTAGTACCATTACCCACTCCCCCCAGCCCTTGGCACACAATTTCTCTTGACTTCATTGTTGAACTACCAAAGACTGCTCAAGGGAACACCACACTCCTTGTGGTGGTCGACTTATTAACTAAAATGTCCCACTTTATTCCGTTGAAAAGGTTACCCACTTCCAAAGTTTTGGCTTCCCTGTTCATTGAACACATAATACGACTACATGGTCTCCCCTCTGTTCTAGTGTCTGATAGGGATGCTCAATTTGTATCCAAGTTCTGGAGAAAGGTATGTGATTTATTACAGATTGATGTAAGACTATCCTCCAGCCACCACCCTCAAACTGATGGCCAAACTGAGAGGGTTAACCAATGTTTTGAACACTACATACGGTGTCAGTGTGTACATTCTTTCTCAGACTGGGACGAAATGGCGTGGATTGCTGAATTTTCCTACAATAACAGTTGTCATTCCTCTACGGCTTACTCTCCCTTCTATTGTTCTTACAGTTTTCACCCACGAACCATGTTAAAACCTCTCTCTTCTTCCTGTTCCCGCAGCATTAGATTTTGTAAAACACCTGCAGGATATTCATGAAACAGTTAAGAAGAATCTAGACAAAGCTAAGGCAGGGTACAAAGAAAGAGCTGATCACCATAGACACCAGGAACCTAAGTATACTCAAGGAGATGAAGTGTGGCTGTCCCCCAAAAACCTCATATTGAAAGGGTTTTGTAAATTCAAGCCTCGCTATATAGGTCCTTACAAGAATTGCAAGGTTATAAACCCTGTCGTTGTGAAATTAAGCCTTCCGGCTGCTCTAAAAGTACATCCAGTTTTCCATGTCTGTATCTGGTTACAGATACCCCAGCTCCATTGTTGATTAACGATGAACCAGAATATGAAGTTGAAGCTATCGTTGACTCACGGAGAGTCAGGCGCAAACTTCAATATTTAGTGCAATGGAAAGGCTATGGTATTGAGGAACGTATGTGGGAACCTGCTGGTTACATACACGCTCCTCGTCTGTTGAGATCGTTCCATCGTCGGTACCCCAGTAAACCTAAACCGGCGGGAGGGCTTCTAGGGAGGTTGTGCTGTCAGGTCTGCCAGGCGCGCGGGAGCCTAAAAACTGCAAAAATGTCTGACTCCAGCATTTGACGCATGCACGGGAGTCAGCCAGGAAAATAAAGACATTCCGGTCCCGGCCGCTGATGCTTCGCATTGCAGATTGGAATCAGCCTACATTGCTTCGCGTCACTCACCTGATACTTCCGGATTCTCCTCGCTGTGTTGGCGTCGGCTTTCCTCGTGTTTGCGGCGTCTTCATCGTCGGATCCTAATCCCTGGGTTCTCTCACTCTTCTTCGGTCCTCGTCATCGCACTCCTGCTCTGCACTGCTAGATCCCCTATAAAAACAATTAAGAAGGTAAGCAAAAGCTATGTTACAGTGACTTAAGTTAACAGCGCTGGAGCGCTGTATATTTGAATATTATATTGTTAAGAATGAATATACTTATCTGATTGGTGTCCTGCGTTGTGGAGATCGGCTCTCTCTTTTATTTTGATTTCTTCCTGAAATTAAGGAAACCACATGTTACTTTTGATTGTTAAGAAGATTATCTTTCCTGGAGACAATTACAAGGAAAATATTATTCTGGGCACCAGATATTTATATGTTAGGTGAGTTCTCACATTACATTTACTTCCACCACTGCTGCATTTCCCCACCACTGCTTCATTTCCCCAAGGCACACAGTTACTTACCTTACTGTTATTTCTTTCTAGATATTTACGCTCTCTTCTTCACCCCAATAAACATCATACATGGAAGAAGGGAATTAACCAGGTAGACATACATGTCAAGGGAAAGAAATAGTGTTTCACAGAAGGAACATATATAATCACCTCTCCTTCTATTTCTTTTTAACAGACTTGCGTTTTGATCCACCATCTCTGGTTCCATCAATCCTGATTTAGACTGGGGTGCGACGTGGGACCCTCTCCATTCCTTGTTTTCTTTCCCTTTTTCCCCAAGTTGCTATTGATACTTTGACATTGTTGGGTGAGATACGCACATTGGGGAAGTAGTGGACCATTCTTCATTACGTGACGTCCCTGCAGAAATGTGAGCACACGAGAGTTACTGTTAACCCTGACACGTTGTTCTTTCCTACAAACTTGCTTACATTTGGAAATCACAAATGCAAAAAATACAATTAGAAATAACAAATGTTCTACTATTCTGTATCTTTTAACATCTGTACTTTTTGCCCTAACCAGATATGATGGAGCGCTTTTTTTAATTTAATTTTAACATTTGTTTTCGATCCACTCTGAGAGTCTCATACCGTTGATACGAACTATAAATAACGTCTATGATACACAGACTGTTTTAACATAGCGACGTCTGTAAGAATACTACTTAGTTCTAATTAGTAGTTCCCCCTTAGGGAGTCTTATGATATGTTATTTACAAACATATATTTGATCCACAATGTATAATAACATTGTGGATTAAACAGATGACATTATTTACTTATATAGGCGAGACACTTAGCCGGTTCCTAACATCTATAGTGCTGTCGTGAACTAGGTTTTTAGAAATTTATTTTTGTTATATTTAAAATATCTTCGTGATATCCCTGATTTTATCTCCGCTTATACACCAATGGTTGCACACACAGCGGATGGACTTTAGGATCTGTTTATGTGATTACACGACATTTAAATATGGCGGCATTTGTCGCTAAGAACTACATGGTCCATTTAACCAATTATGTAGGGGCGGCTCCATTCTATTCACTTTACGTATACCACGTGTGTGGTTACCTTTATTTAATGCGTCGCTCAGGCTGTGAAAAACATTAGTTTGTCTTCAACAGGGACGCACTAACCGGCATTTGGGAACCCTTATGTGTAGAGCTATCGAGGTAAGAATTAGTCGTAGTTGACCGGTACCTTAGGCTCTCCTTAATAGAAGGTGTCCGATACCGCTGCATTTTCGACAATGGTATCGGTATAGCTGTCTTTAAACTTTGCACTTACATTGTAGTTTGGTGAATTTTGCCACCATTGTAAGACAGGATTCAGTCCTCCTTTTTATAGTTTTAATTTGATCTAACACAAAGATTTTAGTAGAGGTTAATCGCTGTTCCTCATTTCTTTACTACAATGAATAAGAGGAAGAATAGAAAGGGTCTCTTATTATTTTAAGTAATTGGGGTTTATATTCCCCCGCCATTAATAATTAGATGGGTGTTTGTCATAGGTCAAACACGTTCTTTAGCGAATGTGAATATTGTCTGTATTATTATTTTCCCTCGTTGACATTGAGTTATTTAATACGAGGTTTCTAATTGGACCTGTGATTAATAGTATAATACTCATATCGGGTCCAATTTTCAATCAATTTTCTTTCTCTTTATAGCTTACTCAATAATAAATTTGGAACGAGAGAACCCTCTTCTTTTAAATAAAACATCTTCACGAGACGACGAGTGGTCATAATTATAAATATGAGCGAGTGCTTTTAAATTATTGGTAAGTTGTTGTTACTTCTACCATATATCTAAATAAGTTGCGCAACAAATATTTATTCTTTAAACATTAGATATAATGGATTTATTTTCATTTATAGATTGTGACACTTCCCAGGTCCAATATTATAAACAGACCACTGTGTGAAGTGAGGCTTTACCTGAATATACCAAGGTGAGAAGTTAATGGTAGTTTAGCTCCCAAAATGGATTTATGGTCATATAATACATATGGTTTACCATCTGACCAATAAATTGAGACATCCTTTTATTCGTTGGCAGACATATATCATTACTGCGATACCGGTCGCCATAAGCCCAGATGTTTACAGCCAGTTATTCAATCACGGCATGAGCAAAGGTACTGACATATTTATGGTTGCTGGACGCAGTATCAAGTAGGGGCATAGTGATCTCCATTTATTAATGGGATCTTCATAAGAAGTTGTTGTCGAAATTGTATAATATTAGGCAATTAGTCATCTCTATATGACTATATGAATGCTGTGATGTGTGAGATGGGGACTCACAATGTCTGAGTTGGAACACTCCTAGTGGGATGTGTAGAAACATTTAAAAAGGGATCAAATGTATACATCTTTGACATTAAGAGTGGGGTCCCTAATTCTGATTTTGTTTTAGCATTGATTTTTTAATTTATGGAGCACTAAGATAGTACCGTGTATAAGATACTTCTGAAAAATTGTATGACTTTTATGCATTTAAATCTATTCTATATTATGTTTTGTGTTAGGAATGCTCACTAACATTGATTAAAGGAAGGAATATTATTACGGGTCCTGAAGAAGGTGGTTTCTATCATCCCACTCCACTGAAACGCGTCGACGCAGAGTACTTGGTTTAATTTGTCTTGGGACAGGAACTTTAGAAATCAGGGTGAACTACTCCCAGTTTTTTTCTTGTACACATAGGTTACAAATTAACATTGTTAAGACACAACTTTGGTGTCTGCTGTTGATTTTCCTTCCATATGTTGTCTAACTGTTGTTTTATATGAGATTTTGAATATATCAAATTGTTTTAATGATGTACTTTTTGTGTGAACATATTTATGTTCTTTTATGTAAAATGTACTTATGATATTATGTTTTTTATCACTTATTGCTGTAATTTGATTTTCAATGTGCCAATAAACTCAATCGGAGATTTTTAATAAATCTAATTTCGTTTGCGTAAGCTTTCTCACATCTAATTCGGAGTTGTTTCCAGTGTGTGATAATTTTGAGTGGATGAATCTGACTGAACGGTGTAAGTGGGCAATTTAAGTGATATTTGCTCAATTAGTCCAAAGGGAATCTTTTTAACTATATAGCTACTATTCTGTATTCCCACATGTCTGCCGATAAAAATGGTGCCTCACTTTTAGGTAGGACTAGTGCCTGTGACAGGAAAAAGCCCATTACACAACATGGACACATATTTTTGTCATTGAAAGCTGACCGTTTTATTCAATTTGTTTAGCTGTATATTTTTGAAAACTAAAAAAATAAGGGAATCCATGTTTGTGTGGTTCCCAACAGGTTTTCCTACCCAGAAGCCCTTGCAAACCTCAATGTTTGACAAAATACACATTTTCCTCACATTTCTGCAAGGCAAGCTTCTGGAATCTGTAGGGAGCCACAAATGTTCACCACCCAGCAGTGCCAACCTTCTCTGGATAATAATGGTTCCTAACTTGTGTTGATAGAGCTAGTATCCACAACAGGAAGGGCCTAACATGCACCATAGACACATCACATTTTTCCACTCAAAACTGAGCCTTTTTGTGCATTGTGGTTAGCTGTGGATTTTGGGCCCTAGCTTAGCCAGCACCTAGAGAAACCTAATAAATCTGCAATTTATTAAATTCTAGACACCAGGGGGAATCCAGGGTGTAGTGGCTTGCATGGCAGACACTAGGGTTTCTTAACCAGAAGCCCCTGCAAACCTCAAATTTCTCACATTTCGGTGATAGAAAGTTGTGGAATCTGCTGGGAGCAACACATATCCTACCACCCAGCATTTCTCCAAGTCACCTGATAAAAATGTTATCTCACTTGTGTGGGTAGGGCTAGTGTTCATGGCAAGGAATGGCCTAAAATGCAACAAGGATGCATTACGTTTTTTCTCTAAAAACTGACTCTTTTTTTGCAATGTGGCTAGTTTGGATTTTAGGCCCTAGCGCAGCTGGCACCTAGGGAGATCAAGCAATCTGGTACATTTTGGAAACCTAAACACCCAGGGAAATCCAGGGTGGAGTGACTTGTGTAGCTCTCACTAGGTTTTCCTTCCCAGAAGCCTTTGCAAACCACAAAGTCTGACTAAAAACACACTTTCTCTGCACATTTCTGTTAGAAAAACTTTTGGAATCAGTGGGGAACCCCAGATTTCCTACCATCCAGCTTTCCCCCAAGTCTCCAGATAAACATTGTACCTCACATGTGTGAGTAGGCCTAGTGTCCGCAACAGGAAGACCTCCAAAATGCAACATAGACACATCATATTTTCCCACTGCAAACTGACCCTTTTTTGCAATGTAGCTAGCTATGTTTTGTGGGCCCTAGCTCGGCTGCTACTGTAGGAAACCTAGCAAACCTGCACATTTATGAAAGCTAAACGCCTAGGGGAATCTATGGTGAGGTGATTTGTGTGACTCTCAGCAGGTATTCCTACCCAGTAGCCTTTGCAAAGCTGAAATTTGACTAAAAAGACACATTTTCTTCATATATGTCTGGAATGGAAAGTTGTGGAATCTGCATAGAGACTCAAATTTCCAACCACCTACCATTTCCCCTAATTTCCCAATACAAATGGCACCTCACTTGTGTGGGTAGGTCTAGTGTCCGTAACAGGAAGGGCTCCAAATTACAATGTGGAGACATCAATATGTTCTGCCAGTAAAATGATCTGATTTGGCAGTGGGGGTAGCAGTGGTTTCTTGGATGGGGATTGACAGCCACCTAGGGAAACCTACCAAATCCAGACATTTCTGAAAACTACACATCCAGGGGAGTCCAGGGTGATGTGGCATATGTGGGTCCAGTAAAGTTTAATTACCCACACTGCTATGCAAACCTTCAATGCCACAATAAAAATGGTACCTCACTTGTGTGGGTAGGCCTAGTACCCGCAGCTGGAAGGGCCTCAAAATACAATGTGGAGACCAATATTTTGTGCCACATAAATGATCTGATTTGGCAGTGGGGATAGCATTGATTGTTTGGATGGGGATTGACAGCCACCAAGGGAAACCATTCAAAGCCATACATTTCTGAAAACTACACACCCAGAGGAGTCAAGGGTGATGTGCCTTGTGTAGGTCCCATAAAGTTATTTACCCACAATGACGTTCAAACTTTCAATTTTGCCTAATATTGCACATTTGCTTGCATTTCTGTGATGCTAAATTCCAGAATCAGCAGGAATCCACAAACTTCCTACATTCCAGCATTCCCTCACTTATCCCAATAAAAACACTGATCCATTTGTGTGGCTCGGCCCATTGCTTGTGACAGGAACAAATCAAACCAAGTTCAATGTGTGTCCTCTTGCGAGTACTCACCTGTCGTTGGCACTAGGCCCATCCACACAAGTGGTGTCTCTTTTTTCCAGGACAAAGAAAGAAAGTCTGGGTGGTAGGCATTTTGTGTATTCCTTCTGATTCTGGAAGAATATGTCCCAGAAATACAAGGAAAATGTGCAATTTTAGGTACATTTTGAGGTTTGCGGGGCATTGTGGGTAAGAAACTGCTGTGGGATCCACAAGAGGCACACCACTATGCACTCCCCTGGAAGTCTAGTTTTGAAAAACGGCAGGATTTGGTAGGTTTTCCTAGCTGGTCGCTGAGTCCAGGCCCAAAAACTGCAACCTGCTCCTTTTGTTGATATTGCCATATTGCTTCTTGGACCCAGCCGGTGAGGGCTCTAGGCTCACCCACACAGATGAGGTACCATTTTTACCAGGAGACATGTGGGAACTCTGGGTGGCAGGAAACATGAGGCTTCTCACTGATTCCTGTACTTTGAGTCACAGAAATATAAAGAAATTATGTGCTTTTAGCCTACGTCTGATGATTGTAAGGGCTTCTGGTAAGAAAACCTTGTGAGATTAACACGAGACACACCACCCTGGAATCCCCCTGTTGTCTATTTTACAAAAATATTCATGGTTGGTAGATTTTCCCTAGAGACAATGTACACCCTGGCAGAGAAAGACTGAAAAGTCAAATATTACAGCACAGCTATCTACTACTCAAGTACACACACATACTGGTTGAATTTGGCACAAGGAGTAATGAAAAGGGGAAAATGTACATTTTATTAACAAAATATTTCATGAAAATGAAAACGTAGAAATCACGGTTCAGTGACTCACAGCTTGTGAGCTGTAAAGCCACCGTAAGTCACCATCCATTTTACAGGCCATTCACATCCATTTACGCGCCACATACACAAAACCATTCATACTGCCAGCCATGGGCCTAGCACATTACAAAAATCACATTAACAAACGGTGCCATTCAAGGACCCATCACTTTCATACACCCACAGGACTGACACAGCAATCACACCGCCTGGCAACTGGCGGAGTGTTTGGACTGGCGTTTTGCTGATGGTGTGTGACCAGCAGCAACTCACTATACCCAAACACACAGCAAAATTCAAATGCCAACTCACACACACCACCAGCCCGAGGCTAGTCACACACTCCACCAGCTGCACACACCACCAGCCAGATGCCAGTTCAGACACAAAAATCACATGGCCTGGAAGCTGGCGGAATGTGTGCAATGGTGTTTTGGTGGCGGTGTGTTTAGTGACTATACACATTCCCAGCCAAACGCCATCACCGTGACATCACCATGAAGCTCTACATCACATTAATTTCTAAAACACTTCCACAATGAACAGATTTTACACACACAAAGCACAGACAGGATAAAATAAAATATCCAAATAAAAAAGCATTTATTTCAAATTGAAAGACCCAACCTTTTGGTAGAAGATGGAATACCAACTGACTGCATACACAACAGGTGTACCTAAGCACATTAAACAACTGCTAACCAGATGTCTAAACAGAAAATATATAGCAATACAGACCACTGTCAGTTCACTATACTCTCATGTTTGCTCCCAATACTAAAGTTGTGTATGGAATAATTTAAAACATGTGGACACATGTAAGCCAATTTTAGAAGGACACTATGGATAGTATATACAACTTTCCTTTTGTACTCCTCCTCAGACACAGACTCTACATCTTGACAAGGAAAGTCTTTTTTTAGATGTGGGAGGAATATATTCAGGAAAGTGGCGACATTTCAATCTAGCTACATCCTTCACTATTCTGACTTAAGGAACACTTGCCTGCTCAACTGCAACATGCCTACCTATTACAGACTGCTGAAACAGTACAAAGCTCATCTTGGAATCTTGATAACAGTCTTTAAAAACAACATAATGAAAGATATCAAATTAAACAAATGCACAGCCAAATTCTTGTAACATATGTATGACTTTCTAGCAACATTGTAAGGCTCCAACCTTTGATCTATTCTATCTACACCTCCCATGTATCTGTTACCATCCAAAATGCACACAGGTGTGAATACTTCTGCTACCTGACCCCAAACAGTCACAGGTGAAGTGCCTTCATCATGAATAGTTGTGAACATATTGACATCTCTTCTGTCTGAACATTTCAAAGCAAGAAGCTCATTACTACACAAGGCACTGCTCTGCCCCTTGAGGTTTTTTTTCACACAAGCTCTTTTGGGTAACCCTTACAGTTAGAGTGGATTGTGCCATATCCCAAAGTGCCCACCTTAAACAATTCCGTAAATTATTGCATACCTGTGGAGAAATGGTCCACATATAAATGGTGACCTTTATTTAAAAAGTCCCATGTCAGGTTCCCACACAATGTATCCACTGACTCCAAAAGGGGGGAGGCAACCAGGGGGCGTCATTTGAAGAATCCCTACCTTTGTCTACCATGAAATTATATACATATCCAGTGGCACTTTGACACAGCATATACATCTTATTATCATACCATGCTTTCTTGCTGAGAATGTATAGTCTGAAAACCAATGACCTTTGAAGAAAACCAGAGACTCATCTGCATATATACCTTTCCCGGGCATATAGATATCTGAGAAACTATCTACAAAATGGTCAAGAACAGGCTGAATCTTGAAGAGACGGTCACAATCAGGGTGATCTTGTGGCAATGCTGTAGCTTTATCTACAAAATGCAGCATCCTCCGCTGAAGTAAATATTGGTCTCGACTTATGGTTGCTGGAAATATGGTACTTGCAATCAAGGGACTACTAGACTAATATAAAGATAGAGATGGCTTTCTTAGCAATCCCATCAACAAAGGTAAACTCCAGAACAACTTAAGCTCATGGAGATTTGTGGGAGACCACAGGGTAGCTCTAGAGTGGGTCTTAAATGTGGCACTGTTGTCCCCCAAAAACTGTTCTGCATACAAATTAGTCTGCTCAACAATATCATCCAAAAACCCATCATCAATAAACCGCTGGAAAAAACTGATAAGCAAAAAGTACTCTGTATTGACTGCAACACCACTAAAGGCAGGCATAACAGGCTACATTATATTAGGGGAAACCCAGGGTTCAGCACTTCCAATGGGAAGTCTTCCAGCCTCTGCCTGCAATCCACTCTGTCCTCCTCTAAAAGAAACAATTCATCAGCACTATTAGTGGATTCGTCATCAGATGATTCCTCTCAGACAGGAAATTAATTGCCAGAATCTTCAACTTGATACTTTGCCTCAGATGCAGAGTCAATCTCAGAGCCATGTTAAGCGGCAGATTCAAAAGCAAACCAACATCCTTCTAGGTAGTCAGCCTATGAGCAACCATAATGTTTACTAATGAAACACAACAACACAACAATAAAGAACATTGTGTCAAATTCCAACTCAACTGTGTCTGTAGCAAACAGTAAATATAACTATTGAAATATAATGATCTAAACAAATATCAATACAAACCACAGAATGAACTTTATACTCTATAAAATGCCTCTCACTTGCCACACACATCTAGACTGAGGTTCAACTGCACCTACTCTGCAACGAGACAGCAATCGCCAGCGATATCCCACTAGAAAGGAAAAATAAAAGAAAATTACACACAAATCAACACAGTACACATCTTGCACAAATCCAAAGTGAATTTGACATACAATAAAACAGAAGCTAAATATGCTGCAATTATTTCAACAGTTTCAAAAAACACATTCCTGCAGGGCAATGATACTCATTTGAAGTAAACATTACAAAAAAGCTTTCCTACCATACACATGCAACTACACAAACTGCAAATCTGTCAATGCTGAAACTGCAAGTAGGGGTCACCACCAAGGAAATCAAAAGCTTTGAACTACAATAAAAAGAACAAATCAAACATTAAATTGATAAATACAAATAATGACAGGAAATAAAACAGTTAACATCATAAAACACAATTAAGTCTGCCCTGGGGGCCGATCAGTGTCACAACCTTACTATCTGCCCCCAAGTGCGGGCACAAAACAAATGCAAAAAATGGCACCCTGGAGGGGAATGACCCTTTTATAGCTGCAAGCAAAATGTAAGCCAAATATCAGTTCACACACAACCCGAGCCAAACAGCCCGCATACACCAGTCCACACATACCGCCAGCCAAATGCCAGTTCACACAAACTGACAGCCAAAAGCCAGTTCACCACACAAAAATGTGTTACCTTTTGTCTAGTGGTTTCCCACCACCCCGTGGGTAGATCGGCCTACATAAAATCTGATATGTTGAAAGCAGGTAGCTAAAAACAAAGGACATGTTTCAGAAATGATGGGAATTGCCTCTTACCCAAGGGGTTGCTTCCCCAATATCTATAAATACAAATTCCCTGCTGTCTAGTGGTTTTCAACTCCCTTTGGGGGCAGTTAACTGAAAAATGGCCAATATGCCTGTTGGGGGGTTTGGAGGGGGGGGGGGTTGGAAACGGCCAAAAGATGTCTCAATATTTTAGGGATGCAACCATTGCCCAAGGGGCTGCCCAAAGAAAAATGCAAAATCCATGGCGTTTAGTGGTTGAGGGGGAGGAAAGAGCAAAACATGTCCAAAATGTGCACAAATAAAACAAATCCCTGATGTCTAGTGGTTTTCCATACCCCTTGGGCACAGATCGCTCAAGATAATAACTGATCTGTCCCAGGGGTTGGAAAACAGCCAAAGCATGTGTAATTGTTTTTTGGAGAGCGACCCTTGCCCAAGGGGCTGCTCTCCAGTTTCCTATATAAAAATCCCTAGGGGCAGATTTACAAGCCCCTTGCACCACTTTTGCGTCACTTTTCCCATGTTAAAAGTGACGCAAAATTGGCGCAAGGGGCTTGTAAATCTGCCCCTTAGTGTCTAGTGGTTTTCTGCCCCCTCCTTTGGAACACATTGGCCTGAAAATTGCCGGTCTGCCCCCAGGTGGGTGCAAAATGTACCAAAACAGATTTTCTCTAAATTGGGGACGGGTCCTTGCCCAAAAGGTTGCTCCCCATAAAAATTATTATTTATTTCCCTGGTGTCTAGCGGGTTTCTACCCCCGGGGAAGATTGGCATAATAAAGGGCCAATCTCCCCCGGGGGGGGGGGGGGGGGCAGAAACGCAGGAAAAATGTATCCTTGAAGGGGAGCAATTCTAGTCTATGGGGTTGCTACCCATGCACATTAATGTGTGATAAATCAGTGGTGTCGAGTGGTTTTTCACCCCTCCGGGGGAGCAAAAACAGCCAACACATGGTCATTTCCAACTAGGAAGTGACACATGCCCAAGGAGCTACTCCCAGCACCAAAAGAAGACATCCCTGGTCTCTAGTGTGCATTCCTGATGCACGATCACAGAGCCAGAATTATTTTAGAGAGCCATAGGGAGAAAGGAGAAATGATTTCCTTTCCCCCGTTATCTCTCTGTCCTGCCGATTCCTCCCAGGACTGAGGACTTACCTGAAGCAGGTCATCCTCTGTAGATGGATGCACAGGAAGAAAATGTCTTCCAGTGCATCCCCGGCACCCGTTGATGAGGTTGGTGTGCCGTATGTATGCTGATGTTATCAGATCATCGGGGAGGGGTTGGGGTGGCTGCGGAAGGGCTTCCACTGCCATCCCTGAAGGAGGCATATGGTGTGGGGGCCCACTTGTGGAGAGCCAGCACCTATCGCATGGGTGGGTACTGGGATGTGCTGGCTGTCCTCAACACCTGAGTACCGGTGTGAGGACGGCTCCAACACTCCAAGGAGTTAATATAAAAAAATTATAAATAAAAAGTAAAAAATAAAAATATATTATATTGTAACCAATTTCAAATACTACACAATACATATATTAAAACACTTCCCACCCTACTAACTTACAAACCTAACAATGCAGAAAAAAATGTTAATACTCAAAATTTTCAAATTGCACAGCAAAGATATATAAAAAAAACTAAAAGCAATTACGAACAAACAAAAACATAAATAATAATGAAAAAAAACTGCTGAACCAAAAAGTGTGGCGTACAATGATTTTAAAACATCTATATTATTTACATCAATATTTTCTTCAAACTAAAAAAAACGTATTGCTACTTTTGATTTATAGTTCCATGATACTCCTGAAATCATACTTTCCCACATAATTATTTACCAATGATATTCTTGAGTCATTTTAAGTGGGGTACCAGGCAGCCAGTTTGGAATGTTTTCTCCTAAAAGCAAAAGAAAAGGCATTTCAAGATCGGCACCGTGCACACAACTGATAATTACACATGCAAAGACACTTTAGCCGTTTTAAAATAGTAAAGCATTCCAAGATGGGAACTGTGCATGCACCTGCATATGTACATGTGTGCAGGCACAGTGGCCATTTTGAAATAGTTAGGAGAAAGCACGTAGCGCTGGGGGTCCGCACCGTACCTATGGGGGTGGGGGTACGCTCCGTACCTACGGGGGTGGGGGTACGCTCTGTACCTACGGGGGTGTGGGTACGCTCCGTACCTACGGGGGTGGGGGTACGCTCTGTACCTACGGGGGTGGGGTGTGGGTACGCTCCGTACTTACGGGGGTGGGGGTACGCTCCGTGGGGGTACGCTCCGTACCTACGGGGGTGTGGGTACGCTCCGTACCTACGGGGGTGGGGGTACGCTCCGTACTAACGGGGGTGGGGTGTGGGTACACTCCGTACCTACGGGGGTGGGGGTACGCTCCGTACCTACGGGGGTGGGGTGGGGGTACTCTCCGTACCTATGGGGGTGTGGGTACGCTCCGTACCTATGGGGGTGGGGGTACGCTCCGTACCTACGGGGGTGGGGTGTGGGTACGCTCCGTACCTATGGGGGTGGGGGTACGCTCCGTACCTACGGGGGTGGGGTGGGGTGGGGGTACGCGCCGTACCTACGGGGGTGGGGTGTGGGTACGCTCCGTACCTATGGGGGTGGGGGTACGCTCCGTACCTACGGGGGTGGGGTGGGGTGGGGGTACGCGCTGTACCTACGGGGGTGTGGGTACGCTCCGTACCTACGGAGGTGTGGGTACGCTCCGTAACTATAGGGGTGGGGGTACGCTCCATACCTACGGGGTTGGGGTGGGGGTACGGCACGTACATGGGGGCGGCTGGGGGTACGACGCATACTTGGGGGTGGGGCTGGGGGTACGGCGCATACGTGGGGGGTGGGCTGGGGGTGTTCGGCACGTATGCGGGCACATGTTTGGACGCCTCCATGGTTGCCATGGGAGTTCGCTCCGTACGGTGTTTTTTCCATACGGTTGTGCATTCGGACGGACGGGACGGATCGTACTTGCGCACTCGGACTCCAGTTTACCGATTCGTACGTAAAACTGTCCGGGGACGTGTCGGACACTGTTTCCGACCCGAGGACGTGTCGGGGAATTTTCCCAGTGCGATTCCTAGGATTTTTTAACATACGAATCGTACTTGCCAGTTTGTACGGGACTTGTACGATTCGTACGGAAAAAAATCCGGATACGATTCGTACGGGGAATATTTTTCACGGATCGGAATGGGCCCCTTTGTATGAATTGCACAAGTCCTTGACTTTGTGTACAATTACCAAACTATTTTTACTGACAATTAACAGGTGCAAAATGTTCCTTTTGCGGCAGCCATGAATTGTCACTATGTTTTCAAACTTCTCGGTGATTGCAACTGTTAATACAAAATTAACTAACATTGGTGAATAAATTGCCCAATGCAAATGCACTTCACATTATTTGACCAGTTGATCATTGGATGATACTAAAATGTAATTTCTTGCTTGTACCCTATTCTGTCAAAATAAAGAATTTAACATTTCTAAGCATACTGAAATTCCATAAACATTGTACATGGCAAAACAAATTTTCATATGTTCATCTGAAATAAATTCCTACAAAGGTTGACCATCTCTAGAAAGTACAATTTGTCTTACTGTGATCCACAAGCCAGTAATAGCTATATTCAACTGTCCTGACTTACAAGTAACTATAAACCCAAACCAATGAGCATTTCTCTATTTGTAGACATTATTATATCTTGGACACATTTTTAGGGAAAACATATTTTTGTGTAGAAGTTTGCTATTGATTTAGATTATTGCTTGATGTTGTACGAAAACACTTTACATTCTCCTCACCCTGTATCAAAATGTGTTCTGCAGAGATGGAAGGAATATAGATATGGCTTGTTGTGTACTATATATTCTAATTCATGAACATTTGAAAAAAGATACAATCAATTGATGATAATTGTCATTCTAAATGTATAACACTGTAACTTGTAGTTTCGCTTAACCCTTTCACTGTATTTGCGTACCTCTGTGCTTAGGCTTTTTTTAAACACAGCATCATGTTGTTCAAGCACATATATCTCTTAGAAAATTGGAATGGAGCTACAAGCAAAATGCCAGTTTATGTTACCTGTCTTACGGTTACAGATATTATCCTTGGACCAAATGTAAACATACTACAAACATATATATTTAAATATCTTCACAAAGTAAAGTTTTGCTGGGTGCCAGACCATTGTCACTCTGATTAGCTGGCCAAAACAACACATTGAACATGACACTTCTTAGATTTTTTTTCAAGTCCCCAAAACATGTTAGTTATCTTAAGCCATTCTCACCTAGAAACATATTCTAACCAATTCTTGACCCAAATGTGTGTTTCCCTTGGTCTTCTGAGTGTGACGCTATCAGACATGGGGGATTCCATTTGTCTGAACTGCAATCTGCAATAGACATCAAACAATGTTGGGCTGCTCTTCCTGTACTCTTTTCTACCTTCCTCCCTCCCTCCCAATAACCAAACAAAGTGGCACAACCTGGTGAGCATGGCTACGACAGAAATGACCCACCCACAAGCTTGAGTCTTTGATGTACCTTGGAGAGGCTCTGGATTCCTTCCCAGGCTCAGTCTGAACTGGGGTGGCAGAGTGGGCTAAAGAACGGTGATGGATTAAACCCAGATCAGTTGACTGGGGGTGAGTGCTTGCAATGTTCAACACTCCGTCCATCATTTCCTTTGGTTTTTGCTTTGTTCGCCATAAGTTGGCAGGGTATGCTCAGACGTGAGTCCCTTGCTCACTTTGCCACTGGATTCAAGCAAGCCTGGCTGAAGACGGCTGAAATGCCAGAAACCGGTCCTAGGAAGCTTGTTTCCGGTCCAGGGAAGACATGGCTTGGCAGTTCGGGCTGGACTGTTCCCATGATGCACAGGGTCAGACTGATTTGCATATGGCCATGTCTGAACTGGGGTGGTGTAGTGGGCAAAAGAACGATGGATTTAACCCAGATCTCTTGACTGGGGGAGAATGTCTGCATTGTCAGCATTCCGTCCATCATTTGTTTGTTGTAACGCTTTTCGCCCTAAGTGGGATGGGTATTCCCAGACGTGGGACCCGTGCTCACTACGCCACTGGAGTCAAGCTATCCTGGCTGATGACGGCTGATAGCCAGAAACCGGTCCTAGGATGCTTGATTCCGGTCCAGGGAAGACATGGCTTGGCAGTTCGGGCTGGACTGTTCCCATGAGGCACAGGGTCAAGACTGATTTGCATATGGCCATGTCTAAACTGGGGTGGTGTAGTGGGCAAAAGAACGATGGATTTAACCCAGATCTCTTGACTGGGGGAGAATGTCTGCATTGTCAGCATTCCGTCCATCATTTGTTTGTTGTAACGCTTTTCGCCCTAAGTGGGATGGGTATTCCCAGACGTGGGACCCGTGCTCACTACGCCACTGGAGTCAAGCTATCCTGGCTGATGACGGCTGATAGCCAGAAACCGGTCCTAGGATGCTTGATTCCGGTCCAGGGAAGACATGGCTTGGCAGTTCGGGCTGGACTGTTCCCATGAGGCACAGGGTCAAGACTGATTTGCATATGGCCATGTCTAAACTGGGGTGGTGTAGTGGGCAAAAGAACAATGGATTTAACCCAGATCTCTTGACTGGGGGAGAATGTCTGCATTGTCAGCATTCCGTCCATCATTTGTTTGTTGTAACGCTTTTCGCCCTAAGTGGGATGGGTATTCCCAGACGTGGGACCCGTGCTCACTACGCCACTGGAGTCAAGCTATCCTGGCTGATGACGGCTGATAGCCAGAAACCGGTCCTAGGATGCTTGATTCCGGTCCAGGGAAGTCATGGCTTGGCAGTTCGGGCTGGACTGTTCCCATGAGGCACAGGGTCAAGACTGATTTGCATATGGCCATGTCTAAACTGGGGTGGTGTAGTGGGCAAAAGAACGATGGATTTAACCCAGATCTCTTGACTGGGGGAGAATGTCTGCATTGTCAGCATTCCGTCCATCATTTGTTTGTTGTAACGCTAAATGAACTTCAACCCATTATTGGAGTATGTCAAGCACCACACATACCTCACCACTACTACTTATACACACTCCATAAAAAAATAATGGTGGCATGCAATGACACTAACAGTCCATAGGAAACAAAAGATAAATTACATACATTTTACATTTAAACTAAAGATATATTTATACATTTTAAGTTCAAAATATTAGGCATTGTTAATGCTGAATGTTATTATTTTGTAGTAAAAATGAAAATAATTCTAATTAAATAAAAACACAACTTATAATAAGGTTTGTTACAAATTAAATAAACATGTAAATGAGGCTGGGTGATTTTAATTTAAAATGATGGTTCAAAAACGGTATTTTAAAAATGTATTACTATATTTTAATTAATTTACAATTTATTAGAAAGTTAATTTTAGAAGGTAGAGTGTTGTATATTTTCCTTTTTAAGTAGCTATTGCCCTAGGTTAATAGTATTCATTTAAAGTTATTCACACTTTTTTTATTTCATATCAAATAAAATTAAAAAAATTATTAAAACTTTCTATATTTTCCATTGGAAAGTTCTAATAGGAACGTTGCATCCGTAATTTCGGTCCTAGGAGTCTCCGTAGCCTGATTTGAGTTAGTGGAGACTCTTAAGTCTACGTGTAGGTGTAAATCTCCATGTAGAAATGGTAAAAAGTGGAAATGCAGATCTAGGTGTAACTACACCTAGGTGTAGGAGTAGATCTACACCTGAGTAGATCTAAACATGCAAATTTATCTTTGTGAGACAGGCGCATAGTTTCCTAGAATTTAAGAATTTTTATGTTTATTCTTAAACTTTGTGGGTCCCATTCACAAAAGCTATTTTAGAGTACCTAAAGTAGGACTACCTTAGACATTTCAAAATGCAATAAATGAACCTCTGGCCAGTGATTTTTGCCTGTCTATCCACCTCTGCTATCTTTTCTGTTAAGATATATCTGCTGTTGTGTGGAGATCATTGCATACAGAGATATTATTTGTAATAGTAGTTATATGGGAGGGAATGGTGGGAAAATATGGAATCATTATTGATTATTTGATGGGGTTTAGAGGAGAGTATGGAGGGAGATGCTAATATAAAAACACACACACACATGCAAATGAGTAAGACAACAATTTAAATTCACAAAATATACACCTAATGCTATTGTAGTCAGATTACTGGCAAAACAGTCTTAAATGTACTTCTGTAAGCCTTGAAGTACGTCAAGCACTAAACAGGGCCAACCAAAGTTACTTAAACAAACTCCCATAAAAATCATTAAGGCAGTGAATAAGATTAACACTAATAACACATGTCAAATCAATTGAAATATATATTTTAACTTTGCAGTTATTTTTGAAAATCATCATAGAATACCTTTATAAAAAAATGTTTTATTATAATTTGAAAAACGTAAAATGGTTAACCAGTCAGGATATTTTGAGTTTCTTTAATTTAAATGGTAATTTATAGACTTATAAAAATAATAACAAACATTATTAGCATAACTTGCAACCAAGCTGGTAATGCATTCAATGCACTTGATACTGTGAGAGGGGAATGTACATTGTAATTAATTTAATTATTTTAAAAACAATTAAAACATAAAACTTTATTTTAAAATGTAGTTAAATAGGATGTAAAGTTTTGTTCTGATGTGCTGTGCCTTGTTAGTTTGATGGACCGAAGTGAGGAATATTTTGGGGATGGCAATTCAATTTTTCATATTTAAAATATTTTTCAAATTGTAAAGCCATTTCTTAATTATCCTTGTTACTTTCTTTACTGAGATACTTGCATGAAATTATTTTTTATTACTGATTTAAAAGAATAATAAACTTTACTACATTTCCAATAGGGATGTATCCTCTGATGTGAGGAGAGCTCCACAAACTTTTAGTTACTTTTAGTAACTTTATGGTTGTAAATTCAGTCATTGGAGTCTCCAACCTCTCATTACAGGAGGTGAGGACTCAGAAGTCTAAATCGTGTTGGCTATCTCTTCATAGAAATGGTGAATTCTGTCCATGAAATGTCCACCTATGTATAGGTGGAGATCTGTGCAAATCAGATAATGGACAGAGCACTAAAACTTTTCAGATACTCACTCCCAGTCACTATTAGATCTGGGTTAAATCCATCATCATTATTTAGCTCACTTAGCCACCCCAGTTCAGACCCAGCCATATGCAAATCAGTCTTGACCCTGTTCCTCATTTGAACAGTCCAGCCTAAACTGCTAGGCCAGGTCCACCGTGGCCTGGAAACAAGCATCCTGGGACCGGTTTCGGGGTAACACCCCTCATAAGCCAAGCTAGCTTGAATCCAGTGGCAAAGTGAGCAAGGGACCCACATCTGGGCATACCCGGACAACTTAGGGAGAACAATGAAACACAATAAGATGATGGATGGAAAGCTGGAAGTTTTCAGACACTCACCCTCAGTCACTAGTAGATCTGAGTTAAATCCATCATTGTTATTTATCTCACTTTGGCACATCAGTTTAGACACAGCCTTATGCAAATCAGTCGACCCAGTTCCTCAAGTGAACAGTCCAGCTCGAACTGCCAGGCCAGGTCCTCCATGGACCTGAAACAAGCATCATTGGGACCGGTTTTGGGGTAACACCCCTCATCAGTCAGGCTAGCTTGAATCCAGTGGCAAAGTGAGCAAGGGACCCAAGTCTGGGCTTACCCTGCCACCTTAGGACGAACACTGCAAACATAAAAGAGGTGGAGATCTTCATCTGCAGAGATCTTTGCATGTAAATGTACTTAGTGCATTGTGCCAAGAACATATTTATAAGGATTATAACTTAACAGAAATGTATTCAGCTGTTCAAACGTACACATAATATATAAATTGTCAATATAAATAATTGTAATCATTTTTTAATTAATCGTACTTGTTTTTCATAAATGCTACAGTTATACATAATTTAGTAAACCATAAATATTTATTTTGTTACTAGTAAAATAAATGTTTTATATTTTGTAATGTAAATTAAAACCAATATATTATAAACAAAGTTAGTTTGAAATAAATTATTGCAATTGATTGCAATTGTTTTGGATACAATAATGTCAGTGCATCATATCAAGGTAATACGTATTATGAGTGGTTTTGCTAACCATAGTGTACGCCAGTGCCAAATTATTGTAATGGCACTATGCCTCGTCACAATCTTTCCATGTACCTACATGTTACTGCTATAATATTATGCTCCATGCTAGGTTGCAACTTTTAACCATTTGATTTACATCTTGCCTTGGATCAGGTTTTAGATTCCTACAGGACCAGCAAGCTCCGCCTTGAAGCTAGATTACTTCATAGTGGCCACTATGCATTTATACTCGCACAAAGAGCTGCTTGTTACTGGCTTTCCCTTACATACAGGGACATGTTCATATACATGTAGAATGCTCATTACTTTGCGTTATTTAAAATTTGCATAATCATGATATTATTTAATGCCATATTGTCCACATGCTTTCGTATTCAATGTATGCAAAGCATATCAACTTGTGACTATTACCTAGTCCTCTTAACAGTGCATATGATTATATCACCACTACATGTAACACTATAAGATGGCCACCACAGTAACACTATGTTTTGTTTGATAGAAAACATGCGGAAGTACTGGTCTGTTTTTCATTTTCATCATGTACGAGACCAGTCGCGGCTCCTCGAGGGAGTGCTGTGGGGCGGTGGGGTGGGGCGGGTCAGAGTGGGGGGTAGTAAACTCCGGAATTGAGCCGAACGGAGTTGAGTAAAGAAATAAATAGATAAAACAAATTACATTGCGCGCGCTGCAACACCAATTCGGAGATGTAGCGCGCAATGTAATTTGTTTTATTTATTTATTTCTTTACTCAACTCCGTTCGGCTCAATTTCGGAGTTTACTACCCCCCACCCTGCCCCTCCCCACCCCACCGCCCCGCAGCACTCCCTTGAGGAGCCGCGACTGTACGAGACTATGTATTATAACATTTCCTGGAGGCAAACCGTATGATCAAGACATCGCAGTCTGTCGAAACGCGTTACTTGTGTAATGAAAAAATCCACTGGTGCACTCCTTTTCGTGTGATATATATATATAACTGAATGAGACGTTAGAGAAAAAGCCCCTTGTAGTGAATATATCATCAACTATATTAAATAACAACCAGGAAAGTTTAATCAATTTGGGCTTAACATTTTGTCCATCATCACACCCTGACTTCACAGATTCAAGAACTGAAGTATACAACTACATCCAAAAATTGAAGCTTCATAAATACCGTCAATGAATCCTAAAAAAACAAATACTGTGGTCCCAGTACAGTCTGCACCTTCCTTGTTCAGAATCTCGGATGTTCCTGATCTTGGTAACATTCATGAATTAGCAATGGAGGATTCAATGGGACATCCACCAACATGAATAATAAAGATTGGACGATACAACACATGGGAGTACCCTGAGAAACATGTGATTTGAAACAGATAAACAGGTGGAGGGTGGTCTCAAACCACGAAATACCTTTTTTCCCCGATTTCCCCCTGGGAATCAAATTGATCTGTTCCAAGAATGGCTCGTAGAGGACTTAAATAAACTCTGGTAAAAATGTCAGAATAATCTGAAAAAGAATAACTTTGCCCAAAAGGATTAGAAAGATATAATAAATAAAAAACAATCCATTACTGATCAGAAAGCCCTCAGATAAGGGAGATAACATAGTCTCGATGTACCAGAAATCTTGTTTGTTGGAGGTCAGAAGATAATTGATTAACAGTGCACACTGCACCTGCCTTAATGGGAATCTGATGAATGAGTACTATTTGAAACTGAAATTATGGTATGATTCAAGTCTCTTGGAATGGGAGGAGTACCAATATCTTAGAGTGGAAAATACAAACTTTGCTACCATATATCTTTTCCCAAAGATACTTAAGAGTATACAGAAACCACCAGGGAGAGCCATTGTGAGCTCAGTTGGATCACTATTGGAGAATAGTTCCAGATACTTGGAATTGTATTTGCAGGAGTATGTAGTAAACTTCCCTCCTATTTAAAAGATACCAAGGATTTCATAAGAAAATTCAACCATATCCCATGGAAGCAGGAGTATATAATGGCGATGCAAGATGTAATTTCACTATATACATCCATTTAGCAGAATAAAGGAATTCAGGCATGAGAACATATTTTAAGAGATTGTCCAGTAGAATGGTTTACATACACAAATACTATTGGAAATATTGAGATATTGCTTTACCCACAATGTTTTCATTTTTTGTGGTAAATGCTACCTACAACAGCAAGGTACGGAAATGGGCACATCCTTCAACTCCACCTATGCAACTTTTTGGTAGCTTGAGCCATATTATCTGGGAATGCAACAGTGTGATAACTTTCTGGGAAGCTGCACTGAGATATCTATAGGTGTCCTTGGGGGTAACTTACTCAGTAAATGTGTTAATAGGCTACTCAAGGCATTTCGGCCTTAGTCCAGCTCCAACTCGCCACTGGTGGTTCTTTGCAATGTTATTGGCAAGGTCAAAAATGACTGCATTTTGGAAAGCTGCTGAACCAGTTAGGCTGCAAACCTGTTAATAATGGGTATTTCAAGGAGTTGGTGTACACAAAGTGAGTCGGGAAAGGAAAGCTTTTTTCAAATGTGTAAGTACTCAGCTCCCTTCATTCTTACCTAAAGCATGGGGAAAATAAGATTTTGGGGGTGGAGAGCGGACTACGTTAAACAGATCTGTGCTTTACCAATGTTTATTAACATCACAGATATTTTAGAATAAGGCTATTTAGAAAATCAAATGCGGAATTTATTTAAAGATTTGTAGGCAGCAAGGGTAGGCTGCCTCTGCAATCATATTAATTCAGAATTGTAGTGTGAAATGTATATGCACTATCTGTTTTGCACTTGGCACTTTGAAAATGTATATCTGGCACTTTAGAGATTATGCTTTAGGGATTATATGTATTTAGAATTTTAGTTGGCCTTTGGTGCAATCAAATATGTTGGCATTCGCCTTGAATCCCATTGTGAAATGCATCTGCCCTTTCTGCGTAGCATTTTACACTCTGCACTTTGAAAACTGCACACTTGGAGCTTTTCTTAATGATTTTTAAGGAAGTGTACGTATTAAAATGCTTTGCGCTTTGCACTCTACATGTTTTGGACGATTTTTTGTGTTGTATTGCCTATATCCTGCAAGATACCAAATTTTAAAAGAATAAATAAAAAAAGGTCATAACCACATCATTTTCAATATTTTGCATCACAAGAGTAATGCGAAGTTACTAAAATTACTTCTATTACTCCGGGGTAATTCACATTTCGTCCAGGTCTAATTGTATATCACTTGCTGTATAGGAATAATAATCCCTTCTTCGTTCTGTTGATTATCATACAAAATCAAATCTTGTTCGATGTGATTTTGATTAAAGGGTTAGTTTATTTTTTCAAATATTTTTGTTCAGGTGTTGTTTGACTTTCCAGTGTCCTTTTTTCTATTTACTGTCTATATTAAGTTTGTCATTTGTCCTGCGAAGTAGACTGGAATTCTTGGGACAAACTCCTTCACCATGGTTCCCGTAATTGCAAGGGATGTACAGGCAATTTCGTTGTAGTCTTGTATCGCGATTTTTATCTCAGTTTGTAATATTGATGGCATGTGATTATGGTCTCTTATGTTTTCAGTTTGCTGATTAACTGTTGTAGCGAGCTAATAGCATTCTGCATTTCCAGTGTGTTCCTTCATATGTTGTGTTTTCTTTGGAATATGTGTAACTCATGTATGTCAGTTAAGGTTTCCCCTTTTCGAAAGTAGTATAGCTGGAATGCAATTTTTCAACTAAAACAATATTATGTAAGTTAACTATTTTAAAGGATAATTATAAATAGTCGAATGAATTGCATTTTAATATGTTTATTTTTGTAATGTAAATTTGTATTCGCTTGTCTACTAGTTTGCCGTTTTTTGATATGAGTGTCTTGTTGAGAAGGTTGTTTTATTTGCTCTGGCTGTTTTTCAAAACGTTAATCTGTATAAAAAAATATATTAGCATGTAAAGTTTTTTTTATAAGTGCTTAATTTTGCATTTAGTTATGATGGTTATCCTTATTTTTATGTGTTGTATGTGCTATATTCAAAATAAATAAAAATACATTTTCCTGAAATGTATTTGTGTGGTCTTCTGCAGTGGGGAAACATGAGCACCTCTGTCCTTTTTTATTGTTTTGGCAGCAGTAGGGAGTAATGTTTGCAGTGTCCTTCTTTTATAGTGTGGAACAGTTAATTACGAGTTTTTAGGCTTTAGTGTTAGAATTTGTTTTATGTAATTGGTTAGGTAATTTAATTATTTATCTTTGCAATTAAATGAATGTTGCTTCTCTTTGAATGTAGCAGGCGAAATACTTTTTGGGAATTTTTCAAGATGTTAATTAAGCGAATACTTGATAGTTTTCATTTTGAAATATTATATTGTTAAGTTTATTAGTAAGATCATATTTGTCATTATGTTACGTTTTTCTGTTTTCCTGGTGTTTTAAATTACGATGTGTGTTACCATTTTCTGTATGATTTCGAAATAGGGTATTTTATGGTCTAGATTCTGTTCATTGATTTACTGTATGTACGATATGTGTGGCTATCAGTACTTGTGTTTTCAGTCTTTTGGTTCTTCTCACTGAGTGTATAGAAAGTCAATATTTTAGTCTACAACATTTAGACAATTAGATTTTGCACAACGATATTCATGTGTTTGATATTGTGATACACGGCCCTCTCAATAACTTTAACCTTTAAATTAGAAATCCTCGCTGCCACTTGGAGGCACCTTGCACTGTCAATAATACAATTATACATTGCCATTAAGTGCCATTTTTAAGGGGGGATTTACACCTTATTTTTGCTTAGGCTTTCTCATTTTTGTTAATTACTGTATTCTAGAAATAAAACAGAAGACAAACAAAAGAGGAGGAATTTATGTGTGTTCATGTGTCCGTGCTTGTTTGTGTGTGCATGTGTGCATGCATGTTTGTTTTTGGGTGTTTGTCCGTGTTTGTCTAGAGATATGTGTGTGAGTATTCGACCTTGAGTGTGCGTGTGTGTGTTTGACTGTCAGTGTGTGCTCACATTTCCATCAGTAAGGACCAGAGGCACAGAGTCAAATTCGACTGATTATCTGAGAGGCGTTTCACTACATTTTCAACAAATAGTGGCATGCTGCACCCAGCTATGCTGCTTCGATTGTAGTTTTCATGTCACAGACATAGGGGGCATATTATCAGGGACAGCTTTAAAAATTATGTGAATTCCCATAGAAGCCCATGTTCTGATGTGAACATGGGCTTCTATTGCAATTCTCCAGGGCATATTATCAAGCCCCTTATTGCCGCTTTACCAGCGGTTTTCTGACGCTAAACCGGCGATAATTTTAACGCCGTCCTTGATAATATGCCCCATAGTCAGTGATCTTTGATTTCATAAGCCAAGCGACAGCAAGGTGTTGTTGAGTAGGACATGTTTATGTGTATCAATCACTAATGCCCTTTTATAGTGTGTTTAGGAAAAATTCAGGTACACCAGCATGGTAGCGCTGAAAGGGTAGATGTGTAAATGTTGATTACCTGTCATCTCCTTGTAAAACAAAACGCAGAGAAATGAAACACTAGTTAGATACTTTTGATTAGAAAAGCAGAAAGAGTCAAATATTTTTACTGGTACGACGGGCTCTGTCCCGATTCACAAAGATGTTGGTGTGAGTAGGTGCGCTTGGTGTAACCCTGGTTTACTTCTGAATCGCCAGAGTAAGTCAGGAGCAGTCCTGGCTTACTCCTGGAATTCACAGTAAGCCAGGAGCACCACAAAGGTAAATCACAACAAAATCTGAGTGAAAGAGGCATTAAGTATAATTTGCTGATGTATATGCAAACCTTGAGCCAATAACAACAGACGTCCTTTGCACATTACTGTTGGACAGGGGTATGAGAATTATCTGAACTGCTATGTATGAGTTACATGAGTTAGCACTCCAGATGGATGACTCTCCAACACTTACAGGAGTAAAGTGCTTGGAAATCAGGCACGGCATGGCCCAAGAAATTAAGGGGCATATTATCAAGAAACGGCGTTAAAATTATCGCCGCTTTAGCGGCAGAAAACTGCCGCTAAAGCGTCGATAAAGGGCTTGATAATATGCCCATGAGAATTCCCATAGAAGCCCATGTTCTGGTGTTAACATGGGTTTCTACTGGAATTCTCTGCGGCATATTATCAAGCCCATTATCGCCGCTTTAGCGGCAGTTTTCTGCCACTAAAGCAGCGATAATTATAAAGCTGTGCTTGATAATATGCCCCCAAGCTTGGTAAATTCTGTGTCAGTTAGAGCAATATCCTTTAAAAGAACCAGTTTTTCATTTGCTTGGTGATACAATGTAGCACACATATACTAAAGTTCCAATATGTGCACAAAAATACAAAATGGCATATCATCAAGGCCCCCGCGATAAAATTATCGCCGCTTTAGCGTCCGTTTTCGGACCAAAAGCGGCGATAATTGTTTTGCACTATAATCAAGCAAGCGCTAAACTGTGTTAGCGGCCGTTTTCCCTTACGCCTTGCATGTCAGCGATAGATATCGCTAATGACATGCAAGGTAGGCGTTCCTCACCTAAACGTAATGAAAACAGTCGCTAACACAACATCGCCCTATTAGCAATGCGGCCCAGGACCACCGAAGCGATAAAAAAGCGAGCGATAACCGTGCTTATCGCAATTACTTTACGCTTGGAAAAATGTTTACTTAGGCATTCTTTCAATGGGAGGTGGATTGTTGGGATAAGAACACACTTGCATATTAGCAAGCTTTTTCTTATCGCTATTTTTTGTTCGCTGGATTTCTCCCGCTATCACCCCTATCGCTGGATTTTACATCGCCTGTTGGCGAGCTGTAGATAATATGCTGCTAACATGGCGATGTACTCCAGCAATAGAAGGCGATTAAAAAAAACGTGCTAAGGGCATTTTGCGATAATTATCGCATTTGCTTGCTAATATGCCCCAAAGACCGTAGCTGAAGCACAAAAGCAAACACTGCCGCAGTTCTTAACCCCTTCAGTGCCACGCCCTTTCCCCCTCCTGTGCCGGGCGTTGCACTAGTGGGTGGGGTTCATGACGAGATAGTCTCGTCATGGGCACAGCGCAACCGTGCTCCATGACAAGACTATCTCGTCATGGGCACTGAAGAGGTTAAGAATCAAGGGGCATATTATCAAGAAACTGCCTTAAAATTATCGCCGCTTTAGCTGCAGAAAACTGCCGCTAAAGCGGCGATAATGGGCTTGATAATATGCCCTTGAGAATTCCCATAGAAGCCCATGTTCTGGTGTCTATTGGAATTTCTCGCAATAAAGCGGCGATAATTTTAACGCTGTGCTTGATAATATGCCCCCAAGTAACTGTGTACAGGATAACAAGTACTGTGGGCTCCTATCGCCAATGGTGGTCTGTGCAGGGTTACCAGGGTCTACTTTGTAGCTTCTGTGAGTTTTACTGTTTACTGCAATGTCTGTTTACTAATACACTCAATGGAGTAGAGGTGGCGCGCATAAGATTCCAATGTATCAGATTTCCTGTGATGAGTCTTATCTGTCTTTTACAGTCAAATGCTCTTAAAAAAAAGAGTTTAATCTGTCTTTCACTTTCTTGGTGGCCCTGGGTGAAAAGTACTGTATAACACCTGTAAATCTGAATCTTGAAGCTTAGTCTGTTGCAGGATCTCTACAAAAAATCAGAAATGATAAACAGTTTTGCCAATGTTTTTTTAATTTCAAAATAATTTATTAGTTTTGAGGTTACAGAAAGAAAAAGAGAAAGGGTTGATGATCATTTGAAGTGGATATAATGCTTATTACATTTGGGACACTTTACAGATGTAGAGCAAGTCGCATACATAATGCATGAGCAGAGTGACAGTGTAGGTGATTATACAAAAGCATGATTGGTTGTAAGCCCTAATTGAGAGAAAAAATGGTAATTGGGTAAAGAAGGGGAGGGGGAGTTAGAAAAAAGAAAAAAGGAGATAAAAGAGAAAGCCCCAGTAAAAGTAATAGATGGGATAGGAGATAGGATGAGAGGGCGATGTCAAGGGTAGTACAGTGTCAGAAGTTTAACTGGGCTGTCATAGAAAATGCTTGTCGGTGTGGCGTCAAGTGTTTTGTACATTTGTTATATTGTAATAAGAGGTGTTACATGTCCCTCATTTCAGATGTCGGGGTGGAAATGATGGGATATTGCAAATAAGCTCAGAAAGGATAGATTTTTTGTATGTATAGGTCTAGTTTATTCTAGGCCAAGGTGGTAAACTCAGCTCCGTTCGCGGAGTTTGAGGAGTTTGCAGAGATTTCTGCACTCCGCTGAGCTCGCGGACTGCAGAAAACTTCGCTTCAGTAGTGCAGCAGTTTTTTCCCCGCTCGCGAACAACAAGGTCGTGAGCGCGAGCTGTCGCTCGGGTAAAATTTCTACCCAAGCGGCAGGAAGACCAGCTCGAATGGCAGTTCGCACTGCACTCCGCACCTTGCAGAACTTTGCAGAGTTTTTTGTCACTTCGCGGAGTTCTGCGTAGCAAAACTCCGCAAACTACACCAAGGCCTGGTTTATTCCAAAGCCAATGTGATTTCTTGCAATTGAATTTGTTGATAAATAGTGTATTATCCAGTTTCTTCCATGCCTTGTTGTCCAGTTAATGGTGTTAATCTGGTCTGGTATCTCCATGGGGCATAATTATGGGGTGTATTAGGTATTGACTCATCTGATACTGAATAAATGCAGGGTGACTGGCTGCCTGTTTATGATCCACAAGAACGTCCCTCGAGTGCAACATACTTTGAGGCATATCTCAAATGGCCAAGATTTATTTATTTGCTAAAAGCACCCACAAAACAGGGGGAGCAGGAGGTCACTGCACCCAGCCGTTCTATAAATTGAGACTGAGAATTGGGATTTAAGTTTAGCTCTAAATGCTAGAAAAAAGATCATGCAGTTCCAGAATCAATAAAACTGATAAATTTAAACTAGACACTACCACATAGCTTGGGATGAAGATGTAGGATTAATGCAGGCTCACACATTTCTGGAATGCTTTGCTGTAGGTCCTCAACATCTTTTTTGCAAAGATAAAATAAAAGGTTTCTCCCTGTTCAAAGGCTGCTTGCAGCAGCAGGTCTCTACCATACACTAGGCTGTTATGAATCCAATACCCCAAGTGAAAAGAAGAGAGCAGAGAACACATAAAGTAAAGAGATGGGTATGTACCATTTAAGAGATTCCAAGAGAAAGTCACAACAGAGTCTGAAGAAATAGCTGCATAGAGACTGGAGGTGGTGGCAAATGGGTCTCTTGGAGCAGGGGAGACAGGCACTAGGGAGGATATCCAGGTCTGAAGCAGACACTGGGACAATCAGAGGTTATTAGAAGCTTTTCTGGTGCTTCTGGATTAGTTTAAAATACAGCAGCGATGGGGATGATTTGCTTCACAACTTCCTTGGTAGTAGTGCTCTCCATTGCTGCTAGTTTGTTTACCTTACAGTATTCCTGCCTCTTTTTCGTGTTTCCCTTACCTCTCAACCAGTTTCCCCTATCTAGGGATTTGGTCAAGTGTTGTGTTGCATTTCTTCTGCTGTGTCACTTTTTTCCGCTATGCGTTTCTCTTTTGCCACCTGTTCACTGTTCAGCGCATGTGCCCTGCTGGTACTCCCAAGTTTGTGGATGAATTCTCCACGGTCATCAGAAGACCTATTCATGGAGCATGAGCACCATTAATTGACCTCATACCAGATCAAAGAAAAAAGTGCCTTGCTGAGCTAACCTAAACAGTTTAAGACAGAGCCATAAGTATCTTGTTTATCTCTCTTTCTCTTCCTGTAACCTCCTTTCCCCTGGTGGAGGTGTGTTCACTGGATTTAGATCCACTTTCCGATTACCATATCTTTCCAGACAAGAGATTGGTGGTTAGACACTGAGAATCCTTCCCCTCCTTAGAGTTATGTCTTACTTTGTGACATAGATCTATGCTTGAAGTGAAGGGAAACAGCAACCAACAGGGCGATATCACTGGTACATATAACTGTGGGTTAGTACTAACCCTGGGCGGAGCTGGACTGCGCGGTTGTCCATGGAGTTGGGGCCCAACTCCGTGGAACTATGCTCTGTGGAAATGCGCGGGCCCGTGCATTTCTTGAGTTTTCGCAATGATCACTCAAGTTTTGAGAGAGAGATGGCGAGGAAGAGGAGGAGGGCAGCCCGGGGATGCCGCAGTTCAGCTAAGTATTTTTTGTTTGTTCTAATTAATATCAAATTAATTTTTAATAAGGGGGTTGGAGGTGGGGGCTGGCTAACTCCGCTCCGCTGCGGAGTGTGCAGAGATTTACCTACTCCACGTTACGCGTAGAACGTAGAGTATTCAAATCTCCGCACACTCCGCTGGCGGAGCGTAGTTCTCCGGCATTGTTTAGTTAGTACACTCAGGGGCATATTCTCAAGGACTTATCGCCGAGTTAGCGGAACTTTATCTCAGCCAAAGTGGTGATACATTTATCGCCCTATTTACATGCTGGTGCTAACAGCCGACATCTCCAGTTTTCCTGTGATAGCAGCTGCAAAAAACATCGCCACAGGTGAAACCGGCAACTAACGCTAATGATATGCAGAGTAGGCGTTCCCGTGCAATAAGCCACGACAACACCACTTCGCAACATTCCCAATGACCAACCAGATCGGCGATAAGATCACAAAACATGCAATAAGGTGCATTAGCAGCTGGGATTAAACACCTGCTCTTACCTGGTGTTAAGTTAGACAACAACCTGCACCATAAAAAGGGAGCCCCGGCCAGAGCCACACCTGAAGAATAATAGTTGCCATGGAGCCACTGATCATGCAGCTCGGAGCCCCAAGAGTGCCACAACACCCACCACCACAACACCCAGCCCCCCCCCCCCGCATCAACTTTACAAAATCATGAACAAAACAATTCACCTGATATCGCACAATTACAACAATCAACAATCATGTGTGGTCAGAAAAAGGAGAATCATTCATTCATTCATCTTTGAATTCCCAAACAAATTATTTTATTATACATTGATACAACTATTTGGAAGAGTCATGGCGGGTCTTCTCTGGACAATCTGTAAGTCACAGCCTGCAAGACAAAATTCAAGATAAGAAGGTATGTCATGCGCTCATCAAAGGACAGAAAGAGAGAAAGAGAGATAGCAAGAAAGGGAGAGAGAGAGAGTGAAAGGAAGAGAAAGAAAGAGAGAGGAAGAGTGACAAAGAGAGAGGAAGAGAGAGAGCAAGAAAGGGAGAGAGAGAGAGTGAAAGGAAGAGAGAGACAGTGAAAGGGGGAGAGGGAGAGAGAGTGCCGACACTGCGGACCCAGGCCTCACTGCTCACCTTCCGCCACCGGCGTGTCTCCAACCACGTGCCCGTATACACCGCAGTCCACCAGGTCCCTTATTTGAAACAGAGGCCAGAATCATGAATGGCAGAGTTCATACCATTGCACACGCCATCATCACTTTCCTGCCCCTGCGCACACAGGCCGCTGCACCCCAGCTCCTCCCTCCGCACAGCGGTGATTGCCTGAGTTCACGGACTGCAGAAAACTTCGCTTCACGTAGTGCAGCAGTTTTTTCCCCGCTCGCGAACGATAAGGTCGTGAGCGTGAGCTGTCGCTCTGGTAAAATTTCTACCCAAGCGGCAGGAAGACCAGCACGAATGGCAGTTCGCACTGCACTCCGCACCTTGCAGAACTTTGCGGAGTTTTCTGTCACTTCGCGGAGTTCTGCGTAGCAAAACTCCGCAAACTACACCAAGGCCTGGTTTATTCCAAAGCCAATGTGATTTCTTGCAATTGAATTTGTTGATAAATAGTGTATCATCCAGTTTCTTCCATGCCTTGTTGTCCAGTTAATGGTGTTAATCTGGTCTGGTATCTCCATGGAGCATAATTATGGGGTGTATTAGGTATTGACTCATCTGATACTGAATAAATGCAGGGTGACTGGCTGCCTGTTTATGATCCATAAGAACGTCCCTTGAGTGAAACATACTTTGAGGCATATCTCAAATGGCCAAGATTTATTTATTTGCTAAAAGCACCCACAAAACAGGGGGAGCAGGAGGTCACTGCACCCAGCCGTTCTATAAATTGAGACTGAGAATTGGGATTTAAGTTTAGCTCTAAATGCTAGAAAAAAGATCATGCAGTTCCAGAATCAATAAAACTGATAAATTTAAACTAGACACTACCACATGGAATTCTTTGCTGTAGGTCCTCAACATCTTTTTTGCAAAGATAAAATGAAAAGATATTTTGCATCAACTTTACAAAACCATGAACAAAACAATTCACCTGATGTCGCACAATCACAACAATCAACAATCATGTGTGGTAAGAAAAAGGAGAATCATTCATTCATCTATGAATTCCCATACAAATTATTTTATTAAACATTGATACAACTATTTGGAAGGGTCATGGCGGGTCTTCTCTGGACAATTTGTAAGTCACAGCCTGCAAGACAAAATTCAAGATAAGAAGGTATGTCATGCACTCATCAAAGGACAGAGAGAGAGAAAGGGAGAGAGCAAGAAAGGGAGAGAGAGAGAGTGAAAGGAAGAGAGAGAAAGAGAGAGGAAGAGTGACAAAGAGAGAAGAAAAGTGAGAAAGAGAGAGAGCAAGAAAGGGAGAGAGAGTGAGTGAAAGGAAGAGAGAGACAGTGAAAGGGGGAGAGGGAGAGAGAGTGCCGACACTGCGGACCCAGGCCTCACTGCTCACCTTCCGCCACTGGCGTGTCTCCAACCACGTGCCCGTATGCACCGCAGTCCACCAGGTCCCTTATTTGAAACAGAGGCCAGAATCATGAATGGCAGAGTTCATACCATTGCACACGCCATCATCGCTTTCCCGCCCCTGCGCACACAGGCCGCTGCACCCCAGCTCCTCCCTCCGCACAGCGGTGATTGCCCGCCCCTGCGCACCCAGGCCTCACTGCTCACCTTCCGCTACCGGCATGTCTCCAAGAGGGCCCACCACATACCGGTGTAAGCCCCAAGCCCAGGATCCGCCACCTTGGCAGCCTCCACATCATGCAACCCTGCACCGTGGGCCACAATGTTACACACGTGATTCTGGGTCTTGATTTCACAATGTCAAAGATCATATCAGTGCACACGGCGTCATTGCAGGCTGCACACCCTCCCAGCTTTTTAAGTGCAACTAACTCTGTAAACCGCAAGGCAATGCCATGTGGTGGTAGGCCCATGCTGCCCGCTGGCTCAGGCCCACACTGCGGTCCAGAAGGGCTCACATAAATCCTTACCAGTCCGTACTGCCAGGACGGCGCATCATCGCAGGCTGCACACCCGCTTATCACTTAAGGTGCCCCTACCTCAGTGCACTGAATGTCACCGTCCCATGGGGGTAGGCCCGTGCCGGACGCAGTGTATCCAGTGCCGCCAAGTCTGTGCAATGCAAGTCATGGACCCTTTATGATTGAGTCTCGTAATGTGCCAGGTGGACGCAGCCATGTCACCTCCAGCAGTGGTGAAGAACTGGGACACGTAGCGATGTCATCCCCCCCCCTTTATATGTAAGCCGAGTGGGCTGGGTCGGCGTACGCCAGGTCCGGGCGTAGGGGTGTGAATAATTATCACTGGGCTTTGGGCATGGTTCATTTCTGGGCTGGGCAGGAAACCAACTGATGCGTGTGTCTCTGTCGCAGTGTCGGCGCCACACGGCCCGCAATCGACAATGTTGCAATGTTGCATGAACCCGGAGGGCGGCTGCGCACAAAGGGATTGTACAAGGAGCGCGAGACCGCTCAGCCTCTTGGCTCATACATGCCAACTGGTGTGTGTGTATTGCCATCAGTGCACCATAAGCCTTAGGCCTAGCCTCATTTGCAGCGCGAACGCCACATCACATTTACAGAATGCAAGCAGTAGTCAGACTAACATTAGGAATGAAAGCACCTTTGTCTCAATACATAAGGCAGAAGGACATCTGCACCTCCGACCTTGGTCTTGAATGAGGCAGGCACCCCCTGGGAGAGGTACCATAGCAGATGACGACGGCTCCCACACTACGCACAGCGCCAATGAAAGAGCAATGTGTCCACACCCCACACACAGAAGTCCTTGTCCGAGGTACTCTTACATGTAATGCCCTTGACACTTACATACACAACAACCCACACGTCCAAATGTTGCACACACATACGACTCATTGCACCGAGCTGTGGCATGTCATCCACATAAGTGCCGCAGGTCATAAGAGTCCCGGTTCTACGAGAGCCACCAACGCAATTGCAGAACATCTCGGGCACATGCATAACGCCGGTCATGTGGAACTGTAGCATGCCCAAATGCTGCCTGTTAGTGTCTGATGCATTGGTCTGCATGTTGTGGCCCTTGTCTTGCCCGTACTGACATGCACATGCTAATTAAGTCTACGCAACTTCACTAGTGTTCAACTGTGATGAGTGTTGATTAGAATGACAAATCGTGTGCCTCAATGAGCATTGTCCGTACACAGTGAGGGACTGACTGATGCATTTCACTTAGGGGTGAGTCCCTATTGCCAGCTCCACCTCTGTGAGCCAGACATTGTGGTTGGGATAGTTGCTGATAGACCTGTGCCCTTACGTGTCATCAGCAATGTGAGTATGGTGTCCACTTCTTGCCATGTGTTTCAATCTGATCCATCACTGCAAGCTGTGTCCACCCAGTTGAGTGTGAGTAGGTATACGAGGAGATGTTATGTTGTCAAATGTGATGGGGGACACTACTTTAGGCCTGCCAACAACTTTGACATTTCATACACAGCCCTATTTCTAACATTCCGTGGGGCAAAGTTGTGAAATTGCGCGCGTGTTGTTTCAGAGCAATGAGGCCACAGTAAGTGCACAAATTCCCAGTCATCTCACTGCCTATGTGTGTCGCGGTCACACATGCGCATTGCTTTCATTTCCCAGGGTGTACCTTTTTGTGCAACCAATGTCCTTACATTCATCCATACTTTCATTCTTGATGGATTATGGACATGACGCATCTGTGTGAATGTGAAAGATTTATTCATATTCTGTGGACTGTTGGGGATGGAGCAGTATATGGCCATGCAAACCCCACATTACATTGTAGCCCAGTGGAGTGCCAGCCAGAGTCATTTAGGGATTGACAAGTACATCGGAAGAGGAAGAGTACAGTCCGCAGTGTGATTGCTGTGTCATTGTTAAGCAAACAGAATATGGCAGTCCATGTCAAGGTCCAAGGTGAGTGTCGCAGAGTGTTTCGGGGGACAGTGGGAGGTGTTGTTACAAGGCATGATGCAGGGGGCAGAACCAAGCTGGAACAGGGCATATGGCGGAGAAGATTGCTACTGGCTACAGCCTCTTCATCCTCTATGTCATCTGTCTGACATGTGGGTGCTGATGTTTGGTCTGCAGCACTGTGTGCCACCGACACATCATGGGTCGGAGATGTGTGTGTGGAAGTTCCAGCAGAATTCATCTGCGACTGCCTTAGTGGCAGCAATGCGATGACCAGGATCTGCAGGGCATGGAAGATCCCAACAACATTTCGCTGGTGTGCATCCGTGACAGCCATTCTTTCCACATGCATCCGCTCCATGTTCTCCATTATCCTTAGCATCTGTGCCAACTCCCGGATGGCATAGCTGAGGCTACTCTGACTAGACAGTTGTTCTCCTCTCAGAGGCATGACTCCATCGGTGTTGGGCATGGATTGTTGGACATCATGGAGTGAACTGTGGGTGTCCACGTATGTCATCTAGTTTGGCTGCCATGTGGGCGAACGCCACCCACACCTGTTCAGCCACCTCCTTCTGGCAGTCTAACACCTGGCCTTGGAATGCGATGTGTTCTTCGGTGAGGTGCTGGGAGCCAGCCGTGGTGGTGGGTGCTTTCTGCTGTGTGGTCTGTGCAGGGGGTTGGGTCTCATCGATGCAGCTGGGCTGCCCTGCTCCTGGAGGTGATTTCACGTAGCTATATATGAGCTGTTGTATGGCGTCGGTGTCGAAGGTGTGGGGGTCCTCTTCATCATCACTGATGAGTTGCCTGGTCTACTCTGTAGGAGGTGTTGATTGTCCCTCTGCAACGTGGAGGGGTGGTGCATTTTAACATTGTGTTGACATGTATGTTGACGCATTGTACAAGTTTACATGCAGACTGCATGACAATGTACATTGTGACTGTTTGCGAGGAGCTGACTAATTGATGCGGGACAGTGGACATGTGGACTACATCACGGATGTGAGGTTGTACACGTACATTCTCATCTCACAGTTTCCTGCTATGCCAGATGTGATTGGCCAGTTTCTACGCACAAGCGGAACCAGTTGTGTCCTCTGTTCTGTAGGGAAAGTGTTGCACTTTGTACCACATTGTCATAAAGGTTGATGTGCTGTTGTTGCTATGTGTGTGTGCTGCATTGTGGGTGTTTCGCCCATACAGCTGTGATTTTGCCGCCTCATATCCCTTTGAGGTGGTGTGCCTTTGACTTCTGTGCTCCTACAGTGCTGAGATGTTGCAGATTTGGCTAATTTTGGCTCTTGGTGGGGGTTGAGACTCTTGAGCATGGTTTATCCGCAGATGTGTTGTTGCCGTCAGGGGTTGTATGTGCACGTGGATGTGTCAGAGTGTGACCTGCTCCTTTCCGGATGTGTTCCACACTCAGCTACCTCATTGTAGTGACGTGCATCATGTCATGGTAATTCAACTGCAGCCATGCTATTCCTCATGCAGTGTCACTTGCATTGTCAGTGTGGCTCACAGACATGCAGTTTTTCTGGTTTTCACACGTGTGCATGTGTTTGTTGTGAGATTGGTGCTGTGTGGGGAGGTACTCTGTTGTGCCCATAGTGGACGGGGACCTACTTGGTGTTTGTATGTGCGCTGCAGTGTGCCAAGGGGGAGAGAGACATGATCCAGAGTCTTTGTGGGTGTGCAGTGTGCTTTACTTAATTGTGCATGTGTGCCATTGTGCTTATCACCCCCGTCCCCCCAGTCCCTGTTGGGTACTCACCCTGGTGCTGTTGTGTCAGGTCATGTTGATCAGTGTCCGGACCCCCAACTCCTGCCACCGTCTCCCCACTGATGACTGTGGACACCATTTCCTCCATCTCATCCGGCCCCTGGTGTTCCGCTGGACTGCCACCTCCAGTCTGCATTGCTGCCTGATGGTTGTCAGCGAGTTTCTTCTTGGTTCAGCGCTTTGCATCATTCCAGCACCTCTAGACCTCTCCAATTGTCCTCCTCCTCACTCCGAATGCATTCACCATGGCATTTTTATTTGCCAATGACACGTTGGAGGTGACGAACAGTAGTTGGTGGTGTTCTATCACCTCCGTGATGTTGATCCTGTTTTCCTGCGGACTGAACCTTATCTTCCTCGTCTTCTTCTCCTTGCCCTTCCGTGAGCCCAAGATCCCAGGCTGGTCCTCCTGGGGGCTTGTGGGGTTCTGGTTGTCCTCTGTACTTACTCCGGCTTCCTCCATGATGCTACGCAGTTTTAATTATTTTGTTTGTGTTTTTCGGTGCTTTAATAGTGCATTTTCTCACATGACGCGTGGGAATTGCAGGCCTGTCGCTGGTTATCGCTGATTTTTTTATCGTGATTGGCCACATCGCAACTTTTCTCGTGTTCGTGTTTCGCATTTTTTCGGCATCGCGTTAATTTTAACATGGTCATTTGGCACGTTATCGTGAGACTATCGCATGGTGCTGCCGGGTTGGGAATACGATGCTAAGACGGTGTTATTTTCCCGCGATGTGCAAAGTTGCGTTAAGCCAATTTTGCGATAATTATCACATGTTCTTGAGAATATCCCCCTCAGTTTCATTGAAGTCTAGGCAGGCTAGAGCAGGACCACACTTTGTAAATGATTTCTTTTTTCAACCAACTAAAAACCACAAATAGAGCTTAAAACAGATGTGGGCTTTCAAAGGGGCTGATCAAAGTCTTCATATTTTCTTTTAACTCAAACAGTGCTGGAATGGAAATATCATCTGCATGGCTCTGGCGAGCATGCACCTCTGGTCTAAGTTTTTGGCTTCTGCAGCGAGTCTCTCGATACTTTGATGTTTGCCCTCAGCACACATGAGAGTCATGCACCTATATGCTGAGGACCTGCATGGAAATAGATTGAGAAACAGGTCTTGGCTCTATGGTCTGAAAGAGCAGATCATGTGCACCCATCTGTCCTGAGTATGGCTGCTATTATTTTACCGGTCTGTTGACGACAGTGCTTGCACTAATTAATCGTGCTTCACAGGCCTTTTTACCTGATGCCTGTACACTGTTAGTAGGCTAATGGCCTTGCTGTTCAAAATGGTCTGCCAATCCTTTCCATTTATTTGGAACATGGAGGTTGCTATATATCCTTACAGCATGATTATGTAGTAGTGTGTTTGTCTTTTGTGCTTTGTTTTGGGTTTCTCTGATGAGGAGCTCTCAGCCTCATTCCCCAGTCCCTTCCTGGGTACACTAGACTACAAGGACTGTAACTTGACCAGTCAAGGATGAATGCACAAAAGGACAAAAACTGCTTGAAACAAGGCCAGAGCTGGGCCTTTGGAGTCTACAATCTCAGCCTGTAAATAGAGTATAATTAAGGAGTAGAAAGACCCAAGTTAGTATTCTCTAAATTTCTCCCTGACCATTGCTCAGGCAGGATGTTACAGAAAGACTTCTAAAGTCCAATCCTGGTGTCAATGACAGCCTGTGCCTCAGTCAGGTTATAGAAACAATCTGAAGTCCAAGAAATCTTGCTGGAATCACAAGAAGAGCAGTCTCTCATTCCTGCTTTGAAAGAAAAGTACTGGAAGTACCAATGCAGAAGGAAGATGCCTGAAACAGATCCCATCCCCGCTGCATGGAAGAAGAGCTGACCAGAGGAAGGACTAAACTGACATCACCTTTGAAGCATCTGCAATGCAAAGTCCAAGAGGAGACTGTCATTCCGAGAAAAGGTGGCATACCCCTGTGACATTGTTTGGAAGGTGGGTGTCCTCTGTTGCTCCAAAATGGGGCCTCTATTCTTATTCAGTTCTGCTCCCAGCCCTGCAAGAGATCAGGGGCATTTCCAGTATTTTTTTTTGTTTAAGAAGTTTTTATTGAATTTTCAGAGTAAAAGAAAAAGAAAAAGCAAGTGATACAATAAAACAATTATTACAATATAGCGCCATAAAGAGATATTATATAAACGAAGTTGGTTTACAATGACTAGGTCGACAAAAAGAAAAAAGAATCAATAATAGGATAAATTGAGGAATAAGGCACTGGTGGATGGGATAGGAGGGGGAGGAGGGAAGAAAAGAGGAAAGACCAAAGAGGTGAGAGGGAAAGATAAGAGAGAAAGCCAAAGAGAGAAAAGAATAAAAAGAAAATGAGTTATCACATGGGAGGGTGCGAGGAGAGATAAGTAGTAAAAGGGAGCCAGAGACGATCAGCTTTGATTATTTGGGAGACAGAAGAGGAGGAAACGGAAGCAATCCTATGTTCGTCACAAATAAAATTCCACCAAGTAATTGACGACAGTTTAGAATTATCTTTCCATGCAGACAGGATCACTTTAAAAGCTAATGCAATAAAAAGATCAAATAACCTAGAACTAGATAAAACAGTTTCCATATCAGGAGCTAAAGAACCTAAAAAGATATTTACAAAAGATAAGGTTACATTAAAGTTGAAAACTGACATGCAAACATTCCAAATTGAATTCCAAAAAGATAGAACAGATGCACATTCATATAACTGATGGATTAATGTACCAGTTTCGATAGAGCAGGACCAGCAAAGGGGAGAGGATGTGGGGGAAAACTTACAAATAGTAACAGGAGTAATAATGGCTCTATGATACAGAAAAAACAGAGATTGGGTTATCCTGGCTGCAGCCGAAACTTTAAATAATTTCGACCATAATTTGTCCCAACATTCAATAGGCAGAGAGGTGGATAGGTCCATTTCCCATGCACTTTCAATGGTGGTTTTAGAACGAACATTGGCATTAGATAACAATAACTTGTAAACAGTGGCAGCTTTAAGTTTATGCGCCGGAAATAGAGGATACAGTGGTGAAGAGGGTGTTAAAGAAGGTGAAGTTGATGGGAGAGAGTAGGTAGCTAATTGGGTTTGTATAGCATTAGAGATAATAATATATTCCTTGTGAAAGGAGTCAGGTAGCTGATATCGTGTTTGTAATTCTTGGAAGGGGATGATAGAAAACCCATTCAAAAGCTGATGGACAAAAAAGATCTCCTTTTCCTTCCAGTATTTGTAATAGAAAGATCTACCTTTGTATTTGAGAAATTTGTTATACCATAGGGTAGAAATTAAAAAACATTGGATGGGAGATAGGTCCTTAAGAAATGTATTGCACAGCAATTCACGGGAATATTTTAATACAGGGCTTTTGGACAAAAAGGTGCAGTTAGACATAAATGTGACATGCTGAAACTGAAACTCTTTTAGGAGCGACCGCTCAAAGATAATCCAACGAGGTATAGGCGTATCCCCAAAGTCGAAGGCCAATGAGAAAGATTGTTTAATCAAAAAAGCCGAGTGGTATATTTTAAAATTAGGGAAGCGCACTCCCCCCTCTTCCTTGGGGCGAATAAGTTTGTTTAAGGCAATGCGGGAGCGTTTATTGTTCCCCAAAAATTTAAGACATAAAGAGTTTAATTGGGAAAAAAACCTGTTAGGGATTTTGACAGGGAGCATAGAAACCGTGTAAAGGATATGGGGAGAGACCATCATCTTAATAGTGTCAAGTCTACCCCACCATGATAAAAATAATGGGGACCACACGAGGAGAAGGGATTTCAATTTATTCATTAGTGCGTTAAAAGTGAATTTAATAGTGTCCGCAATATTGGAGGCAAACCAAATGCCAAGGTATTTAATTTTGGAAGGACACCATGCAAAGGCAGTATCAGCAAACATAAATTGATAACATATCGAATTTAAAGGGAGAACCTCCGTTTTGGATAGGTTGAGTTTGTACCCAGAAATGGAAGAGTAAAGGCGGACTTCTTCTAAAAAGGGGGGAAGGGATTCACTGGGATTGGACATGTATACCAATATATCGTCCGCGTAGGCAGATATTTTAGTTTCAACAGAAGCAGAGGCAAAACCTTTAATTTTGGGATTGGTTCGAATACGCTCAAGGAAGGGTTCCAAACACAGGATAAAAAGTAATGGGGAGAGAGGACAACCTTGCCTGGTGCCTCTAGATAGGGGAAAAAATTGAGAGAATTGGTTATTAACAAAAATACTAGCCCTCGGACATGAGTATAACAATTTGATAAAAGAAATAAAATTAGGGCCAAAACCAAACCATTGTAATGTATGAAACATAAACTGCCAATTTATACGATCAAATGCTTTTTCCGCATCCAGAGACAAAGCAGCCAGGGGATCTTTATAATTTTTACCATGGGACAGGATATTCATGAACATTCTAGCATTATCGGAAGCCAATCTACCTTTGACAAAGCCCACCTGGTCCGTCTTGATCAGAAGGGGAATGACAGAATCAAGTCGAGAAGCAATAATCTTAGCGAAGATCTTGCAGTCGTAATTGATTAGGGAGATTGGGCGAAAATTTTTACAAAAAGAGTGGTCCTTATCGGGCTTAGGGATGATGACGATCAAGGCATCCATAAAGGAGCCAGATGCTTTCGCATCAGTAATGAAGGAATTAAACAGCTGCAATAATTTAGGGGCAAACAAAGATTTGAAAGTGCAATAAAACTCCACCGGTAATCCGTCCGGGCCGGGGGCTTTTGATTTCTTTAAAGCTTGTAGGGCAGTAAGAATCTCTTGAAGGGTAATATCCGCCTCTAAAGCGGAAAACTCAGCACTCAGAGATGGGGGAGCAGGGAGTCCAGAAAAAAACTTATCAAGATTATGAGAGGAGGGGAATGTATCGTCTGAATAAAGAGATCGATAATAGTCATGAAAGACCGCTGCAATTTCTTCATCAGAGGACACTAGATTATTGGTGGATTCATCCATGATAGGACCAATGGTCTTACGTTCAGAGCGAATTTTTAAATAGTTCGCTAGCATTTTACCCGCTTTATTTTCCCCTCCGTGAAATTTAGACTTAATTCTAAGTAAAACATTGCAGGCATCAACAGTAGCAATTTTGTTAAGGTTGGTTTTGGCTGTAATTAAATTCCTAAGTGAGTCAGTATTTTTGGAGGAAAAGTAGTCGTGCTCTAATCTTTTCAACTGTTGTAATTGGTCCTTATACTTTTTCACATTGGCCTTTTTCTTCCGGGACACAAAGGAAATAGTAAAAGCACGGAGCGCCGCCTTAAAAGCATCCCAGTTATTAGAAGTGGAAGTGTCTAATGGGTTGTTAAAGGTGAAAAATTCATTAATGAAGGAAGTGGCTTCTTTAAGATAAGCTGTATCAGAAAGTAGGTGAGTGTTAAACTTCCAGCGATTATATTTGGTGGAGGTGAGTGAAAGGTCAAAAACAGCATAGACAGGGGCATGATCTGAAATAAAGATAGAACCAATTTCAGATTTTTGGATACATGGAAGAAGGGATTTGCTAGCCAAGATATAATCTATTCTGGATCGGGTTTGGTGAACATTAGAAAAGAACGTATATTCCAACAAATCAGGGTTACAGGTTTTCCAAACATCATACAGTGGGCGAGAGGCAATGGCCGATTGAAAGGATTTATGGGTCTTATCCGGCTGAAATTTATACTTTGATAAGCGATCCGAGAAAGGATCCAACCATTGATTGAAGTCGCCTGCTACAATAATATTGGGACAATCAGCGGTGGAAAGGAGAATTTTAATATCATTCCAGAATTTTGGATCCGGTTTCACAGGGCCATAAATGTTTAACAAGATTAGCGTTTTATTATAAACAACAATCTTGGCCATTACCCATCGACCTGCGTCATCATTTTGAGAGGAAATAATTTGCACAGATAAAGATTTGTGAAACAATATGGCAACCCCCCCCTTCTTGTCAACAGCAGGGGAAAAAACAACTTGGCCTACCCATTGCCTTTTTAATTTCAGCGACTCAACATCATTACAATGCGTTTCTTGAAGAAAGGAAATTTGGGAATTGAGTTTAGATAAATGAGAAATTACCTTTTGTCTTTTAACAGGATTTCCAAGACCACGTACGTTCCACGTAACAAAATTACACATACGCGAGGTTCAAGGGAATGTGATACACATGGTGTGGGAATACTTCAGAGACAAAACGACACTGGAAGACAAAATGCGCATAAGGGTTACAAACGGGAACAACAAAACAAAAAATCACATTACTAAGAAGAATCAACAAACCTTTGACAATGTAATAAATGAAGGGAGGTCCGCAAGCACCATAATCATGAGAAAATGAAGGGAAAAGAGCGAAGAGAAAACATGGAAAATCTCGAAAAAGGAAGAGAGTGACGCACCGACCGGAAGAAGACTGAAAAAAGAAAGTGCGGGAAAGAGCAGGAGAAGAAAAGGAGGTGAGCAGACGTAAAAAGCATAGGAAAGTAGAGAAGGAAAACAGGTCAAGGAAAAGAGTCCAGACCTGAAAGACAGCAATAGAAAAGTAAAGTTGGAGCGTGATGAGACCGGAGAGAAGACAGCGGTGTAAATCACAAGGATAAAATTGGAAGCAGGACATAACCTAGGTAGTTATAAAAAAGGAGCAAAGAGATGAGGGAGAAAAGAGAGTTTGAACAGGAATAACCAATAACAAAGAAGAAGAAACGTGATTAACAAACATACAATAAGCAATAAGCAATAAAGCATATAGAAAACTATGTATAAGAGGTATCTAAGGTAACCAGAAAAAAGCTGTTAAAAGCTGTTAAGAGCACCAAACTAAAGCGGTAAAAAAGAAGAGACGCTCAATGATTTGTGTCCATATTGCGAGAGGAGATGTTATTGAGAAACAGTTTCAGTTTTCCCGGGTCATCAAAGGATCTTGTCTGGCCGTCGTGGGTGATCTTGCAAATGGAGGGGTGAAGTATGCCATACTGGACGTTCAAATGCCTCATTTGTGGACGCAGTGCAAGGAATTCTTTGCGACGAGCATTGGTCGCATTGGAGACATCTTGTGAGATAAAGATATTGTGACCAGACCACGATAGGTGACGCTTAAGTTTAGCTGCTTTGAGTACAGTCATAAGTTCAGTGAACTCCAGAAAAAGCATGATAATGCCACGAGGTTTAGTGGAATTCGGTTGAAGGCGACCTAAGCGGTGAGCTCTCTGGATATTCAAAGGTGTAGATGACTGAAGGCCCAGGAGGTCATGAAGGAATTTTCGAAGGAAGAGCAACATATCAGGACCCTCAATATTCTCTGGCAAGCCAAAAAGACGGAGGTTATTCCTTCGATTACGATTCTCCAAGTCCTCAGTATGGAGCTGTAGTTTGTGAATCTCTTGTTCCAATAACGGTATTTTTGTGGCGACATCTTGAACGTCACTGACACGCTGTTCTAACTCAGTCACCCTACCTTCCATGACAATCCATCGGTCCTCTATTTGTTGCAATTTTTCGTTTGTGGCGGCCATAAATGGTTGAAGGCCACGCACTTCCTCTAGTATATTATCTAGAACTGGGCTTTGCGAAGAAAGAATCGGCGAGGGCGGGTCATTCTTCAGCCTTTTAGGCTTTGCGCCAGAAGAAGATGGTTTACTCGGAGGATGGGAGTCATTAGACATCTTGGCAATTCGACTAGACGCTTTCTTGGCGGGAAAAAGTATACGGAGTTCTCTCATACGCTGAAAAGTTTGGCAAAAATACTCATAAAGCCGTTACAGCATCACCTTAGGACAAAAAAAAACAAAAAGAAAAAGATACACGAAGCTGTATTGCATCCAACCTGTTGCTCAGGAAATAGGGGTTAATCACGGCTCTTCTGAAGAAAAGACAAAATTATGAGATCTTCTCCTGAGAGAAAAACGGTATAGAACAAGCATGGCCGGGGGCTAATGGAAACTGTTGAACTTGGAACAGACTCCCTCTCGGAGAAAAATGAAGCAGTAAAGCATCAAAGCATGATCCAGGAAATGCGTGCGCGGTGCCTCAGGAGTGGGATACAGGCGCCTTGATATAAAATGGCCGCCGTCGGGCATTACCTCAGGAAATCAAACCGCCACGTCTCCGAGGAATAGGAGTGATATAAACAACCGGCGAAGGACAATTCTGAATCACGCCATGTTCCGCTGGTGAATTCTTCTGGAGACAGCACCCGCAGCTCGCTGGGAAGCCTTCCACACAGCTAGAAAGCACCGCGACCGAGCGGAGCTAACGGAGATCCGCCATCTTCCCTCGGCGTCCAAGCCACGCCCCCGGGCATTTCCAGTATGAACTGAAGATTTGAACACCCCCAGCAGTTTTCCATGTTTGCCCCGCAGCTGTGGTCAAATCTGTGTGGGAAGCACTGTTGCTGTTAAACCGCTGATAGTCTGGGGGTGCATGCCCATGCTTTAGTATTTTAAGGACTCACCAGCAAGTGACGATGTACTTCGTGACATTTTCATATAGCTTTCTCAGACTTAAAATGAACAATAGAACAAAGAGAACCAAAAAACCAACTCAAAAGAACAACCTTTCATAGCATACAGAAAACACTTGCCGCTGACCACTGCAAATGCCTGTTCAAGAGTCATATCAAAAGAGATCTCACCATATTCAACCATTAACTAATAGCCCTGGGGGGCTTAAAGGTCAGACTTAGGGGATGTGCAACAGTCTTCATGCCTCACTTCCTATCCATATGTTATTCTTTGGTTGATCGCCTTGTATCTTCCAAGGAAAACCACACCCTTTGTTGGCCCTAAATATCTATATTAATTGACTTGCAACAGACCACAGTCCAACCAAAGGGCACTCAACTGATACTTCAACCACTTTAACTTTCTTCTTCAATAGACTCTCCTCAATAATGCAGCCATTAGCTGATATCAGCTTTTGCTATAATGACTTCATTTCCATTGGCTCCCCCGCCCCTGACCCCCAAACACCTTCATACTACCAGTGAAGTTTATGAGTGATTCCAGTGAAGCATGACATCAAAATGATTGTTAGATACCCTGGACGAATTAGAAGCTCCATCCTCCAGTAAACTTGCATTCTCTCACCCACCTGCTCATAGTTCTCACCAGTCAATGGCCAACTTCATTAAGTCATGAGACCAAATACAGCAGTTGAATTCTAACATACTTGCCCTCACAAAATGCCCACACATATGTCTAGAAATGGTGCTACCATTTCAAACACTTGGCTTCACTCCCTCCACTGGTTCTTTCCCATGGGAGAAGAATGTGTTTTCTTTGCCAACTCTGCAGAAGCCACTGTGGGTTCAGGCATTTGTTACTCTGCCCCAATTCTTCCCACTCATACCACCTCTCATAACTCTCTGCAAACTCCTCCTGCTTCTATCAAGTCTAAATCCTTCAGAGAAGTGCACTATGATCAATTAGAACATTGGAATGTTGGAAGCTCCATTGAAAACAATGGAGTGCTCCGGGCTTATAATGGCTGATATAAGTCCAGAGCTCCAACATTCCAATGTTTCTTTGTTCACAGCTCTGGCTGAGGAACAAAGACTTCAGGGAACCTGAGGGGATTTGAATCCCCTCGCGCTCCCTGAAGGCTTTGTTTTATTTGTTAGAACATTCTGCCCTCTAGAGGCAGAATGTTCTAATAGCCTTATAGCCCTTCGTAGCAGGGCAATACCGGCTATTAAAGTCCAGCTGCTTTGTTAAAGTCCCTCGCCTTCGGCTCGGGCCTTTAACGATGCAGTGGGTCTTTAATAGCCAGTATAAGGCTATATTAATCATACATCATGCTTCCATAAATCCTCATACACTCCAAGACGTGTCCTTTCACAGTCTTGCCATCACGGATGCCATGATTACTGATTCCTCTTCTCTGTAACTCTGTGATCTACTCTCAGCAGGCATCTACATCTACCTACAAACAGAACAGGTGGAAGTGGTGGCCTATTAACACACTATTTTCAGACACTCACCCCTAGTCATAAATCTGAAATCTGGGTTGAATCCATCATCATTCTTGAGCTTACTTTGCCACACCAGTTCAGACCCAGTCATAGGCAAATCAGTCTTGACCCTGTGACCCTGGCAGCTGGTGAGACTCCTTGAGCCTACACACAGGGGGCTGCTAAGGAGGTGCAGACGAGGGGCCTGTTGCAGGGCCGCGGAGTGCTGTTGGCAAGGTGTGGTGGCTCCAGAACCCTGTGGCTGAGGGGTCACACGGCTGTGGACAGTGAGTCCTGGTGGGCCGTGAGGCACTGCCTGCCCGCGTCTGAGCCACGGAGTACGCCAAACTGTGGATGAACCAGGCCCCATGAAGGACAGTGGTCATGCTGTGCCTAATTAGTGAGGGGGCCAGCTGGGGGAGAGTGAGTCTGTGGATCACAGAGGGTGGGGCAGGGAGGCCCGCAAGGTGGTGTTTTGCGGCCTGAGCGGGGGTACTGCTGGAAGACTGACAGTGGCCTTTGCTCTCTTCCCCCATCTGCTCAGCAGGAGGAGAGCCACCATGGAGGGTTAGAAAGACAGCTGTACAGCAGCGAATATCAACACATTAAACTCTAAAGAGACAAGACAGCCTCCTGAGAAGTGAGTCCAAAGTGTGAGGTTGTGAAGGCCAGAGAGACGGTGCGGGCCCGGGGGGCTCCTATGGTTGAGGCCTGTGATGGTGGACTTCTGCGGCAGGACGATGTGTTGCCGCTCCCCGCTAGACCCTGGAGGAGGGCCCCTGAGGATTGGTGGAACCTTTTCCCTAGTCCCATGATTGGGACTTGGTCAACTGCAGATACTTTCTGGAGGACATGAGATGTGGGACGGCTGGGATCAGCAGGGTCACTGTAGAGGAGGCTATGGGGGTGCATGGACTTTGTCTGGACTCTGAGGGTAGTGTATTGTCTGGTCCTGGAACCTGTGGACCACGGGGACAACGGGGGCAGCTGAACGTGAGTGCTGCCAGAGCTGGGGGCTCCCCCATTGCTTTGTGTGCTGTGGGGGTGCTATTATGGCCTAGTTTGGAGGCCTCCGAGGGCCATACCCCTGACTAAGAGGGAGACGACTGCTGCACCCTACCTTTATTTCAGCCTCAACTGTGGATGACATCAAAACATTTCTAAGGGATCTGACAGACCAAAGAACAGGAGATTGGGTGCACACTGACATTGGGTATGGGCCCGGGCCGGCTGATAGGTGTTCTCGTGGAGCGACATATCTGGAGGGCATTGCCTTGGGCACACAGAGATGGACAAGCCCAGGTTTAGAGACATAGGTGAGGCCTCAGTGACACAGGGGCTGCCCGTGGCTCGTTGTTGGGAGGGAGCATGGATCAGGTGTCCCCTGCCCTCCAGTTGACTCTTGATAAGATACTGGTGGCCATTGCAGAATTTAAAACATCCCTACAGGTACAGATTGACACCATTTTGGAAGAATTGGGCCTATTATGTGTGAACTACTGCAGGTTGGTGGGCAGAGTCAAGGAAAAGTAGGAGACTGTCAGAGTGCTGGGAGCTGCCCAACAGTCCCTCTGGCTGCAGATGATGGATTTGACTGAGCAAATGAAAGTCCTGGAGGGCAGGGCAGAGGACATGGAAGTTCAGAATCAATGTAATACCGTGCAGATTGTGGGTCTGCCTGAGGATATGGAAGTGACTGACATTATCATCAACCTGGAGCTTTGGATGAAGACCTATGTGGCCCACTGAACTTACCTCCTTCTTTACCCTCGATCCTGTGCATAGGGTTCCTACAAGGCCCCCTGTGTTGAGCCAGCCTCCATGTCTAGTGGCGACCAGGCTACTACATTATCGAGATTGTGATACCCTAATGGCCCTTTCCGAATGAACAGCACAGCTGTGACCTTGTTCCTGGACTTAAAAAAGGCCGTACAGGTGAAAAGAATGTCCTTTCTGGAAGTCAAACGTGAACTGCAGGAAGCAGGGCCCCTATATTCTCGCCTGTTTCCAGCTAGCTATGGGTCATGCTGGATGGGACCACACATTTCTTCTTGACCCCTGCTGATACTTGGGTGTGGCTGGATAAATATCGCATGGAGGGTGGGACCAGCAGCGGGACAGAGGGTTGTCCTTTTCTGCGACAGCCCCTTAGAATGAAGCACCGGGAGCAATCTACTGCAAGTGTGGTGTGGGGCCCCAAGAGAGCTCAGCCAGAACAGGACAGGGCAGCTGCTCTACTGGTTGCCATGGGTCTTACCCGCAAGTCCGGTCCAGGCTCAGACACTAAGGCTCATTCTGATTAACAATCCATGGACTCTCCCTCAGATTAAACAGTACTAGACAACCAGCTTATGCCTCTGGTGACACCGTAGATGGTGGATGGTCTGCTCTGCACCTGCCACTATGGATTGGTAAGGTAGATCTATGGGGAAGCAGTGAGTCACGAGGGGCTTCTGTGGTGCTGGATTTTGGGGAACGGCTGAGTGGCTGTTGGAGGATGCCACTATAAATTCGACTGTGCCCTTTTGGAATCCCTGTGTGATTAATATTATTGTTCTTATGGTTGACCATGCCAGAGATTCTTGTGGGGGGCCCTGGGCCTATATTACTGTTGGATGGACCCATGGGTGGATTTGTGTAGGGCTGTGGGGGTCCTTACTTGCTCCTCCAGTTGCCTGGTGCCAGTGTGAATATTGCAGCTGCCTGGATGGGGTGGTATTGGATGGGAGTAGCTGCCATCGTGTGTTGATTGTGTTGCGTTCTCATTCCCCCAAGTACACTCATGCCCACTGGTTAGTGGGTGATGGCACTGTGTTGTGTGTTTTTGCTTTTCATCATACCTATGTTTAGGTGTGGTGGGATTTTGGTTGGTGTTTCCATGGATTTCTGGATTGACATGCTTGCTAGTGTCTTGCTATTGCTGAGAGAATGGGGCAGGAGGAGGGATGGGATGTCCCTGCAGTTATTCCCTCCAAATGCCTCGGAACATAACCTGGAGAATGGCGGCCCACCAACACAACATTTACATGTTTCTCACATGTAGGGCTATACATATAGCTCTATTACAGGAGGCACACTTAACCCCTGTGGAAGTACACCACCTTCAGAGACATTGGAGGGACCAGGTCTACATCACAGGATATTTAGCATATTCCCGTAGTGCTTTGATTTGGGTGCAGTCGGGTGTCCCCTTTGGGGAACTGCAGGTCATATGGACAGAGATGGTAAGTATGTTCTAGAAGATGATAGATTAGATGATATGTCCATACTACTGGTTTAGTGCATGCTCCTAACCAGGACTAGCTATCATTTCTGGTCAATCTTTCAGCACAGCTGGGTTACTTCCATGGCAGAGACATGATCCTAGGAGAAGACTCTAACAGCATAGCTGACACCTCATTGTATCACTCTAGTCTGCTGCTTCCAGGCACATCAGCCCATAGGGTTACAAAAGTGTTCCGGGACTGGACGGCAGAATGGGGCCTTGAGGCTATTTGGAGGACCCAACATGATAGGGAAAGAGATTGCTCCTTCTATTTTACCCTGAACACCCTGCATGTTTGCCTGGATAAGGTATATGCACCACACTGAACACCTCAGCTGCACTATTTAGGACCACAGCCATCTGTAGGTGGGTGTCTGGTTGGCCACACCCAGGCCGGCGTTCCTTGTGTGGCAGCTCTGTCCTAGTGTCTTGGAGGATGAAACTTACCAAGGGGGCCTCGGGGGTGTTCATCCTTGATTACTTTGCAAACAACTCGGACACTGCTACGAATTGCCTCATAGATTTGGAAGCCTTTAAGAAAATCGTCCATGGACACTGCATGGGGCTACAGTGGGTGTTCAGAAGGATTTAGAACGTGAATTAGTGGCACTCGACAAGACCATCCCTCACCTCAATAGCCGTGTAGATGCTGACCCCGATGCGAGGGCACAACTGCCAGAGAACAAGGTACAGTACAACACCCTTTTTTAAAAGCTCCACAAATATAACTATAAAGACTATATAGCCAGGTCCCACGAGGGTGAGGGCAGGGCAGGCAGACTGCTGGCCTAGCTGGTGCACCTCGAGATGCACGGGGTCCCGATAATTAGTTGACATGGTCCTACGGGCAAAGGGTGCACTCTCAGGTGGAGATCAATGAAGCTTTTCTGGAGTAATACTCGGGACTGTACGCGAAACGGTCCGAGAGCCGAGGTCATACATGGAGGGATTTTTGGCTCAGCTCCCGCTATGGAGCCAGCCCCAAACCACTGTAGAAGAGTTGGGCTGCCCCATCACCTCCCAGGAAATTAAAGAAGCCATTAGAGACATGGAGCGGATGGCCTCCCAGCAGAAATCTACCCTGTTTTTGCAAGAACGCTGGCCCCACCGCTAGCCACCATGTACAATATGGCACTATCTAAAAAGACGCTGTCCGCCACCACCAGGGATGTAAGGGTCATTCCCCTTCCGAAGATAAACAAGCAAGGGGAGCCTACCACAATGTTTCGCCCACTGTCCATGTTAAACATGGATTTTAAGATACTGAATAAGATGCTGGCCAGGTGTCTCCTTCCCAATATGCGGGCATTGGCTCATGCCGACCAGTGTGACTTTATACCACAAAGTAACACCTCCTTTAACCTATGTCACTTATATTCGGTACTGATTGCTTCTTGACAGAATGATGGTGCTGGCCTGCGGCTTGTGGATTTGGAAAAAAGCTTTCAACACCATCAGCTGGGCCTATCTAGAAGCAGTAATGCTCCAAATGCACTTGGGGGCCTCAGGGGCGGCATGAGTCCAAATCTTGTATACTTACCCTTCTGCTTGGGTCTGAACAGGCCAGAATGTGTCTGATTCCTATGGGATATGCAGAGGTACCCGGTAGGGGTGCCCACTGTCCCTGTTTCTGTTTGCCCATGGGAGGGGTATACGGGTGGACTGCGCCGAACATCTGATATTTTTATATGCAGATGACTTACTGGGTGGAGCTGGCAGAGCGGGACTACACGGAGGTCCACGGAGTTGGGACACAACTCCGTGGAACTCCGCCACCCGCCTCCACCCCCCTATTAAAAATTAATTTGACGTTAATTAAAACAAACAAAAACCACTTACCTGAACTGCAGCGTCCCCGTGCTGCCCTCTTCTTCCTCGCCATCACTCTCTTGAAACTTGAGTGATCATTGCGAAAACGCCCGTGCATGCGCATTTCTTGCATTTAGTATACATGTCAAGTTTGGCTGCTGATGTCCTGCCTGTACTCCACCTGCTTTTGGTGAGCTTTCTGGACTACAGGTGAATCTGGCCAAGACTTGGGTCTTTTGGCTTCTGCCCAGGTCGGACCAACCAGAGATCTTCCCATTGGATATTAGCTGGGCCCCCTCCACATTCAGGTATCTGGGTATCCAAATTTACCATACCTTGGAGAATATACCAGAGGGTAATGTGGGAGTGGTCATCCGCTCCTTGATGGGTTGTGTGGCCTTCTGGTGTTCACTCTGTATCCTCATTATGACTTGCATAGCCCTGACCAAGATGATTATGTTACCCCGGCTGCTTTATTACTTTAACAATGTCCCAAACTGCCTCCTGGCATCATGGTTCAAACAGCTAGATTCGTTAGCACGAGAGCTGGTTTGGGATGTGGAGGACATAAGGTGTCTTTGGAAACTCTCAGGTGACCTACCCAGGAAGGAGGCTTAGGGTTGCCAGACTTTGAACTGTACTGTTCGGAAACCCTGATGCAATGGATTGCGCTTTGGCTGGGTAGCGCCAACGTGGCGTTGCTGACTTCTCTGGGGACTGTGCCCAATCAGGGAGCACTTCATGCCCGATTGCTGAGGCGTACACCTGGGAGATGGGAGAATGCATACGATTAGAGATGATGTTTCAATGCTGGAGATGCTATGTTTGGAAGACCAGGGCATGCAGGTTGTATACCACCTCATTGCCCGTAGTAGGGCTCCTCCATGGGAACCCCCTTGTTTTCTTCACAGCACCGCAGCTGGCAGCATAGAATGAGGTGGAACGGGTGAATGTGGGTGACTGGTATGAAGCATCCATGCTAATATCCCTGGAAATATTTGTTGACAACCCTGGCTTGCCTCCTGGGTAGTTCCTCACATAAGAGGCATTGGCCTGGCTGTTTGCAGCACTCTGGAGGGCAAAGGAGGATGAAACCCTGCACATGGTGTCTTAAATCTGCTGCTGGCCCTAGGGAATGAGAGGCACCAGGTTAAGTGGCTTTATGATGCCCTTAATGGGATGGTACAGAAGGACCTGAGTTCTCCATGACGAAAATGGAACTCGCTGCTGGATGGGGAAGTACCTGATTGGGACTGGACGAAGCTGCTGGACTACCCTCAGAAGGTATCATAGAATACCTGGTTCAAAGTAATCCAATTTAAATACCTTCACGTGATTTACCTCACCCCAAAGAAACTGACTGCAATATATGGATGAACCCTAAGCGCTGTCCCCGCTGTGCAATGACAGAGCAGACTTTTGCCACATGACCTGGTCCTGTGCTACTGTACATGTGTTCTGGACAGCAGTGGTCCAAGGGATGAATAAGAGACTGAGGCGAGAGGTGCCATGTACCTTAAAGGTGTGCCTGTTGTGGTTGTTCTCCTGCCCTGTCTCTAAGAATGTGGGGAACCGTTTCCTAGATTTGGCTTTCATATTTGGCAAATGACAAAAAGCCATGCCTTGGAAATCAGCAGTTGGTCCAGTGTTAGCTCGATTGAAAGTGGCTGGCTGTTAGGGATTAGACCACAGTGGAAGATAAGGCACTCCCCAGGGAGGAGGCATGGGGCCTGAGGAGATAGCCGACAGCCCCATTGTGGACAGAGGTGCTGGAAGCCTTTGAAAATCCTGGGGTACGTACACACTCGACTTCGGGAGGGGTCAGGGTCGGAGAGTGAGAATGAAACGACTAACACAGGCCATACTTAAGGGCCAAGCTGTAGATGTCGGAAGGTGTTGTGTTCTGGTGCTGGATGAACAGGTCTGCGTGAGCCGGCCAACCCTTGTTTATTCCTTTCACGGGTTGGGTGGATGGGGGCCGTACCCCACCCCTCTGTATGTAACCTCCTGCTTTGACATTTAGGTGCTCTTCCACCTAGGACCCACGATTTGAATTCACTGTTGTGTTAACGGTTTTATTGTTTCTACCTTTTTCTACTTATGCTGCACATTGCATGGCTCCCTCAAGTGGGACTTTGAGATATGCAGAAGACAGTGTACGGAAAGGTGAGCGAAAATTCCTTGCTTAATGTACTCTGAACCAGATCCAGAGGTGTATACTTGGTATTTTCTTTGTGTGTACCTTGCCTCTCCCACGAGAAGGCAAGATGGTAAAGAATACATTTACATGATCCTGATCTATATTTGTGGAATGTTTAGAAAATGTTAATAAACATATTTATTTAAAAAATGCAGCTGATGCATTTCTGTCAGCTAGTAATTCTATGACTTCTGGACTTCATGCTGCAACATGGTATAAAACAATTTAAAAAATCTCTTGTAGTTTCAATCATTTTCATGGTCATCGTTTTTAAATAAAAATAGCAAAGACCTTCAAATAACGTGTATCTGTTCATGAGGCTCATCGGTTGAATTCAGGCCCTGATTAGGAAGGGGTAGAAGCTGAGGTATTTACATACCACGTAACTAATGATTATCCAGGGTGCAATGTTTATTGGGTGCGGTAAACACCTTGTATCCGAGTTTTTTTTTTGTTTAAGAGTTTTTATTGAGTTTTTCAGAAATAAACAAAGCATAGAAATACAGAGAAAATACAATCAATCAAGAAATCTAAAATAAATTTACAAAGTATAGAAAATCAAATAATAAGTCAATAGCACAAGCAATGACGGAAAAGGAGAAAAGAAGAGAAAAGAAAAAAGGAAAAAGGAAGAAGAAGTGGGAAAGAAAAGAAAAAGGAGAATAGAGAAGAAATAAAAAAATAGAAATCAAGGAATTGAGAAAAATAGCACTGTCCTAAGACTAGGTAAGCTTACCAAAGAAAAGAAGAAAAGTCCAAGTTAGGGAAGAGAAGTATGTGAGGAAAGATAAGACGTGAAAGGTAACCAAAGTAGATCAGATTTAATTTTTTGCGAGAGAACAGAAGAGGATACAGTGGCAATTCGGTGTTCATCACAGATAAAATTCCACCACATTAGTATCGAAATTTTCGAATTGTCTTTCCATGAAGATAGAATAACTTTAAATGCCATTGCAATAAAAAGATCAAACAATAATGAAATAGAAGTGGAGTCATCCAAATCAGGTGATGAGGAACCTAAGAAAACATTCTGAAAGGATAAACTCAAATCACAATTAAAAACTTTCATACACTTTGACCAGACCGACGTCTAAAAAGGCACAACATTTGGACAATCATAAAGGAGATGTCTGAGGGTGCCAGTATATTTAGAACAAGACCAGCATAATGGTGATGAGGAAGGGGAGAACTTGGATATGCAAACAGGAGTAATAACAGCTCTATTGTAAATAAAATACAGGGATTGAGTTATTCGAGCAGCAGCAGAAATCATAAATAACTTAGACCATAATTTATCCCATACAATAATAGAAAATGAAAGGGATAAGTCAGATTCCCAAGCAAGTTCAGTGGTAGATTTAGGTCTTTCTGTTGATTGTACTAACAATAATTTATAAACAAGGGCTGCTTTAGGTAAATGGATAGGGAATATACTATATAAAGGTGTAGGGGGAGTAAGAGAGGGAATTGATACAGGTAAGTCAAAGGAGGATAGTTGTGAGTGTATGGCGGCTGAAATTAAAAGGTATTCAGCATGAAATGTGTCGGGTAATTGAAATCGTGTTTGCTACTCAAGGAAGGGGATAATAGAATGTTGAAGAATTAATTGGTGAACGAAGATAATACCCTTCTCCTTCCAGTGTTTGTAATAGAATGATTTACCCTTGTATCTAAGAAACTTATTATACCAAATAGTGGAGGAGAGAAAGCATTGAAATGGAGTTAAACCCTTGGTAAACGTATTATATAATAAACTTTGGGAGTGTTTTATAATCGGGTTATTAGAAATGTAAGTACAATTGGACATATAAATCACATTCTGAAAAGAAAAATCCTTTAGACAGGAACGTTCAAAAGTAATCCATCTCGGGATAGGAGTATTCGCAAAATTAAAAGATAACGCGAAGGATTGTTTAATGAGAAAGGCTGAGTGGTAGGCCTTAAAATCGGGAAAACGTACTCCTCCCTCAGACTTCGGACATTGGAGCTTAGAAAGGGCAATACGTGAGTGTTTCTTGTTCCATAAAAATTTTACACAAATAGAATTGATTTGCGAGAAATATGAAAGGGGAATGCGAATGGGCAACATGGAGAATATGTAAAGGACATGGGGAACAATCATCATTTTTATAGTGTCTAATCTACCCCACCAAGAAAGAAATAACGGGGACCATAAAAGAAGCAATGCTTGGATTTTAGTAAGTAATGCCGCAAAAGTGTACTTGATTGTGGCAGGTATGGACGTAGAGAACCAAATCCCAAGGTATTTGATTTTTGTAGGGCACCATGCAAAATTAGTATCCTGAAACATAAATTGATAACATAATGAGTTCAGGGGCAGAACCTCAGTTTTAGAGAGATTTAACTTATATCCAGAAATGCTAGAGTAAAGTCGAACCTCATTCAAAAAGGGAGGAAGGGATGTGAGAGGGTTGGACATATAAATCAATATATCATCAGCATAAGCTGATAATTTAATTTCTACTGAGTTAAGTGAGAAACCTGAAACATAAGCATTAACTCGAATACGTTCAAGGAAGGGTTCAAGGCAAAGAACAAATAACAAAGGGGAGAGAGGACAGCCCTGACGGGTCCCACGAGATAAAGAAAAAAACTTGAAAAAATGATTATTTACAAAAATACTAGCCCGGGGACAGGAGTATAATAATTTGATATGGGAAATAAAAGTTGAACCAAAACCATACCAACTAAGGGTACGAAACATAAATCGCCAATTAATACGGTCAAAGGCCTTTTCAGCATCAAGAGACAATGCTGCAAGAGGGAATTTGAATTTCTTTGCATGCGCAATAATATTTGCAAACATTCGTGCATTATCTGCTGCGAATCTTCCCTTAATGAAACCAACCTGATCAGTCTTAACCAATAATGGGAGAAGGCGCTCAAGACGGATAGCAAGAATCTTTGCAAATATTTTACAATCATAATTAATCAATGAGATAGGGTGATAGTTCTTACATAATGAGTGATCCTTATCGGGTTTGGGAATGATGATTATTAAAGCATCCATAAAGGATCCAGAGGCCTTGGCATCCCTAATAAAGGAATTAAACAATGTTAGAAGTTTAGGAACAAAAATTGATGCAAATGTGGAGTAAAATTTGACCGAAAAGCCATCTGGTCCTGGAGCCTTTGATTTTTTTAGGGATTTTATAGCATTAAGAATTTCTTGGGCGGTAATAGCGCCTTCCAAGGCTTCAAATTCTCGTGGTAAAAATGGAGGGGGAGAAAGGCCAGAAAAGAAAATATCAAAATTTTGACTAGACGGGTTCGTATCATCAGAATAAAGGGCCTCATAGTAACTATGAAAGATATTGGCAATATCATCGTCAGAGGACACAAGGCGTTTGGTGGATTCATTTAAAATGGGACCAATATTTTTACGTTCAGATTTAATTTTCAAATAATTAGCCAACATCTTACCAGCTTTATTTTGGCCGCCATGGTATTTGGATTTAATTTTGAGAAGAATATTACAAGCTTCAACTGTCGCAAGTTTATTAAGCTCAGATTTGGCCTTAATAAGGTCGTGTAAAGCCGAGGGTAATTTAGACGTGAAATAATTATGCTCCAGTAGTTTAAGCTGTTGTAATAAAGGTATTTATTTCGAGCAGTTTTCTTTTTCCTAGAGACATAAGAAATTGCAAATGCCCGAAATGCGGCCTGAAAAGCATCCCAATTATTGGGAACAGAGGTTGTTGAGGGGTTATTAAACATGAAAAATTCTTTAACAAAGGAAGTAGTTTCTTGTATGAAGGTAGAATCCGATAATAAAACAGTGTTGAGTTTCCAGCGACTACATTTTTGGGAGGTTAACGAGAGATCCAAAAAAGAAAGTACAGGTGCAAGATCTGAAATGAAAATTGAGCCAATCTCCGAAGATTGGATACATGGAAGCAGGGATTTACTAACCAGAATGTAATCAATCCTAGAAAGAGTATGGTGTACATTGGAAAAAAATGTAAACTCAAAAGAATCTGGATTACATGTCTTCCAAACATCAAATAGAGGACGAGAGGTGATGGCCGATTGAAAAGCTTTATGTGATTTGTCAGGATGAAATTTGGACTGAGATTGTCTATCAGAAAATGGGTCTAGCCATTGGTTAAAATCACCTGCAATAATAACATTAGGACAGTCAAAGGAGGAGAGCAGGACCTTTATGTCATGCCAGAACTTGGGGTCTGGTTTGACCGGGCCATATATATTCACTAAAACCAAATCTTTACCATGTATAACAACCCTAGCCATCACCCATCGTCCATCAGCATCATTTTGCGTAGAAACAATTTGCACAGATAAAGATTTATGAAACAGTATAGCTACACCCCCTTTTTTACTAGAAGCAGGGGAATACACAACTTGGCCTACCCATTGTCTTTTAAGCTTAAGTGATTCTGCTTCAGTACAATGTGTTTCTTGAATGAAAGACACCTGAGAGTTTAATTTAGATAGATGAGAAAGTACCTTTTGCCTTTTGACGGGGTGGCCCAAACCGCGAACATTCCATGTAACAAAATTACACATATTGAGGGAACGGAGGGGAACAATACGGAAGAAGGTGATAGACTTCAAGGAAACATCTAAAAAAAAAAAAGACACCAAGATTGATCAAAATAGGAATAAAAAACACAATATACAAGGAAACAGTGGACAATTCCAAAAGACAACTGTAATAAACACCGCAGTATCAAATACAAAATAGGACAAACTGACGGGAAAAATAACAGAACAAAGAGATGAAAAGAAGATAGAAAAAGGTAAAAAAAATATAGACCAAGGAAAAATATCCAGATCTAAAGAGAAACAACAATACAAACAAATGCGTGGGGCGTAACAGCACCATCAAGAGATGACGTGACAGAGAAAAATGTATAAGTAGAGAATCAAGAAACAGCCGAATTAAGGGGGAAAACAAAAAGACACAAAAATATTAAGTAGAAAGAGAAGAGCCAGCCGCAGCACGGGAGGACTGGTTATGGAGAAACGACTTCAATTTGAGAGGGTCATCAAAAGACCGAGTGGAGCCATCGTGAGTAACTTTACACAAACATGGATGAAGAATACCATATCGAACATTCAACTCTCTCATTTGTGGACGAAGTGCCAGAAATTCCTTCCGTCGCATGTTGGTAGCATTAGATACGTCTTGTGAAATAAAGATGTTATGGCCAGACCAAGTAAGGTGACGCTTCAACTTGGCAGCTGAGAGGACTCGCATTAAGTCGGTAAATTCCAAAAACAACATGATAATGCCTCTAGGCTTCGAAGCATTAGGTTGAAGACGACCAAGTCTATGTGCACGCTGAATGTTCAAAGCAGGTTCCGAGGGAATGTTTAAAAGTTCAGTCAAAAATTTCCTCAAAAAAAGGAGCATATCAGGACCCTCCAAATTTTCTGGTAGGCCATAAAGGCGTAGATTGTTACGTCGATTACGATTTTCAAGGTCCTCTGTGTGAAGTTTAAGACGCTGGATTTCCTGTTCCAAAATTGGAATTTTAGTAGATATATCCTGCACGTCGCTAATACGTTGCTCCATATCAAACACCTTAGCTTCCATAGTAATCCACCGATCTTCAATTAGCTGAAGCTTCTCATTAGTAGTGGCCATAAAAGATTTGAGACCCCTCACCTCATCCAAAATAGTATCTAGGACCGGATGTTGAGAAGAAAGAATGGGTGAGGGAGGGTCATTCTTGGCTCTCTTAGGCTTGGTACCAGAGGAAACAGCTCTAGCCGAAGTAGAGGCCTCACTAGCCATCGTGAAACGGAAAGGCGGTCGAGACGTGATCTTCAATAAAGATTTACGTCTGCCCATCCGTCAAAAAGGGACACCTCACACCACAAAGAGCCTTCAGGAGCCAGAGAGCAGAGAGAAAAAATTCACCAAAGAAAGGCACCTTCCGTCAGCCCTCTAATAAAACAGTTGAGATTTGTAGGCAACACAGCGTCGTAATTTAAACAGGACAAGTCACCAAGGAAGTATGCCAATAGATATCAAAAAAGAGAAAAGAGAGTTAAGGTGAATTCAAAGGTGGTAGGAAGCTAAGAGCCATATAGAAGGTTGCAGCTGGCGCCATCCCCCAAATAGCTCTCCAAAAAAACAAAAATTGATGCAAAAAATAACAGGAGGACAGAAATATATGTCGTGCCGTTATCTGGGCATAATAGCGTGCTGATAGACAGTTCTCACGGCAATGTACTCATGACTGTTGAAAAAGGATTATAAAAAGAAAAAAATATGTTGCCGCACGCTAATTAGTAAAGCGCCGGATTACCTCAGACTGAGCAGAAACTTCGGAGGCAGCCATCGCAAAATGGCGGCCGATATCGGGTCTGCACTGAGGAGGGATCACCGCCGCATCCCCCAGGCTCGAAAACGGAGATTTCAGGAGCGGAACCGGGTCATTCCTCGCCCCAACCCTTCAACATCCGAAATTCATCCACGAAGTGCGACGCACCTCGCTAGGACCGGCTGTACTTTACAAAATTTCTCCGCGTACGAGCGGAGCTCAAATCACAGCCGCCATCTTGATGCGGCGTGAGACAACGCCCCCCTTGTATCTGAGTTTTAACTTGGAAAATGGCGAGTTACATGCAGAGTTGACATTAAGTGCACTTAATTTCGTTAATGTTTTCCCATGCTTCATTTTCGTAGATTTGAAATGCTGACATTTCCTAGGGTAAAATTTGTAGGTTGTGGCTCAACATTCTGATTGCTTTGCTAGGCCAAGTCCTGTTAGCTATATCAGATACTAGAGCACTCCCACTCGACCTATGTCTGATTCACTAGTGGCTTGAAAAAGCTCATTGGGCTCCCCTTGGCTGTGTTGTCACAGTAATTACAGCAATTTTATTTATTCAAATCCATTCTCATTTATTGAATTCATTTAACAAAAGTTAAAAACATTATTCAAAAAACATGACTTTTTAAATTTTCTGTGTACTTTATTACTGTATGCAATTCATCATTTCAACATTTCCAATTGGTATACATTCTGTACATAGTTTTTATGAAATAACCCCAAATTATGATCCTCCTTGCACCACAACTTCCTCACATTCCTGACCTAACATACTCATGCATTCATACTTCACTCTCATCCTCCATCCAGCTACAAAGGCATACCCTTTTTTAAAATCATGGATGAGAGTCCTTCATTGATTGTTCATGATTGTGTTGACAACTGGATATCCATAATGTCGGCGCAAGTTTCGGTGGGTAAATAAGTTCACAACCACTCTCTTCAGAACCTCCCCTTGACAATTTATTTTCTAATGGAGGGTGCTGGAGTATCTAAAAGCAGAAGAAATACTTTAAGGGAGGAGACACCCATAATTACTCATTTATTTTTATTTTTCAGGGAGAAGACTACTACTCTTTAGAGCAAGACAAAATAGAAAAAATAGAGAATAAAGTAAAACGAGAGAGGAGGGGAAGTACTGTCCTTCACCCTGACACCCAACGTGTTTGTAAGCCTAGCCTTCTGCTCGACAGAAATTCAAATTTAAACATGAGGAAAAATCACCCCAAAGTGGATACCACGAGATAAAAAAAGTCTAATTATGTGGACATATTGAAGGAGATGTTATTTTTATTGTTGGATACCACACAATCAATTGCATTCGGTATCAGTTACAGTCACAGTCACAATAGCAGGCTATGAAATTGAATTATTACTGAGGGATGCCTCACACATCTGACAAATCATGTGCAGCAGAAGAAAGTACTGTCCGTAGTAGTTAGTCAAGCCTGAGTCGTCGTATTAACAAACAGATTTCTTGTGCAATAAACAGGCCTGCCATTGGCATACAACTACAGCTATCCATTCAACATGAATCTATTAACACGAAATGCAACCCTATTCCCTCCCTCTTATCCCTCTCCTTTCCCCATTGGCGTAACAACTATATGTGATCAATGGTGAAAACAAGTCAATCAATCAATCAATCAATCAAATAATTTGTAAAGCGCACTACATGCCCGCAAGGGTTTCAAGGCGCTGAAAGTGGGGAGAGGGGGTGGTGCTGTTGCTACTGGTCGAACAGCCAGGTCTTGAGTTGTCTCCTGAAGGTTAGAAAGTCTTCGGTTTGTTGTAGGATGAGGGGGAGGGTGTTCCAGGTCTTGGCGGCGCGGTGGGAGAAGGATCTTCCTTCGGCTGTGGTTCTACGAATGCGTGGAATGGTAGCCAGGGAGAGGTCTGCAGAGCGGAGTGTCCTGTTGGGTACGTAGAAGGAGAGTCGACTGTTGAGATAGGCTGGGCCGGTCTTGTGGAGTGCCTTGTGTGCGTGGATCAGGAGCTTGAAGGAGATTCTTTTGTCGACAGGGAGCCAGTGCAGGTTCCTCAGGTGGGGGGTGATGTGGTCTCGGCGTGGGACGTCGAGGATCAGGCGTGCAGAGGCATTCTGGATTCTTTGCAGTCTGTTGATGAGCTTGGTCGGGGCTCCGGCGTAGAGGGCGTTTCCGTAGTCGAGTCTGCTGCTGTCTAGGGCCCGGGTGACTGTTTTCCTTGTGTCTGTCGGGTCCCATCTGTAGCGGAGCATACAGAGGGTGTTGAAGCAGGTGGAGGAGACAGCGTTGACTTGTTTGGTCATGGTGAGTTTTGAGTCGAGGATGACTCCCAGGCTGTGTGCGTGGGTGCGGGGGGTTTCCCCAGTGACGCGGGCCACCAGGAGTCGTCCCATGCTGAGGGGTTGGGCCAGAGGATGAGGATCTCCATCTTGTCTGTGTTCAGCTTGAGGCGGCTATTCTCCATCCAGTCGGCGACGGCCTTTATTCCCTGGGGGAGGATTGGCGGTGAGGGGGTCCTTGGGGAGGGAGAGGATCAGTTGCGTGTCACAGCTGTGTCAATAGTGAATGAGTACAAAACAGCAAACAAGAATGCAATTCTCCACTGTCAGAGGTAGTTCCCATGTGAGAAACCAATGTAGTCATTCCCCTAGGGAGGTGTACCACCTCAGGGTGGCGCCTCTAATTCTGACGCCGATTCCACATCAAAGTTGGTATATGGGATTTTCAGTAAATGCACCAGTGCCTCCCAAGCCCTGCCAATTCTATTGTCCTGTCGCTGTTAGTGTGGGCGGCTAACTGTAGTCTCGTGGACCCTTCACATTCCGCCCATTTAACAAACTTAGTGCGCCATCTCTGAAAACTAGGGCCCTTCTTGGCCTTCCAGTGAGCTGTAATCTCCCTCATCACCAGCAAAAGCCCCAAGTCTATAAACTTACTCGTTACCTTATTCCTAGAGGTATGGGGGAACCAAAGCATCAAACAGAGGCCTATAGTGGATTCTATGTCCCTATCCGTGGCAACATGCAGCAGTGTGACCACCTTCTCCCAAAATGTTCCAAGTTGAGGACAACTCCACATCATGTGGCAAAAATCTGCTCCCACCGTGTTACAGCGCGGGCACATTGCCGAATTCACATTGAAATATTTATTAATTTTCGCTGGCGTATGGTAGACCAGATGAAGAATAAAAAAATGCACCAACTGAAAGCGCGCATTCCTGGTGCTTTTCCATGCGCACTCCACCAGTCCCGCCCACGCCGTCTCAGGAATTTCGTCACCTAAGTCCTCTTCCCACCGTCGTCGGAGCGCTACTAAGGGGGTCAGTCTCTCGTTTGTCATTCGGCGATATAAACAGGTAACCGCCTTGATGGTACCAGCAGACAGGACTACATATTGGCAAGCCATTGAAGTAGGAGGCTCACTGAGCCCCATTTTCCAGTGTGCCTGGATGGCAATTATGAGCACCAAGTGTAATAAATAATCCCCACAAGCCAGCTCATATCTGTCCCTTTATACCTCATAGGGAATGACGGCGCCATCTGCATAGAGGTCTCCCATGGTGAGCAACCCCCTCTCCGCCCAGTCTATCAACGCTGCCCAATTACCACCATACGGTAGAGCAGTGCACACTATCAATGGAATATGGCAGCACTATTTGTGCTCGCCGTTGGCTTCTGTTCCAGCAGAGTTTAAGTGTCCCCATCTCTCGAGTGAGGGAGGAGGCCGAGAGCAGCAATTGTAATTCTGGAGAGTGTTTGTTTGTCAACCTGAGTTCCCTCTGCGTCATCAGTACTCCGGAATGTCCATGCTACTGCCTGAGTAAGCCACTGTAGCTGTGCCACTAAATAATATGTTTTGAAGTCAGGGGCCGCTAAGCCACCCTTCGATCGTGGTCTCATCAATGTGCTAAGAGCCATTCTCTGTCGTTCCCCAGACCAGAGTAACCCAACCTCCGACTGAAGCTGCTTAAAAACCGAGGCTGGAATCCATATAGTTAGCATCCTAAAGTAGTACAGCAGTCTGGGGAGTGCTATCATCTTAAGAATGGCCATTCGTCCAGCCACCAAGAGTGGAAGCGTGCCCCAAAACTCAATACAGCCCTTAAGCGCTCTAACAGCCCTGCCCACATTACCCTCCAATAAGTCAGCCTGAGTATGATAAATGCGAGTGCCAAGGTACGTCATGCATTGACGCTCCCACCGTATATCCTGATTAGACAAAGGGCCTTCGGTCTGCAGCTCGGTAGGGAACAGACAGGTCTTTGCCCAGTTAACCTTGAGTCCGGCAACCATGCCAAGATCCTCCATTAAAGTCTTCGCTTCACGAAGGGCGCCCTCTGCACCAGCCAAAAACATAAGGAGATCATCAGCATATAATGCGATATGATGAATTTGCTCGTGCACTCGTAATCCCGAATAATGCAGGCCCGTCCTGGCCCGTGCCGCCAGCAGCTCCATGGCCAGGGTGAACAGCAGTGGGGAGAGGGGGCAGCCCTGTCTCGTTCCTCGACCCACAGTACAAGCATCTGATATTGTCCCTCCCATCTTCACCCGTGCTGTGGCCTGACAATACAAAAGAGACGTCCAATCTACAAAGCCAACTCCTAGTCTGAATTGTCGCATGACTTGAAACAAATATGGCCACTCCAAGCTGTCAAAGGCCTTCTCAATATCTATTGCCAAGACAGCAGCAGATGCTTTGTGGTAGCTGTCAGTTTCCAAAATACTAATAAGGCGCCGCACATTCTGGGCCATAGTCCGGGTCGGTATGAACCCCGCTTGATCCGTATGTATTAGTTGGACCATATATGGGAGCAGTCGGGTCGCTAGAATCTGACTTAAATTGTTATAATCCGTGGTCAGCATTGACAAGGGGCGATAGACCGTCCTGTCACGGGGAGGTTTCCCCGGTTTTAGCAATGGTATAATTAACGCCTCGGGAGTGGTAGCAGGCAAAAGGCGTTCCGTTCTTGCAGTATTATGCAATGTCACCAGTTTAGGGGCCAAAAGATCGACATACACACTATAAAATTCCACCAGGAGGCCGTCCACTCCAGGGGTCTTTTTCCGGGCCAAGGTGATGTCCTGACCCAACAACTCCACCCTCTCCCTATTTAACGCTGGAAGATCTGCCACCTCCAGGAAACCTTGAATGGCCTCCTTGCCAGGGGCCACCTTGCTTTGATACAGATCATTATAGTAAGCAAAGGACAGGTTATTTATCCCCCGCTGCGTGTAATGAGCCTCCCCGCCCGGGGCATGAAGTTCCAGAATGACCATCCCCCTGCGTGCTGGATTAGCTAGCCATGCCAATAATGCCCCAGACTTATCGCACTCTGCATGCACTCGCGTAACATATTTTTTATAATCAAAGCAGCACAGTCGCTCTACCTGCACAGCGACCTCCTCCCTCGCTGCTATTAAATGCAATACCCCCATATCACTCTCTTAAAAGCGTCCCACTCCACCGCCAGCGACGAGGAAGTACCAGTATTGTCTCAAAAATAATCAGTAATGCCAGTCCCCACCACTCCCGAAATGCCTGATCCTCCAACAAGCGCCAGGTCGGAATCTTAGGTCGATCAGGCAACAGGTGCGCACATAATAGTAAGGGGTTATGATCAGATAACATTCTAGTGAGATATTCGCTGTGCTGTACCTAAGCATGTATGTCAAGAGAACAAAGCATCGCATCAAGCCGAACATGGAGGTCGTGCATAGGACAAAAAAAAACAAATAATCCCGAGAGGTCGGGTGGTGTGCCCTCCAGGTATCTACCAATCCCTACCTATGTTGCCATTCCCACCTGACCCTTGAGAGGTTATGGATAGGTGTGTCAGGGAGAGGAGGGTGATATCTATCCATGAGGACATCCGTGACAAAATCCCCACCCATGAGTACTGACCCGGTTAAAAATGGAGCAAATTTCCCAGACAATTGTGTAAAAATGGCCGATTGTTCCATGTTTGGAGCATATATACTGCTCAGTACCACGTCCCTACCATTCAGTCGGCCTGCCACTAGTATATACCGGCTCTCAGGATCCTTTAGTTGACAAGTGGGCTCAAAAGGGACTCCCGCCCGGACCCATACCAAGACACCCCATGCAAGGCGGTGTAAGTCGGACAAAAAACTCCTACGCTGTAATGCCACGTCCTCTTTTGGGGCTACGTGTGTTTCCTGAAGGAAAGCCAGTTGGACTGCCCTACAGGCTAAGTATGCATGTATTTTATGCCTCCGTAACATGGTGTGCATACCCCTGACGTTCCAAGATATACATTTCAAGTCAGATGTCGAACCCATGGTATTGCTCCACACAGATCATGCACAGCTAGTATTAAATAGTTACACCAAGAACCCTGAAACATTCCCTTACAGCAACAAAAACAATCCCAACAACCCCACCCCAGGACAGGTACTAAGAGACTAGCCCCCATCCAAACTGAATTCCCTCTAGTGACTACAGAGGAACAATGGGGAAGAGTGGCTTCAGTCAGTCAATTACCAGCAACAATAGTATTAAGAATCGACCACGCCCACGCCCCACATAGTGCAATCCGCCCCCATCCCCGGGAGTCATCGCACCAGCAGGAGTATATAAGCTCCCACCCGCTACGACCAACAATCAATATCACAATAAGATCATAAATAATACAGCATTAGGAAAGCTAATGGCACATAACTTGTCTAGCAGGCCTGCAAAGGAAGTGAGTCAATGAGACATAGGTTAATAGCATCAAACAATTTTGTCAGCAGTGCCTGGTGTGACATGCGGCAACTGTACACTACTAGACTAGGACCCATCCGTGTCAATGCCCTCAGGAGTTTTATCCATCTCTGTGCCCGCCCCCGATCTATTCTCACGGTCCCGGAGTAGTTCTGACACCGCCTGCAGAGCCTCATTTCTCTCCCTCTTAGAAGAACTGAGTGCCTTCAGGGTGACCGGGCGCCGCCGCAATCTTCGATGGTGCTGGGGCAGCTGCTCCGAAGGTGAACGTGCCCCAGGCTCCCCAGCTGGCCTCCTGCCTGTCTTGTAGGATTCCAGCCAGTCCCATGCTTCCGAAGGGTCCGCGCAAAAGCGTGTTGTGCCATAAAGAATAATCCAAAATCGGGCCGGAAACTTCAAGGATTATTGAAGACCCTCATCCCTTATGGCTCTTTGGACGGCCAGGAAAGACGCACAGCGTCGTTGGACCTCCAACGTATAATCCGGGAAAATAGAAACCTTGCTGTTGTCCACCGTATAAGGCCCAGATGTGCGCACTGACTGCAGGAGGAGGTCTCTGTCCTTGTAGTGGAGAAGTCTGGCCACCACTGGGCATGGAGGATGAGCCCTTTCCAGAGTGAAGAACTCCACCTTGTTGCGGAGCCAGTTCTCCAAGTACTGGACCATATTGGGCCCTTCCACCCCCTCCGGTAGGCCCAAAATGCGGATGTTGTTCCTCCGGTTTCGTCCCTCAGCATCTTAGGCTTTTTCTCCAGCACCAAAAGCCTACGGGAGACGTCTCCTATCTGTTCAGCGAGGGACCTCTGTGCTGGTTCCAGGGACGCCACGGATGTTTCGTCCTGCTCCACTCTATCCGCCAACTTGGCGTGTTCGGCCCACAACAGCCCCAGCCCCACTGACACAGTAGCAATGTCCTGGTGCAGGGCCTCCCTCGTGTCTGTAATAGCCTGGAGTATTCGAGCCAACTGTTGTTGCACCCCTGCTTCCCTTGGCTCTTCAGGAGAAGCCAGTCGTTTCCCCTCCTCTCCAAAGTCTTCTTGATCGGGCAGAGTCATCAGCTGTTTCCCTCTAGGTTTCCCCATTATGCAGTTAGGGAGCAGATCAGTCTCTTCAGGCCAGAGCACACTCCGCCCTCAGCGTCGATCTCTCCACACCAGGAAACAAGCCAATGCCCTGCAAGTCTCCAACAGGGCATTGTGGGGCCCTCGTTAGCTGCACCTCAAGGACTCCCAGAGCACCCTCTCCCGGGCAGGATAGCAGGCAGCAGCCCAGAACCGAGCGCAGACGTACCAGGGGTCACAGGACACCCCGCGTCTCAATGAGGCAGTTCAGGCCTAATTCACGACAGACCAGTCTCAGCAGCACAGGGCCCGTGCAATTCCACAGGTAACTAGCAGCAATGGGCAGTCCGCAGGAGAGGGAATGAGGGGAGCCCCCTCCAGCCCCAGTGTCCGATTCCTTGCGGAGCATGAGGGATATCACTCACCCGCAAGCGCCAATGATAATTCAGGGCCTCACGCAGGGGCCTCCCGCGCGGTGATCAGGCATCCACAGTCCAAGCCAGGAAGCTCCTCCACTCTGTAGTTGCTGTCGGACTCTCACCTATGTTTCCGCAGGAACATCATGGAATATGAAGTAAGCTCCACTACTTCGTCCAAATCACCTATGACACCTGACAATCTCAAGATGGCAATGGTAACTCGGGGAAGAAGGGAAACAAAACAAGGATAAAAGGGAAAATATCCTACGTCGTAGCACCAAACCCCAGGCTTCGTCAAAGTAAGGCAAGGTAAAAGGCTGTAAAGAAGAGAGAGCAGAAAGCAGTCATAATACAGAAAAGTTTTACCTCACATCTTTGTTACCCTTGTTGTTTATCCCTTCCCTACCTTCTAATATCCTTCTTCCTCAATACCAATAATGTTAACAGAATGCTGCTATTGGAACTGGTGCTAAAAGAAAAGAAAAGGAGAAGTTGGTTAAGATTAACTGACCACTTGAAAAAATGCTGCTGCTAAAAACAAGTATGAGCATGTGTGTCTACCTGCTTTAGCCTGGTGTAGCTCTTTAAATATTCCCATGTAACAGATGTCACATAATCAGAGCAAAACTTGACTGGAACCTTGAATTATGGTAGTAACTATTCACACACTTTTTTTCTTATAGATTCCTGTCAGGCGAAGCACTGCCTCCACAGCGCCAAGGGCACAGAAATATGTGAGTGTGAAAACAAAAAGAAAATGATATAATAACTCATCGCACACGTGCTGTTACCGTAACCTTCTTAGAGCAGCTGCGAACTTGACTAATTTCTGTCTTTCTGAAATGGCAGGAAAAGCGGGGGAGACTCCAACAAGTCAGGAACAAGCGACCCGATGAGAGAAACGCCGAACCGACACTGAACAGGAACGTGAGGACCGCGACGACCCGGAAGTGCACAGGTAAGGCGGAACACTAGAACGCAAAGCGTTGTTGCTGAGGAGGAGCAGGGATTTAGCTAGGTTAACCCGTTTCCACGCATGCGTGAACCCAGCTGGCGTCCAACATTGTAGTCTGCCGGGACCGCTTTTGGCAATCGTGACAGTTGAAGCTGCGCCACTCGGCCTAAGCGCGACCTTACTTCCCGGCCGACCTTGCCAGGGGTCCACTATAGAATATAGCAGAGCGAGGCCTCTGAGCATTCCAAGCCGTATCTCCCTCGATGCAGCAGCAGCCTCGTCGCCTCGGTACCCTGCAATCGGCTCTCAGGGCGTCCCAGGCAGGAGCTTTAAGCCACGGGGCAGTTCATGTAGACTCGGCGCTCAGCTTGGCGCCATCTTGCCTGCTTCAGCGGGAGACCTCTCGAGGCCGTTCCTGCAGTCGCACTCCCCAACTCGGCCGGGCAGGGGCTACAATCACCTCCCCAGGGCTTCGCACCACAGCGGGGACATTCCGGGGGCAGGACGACTTTTATCGTGGATAAATCAATGTATTCATGTAGCATGTCACGCTCGCACAAATCTTTGGAATAGGATATCCAGTCCTTGTTTGTGAGGCTAGCAAGATTTTGTAACAACAGAAATGCTCGTTTTGGAACAATCACAAAATAAAGCTATCACCAAGCCGAAATTTGTGATCTGAAGTATAGCAAGGATTTAGCCTTCATGTCTAAAAATCAAGCAGAGCATATTTGAATGTGATGCCATTAATAACATCGGCCCAATAAGGCTCTACCCAGTGCCAGGAACTCAGGCAAAGCACTACAAAAGAATTTTAAGTTCAATGTCTGCCAAATATAGACACAATGTAATAGAACATATTATTTCTCTCATCTTTTTAAGATATTAACTGCAGTGAGAATAATGGACAAACAGTAAATCTTGCCTCTACTCAGATGTGGAGAAGCGGCGGACAGTGAATTAAACCTCATTGCTTTTTATAACGACAAGGTTGGATCGAAACAACTCAAAGCAAAAATGCCCAAAATAAATGTAATGAATTCCTTTGTTTAATCATACGTAGTAGAAAAACCAACCATTACCGAAAACAAATAAAATATAAAGCATTATTTATGTTATTATTCATTCACAGTCACAGTAATAGAAAATAACACAGGTTACAGAGGGAATTGAAAACAAACTCCATGTTTGGAAAAGGGTTTCCCACAAGCACAACAGACTTCAATGAAGGATTGTGATTACAGTTAATCCGTTTGGGTTAGTATAAACTAACCATAATTATGCAGATATGAGGAACTAGGCTACAAAGTACCTAGCATGAGGCCTAACCAACACACGAAAAATGGAAGGGTTATAAGGTGAAAATCGATCTAACATCTCCTTCAATATGTCGCAAACATTATACTTTTTTTATATCATGGTTTCCACTATGGGGTGATTTTTCCTCATGTTTAAATTTTAATTTCTGTCGGGCAGAAGGCTAGGCTCACAAAAATTCCTATCACCGGGTGCCAGGTTGAACGACAGTACTTTCCCTCCTCTCTCGTTTTACTTTAGTCTCTATTTTTTCTATTTTTTCTATTTCATCTTGCTCTAACGGTAAAGAGTAGTAGTCTTTTCCAGGCAAAATAAAAATAAATAAGAAATTATGGGTGTCCCCTACCTTAAAATATTTCTTCTGCTTTCAGATACCCCAGCACCCTCTGTTAGAAAATAAATTGTCAAGGGGAGGTCCTGAAGAAGGTGGTTGTGAACTTATTTACCCACCGAAACGGGCATCGACATTATGGATATCCAGTTGGCAACACAACCATGAACAATCAATGAAGGACTCTCATCCATGATTTTAAAAAAGAGTATGCCTTTATAGCTGGATGGAGGATGAGTGTGAAGTATTTATTTATTTATTAATAAAGATTTATATAGCGCGAACTAGACCCCAGAGGGTATCAGAGCGCTTTACATTTAGGATCTTTGCATTACAGGTTACATAATTTACAAGAGTAAGGTAGGGTACAGTAAACTAAACAATGTTACGAGAAATCAAAGGAGGGAGACGAGGAGGAACTGTGACCAATGTCCAGCTGGGTAGGTGACGGTCAAGGGGGAAAACAAGGGCCAATCTCCTCTTTAGCTGTCTACAGCTCCACCAGGCATCAGCTATGTATCACAGGTCTCAGTGTTCAGGAAAGAAAGTATTGATTTGATATCTTTTGAAAAGTTTTATAGAGCGCTGGCTAGACCCGGAGGTATCAGAGGAATGTTGCGTTAAGGTTACATCAGTTACAATTGAAAAGTTTTTTTAAAGCGCAGGCTAGACCTGGAGGTATCTGAGCACTTTACATGAAAACAGTAATTGCATAGTTACATTAGTTACAAGAGCATAGCAAATCACAGATAAAGAAACAAGTCCCAATAGAGCATAAAAGGTAGTGGGGATATGGGGGTAGAGTCAAGGGGCTGGAAAAACATATAGTAACTGAAAGACTGTCAATGGTAGATAGTACATCAGGGGGCCCACAAAAGTCCGAGTTAACAAGACCACAAACCGGTAGGGGTCACAAAGTCACATCAACCAGTGCCGGATTTACTCACTGCCTCGAATCACCTTTGGCAAATGGAGCGGGACCAAAGGGGATGCCAAGCAACAGAGGACAAGATCGGAAGGTAGGTGGCGGTCAGCGGGGAGATCTGCCAGCTCATCTCCTCTCAGCTGCAAAGGCAGCTCAACCGAGGGAACGGCCATATTGGAATTGGTTTCACAAGCGTCCAGCATAAGAGACGGAGGTTGAAAAAGCAGGATGCCGAAAATTTACTTTGGGTGGGAGGAAACGCTGGAAAGCAGTCAAGCAATCCCAGAAGGTGTATGCGGGGGAAGGGAGGGGAAAATTCCCGGGACTGATGCCAAAGGCAATCCCCAGTCGAGGTGCTCCCGACCGGAGCTCATAATCCGGCGGCCATCTTGCAGTGATTCTCCATACAATTACCCTCTGCTTCTGCTGCCCGTGTATCCCCAAACACCAGACCACTGTCTCTTTACAAAGCACATTCCACTATCACATTGGCCCTAATCCACCTGAACCAGAAGAGACCTAGGAAGGCGAAGCGTCAGTGCGTCCAGCAAGACCATTGCACAAGCAGCACGGATGCCAAAGTACACAAAAAGCCACAGAAAGCCACCCTCCATGGCTGTGCCAGCAGGAGCCTCGCAGACCAGACAATGGGTTCCACGAGCAAGGCACCAGCTAGCGGGAAAAACTCCAGAACTCAAACTAGAGCACACAATCTGCTCCGGTGCATGCAGGCGGCCTCGCGCTGACAGAGCCCTGAGAGAGAGAGACAGGCTCCAGAGTCTGATAGAGAGACGGCATGGTGCTGTCCTGAGGTAGAAGCCAGAAGACCCAAAATGCCGCTCCCCTGGCCCGGAGGCGATCTCCGCCACAGAAATCGTCATTCGTCTCTCACCATCCCTGGCTGGTGGCTAGCGACAGGAGCTCCGACCTCCAATCTTCCAATCCTCTGAGCCCCACCTGGCGGGACACCAAGGACGAGCCCGGAGAGCAGGCGGGGAGATCTACCAGCTCCTCTCCTCTCAGCTGCGACTGCAACTCAATCGAGGCAATGGCCACACTGCGACCGGCTCCACCACCTTCCAGTGGGAGAGACGGGGGTGAAAGAATCAGAACAACGAGAATTCAGCCCAGGGTGGGAGGAAACACCGGAAAGCAGACCAACAATCCCCGGAGGTGTAGGCTGTGGAAGGGGGGCGAAACTCCCGGGACCAATGCCAAAGTAGATCCCCAGTCAGGGAGCTCCCGACCGGAGCGCCTCACCCGGTGGCCATCTTGCTGCCCGATTCCTTTATTAATGATGATATTAAATATGAATGCATGAGTATGTAAGGTCAGGTTGTGAGGTGATTTGAGGAAGTTGTGGTGCAAGGTGGATCATAATTTGGGGTTATTTCATACAAACTATATACATAATGTATACCAATTGGCAATGTTGAAATGATGAATTGCATACAGTAATATAGTACACAGAAAACAAAACAAAATATAAAAAGTCTTTTTTTTGCATCTGAATATTGATTTTAACTTTTGACAAAATGAACTCCATCATGGACATCATCTCCCCGCATGCCATCGCATCCACCAACTACACCCTGCTGGGAGACCTCAACTTCTATTTCGACAACCAACTGGACCCCAACACCACATCCCTCCTGGACAACCTCGACAACATTGGACTCCGCCAGATCGTGACTGAACCCGCATTCTCAGCAGGACACACCCTCAACCCCCTCCTCACAACAGGAATCTCCATCACTGTCAGCCACACCACTGAACTCCCATGGACTGACCATTAATGTGTCCACTTCACCTTCAGAACACCCACCATCCACAGACACCAGCACCTGCTCCCACGAAGAAATTGGACCAGAATCACTGACGACCAGCTCACCTCCTCACTCAGCAACTCCACCCCAACCATGGCGGAAAATGACGACCCCAACGCCGCAGCCCGAACACTGCACAGATGGATCTCTGACAGCGCCAACACCATAGCCCCCCTCAAGAAAAATAACAACACCAACGCCAAGAAAGCCAGATGGTTTACCACCAAACTTCGAGAGTCCAGACATACTTACTGACGCCTTGAAAAGGCCTGGAGGGACACCAAATCCACAGAAGCCCACAACAAGTTCAGAGCCGCCACCAACGCCCACCACCAACTCATCAGAAAAACTAGGGAAAAAAGCGATTGAAGACAGAATCTCCACACATGCGCACAACAGCAAAGAACTCTTCAGCATCATCAAGGAGTTTGCCCATCCCACCAGCAAGTCTACTGACATCCCTCCCTCACAAGACCTCTGCGACAAACTCAGCACCTTATTCTACCACAAAATCAAGAGCATCTATGACAACTTTGACAAAGACAACCAACACACTGAACCCTCACCAACAGCCCCCGACACCCTGACACCAGCGATTAACAACTGGACAGCCCTCACCACCGAAGACACACTAAAGACAATGAAGTTAATCCACTCCGGATCCCCCACGGACCCCTGCCCCCACCACATATTCAACAGAGCCACCGACACCATCGTACCCATGCTCTGCCACACTATCAACCGCTCCCTGGCGACCGCCTCGAGAAAGCCATCAACAGTCAACTCGCCACATTCATCGAAGGGCACAACATCCTCGACTCCTCCCAATCCGGCTTCAGAAAAAACCACAGTACGGAAACAGCCCTCCTCGCCGCAACAGACAACATCCGCACCCTACTGGACAAAGGAGAAACAGTAGTCCTCATCCTCCTTGACCTCTCAACGGCGTTCATCACAGTCTCTCACTGCACCCTAATATGCAGACTGCACGATGCAGGGATCCAGGACAAGGCCCTAGACTGGATCTGCTCCTTACTCTCCGGCAGGACGCAGCGGGTCAGACTCTCCCCTTTCCTCTCAGACCCTACACCAACCACCTGCGGGTCCCCCAGGGGTCCTTCCTCAGCCCTACGCTCTTCAATGTCTACATGGCTCCTCTCGCCCCCATCGTCAGAACCTATGGACTCAACATTGTGTCATACGCAGATGACATCCAACTCAACCTTTCCCTATCCAACGAACCCAGCACCGCCAGACACAACTTTCGAGAAGGCATGGAAGCCGTCGCCAAATGGATGAAAAGCAACTGCCACAACTAAACACCAGCAAAACAGAAGTACTCATCCTGGCCCTAAACCCTGATGCCTGGCACGACACCTGGTGGCCCCCCGCCCTCGAAAGCCTGCCCACCCCCACAGACCATACACGCAACCTGGGAATCATCCTGGAGTCTGAGCTCAAAATGGACTGCCAGATCAACTCCGTCTCGTCCTCCTGCTTCCACATCTTCCGCCTCCTACATAAGACCTTCAAATGGATCCCCCTCGAACACAGAAAGACAGTCACTCACGCCCTGGTCACCAGCAGACTTGACTACAGCAACGCACTCTACTCCAGAATAAACAAAAACCTCATGTGCAAGCTACAGAACATCCAGAACACCGCCGCAAGACTTGTCCTCAACCTGCCCAGACACTGCCACATCCCCCAGCACCTGCGCAAACTCCACCAGCTCCCCGTTGAGGCTAGAGTCACCTTCAAGATGCTCACCCATGCACACAAGGCCCTCCATGACACCGGACCAGCATACCTGAACAGCCGACTCAAATTCCACGTACCCCAAAGGACCCTACGATCAGCCCAGCTCTCCTACGCTGTGGTCCCCCGCACCAGAAAGACCAGATCGGGAGGCCACCCCTTATCCTTCCTCGCGGCTAGAGCCTGGAACGCCCTTCCGCTCCACCTCAGACAGACAACATCGCTCCCCATCTTCGCTAGGAACCTCAAAACCTGGCTCTTAGACAGACCCCCTCCTTGATGGACTGGAACCTGCACCCCCCCCCACCCCCCGCCCCTTGAAACCCTTACGGGTCAGTAGTCGCGCTCAACAAGCACCTGATTGATTGAATAAATGAGACTGGATTTGAATAAATAAAATTGTTGTAATTACTGTGACAACACAGCAAAGGGGAGCCCAATGAGCTTTTTCAAGCAACTAGTGAATTTGACATAGGTCGCGTGGGAGTGCTTTAGTAGCTCATGACCTTCTAGATATTACCCAAGTCCTGTTAGTCCAGGGATTAGTTTACTATTTACTTCCCAACTTGAATGAGAGCCTCCATTTATAGGTCGAGCCTGGGCAGCGCTTGCGATGCTCTGCGAGCCATTCTGTATTGGAGTATAGACTTGAAGACCCGCCCACTCTCCGCCCATATTTGTCATTGGCTTGTGTCATTGTCCTTTGTAAATGCTGGCTTCTGATTCATTAATAGGCTTGTTAGCCCCTCCTTAGTACCACCTTGTTTTCATTTGTAAGCTCCCATGAGGTCTGGCCTTTTTACTTCGGTTGTTACAGGGTAGTCTGTAAGCACTATATTCTTGAATTGTTTCACCTACTGCAGGCACTACCTGCTTTCCTGCTACATTCAGTGCGCCATGCGTGCTTTTACTGGGCGCTTTTACAAAAAAAAGCATTGGTTTGTCAACGTGACAAACAAATGCTTTTTTTGGTAAAAGCGCACCATACTGCGCTTTCACTTTAATAGCAGCCGCAAACCTTTCTTTAGACATGGCTCGTCTAAAGAAAGGGGCGTGGGCTCTATTAAAATGAAAGCGCGGCATGGGGCGCTTGTAAACAACAAGTATTTGCAATCCAATAGGTCTTGCATTTCAGAAACTTTGACCTATTGGTATTGTAAATGACAATGCCTTTTATTATTGGCAGTTTTTTAAACACAAATATAAGGCATTGTCATTTACTATGCCAATAACTCAAAATATCGCAATTGCGAGACCTATTGCATTGAAAATGCTTGTATTATATGATGTCTCTCTACCTTCCTTCGTTGTCAGTTCGACAAATTATCCAGCTGCTTCTGGAACTCTGGTGCTGTAATTATGCACTCGAAATTACTGATGCACTCGGACTGGTCATTTTAGGAAGCAGAATTCCCTATTCGGCCCAGTATATCCCTTTATCGGTCGAATCAAGGATGCCTCCGCCCTCGCGGTGAGGGTCACTGCCGCATCCTGTGAGGCGTACCAGGCCCAGAACTCCCAGGGAACTTTTAATATAAATTATAATAATACAGTTGTGAGAGGCATTTATCAGCAGACACTCACAGGAATCACACGTTTAAACATGCGCTGTGCGCAATATTTCAGGGACGTGAAGAGATTTTCCGCTCACCCCATAATATTTTTCAGATTAATAGTTTGCAATTCTCCACTGAGCTGTAATATCATGACTGTCGCTCCTGTTGGAGGCTTTTGATCTGTGTAACCCTTGGCATTTCAAGCTGATAGGTTTATGGGCTGATTTACTGACCACATAAAATGCACATTCCTAAACTCTTGAGCAGGCCCCTTTCTGTATTTCACTGCCATTAATCATAGTGTTACACTATATTGTATTTGTTTGAGGATTTTAATGATGTCCAGTCCATTTTATATATATATATATATATATATATATATATATATATATATATATATATATATATATATATATATATAGAGAGAGAGAGAGAGAGAGAGAGAGAGAGAGACTCAGTTCTCACAAACATTCATGTAACAAAATGACAGAAATGCAAGAAGCGATTTTGTTTACATGGTCCACAAAACAAAAGTCAGGATATTCACTGGATTCACATCCACTTTACCATTTAACATTGGGTCCGACCATAAATAATTCTTTAGTACACACAAACTATTTGCTGGCTGAATAATTAAAAGTCTTATGTTCCATGCAATAAAGCTGTCTCTCTGTAAGAGACAAGGCTAGCGAGACCTGCAGCGAGATTGTGACAGTTGACACCTGCTTTACTTTACCGTGTACAGTAGTATTTTGTGGGTAAGTTGAATTCTTATACAATTTTCAGTCGCCATCCTTTGGCACAGAGCCACAGACTGGTTCAGCGATGGGTAGTGGCATACCTCAACATTGAAAGTGTGTAAGCAGAGTGAGATGGAATGTGACCACGTTAAAATCAATTTGGAATAGAAACTTTTGGAGGCTGTGAAATATTTCCCGGTGGGTGAGTCCATTAAAATCTAGGGGAGGCGTTTTGCTTGCTTGGAGGGTGAAGATAAAACAAGGAGGGTGGCACTGTCATGTGAGAAAGGCTAGGAATAGCCAGTAGGGCATATTGTGTAGTTTGAAATGCGAATATTAGTGCAGAAGGATCTGTTGAGATTATTTTTATCAGATTTACAAGAGGGTAAAGACTCCTGAATGAAATTAGGAAATTACAGCAGATCAGAAGACAAAACCATGTGTGGAGGCGTGACTCATTGGTAGGCCTGGGGTGCCGCAGGAAATGACTATACGTTCTGTGAGGTGCACTCTCCTTCCTTTCAAATATCCGGGGATAGCCACTCAGGGGCTGCAGATGGACCAACACCACATCTGTATCCCCAAACCAGTTCCCAATGCCTTCAGCACTTTCTTTGTGGTGGTTACATCGATGCATAGGAGCTAATGAGACAAGCGACGATCTGTGCAGTCAGCATTTCCTTTTTTTGTGAATTGAAACTTTTGTTCTTTGTGTAAAACAAAAATGTTTTGTTCTATCCACATCTCGGTGTGCTCCCCTCTGTAATGAGTTCACCCAGAGTTCCTTGAAATGCTGAATTGCGACTTACTGTAAATGTGTTCAGTAGTTTTTCCTGCGTCATGGTCAATTTAATCATGATTCGCTGCAGACGTCTTCATTAATCGGGAACCCGCGATACCAATAGAGGCCAATCATTTTGCAGATTTGCACCACATTTAAAAAGCTGATTACTTTCTCATCTTTCTTCCTCGTTCATTTTCATACATGAGAGGCGTGGTCTGGAACACACCCGCTTATATATCGTAGCAACGGGCAGGGAGCAGAGGGAGAAGGTGCTGTGGGTGGTGGCACTTCTGATGAATGTGTGACTATGAAGGCTACCACCCCTCCTTCTGACCGAATCTTTGGTATCCTCTAAAGTCTAGGGTACATGTCATTTTGTGCATGAGAATATCCCAGGTAGGATTCACTTGGGAACACTTTAGGTGTACTCCCCTATCTTAGATTTCAGGGTCATAGGGGACACCCGTTCTAACTATAGGAGTGATCCAACTGCCCCGACGAATGCCCCAGACCTTTTTGGCTCTTTGTGTGGGCAGAAACATGCTGGTTCACTGAAAGATGGACTGGAGATATTCTTTTCTCTAGGTTCCATCGACACTCTTGGTTTTAGCGTACCTCAGGTCCTCACGAATAAAGGTGACAACCGAGGAACCTGAGGTATTTTTAATTAACTGGATCCCTCTTTTGTCCTGTTAGTTTTATGTAAGAACGCCCTCCTCTCGCCAAAAGTCTTCGCGGAGGTTCAGTCCGCCCTGGTAGTACCATCTTACCAGGGTGGGGAAAGCATGACACAATATTGTGTGTGAGGCATCCTCTTCCATTAAAGATGGCCTCTAGACCGTCTCAGACCACACATGACTTACAGTGAGTAGACGCACTCACCAGCCTGCAGTTTCGGCCGTGAGGGCAACTGCTTCTCCCTCTTCTTTTGCTGCCACTTCTGCCTCCATGTCAGCCGTGAGGGGAACGGCCTATTGGTTCACTCTCCACTGGGTCACGCCACGCCGTGATGGGAACGGCTCCTAAGGACTACAGCTCCCAGCGGGCGCTGGTTGACGCTTGTAGTTCGCATCACCGTGGCGCCAGTAGGGGATTCAAATTGCGAGCAGGCCTCCCGCAGTGTGGGAAGCGCTCACCAGCCTGCATTTTCAGCGGTGATGGGAACGGCTTCTCCCTCTTCTTTTGCTGCTACTCCTGCCTCCATTTCAGCTGTGAGGGGAACGGCCTATTGGTTCACTCTCCACCAGGTCACGCCACGCCGTGAGGGGAACGGCTCCTAAGGACTACAACTCCCAGCGGGCGCTGGTTGATGCTTGTAGTTCGCGTCACCGCAGCGCCAGGTGGGGATTCAAATTGCGAGCAGGCCTCCCGCAGAGCGGGCGTGCCCGGGCAAAGCCCGGGCCAAGGAAAGGCCCGGCCGAGCCTGTCAGAGACAGTAAGAGACAGGGCTGGGCCATTCCCCTAAGGTTTCTTTTCTCTCTTCTTCCTACTGGGGCCAATATTGTATTTAGTATAACTGTCTTGTTAACTTCCTTTATCACTGTGGCTATTGACCAATTACCATGAGTAAGTTAAAGTACATAAAAAGTTCAAATGTCACTGGGACACTAGATGCCTTTCTCCAAAGGGCGGAATCATGCCTGATAAATGAAATTAAATTGACAGAACGTAGACTCTCCTTAACACCCCAACCCTCCCTGAGCAGACTCTCCACTACACCGGTACTTACGGACCTAACTACGATAAATAACAACGAGCCATTATCTCCACTGCTAAGCACATCGACCCAAGCGACAATAGATATAATATTGGGCTCTGCCTCTATTTCTCCTCCTGATTGTGGATCAAGCCCTGTTAACTCTAAAGTTACCACTAGAGGGCAAAAAGCCACTCGCAAGCTAAACTATGCAACTGAATCTGCTTGAAATAAAAAGAAGGGCAAAACCATCTTAAAACAGAGCAAACCCACACAAAGGGTAAATGGGAATAAGCCGAAACCTATTGTTGACATGGGCGAACCCAATAAAAGACCCTCAACCTCCACTAAACAGAGCACGACTGATAAATCTGTTGACAATGTACTTGATGGGAACATTTGGGGTAGAATTGAGACAATGCTGTCAACTCTCTTGGAACCCATTATGCTAAAGGTAACAACTATAGAGGCAAGACTCACAAAAATAGAGGAGTCGGTCGATAGTACATAATCAGTAAGATTGATAGCTAATACTAATTTAAAAGACCATAATCTGTCCAATAGGGGGGTGGGCATGGTTGCTGCCCCAGATACAAACCAGAAAGTCACTGATCAAACATCAAATAAGAGTAATAACACCCATATGACTTCCTCTAAAACTAGGAACCCACCTGCCAACGCTGGTCAACATTTAAGCGTAGATAGACCAACAAATTTAGCTCCCAGTAATCCCGTTGCCTTAGATGGGGGAGCACAGGCTAAAGAGGCAACAGGTGGAAATAAAGTAATAAGGAAGGGCAGAGAATTACAAGAACAGAAAGACCAGTTCCACAGCCCACCACTTAACTTACACCTGCCCCCAGAAGTAACGCCGTATACGGTTGTCTTGGTGAATGTCCCTCCTCTAACTAACAATGCCTTTAAACATTGGTCATCCTTAAAGAACAAGTCCCTTCACTTTTTAACCAGAAGGACTGGCCTAAACGAACCCCTCTTCTCAGATTTTAAAATGGCACGCAGGATTGGGTGGGTCGGTCCTTCATTCAAATCTCTCCAGGGGGACTGTGTTGTACTAACCTTTAAATCGCCCTCATTGGTGCACACAATCCTAGAAAGGGCCAACAATGGATTTTCTAATCCCAATGATATAAACATAGTACCACTGGGATACTTCTACCGCCCACCATATTTGCCAGTACATCAGGGACCTTATCACAAGAGAGATAATTACTCTAGATTAAGGCAGCCCATATATCCTGTCCCAGTTTGCAATCACTTTGATCCCCTGATTTCCCTGGAAGATAATGATTGACTGGATTCTAGGTTTTACGCATCATATAATCATGTAAGCAGCAGATCAGAATACACAAGTCATCTCGGGTCGATTTTAATGAGTAACGATGACACTATAGGCGACTATCAAGTTAGTAACGATAGTGTACTGGTTCAAGGGCCCCTGATTCTCCATATGGAGAGTCAGGGTGACTCCCATGATATTTCAAAAGTCTCTCCTTTAACCAGTGATCCAAATGCATGTTTGGCTGTTAACAGTAGACCGGAGGAACATGGATCAATGGGCTTACAGACCGAGGCTCAAACCAACTCTCAGGGCACACTAACTGTTCCCTCTTCGTCCACACATGTAAATGAGGACCTATCCGGGCCAGTAACCCTCCCTTGTAATCGTCCTTTTGATGTTAAACCTCCCCTCTGGAACATAGCTTCATGGAACATTGCCGGGATTCGTTCAAAATCAGACATCCAATTGTGGTGGGAATTTATTTTACAATTTGAGGTCCGATGCTTTCAGGAGACATGGTCCAAGGAAGCGATCCACCTAAATGGATACAGGACATACCACACTGACCAACTTTTATAACAACATTCCTCTAGGGAAAGTGGGCACTGTTGTAAGACACATGCTCAAAAAGCTGGGATCACTAGGTAAAACCATGAGTAAAGACACAACACTTATACTATCAGGTGATTTTAATTGTGCGTTATATGAGAACGCTGGAGATAACATGTGTGGAGGTTTAGAGGATGAGGGAGTATGCTCATCTCATTTCAGGCACACTGCTGTGGGGGAGAAGCTAAACGAATTTATTTTCAGCCTTGATTTGGGATTCGCCAACGAAATATGTCCAAAACTAACCCCAATGCCATGGACTTTTAATGGTAGGTTATATTTTAATATCAAAATATGCACAAAGTTTACATTCTTTTCGAGTCTCAGAGGACTCACTTAGCGACCATTTCCCCCTCTGTCTGACCACCATGTTACCTCCAAGTAAAACCTCTAGACTTAATGTTAATAAAGATCGGCTGTTAGAAAATATATCCATCGGTAGCACCAATGGGTATTCTCTTCGATGGCCATGGTAGATTCTGCAGCTGTAACTAAGGCTGTGATAGCTAAATGCAAATCACATATGGAGATATGCCTGACTGAAACAGCTCCCCCAGACATAATTTTAAGCTCCTTTATGGCAATAACCAATACGATAAGAGAGTCCCTTACAAGGTGCAAAAAGAGTAATAACTCCCAGAAAGGGTGGTTTGACACTAGGTGCACTAAAACTTACTCTCAGCTAAAGAAGGTACTTCACAAAATTCCGAGAAACACCCTGGAGATAAGGCTAGCTAGAGGGGAATACAATCAGGCAATAAGGGACAGGAAAAACACACTAAAGAAGGAGGTATGGGAGGCTCTACACGCGGCCTCTACATCTAGAGATCCAGCGGCCTTCTGGAAGGTAATCCGGGCACCATTTTTAACTACTGAGACTGGCCAGTCAATTGAGATAGCCATAATGGAAGAGCAGTGGAATGGGCATTTTGCCCAAGTGTATAAGGGCGAGGGAAACCCCGAGGGAAAGGGTCCGCCTGACACAGCGGATATCGAAGATTACCGGGTGCAGGGCTCACATCATCCCTCAAATCATAAGGAATTAATGTTCACTCTGAATGAAGTGGAGTGAACTCTAGGTGCAAGCCAAGGCGGTAAGGCGCCTGGTCCAGACGGGGTGCCCGTGGATATTTTTAAATCAAACGTTTCCTTGTGGGGGCCGCTGCTGATCCAGGTGCTTAACGCCAGCTGTAGTACTGATTTTCTACCCACTTGGGTGGAGTCCACTATTGTGCCCATTTTTAAGAAGGGGGACAGGCATGATCCAGGTTGTTACAGGCCAATCTCCCTGCTAGATGCCATAACAAAGGTAGTGGGTAGAATTGTTCTGGAACACCTTCAGGACTGGGCTGATCAATCAATCAATCAATCAATCAAAGCATTTGTATAGCGCACTACTCACCCGTAGGGTCTCAAGGCGCTGGGGGGGGGGGGGGTGCCGTTACTGCTCGAACAGCCAGGTCTTCAGCTTCTTCCTGAAGGAGAGGTGGTCCTTGGTCAGGCGTAGGTCGGTCGGGAGGGAGTTCCAGGTCTTGGCGGCCAGGTAGGAGAAGGACCTCCCTCCTGTTGTCGCTCTTCGGATGCACGGGACGGCGGCGAGGGCGTGGCTGGCTGAACGGAGGTGGCGTTTGGGAGCGTAGAAGTTGATTCGGTTGTTGAGGTAGATCGGGCCTTGGTCGTGGAGGGCTTTGTGTGCGTGGGTGAGGAGACGGAAGGTGATTCTTTTGTTGACGGGGAGCCAATGCAGGTCTCTCAGGTGTCCGGAGATGTGGCAGTTACGTGGGATGTCGAGGATGAGTCTGGCTGAGGCGTTCTGGATCCGCTGGAGTCTCTTCTGGAGCTTGGCAGTGGTCCCGGCGTAGAGGGCGTTGCCGTAGTCCAGTCGGCTGGTGACGAGGGCCTGCGTGACGGTCTTCCTGGTCTCGGTGGGGATCCACCAGAAGATCTTCCGTAGCATGCGTAGGATGTTGAAGCATGCCGAGGAGACGGCGTTGACTTGCCTGGTCATGGAGAGGGAGGAGTCCAGGATGAAGCCCAGGTTGCGTGCGTGGTCCGTCGGTTTGGGTGCGGTGCCCAGGGCGGGGGGCCACCAGGAGTCATCCCAGGCGGAGGGCGAGGGGCCCAGGATGAGGACCTCCGTCTTGTCTGAGTTTAGTTTCAGGCGGCTGGTCGTCATCCACTCGGCTACATCTTTCATCCCTTTGTGCAGATCGGCTCTGGCGGCGGCGGGGTCGTTGGTCAGGGAGAGGATCAGCTGGGTGTCGTCGGCGTAGGAGATTATGTTGAGGTTGTGTTGGCGTGCGATGGCCGCGAGGGGGCTCATGTAGACGTTGAAGAGGGTGGGGCTCAGCGAGGATACTTGAGGGACGCCGCAGATGACTTTGGTGGCCTCTGACTTGTACGGTGGTAGGCGGACTCTATGTGTCCTTCCGTTGAGGAAGGAGATGATCCAATCCAGTGCCTTCTCCTGGATTCCGACGTTGCTGAGGCGCTGTACTAGGGTGCGGTGGCAGACCGTGTCGAATGCCGCGGAGAGGTCTAGGAGGATGAGGGCCGCTGTGTCTCCGTTGTCCATCAGGGCTCTGATGTCGTCGGTGGCAGCGATGAGGGCGGTCTCGGTGCTGTGGTTGGCTCGGAAGCCAGACTGTGAGGGGTCGAAGGATCCATTAGTCTCGAGGAAGGCGGCCAGCTGCTTGTTGACGGTCTTCTCGATGACTTTGGCTGGAAACGGGAGGTGAGTGAAATGTTTCCCGGTGGGTGAGTCCATTAAAATCTAGGGGAGGCGTTTTGCTTGCTTGGAGGGTGAAGATAAAACAAGGAGGGTGGCACTGTCATGTGAGAAAGGCTAGGAATAGCCAGTAGGGCATATTGTGTAGTTTGAAATCCGAATATTAGTGCAAAAGGATCTGTTGAGATTATTTTTATCAGATTTACAAGAGGGTAAAGACTCCTGAATGAAATTAGGAAATTACAGCAGATCAGAAGACAAAACCATGTGTGGAGGCGTGACTCATTGGTAGGCCTGGGGTGCCGCAGGAAATGACTATACGTTCTGTGAGGTGCTCTTTCCTTCCTTTCAAATATCCGGGGATAGCCACTGAGGGGCTGCAGATGGACCGACACTAAATCTGTATCCCCAAACCAGTTCCCAATGCCTTCAGCACTTTCTTTGTGGTGGTTACATCGATGCATAGGAGCTAATGAGACAAGCGACGATCTGTGCAGTCAGCATTTCCTTTTGTTGTGAATTGAAACTTTGGTTCTTCGTGTAAATCAAAAGTGTTTTGTTCTCTCCACATCTCGGTGTGTGCTCCCCTCTGTAATGCGTTCACCCAGAGTTCCTTGAAATGCTGAATTGCGACTTACTCTAAATGTGTTCAATCGTTTTTCCTGCGTCATGGTCAACTTAATCATGATTCGCTGCAGACGTCTTCATTAATCGGGAACCCGCGATACCAATAGAGGCCAATCATTTTACAGCTTTGCACCACATTTAAAAAGCTGATTACTTTCTCATCTTTCTTCCTCGTTCATTTTCATACATGAGAGGCGTGGTCTGGCACACAGCCCCTTACATATCGTAGCAACGGGCAGGGAGCAGAGGGAGAAGGGGCTGTGGGTGGTGGCACTTCTGATGAATGTGTGACTATGAAGGCTATCACCCCTCCTTCTGACCGAATCTTTGGTATCCTCTAAAGTCTAGGGTACATGTCATTTTGTGCATGAGAATATCCCAGGTAGGATTCACTTGGGAACACTTTAGTTGTACTCCCCTATCTTAGATTTCAGGGTCATAGGGGACACCCGTTTCTAACTATAGGAGGGATCCAACAGCCCCGACGAATGCCCCAGACCTTTTTGGCTCTTTGTGTGGGCAGAAACATGTTGGTTCACTGAAAGATGGACTGGAGATATTCTTTTCTCTAGGTTCCATCGACACTCTTGGTTTTAGCATACCTCAGGTCCTCACGAATAAAGGTGACAACCGAGGAACCTGAGGTATTTTTAATTAACTTGATCCCTCTTTTATCCTGTTAGTTTTATGTAAGAACGCCCTCCTTTCGCCAAAAGTCTTCGCGGAGGTTCAGTCCGCCCTGGTAGTACCATCTTACCAGGGTGGGGAAAGCATGACACAATATTGTGTGTGAGGCATCCTCTTCCATTAAAGATGGCCTCTAGACCGTCTCAGACCACACATGACTTACAGTGAGTAGACGCACTCACCAGCCTGCAGTTTCGGCCGTGAGGGCAACTGCTTCTCCCTCTTCTTTTGCTGCCACTTCTGCCTCCATGTCAGCCGTGAGGGGAACGGCCTATTGGTTCACTCTCCACTGGGTCACGCCACGCCGTGATGGGAACGGCTCCTAAGGACTACAGCTCCCAGCGGGCGCTGGTTGACGCTTGTAGTTCACATCACCGTGGCGACAGTAGGGGATTCAAATTGCGAGCAGGCCTCCCGCAGTGTGGGAAGCGCTCACCAGCCTGCATTTTCAGCGGTGATGGGAACGGCTTCTCCCTCTTCTTTTGCTGCTACTCCTGCCTCCATTTCAGCTGTGAGGGGAACGGCCTATTGGTTCACTCTCCACCAGGTCACGCCACGCCGTGAGGGGAACGGCTCCTAAGGACTACAACTCCCAGCGGGCGCTGGTTGATGCTTGTAGTTCGCGTCACCACAGCGCCAGGTGGGGATTCAAATTGCGAGCAGGCCTCCCGCAGAGCGGGCGTGCCCGGGCAAAGCCCGGGCCCAGGGCAGGCCCGGCCGAGCCTGTCAGAGACAGTAAGAGACAGGGCTGGGACATTCCCCTAAGGTTTCTTTTCTCTCTTCTTCCTACTGGGGCCAATATTGTATTTAGTATAACTGTCTTGTTAACTTCCTTTATCACTGTGGCTATTGACCAATTACCATGAGTAAGTTAAAGCACATAAAAAGTTCAAATGTCACTGGGACACTAGATGCCTTTCTCCAAAGGGCGGAATCATGCCTGATAAATGAAATTAAATTGACAGAACGTAGACTCTCCTTAACACCCCAACCCTCCCTGAGCAGACTCTCCACTACACCGGTACTTACGGACCTAACTACGATAAATAACAACGAGCCATTATCTCCACTGCTAAGCACATCGGCCCAAGCGACAATAGATATAATATTGGGCTCTGCCTCTATTTCTCCTCCTGATTGTGGATCAAGCCCTGTTAACTCTAAAGTTACCACTAGAGGGCAAAAAGCCACTAGCAAGCTAAACTATGCAACTGAATCTGCTTGAAATAAAAAGAAGGGCAAAACCATCTTAAAACAGAGCAAACCCACACAAAGGGTAAATGGGAATAAGCCGAAACCTATTGTTGACATGGGCGAACCCAATAAAAGACCCTCAACCTCCACTAAACAGAGCACGACTGATAAATCTGTTGACAATGTACTTGATGGGAACATTTGGGGTAGAATTGAGACAATGCTGTCAGCTCTCTTGGAACCCATTATGCTAAAGGTAACAACTATAGAGGCAAGACTCACAAAAATAGAGGAGTTGGTCGATAGTACATACCCAGTAAGATTGATAGCTAATACTAATTTAAAAGACCATAATCTGTCCAATAGGGGGGTGGGCATGGTTGCTGCCCCAGATACAAACCAGAAAGTCACTGATCAAACATCAAATAAGAGTAATAACACCCATATGACTTCCTCTAAAACTAGGAACCCACCTGCCAACGCTGGTCAACATTTAAGCGTAGATAGACCAACAAATTTAGCTCCCAGTAATCCTGTTGCCTTAGATGGGGGAGCACAGGCTAAAGAGGCAACAGGTGGAAATAAAGTAATTAGGAAGGGCAGAGAATTACAAGAACAGAAAGACCAGTTCCACAGCCCACCACTTAACTTACACCTGCCCCCAGAAGTAACGCCGTATACGGTTGTCTTGGTGAATGTCCCTCCTCTAACTAACAATGCCTTTAAACATTGGTCATCCTTAAAGAACAAGTCCCTTCACTTTTTAACCAGAAGGACTGGCCTAAACGAACCCCTCTTCTCAGATTTTGAAATGGCACGCAGGATTGGGTGGGTCGGTCCTTCATTCAAATCTCTCCAGGGGGACTGTGTTGTACTAACCTTTAAATCGCCCTCATTGGTGCACACAATCCTAGAAAGGGCCAACAATGGATTTTCTAATCCCAATGATATAAACATAGTACCACTGGGATACTTCTACCGCCCACCATATTTGCCAGTACATCAGGGACCTTATCACAAGAGAGATAATTACTCTAGATTAAGGCAGCCCATATATCCTGTCCCAGTTTGCAATCACTTTGATCCCCTGATTTCCCTGGAAGATAATGATTGACTGGATTCTAGGTTTTACGCATCATATAATCATGTAAGCAGCAGATCAGAATACACAAGTCATCTCGGGTCGATTTTAATGAGTAACGATGACACTATAGGCGACTATCAAGTTAGTAACGATAGTGTACTGGTTCAAGGGCCGCTGATTCTCCATATGGAGAGTCAGGGTGACTCCCATGATATTTCAAAAGTCTCTCCTTTAACCAGTGATCCAAATGCATGTTTGGCTGTTAACAGTAGACCGGAGGAACATGGATCAATGGGCTTACAGACCGAGGCTCAAACCAACTCTCAGGGCACACTAACTGTTCCCTCTTCGTCCACACATGTAAATGAGGACCTATCCGGGCCAGTAACCCTCCCTTGTAATCGTCCTTTTGATGTTAAACCTCCCCTCTGGAACATAGCTTCATGGAACATTGCCGGGATTCGTTCAAAATCAGACATCCAATTGTGGTGGGAATTTATTTTACAATTTGAGGTCCGATGCTTTCAGGAGACATGGTCCAAGGAAGCGATCCACCTAAATGGATACAGGACATACCACATTGACCAACTTTTATAACAACATTCCTCTAGGGAAAGTGGGCACTGTTGTAAGACACATGCTCAAAAAGCTGGGATCACTAGGTAAAACCATGAGTAAAGACACAACACTTATACTATCAGGTGATTTTAATTGTGCGTTATATGAGAACGCTGGAGATAACATGTGTGGAGGTTTAGAGGATGAGGGAGTATGCTCATCTCATTTCAGGCACACTGCTGTGGGGGAGCAGCTAAACAAATTTATTTTCAGCCTTGATTTGGGATTCGCCAACGAAATATGTCCAAAACCAACCCCAATGCCATGGACTTTTAATGGTAGGTTATATTTTAATATCAAACTATGCACAAAGTTTACATTCTTTTCGAGTCTCAGAGGACTCACTTAGCGACCATTTCCCCCTCTGTCTGACCACCATGTTACCTCCAAGTAAAGCCTCTAGACTTAATGTTAATAAAGATCGGCTGTTAGAAAATATATCCATCGGTAGCACCAATGGGTATTCTCTTCGATGGCCACGGTAGATTCTGCAGCTGTAACTAAGGCTGTGATAGCTAAATGCAAATCACATATGGAGATATGCCTGACTGAAACAGCTCCCCCAGACATAATTTTAAGCTCCTTTATGGCAATAACCAATACGATAAGAGAGTCCCTTACAAGGTGCAAAAAGAGTAATAACTCCCAGAAAGGGTGGTTTGACACTAGGTGCACTAAAACTTACTCTCAGCTAAAGAAGGTACTTCACAAAATTCCGAGAAACACCCTGGAGATAAGGCTAGCTAGAGGGGAATACAATCAGGCAATAAGGGACAGGAAAAACACACTAAAGAAGGAGGTATGGGAGGCTCTACACGCGGCCTCTACATCTAGAGATCCAGCGGCCTTCTGGAAGGTAATCCGGGCACCATTTTTAACTACTGAGACTGGCCAGTCAATTGAGATAGCCATAATGGAAGAGCAGTGGAATGGGCATTTTGCCCAAGTGTATAAGGGCGAGGGAAACCCCGAGGGAAAGGGTCCGCCTGACACAGCGGATATCGAAGATTACCGGGTGCAGGGCTCACATCATCCCTCAAATCATAAGGAATTAATGTTCACTCTGAATGAAGTGGAGTGAACTCTAGATGCAAGCCAAGGCGGTAAGGCGCCTGGTCCAGACGGGGTGCCCGTGGATATTTTTAAATCAAACGTTTCCTTGTGGGGGCCGCTGCTGATCCAGGTGCTTAACGCCAGCTGTAGTACTGATTTTCTACCCACTTGGGTGGAGTCCACTATTGTGCCCATTTTTAAGAAGGGGGACAGGCATGATCCAGGTTGTTACAGGCCAATCTCCCTGCTAGATGCCATAATAAAGGTAGTGGGTAGAATTGTTCTGGAACACCTTTAGGACTGGGCTGATCAATCAATCAATCAATCAATCAAAGCATTTGTATAGCGCACTACTCACCCGTAGGGTCTCAAGGCGCTGGGGGGGGGGGGTGCCGTTACTGCTCGAACAGCCAGGTCTTCAGCTTCTTCCTGAAGGAGAGGTGGTCCTTGGTCAGGCGTAGGTCGGTCGGGAGGGAGTTCCAGGTCTTGGCGGCCAGGTAGGAGAAGGACCTCCCTCCTGTTGTCGCTCTTCGGATGCGCGGGACGGCGGCGAGGGCGTGGCTGGCTGAACGGAGGTGGCGTTTGGGAGCGTAGAAGTTGATTCGGTTGTTGAGGTAGATCGGGCCTTGGTCGTGGAGGGCTTTGTGTGCGTGGGTGAGGAGACGGAAGGTGATTCTTTTGTTGACGGGGAGCCAATGCAGGTCTCTCAGGTGTCCGGAGATGTGGCAGTTACGTGGGATGTCGAGGATGAGTCTGGCTGAGGCGTTCTGGATCCGCTGGAGTCTCTTCTGGAGCTTGGCAGTGGTCCCGGCGTAGAGGGCGTTGCCGTAGTCCAGTCGGCTGGTGACGAGGGCCTGCGTGACGGTCTTCCTGGTCTCGGTGGGGATCCACCAGAAGATCTTCCGTAGCATGCGTAGGATGTTGAAGCATGCCGAGGAGATGGCGTTGACTTGCCTGGTCATGGAGAGGGAGGAGTCCAGGATGAAGCCCAGGTTGCGTGCGTGGTCCGTCGGTTTGGGTGCGGTGCCCAGGGCGGGGGGCCAGCAGGAGTCATCCCAGGCGGAGGGCGAGGGGCCCAGGATGAGGACCTCCGTCTTGTCTGAGTTTAGTTTCAGGCGGCTGGTCGTCATCCACTTGGCTACATCTTTCATCCCTTTGTGCAGATCGGCTCTGGCGGCGGCGGGGTCGTTGGTCAGGGAGAGGATCAGCTGGGTGTCGTCGGCGTAGGAGATTATGTTGAGGTTGTGTTGGCGTGCGATGGCCGCGAGGGGGCTCATGTAGACGTTGAAGAGGGTGGGGCTCAGCGAGGATACTTGAGGGACGCCGCAGATGACTTTGGTGGCCTCTGACTTGTACGGTGGTAGGCGGACTCTCTGTGTCCTTCCGTTGAGGAAGGAGATGATCCAATCCAGTGCCTTCTCCTGGATTCCGACGTTGCTGAGGCGCTGTACTAGGGTGCGGTGGCAGACCGTGTCGAATGCCGCGGAGAGGTCTAGGAGGATGAGGGCCGCTGTGTCTCCGTTGTCCATCAGGGCTCTGATGTCGTCGGTGGCAGCGATGAGGGCGGTCTCGGTGCTGTGGTTGGCTCGGAAGCCAGACTGTGAGGGGTCGAAGGATCCATTAGTCTCGAGGAAGGCGGCCAGCTGCTTGTTGACGGTCTTCTCGATGACTTTGGCTGGAAACGGGAGGTGAGTGAAATGTTTCCCGGTGGGTGAGTCCATTAAAATCTAGGGGAGGCGTTTTGCTTGCTTGGAGGGTGAAGATAAAACAAGGAGGGTGGCACTGTCATGTGAGAAAGGCTAGGAATAGCCAGTAGGGCATATTGTGTAGTTTGAAATGCGAATATTAGTGCAAAAGGATCTGTTGAGATTATTTTTATCAGATTTACAAGAGGGTAAAGACTCCTGAATGAAATTAGGAAATTACAGCAGATCAGAAGACAAAACCATGTGTGGAGGCGTGACTCATTGGTAGGCCTGGGGTGCCGCAGGAAATGACTATACGTTCTGTGAGGTGCTCTTTCCTTCCTTTCAAATATCCGGGGATAGCCACTGAGGGGCTGCAGATGGACCGACACTAAATCTGTATCCCCAAACCAGTTCCCAATGCCTTCAGCACTTTCTTTGTGGTGGTTACATTGATGCATAGGAGCTAATGAGACAAGCGACGATCTGTGCAGTCAGCATTTCCTTTTGTTGTGAATTGAAACTTTGGTTCTTCGTGTAAATCAAAAGTGTTTTGTTCTCTCCACATCTCGGTGTGTGCTCCCCTCTGTAATGCGTTCACCCAGAGTTCCTTGAAATGCTGAATTGCGACTTACTCTAAATGTGTTCAATCGTTTTTCCTGCGTCAACTTAATCATGATTCGCTGCAGACGTCTTCATTAATCGGGAACCCGCGATACCAATAGAGGCCAATCATTTTACAGCTTTGCACCACATTTAAAAAGCTGATTACTTTCTCATCTTTCTTCCTTGTTCATTTTCATACATGAGAGGCGTGGTCTGGCACACAGCCCCTTACATATCGTAGCAACGGGCAGGGAGCAGAGGGAGAAGGGGCTGTGGGTGGTGGCACTTCTGATGAATGTGTGACTATGAAGGCTACCACCCCTCCTTCTGACCGAATCTTTGGTATCCTCTAAAGTCTAGGGTACATGTCATTTTGTGCATGAGAATATCCCAGGTAGGATTCACTTGGGAACACTTTAGGTGTACTCCCCTATCTTAGATTTCAGGGTCATAGGGGACACCCGTTTCTAACTATAGGAGGGATCCAACAGCCCCGACAAATGCCCCAGACCTTTTTGGCTCTTTGTGTGGGCAGAAACATGTTGGTTCACTGAAAGATGGACTGGAGATATTCTTTTCTCTAGGTTCCATCGACACTCTTGGTTTTAGCGTACCTCAGGTCCTCACAAATAAAGGTGACAACCGAGGAACCTGAGGTATTTTTAATTAACTGGATCCCTCTTTTATCCTGTTAGTTTTATGTAAGAACGCCCTCCTCTCGCCAAAAGTCTTCGCGGAGGTTCAGTCCGCCCTGGTAGTACCATCTTACCAGGGTGGGGAAAGCATGACACAATATTGTGTGTGAGGCATCCTCTTCCATTAAAGATGGCCTCTAGACCGTCTCAGACCACACATGACTTACAGTGAGTAGACGCACTCACCAGCCTGCAGTTTCGGCCGTGAGGGCAACTGCTTCTCCCTCTTCTTTTGCTGCCACTTCTGCCTCCATGTCAGCCGTGAGGGGAACGGCCTATTGGTTCACTCTCCACTGGGTCACGCCACGCCGTGATGGGAACGGCTCCTAAGGACTACAGCTCCCAGCGGGCGCTGGTTGACGCTTGTAGTTCGCATCACCGTGGCGACAGTAGGGGATTCAAATTGCGAGCAGGCCTCCCGCAGTGTGGGAAGCGCTCACCAGCCTTCATTTTCAGCGGTGATAGGAATGGCTTCTCCCTCTTCTTTTGCTGCTACTCCTGCCTCCATTTCAGCTGTGAGGGGAACGGCCTATTGGTTCACTCTCCACCAGGTCACGCCACGCCGTGAGGGGAACGGCTCCTAAGGACTACAACTCCCAGCGGGCGCTGGTTGATGCTTGTAGTTCGCGTCACCACAGCGCCAGGTGGGGATTCAAATTGCGAGCAGGCCTCCCGCAGAGCGGGCGTGCCCGGGCAAAGCCCAGGCCAAGGGCAGGCCCGGCCGAGCCTGTCAGAGACAGTAAGAGACAGGGCTGGGACATTCCCCTAAGGTTTCTTTTCTCTCTTCTTCCTACTGGGGCCAATATTGTATTTAGTATAACTGTCTTGTTAACTTCCTTTATCACTGTGGCTATTGACCAATTACCATGAGTAAGTTAAAGCACATAAAAAGTTCAAATGTCACTGGGACACTAGATGCCTTTCTCCAAAGGGCGGAATCATGCCTGATAAATGAAATTAAATTGACAGAACGTAGACTCTCCTTAACACCCCAACCCTCCCTGAGCAGACTCTCCACTACACCGGTACTTACGGACCTAACTACGATAAATAACAACGAGCCATTATCTCCACTGCTAAGCACATCGGCCCAAGCGACAATAGATATAATATTGGGCTCTGCCTCTATTTCTCCTCCTGATTGTGGATCAAGCCCTGTTAACTCTAAAGTTACCACTAGAGGGCAAAAAGCCACTCGCAAGCTAAACTATGCAACTGAATCTGCTTGAAATAAAAAGAAGGGCAAAACCATCTTAAAACAGAGCAAACCCACACAAAGGGTAAATGGGAATAAGCCGAAACCTATTGTTGACATGGGCGAACCCAATAACAGACCCTCAACCTCCACTAAACAGAGCACGACTGATAAATCTGTTGACAATGTACTTGATGGGAACATTTGGGGTAGAATTGAGACAATGCTGTCAACTCTCTTGGAACCCATTATGCTAAAGGTAACAACTATAGAGGCAAGACTCACAAAAATAGAGGAGTTGGTCGATAGTACATACCCAGTAAGATTGATAGCTAATACTAATTTAAAAGACCATAATCTGTCCAATAGGGGGGTGGGCATGGTTGCTGCCCCAGATACAAACCAGAAAGTCACTGATCAAACATCAAATAAGAGTAATAACACCCATATGACTTCCTCTAAAACTAGGAACCCACCTGCCAACGCTGGTCAACATTTAAGCGTAGATAGACCAACAAATTTAGCTCCCAGTAATCCCGTTGCCTTAGATGGGGGAGCACAGGCTAAAGAGGCAACAGGTGGAAATAAAGTAATTAGGAAGGGCAGAGAATTACAAGAACAGAAAGACCAGTTCCACAGCCCACCACTTAACTTACACCTGCCCCCAGAAGTAACGCCGTATACGGTTGTCTTGGTGAATGTCCCTCCTCTAACTAACAATGCCTTTAAACATTGGTCATCCTTAAAGAACAAGTCCCTTCACTTTTTAACCAGAAGGACTGGCCTAAACGAACCCCTCTTCTCAGATTTTAAAATGGCACGCAGGATTGGGTGGGTCGGTCCTTCATTCAAATCTCTCCTGGGGGACTGTGTTGTACTAACCTTTAAATCGCCCTCATTGGTGCACACAATCCTAGAAAGGGCCAACAATGGATTTTCTAATCCCAATGATATAAACATAGTACCACTGGGATACTTCTACCGCCCACCATATTTGCCAGTACATCAGGGATCTTATCACAAGAGAGATAATTACTCTAGATTAAGGCAGCCCATATATCCTGTCCCAGTTTGCAATCACTTTGATCCCCTGATTTCCCTGGAAGATAATGATTGACTGGATTCTAGGTTTTACGCATCATATAATCATGTAAGCAGCAGATCAGAATACACAAGTCATCTCGGGTCGATTTTAATGAGTAACGATGACACTATAGGCGACTATCAAGTTAGTAACGATAGTGTACTGGTTCAAGGGCCCCTGATTCTCCATATGGAGAGTCAGGGTGACTCCCATGATATTTCAAAAGTCTCTCCTTTAACCAGTGATCCAAATGCATGTTTGGCTGTTAACAGTAGACCGGAGGAACATGGATCAATGGGCTTACAGACCGAGGCTCAAACCAACTCTCAGGGCACACTAACTGTTCCCTCTTCGTCCACACATGTAAATGAGGACCTATCCGGGCCAGTAACCCTCCCTTGTAATCGTCCTTTTGATGTTAAACCTCCCTTCTGGAACATAGCTTCATGGAACATTGCCGGGATTCGTTCAAAATCAGACATCCAATTGTGGTGGGAATTTATTTTACAATTTGAGGTCCGATGCTTTCAGGAGACATGGTCCAAGGAAGCGATCCACCTAAATAGATACAGGACATACCACACTGACCAACTTTTATAACAACATTCCTCTAGGGAAAGTGGGCACTGTTGTAAGACACATGCTCAAAAAGCTGGGATCACTAGGTAAAACCATGAGTAAAGACACAACACTTATACTATCAGGTGATTTTAATTGTGCGTTATATGAGAACGCTGGAGATAACATGTGTGGAGGTTTAGAGGATGAGGGAGTATGCTCATCTCATTTCAGGCACACTGCTGTGGGGGAGCAGCTAAACGAATTTATTTTCAGCCTTGATTTGGGATTCGCCAACGAAATATGTCCAAAACTAACCCCAATGCCATGGACTTTTAATGGTAAGTTATATTTTAATATCAAACTATGCACAAAGTTTACATTCTTTTCGAGTCTCAGAGGACTCACTTAGCGACCATTTCCCCCTCTGTCTGACCACCATGTTACCTCCAAGTAAAACCTCTAGACTTAATGTTAATATAGATCGGCTGTTAGAAAATATATCCATCGGTAGCACCAATGGGTATTGTCTTCGATGGCCATGGTAGATTCTGCAGCTGTAACTAAGGCTGTGATAGCTAAATGCAAATCACATATGGAGATATGCCTGACTGAAACAGCTCCCCCAGACATAATTTTAAGCTCCTTTATGGCAATAACCAATACGATAAGAGAGTCCCTTACAAGGTGCAAAAAGAGTAATAACTCCCAGAAAGGGTGGTTTGACACTAGGTGCACTAAAACTTACTCTCAGCTAAAGAAGGTACTTCACAAAATTCCGAGAAACACCCTGGAGATAAGGCTAGCTAGAGGGGAATACAATCAGGCAATAAGGGACAGGAAAAACACACTAAAGAAGGAGGTATGGGAGGCTCTACACGCGGCCTCTACATCTAGATATCCAGCGGCCTTCTGGAAGGTAATCCGGGCACCATTTTTAACTACTGAGACCGGCCAGTCAATTGAGATAGCCATAATGGAAGAGCAGTGGAATGGGCATTGTGCCCAAGTGTATAAGGGCGAGGGAAACCCCGAGGGAAAGGGTCCGCCTGACACAGCGGATATCGAAGATTACAGGGTGCAGGGCTCACATCATCCCTCAAATCATAAGGAATTAATGTTCACTCTGAATGAAGTGGAGTGAACTCTAGGTGCAAGCCAAGGCGGTAAGGCGCCTGGTCCAGACGGGGTGCCCGTGGATATTTTTAAATCAAACGTTTCCTTGTGGGGGCCGCTGCTGATCCAGGTGCTTAACGCCAGCTGTAGTACTGATTTTCTACCCACTTGGGTGGAGTCCACTATTGTGCCCATTTTTAAGAAGGGGGACATGCATGATCCAGGTTGTTACAGGCCAATCTCCCTGCTAGATGCCATAACAAAGGTAGTGGGTAGAATTGTTCTGGAACACCTTCAGGACTGGGCTGATCAATCAATCAATCAAAGCATTTGTATAGCGCACTACTCACCCGTAGGGTCTCAAGGCGCTGGGGGGGGGGTGCCGTTACTGCTCGAACAGCCAGGTCTTCAGCTTCTTCCTGAAGGAGAGGTGGTCCTTGGTCAGGCGTAGGTCGGTCGGGAGGGAGTTCCAGGTCTTGGCGGCCAGGTAGGAGAAGGACCTCCCTCCTGTTGTCGCTCTTCGGATGCGCGGGACGGCGGCGAGGGCGTGGCTGGCTGAACGGAGGTGGCGTTTGGGAGCGTAGAAGTTGATTCGGTTGTTGAGGTAGATCGGGCCTTGGTCGTGGAGGGCTTTGTGTGCGTGGGTGAGGAGACGGAAGGTGATTCTTTTGTTGACGGGGAGCCAATGCAGGTCTCTCAGGTGTCCGGAGATGTGGCAGTTACGTGGGATGTCGAGGATGAGTCTGGCTGAGGCGTTCTGGATCCGCTGGAGTCTCTTCTGGAGCTTGGCAGTGGTCCCGGCGTAGAGGGCGTTGCCGTAGTCCAGTCGGCTGGTGACGAGGGCCTGGGTGACGGTCTTCCTGGTCTCGGTGGGGATCCACCAGAAGATCTTCCGTAGCATGCGTAGGATGTTGAAGCATGCCGAGGAGACGGCGTTGACTTGCCTGGTCATGGAGAGGGAGGAGTCCAGGATGAAGCCCAGGTTGCGTGCGTGGTCCGTCGGTTTGGGTGCGGTGCCCAGGGCGGGGGGCCACCAGGAGTCGTCCCAGGTGGAGGGCGAGGGGCCCAGGATAAGGACCTCCGTCTTGTCTGAGTTTAGTTTCAGGCGGCTGGTCGTCATCCACTCGGCTACATCTTTCATCCCTTTGTGCAGATCGGCTCTGGCGGCGGCGGGGTCGTTGGTCAGGGAGAGGATCAGCTGGGTGTCGTCGGCGTAGGAGATTATGTTGAGGTTGTGTTGGCGTGCGATGGCCGCGAGGGGGCTCATGTAGACGTTGAAGAGGGTGGGGCTCAGCGAGGATACTTGAGGGACGCCGCAGATGACTTTGGTGGCCTCTGACTTGTACGGTGGTAGGCGGACTCTCTGTGTCCTTCCGTTGAGGAAGGAGATGATACAATCCAGTGCCTTCTCCTGGATTCCGACGTTGCTGAGGCGCTGCACTAGGGTGCGGTGGCAGACCGTGTCGAATGCCGCGGAGAGGTCTAGGAGGATGAGGGCCGCTGTGTCTCCGTTGTCCATCAGGGCTCTGATGTCGTCGGTGGCAGCGATGAGGGCGGTCTCGGTGCTGTGGTTGGCTCGGAAGCCAGACTGTGAGGGGTCGAGGGATCCATTAGTCTCGAGGAAGGCGGCCAGCTGCTTGTTGACGGTCTTCTCGATGACTTTGGCTGGAAACGGGAGGTGAGTGAAATGTTTCCCGGTGGGTGAGTCCATTAAAATCTAGGGGAGGCGTTTTGCTTGCTTGGAGGGTGAAGATAAAACAAGGAGGGTGGCACTGTCATGTGAGAAAGGCTAGGAATAGCCAGTAGGGCATATTGTGTAGTTTGAAATGCGAATATTAGTGCAAAAGGATCTGTTGAGATTATTTTTATCAGATTTACAAGAGGGTAAAGACTCCTGAATGAAATTAGGAAATTACAGCAGATCAGAAGACAAAACCATGTGTGGAGGCGTGACTCATTGGTAGGCCTGGGGTGCCGCAGGAAATGACTATACGTTCTGTGAGGTGCTCTTTCCTTCCTTTCAAATATCCGGGGATAGCCACTGAGGGGCTGCAGATGGACCGACACTAAATCTGTATCCCCAAACCAGTTCCCAATGCCTTCAGCACTTTCTTTGTGGTGGTTACATCGAAGCATAGGAACTAATGAGACAAGCGACGATCTGTGCAGTCAGCATTTCCTTTTGTTGTGAATTGAAACTTTGGCTCTTCGTGTAAATCAAAAGTGTTTTGTTCTCTCCACATCTCGGTGTGTGCTCCCCTCTGTAATGCGTTCACCCAGAGTTCCTTGAAATGCTGAATTGCGACTTACTCTAAATGTGTTCAATCGTTTTTCCTGCGTCATGGTCAACTTAATCATGATTCGCTGCAGACGTCTTCATTAATCGGGAACCCGCGATACCAATAGAGGCCAATCATTTTACAGCTTTGCACCACATTTAAAAAGCTGATTACTTTCTCATCTTTCTTCCTCGTTCATTTTCATACATGAGAGGCGTGGTCTGGCACACAGCCCCTTACATATCGTAGCAACGGGCAGGGAGCAGAGGGAGAAGGGGCTGTGGGTGGTGGCACTTCTGATGAATGTGTGACTATGAAGGCTATCACCCCTCCTTCTGACCGAATCTTTGGTATCCTCTAAAGTCTAGGGTACATGTCATTTTGTGCATGAGAATATCCCAGGTAGGATTCACTTGGGAACACTTTAGGTGTACTCCCCTATCTTAGATTTCAGGGTCATAGGGGACACCCGTTTCTAACTATAGGAGGGATCCAACAGCCCCGACGAATGCCCCAGACCTTTTTGGCTCTTTGTGTGGGCAGAAACATGTTGGTTCACTGAAAGATGGACTGGAGATATTCTTTTCTCTAGGTTCCATCGACACTCTTGGTTTTAGCGTACCTCAGGTCCTCACGAATAAAGGTGACAACCGAGGAACCTGAGGTATTTTTAATTAACTGGATCCCTCTTTTGTCCTGTTAGTTTTATGTAAGAACGCCCTCCTCTCGCCAAAAGTCTTCGCGGAGGTTCAGTCCGCCCTGGTAGTACCATCTTACCAGGGTGGGGAAAGCATGACACAATATTGTGTGTGAGGCATCCTCTTCCATTAAAGATGGCCTCTAGACCGTCTCAGACCACACATGACTTACAGTGAGTAGACGCACTCACCAGCCTGCAGTTTCGGCCGTGAGGGCAACTGCTTCTCCCTCTTCTTTTGCTGCCACTTCTGCCTCCATGTCAGCCGTGAGGGGAACGGCCTATTGGTTCACTCTCCACTGGGTCACGCCACGCCGTGATGGGAACGGCTCCTAAGGACTACAGCTCCCAGCGGGCGCTGGTTGACGCTTGTAGTTCGCATCACCGTGGCGCCAGTAGGGGATTCAAATTGCGAGCAGGCCTCCCGCAGTGTGGGAAGCGCTCACCAGCCTGCATTTTCAGCGGTGATGGGAACGGCTTCTCCCTCTTCTTTTGCTGCTACTCCTGCCTCCATTTCAGCTGTGAGGGGAACGGCCTATTGGTTCACTCTCCACCAGGTCACGCCACGCCGTGAGGGGAACGGCTCCTAAGGACTACAACTCCCAGCGGGCGCTGGTTGATGCTTGTAGTTCGCGTCACCACAGCGCCAGGTGGGGATTCAAATTGCGAGCAGGCCTCCCGCAGAGCGGGCGTGCCCGGGCAAAGCCCGGGCCAAGGGCAGGCCCAGCCGAGCCTGTCAGAGACAGTAAGAGACAGGGCTGGGACATTCCCCTAAGGTTTCTTTTCTCTCTTCTTCCTACTGGGGCCAATATTGTATTTAGTATAACTGTCTTGTTAACTTCCTTTATCACTGTGGCTATTGACCAATTACCATGAGTAAGTTAAAGCACATAAAAAGTTCAAATGTCACTGGGACACTAGATGCCTTTCTCCAAAGGGCGGAATCATGCCTGATAAATGAAATTAAATTGACAGAACGTAGACTCTCCTTAACACCCCAACCCTCCCTGAGCAGACTCTCCACTACACCGGTACTTACGGACCTAACTACGATAAATAACAACGAGCCATTATCTCCACTGCTAAGCACATCGGCCCAAGCGACAATAGATATAATATTGGGCTCTGCCTCTATTTCTCCTCCTGATTGTGGATCAAGCCCTGTTAACTCTAAAGTTACCACTAGAGGGCAAAAAGCCACTCGCAAGCTAAACTATGCAACTGAATCTGCTTGAAATAAAAAGAAGGGCAAAACCATCTTAAAACAGAGCAAACCCACACAAAGGGTAAATGGGAATAAGCCGAAACCTATTGTTGACATGGGCGAACCCAATAACAGACCCTCAACCTCCACTAAACAGAGCACGACTGATAAATCTGTTGACAATGTACTTGATGGGAACATTTGGGGTAGAATTGAGACAATGCTGTCAACTCTCTTGGAACCCATTATGCTAAAGGTAACAACTATAGAGGCAAGACTCACAAAAATAGAGGAGTTGGTCGATAGTACATACCCAGTAAGATTGATAGCTAATACTAATTTAAAAGACCATAATCTGTCCAATAGGGGGTGGGCATGGTTGCTGCCCCAGATACAAACCAGAAAGTCACTGATCAAACATCAAATAAGAGTAATAACACCCATATGACTTCCTCTAAAACTAGGAACACACCTGCCAACCCTGGTCAACATTTAAGCGTAGATAGACCAACAAATTTAGCTCCCAGTAATCCCGTTGCCTTAGATGGGGGAGCACAGGCTAAAGAGGCAACAGGTGGAAATAAAGTAATTAGGAAGGGCAGAGAATTACAAGAACAGAAAGACCAGTTCCACAGCCCACCACTTAACTTACACCTGCCCCCAGAAGTAACGCCGTATACGGTTGTCTTGGTGAATGTCCCTCCTCTAACTAACAATGCCTTTAAACATTGGTCATCCTTAAAGAACAAGTCCCTTCACTTTTTAACCAGAAGGACTGGCCTAAACGAACCCCTCTTCTCAGATTTTAAAATGGCACGCAGGATTGGGTGGGTCGGTCCTTCATTCAAATCTCTCCAGGGGGACTGTGTTGTACTAACCTTTAAATCGCCCTCATTGGTGCACACAATCCTAGAAAGGGCCAACAATGGATTTTCTAATCCCAATGATATAAACATAGTACCACTGGGATACTTCTACCGCCCACCATATTTGCCAGTACATCAGGGATCTTATCACAAGAGAGATAATTACTCTAGATTAAGGCAGCCCATATATCCTATCCCAGTTTGCAATCACTTTGATCCCCTGATTTCCCTGGAAGATAATGATTGACTGGATTCTAGGTTTTACGCATCATATAATCATGTAAGCAGCAGATCAGAATTCACAAGTCATCTCGGGTCGATTTTAATGAGTAACGATGACACTATAGGCGACTATCAAGTTAGTAACGATAGTGTACTGGTTCAAGGGCCCCTGATTCTCCATATGGAGAGTCAGGGTGACTCCCATGATATTTCAAAAGTCTCTCCTTTAACCAGTGATCCAAATGCATGTTTGGCTGTTAACAGTAGACTGGAGGAACATGGATCAATGGGCTTACAGACCGAGGCTCAAACCAACTCTCAGGGCACACTAACTGTTCCCTCTTCGTCCACACATGTAAATGAGGACCTATCCGGGCCAGTAACCCTCCCTTGTAATCGTCCTTTTGATGTTAAACCTCCCCTCTGGAACATAGCTTCATGGAACATTGCCGGGATTCGTTCAAAATCAGACATCCAATTGTGGTGGGAATTTATTTTACAATTTGAGGTCCGATGCTTTCAGGAGACATGGTCCAAGGAAGCGATCCACCTAAATGGATACAGGACATACCACATTGACCAACTTTTATAACAACATTCCTCTAGGGAAAGTGGGCACTGTTGTAAGACACATGCTCAAAAAGCTGGGATCACTAGGTAAAACCATCAGTAAAGACACAACACTTATACTATCAGGTGATTTTAATTGTGCGTTATATGAGAACGCTGGAGATAACATGTGTGGAGGTTTAGAGGATGAGGGAGTATGCTCATCTCATTTCAGGCACACTGCTGTGGGGGAGCAGCTAAACGAATTTTTTTTCAGCCTTGATTTGGGATTCGCCAACGAAATATGTCCAAAACTAACCCCAATGCCATGGACTTTTAATGGTAGGTTATATTTTAATATCAAACTATGCACAAAGTTTACATTCTTTTCGAGTCTCAGAGGACTCACTTAGCGACCATTTCCCCCTCTGTCTGACCACCATGTTACCTCCAAGTAAAACCTCTAGACTTAATGTTAATAAAGATCGGCTGTTAGAAAATATATCCATCGGTAGCACCAATGGGTATTCTCTTCGATGGCCATGGTAGATTCTGCAGCTGTAACTAAGGCTGTGATAGCTAAATGCAAATCACATATGGAGATATGCCTGACTGAAACAGCTCCCCCAGACATAATTTTGAGCTCCTTTATGGCAATAACCAATACGATAAGAGGGTCCCTTACAAGGTGCAAAAAGAGTAATAAGTCCCAGAAAGGGTGGTTTGACACTAGGTGCACTAAAACTTACTCTCAGCTAAAGAAGGTACTTCACAAAATTCCGAGAAACACCCTGGAGATAAGGCTAGCTAGAGGGGAATACAATCAGGCAATAAGGGACAGGAAAAACACACTAAAGAAGGAGGTATGGGAGGCTCTCCACGCGGCCTCTACATCTAGAGATCCAGCGGCCTTCTGGAAGGTAATCCGGGCACCATTTTTAACTACTGAGACTGGCCAGTCAATTGAGATAGCCATAATGGAAGAGCAGTGGAATGGGCATTTTGCCCAAGTGTATAAGGGCGAGGGAAACCCCGAGGGAAAGGGTCCGCCTGACACAGCGGATATCGAAGATTACCGGGTGCAGGGCTCACATCATCCCTCAAATCATAAGGAATTAATGTTCACTCTGAATGAAGTGGAGTGAACTCTAGATGCAAGCCAAGGCGGTAAGGCGCCTGGTCCAGACGGGGTGCCCGTGGATATTTTTAAATCAAACGTTTCCTTGTGGGGGCCGCTGCTGATCCAGGTGCTTAACGCCAGCTGTAGTACTGATTTACCCACTTGGGTGGAGTCCACTATTGCGCCCATTTTTAAGAAGGGGGACAGGCATGATCCAGGTTGTTACAGGCCAATCTCCCTGCTAGATGCCATAACAAAGGTAGTGGGTAGAATTGTTCTGGAACACCTTCAGGACTGGGCTGATCAATCAATCAATCAATCAATCAGAGCATTTGTATAGCGCACTACTCACCCGTAGGGTCTCAAGGCGCTGGGGGGGGGGTGCCGTTACTGCTCGAACAGCCAGGTCTTCAGCTTCTTCCTGAAGGAGAGGTGGTCCTTGGTCAGGCGTAGGTCGGTCGGGAGGGAGTTCCAGGTCTTGGCGGCCAGGTAGGAGAAGGACCTCCCTCCTGTTGTCGCTCTTTGGATGCGCGGGACGGCGGCGAGGGCGTGGCTGGCTGAACGGAGGTGGCGTTTGGGAGCGTAGAAGTTGATTCGGTTGTTGAGGTAGATCGGGCCTTGGTCGTGGAGGGCTTTGTGTGCGTGGGTGAGGAGACGGAAGGTGATTCTTTTGTTGACGGGGAGCCAATGCAGGTCTCTCAGGTGTCCGGAGATGTGGCAGTTACGTGGGATGTCGAGGATGAGTCTGGCTGAGGCGTTCTGGATCCGCTGGAGTCTCTTCTGGAGCTTGGCAGTGGTCCCGGCGTAGAGGGCGTTACCGTAGTCCAGTCGGCTGGTGACGAGGGCCTGGGTGACGGTCTTCCTGGTCTCGGTGGGGATCCACCAGAAGATCTTCCGTAGCATGCGTAGGATGTTGAAGCATGCCGAGGAGACGGCGTTGACCTGCCTGGTCATGGAGAGGGAGGAGTCCAGGATGAAGCCCAGGTTGCGTGCGTGGTCCGTCGGTTTGGGTGCGGTGCTCAGGGCGGGGGGCCACCAGGAGTCGTCCCAGGCGGAGGGCGAGGGGCCCAGGATGAGGACCTCCGTCTTGTCTGAGTTTAGTTTCAGGCGGCAGGTCGTCATCCACTCGGCTACATCTTTCATCCCTTTGTGCAGATCGGCTCTGGCGGCGGCGGGGTCGTTGGTCAGGGAGAGGATCAGCTGGGTGTCGTCGGCGTAGGAGATTATGTTGAGGTTGTGTTGGCGTGCGATGGCCGCGAGGGGGCTCATGTAGACGTTGAAGAGGGTGGGGCTCAGCGAGGATACTTGAGGGACGCCGCAGATGACTTTGGTGGCCTCTGACTTGTACGGTGGTAGGCGGACTCTCTGTGTCCTTCCGTTGAGGAAGGAGATGATCCAATCCAGTGCCTTCTCCTGGATTCCGAAGTTGCTGAGGCGCTGTACTAGGGTGCGGTGGCAGACCGTGTCGAATGCCGCGGAGAGGTCTAGGAGGATGAGGGCCGCTGTGTCTCCGTTGTCCATCAGGGCTCTGATGTCGTCGGTGGCAGCGATGAGGGCGGTCTCGGTGCTGTGGTTGGCTCGGAAGCCAGACTGTGAGGGGTCGAGGGATCCATTAGTCTCGAGGAAGGCGGCCAGCTGCTTGTTGACGGTCTTCTCGATGACTTTGGCTGGAAACGGGAGGAGCGAGATGGGGCGGTAATTCTTGAGTTCGGTGGGGTCCACAGTGGGTTTCTTGAGTAGAGCGCTGAGTTCTGCGTGCTTCCAGCTCTCGGGGAAGGTGGCGGTGTCGAAGGAGGTGTTGATAATGTCCCGCAGGTGGGGTGCGATGACAGCGTCTGCCTTGTTGAAGGCGTGGTAAGGGCAGGGGTCGGTCGGAGATCCGGAGTGGACGGACTTCATCATGCGGACGGTGTATTCGGTGCTGATCGGAGTCCAGGCGCGGAGGGTGGTGGTGGGCGGCGTTGCTGTGGTCGTGGCGTGCGTCGGATGAATGCTGAAGCTGTTGTGTATGTCTGCGATCTTGTTGTGGAAGTAGGAGGCGAGGTTGTTGCAGAGGTCTTGCGATGGGGTGATGTAGTTGTTTCCTGCGCTGGGGTTGGAGAGCTCTTGCATGATGTTGAAGAGTTCTTTGCAGTTGTGTGCGTTGTTGTCCAGCCGGTCTTTGAATGCAGTTTTCTTGGCGGCGCGGATCAGTTGGTGGTGCTTCCGGGTGGCGAGCTTGAGGGTGGTCATGTTGTCCGGTGTTGGTTCCCTTCTCCAGCCTTTCTCGAGGGCTCGGCAGTTCTACTTGGAGCTCTTGAGTTCGTCGGTGAACCATGGGGCCTTCTTGCTGCCAGGTCTGCTAGGCGGGGTCCTCAGAGGGGCGAGTTCGTCCGCGCAGTTGCTGATCCACTTCGTGAGGTTTTCGGCGGCCTGGCTGGGGTTCGCTGAGCTGGCAGGAGGGTGCTGGCTCAGGGAGGCGGCGAGCTGGTCGGCTGTGATCTTGTTCCAGCTTCTACGGGCAACCTGGGGCTGGTGGTGGTGGATCGCCGTTCTTTTGAAGGTGAAGTGGACACAGCTGATGAGATCTCTGTCCTGTCCGACCATCAGTATGGTTTTTGGATTGGTGTGGGGACTGTTGAACAGGGCATAAACCTCTCCCTCATGGTCGGGAAATATACCAGAGTAAAAAAAGGGAATCTCTTTCTAGCATTTGTTGACCTCACAGCCGCTTTTGACTGTGTACGCCACACTAAGCTTTGGTCAATATTAGATGGCCTGGGGGTGGATGTAAATATTATTTATTTTCTTAAATGTTTTTATAGCGATGCCAAGGCCCGCATCCGCTGCAGACTGAAGGGGGAGCGCTCGGCTACATTTCCAATTAGGAGGGGAGTTAGGCAGGGTTGTGTAATGGCTCCGTTCCTTTTTAACCTATATATAAATGGATTGGGGGAGGCCCTTATTAAAGATAATTGGGACTTCCCCCAGGTAGCCGGCCGCCCCATTCCAGCCCTGATGTCCCGCACCCAAGTAGGCCTACAGCGCGTTTTGGATAGCTTTTTCTTTTTTATGAAAGACTTAGGCCTACAGGTAAACTCTTCCAAAACTTTTATGATGCGCTGCGGCTTGTGGATAAAGAAACGTAAAGACATGTATGTGGCCGGACAAAAGATTGGGGTCACAATGAACTTCTCTTATTTGGGCATCCTTTTTGCCCATAATGATAGCTGGGTACAGGCAACTGCAGCAAAAAAAATTGGCTCTTTTACGCACTACCTCTGCTCTTACCGTTTTTGCGAAAAAATTAGGTAAAAAACCCCCAGAGGAGCTTATTAAAATTTATAAAGCTAAGTGTGTTTCTGCTGCAGTGTGTGGGAGCATGCTGACCCGCAACCAATTCAGAGTGTAGAGAACTCCTTTCTAAGATATATTTTATCGGTCCCGAGTAGTACCTCAGCTTGTATTTGCCATGCCGAGCTAGGTCTACAGTTTATTTCAGATCTAATCAGGCTTGAGCCTGTCCTGTTATGGCACAGACTCTGGACCAAAGTTGAGGCTAATGTGAACAGAGATATCCTTAATGACATATTGAAACTGGAAGGTGCAATGAGGATTCCATGGTTAAACTATGTTAAAAATGCTCTGAAGGATCTTGGCTACTTAGACTATTTTACCAATCCTACTACAATTGGGGCAATAACAAGGAAGGAATTCAAACATGAGGGTATTCTCCATCTGGACACTCTCAGAATGTCATCTGAAATCTTAAAACCCACAGTCCTGCGCAGTCAGATGGTTTTAACTACTTTTACAATTTAACCCTACCCAATTTTTGTACCCAGTGCCTATGATACACTTCTATTAACTCGCTTTAGGTTGGGGGGTTTTCACAGACTGGTTACTTTCCCCACAAGGAACGACTGGTCTCAAAACCTCCAACTATGCCCTTGCAATAATACTTCCCCATAATCCACGATACATGTTACTTTTTTCTGTAGGTTTAACTTTGCACCTAGTAGCTCTTTTCTTGTTCCTATTCTGAAACACTGTGGGCTACGTCAATGCCGTCCTGCTTTTTTGGCTCTCCAATATCTGGAGAACGAGCACACTGCTTTTAGAATAACAACTTTCCTAAAAAATGTTTTGAGTTTAAGGAAACAACAGTGTACCTAATTGTTTTTAATAATTTATGGATTTTTCTCTTTTCTTAAATTTTTTATTGTACGAAGGCTTTGTAAATTTAATATCTTTTAAACTTTTTATAAATGTAATTAAAAATGAAATTATGTCTGTATGGAATGTCGAATTGTTTTTAACTCTGTGTTTTAGTTATTGTTTGTTCATTCACTCGAAGAAAGCCTTCTTTGAGTAGACCTCTTTAGTCAAGCACATCTTCCTCACTCTTTACATTTAGTTTTTGGCAACCTACTTCTGTTGTGGTTTTTGTTTTGTGATTGGAGACAGTAGTCTTGCTTCATCTCATCCCCAAACTCTCTCTTTAGTGGTTTAAGAGGCCAATCAGTTTACAGCTTTGCGCCACATTTAAAAGTTGAATTACTTTCTCATCTTTCTTCCTTGTTCATATCCATAGATGAGAGGCGTGGTCTGACACACAGCTGCTTATATACCTTTAAAAAAACACACACCCTCGAAAGGCGACCAGAAGTTTTTTTTCGTTCAGTTTCTCTTTGCAGAGTTCTGACGTTACCGTCGGATTGCAGTGGTTTCTGCTTAGCGTTTTGCGGCATCACTCCTCTGGCCTTCACGCTCTGCACATCTAGGGATCAGGGCCGGGTGTGGTCAGGATGTGCTGGCACCCCTTTGGAATTGGCTCCAGTTCCTGATAAGGCCCTAAGCTGGGGCAGCTATTGAAGTTTCTTTCCCAGGGGTTGATGCCGGCGAGTGGGACGGCTCTTGGGGGCAAGGAGAGGGACTTCCCCACATGTCATGTCTGCTTGTGGCATCCATCTTGTTTGGGGCTCATAGGTTACAGCCCAGTAATACAACTGATGTTCTGGTGGTGTTGGACCTTCAAGACAGGAGTACAGTGGGAGGAGGCAAGGTCCTACATATGAGACAGTGTTACATCTGAAGTAAGTCTCTGTTCTGTGGTCATGGACATCAATTGAGGGGTCACCAGAGGTTACCCCTGGCTGGCCTTTTGCAATAAAGTGACCAGATTTTATAAACAAAAAATGGGCACAGTTTGCAAAAATAGAAGACGGACTACAATTTAACATCATCGGAAGGGCAGAGATTGACAGCGCTCATTAACACAGAAACACAGACTAGGAGATACTAAGGAAATTAAATGCATTCTTTAAGGGCTGCTCCGTACCGGCTCATTAAATTGCCTTCTGATAACAGTTGCTAACTAGTCCAGCACTGGAACATATAAAATTGAGCATATCACTGTTTTCAGTTGGCACTCTCCGAAAACTGGGACATGAGACAAATTTATTGAAGTCTGCCAGGGCAGCAGGTGAAAAACCTAGACTGTCCCGTCAAATCCAGAACGCCTGGTTACTCTACTCTACGACCCCTGGCTTTGCTCGTGCGACCACTAGCAAGATAACAGGGGAAGCCTCAGAAGAACTAAAGTAAACAATGTGAGTATGGCTCTCTAGGAGAGGGGATCACTCTCTGATGTCCCCAACCACTGTTCGCCCCCAGCCCTTTAGTGGAAAAAAGGAGGGTGTTGAAGGGTTGAAGAGCTATGGGTGTGAGGAGTGCGAACCAGGGGCATAACACTGGCACCTGCATCCCATGCCCCCGCCTTCCCCCTTGTCAGTCTCCAGGGAGGCCCTCATCCTCTACCTGTGTGTGATGGGTCTGACTGCCAGCATCCTTCCCATCATCAGCAATGATAAGAGCAGCGGCTGCAAGAGCTTGAGCGGAGGAGAAGGATACACTCAACATTCAATAGCATTGTGCGAGCAATGGACTGATAAAACATGTGACTGACAGAGCATAATCTCATGGCAATAATAGTTTGATCAAAGAATGGCTAGGGTTGTTGAAAGGGCAGGTTCCAAAGCCTCTCTCTATATATTGCAAGCAATAGATCTGTTTCACAGCTGTGCAGTCAAAACACAGTCATAAAAAGTAGAGGCATTAATAACTGTGGGCACAGTGGGACCACATCCATGGATGCCGGTTCCATTGCGTCATCTGCATTAAAGCAGCTACATCCCTGGAGAAATTGCGAGCTTTGCTCTCACCCCATGGTTGTTTACAGTGCCTGTTTTTCCCTTGAAATGTGTAAATCTCGGTCACATGAGGTATGCAATGGGGCAGTTCGATTTTCCCATTTTTCAGCAGTCACTTTGCTGCACTTATAACGCATAGGATGTTATTAACACTAACTGACCAAAAAAACAAAAAAACCCCCAAAAAACCCACTTTATTTAAAAAACATTAAAAGGGCTGGCACATTAATTAATGTCGTGATTCCTGAACGGGTCATTGTTCGATAACCACAGCTTGTGACATGGATGCCTCCATCAACAATGGGATTTGTAATTTTTTGGAGGTGAAACAAATTAAACTTCATTGCTGAGATCTGGCAAACGCGATTCATTGCAGGCCTGTTCAAATAAGGTCACCTTTCCACAGTAAAACAGAGTCTTCAATCCTCACGTAAGAAATAATAGAATAAAAGTTACATCACAGCCTGCACCAGAGACATCTTGATTGACACAGCAAGTTTAGTTCATGCATATTCCTGCAAGGGATGGAGGGAGGTGACAGCAACATCCTAACAGGAAGGAATTGAGTACTTTCCTTTCCTGTTAATTTATCTCTCACATAATTTTAGAAACTACACACCAGCACCACAAACAGCCTATATTCCAAGTTCCTTGTTGACCGACACCTCTTCCTAGCATATCACATATATTTTTGACGAACGTGAATTAAGGCCAGGCACTGATTGGCTCCATGTACCACTCCTTATCACTAATTCAGGCCCTTCATCAGTGACAGATTATCAAATGCTCATAGAAGAAGACATACCACTTACTGCTCTCCCAGTTGCTTCTTTCCCTTCCTTCCACGTTTCAGTGGAAGCACTGTTCATGGGCACTGCAAGCATAGGATATTTGTATGGGTGAGGCCAGATCTGGGGGCTCAGTGGATTAATAAATCCCTCCTTGGGATATGTTTGAGCCATGGTCACCGGTTGTTGTACAGGCAGATTCACTCACCATCTTTACCCTTCTGTGGTTAATGGAATGTGTCCCATTAACTTAGTTAATACAATTGTATGTTATTTTTCAATATCACTAAGATATCTCTAGAGGTGAATATGCGCTTTACTAATACACGTTATGTTATATGCTGCATACAAAGTTGTCTAAGCATATGGGAATAAATAAATGTTTATTACTATGCACCAGGGAGGTGTTCCATGGTGTTGCATGGGTGTTTCCACACAATATCCATAGATTTTGTATCAATCACAGATTCAGCAAAAGTGGTCGATCTAGGAATGCACGAAAATGCTACTTCCTCTTTCTATGTGTGCTTCATTCTGCAGCACACATAGAAAGAAAAAAATGCCTCAGGGGATTGTTTTTGTGCAGGAAGTTTCCCCTTTCTGCACAAAAACAATCCTCCTTACAACGCAGGGTGCCTGCTTTGGAGCTAGGCAGCCAAAACGGCGACAGTGTAGGGACAAAGGCAGAAATGTGCAGTATTCTTCTCAATGTAGCTCATTCCTGCCCTCTCGCTGTCATGCAGCGCAGCAAGGTGACTTGCTGCGCTGCAATATTTTGCTATAAATATTGCCCCAATGTAGTATTTTCACACTAAACATGGGCTTTTTTCATCCACCACAATTTCACCTTGTTTGATTTGATTGGGGTCAAAGTCTGTAGGATTTCACTTGCTTTGTTATCAAAGAGGTCAAAGGCAGTGTGATGTCCCTTCTTGTGATGTCATCTAGAGGGTGGGTTAAAAGTTCTGTGATTACACTTTTGCTACCCCTGGCACCGTACATACGTGATGTTGGGGTACGCGATGTTGAGGTATGCGATGTTGGGGTAAGCGATATTGGGGTACGCGATGTTGGGGTACGCGACGTTGGGGGTACGCACAGTACATACACGATGTTGGGGTACGCACCGTACATACACAACGCACAGGGGTGTATGCCTGTACGACTCGTACCCCTGCACGACTCGCACCCCGGGAACAACTTTTCCCGGGATACGAGTCGTACAAAGTTCGCTTCGTAGCAGGTAATGGCATTCCCCGTGTATGGGACGTTTTCTGTACAAATCGTAAATCGGAAAGCCGGACCGGATCGTACTAGTGCGGTTGGACTGCATTTTTACAATTTGTACGGAAAAGTGTCCGGGTCCGTCTGGTACAACTTTTCCAGATCCGATTTGTAAGGATCGGGCCGATCCGTACAAATCGGATTGGGAAAAGTTGTATTTTTCCCATACGAATCGTACTTCACGGGTCGGACGGGACTTGTACAATTTGTATGGAAAAATTTACCGATACGAGTCGGACGGGAAAAAAAAATACAGGATCGGAATCGTCCCCTATGTATATGTTTTATTATTTTTCTGTTTTCTATTAAAACGGTTATGATTTTTATGGGTTTTAAGAGTATTTTTCTGGTTTTATTAATTAAACTTTCATTGTGGTTATGTTCTTGTTCTACTTGAATTTTTTTTTTCTTTTTGGCATTGTCTTCTTTTTTGATGTTAGGTCTTGCCTTCTCAAGATTTGGTATCTGTTTTTGGGAGATAAAATGTAACAAATAATTATTACTTGTGACTCTTAATGTATTGTATATATTTTGTTGAATTCGTTGTATTATTTGTTTAAATACAAACTTTGTAAGTGTTGAATTTTTTTTCTACGAGATGAATCACTTTTTCTATCTAGAACTTTGGTCGGGCAGATTGACACTTTCCAGCAGTGGTGGCTTAATGTGCAGAGTTGGTTGCGTATTTACATTCTCTTCTGTACTGTTTTTAATTTAGTAACTATTTGAATTTGCTATTTTTCTTTCTAATTTCATTGGTTAAATGATTAGTGGCATGCTATTTTTTGTGCCTTTTATTGTAAACACTAATTAAGGCTTTTTTGACCATGTCTTTATTTATGTATATATATTTTATTAAATTGATGTTTTGGTTGGTGATATTTTTATTTTCGCTATTTGAGTCGCGCTTTGTTGGTTTTAATGTGTGTCCATATTGAGCATTTCTTTATTTTTGTTGTAGGTGTTATTTTTTTCCATATTTTTATGACTATATTTTTTTAGTCTATGTTTTGTGTTTAATATAAAAAAGGTGATATTAAGGTTATCAATATTTTAAAAATATATTTTTATGTGTCAGTATTTTTGTATTCAAACTCTGCCATAGAAGCATGGCTCATACCATCACCCGATTACCAGCCATTATGGTGCCGATTCCGATCCGGTAAAAATAATTTGCGTACGACCCGTATCCGTATTTTTTTACGTACGAGTCGTACAAGTACCGTACAAACTGGCAAGTACGATTTGTCCGTGAAAAATAACTACGAATAGCGTCGGGAAAAGTCTACGAGAGTGCGCCGGAAAGTGTTCACGTCCGAATATCGTCGGGAAAAGTGTACGAAAGTGATCCGGACAGTTTCACGTGCAAATTGTAAAACACAAGTCCGAGCGCGCAAGTACGATCCCGACCGTCCGTCCAAATACACAATCGCACGTAAAAAGGCCCGTACGGAGCCAACGCAGTAGCACACATGTACACGGGTAAACTAATGCCCGTGTACGAGCTGTACAGCCCCCCCACCCCCAAATATGTCAGCACCGTACACCACCCTGTGCGCACTGCACCCCAGCCCCGCAACTGTACGCACTGTACCCCCCCATGTACGCGCAGCACCCCCTCATGTACATGCCGTACCTCCGCATGTACGCGCCGTTCCCCAGGGCCGCACGTGTACGCACCGTACCCCCACCGCATGTACGCACTGTACCGCCAGACCCCCCACCGCACGTACGCACCGTACCCCCACCGCATGTACGCACCGTACCCCCATCGCTTGTACGCACTGTACCCCCAGCCCCCCCACCGCATGTACGCACCATACCCCAGCACCGCATGTACGCACCGCACCCCCCACCGCATGTACGCACTGTACCCCCAGCCCCCCCACCGCATGTACGCACCGTACCCCAGCACCGCATGTACGTACTGCACCCCCCCATGTACGCACCGTACCCCCACCGCATGTACGCGCCGCACACCAACACCGTACCCCAGCACCCTCACCCAGCATCGCGTATGTACAGATCGTACCTATGCGAAAAAGACTCATACAGAACCAGGACACTGTAAAACAGCACAAGGAGGGTCAAATCGACTCGCACAACAACACAAAACACGTCTACACGACAAAATACATCTCAATGACTGACCTGCCACATCCAAACAGGCCAACAGAGGCCCCAAACACAACCACCTCTTATAACACACCCACCAAAATTCAAACACAGCCACACCCAAAAAATGACCAATAGAAAGGGCCCACACACACAAACCATGAGCCTTTGCAACAGACCCACTGCTGACAGACCCACACATAAACAACCCCACACTACTCATACCTTCGCTACACCTTCACTCACACATCTTCACACAACCTCCTCCACAAACATTCCCCTCTTCACATTCACACACACACTCACATTCACACCCACACACCCACAACCATCCACACCCACACCCACACCCCACACCATGCCCACAGACAAGAATCCAAAGTTCAGTACGGCGGAGCTGGACCTCCTTGTCAACGAAGTCATCAGAGTCAAGCCACAGCTGTTTGGAACATTGGTCAGACAGACCAGCATAGCTAAAAAATCTGCCATGTGGCAGAGGATCGTCGATAAGGTGAATGCTGTTGCGCCCATCCGAAGGACCAGGCATGAATGCCAAGCCAGGTGGTACAATCTGCGCAGGGCGGTCAAGTGGAAAATGAATGAAGAATATGCCCAGACTAACATCACTGGAGGTGGGCCGCCCCGCAGACCCGTACACTACCATCCCTGGGAGGAAAAGGTGATGGCGATGCTACCGCCGGTGGGAGTACACGGAGTCGAAGGAGTCGCAGAGCCTGGTGAGTACACAAACAACTCACGTAACATGGGGGGAATGGCAGCCACACCCCAACTACAACAAATGCACGCACCTACCCCCAAGCACTCACCGCACACAACCACACTCAAAAACCACGCCCATGCCACTAACGTCTCCATGCACCCTTCACAAATCAAGGCAAGGCCATGTCCAAGGCTACAACAACCACAAACACAAGACTGGATGTCCGGGAGGCTGGGAGGGTGGGCCCCCCATAACACATTGTGGAAATGAGACGCAGACAACAATGTCCTCAGCCCATATGGCATTGGTACATACCCATGCACAATGCACAGGGACTGGCAAACTACTGACAAGGTAGCTGACACTGGGCCCTGCTGTATGCAGCACAAGGCCCTCCTGGGACCACTGTACACTCAAACACCAACTCCACAAGCACAGGTATCTAGCACAGGAACTCACACTCACTGTCATGCCAGCATGCACCATGAGGGGACAGACACATCACCTGGGAGACCCAATGACAACTCACACTACACACAACAGCACGCCCGGTCACCCCCCCCCCCCCATAACACAAGCACACACCCCCGGGGCAGGCAACAGATTCACACACTCCCGCAATGGACATGTGACACAACAAGACCAAACCAGAGCCAAATAAGCATCAGAGCCAACAATCTACAGGTCAAACACTCAGGAGAACATCCCACTCTGTCCCCCGCAACATACCCATCCCCAAGTGGACACTGAGAGGAATGCTAGGAACATCCAACTACCTGGAGGAACTGTGTCAACTTGAATATGTATGAAACATGGATGTGGCATGAAACAGCATTAACATTGTCTCTCTCTCACACACAGGGCAACGTCATCGACCTCCCCCCAACAATGGGGGGAACAATCACAGTCCAAGGCTCAGCGTGAAGATGATCCCACCTGCAGCGACAACTCTCACCAATCCGTGGATGACCCCGACCAACCTGTCCCCTCTGGTGCCCAAACCCCACCCCCATTCCTGCCACATCCCAGAAGACACCCAGGAGCCCTGCTCGCACTGAACAACACAGCCAGTCTGACCAGGAGGGACAAGGTTCTCTGGGCACCCAGGAGGAGGCAGACAACCCCGCAAATGCCATCCCTCAGGGGTCCCGTAGACCCGATGTGCCCACAACGGCAGGCCAGGCTCGTGTGGGCAGGGGTGGTGGGAGTGGAGGCAGGCGGAGGCGCAAACCTGACCAGCCAGCTCAGGACCCTTGTATGTCACACATACGCAACATCCTGGACTCATACCGGCGTGACACCAGAGGCATCGACCAGGTTGTGTCCAGACTTTCCGGGATGCAGGGGACCCTCGATGAGATTAAGGACCTGCAGGTCGAGCATCATGCCAGTCATCAACAACACCAAGGAAGGATGGAGGCAAGACTGGCTGAGCTCCTGGCGGTGCACAGGGACGTGAGCCAATCACTCCGTCAGATCGCCCAAAGCCTGGCAAACCCTCCCTGTACCACCAGGCATAGACCAGCACCAGACACAGGGAGGGAGGAGAAGGAGGATTCATCTGACGGAGCGTCCCCAGCATCGTCAAGGCCTGCATCTGAGGGTCCCCGGAGGAAGGTGGGTCGTCCACGGAAAAGACCGTGAGAGTCAGCGGACAATCCCCATCTCCCAGGTCACCTGGCCTGGCACCTGGCCCTCTGGCGCAACAGCAGCACCTCATCCAATGACATTCTCTGCCACATGGACTTGCTGGTCACAGTCTGACCAATGATGACCAACACTGTGGTCTGGGCTCTGATGACTCCAACTGACAAGGATGCCATCTCCCCCTGTGAACTTTGGATTCTATGCACCCGGTAGAGCACCTTAGCACATCTACCAAAAGACTCACCCCACTAAAAATAAATTCTTATTGTTCTACACATGAGATGTTGCTGTCATTTGGCATTATTCAACAACATATGTGTGTGGAAATGTCTAACTATGCCTGAGTGTTGAACTAACTCCAGCCATCCATACCCTGGGATCAGAGTCTGGTACAGGACACACATGGGTCACAAGGTATCATTCAATGTAGGCATGGATTACAACACTCACCTGTGATGGCCTCTGGCTGCTGAGGGGGGCTTGCTAAACTGTGCGGACAGACCTATTTGGGAGATTATCATCAAGGCGTAGAGGTCATGGCTCATGTGGAGGTACCCGGGGAGGGAGTCCCAGGTATGTGTGGCCAGGTCGGAGAACAATGTCCTGTATGCTGGAGTACGGTGGATGTGAAGAACGGTGGGCAGGGCAAGGTTGGATGCACAGAGATGGCCCAACGGGATCTAGGATGACAGACGTACAAGGTTGGTTTGGGGTCGGGTTTGTGGACTGCCTCCTGAGTGTGGGTGGGGAGTGTGGAGGTCATCCTGCAGCAGACAGTGATCCATTGCAGCTATCTATGGTGGACGGTGAGGTGGCTGGGGTGCAGGGTGTTGAAGATGAGGTGTGCAGATGCCCCCTGGAAGTGGACCAGTTTCCTTGGAGTTTGGATGTACTTGCTCCATAGAGGGCAGGGCAGTATATGAGACGGATGTTGTCATGGACCTGGGGGATGGTCTGTCTTTTCTTGGAGTGGATCTATCTGTGGATCATGTGCATAATGCAGAGGGCATTGCAGCATGAGGTCCAGATGCTGTGGACTAGCATGGCATATGTGAGCGAGCCAAACATGATGCACACCATCTTGTGTGTGTGGCCACTGGGTGCTTGTGCAGGGCCCGCAGCAGCATGCGCCACCTCCCTGCAAAATGCCCCATTTTGCACACAAAGACTAGGATGTCAGAAGAACAACTGCAACAGGCGTGTATGTAAAGTAAGGAGTGTCCAGTGTCACATGGCACACCCAGAGACAATGCATGCATAATCACCAAAGAGCCATTACACCGGATCAGGATACTGAAGGGCGACCTGCGCACAAGAGACACACCCTCAGCAACAGTTGATGGCCAATTGTGTGGTCGACCTTGCTAAAAAACATACACGACCATGTACTTCATGCCCAATAGGGAGCCTAATCCATGAGCAACTGCATGCGTGTCGCTAAACTACACATGGACTCCTATGCATTATCTACAGCAAGTATGCCAGAGATGCCGCATGCAAAGTGGCAAGAGACCTGCATTGACAGAGATGAGGCACCTTGGAGTGTGACAAACACCTTTATTACTCAGCCTCACACTAATGGAAATGCATCCATTGGAACAGACTCACAGGTCATTTGGCTGAACATGTGTGACCTACACTGGACACCCCCTTCAACACACAGATGTGGTAAATCCTACTGAGCTGGCACACAAGTGAAGGGGTTGAGCCTCACACCCCTTGCTGCACACCGAGAGGCTGCAATTCCCCATTGAGGCTGTCATGGGGATGTCCCACATCATGTCCACCATTAGCATCCCGTATGTTCCTGAGGGACGTTATACACACATTGATGCCTTCATCAGAATCCACAATCCATGACAGATGACTGTCAGGAAGGGTGACTATCAATTCATGGGAGCCATGCAACACGTCATGTGGCCCATGGTGAGTCGACATGTATGCATGGTAACACAACATGCACAGGAGCAGTCCCCACATATCACAAACACGTACCACCCACAAAACGCCTTGCTGCACTCCTTACCCAAAATGACTTTTCACCATGTCTGTGCATGTAACTCTGATCCAGCACACGTTGCAATACTCATGAGGAATAGCAGGAGGGCAATGATGACATGAGCAGACGACAGCCACAGGAACCTGGGGAGGACAGACACACAACAAGTCAGCGAAGAGCTAGTAATCCGCAGACATGTACATGTACTCTACAGGAATGATGTTGTCACCATGCTATTAATGAATTTTGTGTTCCCGCAAAAAATTGTGGAATGACATCATCACTTGAATGACACATCAGAACACACCTCCAAGTCACTTACCACACAGTCAGCTCGACACACACATTGCAACACATGCCACACAAGGCTCTAAGCGTGCACATTCAGACACAGGGACTCACCATCATGAGAAGAAGTTGTGGATAAGCTGACTCCAGATGTCCTCATCCTCATCCTCCTCCTCATCCTCACTTGCCCCATGCCCAAGCCCTTCATCATCCACGGGTGGATGATCTTGCTCATCGGGATCCAGGATGAGTGGCACGGCCTTCTCCACTGCCATGTTGTGCAGCATGCAGCACACAAGGAAGATTTTGCAGACCTTCACCGAGGCATATGGGAGGGCGCCGCCGGTCTTGTGGAGGCACCGGAATCTGCTCTTCAGGAGTCCAAACGTCCTCTCAATCACGCGCCTCGTCTGCCCATTGGTGTAGTTGTACCGGTGTTCTGCGGCTGTTCTGGGGTTGCGGAGAGGCGTCATCAGCCATGGCAGGTTGGGATAGCCAGAGTCCCCTACATGGAAACATCATGGACAAAAGTGGGTCAGGAGAAGCAGTAAGATATTAAGATACCGCAAAATATAGGACTAACAGAGTATACCCACCAACAAGACATGCACGTTCGTTGCGCAGCTGCAGCATCATTTCAGGCACCCTGCTATGCCTCATGATGTAGGCATCGTGTGCTGATCCTGGAAATCGGGCACACACGGGATATCAGCATGTTAGCAAGACATACCACAAGGGCATTGATGGAGTGGTAATGTTTGTGGTTATGAAAGGCTACCTTCTGTGCCTGTGATGGTACCAAAGCCACATGTGTCCCATCAATGGCCCCAATGACATGGGGCATCCCTCCCAGGGCATAGAACTCACCCTTGACACCTGTCAACTGCTCACGAGTTGGAAAATGTATAAATTCATCCAGGTGTACCAACATGGCCTCTAAAACATCATGCAGGACACAGTTGAACATGGTCTGGGACATGCCACCTACATCAGCTATGGTCAATTGAAACGTACCCGTGGCAAAGAAATGTAGGGCTGCCATCACCTTCATCTTGGGTGTCAGTGCAGTAGGATACCTGTGTAGCGGTTGGAGGTGTGGTGCCAGCCTTGCGGTCAAGTTGTCAATCAACGGTTGGGAGAAGCGGTAGCGGCGTATACAGTCACGTTCCCTCATGGCAGCCAAGTCTGGCATTGGTCGGGGGAGAGGCGGTGCCCTGCAGAAATTTGGAAGGAAGAACGAAGATTGAGTACAGCACTACACCAATGTCAATGAACTGAGCACATGTTCAACAGCTAATATACATATGCTACATACAGAGTCTGTTCTGTGCAATTCATCCAGGACACGTATGCCAGCCAGGTGATACTCCTACAAGAGTCAGCTACGCACGTGGGTGCTCAAGGTCAACATGACATGCCATGAAACTAGCTGTGGGCCAGTGTAAGTGAACAGGCAGACGCATTACAGGAGTGACAGACATCCACATATGTGCAGAAGAAGGATGTTTAATCATACAGACAGGTTACGGAACACTAGAGGCACAGGTCACATGTCCTTGAAATAGGACAGTCCACACACCTTGCCATGAAGGGGTACATGTCAAGACTGATCACACATACATTGAGACTACGCAGATATGTCCTTGTCTCGCAAGTCCATATGCGATGCATACATACACCTGTTACGTCTGATTCCACATGTGGCCTGGTGTGCGTAATAGTGTGCCATGCCCATCAACACGCAGACACATGTTGGATGCAGCAACTGCAGATGCATGTCATGGAACAACTACAGCAAGTTCATGGGAACACATGACACACACATGACATAGTCACATCGTGCAACGCCAGTAGTTACATGTCAGGTGTCATTATCCGTGTACCTGGCATCAGGGGACAGTTGCGGGTGTAGGTGACTGTGCCATGCCAGTGATGCAGTGCTCGACTGTCCCCAGAGACTAGATCCTCTGTATAAATTGATATCAAGTAATTTGCTGTTGTGTCATGCTCCCCATTGTTTCCCAGTGGCATGGTGGGTAAACCAACTGTGTGGCGCAGGGCCTACATATGTTTGTAGTATTGTAGATGTTACTCATGTTGCTGTTCATGCTATGCACTGTGACCTATGTAGTTTGGACTCATGTGTCATATGTATACAGGTATCTGATCACTTCCTGTCTCTTCACCTTGCCCACAGCATCGTCGGGGGAAACCGAGGGAGACACTGGCACGGACGTGGGGGAGGGATCCAGCACCGGGGCCACCAGTGCTGGGGAGTCTGGCGCAGCAAGTGGCACAGAGGCCGAGGGGAGTCAGGCGGAGGACCTGTCCAGTCCCAACACCGACTATGACACTGACGGGTCCGAGGCAGAGCTCCCAGAGGGGACAGAGACTGCTCCCAGAGCTGAAAGCAGCACTCCATCTCTTGCCGCACCCTCCATTCCCATCACCGCCCTCCCACTTGCTCGGGTCCCTTCTGTCCGTGCTAGGCGACAACAGGTGCGTGAGAGACGGCAAGGAGGTGTATTTAAAAGGTGAAGGGTGCACTTCCACTCTGGATCATTCTGTGGTGTGTAGGCACATTCAATTGCATGGTGCTTGTAATATACACGCTCATAATTTAGCTTGTATTCTGAAAGGGATTCGTGTGCCAGTTATGACACCGTCTTGTACGCTGCTTGCTAACGGTAGTTATGAACTATTCAATGATGAAGCTTGCTGTGGGATGCTGGTGGGAATTGCTCACATCATGACTGTTTCACTACGAGTGGTTTGCTGTAATAACGTCCTTTTCTCACCCCCGCATGGCCGGCTCGATGTATCCATCTGGCCTTCCATTCCAACCTTGAAAGCGGAGTTCAACAAGATGAGCAGAATAAGGGCTCTATTGTCTCAAAAACAAGTCGTGTTGACTTCATCCCGAGAAACATTTGTCCTTCACGTAGCTAACACGCGCACAGAGGTGCAAGCGCTTTTGAACACTGATCTCCCACTACATTTTGGGACTCGGATTCAGACTATCTTTCATGCCTCGTCAACAAGTGGCCTGGCTGATTTTTTCTAAATTGTGGGCTCCGGCCTCGTGACCTCCTTCCAAACTATGTTTGGTGTGATCCCTGCATTTAATCATTCGATTTTTTCTAGCATCTTCGGAGGTCTCCCTTTGCTTCTTGCCCTCGTAGCTGGGGTGCTCTTATTGATCTGCGTACTACGCTATGGCTGCACAACTTGCGTTACAAGACAGCATGCCCCGGCTGCTCCATCTTCGTAAACAGATGCTTGAATTCTACGGCACTCTGCCGTTGGCGACCTTAAGCATTGCCTATGGATTGTCCTTCTGGTTTCCCTTCTTTACCTGCGTGCAACCTGTCTTTCATTGCCTAGATTGTCCATTCGAATGCGCTCTGGATTTGTGCCTGTCTAACTCGGTGTCTCCTGCCCCGGATTATGATCGACTGATGAGCCCCTTAGTGGCTCATGAGTTGGACTGTTCTGGCGTCAGGATCATGGCCTGTGCTGCAGCACATAGAGTCCTAGGGAATTGGGACATCGGAACGGCTGCAACTGAATTCTTATCCAGAAGTTATCTTGATGTCCCCACCTGTTGTCCACAAATGGTGCTGGATGCCCCGATTGTTGAGGAACACGTGTGTTCTTTCCCCCTGCTGAACTGGATGGCAGATAATTTTGCGGAATGTTCAAATGATTTCCTCTTGGAAGCTGTTGCAACTTATTGTGATTATACCTTGATGGGTTGACTTTAGCCCTGCTCATTTCATGGTGCATCCATCGATGTTATATTTTTTCCCCTCTTACATGGTTAATTTCCCTGAAACATCATTCATAATTGAAATTTCTTTTCTGACTTTTTCGCTTCCCTTCTATGGACTTCCAGTTCATGCCCTTGGTTCCGTTCTATCAAACTTGAACTCAGCGTTCTTGAATTTGCACCCCTAGTGGTTAGTGGTACGAACAAGGGGGGATGTAGTGATGATTACTATCTCCCTATGTACAATGCTAAGTTAGCACCACCGCGTTAGTTGTTAGAAAGCCATCTTGCCAATTTTGCTGCTTTTGCACGCGACACTGTAGTTGCGTGTTATTAATTGAAAAATGCCTACTCGAGTTTGCTTCACATGAGAACTGTCTGTTGTTTGACATCCTTCACAGTGAGCAGCGAGCTTGTACTGTACATTGTGTGCACAAACAGTCTGGGTGACTAGACGGTGCATGTTGTTGTGTGCAGGTTGATCATCCCACTATTTAGCCATTACATGCACGCAGCTGCAGATACCTGATAGACAAGTGCTTTTCATATTGCAGCTATCTATGGTGGATGGTGAGGTGGCTGGGGCGCAGGGTGTTGAAGCTGAGGTGTGCAGATGCCCCCTGGAAGTGGACCAGTTTCCTTGGAGTTTGGATGTACTTGCTCCATAGAGGGCAGGGCAGTATATGAGACAGATGTTGTCATGGACCTGGGGGATGGTCTGTCTTTTCTTGGAGTGGATCTATCTGTGGATCATGTGCATAATGCAGAGGGCGTTGCAGCATGAGGTCCAGATGCTGTGGACTAGCATGGCATATGTGAGCGAGCCAAACATGATGCACACCATCTTGTGTGTGTGGCCACTGGGTGCTTGTGCAGGGCCCGCAGCAGCATGCGCCATCTCCCTGCAAAATGCCCCATTTTGCACACAAAGACTAGGATGTCAGAAGGACAACTGCAACAGGCGCGTGTGTAAAGTAAGGAGTGTCCAGTGTCACATGGCACACCCAGAGACAATGCATGCACAATCACCAAAGAGCCATTACACCGGATCAGGGTACTGAAGGGCGACCTGCGTACAGGAGACACACCCTCAGCAGCTGTTGATGGCCCATTGTGTGGTCGACCTTGCTAAAAAACATACACGACCATGTACTTCATGCCCAATAGGGAGCCTAATCCATGAGCAACTGCATGCGTGTCGCTAAACTACACATGGACTCCTATGCATTATCTACAGCAAGTATGCCAGAGATGCCGCATGCAAAGTGGCAAGAGACCTGCATTGACAGAGATGAGGCACCTTGGAGTATGACAAACACCTTTATTACTCAGCCTCACACTAATGGAAATGCATCCATTGGAACAGACTCACAGGTCATTTGGCTGAACATGTGTGACCTACACTGGACACCCCCTTCAACACACAGATGTGGTAAATCCTACTGAGCTGGCACACAAGTGAAGGGGTTGAGCCTCACACCCCTTGCTGCACACTGAGAGGCTGCAATTCCCCATTGAGGCTGTCATGGGGATGTCCCACACCATGTCCACCATTAGCATCCCGTATGTTCCTGAGGGACGTTATACACACATTGATGCCTTCATCAGAATCCACAATCCATGACAGATGACTGTCAGGAAGGGTGACTATCAATTCATGGGAGCCATGCAACACGTCATGTGGCCCATGGTGAGTCGACATGTATGCATGGTAACACAACATGCACAGGAGCAGTCCCCACATATCACAAACACGTACCACCCACAAAACGCCTTGCTGCACTCCTTACCCAAAATGACTTTTCACCATGTCTGTGCATGTAACTCTGATCCAGCACACGTTGCAATACTCATGAGGAATAGCAGGAGGGCAATGATGACATGAGCAGACGACAGCCACAGGAACCTGGGGAGGACAGACACACAACAAGTCAGCGAAGAGCTAGTAATCCGCAGACATGTACATGTACTCTACAGGAATGATGTTGTCACCATGCTATTAATGAATTTTGTGTTCCCGCAAAAAATTGTGGAATGACATCATCACTTGAATGACACATCAGAACACACCTCCAAGTCACTTACCACACAGTCAGCTCGACACACACATTGCAACACATGCCACACAAGGCTCTAAGCGTGCACACTCAGACACAGGCACTCACCATCATGAGAAGAAGTTGCGGATAAGCTGACTCCGGATGTCCTCATCCTCCTCCTCATCCTCACTTGCCCCGTGCTCAAGCCCTTCATCCTCCACGGGTGGATGATCTTGCTCATCGGGATCCAGGATGAGTGGCACGGCCTTCTCCACTGCCATGTTGTGCAGCATGCAGCACACAAGGAAGATTTTGCAGACCTTCACCGGGGCATATGGGAGGGCACCGCCGGTCTTGTGGAGGCACCGGAATCTGCTCTTCAGGAGTCCAAACATCCTCTCAATCACGTGCCTCGTCTGCCCATGGGTGTCGTTGTACTGGTGTTCTGCGGCTGTTCTGGGGTTGCGGAGAGGCGTCATCAGCCATGGCATGTTGGGATAGCCAGAGTCCCCTACATGGAAACATCATGGACAGAAGTGGGTCAGGAGAAGCAGTAAGATATTAAGATACCGCAAAATACAGGACTAACAGAGTATACCCACCAACAAGACATGCACGTTCGTTGCGCAGCTGCAGCATCATTTCAGGCACCCTGCTATGCCTCATGATGTAGGCATCGTGTGCTGATCCTGGAAAACGGGCACACACGGGATATCAGCATGTTAGCAAGACATACCACAAGGGCATTGATGGAGTGGTAATGTTTGCGGTTACGAAAGGCTACCTCCTGTGCCTGTGATGGTACCAAAGCCACATGTGTCCCATCAATGGCCCCAATGACATGGGGCATCCCTCCCAGGGCATAGAACCCACCCTTGACACCTGTCAACTGCTCACGAGTTGGAAAATTTATAAATTCATCCAGGTGTACCAACATGGCCTCTAACACATCATGCAGGACACGGTTGAACATGGTCTGGGACATGCCACCTACATCAGCTATGGTCAATTGAAACGTACCCGTGGCAAAGAAATGTAGGGCTGCCATCACTAACTCTAACTCGGTGTCTCCTGCCCCGGATTATGATCGACTGATGAGCCCCTTAGTGGCTCATGAGTTGGACTGTTCTGGCGTCAGGATCATGGCCTGTGCTGCAGCACATGGAGTCCTAGGGAATTGGGACATCAGAACAGCTGCAACTGAATTCTTATCCAGAAGTTATCTTGATGTCCCCACCTGTTGTCCACAAATGGTACTGGATGCCCCGATTGTTGAGGAACACGTGTGTTCTTTCCCCCTGCTGAACTGGATGGCAGATAATTTTGCGGAACGTTCAAATGATTTCCTCTTGGAAGCTGTTGCAACTTATTGTGATTATACCTTGATGGGTTGACTTTAGCCCTGCTCATTTCATGGTGCATCCATCGATGTTATATTTTTTCCCCTTTTACATGGTTAATTTCCCTGAAACATCGTTCATAATTGAAATTTCTTTTCTGACTTTTTCGCTTCCCTTCTATGGACTTCCAGTTCATGCCCTTGGTTCCGTTCTATCAAACTTGAACTCAGCGTTCTTGAATTTGCACCCCTAGTGGTTAGTGGTACGAACAAGGGGGGATGTAGTGATGATTACTATCTCCCTATGTACAATGCTAAGTTAGCACCACCGCGTTAGTTGTTAGAAAGCCATCTTGCCAATTTTGCTGCTTTTGCACGCGACACTGTAGTTGCGTGTTATTAATTGAAAAATGCCTACTCGAGTTTGCTTCACATGAGAACTGTCTGTTGTTTGACATCCTTCACAGTGAGCAGCGAGCTTGTACTGTACATTGTGTACACAAACAGTCTGGGTGACTAGACGGTGCATGTTGTTGTGTGCAGGTTGATCATCCCACTATTTAGCCATTACATGCACGCAGCTGCAGATACCTGATAGACAAGTGCTTTTCATATTGCAGTGCAGCACATTTTAGTTTCATTGTGATGGAGAACTTTCGCAGGAGAAGAGACTAGCTGGCCCTGTGATGTGATTCCACTGAGCTGATCTGTACGGTGGGGGGGTCCCCTATTCAAGCCTAGAGACCTTCTATTAGTCTAATGATACTACTATTAGTTTACTGGCGACAGGAAGGTTGCTGTTTCCACTGTCATTTTCTTATGATTGCTCCTTTCATTGTCTATGATATTGTAACAATGCTGATGCTTCTGAACTTAACCATATGTCTGCTTATGTTAGCCACAGTACTGAATCTTAGGACGCCAGGTTCATTGAATGAACTCTTTCAACTTTACCGTGTCTTTGTCTATTCTGCTGTGGACTGATCTGAGAATAATGACGAACAGGTATTTTTGATTCCCACCATTCCTGAGATTATTGTAAGTCGCTTGTTCTGGGTTGTCTATACATTGGGACCGCCAAGCTCAACCTCGGCTAACGAATTGGACACTAAGCTAGTCGGATAAGGGGTTCTGGGTTCTGAGGGGAGTTTGTGGTACACCAAACATGTCTCCTTCGTGCCAGGCACCGCACCCCCTGCCCCTGTCTCCCCTGCTGCCGTCAATGCAGAGTCTGTGGACACTCAGCGCCAGTTGCAGGTTGGTCAGACATCGCTGCTGCGTGTCCTCAATGGCCACACCAGACTGCTGACACGGATGGTGTCGTACATGGAGGGCATGTCATCAGCGATGTCTGACCAACGGATGTTGCTGAGTTCCATGGACTCGTCACTGACGGCAGCAGTGGGTCTCCTGCAGCGCTCTGTCCCCCCCTACCCCGGCACCATCCGCACTTCCCACTCCCATGCCTGTCCCATACACACCCAGACGTCCCCATGCACGCACCCCACCAGACACAGGCAGCACACCACCAGGGAAGGCCAAACGCACACCTCCTGTCATGCACACACAGGGGGGAGAAGGCACAGCCACTGGGTCGGGGGGCAAACAGCAGCCACGCTGTCACAGTAGGAGTCCGCAGTCCTCACGACCCACTACCTCCAAAACCACTCCCCTTGGCTCTCCTGCCCAACAGTCGGACAAAGAGTCCTTCATGGCCAGTCTGTCCCTCAGCCCCAGTGTGACACCACCCCGCAAGCGTTTGAGGGATTCCCCGGGCAGGGTAGTTGAGTCCCACCCTCCCCCAGTTGCGCTGCAACCCATCCCTCCGACCCCCCCCCTCCTAGGGGCCTGTGGTTCCTTCGGGTGCAGGGGAGACACTGGAAGAGCTTGCGGGTGTGTGCAGCGCCATACTGACCTCCTCCTTTGGCGCTGCCCCACCCCCTGTGGTGGAGTCGTCCGTCCCTGCACCCACGACACCTACCCGTGCCCCTCTTGTCCCTGCGGTGCCTGGTTCTTCCCCCCCACATGATGCCCCCCCTTCTGTGGATGATATGGTACAGTGAACTGTGCAGGCAAGCTAGGGGAGACACGTCCCAACGTGTCTCCCCCCCAGGACTTCGCATCTGGCATGGCCTATGGGCTTGGTGAATAGTGTACTGTAGCTAATTTTCTTCTAAATGCTGATTGTGGTTTTTTGTTTTTCGTTTGCACACTATTGCTTTTCTGGTATTGCTGTTGGTGCTGCTGCTTCCTGAGTTGGGGTGGTGATAATGTGTTGGGTGTCTGGGAAATGTTGTAGTGTGCTGCTCATGGGGTGGACCCTGGTATCTGCATGCCATCACAAGGTGTCTGCATATATTCTTAGGTCATGTTAGCTCTTACTGCATGGTGACATTGTCCCAAGGTGTGTTCATTCCTCTGTGGCACCTGACATCTTCCCTGCAGGGTGTTTTCCAATTGTTGTGCTGAGCTGTGTCAACATTTCCTCGGTGTGTAACACATCCCTTCAACTTTGGCCATGCATGCTCTGCAATGTCTCCACCTGCATCGTTTGTGGCATCCTTGCTGGACACTGTATTTGTGTATGGAGTATATTGACATGACTTCATGTGGACATTTTCCCTTTCATGCACTATGCATGTGTGTACTCCCTGCCTCACACACATGTGTTACGTGTTCTGCAGGGTCTTTGGGCACCTGACTGACAATTGTGGGCATTGTATCTGTGTGTACTCCACCCTTTTCCTTCCATGGGAGGCAACAACTTGTTGGCTGCCCCAGCACCTGTACATTCCTATCAGTCCTGGAATGTGGGTGACAGTGTGTGTTCCCTTAGGCTCTCTTAGTTTAGTGGTGTTTAACATGAGGATACAGTCTTGTTGGATGATCTCAGTGTGTGTATTGTGCTGCCTCTGCCAGGGGTGGGTATGCATGTGTAATTTGTCATCACACCCACATGTGGTGTGTCATGCAGTGGGGGAAGGACATCCATCCTCATGGGAGTGGGACACTGCTGTCAGTGATGTGTTGTCATGGCACTCTCAACATTGTCGCACATTGTGGATGCCTTCATGCACCCATGGAGTTTTGCTCATCGGAGGGTGATGTACACACCCCCATGTCTCTGTCCACTGCTGGGGGTCCTCTGCACCCACCCCCATATGTCTGTCCACTGCTGGGGGTCCTCTACACCCACCCTTCATTTGTCTGGGCACTGCTGGTCGTGATGGGCACCCACCCCTCATTTGTCTGGGCACTGCTGGTCGTGATAGGCACCCACCCCTCATTTGTCTGGGCACTGCTAGGAGTGATAGGCACCCACCCCTCATTTGTCTGGGCACTGCTGGGAGTGATAGGCACACACCCCTATGTATCTGTCCACTGTCGTGGTACGAGCCGTACCCACGCGCTGATGGCCTGGGTATGGCCTGTACCACTACGTCACCCCAACTTTGGTGGTGCGGGCCGTATCCATGCCTTTGGGACGTGGGTACAGGCCATACCGCCATTGTTGGTGTGACGTAGGGGTAGGCGTGGTATGTGCCGTACCCACGCGCTGTAGGCATGGGTATGGCCCGTACCCCTACGGCACCCCAACTTTGGGGGTGCGGGCCGTATCCATGCCTTTGGGATGTGGGTACGGGCCATACCGCCATTGTTGGTGTGACGTAGGGGTAGGCGTGGTACGGCCCGTACCCACGCTCTGAGGGGTGTGGGGATGTCCCGTACCACCATTGTGGTAGTGACGGGTACGCGTCCATGTCCACTTCGGTTGTGGCGGGACGTGGGATTGGTGGACACGCCCCCCGAAGTGACCAGACCATGGAGGTGATTGTTGTGCAGGATATCTTTGTTTTTTGTGGGGTGTGGGTTGTGTTTCCTGCCCCTTGCACACACCCCCCCTCTTTGCCCCTGGGTGTTGTTCTGACCTTCTACGGCATCTGCGTCGGTTTCGGAACACGAGGTGGTAGGCTATGAGGGCCGGGATGACGCGTAGGTTGGGATCCATGGCTGTCCGTCGCGTACCGGTGCTCCTTGTTCGCGTCGTCCTCAATTTCCCGGCAGTTTTTGGCTCCCGTAAAAAATGCTACGTGCGGAGTGACGTCGGCACGAATCGTACTTGCTGGTCTGTGAAACGCTGCCTGACTCCGTCCGGACGTCGCGTATGCGCTGTCCAGAATGAGATTTGTATGTATTTTTTTGCCGGTCGGTGTTTTTTACGACTCGTACGGAAATGGTATTTCTGTGCGAATCGTACTTGCGAGTTTGTAAGGTGTTTTTCCCGGGTACGAGTCGGACGGAAAAAACGCTCCGTACGACCATTCGTACCCGGGTTTTACTGGATCGGAATCGGCACCTTTGTGTTATGAGGCCCAGAATGTGGAAAAATAGGAAGGACCCATAATTATTGTTAGACCTGGCACCTTGGCGTGAGTTTCCCTTCCACTTTTTGATGGTGTGCCTCGACTGTTTTGCTGGTGTTGCCCGCTCAGGGCACTGCGCCACGGCTAATCCGTGCCGCAGTGCAAGTGCTCCCAAAGTAAAATGTACCTGTAATTGATGTCCCTGATTGGTTTATTGGATTCACTGTCAGTCCCCAGTAAAGTGCACCAGGGGTGCCAGGGCTTGTGAATGCCAATGCTGCTGGTGGGCTTGCAGCGCTGGTTGCGCCACCCACGGAAGCGGCCTTGTAAAGTGTGTCTAGGGCCTGCCACCGCAGACCCTGTGCGCGGTCCGGGACCGTCGCGCTGACTGCGCAAGTGCCCCCACTTGCCAGTCCCTAAACCTTCCCTTACCTACATATTAGCCACCCCTCTGGTAGGCCCAAGGGCAGGGTGCATTGTAGGAATAAGGTAGGACATGCCCTGTGTGTGTGGCATGTCTTAGTAGTGAATTACAGCCCTTGTCGTTTTTCACTATTGAAGGCTACCTGCTCTCCATAGGCCAGAATGGGCTGCCGGGATCACGCCAACGCTGTGACCCCAGTGGACCCAGAGAGCATGGTAGAAGTGTCAAGTTTAGTATGCCTGAGCTCAGGATGATAAAATACTTCTTGTAGTCAAGTTTGTTTTAATATCCTGGGTTTGTAAATACTACTTTTAGAAAGTTAGTATTTACTGACCTGACCATCTCAGTCCGCCTCTGCTGTATGTGTGTGTGTTCTGCCCAGCAACAGTAAAGAGCAGGGTTGGGGAATCCCCAGAGACAGGTTGGCTGCCAGGTGGTGGGTAGAGAGATTACACCTGGATGGGTGGGAGGAGTACACCTTGACTCTTGAATAGACCTGTGCTCTGCCACCACAAAGCCGGCGCCACCCCCTGTGGGGCGGCTGATGTCTCTGCCCTGCTGCTGAAAGGAAAGAGCAGAGTCACCATAACAAAGTGCTCCAGAACTGGACTGAGCCAGGCCTAGGCCCCCTGGCGCTAAAGAACAAAAGAATCATGGTATAAAAGTAGGAGCCTGGCTCCTAAGAAATCAGAATCCTGTTTACCACAAAGAACCTCTGCCCGACTAGAAGGAGAAGAAGACGCCGGAGGAGCTGGCCTGCTGCTTGCCTTGCTGAGAGAGGAGAGGAAGAGACTTACTGAAAAGACTTTGCTACTTTGTGCTTGAACATTCTCCAAGGGCTTGAACTGAGCTTGCCCCCTGAACTGAACCCCAGGAACAGTGGGTTCTCTGTGCTTCTTGCTCATCCTCCAATCCGAGCCGTGTGGGCATCCCGCTGGAAAAGAGACTGCGCCCCTCATCGCCCCTCCTAGGGCCGTGACACTCAGAAGCTCGCCTGCCTCAAACCCGTGAGAGCCCCGCTCCGTCCCGAGCCGCTCTCTGTCCCCGGGCCAGGCCGCCTGCATCCCTGTCACCGCCTGCTACTGGAGCGCGCTGACCGCGCTATCACCCCTCCCGCCGGAAGCCGTCTGACGACTGTGATCTACGCCGGGTCATCCAGCTGCACTGACCGTGCCCTGCGACCCCGCTTCGCTATCCCCGGACATCTCAGGCCGCGCCGCCCCCGCTGTGGAGACCCTCCTGCACCGCCGTGCTAAAGGGTCGCTGGCCGCGCCTGCCTACGTGCCCACACCTGCTGATTGAGGACCCAAGAACACTTCCCAAGCTGAGAGTCGCACCGACCTGTGCCGACTCTCCACATCACGAAAGAAGTCCAGTATCGGGCTCGGGGCCCGCAACGCCTTATTTCCCCGTTCGCAGGAACCGATCTCTGTGAGTACTGGAACTACAAGTAAAGAGACTACGAACTATCCATTTGAAACTACGAACCAAGAACATTTGCCTGCTGTATAACCTGGTGGCCTAGCGAAAACGTTATTGGTCTTGTGATAAGTCTGCTGAGATATATATACCTTATTTTTACATAAAGAATCGTATTTTTATATATATCCAAGTCTGGTGTCCGTTTCTGGGGGGATTGATGTATTTGCTGTGTGTACGATTGTAAGTGCTTAACCAACAACGCCTGAGGAATCGCCTTGGCTGCTCACGCCACGCACCTAGAGGGTGAGCAAGGGTCATTCGCGAGGGGTTATCCTGCGCCCTGACGTGGAGGAGAGGGTTCCTGCTTGACACAAGGGCAACCTTGCGCCAACCAGAGATCCCCGACTCTAACATTGTTGGCAGCGGTTGGGATTTCGGATTTGCACTTGTAATTTGCATACAGTGAATTAATAATCACCAGATAGTGAGAGCAGACCAAATAACGCAGCCACAGGTTTGTAATTGTTGAACTTTGTTGAGACATCTGCCATTACTGCAACCATGCCTGGCTCGCACTCCGCTGGAAGAGCACTCTCTGTGATTTCTGGAATAGATGAGGTGGATTGGGAGAGACTGGAAGGCTACACGATGGAGCAATTGAAAGGCTACAGTGTACAATTCAGAGTCCCCCATGCTGGATGCAAGAGGAAGCCCCAGTACACCAAGGCGTTGAGAGCCTGGAAGGAGTCACGAGACCTACGGAATGCGGGGGACATCGTTCCACCCGACAACCTTGAGGAACCCAGCAGAGTCCGGTCGCCAGAGGAGCTGGCAGACAGGGCAGCCGACAGGGCGCATGCAATGGAGATGGCAAAGTTGGCAGGACAAATGGAAATGGAAAAGCAGAAGTTGGCCCTGGAGGCACAACAACGCCAAATGGATCACGATATCAGATTGAAGGAGTTGGAGCTGAAGGCGAAAAGTTTGGACACCGCTCCTTCTGGTGGCAGCACTCCACCAGCGCAGGTAGAGTCCAAGGTGTACATCCCCAAAGATGTAGTAAAGGAGTATTTTAGAAAGGATGACATAGGGCAGTGGTTTAGAGCCTACGAGGTGGCCATGTCCTCACACCGGGTCCCTGAGAAAGACTGGGGAGCGGGGCTGTGGGGAAGGTTCCTTGCTGAAGGGCGTGACACCCTGTTAGATTTACCCTTAGATCTCCAAACCTCATACCCCCATATGAAGGAAGCTTTAATGACCAGGTATGGGTTAACTCCGGAGCTATATAGACAGAGGTTCAGGGAGACCAAGAAGATCCCTGAGAGTACGTATGTGGAATATGTGACCTTTTTCTGCAGAGCGCTGGATGGTTGGGTGAAGGGTAGCAAGGTGAATGATTATCAAGGGCTGCTTGATTTAATTGCATGGGAGCACTTGTCCAGTCAATGTTTTCCTGAGCTACGCCAGCACCTGATTGATAGCAAGCTGTCCAACCCGAGGAAGCTTGCTGAGGAGGCGGACCGCTGGCTCAGCACCAGGGTCCACAAGGGTCAAGTGGGAGACTCCGCCAAAGGTGGGCAGGGTCCCCAGCAGAAGAGTGGGGGGGACAAGGGTAAACAGAAGGGGTTCCAAAAAGGCCCCCAAAGTAATTCCCAAGGGAACCAGCAGAAGGGTTCTCAGCCTCCCCCGCCCCCGCAGCAGAACGGGGCCCCGACAGGTAGACCTGTTCCAAAGGGGCCCTTCAATTGTTATAGGTGTGGTGACCCGGGTCACATTGCCTCGGATCCTAAGTGTCGCCTGTTTGGTAAGACCGCACCCACTGGTGCTCCCCCCCGGCAAGTAGCTAGTGTTAACTTTGGGGAGGAGGTAGCAGTCCAGGAGGGTGGGGGTCCCGGGCAGATGACCCTAGTCTCGCTAGGAGACAGTGAGATGGTCCCTGTAACCTACCTGCCCTCTAACACTAAGAAATATGGGCAGGTGGTGACCATCAATGGAAAGAAGGTTGAGGCTCTTAGAGATACAGGAGCCAGCGTGACCTCGGTGAGGCAACACCTGGTGTCTCAAGAGCAAATTGTACCCAATGCCTACTGTAGGGTTGTCAATGCTGACAACGTAGAGAGTCGTTGTCCAATGGCTCAAGTTCCCTTTGAGTGGGGGGAGGTCTCTGGTACTCTACAAGTCGCTGTGAGAACTGACATGCCTGTAGATTGTCTGCTAGGGAACGACCTGGAGAGCTCCCCTTGGGAAAAGGTGGAGAAGACCACGCATCTGAGGATGGTGGGTCTACCCGACTGGGCGTGCGTGACCACCCGGTCCATGGCAGCCAGTAGGGGTGTTGAGAGGGTCCTGGAGCCTGAGGGAGAGGTCCAGGAACCGGCCTTAGGGAGAGGGCGCAGGAGGCGCGGGAAACCGGCCCCCGAAGTTCCCACGGCCCAGGAGGAAGTAGACCCTGAGGGGGATGCTCTGGAGCCTACCGGGGAACAGATTGCCGAACTGGGAGATCTGCCTGAGCTGACCCATTGGCAGCAAGAAGGAGGTCCCTCCAGGGAGGAATTCTGCAGGGAGCAGAAAGAATGCCCTTCTCTCTTGGGTATGCGGCAGCAGGCTGCAGACCAGGCCAATGGTGTTCAGGCCAAAACACACTACGTGTACTGGGAGAGTGACCTCCTGTATTCCGAGCCTAAGGCTGCTGAACCTGGGTCAGCCCGTGTGCTGGTGGTACCCCAGAAGTTCAGAACCTTCCTACTGGGGCTGGCTCATGATGTGCCGTTAGCAGGACATTTGGGGATGGACAAGACCTATGACAGGCTTGTCACCCACTTTTACTGGCCCCAAATGCACAAGAATTCCGATTCCTACTGCAGAACCTGTCAGACTTGCCAGGCAAGTGGTAAGAGCGGAGGGAAGCACAAGGCTCCTCTGCAACCTTTCCCTGTGGTCGGTACGCCATTCCAACGAGTGGGTATTGACATTGTGGGGCCTCTGGACCCCAAGACAGCCCTGGGCAACAGGTTCATCCTGGTCTTGGTGGACCATGCCACCCGGTACCCTGAAGCCATCCCTCTGAGGACAGTGACGGCCCCCGTGGTGGGACGGGCACTGATGGGGATTTTCTCCCGAGTGGGATTCCCTCTAGAGGTGGTGAGCGACAGGGGGACCAATTTCATATCCACCTATATGAAATCCCTGTGGAAGGAGTGTGGGGTAACTTACAAGTTCACCACTCCTTACCATCCCCAAGGAAATGGGTTGGTTGAGAGATTCAACCGAACCCTCAAAGGCATGATCATGGGCCTGGACGGTCCAATGAGGCGTAAGTGGGACGTCCTCTTGCCATGCCTGCTCTTCGCTTACCGAGAGGTGCCCCAGAAGTCTCTAGGGTTCAGCCCCTTTGAGCTCCTGTATGGTCACCCGGTAAGAGGACCTCTGAGTTTGGTAAAGGAAGGCTGGGAGCAATCTCCCAGGAAACCTCCCCAGAATGTATATAGTTACATGCTGGCCTTCCGAAACCAGACTCGGCGTTTCAGGCAACTTGCTGAGGCAAATCTGGAAGCCAGCCAGGAGGAGATGAAGCGGTGGTACGACCGGAATGCCACTCTGGTAGAGCTTCAACCTGGACAAAAGGTGTGGGTCTTGGCCCCAGTGGAGCCGTGTGCACTTCAGGATAAGTGGACAGGTCCATTTGAGGTTGTGCAGCGCAAAAGTCCTATCACCTACTTGGTGGACATGCAGACTCCCAGGAACCCTTTGAGGGTCCTACATGTTAACCGCCTTAAGCCCCACTTAGAGAGGACCGAAGTGGGCATGCTGCTGGCCACTGATGATGGAATGGAAGAGGAGACCAAGCCTCTTCCTGACCTCTTAGTGGCCTCGGAGAAAGATGGGTCAGTGGATGGAGTTAACCTCTCACCCACCCTGACGCCCGAACAACAGGAAGACTGCCGCCACTTGCTGGGACAATTTTCCGACCGATTCTCCCTGGTTCCTGGTGTCACAGATTGGTGCGTTCATGATGTGGACACAGGAGACAGCTTACCTGTGAAGCACAAGGCTTACAGGGTAACTGACAGGGTCAGAGCTTGCATCAAGGAGGAGGTCTCCAAAATGCTTGCGCTAGGGGTGGTTGAGTCCTCCAGCAGTCCTTGGTCCAGCCCCGTGGTCTTGGTCCCAAAGGCTGCTGCGCCGGGAGCCACACCTGAACTCCGGTTCTGTGTGGACTACAGAGGACTCAATTCAGTCACGAAGACTGACGCGCACCCCATCCCCAGAGCTGATGAGCTCATTGATCGGCTGGGGGCTGCCCGGTTCCTCAGCACGTTTGATTTAACGTCTGGGTACTGGCAGATCGCCTTGACCGATGGGGCCAAAGAGAGGTCAGCATTCTCTACACCAGATGGGCACTTCCAGTTCCGAGTCATGCCATTTGGGATGAAGAATGCCCCTGCCACCTTTCAGAGGTTGGTCAACCAGGTACTGGTTGGGCTGGATGCGTTCAGTGCCGCCTACCTGGATGACATCGCCGTGTTCAGTGCCACCTGGCCCGAACACCTGCGCCACCTCTGGGAAGTGTTGATGGCGCTGCGCCGAGCAGGCCTCACGATCAAGGCAAGCAAGTGCCAGATCGGGCAGGGTTCCGTGGTGTACTTGGGACACCAAGTGGGGAGTGGCAAGGTGGCACCCTTGCAACCCAAAATTGAGACCATCCTGGCTTGGGAACCCCCCAAGACGCAGACCGCAGTGAGGGCCTTCCTGGGGCTCACTGGGTACTACAGGAGGTTTGTCAAGGGCTATGGAACGATCGTTGCCCCCTTGACAGAGCTGACTTCGAAGAAGCAGCCCAGGAACGTGATTTGGACTGACACCTGTCAGAAAGCTTTCGACACCCTGAAGACTGCCATGTGCACGGCGCCCGTGCTCTTGGCCCCTGACTTCTCCAAGGAGTTCCTAGTGCAGACAGACGCTTCAGAGCATGGTGTAGGGGCTGTTCTTTCACAGATGACTGAGGAGGGCTGGGACCAACCCGTAGCCTTCATCAGTAGGAGGTTACTTCCACGGGAAAGTAGGTGGAGTGCAATTGAGCGAGAAGCATTTGCTGTGGTCTGGGCGCTGAAGAAGCTAAGACCCTACTTGTTTGGGTCTCACTTCCGGGTTCAGACGGACCACAGGCCCCTCAGATGGTTGATGCAAATGAGGGGTGAAAACCCGAAGCTGTTGAGGTGGTCCATCTCCCTACAGGGTATGGACTTTACGGTGGAACACCGTCCTGGTACAGATCACGCCAACGCTGACGGTCTGTCCAGGTATTTCCGCCTTAGTGACGAGGAACCCCCTGGGCAAGGGTAGTTCTCCCCACATTTCAGCTGGAGGGGACACGTGTTAGACCTGGCACCTTGGCGTGAGTTTCCCTTCCACTTTTTGATGGTGTGCCTCGACTGTTTTGCTGGTGTTGCCCGCTCAGGGCACTGCGCCACGGCTAATCCGTGCCGCAGTGCAAGTGCTCCCAAAGTAAAATGTACCTGTAATTGATGTCCCTGATTGGTTTATTGGATTCACTGTCAGTCCCCAGTAAAGTGCACCAGGGGTGCCAGGGCTTGTGAATGCCAATGCTGCTGGTGGGCTTGCAGCGCTGGTTGCGCCACCCACGGAAGCGGCCTTGTAAAGTGTGTCTAGGGCCTGCCACCGCAGACCCTGTGCGCGGTCCGGGACCGTCGCGCTGACTGCGCAAGTGCCCCCACTTGCCAGTCCCTAAACCTTCCCTTACCTACATATTAGCCACCCCTCTGGTAGGCCCAAGGGCAGGGTGCATTGTAGGCATAAGGTAAGACATGCCCTGTGTGTGTGGCATGTCTTAGTAGTGAATTACAGCCCTTGTCGTTTTTCACTATTGAAGGCTACCTGCTCTCCATAGGCCAGAATGGGCTGCCGGGATCACGCCAACGCTGTGACCCCAGTGGACCCAGAGAGCATGGTAGAAGTGTCAAGTTTAGTATGCCTGAGCTCAGGATGATAAAATACTTCTTGTAGTCAAGTTTGTTTTAATATCCTGGGTTTGTAAATACTACTTTTAGAAAGTTAGTATTTACTGACCTGACCATCTCAGTCCGCCTCTGCTGTATGTGTGTGTGTTCTGCCCAGCAACAGTAAAGAGCAGGGTTGGGGAATCCCCAGAGACAGGTTGGCTGCCAGGTGGTGGGTAGAGAGATTACACCTGGATGGGTGGGAGGAGTACACCTTGACTCTTGAATAGACCTGTGCTCTGCCACCACAAAGCCGGCGCCACCCCCTGTGGGGCGGCTGATGTCTCTGCCCTGCTGCTGAAAGGAAAGAGCAGAGTCACCATAACAAAGTGCTCCAGAACTGGACTGAGCCAGGCCTAGGCCCCCTGGCGCTAAAGAATAAAAGAATCATGGTATAAAAGTAGGAGCCTGGCTCCTAAGAAATCAGAATCCTGTTTACCACAAAGAACCTCTGCCCGACTAGAAGGAGAAGAAGACGCCGGAGGAGCTGGCCTGCTGCTTGCCTTGCTGAGAGAGGAGAGGAAGAGACTTACTGAAAAGACTTTGCTACTTTGTGCTTGAACATTCTCCAAGGGCTTGAACTGAGCTTGCCCCCTGAACTGAACCCCAGGAACAGTGGGTTCTCTGTGCTTCTTGCTCATCCTCCAATCCGAGCCGTGTGGGCATCCCGCTGGAAAAGAGACTGCGCCCCTCATCGCCCCTCCTAGGGCCGTGACACTCAGAAGCTCGCCTGCCTCAAACCCGTGAGCGCCCCGCTCCGTCCCGAGCCGCTCTCTGTCCCCGGGCCAGGCCGCCTGCATCCCTGTCACCGCCTGCTACTGGAGCGCGCTGACCGCGCTATCACCCCTCCCGCCGGAAGCCGTCTGACGACTGTGATCTACGCCGGGTCATCCAGCTGCACTGACCGTGCCCTGCGACCCCGCTTCGCTATCCCCGGACATCTCAGGCCGCGCCGCCCCCGCTGTGGAGACCCTCCTGCACCGCCGTGCTAAAGGGTCGCTGGCCGCGCCTGCCTACGTGCCCACACCTGCTGATTGAGGACCCAAGAACACTTCCCAAGCTGAGAGTCGCACCGACCTGTGCCGACTCTCCACATCACGAAAGAAGTCCAGTATCGGGCTCGGGGCCCGCAACGCCTTATTTCCCCGTTCGCAGGAACCGATCTCTGTGAGTACTGGAACTACAAGTAAAGAGACTACGAACTATCCATTTGAAACTACGAACCAAGAACATTTGCCTGCTGTATAACCTGGTGGCCTAGCGAAAACGTTATTGGTCTTGTGATAAGTCTGCTGAGATATATATACCTTATTTTTACATAAAGAATCATATTTTTATATATATCCAAGTCTGGTGTCCGTTTCTGGGGGGATTGATGTATTTGCTGTGTGTACGATTGTAAGTGCTTAACCAACAACGCCTGAGGAATCGCCTTGGCTGCTCACGCCACGCACCTAGAGGGTGAGCAAGGGTCATTCGCGAGGGGTTATCCTGCGCCCTGACGTGGAGGAGAGGGTTCCTGCTTGACACAAGGGCAACCTTGCGCCAACCAGAGATCCCCGACTCTAACAATTATGAGGTAGTTTGCTGCATGTTTTTCAGATATCAAATGTTTCACCTGTTTTCAGCAATTGGAAAATGTAAGTGTAAAAGAATTAGTTTTTTATCAAGTGGAATTCTGCACGAGGTAAGGCTTGTACCTGTGCCCATTGGTAATTCCATGCAAACTACTGGATTGACACTTCGAATAAGGGCCTATGTTTATAAATGTCTGCAGCATGCCTGTGAAGCTATCAAGGGCAATCTTTTCATCTTCACAACTCACAAGGAGAATTGTTGTCAGAAGATAGATAATGGAATACATTTTCTAACAAAAGACATATTGGTGGAAATTTGAGTGGATGATTTAATTTCATGTCTAACCTGGCAAAATCACTTCTACTTCAGCGTGTTGCTGGTTTCAATAAAATATATACACATTGTTTTATAAAATAGAGAGATCTTAGGATAAAATAAGCTTTCTTTCAGACCCGTGACATTATTATTATACTCCTCAACGTGCACCGTAGAAGGTGATAAGTAAATGCCCCTGTAATGATTCACTTAAAATGCTGAGCAGTTTATCTTACGTATTCTTCTTGCATAAACATAACAGGTTTGTATGAAAAATGTGCCAAACTAAATTATTCATCATACAAATAGCTTGATAAAACCCTATGGCCATTCTGCAATAAAACATTCACTTAATCAACAATGAAATCCATTCTCAAGATAATTGCCATTTAGTTTTCTCAACCATTTAGCATTATTTATAGGCAGTAGCTCTACTTTGCAAAAAAGTTATAAATGTCCTACCCCATATTTATCAATTAGGACAGCATGTTTGACTTTGTGAAGGGTCGTGCTTTAGAAATTTCCTGGACTCCAAGTTACAGGAGCCTTTTCCATCGTCAGGACAGGGCAGAGAAGGTGGGCCTCTCCCTCACAGAGCTGGCATAAAGCATGTGGAGGTCCCACCCTCTGTGCGGGACGTGTGGTGGACACATGCTGGAAGCGCCCAGGCAAGCCTGGGCCAAAGGGGTGTTGCCCATGGACTGTATGAGGGCGGGACAGGCACCCCCTCGTGGCCCCCGAACACGTGATCAAAGTACTTAATTTTCTTTTGAAAGGGGCCTTAACTGTTTCTGTGTACATTTAGCGACTCAACTTTGAGTGTGACTGAAGGTCACCTGCTGTTGGTGAATCACTAATCAATACCAGTCTCCTTGGTCTACTGAGGACCAGTAATTGTTGTAACGAAACTTGAGAGGGCCCCCCCTGCAAAGTACTTAGAGGGGGCCCCCACACCCCTGACCCAGTCAGGAGCTATAAGCCACCACGGGCACAGTGTCGAAGGGGGCCCCCTGGAGCTCAGCCCCTCTGCACAGTGGGGCAGCAGCGGCTATTGTTACGCCACTGAGACTAGTTATTTTGCCTCAAGGGGGTCCTTCTTTTGCTCATTTGCTCTTTCAAGGTTCTAGAAGCAAAATAGACGCATAACTGCAGAGCTATATTTCTTGAGGTCGCTGAGGTCCAGCTGCCTCCATACCCAGATATTGTTCTTGTTTATGAATTCATGCCATCGTAAGAAAACGGAAGATTGTCAGCATTAAACCTGCCCCAGAACTCAAGGGTTCTACCTTGGGCTCCTTCCTGACAAGAGCAGTTGGGGTCATTTCAAAAGAAATGAACTTGGCGGAAAGATGACTATTGCTGGGCAGCAATGGTCTCATGATTAACACAGCTGGAAGCAGAGGGGGTCCTGTTCCCTTCAAGGACGGAACCCATTAGGTACCAACCCAGAGACTTTTGAATTGGATTCTAGTGAAGCAGGAATTCTACCTAAGCATAAAAAAAGAGGAGGCCTGGCCCTGAAATCTACCTACCTAAGTATTTGCCTGAACCAATGGTTAAAGCTCTTGAAATTCGAAAATTGAAGCAGCTATCACTAGCTTGGGAGTAAATCAAACAAGCGCAAGTGTTATTCAAGGTCTACAAGCTATCCATTCTACTTCTACTTTTCAATAGCCCTTGTGCCTGAGGGAACAGTCAGTTGGTGGTACCCTCACTGCCATCAATATTCAGACCAAGAATGGTACTTACCTTAGAGGGACAGTATTGTACCACTGTTAGAGGCTGTAAACAAGCTGAGCAAAACAAAGCACAGGAGGTCGAGGGTTTGAGCACATGTAGGATATTAGGGCTAATAACCACCAGAAGGGTCACTCACTTCTGCTTCCTTGCATAGATTTCCCTCTGGAAGCTTGTCCATATGTGGTTGTCATAGCTAATGCTCTTACCCTCCCATCAGCCAAAACGTAAGCAAAAAGTCAGCTATATAATGAAGTACTCCACTGGCTGGCTAACAACTCTAGATTCAACACAGTTGTCTCATAACATTTTATTTGTGAGGAAGGTGGCTCGGGTAGGCCCTCTAGTCAAAAGATTGACGGGTGACGATATAGTGGTAAATGTCAAGCAAGTCAGGCTGCTGGCAACATTTTATCACACTTAGAACCTAACCACTATATGACTGACCAAGTACAAGAGCTCTCTGTACAGTCTCAACAGGACAAGCAGACTCCGGCCTCAGGTGTATGATCATTCCCTCCTTTGATTACATAACCGGATTACAATTAATAACCGTTTTCACCCTTTTTTTAACTTGAACCAATTGGACTGACCTAATAGGATTGAAAGTCTCCAGGTCACTAATGTGGATCTAACCAACAAGGCCTTGACCATCACCCCAGCACTTTTAGAAGATGGTAAGGAAAGGATAATGGAGGAGAACAGCACTACACAAACCCACAATTGTTCTTTGGCAGTTAATATGGCATGCTGGAATTTCAGCGGTCTGTCATCTGGGTGAGAATGATTAGTTATCCACAGGTGTCTTTTAGAGAGCAAGAGTTAACCAGACTTACCCAAGCTTCCTCTTTAACAGCAAACCTTCTCTTCCTTAGGGTAAGATTATGATTGGTTCTGCATCTCCTTATGACGTCTTGGTCCATGGGATTACTATTTAAGGCCCAACACATGCCTTATCGAATCAGCTCGGTTTATCTTGTATGCTGTTACAAGCTGACACAAGTACAGCATTTTTTTAAAGTTGGCCATGCTTGACAAAGGCTTGAATGGTCGCCCACCCAAAGTTATCATTATATACTAGGCAATCATTAACTAAGTGTGGATTGTTACTAATAAAACTTCTAAAAAGTAGCGGGATGACAGTTATTTTCCATCTTCACCTCAGACCCTTGTGGTTGGGTGATAGACCAGTCAGTCCCACCTTGTGGGACCTTAAGGGTTTACTGGGTAGGTTTAACATTAAGACATTGGGGTTATAGTCACTAAATACACCACTCATGTACTCCCTGACTTTCCAACCATGGATATTGATTTGGAGAGCCAAATATAATTAATTGTTGTCCAACAACCCTGTCCAAAAGACATCAGGAGATGGTAATCAGACATCCCAAACTTTTTTGGCTATGTTACCCAAACTCAAGTTAGCCAAATATCCATGTAACTTAACACCTTTGGTATCGATATTGGAAGAACTTGATTCCTTTTATTCTTTCACAGAGGAATCCAAAAGCAGGGTACTAGTTGCAGTTTTGGCACTGAAGTCACCCCAAGTACTAAATTAAAATATTGCAGGAAGACTAGCGCTCTATCTCTTAGGATCTTCGACCTCAAATAGTGGGCTATGGTATGTCACCTGTTTCTAGGGTGCACCTCATTGTAAAAGTTTATTAGGATAAAAGAAGATGTCTAGACCAAACAATCCCAAAAATCTGATTTCCTGGATGGGACAGAGGGACTTCATGGAATTAACATTCCAAGGAAACCTTGAACAATGTTGCCAGGCCCCCCTCACCCTGCCTGGTGAGGATGGTACTGCTAACAGACAATATCCTGAGTAACCATTCCACGTTTATGTTCCTGCACCCATATTGATGCAGGATGATTTTGTATTTACTGATAAAAGATGCAGGGGCGGCTGGTAGCTTTTGAAAGTGGTGAGGCGAGCAAAGTGCCCCACCGCTTCCCAAAAACAAAGTAAAACAAATCTGCACTCCCTCCAAAAGACCAAAATAAAACATGCCCTCCCTCCAACAGCCCAAATAAAAACATAATCACTACTAACTACAAAATGAAACGTAACCACTACACTTACATGCATTACACATTTCTAATAAATAAAATAAAATGAAATGGTACTTACCAAAGGACTGCTTATCCTCCTCAGTGTTCCTGTGTAGTCTGATGCATGAAGAGCTCCCCTAACCAATCCAGACACTGATCTCATGCTGTTAACCAGCATGAGAGATGCACCAGGATTGGATGAAGGGGGTTGGCTGCGAGCACCATAAAGCCCTGGAGACTTGTGCTTGTTTTCCACCCAGCTGTCTGAAACATCTGGTTGGAGTGCTGCATAGTTCGCATGTCAGGCTGGCCAACGTAAGCCAGCTGGCCAAACTGCCATGTGCAATTTGTAGCATCCAGTCAGCCACTGCTCCAGTCCCCTATGCTGCCAATCAGCAGCAGACGTCTTGCCCCACATGCCTCATGGCTTGGGGTAGGCTGGTGGCTGTGGCACACTTGGGTGAAAAATAAAATGGCAATAAAACCATTTCATTGCCCTTTCATTTTTTACATTTAGCGCATCTCACAAAGGGTAGGGGGCAATGCTCCTCTGCCCTCATGAAGAAACCGCGCTGGATTTGCACTGCCTTGCCTTACATCGTATCTATGAGGCCATTCAAAGCTGCACAAAGTGACTTTGCGTGGCCTTATAAACATGATTTGGTGGTTTGTGCTGCCCTTGTGTCACAAAAAGTGATGCTATGGTGGAGCAAGGGGCTCGTAAATATGCTCCTCAGTTTTCAAGTGAGATACTGCAATGTGGATTCCACAAATTTTCAAATGGCATTTGCAAACCTTTGCAAAGAAATGTGTGATTTCTCACATCCATAGTATTCATGCATCAGTTAATGGCATGCTATAGGTTGCATTCTAAAAAGGGGTGACTCGTTTTAGATCTACCAACTTTGTCCTGCTAAAGATAAATGCCACACACTATGCTGTATAGAAAGCAGTGTGTGTGATCGGCCTACTACCTGCTATGTACTAAATGGAATACAGCACCCTATGGTGAGAATGGAAGCTCAGTGGATCTAATTATCAACATCTACTCACATCAGAGCTTTGTCAAATATGTCCTTTTCAAGTCCTAACTCATGAAGAATCTGCTACGCCACCTCTTTGCATGCTTTATGCCTGGGCCATGCCTAAAACCCTTGTTCCATCCATATTCAAGCAGAGCAAAGACTGCTTTGCATCTTTTCTGTGACACACCCTTCCACCTCTCTAATTAATCTATCATCCATTTTCTTACTACCAGAGCTCTCAAGTTTGTCAACTAAATATATATGTAGCTTCACCCAGTCCAGAATTGTATTTGCATTCTGATGCCAACAGCCATGCTTATTCCTGTATGACTTCCGAACTACAAGTACCAGAATGCAAAGAAAAAACCTAGAATGGATAAGCTGTAGGTCTGGTGGCTCAGTAGATGAAAGCACCTGCTCCATTAATCTGCACTTGACCTTGTGGTCACAAGTTTAATTCCTGCCACGTCCACTTAACCTTTCGTGTTTCAGAGCAGATATAATGAGTACCATTGAGAGGGAAACAATAGACATCAGCCATTCAGTGCCAAGATGCCTGAAGGGGTTAATTTGTACTTTAAAATACACGTTATTTCCATGACACCAGGAACCTTGGGAGTTCTGTAGAACTCTCCACTGAGTCTTCAACAAAATAAATCCAAATTCCAGAGTGTGCAACACAAAGGGGCCGATTCCAATCCTGGAAAAAGGCTGTACAAATCGTTGTACGGAGCGTTTTTCCCGTACAACTTGTACCCGGTAAACTTTTCTTACAACCTAGGAAGTACGATTCGTACAGAAAGCCTTTTTCCGTACAAATCGTACGAAAGACCATACGGCTAAAATAAACCAACGATTCTGATCCGGAACAGCTTGTACGCGACGTCCGTACGTATTTAAGCAGCGGTTTCCAGACCAGCAAGTACGATTCGTCCCTACGGCACTCCGTACGGCTCTTTTCTTATGGGAGCCAAAAACAGCCATAAAAGCAGAGTCCCCAGGGGTACGAGTCGTACAGGCATACACCCCCATGCATTGTGTATGCGCGGTGCATACCCCCATCATCGCATATGTACGTGCATACCCCCAACATCACGTACCCCAACATCGCGTACCCCAACATCGCGTATGTACGGTGCGCACCCCCAACATCGCGTATGTACGTACTAGTACGGTCGGACTGCATTTTTACGATTTGTACGGAAAAGCGTCCGGGTCCGTCCCGTACAACTTTTCCCGATCCGATTTGTATGGATCGGGCCGATCTGTATGTATTTTTCCCGTACGAATCGTACTTCACGGGGCGGACGGGACTTGTACGATTTATATGGAAAAATTTACAGATACGAGTCGTACTGGAAAAAAAATACAGGATCGGAATCGGCCCCCGAGTGTTTGATCCAAGCAACATTTTCTGCATAATCACTGGTTTAGTAAAATATATCAGTTTAGATTATTTGTGTGTAAAGTTATCTTTCATGAGTTGGCTGTAAATCTGGTATTACTCTTATTAAAACTAAGGGGCAGATTTACAAGCCCCTTGCGCAACTTTTGCGTTACTTTTAACATGGGAAAAGTGACGTAAAAGTGGCGCAAGGGGATTGTAAATCTGCCCCTAACTTCATTTCTTCTTGCAACAGAACCATGCAGAGAGTGACAGTCCCCGAACTTGACACTGTGGGGCATCCGTAACACAAGAGTTTCCAGGTAAACAATTTCTGGTGATACTCACACTAGTACCTCAGACACCTAAGAAAATCTCTCAGCTAGATCGCATGCCATACTGCTCTGCCTGAACTCCTTCCTGCAGCCACCCTTCCTCTTATATAATCATTTAAAAAAATTCTGGGGCAGATTTACAAGCCCCTTGCGCCACTTTTGCGTCACTTTTAACATGGGAAAAGTGGCTTATAAATCTGCCCCTCTGTGTGTATTTTTTCACCGTTCCAAAAAAGTTTGTAATTGCTGTGTAGTGCTGGATATTCCATAAAATTAAAAAATAAAACTTTTTTTTTTAAATTACGAGTTAAACCTTTATATAGTTCATTCGGCGGCGTAGGGTTTATATGCGAAACATACAAGACTACACTACATGTTTGAGTGGGGAGCAAAAGCAGATTGGAAAACATTATTGCTTCCAGCAGTGTGGGAATACTGTGAAGAATGTAACAATAGGGATTTGTGGAATTGCCATTGAGGGCCTGCTTATGACTGGCTGGGAAGATTCTGACCTGTGTTTGTGCAGGGGTCATAATTATGGGTTGTACAGATGGTAAGTACCAGATGCAATAAAATGACAACCTGGTTAAATGTCAGCAGGTCAAACCTGCCGAAAATGAACTGTGTTAAAAGGCCCAATAATTAGCAGGACATTTAGATGTTGGGGCTTTAAAATTTGCGCGTGTGGTTCTGTGATGGGTAGAAGAGTGGGCTGAAGTAAAGTCATTAATTTCCAGGGAGCAAGCAGGATTAGGAGCAAAAATGAGGACATTTTGTGATTTTATTTCATGAGTAAGTTTAGGGGCATATTTTTTACTTTTGTGACATCATACAGTCTACTCTGAGCCTCCGGCCTAGGAGTAATAGCTCTGTGTAGTGGGTAGAGGACGGAGCCTGTTTCGTAGGGCTGTAGGTATAATTGGTGCTGCAGGTGCAATGGCATTGAGGCCCAGTGGTGTTTGGGGCCAACTAAACCCCAATTATGGCTGTTGTTGTACTATCCTTCCTTGTTTGCATTAGGCCCTAGTGCACCCTTGCTGTGCCTCTATTTTTGGCCTTATGCCACTGGCCAAGGGAGATGAAAATTGAAGCAGAGGAGACAGCTTAACTTGGGCCTCAGAGAGATGACAGAAGGGTTATGGCGCAAGATCAGGGACCATATTTTTAACAAACAGCAGAGGATGCTGCCTGTTTCACCACAAGGCAGTAGCTATCACTAGTGTAGCAGGTAACGTGGCACTTGATCTCAGGGGGTTGAGAGGCCCATTGCATCAGAATCCTGCCTTACTTCCCAAAAGAGGCATGGGGCCTTTCTAGCATTAGAGTTGCTGCAAAAGTGGAGGCAACACATGGGGGGACTCACTTTTTTGTGAAAGGGACAGAGGGTCTGTTTCAGGGCTGAAGTGATGGCCAGGCATGGTAGGATAGGCAGCGGCAGAGAGGTAGCCTGCTACTCAGGGCTTCAGCTATCATTGGTGCAGCAGGTACAGTTGCATTGGGGCCCAGGAGTGTGAGGGGCTCACAACACCCTAATTATGTGGGGCAGAGTTTGTTGGTCACTTTTTGTTTTTGTGTGACGTATTTGCTCTTTTATACTGCTCATATTTAGTGCAGAATTTGAGCTACAGAAAAGTACCCCTGAAATTATCTCATACTCCAAGCCCCCTACACTCAGCCTTAACACTCCTGTTCCCCCAAGTCTTGCCATACATTTTTTTCAGGGCGGCCCACCATCAAAATATTTACTTAAGGGGCTCAGAGCAAAAAAGTTCTATGCTTTAGGGGGTTAGTCAATTTGTCTACCATTTTCACCCATACTGCTAGGCCTTCTACCACTTTTGGATCTTTTCCAATAGCTCTCTTGCAGACTTCCTCAGCTAGGGCCCATTCAATAAAATATCTCCCCCATTCCATCTCTGCAAGACCCTGTGGAGGCATTGAATGGTGATTTGACAATTCACCGGGACCAATCCCAAACTTACAATATATTTATTTTATTTAACATAATTTCCTATTGTGTGTTCTTTAAATCAGTGCCGCCATTGTTTTCTAAGGGAGTGTGTTGCAGTACCTGTAAGTGGCCACGTATGGTGTTGGACTTATTCCAAGGCTGGGGTGAACTACATTAGAAACAGTTTGGAGCCCTTTTTTGGTTGCAGTAATTTTAGAAGTGCAGTTTGTGAATGCCCATACTCTTTTTGAATACGTTTTTGTATTTGCATGCCCCTTCAATAATCCCCCCTTTACCCTTCCCTAAATCCCTCCTATTTAATAATACTCATTACCAATTTTCCAGCCACTCTCCCATGTTCCATATAGAAAAGATAGGCGAGACATAGGTGGAGGTCTCCGCACATAGGTTTGTGAATAGTATTTTGTAGTACATGATTAGTGCTATTGTAATATTACTAAATTTACGGTAAGGTGCATAGGCCCCATGTTTTTAAACCATATTTTTTTTTACATTAAATATAGCTTGAGTACAGCTACACTTCATATGTGTATATCTTAAATTTAATTAACAAGGAACATAGATGGGAAAATGTATGAGAATAATTGGCAATTCTATGGCAAATGTCACATGCAGGTGAGTACATCTGTAACGGTAACGAAAAAAGCAGTTCATGAATAATAAACATCTGCAGTATTAAAAAAATAATCTTCTAGAGGAGACACAAGTATTCACGAAGGTCTGTTATTCTGTTTGAACAGTAGATCTCTTGAGAAGGGTTTCCATCATTTGGTTGGCCATCAAGCCCGGCTTGCTTTGACCTTATGTATCCTGCTGTGGACCATTCATCATAGTCTCTTCGACACACTTCCACTATGGGGAGACTGCAGGCACCCAACTGATAGCTGTTCTCTATTTAGTTATACCAATGCCAACTGGTCAATTTTTTTATCCTTTCTTAAACCCTTTGTGCATCAATACCCAGTAGATTTGGTGCAGGACAATATTGGATCTTACTTTTCACTGAGTTCTAAGGTCTGTCACAAACACCCCTCCAATATTTGCAACACAGTGGGAATTACACATCAAATGGCCATTTGTTATCCCTATTCTGGCATATTATTAATTTATCCTGCCTTGTTCAGTCAAACATAGGTAGCATGCTCTGGGTTTTATATGACCTATACACCATGTGAAATTGGGACAGCTTGCGTCTGGTATTGCTAGATGTATTCACAATTAATTTAGTTGCTTATTCCATTCATCTAGTAGTATTTCCTCTCCACAGACCTTTTACCTTAAAAGTTTAGCACCAGCACAGCATTTCCTGGGTACTTGTCCACTGTAATACCAAATAAAATCAAAATAAAATCAATTCAATTTCATTTTATCTTCAGCCTTGAGCATATCATATTTTATTGCTCTATACAAGTGTGTGATAATTCCCTGGCTAAAAGTTGCAGTGTTCTAGATACCAGAGGATCTTCTGAAAAGTGTTCCCAGCCCTTCCTACCCACACTTTGCAATCTACCACATTGTAAATACTGTGCATTGATCACTCCAAACGCATCCTGCCCTTCTCTGAATGTAGTAAATCTACCAGTAGAGAACAGGTGCCCTGTTTAACCCATACCAATATTCATCCAATAAATGAAGGACATATCTCCCAAAGCAGATTTGAATGATTCTATTCCCCCTAATGGGGCCTCCAGAGCCCTTGTCAGTACTATCTCCAATGCAGTCTCACCAGTCTGAAGATGCATTATTATCTGCATTTCCCACATTTAAAAGTTTCTAACTCTAGATAGCAGTGTAGCGTAGGTAGAAGTTAAGCATCCAAACCTCTCCCATCCGCGATCTACAATTGCACAATCTTGCATTCTTTAATTTAACTGAATGGCCAGGTTGTGACCTTCCATATCTGGGAGCTGCAAACCCTCTATTCCTTATTCTGCTGAAGATATCCAGACTGACTCTGTTACTTTCCCCTACTCAAATCAATTTATACAATAGTCCATCCAATCTCTGAAAGATATCTCTAGCACAGATATACATATATACATATATTCCTAATCTAAATAAAGCCACTTACCGGTTACAATCATTTTAACGAAGGTGATCTGCCCTGCTAACCACAATAGAAGAAAGAAATCAATATTTTTCTGTTGATTCAGTCACTCACTCTGAGGGTGACCCGACCTCCCTGCACGGTTCAGGTGATGGACTGCGGGAAGCAACAATAATCAGTGAGTGACAGTGTGTCATCCTGTGACCATTGAGACCCCTTCTATTGCTGCCTTGACCTGCTGTGGTGGAGGTCAGCAGCACCATCGCAGAGGAGGATCTGCCAATGGCATAGAGGCTGAAACTGCTGACTGCAGGTGACCCCTGCCAAAAACCTGCAATGCTGCTGCTTTATTCATTAAATCAATGATGCTGTGTATCGTGACAGAGATGCTGCCCATGTGCTGGGAAAGTGCTTGGGACTTTGGATTTGTGTTTACAAAACTCAGACCGAGAAAATGATTTAACGTTGAAGCATGGTAACCCATGAGTCAGGGTGACAGAGAACATTACCTCCATCCTCCTGAGGGACTACCATCTATAAAAAGGTCTGGTGACTCAGTGGACTAATGCATCCACTACAGGGGCCTGTGTTCAACCACATGGTCACAGGTTTAAATCCTGGTGGGTCCACTCAGCCTTTCATCCATCTGAGGTTGATAAAATGTGTACCATTGAGTTGGGTAGCAATAAACATCTGTTATTCAGCACCATGATACCCTGTTAGTGGTGAACGTGTGCTTTACAAATACACAATGTTGTGGTGTTTTATGTTAAACGACTCCCAGCCCAGTACCCATTTCTGTACACTGAAAGGAACTGCCCCAAGTGCATTTCCTTTCAATCTACAAAATGTTAGATGAACAGATGGCAGGTATAGATCGTTTACAATGAGAGAAACCACTGTCAGGGTGGTTTCTTTCAATCTAAAAACAGAGTGGTGGATGGCTGCAGTTGGTTTTTATGGCCATTCACCAAACTTTTCAAACGTTTTTGTTTTTCTGAAACAAACTCCCAATTGGGAATTTGCTTCAGAAAAACAAACAACTTATGACCCCCGAACCCTGAGAGATTCCTCCCATGATGTGAGGGTCATTATTATTTTTCTGTCCCTCACTCCATGTTTTTCCTGGCCATTGCAGCAGGGGCGTAACACAGGCCCCCGCAGCCCCTGCTGTGTGGAGGGGCCTCCAACCTCCAGGGTGCCCCTTCAGCACTGCACTTTGGCTGGAGAGCTCCAGATTAAGTTCGGGGAGGGGCCCTCTACACACCCTGCAGGGGGGCCCCCTCAACTTTCGTTACGCCACTGAGTTGCAGACAGGATACAAAGGCATTGCATCGTTCAGTCAAGCCAGCTGCCAACATGAGGGAGAGGTAGCAGTGTGCCAAAAAAAAAAACTGCTGGCACCTCCTCTGCAGAAAAATAGTTGCACAGGGCCCACCCGCATAGGGCCTTAGGGCCTTTGCAGCTGGTTGTGATACCTCGAGACCCACTGCCTGCCTCTGCCATGACTGGGGCAACTGGAAGGTGACAAAAACATAAATCAGACAGTACGGGCAAAAAAAATTACAATAAAAACAGGGGGCAGGAAAAGTAGACAAAGTTAAAGATGGAAAAATGGGACAGGTGGGCAGTAAAAGAGTCAGTGTGGAGTTGAATAGTCAGGGGAACATTAGGGAACAGCTAGCCAGGAGCAGGATGAAATAGGAGTGTCACACACTAACTAAAATAGCCATTCACATGCATTTAGCGTCACACGCTTTTGTGCTATTTTTTAGCGCAAAAAGTGTCTTCATGCAATTGGTTGTGCGTGACACATTGGAGCCGCATTTCATGTAATTACACATAATTTTGCATTTTTTTAAAGTAATTTCCTGTAATCACACTTACAGAAATTATTCAAATTCCGCACACCGATACTAGCATTGCAATCATTTTGCTGCTAGGTTTGCTATCCCCAGCAGGCATACTAGGCTGGTGGAAAAGTGCTAGTGATTTTGCTGCTATTGAAAATACTGATGACGCTAGTTGGTTTTACTCCTCTGGACTGTTGGCTGTGTCCTCTCCTGGAGACCTGTCCTGTGACTCTGACTCTTCAGGATTGTTGACATTGTGTGCTGGAGTGTCATCGCGTGGAGGGTCATTGTTTGTATCCTTAAGCAGAGGCACGTAGCAGAAGCCTTCCATGTCAATGTCCAGAAAGTGAAGATCGTCTAGCCCAACAAATTGCCACAAGATTTCAACTGAAAGAGGGAGCCAAAGGTAGAGTTTTTAACTATGCGGATGCTGGTGACCACAGATAGGGTGCTTACAATAGTGTTCATCATTATGAACGCTCATCTAATCTATTGTGGTGGGTATAATACTCTAGTGGTCACTGATAATGAAATTCTCTACTCCCTCCCCAACGCCATTTCCAACTGTGTATGTAAGTAATATAAAGTCTTAATCGAGTCAGAAGATAAAACAATTGTAATGTTTCATACAGGTACCCCGATATAGGCTCAGGTTGTAATTAAACCTGTCACCTATATTTCCCCTGCCATTACACTACATAACGGTTCTTGGCACTGACCTTTTACCTAATTAAGGTAATGCATAAATTACGTTGGGTTTTCTCCGAAAACTAGCCTCATTCATTATGCATGAGGATTCTTGGAATCTCAGCAGGACTACCATCTCTTGCATAATAACTATGTATAAGGATAATTCCTTCCGTCATCGTAGTCTGAAACGACACAGGAAGGTAGATCCCCTGAGGGTACCACTTTGGGTATAAAAACACCATATCTTTGCTGAGGCAGAGAGAGGAGAAAAGGACTTTCATGCGGACACTCTGACACGAGACGCTAAGGTTCCTGCATGCAGTCACTTCAACTCACAGTGGTCTGACATCCCTCACGGGGTGTCTATCTGGAGACCAGGATGGGGTCCCACAGTCTCTCACTTCAGGTAATGGGGTTGGCGTTATCCTAGAGGAATTATTGGCTCCACGCCTACATACATGTTAGGTACACGTAGGTACATCTAGATAGGGTTGCATTGTGGGAGTACGCATTAATACTATCATGTATTTTTATACTTGCCTGTATTCATTGTTTTAGTACTATGGTAGGAAACTACCATCCTTTAACTCTATTGGTGCTTGCAATCATTTATATCTGTTGTTGTCTTATGGTTGTTTCAGCACACCTATTTTACAATATTATGACGCTGGTTCAATAAATACTTATTGAAAAACGTCCCCACCGTTTATTCTGAGTATTTCTCTGAGACAAAGTGACTGAGCGAAAAGTACTGTAATGTTTCCACAATTCTGAGGGATCAGGGTTGTCGTGTTCGATAGTTACCAAGAGTATTCTCTCTTTGGTAAGAGGGGTTTATAGTGGCACTGTGAGCTAGCTGGTATACAGGCAAACATACCCGGAGGGGTTTCTGGAATCAGTCTGGACACCAATCCCGCAGTGTATGTTGTCTAAATGCGCCGATCCTATAAAGATTTATAGGAACTACACAACACAATAGGCAAAAGTAAACAACTGAAAGAACCTTCAAAATGTTAAGATACATAGTAAAAGAAAAAAAACAAGTGTCTATGAAGAAGGTAAGAAAACAACAGTTCACCCAAAAGCGAGGACAAAAAAGAAAATGAAGAACAAATTGAGAAGAATTGGCACTAGTATAAAAAAGAAGAAAAAGAAAAAGTGAAAAATAAGGAAGCCCAGAATAGAAAGGGGGTAGATGAAATCAAACAGTCAGAAGGCCAGATTTGCAAATATTATATGCAAAGCCATTGCTTTAAATAGGCCGGTACTCACCGGTACGGAGAACCAGCACTTTTTAATTTTTGTTCCTTGAGTACCGGAACTTTTCCTAGGACGAGGAGAGTACCGGTACACACTGGTGCCTTGCCTAGACACAGGTGGTGCTCCTCGCATTTTATCGTGCCTTGGCAGCACTCTTCACACGACCCGCTCTGATTCTGCAATCCTGAGCTGAGATCGCACAGGAGCGCCAGAACAGCAGCTCTTGTTACCTGGACACAGCAATCTTTTCGTGCTTGTCTGCAACTCTTCCAGCAGCTGTGAGGCAGCAGGGTGTTTTGCTCACCCTTTGATCCTGCACGGTAGGAGTTGAGAGTCCACCATAAAACTAATGGACGAGGGTGTGGGGCGTATTCTTCAGGGCAGTACAGCTTTTTAGCATGCCATTGTTTTAAATGAATGTAAATGTGAGTTCATCAGCAATTTAAATGAGGCATTTTTACTTGAATGTAAATCCCCGTCCTTGCCGCCAATTTTATGATTACCCTCAAACAAAAAAACATCATAAAGGCAACACAATTTTTTTTGTTTGGTGCATTTAAACCGCTTGATTCACATGGGAAACCATGCATAACTCAAATGCGACAGGCAGCTCCTTGGAATGTCTTACACTTTCAGACAGTTCTAGATTTTAGCTGGTAATGCTTTTGCATGCTGGAACTCGTAGTGACCCTTTCTCATTATAAGTAAGGGTTTCTAAAAATTCCAGCATAAACAGCTTTGATGGCAAAATTCAAAGACGGTTTTGAACATACCTTTACTAGTAAATGCTTTATAAATCATTATTAGGGCCACAACCGTTGGACAGATACTTCCGATTTTCTTACACTGCACTTGAATTTCTTGCATATAAAGTTTGAAAAGGTTAAAAACCTAGCCCCGCCCCTAGTCCCGAACCACACTCCACCCCCCAGTCCACCGCTCCTTTTGGTGAGTACCTGCACTTATCTTTTTCCATTTAAAGCACTGTGCAAAGCTACGCGCCACAACAAATGTTGCTGCGCTGTTGTGTGTTGCACAAGCGAAAAAAAAGTACAAAGCCATGTATTAAGATTGGCACGTTTTTGCTGTGATCCCTTGCACTGGTGCTCCAACTATGCTGCCTTGAGCGGTGCACAGACTCACAACATTGTGAGTGTGTAATATCGAGCATAAGATTTGTACTGGAAACATTACATTTCAATCCGAATTCCTATGCTTAGATAAACTCATCAGGACCCCACGCAGAAGTCTTCAGCACACATGAAGTGCATGGCTTTTTTAAGAAAGAAAAATACATTTCTGCATGGTAACGCCTGCCTCAATGAAGTGTTATGTTTTTAGCAAAACCCAGACAAGCTATCTTAGCAGATCAGACTTCGCATCAACACGTATTGGTTTTCAGCTTATTAGCTTAAGTAACACCCCGTAAAGCCCCTTGAAGTGACGCCAACTACCACAAATTCTTTTTTACACTGTCAGCTTTTCAGTACAAAATACCTTGGGAGATTAAGGGGGGAGAGGGGGCCAAGCCGACACCAAACTCCTTTATTGTGTGTGAAAAAGGCCGCTTTATTGAAACAGGTGCATATCACAATTTAACTCCTTGGCCACTGCCTTACAAAACTAACGCCTCGCTATACAATAACCTCCTGACCCCTTGTGTTTTCCCCCCACCCCTACGATCCCCACATCATTTCCCCCATCCCCCAAAATACAACATAACATTCCATAACCAACATATAACCCAATCCTACACCATGTAACCTTTCCCAACTCCCAAACTCCCCTGACCGTAACCCCTACCTGCCTTTAGTGCAACTGTAACTAACCAACCTCTAATCTAAACTTATCCAACCTGTCTACCCTTTACCTGTCCCTGGACCCACATTACCAAACCTCTAACAACAAACTCTAGCCAATCCCGGCCAACTGTCAACCACCCCGCTTGCACCTGCTCCAAGCGACAATACATCCAACAGCCCCTATGTACCTGTTCCAACAAATGCTGCCCCCAAAACCCGCAAAAGTGCAGACCCAAAACCCCTTGAAACAGTCCCCCTAAAACCCCTCTAACCATAGGGAGGGTGGGTGGGGAAAAACTTTAACTAGCGCACCCAGCCACCAGGTCACCAAGCCTAAAATGGTGGCTGGGAATCGCGCGTTTTGTATATATACCCCTTGGGCTACTACCCCTGGATTTTGGCTACATTTGGGCTATCCTTCAAATGTAGCCCAATTATTTACAAAATGGCCGTTCGGCCACGCCCCCCTCTCCCCCCTCCCAACCTGCCCGGGCGGCAGACCTCGCGGTGCTCGGCTGCCCCCCAGGCTCCCATTGGGAGATTAAGGGGGGAGAGGGGGCCAAGCCGACACCAAACTCCTTTATTGTGTGTGAAAAAGGCCGCTTTATTGAAACAGGTGCATATCACAATTTAACTCCTTGGCCACTGCCTTACAAAACTAACGCCTCGCTATACAATAACCTCCTGACCCCTTGTGTTTTCCCCCCACCCCTACGATCCCCACATCATTTCCCCCATCCCCCAAAATACAACATAACATTCCATAACCAACATATAACCCAATCCTACACCATGTAACCTTTCCCAACTCCCAAACTCCCCTGACCGTAACCCCTACCTGCCTTTAGTGCAACTGTAACTAACCAACCTCTAATCTAAACTTATCCAACCTGTCTACCCTTTACCTGTCCCTGGACCCACATTACCAAACCTCTAACAACAAACTCTAGCCAATCCCGGCCAACTGTCAACCACCCCGCCACCCAGGAAAAGGGGGGAAGTGTCGGCGACTGCGCCTCTTCCTCCCCTTTTTCTGCCCCCCCACGCCCCGCGACCCCGCATGACCTAACGCCTATAAACTCCCAACAGACGCGCCAACACTTCTCTCAACTCCAAAAGATACAGATCCATTCCCATCCTGGACAAGTGCACCCCGTCATCCCTGAACATCTCCCGCGCATCGTATCGAATGTCCCCGTGTGCCACGCGGTCAATCCCCAAATGCCGACAAAACCTCACCATCTCCGTATTAAGTTTCCGTCGCGCCTTATCTACCGCACCTGGGTTCACCGCCCCCCTCCAACTCCTCCGGGGGACAAACTCCGTCCACACAATCGAACAACCCGCCCAGCTCTCTTTGATCAAAGCCAGATCCTTCTTCATCGCCCGCATTAGGGCCAAACCAGTCTCCCTTACCATGTCGTTCTCCCCCAAATGAAGAACCAATACATCTGGGCACCGACCCGCCCTTAAGATCCCATTCAACACGGGCACCAGTTCCTTCCAACGCATCCCCCCCCTACCCCTCCACCCCACAGAGAAAACGTCTTTATTAAAACCCAACTGTTCCCCAAAGTAATTCTCCTGCGCCTGCAATTGGGCCCTCCTCACGAACGAATGCCCCACAATCCAGATAGACATTGCTCGGGCCAGGGGTCCCATAACCGAACCTGAAAAGAAAAACAAGAATGAAAACCTAACCACAACCTCTGAAAAATTTCACTGTCCTGTGTAAAGTCCCTCTTTGGCCTGTTTTACAGTGGCCCCCCACCCCCCGGCTCGCTGCGCACATAACGCTGGTAGCAATTTGAAGACCATCTTCCCAACTTCATGATTTCGCCCCTGTCCCAGCCCCTCGCATGCGCCTCCGACGCTGCCCCGATGCGAAACGAGTGCGTGCCAAAACCCTTTTCCTCGACCCCCAGCGTCCTAAGTGCTTTCCTCAGTACTGCCAGCAATTGTGAAGCTTTAACGCCTCGCCCCTGCTGATGGGAGAAGACCAGTCCCCCCAGACCCCCAGCGCACGCCCTCCACCGCATACCCCAGCGGAACGGACACACCCCCGTGGATCGCCCTTTCCTCAACGTAACCCACTTCCCTCGACTCTTCTGGTCAGTCTTTGCCTTTCGCAGCCAAATGCTCACCACCCGATCCCCAAATGATACTTCCTCCCAGGTCAAACCCCGGTCCGCTTTCGACCCCAGCAGCTCTGATACCCGAAACGCCCCAAAAAACATCCAAGACATGAGTGTGGCGAACAGCAAGGCCTCCCTACCGTCCCAGCACACCGCTGGCAGAACCCCCATCACCCTACCTAAGAGTTCCCATGACAGAGGCCTCCGCACTTTGGCCACTCTCCCACATTCCCGCGCCCAGCCTTCCAAAATCCGCGTCCCCAGCTCCCCCGCGGATGGCGCATAACCCCACAACAGTTTGCCGATGAACGCAACCCCCGCCAACTTGCCCACTATCGTCACCCTTGTCAAACCCCTCTCCACCAAATCCAGAATAAATTGCACCACGTCCTCCCGTCTCTCCGCCTCATAAGCCCGCCATCTCGCCCCTGAGTGAACAAACTCCTCCCATGCCGCCCTGTATGCTATTTTCGTTGACCGCGCCAAAGAACCTAGAACCAATTGTAGCATCCGGTATTGCCTACTTCCCAGAGTTGGCTTGGCATCCTGGTCGGGTTCCCGTCCGCGTCCTTGGCGAGCCCACGGAATCTCCCCCACTGTGAACGAGACAAGGCATCCGCAATGTCATTGTCCACTCCTGGCACATGCACCGCGCGAAACGCAATATCATGCCTCAAACAACCCAGCACAAAAACCCGCAACAGCTTAAGCACCTGCGCATCCCTCGCCGACTGCCTGTTCACCACCTGTACCACTGCCATGTTGTCGATCCTGAACGTGACTTTTTTGTGGGCTAACAAAACCCCCCACAGTGTGACTGCCACCACTAAGGGAAAGAATTCCAAAAACGCGATGCTCCTGCCGCCCTCTAACCAGTCCTCGGGCCAGGGCTCCGCACACCATCTCCCCTGCCAATACAGACCAAATCCCTTGCTTCCCGCTGCATCCGAGAAAATCTGTACGTCCCATACCATGTCCACCTCCCTCATCAAAGGCACCCCATTGAACTGGTGCAGGAAAAACTGCCACATGCGCAAGTCCTCTCTCACCCCTGCTGACAACCTCACATGATGGTGCGGAGGCCTCTGCCCCTCCAGTGCGCGCCCCAGTCGCCTGCAGAAAGTCCGCCCTACTCTGACCACCCTACAAGCAAAATTGAGATGTCCCAGCAACACCTGTATGTCCCTGACCGTCACCTTCTGTCGTGCCAACACCTCGGTCAGCAAACTCAACATGTTCCGTTTCTTTTCCTCCGGGAGGCGCGCCTCCATACGTACCGAATCCAATTCAATACCAAGGAATGCCAGTGCCGTACTGGGGCCCTGCGTTTTTTCCGGGGCCAGCGGCACGCCCATGTCCCCCATGATCTCATGGAAGCTGTCCAGACCCTGCTGGCAGTCCGCGGAGTCTGAGGTGCCGACAAAGAAAAAGTCATCCAAATAATGTGTGACACCTTGGTGACCCGTTCGTTCCGTAAACAACCATTGTAGGAACGTGCTGAAGCATTCAAAGAGTGCGCAGGACATGGAGCAGCCCATCGGCAATGCCTTGTCCACATACCAGTGACCGCCGAATTGTATGCCTAACAGATCCCAGTCATCTGGATGCACTGGCAGCAACCGGAAAGCTGACTTGATGTCGCACTTTGCCATCTGTGCCGCTGCGCCCGCGGACACCACCAGTGCCATGGCCACGTCAACCGATGAATATGACACAGTGGCCGCGCTGTCCGCAATAAAATCATTGACCGACCCACCTTCTGGCCATGACAAATGCTGAATGAGGCGAAACTGTCCCACCTCCTTTTTAGGCACCACCCCAATGGGTGACACAATCAAATTGGGCAGAGGCCACTCGCAAAATGGTCCCGCCATGCGGCCTTCCCGTACCTCCTTGTCTAGTTTTGCCTGTACTACTTGCGGATGCTCCCTCGCTGATCGCAAATTATCTGCCCATCTCCGAACCCTCGGCCCCTCGTACCCCAATCTGAACCCCTCTTGAAACCCCAATCTCAGTGTTTCCGCCGCCGCCCTGTCCGGATAGGCCCCCAGCGCCCCCACCAGCTGCTCTACCCTAACCGGAGTACGAGCCCTTTGCCCCAGCCCCCTTCGCCCCCCTCCCTCCTCCTCCCTGCTGTGACTGCTGCTGAGCTCCAGCCTTAGGGGCTCCCGCCTGCCAATGCTGCCCGCTCTGGCCCGGACCTTGCGTCCCCCAACACTTGACCAGCGGATGGCGCTTGCCGCAGCTCGAGCATTCGTGCCTAAACTTACAATATTCTCTCGTGCATAGTCCTTTGTTAAAGTCCCAGCAAGCCCCTTTATCTCCTGTCGTCCCTCTGCCAGCTCCCCCCACCCCCCCGCGGGTGGGACCCCCTCGAAAGGGCTGGTACACGAGCGGCAGCCCGCTGGCTGTAAATATAGTCTTTCCCGACCCCGCCAGGCCCATGGTATGCTGCCAGAGATCCGTATCCAACTCTCCCCATTTTGCCTCCGCATCCCATGCCATGCGCGCCCGGAATTCCTCATCATACTGAGCCCAGGCATATCCGCCCCCTGTAATCTGTGCCTTCCTAATTACGTCCATGTATTTAAACATGGCCACTGACCTCTCCGGAAACTTCTCGCAATACACGCTGGCATATATCAGAAAAGCCGCTGTCCAGTTTTCTATTGTCAGCGGCACCTTAGGCCTTTTTGCGAGCTCAAATTCCTCTTCCTTAGATCCCTCCTTCGCCCGGACCTCTCTGTGCAGGAGTTTAAGTATCTCCACATATTCCCCTTTCCAAATCCGTTCCTTCGTTGTCAACATCAAGTGCGCCCCCAAGGGCTTGGTCACTCCCATATATGGTAACCGTTTTACCTTCAATTCCTTACTTTCCAGTTTTGCCTCCTCTGCCTTTGCGTCCCCTGTCCCCTTCTCGCTTGTCCCCTCCTTCTTGGTCTGCCCGCTGTCACCCTGCCCTACTCCGTCCGTGCCCACAGCCACATCAACCACATACGCGCCTTTGCGCAGTCGTTCCCCAACCCCCCCCTCCACCCCCGCCCCCCCCACTCCTCTCGACACCATCCTTGGCCGCCCGAGCAAATGTGCATTACCTGGCGCCAGTGTCTCCGTCCGTCGCTCATCCCGACGTCCAGTCCTGGGAGCCGAGCTGCTTTCCCACCGTGATGTCCGACCCGTGGGCTGCGCCTGGCGTCGTGACACCTGTAAGAAACTAGTCACAACATTACTCGGCCCCCCGTCCCTACCGTCTCCCACCTCACGCAACTCCCCTTCCTCCATACTCTCCTCCTCATAGTCCAATTCCTCCTGTCCTGCACCCCCAGCGTTCCCCGCTGGACCTGCCACCTGCTGCTTAGGAAAACAAACAACATTCCTTTCGGTGCTCCTCCGTCGCTGCCCCCCGGGGCGCAGTAACCCCGTGGGTGTTGGGGCCGGCGAGCCCGTCTCGGGCCTACTTGTGCCAGCCGCGTCGGGATCCCTCGCCGGTACTGGGCACGCCGCCCGAGGCTCCACCCTCCCTTCTCCTTGGCGTCGCCAGGCCGCTCCCAGCCCTGCCAAGTCCGGTACCCCGCGCTGTTCCCGCTGCCTCTCCGCTACCTGCAAAGGAAAGGAATGGTCTGGTGTGCTGGGCCTACCTACCTTCCTCCTGCCATCCCATCCCCGCTTGCCAGCCCCCGACGACTCCGCGACCCACGCCTTACCCACCGCGCTCAAATCCGCCCCGTCGTCGTCCTCCCCCTCACCCTCGTCCCCGTCGCTCCACTCCCCCTGTCCACTCCATCTCACCCCGTGCCCGCTCGACTCCCCTCCGACCGCGCCACCCCCCCCACACCCCTCCCCCCTCCCTGCCGTCTCCCCCGCTCTGACGCCCCCAACCCCCGCCAACCCCTCTGCCCAGGACTCAAAGATATCCAGGCCTCCCCAGTCCCTCTCACTGCCCTCCGACTCGAATAGCACTGGGGATTCTCCCCCTGCTGCTTCCCCCTCCAGGGCCCCCCCTACCTGCTCCCACTCTCTGACAGTGCGCCCCCCCGCGCCCCTGCCCCTCTCCCAGGTGCTCGCGTCAAACCCCCCCCCGCCCCTCCCCGTTTCCCCCCCAGCCGCCACATGGCCCAGCGCGATCGCCACCCCACTGAAAGCCGCGCTCCCCCCCCTCCCCTGACCCCCCACCGTCTGGCTGACCGGTCGATCCGTGCCCGAGCCGCCTGCCCCCCCCCGCCCCCCCACACTCCCCAATACCGAGCCTTCCGACCAGGGGGCCGCGCGCCTCCGCGCTGACCCGGCCCCCGATATCCCCCCGCACTGCGCGCTCCCCCCGGGACCTTCCCCCAGCTCCTCGTCCTCCTCCACGTGTTCTCCCCGCCCCCGCGCGCTCCGCGATCCTCCCCGCGTCATCGTCAGGCCCTCCGCCGAGCAGCCTCTCGCCGTCGCCCTGGAAACGGACGCTCCCCGGCTTCCGGAGCGGCCCGCGTACGATCTAGGCCTCGCCTGGTAGGCGGCCGGAGCCTTCCCCCGTCGCGTCGCTCGTCCCCGCCCCCTCCCCAACTCCAGTCCCGTCTCGCTCCCCTCCTCCACACACGCTGACCCCGGGGCAGCGCTCCTGACATATGCGCTGCCCCTGTCACTCACCGCTCTCCTCAACGGACTCCCGGGTGGCGAACAAGCCGCGACGGCGGCCGCCACCCCCGCGGACGCGCGCCTCGCCGGGCGCTTCGTCCAATTGGCCTCCTGCACCAGCAAGTCCATCCTCCCCGCCTCGCTCAACAACCGAATAGCCTCCAGGACGCGATAGTCGCCGCAAGACATGCCGCCAGGTACGTGTCAAACTCCTTACTCACGCCTAATAATACACCAGAAAACCTTTAACTAGCGCACCCAGCCACCAGGTCACCAAGCCTAAAATGGTGGCTGGGAATCGCGCGTTTTGTATATATACCCCTTGGGCTACTACCCCTGGATTTTGGCTACATTTGGGCTATCCTTCAAATGTAGCCCAATTATTTACAAAATGGCCGTTCGGCCACGCCCCCCTCTCCCCCCTCCCAACCTGCCCGGGCGGCAGACCTCGCGGTGCTCGGCTGCCCCCCAGGCTCCCATTTTGCCTTTAAAAGTAAATCCCTACATGCCGCTCTGCGCCATTTTAGGACGGTGCAAGGCCTTGATAAATATAGCATAGGAACAGTAAAAAAAAGTGACTGGGTGTTTTTCTTAGTGACTGATCTTTCCTGTTGTTGCCTTCCTGGCTCCTCTCTCTCATCCGCTGGCAATGGTACAGCAAGGGCAATCACACGATTTATGAAAACCATGGGCTCGTTGATTTCTGTTTGGACAGGTAAGTTGGACATCCCGGACCATTCAACCAACGACTGGACAAAATGGTGGAAACGTTTTGTCATGACATTTTCCAGCTGATCTGATTGACAGAGAAAAAAAAACGGTGATTGAAAATGGCGTGAAACATTTTGCAATGCCATTCGCAGGAAAATGGCGAATTTTATTTTTTTGCAATTTTATATAGCAAAAACTCGAATAGAATGTATTGGAGGCCTTTACATGAGCACCATTTACATTACATAAAGACACATTCATTTTTAGTTGGCACGGAGAGGTTAACTGATTTGCCCAGAATTACAAGATTTAAGCCAAAGTCGAGACTCGAACCTGGTTCTCCAGCATTAAAGCTGGCAGCTCGGACCGTTATGCCACCTGCTCTTACCGGAGGCGTAATATGCTTTTGACTAAAAAAGGTACATAGCAGTAGCTCATACATAACCTATCTCCTATGATGATTCTGACATATGTTGTTTACACATTGTAGATTTGAACGGCGCTGTCTTGAAAGGAATAGCTTCACTTTCGTAAGATAAATCACTAGTCATAGAACCGTGACAAGCAAGCTTGAGTTCCTGCAGGTTTCTGTACAGACCAATTCACTCAAGAAAGTTCTGTGCTCAAAACTCCTTAATTCATTGTGTAGCTAATCATGTGTTCGTTTCCCGCCGCCTTCCTAATTTATCACCTCAGAACAAGAGAGCCCTCTAGCAGGCTGGCCCTTTCCCAAGCCTGGAGAAGCGATCTATCAAGACAACACGACAGTGGTATGTTTATCGTTGAGTAGAGCGTGCTTCGGGGTGGTGCCAGCCATTCTGCCCTTTGATATGGAGCCTGGCGAGCTGAGTTCAAAGTGTGACATGTGTTTATGTTTATTGGATGAAGACATGGAGACTTTATTTGTAGTGTAACCTAAGAACCCTCTCAACAGCCATAGCAGCTGAAACATACATCTAGTGTGTCATTCTTATGAATGGAAAGGAATAATTGGTTCCATATGTTCTTGGAAAGTTTTAAAAATGTACAAAACAATCGTGCAAATACTAAAATTGTCCCCAAGTACATCAATAGTTACTGCTGGAAAAATTATGCCCCGGATTACACATTTCTGATATTGCAGTGACATTTATTATGCAGATCCAGCTTTGGTTTAGGATAGTTTCAGGGGCATACGTTTCAGCGACCGACCATGTGACATGGAATTTAAGCATGTTAGTAAGTGTGGTATTGGTGTTGCCTAACAGCAAATGAATAATGCTTGTTCTAAACAGGACATCTGAGTTAAAAGCTGCTTTTTACTAAGTCTGCCATCAACGACATGCCTCTTGCAATGAGAGAATATGCCTTGTATCAACTCAATTCATGCTTTGCTAGCCTAATGTGTCTGTCAAGTCTTGGGTCGGCCCACAGCATTTTGCCAATGTTCACATTAGCTCAACTGCAACAAATTCGAAGGTTTCATCCTGGGCACCACACCCTCCATCTGGGACGACTCTGGGTGGCCTGCTGCACTCTGAATCCTCCCACACCCACCGACCATGCACGTAACCAAGACATCATCCCCGACTCCTCGCACTCAATGAACCGCCAAAGCATCGCTGTCTCATCCTCCTATTTCCACACGCTCCGCACGCTTTGAAAGATCTTCAAGTGGATCCCCACCGAATCCAGGAGAACAGTCACCCAGTCGCTTGTCAGCAGCAAGCTTGACTATGGCAACGCACTCTTACCGGTGCCATCCAAAAGAAACTGCAGCACATCTAGAAAGTTTCTGCCAGACTTTGTGTGTACTCCAATTACCCTGGTTCCATGTGAGTAGGGTCTCCTTTGTTCCTTTTTCTCGAGACTTATCGTGGACATCCCTCGCTGCATTCACATCTTCAGTCACCTGAGAAACCTTCACTGGCTCCCTGTCAACAAAAGAATCACCTTCATGCTCCTCACGCATGCCTACAAAGCCCTCCAGAACTCTGGACCTGCATACCTCAACCACTGCCTCTCCTTCTACACACCCACCAGACATCTCCGACCCACCCAAATGGCACTGGCTACTGTCCCACAGATCCGCAAGACATCAGCTGGAGGAAGATCCTTCTCCTACCTCTCTGCAAAGACCTGGAACTCCCTGCCTCTGCATCTCAGGCAATCATCGTCACTGCCTCAATTCAGGAAGGACCTCAAGACCCAGCTCTTCGACTGAACTGCAGAACACCCTCTCCCTCCCAGCGCCTTGAGACCCTAACGGGTGATTAGTCGCGCTTTAAAAAAAACCTGATTTATTGATTGTGATCAGCAAGATAATAGTTCCGGTAACACACATTGCAGTAATAAATTGTAATACAGTTTGTGTGCCACACCTCTGCAGTACTGAAAGTAATAGTTGCTACTGTTACCCAATATATGTCACTCAAAGCATACCAGGCTATACCTGGCATGTCAGGATTCACGCTCATCACCTCATCACTTTGGGAACACGGCAAATTGTCAGCAATGTGACTTTAGCTCAGTCAGCCATCCTGAAAGCTTATGCACGATAGGCACTCACAGTGCCTTTTGTGCCCTGCAGTTCATCTGTGGCTCTCTTCCTGTTATCAGTGAATATGTAGCTCCCCAAGGAAGCCAGGCAGCCATTGCCCGAAGCATACATTCGAGAAACATTCTGAGCTCATCTTACATAAAAACAAATGATACAGATGAATATAGCAACTCTTGGTAGACAGGTAGGTTCACCTAGATGATTCTTTCACTCCTGGTAGACCCCAATCACCATTCACTGATCATCTATCAGTGGACCCCATACATCTTTTACGGTTGTTCTGTGTCTTCATATCTTCAGAGAATGAGCTTCTATCACACCAGGGGGCACTCTGTACACCATCAATGACATGACATGGTTCGCAGGGACTACCTAGTCTCCAGGGTTTCGGACCCCATTGCTCCATGGTGTGACCCATATAATGTTTTAAATGACAGCTTAACAGTGCCTTCATATGGAAGGTCTGTATTATTTGTGGGTGACCTCCCACCCAAAATCCTATCAGTAGTAGTTCTTCCATTGTTTAGATCAGGGTTCTCCAAAGTCGGTCATGGAGGGCCGGGTCCATGCCGTATTTTTAGCATATCCCCATTCAGATAAATGTAGTTATCTCAAAAATCTTGCATGGATCTAGCCTCCAGAACTGACTTTGGAGAACTGTGGACTAGATTAACAAGCCTTAAAATAATGGCCAATTAAGAATAAGGGCTATCAATTCAAACCACTTGAATTGCCAACCTACATAAAAGACGTAGGGACTGATGTACAAAAGAGTGTAACGTATTCTATGTCTATGAGGAAATGCGTTAATACTTAAGGTCCTTGATAGGCTATACTGGGATGCTAACCCATCGCCTTCACTGCAGCATATGTTCTCTTCAGTGAGCCATCCTGCCGGCTTAGGACAGATGGGTACTCACTAGGCCTCTTTTTTTCCCCACGGTTTACTCATCCATATTTTCTTATTGGCAGTGAAAGAATGGCTTAACGATGGAGATGTGCAGCTCTCGCCACACACAGTGAAAGGTGCTGCACACAGATTGGCAGATGATTTGCCCCTTCATAAATCTCTATATATTAATGGTTTTTTTCATCAGATGTCCGATGCCAGAATGGGCATTATGGCTATTTAAAGTGCATTTTAGAACATTTCTAGAATAGAGTTTCTCTCGGTATCAACCTTGTTGCAGTTTTTTTTTCTTTTTACGTGCTTGTGATGGAGCGCAGAAACCCTGGTAACGGGGAAAGCAAACCCGTACCGGTATCCTCCCTGCGTCACAGACCCGATGTCACACAAACTCATTCACCCATGCAGTCTTTTGGTGGGGCCCTTAACACCAACACTCACACTAACCATTCACCGGTCTGCACACAGTTGGAGGGATGAGCGGTTCAAGCACTCGACATGTGAGGGGAACACCTTATAACCTATAGGGAAAGAAAAGTTAATTTACAAAATATACATCAATATCCCTTCCACCTACAGATCTCAATCCTAAACATCAAGGCACTCCTCCCACGTGGTCAATGGACCAAATAGTTGGATTGGTTGATGGTGATCTAGAACCAGCTAAAACACATTTTAAGATTTAGATCTTACCCTTCTTAATAAACCACAAACTCATTCCTTGTTAATCAATATCTGTTTTATCTAAAATTTCTTTGAAGAGTTAAATTTGCGTTTGGAAAGTTCATATCAAATTTCAAGTAAATCGCAGAACCTCATATTTACCTAATCTGGCTATCTGAAGTCCTCTAAATCATTGGGTCTGCATATTCAAATCTGTCGTCATTCGTCTAAAAGTTCAAAGTTCTTTGCTCAGCACGCTACAGTCTCGAAAGATCGGTAAAGACCAGAGACATGCAAGCATCTGTCAGTGCCCATAGAATTAGGAAAAGTTCGCAGTCATCAGGTAATTGAACAGCATCCGGACCATCTAAGATTCAGGAAACCGCAGCAGTCACCCTAAGTAGTAGAGTTCGCGTAGCGTCACCGTCGTTGTCATCGGAAAGAACGATTGAGACCCTCTCCATTCTACCGTGTATTTTTATAATAAAATCAAAGCAAGAAGATACATTTTGTTATTTTACTATGGTCGTGATTGGTTGGTTGAGATCGTTCGATTTAGTCTTTTTGGGATTTTGGTACAGTTCAAGGGGTGATGTCACAAGTCAGTCCGTTCTGGTTTTCTGTGAAAGTCTATTGTCTTTCGTCTTGGCCGTCATCCCACAGTGTCCTTGTTTTAGTACACAGAGATCAGGGTCCACGACGAAGTCTGGAAGACTTTGTCGCTTCTGCTCACTTCACTCCATGCCTCGTGGGTCAGTGGCCCCTTCTTTGTGTCGTGTCGGCGGCCATTTTAGAATTTAGGCCCAAATGCCAACTTAAGCGAAACAAACACAAAAGAGTAATTAAGGCATAGAAATAATAATAATAAATCTAATGTTAACCCTTTACTAATCCCTATATGTGCTTGTATTTATCTAGCGTATAGCAACATTTAAAGCATTTATATTCACCCTTTTGGTCCTCCTCTCGAGCAACATTACAGAGACATCACAAAAGCAACATATATAATGCAGTATTCTATTTATTACATATACTACTGTTAATATGCATACAGATTTTAGTCATAAAGGTTATTTAGCCAGGCAATATGCAATCCCACGTGTAATTTGGACATTAGTAGTGTTGGTTTAATATTCATGCAAACTCATCTAATAATTATAATTAATGGATTATTCCATTAGTATTTTCATGCAGAATGGGGGAGGTATACAAACTTTTGTACTACCCGCTCCATCATCCCCCCTTTAGTGATTTTATCTCCACACCATTAAATTTTGCATCAATTTGTCAAGAAAGTGTAATGAATTCCTTTAGTTAGTTTACATCTCTGTTTCCCCAATTTCTTCTCTTCTAGCTGTTTTATACATGCTTTCCTTAATCTCTTCTAATTCTACTTCTTCAAATTCCCTCTCTTGTCTCTTATTCTGCCTTCTTTTCAAATTTTCTCTTTTTAACTTTTTCTGTATTTTCTTTCTTTTATGACACAGACATCCTAATCTTAGAATGAATACTATAAAGATCACACAGGTTAATGGAAATAAGATCCTACCTATAAAGGTAACACCTAAGTTTAATAAGAAATCTTTAATAGAAGAAAGTTTCTTCCCAATCTTTTCCCAAACACTTTCAACCTCCAGTGGTGTAATTTCCTCATTCAATTCAGTTATATTCTTAATGTAGATTTTCAGATCTTTACTTTTGTCAGGAATGTCAGTACAACAATGTTAGACTTTCAGCATTCCACAGACTCCACAGACTCCACCCTCTTTTGTCAATAATATAGGTCAAGTCGATTTTGCATAACCATAGCAAGCATGGCAACCATTTCAGTATTTACCAATAAAATCCTCCAGCGGTGCTTGTTGACAAGCGATCCACTACTGTTGATAATTTTCTAATTTTGTGTGCATTCAGAGATATTCCCACTGCTGGTATCAATGCTCCAAAGCTGTCTCCTACAATTTCTGACCAAGATTCTCTCTTTCTACGAGCTAATAGACTACCTAACTTATGTACACCATCTTCTCCTCTTCCCATGTGGAATATCTTTGGAAAAACCAGACCTACATAACATGTGCCATACCAATGATCAGGCAACCGATAATATGCCTTGTTCCCGCAGATAAAATATAACCCAGGAAAAACTGGATCATTTCCTCCTTTAAATCCCCATCCACCCATGATTCAGTATGTATCATGGCATTCACTGTTACCTACAAAGTAATTATCATATGCAGTTTGATTCCTTCTAATACACAACTTCCCTTTCTGAGGCCAATCTAAAGCCATGGTTGGACTAGCTTCTCCCTTCAAATGTTTTTCCATTTCAACATCCCAGACTGTCTTTTCCTCTTTTCTCTCAGATGCTTTCTTTTGCATTTTCAGTCTCCTTTCTTCAACCATATCCAAGAACGTCTTTTCTTCTTTCTTTAAACTGCAAGTCAAATTATTTCTAAAAATATATTCTAATGTTAGTTCCTTAGTTTCTAAGAAAAATTCACCCAACACCTTTGCGGGCTTTACTTTATTTAATTTGTTAATCGCAGGTACTTGTGAAAATATGTTATCTACATCTGAAAAATAATATTCTAATTTCCCTATTTGGTAAAACAAACTAGCTATTACACTATATGTTATTCCATACGTTACAGGGCGGTGATGGTAGGTCACTCCCTCCGATACAGATGCAGGTAACTGCATACAAACGTAGCAATCCCTCACATCCATTGTCTTAACATACTCATACAAAAGTTTCAAAAACACATTGTTAGAGAAATCATTTATAGACCTGTCTTTATGTAGATAGTTTCTATCTATTCTAGTCGGATATACTTTCTGAACCTTCTCTATATTAGCTTTATTCTCACTATGTCCTTTTATTGTGTCTATTGTAACCTTAAATGAAATCAGTAATGTTAACACACTCCATAGAAGCATTAGTAATCCTGTACAACAACAACACATTTTAAACCATCTCTTTAAAAATACACATTTAGCTTTTCTTCTTTCAGTGTTTGCCATTTTTGCAAAATGATCAGTGTCTTTTGACTTAGCCTCTTCTACTTCACAACTAGTTTTGTCTAACCCAAGGCTCTAAGCACCTACTTGGTTCTATCAGTTATGTCTTTTCCTGTATTCTATTTTCTTTCCATTAGCAGCACTTTTGTCTTGTTCAGTTTGGCATTTGATCGTCTTTCACCTTTCTCTTATAATCTTGATACAGAACTTCCTGAACATCCGTCTCTTCTCCAATATCGGAAAAGATAACTCTCAGGATTTCCGATTCTGCATCTTCCTCAACCACTTCTGGTACAGTCACCTCTGGATTTTCTTGGCTATCCGCCTCTTCTTTTATTTCAGGCAGGGCCACATACGACCATTCTGGAGACTTATACTTCTGGTTGGGCTTTCTTGTTCTTTTGTTTTCGTCTTCTGTAGTTATTTTTTCATTTTTCGATTTTTCCTGACTTGATACTTCATTCACCTGCTCTGCTCTTGGTGAATTCACTCGTGTCAGTCGATATCTTAATCTCTTTATCTTGTTAGGCCAGATTTCATCTCTTGCTGATCTTTTCGATTTATTTCCTTTATCATTCTTCTCAGCTCTCCATGCTCTTTTTCTCAGGACTCGACCTTCTGGTACTTCCTCTTCTTTCTTCTTTTGATTCTGTTTCAACTTGCTTTTTGCTTTCAGCTGTTCTTCTTTTCACCACTTCTTTTAATTTCCCTACTTCTGTCCCTCCTCGTCTTTCTTGCACAATATCTTCCTGCTGACTAACTGTCCGTTCTTCTAAATGGATGTTGGAATTCCCTACAACTCCTCGGGGGTCTTCCTCAAGAATCTTTCCCTCACTTTCTGTATCTGGCACCTGTTCATCTATTTTTGTTACTTCAGGTGGAATTTCTCTCAGTTTTTCATCAGGAATTTCCTTATCAATAACTGGTATCAGAAATCTGTAACCTCCTTCTCAAGGGAATAGTCTCCGGGGGCAAATGTCAAATTTGGCTCTGTCTCCCCCCTTTCAGGATTTTCTCTTGTTCTTACTTCTTCAGCATCCGATTCAGAGCTACTTTCTGACTCGTCATAATATTCTCGTTCTTGATTATCCACTGGATTTGGGATTCTCAATGTGTGACTAGCATGGATTAAGTTCTTGATCCCAGCACACTTCACAGCTGTTGTTGTAGTCAAAATCACTTGTCGTGGTTTTCCCCAACGTGGAACTAGACAGTTCCTTCTTCTGTGTGCTTTGATTCTCACCCAGTCTCCTGGGCTCAGATCATGAGCTTGCTTCTTTTCAAGGGTGGTGGCATCCGATCCAACCTGATGAAACACAGAATGAACTGCGTCAGCCAGCCACTTACAGTAATCCAACACCAAGTCATCAGATATAGGCAACAGCTTGTTGACTGGTATGAATACATGGCGCATTGCTCTTCCCATGATTATTTCATGTGGACTCAAACCTGTGGTTCTATCTGGAATTGATGTAATAGTCATGAGTACCAGAGGCAAGACATCAGGCCATTTCAAACCTGTGGCTAAACACATTTTTCCCAATCGGTTTTTAATTGTGCCATTCATTTGTTCCACCACACCAGAAGCCTCTGGGCGATAGGCACAATGTAGTTTCTGTTGTACATTCAATGCTTCACAAATCAATTTCATGATCTCATTATGGAAATGCTTTCCTCTATCTGATTCAATTGTAAATCTAGGGATGAATTCCCTCAAAAGCAGTTTTGCTACAGTAATTCCATCACTCCTTCTTGTGGATATGCTTCTACCCATCTAGAAAACAAGCAGACCATTACTAGAACATACCTTAACCTATTACAGGGCGGCATCTCAATGAAATCAATCTGCATTCTGGTGAAAGGCCCTCCTTCTCGACGTATCATTCCTAGGCTTACCACTGTTTTTCTTCCTGGATTGAACTGCTGACATATAAGGCATCTTTGACAAAGCCTCTCAGCTACAAGTCTAAATTTGGCATTGTACCACATTTGCTTAAAGGACCGAATCATCGCGTCCCTCCCTATGTGTCCCGGTCCATGATACATCCGTGCCATGGTAGACACCATGCTATCAGGCATGACTGGTCTTCCATCTCGATAAACCCACACATGATCTGTTTCCCTTGGTGCACATCCTGCTTTTACCCACTGTCTCATTTCCTCATCTCCTGCTTCATCCTGCAATTGCCTCACTTCTTCCCAGGTACCCATAATGTTAGTAAACATTAGGGGGAAAGAATTCATTTCCCTCTCTTTAGCCCTGTTCACTGAGTTCTGATTTCGAGCACAATATTGGGCCATATCGTTGGCATATTTATTTCCAACCGCGATATAATCAGCGGTTTGCACATCAGCAGCACACTTCACAACAGCCAATTGCTTTAGCAGCTGTTTCGCCTCAAGCAACTTTCCAACCACTTCAGCATTCGTTATAGGAGTTCCACTTGAAGTCAGAAATCCTCTCTGCAGCCATATCTGGCCAAAGTCATGCACAACACCAAAACCATACTGACCATCATTTATCACAGTCACTCTCACATTCTTTCCGATCTTGCAGGCTCTAGTCAAAGCAACAAGTTCAGCAACCTGGGCTGATTTTACTCCCTTCAGGTAAGATGCTTCCATTACTGCTGCAACTGTGCATACTGCATATGCTGCACTTAGCATTCCTTCGTCTGTTCTCAAACATGATCTGTTCACAAACATCACAAAGTCACTTTCTGGCAACGATACATCTTTTATATCAGGACGTGGTTTGGTACAGAAATCCAATACATCCAAACAATCAGGATCCACTTCGTCCCTGACTTCAACATTCTCAGCATCAGGCAATAGCGTAGAAGGATTCACATTCACAAGGCTCACATTTGTTGCTCCTAATATGACTTTCTCATACTTAGTCAGCCAACTATGTGTCATGAACTGAGTGCGACTCCTTGTTAAAAGGATTGCCACATCATGAGGTACAAACACTCGCACAGGATATCTCATCACAATTCCCTCACTCTGTTCCAGACTTTTACACGTATCAGCTACTGCTTTCAAACAACCTGGCAAGGCTATAGCTACAGGGTCTAGCATAGCTGAAAAATATGCAATTGGTCTTCTCAGTTTTCCATGTTTCTGTATCAATGCAGAAAGTGCACATCCATTTCTCTCACTGCAGTACAACTCAAACTCCTTATCATAGTCAGGCATTCCTAACGCTGGCGCTTCACACAAACTCTCTCTCAATTTTTAAAATGCTGCTAGTTCTTCCCTATCTAAGTCAATGAGATCTCTCACATCACGTCTCGTCAGGCGTACCAAAGGTTTTGCGGTCAGGGAAAAGTTACTTATCCACTGTCGACAATATCCAACCATTCCGAGAAACATTCTCACTTCTCTTTGCGTCATTGGGGCTCTCATTCCTTTTATTATTCTGATTCTGTCTGTTGTTATTTTCCTCAATCCTTTTTCAATTCTGTGACCTAAATATTGTACTTCTTTCTGACACAATTGCAATTTCGATGGTGACACTTTAAGTCCTCCATTTGCCAAATGATTTAGAAATGCTATGGTGTCCATTACACATGCTTCTCGAGTTTTCGATGCCACAAGCAGGTCATCGATGTACTGGACTAGCACTGAATTCTCGGACATTTCTAAATCTTCCAAAGACTTTTTCAATATCTGATTAAATATCGAGGGGCTTTCTGTATACCCCTGTGGGATCGGCAGCAAGCCAAAATACGTTCGCCGAAACGAAGTGCAAAAATTTGCTGGCTATCATGGTGCAACGGGATGGAAAAGACAGCGTGACATAAGTCAATCACTGTGCACCATTCTGCATCATGAGGAATTTGATACAAAATCACAGATGGATTTGGTACAATGGGACAGCACGACACAACAATTTTGTTTATCTTTCTCAGATCCTGCACTATCCTGAACTTTCCATTAGGCTTTTTCAGTCCCATAATTGGTGAATTACAAGGACTACTCATTATTTCTCTCAAAATTCCTTGTTTAATCATTTTCTCAATTATAGGAGTAACTCCTTCAATTATTTCAGGTGTCAATTTATATTGAGGAACATTTGGGTAGCTTATTCCTTCCTTCACTGTTATTTTTAAGGGATCCACGTTTCTATTCAATCCTACATCGTCTCCTGTGAAATCCCAGACTTCTGCTTTCACTTTCTGTTTTAATTCTTTTGGTAATTCGTCAGGGTTGAATACAGCATAGGCTTCAGTAACCTCAGTTTCCATATTAGCCATAGTAATTTTATACAATACGTCTTCATCAGGGGTCTCAATACCATCAGGGGTACAAAATATAGTGCAATTCATTTTGCACAATAGGTCTCTACCTAATACATTTACAGGACTTGAATCGCACACAACAAAACGGTGCATTTTGGAAAATTTCCCTAAATTGATCTTTACTGGTTCTGTGAGATACGTTTTGATCTGTCTGTTGGATACTCCAACCACTTGGATTGTTTCATCCGAGAGAAGAAGATTCTTAACATCAGCTGACCTAACAGTTGATCGAGTAGCACCAGTATCTACCAGGAAAGTAATATTTTCGTCATTTACCTTTCTGTCCACTGGTCTACTTCTAGAGTTGCGCCAAGTACGCACTCTTCTTCCTCCCTTCGGCACCGTCAATAACCTTCTTCTGACTCACTCTCATTGCGTTGTAGCCAATACTGCGAAACAGCGCTGGCGCGCGGCAGCTTAGTTACCTGTTCTTCGTTGTAGAATCCTGTCTCATTACTGTTTTTTTGTGACTTTACGCTCTGTGGAATAGGCGGTTTTGGCACCTGATTCTGTTGGGTAACAACCTGCTGCTGTCGCTGCGGTTGACCACTCACCTCTTTCTGCACCTGCGGATTCAATGATGCATTATCACCATTAGTATTCGGGGGAAATTTACACTCGGATTTCCAGTGCCCTATTCTTCCGCAATTATGACATGGGCATTTCTTTTTGGCTTCTTCAATATTAAATTGTCCCTTTCCTTTTCCAGTATTAAATCTAGTTTTTGGTCCTGCACTATTTGCTTGTTCAATCAGCTGAGCTTCCTGTCTTTCTGCTACTTTTACTTGTGCCCACATAGCCTTTTCTTTTAATTTACGCTGTTTGGCTTCAATTTCATCACTAAAATACTTTGCGTGTCTCAATACTTCATCTATTTTCTTGTTTTGCCAATCTACTGTATTTTGCTTAATCATTTCACTAATTTCAGGATAGAGACCATATACAAATCTGTGTACAAAATGACTTAAATCCTTTGCACTCAAATTTTCATCACCACTAAACTGCTTAAAGGCAAGGATTAACCTTTCATAGTACGCATGCACTGACTCCTTAGCTTCTTGATGAGTTCGGTCAATTTTTACCCAATCAGTCTCTTTGGGAGGTACTTTGTTTTTCAAAAAGGTAATTACTTGTTCATATTTTTTCATCACCCCCGGATCAGGGCCACCTGTCTTTGGATCTCTAGGGTATTCTTTTATAGGCCAGTCTATCACAATTTTACACTCTGTCCATTAATCTGCTGGTACTATTATGTCAAATAGGCTATTCAAATCAATCCACAAAACTTTTGATAACTTTACAAATCTGTCCACTTGTCTATACTACTCGACTGGCTTCTCGCGTAGTCGAGGGAAATCATTTGTGATTGACAAAACATCTTGCCTAGTCCACGGAACATGTACATATCCTCCTCCTGGAATTTCTCTCATAGGGCATTCTGTCACTGTCTTTTCTTTTTCTCTTACGGGGAAAGCTGCAAACGTTTTTTCTGAGGCATTATCTCGTTTTCTAAACCACCTACTTCTCCATTTATCCACAACTCCCCATTTTCTCAACAAAATGATTATGTCTTTAATCTGGATTACCCGTCCTGTGGTGTTCAAATTTTCAATATCTTTCTCAGTAAAGTCTACTCGATATGGTTTTTGTAAAGCCTTTACCTTTCCAATGTCTATACCCATTTCATTTGCTACTTCCTCTAGTCTCTCATGTAGATTATTTGCTCTCCAAGTTATACTTTTGCATAAAAAGAGTAATTCTTCATCCTGATAGGATTTTAATTTTTCCTGTGGGGATAGTCCCTACTATTAATTCTTCCAAAACCATCCTTAATTTTGCCACATCTATAGATTGAGATTCTCTGTCTTTTCTCTGTAAACTCCTTAACCATTCACTTAATTCTTCTGAAGTAGGACCTACTGGTTTTTCCTCATTACCTCGTTCTAAGTCTCTTGGGGTCTCTGATACGGAATCTGTAGTCATTATTAGTCTTTCAACTAAACCTGGATTTGCTATCAAATTTTTAGGCGTACTCTGTTCTGATGTACTTACTGTTTGTCTCCATGGGTTCTCTTCTGAATTATCCTTGGCCTTTCTGTCTGTTTATTACTGTTATAAGGGACCGTTAAACAGTGTTCATTATCTTTCTGTTTATCAAAAATAGGCATTACTGGACCTATGGTTACGGGAACAGTTACGGCTTCTAAGTTTTTAGTCAATTCCCTAATCTTTTCGGTTAATTCCAAGGTGGTTTTTGCTAATTCTACTGAATTTTCACTACTTACCTTATTTCTCTGAAATAATTATTTTTCCCTAACTCTTGGGGTACTGGTTCAGTCTTAATGATTCGCAAAGTTTCTCTCATGGGGCACTTGGTGTCAACATGTCAGAATCTGCTTGATACGGGGGTGGATTTTTATAAAACATGCCGTCAAGAACATCATCCTCCGATTCATTCACTCCATACCCTCCTGATTCTATATTATGTCTCTTTTCCGTACATTTTCTACCACTGACTTCTTCAACATGTCTCACAGGAAACAAACCATCAGTCAAATTTGCACTTTGCCATCTCCTCATTCTGTCATCATGATTCTACTGTCCATGTGATCTACCAAACATGTACCTATATCTTCCGCCACTCCTCTGTCTTTCTCTGTCATGCATCTCATCTTCCCATTCCGTCAATGCTTCAAACTGTGTTGGTCTAGGTCTTGGTTCTAGATTCATCATTCTTTCTCTCAAATTTCTCAAAACCGCTAAATTAAATGAACCATGCTCTGGAAATGCTAAAACTCCATCATCTTTCGTATACTTCGCCCAATTGTCCAACCAAATGCATGTATGATATCCATATTTTGCAATGATAAAGGATGAGGGCGATTTCGGTGGGGGAAGCAACTGTCCCTCTCTAGTCACAATCGGTTGGTCCTTTTTGAATAAACTCTTGATCTTTCCAAACCAGGACTTTTTCTCTTTCTCTGGTGGATCGTAATACATCATTTTTGTCTTCCGTGTATCGCTAGTTTTTCCCTACGACTATTCTGTTGTTTTAACCAATGGTAGTGCGACTCTCACTAACGCACCAATCCGGAGCGTCGATGTCACTTCTGCAATTCTCCAATCACAGTGCGTCTCACACTAACGCACCAATCAGCAGCGTCTACGTCACCCTGTAATTCTCCACTCCTAGTGCGGCATACACTAACACACCAGTCAGGGGTGTCTACATTTCCCAGCGCGGTTTTTCTGACGTCAGCTTCTCTCGCTGTTGCAGCTCCTGCTCCTGCTTACCCCTCCTTCACAAAATGTTATCGGTAACTTTTTCTTACGTTCTTCTGACTTACAAATCTGTTAGTAACGACATAAAAACGCCACCATTATCTGTTTCTCTAACCAAGAACAGTCAATTACCTTTTTCACAAGAATTCCGTCTTTCCCGAGAGCAGCGCTTACCTCTGCCCTACTACAGAATCGTTACTTCCGTTGATAAAGTAGCACATCCCTCTACTTCACCCTTCTAGCAAGCATCAGCTAACCGTTTCTCCAGAATTAAGACACCTAGTTGGAGACGCAATGCTCCTGAGAAATAAAACCAGAGTTTCACAATTAACCTGAATGCAATTTCGTTCACGCACTTTCATACATAAAATGTAGTTCATTCACACAGAATTCTGTCTTTCCCGAGAACAGCGAACAGTCTGTCCTACTACAGAATTATGACACACGTTAATAAAGTAGCACCTCCCTCTACTTTATCCTTCTAACAAGCTTAGGGAACACCTATTACCTTCGCTATCATACACTGCTCACATACAGAAAATGTTCCTAATGGCAACACACGACGATGTTCCCAAATCGAACCCAGACAATGCGTTGTGCAACTCCAATCGTCACACGTTTTTCCCTGTGTACCTACAGGGCAACAACAATTCCGTCTTTCCCGAGAGCAGCGCTTACCTCTGCTCTACTACGGAACCGTTACAAACTTCCGACTTCCTACATCCCAGAAGCCGTCAAACAACATAGAACTCGACGTGACTCAGCATAGAGTGTTAATACATAAACCAATACTAATTAATAATCAGTAAGCAATTTACGAGCAATAATCACCAAACCAAAACAATATAACCATCCTCTGCTACCATAAAAACTGATGGAGCGCAGAAACCCTGGTAACAGGGAAAGCAAACCCGTACCGGTATCCTCCCTGCGTCACAGACCCGACATCACACAAACTCATTCAACCATGCAGTCTTTTGGTAGGGCCCAGAACACCAACACTCACACTAACCATTCACCGGTCTGCACACAGTTGGAGGGATGAGCGGTTCAAGCACTCGACATGTGAGGGGAACACCTTATAACCTATAGGGAAAAAAAAGTTAATTTCCAAAATATACATCAATATCCCTTCCACCTACAGATCTCAATCCTAAACATCAAGGCACTCCTCCCACGTGGTCAATGGACCAAATAGTTGGATTGGTTGATGGTGATCTAGAACCAGCCAAACACATTTTAAGATTTAGAACTTACCCTTCTTAATAAACCACAAACTCATTCCTTGTTAATCAATATCTGTTTTATCTAAAATTTCTTTGAAGAGTTAAATTTGCGTTTGGAAAGTTTATTTCAAATTTCAAGTAAATCGCAGAACATCATATTGACCTAATCTGGCTATTTGAAGTCCTCTAAATCATTGGGTCTGCATATATAAATCTGTCGTCATTCGTCTAAAAGTTCAAAGTTCTTTGCTCAGCACACTACAGTCTCGAAAGATCGGTAAAGACCAGAGACGTGCAAACATCTGTTAGTGCCCATAGAATTAGGAATAGTTCGCAGTCATCAGGTAATAGGGCAGCATCCGGACCATCTAAGATTCAGGAAACCGCAGCAGTCACCCTAAGTAGTAGAGTTTGCATAGCGTCACCGTCATCGTCGTTGTCATCGGAAAGAACGATTGAGACCTTCTCTATTCTACCGTGTATTTTTATAATAAAATCAAAGCAAGAAGATACATTTTGTTATTTTACTACGGTCGTGATTGGTTGGTTGAGATCGTTCGATTGAGTCTTTTGGGGATTTTGGTACAGTGCAAGGTGTGATGTCACAAGTCGGTCCGTTCTGGTTTTCTGTGAAAGTCTATTGTCTTTCGTCTTGGCCGTCATCCCACAGTGTCCTTGTTTTAGTACACAGAGATCAGGGTTCACAACGAGTCTGGAAGACTTTGTCACTTCTGCGCACTTCACTCCATGCCTCGTGGGTCAGTGGCCACTTCGTCGTGTCGCGTTGGCGGCCATTTTAGAATTTAGGCCCAAACACCAACTTAAACGATACAAACACAAAAGAGTAATTAATGCATAGAAATAATAAATCTAATGTTAACCCCTTACTAATCCCTCTATGTGCTTGTATTTATCTAGCGTATAGCAACATTTAAAGCATTTATATTCGCCCTTTTGGTCCTCCTCTCGAGCAACATTACAGAGACATCACAAAAGCAACACATATCATGCAGTATTCTATTTATTACATATACTACTGTTAATATGCGTACAGATTTTAGTCATAAAGGTTATTTAGCCATGCAATATGCAATCCCACATGTAATTTGGACATTAGTAGTGTTGGTTTAATAGTCATGCAAACTCATCTAATAATTATAATTAATGCATTATTCAATTAGTATTTTCATGCAGAATGGGGGAGGTATACAAAACGTTGTACTACCAGCTCCATCACTTGCACTGTTTAAGCAGAAAGAACAGTTTCACTAGCACTAGAGAATTATTGTGGAAGGAGAGTTGTTTTCCATGAATATGTTGCAATCTTTGTAATTCAGGGGGTCATTACGATGGCGTAAAGATTGCCTCAGGCGGGCCGGTGGTGGCGATCGTTACGCCATCGTGAGGAGAATTACCCACTGCCATATTAGGATGGCGGTGGGTATCACGGCGGACGGAAAGTCTGTTGGCCACTTTTCCGCCGGTGGCAATTGTCACAATTGCCTGCCAGGCCAAGCAGGGGCACTAATATGGTGGCGGTGCCTAGCTGGCGCCGTCCGCCATATTCGGATGTCAAGTTAGAAGGGCCTTTCCATGGCGGTGTTGCGGCCATGGAAAGGCTGGTGGGGATTAGTTTTGGGGTCCCGTTGCGCGCCCCCCTTGTGTCTGGGGAAGGTGTTGTGTATTTGGGGGGTATAGGTGTATAGGTACCCCCCTACATTTCGCTGCACCACGTGGCAGGCACCGTGTGGTGCTTGCCATGTGGTTCAGAGAAATGCTGTGCATGCCCTTTTACCATTGCAGATGGTGCTGTAGCCAGCAGCACCGTCTGTAATGGTAAAAGGCCAGGATGCGCCCGCCATATCCTAATTGGGCTGGTGGGACCGCCGCACGTCTGGCGGGTGGTCCCATCACCATTATGATGGAGGGTGGACTGATAACCACTCAAAAAAGGGGGACCCCTGAAATCCGATAAGGGCAGGTAGGACAGGGGAAATGAGAGAGACCAAAAGAGAGAAAGCTACCTGCCAAAGGACTTCAACAAGGCCCTAAATAGGGTCCAGAAATTAAAAAACACACACCGTGGATAACCAAGACAAACTTCAGGAGAACAGCAATGTATTTGAATCACACTCAATTTTATTAATTTCTTTCGTGTGATTGAACTTATTGTTCAAATTGATAAATAAACATTTCAGAATTCACAGACAAAAGGTAGCTTGGTCCCACACATCTCATTCATAAACTGCAATCATACTGACATACATACCACATAGACATCATCAAACTAACAAAAACATGTAACGTATAAGTTTTTTTTCCCACATAGGTAAAAACACACATTAGAATCGTAAAGCTGCCACAGGATGATTAAATAGCAGTTTGGTGGTTGCCATCCACCGGGAATGGGTAGTGACGTTTCAGCTACCCAGAAATCTAAGAAGCGCCAACACGCGTTTCGGTGTCAAGCCCCAGCCGGGGCTACACCTTCATCAGGGCGAAGATAAAAAGGTAGTGTGGGACAAACAAACCTAATGGTCTTGTGTTTATCCAAGGCAAAGCTACAACAGCTCCGTAATGCAGTATACTCCGAGGGCGATCGAGGAGCCTGTCAGGTATCCATTCAGAAAAGATGTATAATGATGAAGAAAGCCAGCGCCAGCCGATGAAGCAAGTTATCTTTTTCCAGAACAGAGGGTGCGCTTCAGTGTGATCTTATCGGAGGGTAAGGGAGGCAGTTAATTCCGTCAGTTAGGCACAGGGGTAGGAGATAGGTGCCTAAGGACAGCCCGTGATGGGCAGAAGGATCGGCATCCGTCTAGGGAATAAAACGTCCGTGAACTTCCTCTGATAGCAGGAAATGCAAAGGTTTCCATCGGTTGGGCAGCCCCTCATGCCCTTTACTAGTTGTTTGTCTCTTGGTGGTATTGTATGGCATAATCACATCAAGTCTTTGCTGGTTGTCGTAGTGTAAACTTTAGTGCAGTAGAGTTCAAGCACCCAATAATTTAGCAAGATCATTTATGTGTCTTTACTGAATGTGTTCTTTACTGCCTTAAGGCATGGGAGACAGACACTCCATTGTTGTGATGTTAGATTGTCTCTGCATTTATATCTGTCACTTCACATCTGTCTGCAAAACCCGTTGTTATGTTTGGCTCTTCATGCTGTGGATGTTTTATAGAGTTCAATCAACAAGCAGCTAATATTTCATGTAGTTCTCTTGCTTCAACTCTTGTGGTTTGGCGCTCTGCACAGTCTCATGGGCCATTCCTCACTTGTCCTTTTGTGACTAGGCAGGCCTCTTTACAAGCTGTATGTGCTATTTTATAGGGCCCTACTGTAAGCTCAACCTTGAAGTCTGTTTACTGTTTGTGTTATTTTATAGGGACCTACTATAAGTTCAACCTTGAAGTCTGTTTACTGTGTGCCATTTATTTACTGTAACAGCTGTTACTTACAGTGCTTGGAAATGCTGCATAATAAAGGATTGTCTAAGCTATGAGGTATGGCTTTCCTACAGTGCACAAATAAACAAAAAATGTCACATGTGCATGCACAGAGGACCTACACACAAACAAGTACACATGTACGTGCTGCCAAGTGATGCATACATGCGTGCTCACTGTGTGACTGAGGACTTTTTTGTATTATGTGATACCATGTTGCCCCTGTGAATATTGTGTGTGCTCTTATATCTGTCTCTAGTGCCGTTGCTCTGTGCTTCCACCACAGGAAACCAGTGCTTAATTTGAGCAGCTGGTTTCCGGTGCTTGGCACCAGCACTTAATTGTCAGCACCAGCGCTTGAGACAGTCTGCCACAAGGTGGGGCTGTCTGGCTAATGTAGAGGTGACCACAACAATAGTTGATTATTAAGTGAATGTACATTAGAAAGACTATTACCTGCCGCCCAAGCCATTCTTATTGCTGTGGAGGGCTGAAATAGTCCGAACTGTCACACTGGTAGGAGTGTGATGGTTAGCAGTTGTGTTGTTACTGTCATTGGCAGCGCTGGCAGGGGCAATGTGTGATGCAAGTTGCAGTGGCCTCTTGACAAGAGCCCTGGCACTTACGTTTTTTACAAAGTAAGCACTGCAGGAAACTCAGACCTATTGCCTTTGCCATTGCTTGCTCTAAGTAGAGGTGTGGAAAGATTTTATTATGCAAGTGAAGTCTATAGATAATGATGATAGGGATATGCCAGAGTATGCCAAATTTCCTGAGTTTAGGCTCAGGCTTTTCTAACTAGCCTCCTGTTCCTATTTTTCCCAAAACTCAATAGCCTGAATGTGTTAAGGTAGTCTACCCCACACGAACATCTGTAACTTGTGCCTGGCATAAAATATTGTGATTCACAAAGGGATGCATATAATTAATGACAGTGGCAGTGACTATGCATTATTAAAATCATGCACATGCTGAACTTCTGCACAACCTCAGGAGATATGCAATACTAGATTACAAACGGGCATGAACAACATCAATTTTTGAGGTTATGTGCTTGAAAAGGAGGACCATTACATATTGAAGATGGAAGTATCAAGGAAGTGACAAAGAAGGGGCAATGGGATTGGGAAGACACTGGAAAAAAAGAAAAAACACCCACAAATGAGTAAAAAATAATCCAAAAAGTGTCACTAAGCATGTGCCACAATCCTAGTCAGTGCTACGACTCTCATGATTCACATCTAACCATCCCAAATTGACGTTTCAGAACTGCCGGATCCCAGACAAGGGGAACCTCAAGGTAGAAATTCCAACAAAACACAGCATGACTGAAAGGCAAGAAGCCACTAGGTTCCACTTTTGCTTCGTCAGTGCGTTTTGGCGATGCTGCATTGTTAAAAACATAAAATGCTTTTTGCTAATGTTGTGTAACATTGGCAAAAAAAAGGCAACATTAGTCATAAAACGTGCTTCACCTGTACACTTCAAGATGTTACTGACGCCCATGCCATTCAGGGGTCATGCACATGAGCAATGACGGATGCATATGACTCCCCAGGGTTTTTTTTTTACCAAACCAGGGGCTGTATTACACATGAGGCGTGCTTTCCTTCATTGCGCCGAGCGCATCCTTAAAAATATGCACCCAACGGAATGAAGGAAAGCGCGCCGCATTATGGGGAATGCGCCGCCCCAGGACAGCTGCGAACTCGTGCTGCCCTGGGGGCAGTGCATTCACGTGAAATACGGAGCGGCTGCAGCCGGTCCATGTTTTCACAGTGCAGGGGGCAACTTGCCTGCACTTTTAAAGGGGAAAAGAGATCCCCTTGCAGGTGGGTGCAGTCAGTGATTGAACCTGCCTGCAAGGGGATGTCTGGGGTCCCCCTTTTCCCCCTGCAGAGGGCTGCTCTCAGGTGGCGCACTGAAGGTGGCGCACTGTCAATGCACCTCTCGAGGGCTTCTTTGCCTCTGTGTCCTCATCGGTAAAACCGTGCGGGCGCAGAGGCAAAGGGATTCCCTCATTTGCATGGGGCAAGTCCCCATGCAAATGACGGAATGCCCCCTTGACGAGAGCGCTGGCCCTTTATGTGCGCCAGCGCTATTGTATTACAGAAGGGACTGTAATATCAAAGTGCACTGTTTGTAACACGGCCCCAAGATGGTTGACACAAATTGGCGCAGTCACAAAAAAATAATGATAATTTCTATCTGTGAGTGGAACAAATGGGAGCTGCAGTGCAACCAAGAAGTGTAAACAATTTTAAAAATAAATATTACAAGGAACACAAAAAATGGGTGACCAAAGAAGGCGCAGAGGGAGAAGTAACAAGGTGTTGGAAGGGGATTAAAAAAAATAAAACTCAGAGGAGGAGAAGGGAAAAAGGAGAGGAAAAGCTGCGCACAAGGAAGAGAGGAGCATGTTGGGGATTTGGCAAGGGGAGAAGCACACAAAGGAGGGATCTGGAAAACACATGCACTCTCAAGCAGTGCTTAATGAAAATAAACCCTAGTTCCATAAAAGTGAGGAGAGGAATGGTACAAGTACACCAATAAACAAGGGTGTAAAGAGGCTATGCACTGGGGGAAGAACAAACACAGGAAGAGGAAGGCAAGACATAAAATAAGACGTAAGTAAATGATAAGGATAGTAATTCCAACCAGAAGCAAGCAGTAGGTAGGCTCTAAGCCCATTGTACGCTGGTTCTCCTCCTTCTTACACAGCCGCTCACAAAGGATAAAAAAAAAAACTTTACCTCCGACCTACACCCCATCAACAGGGGCGTCCCCCAGGGTTCAGTGCTCTCACCTCAACTGTTCAACATATACATGGAACCCCTCACCACCCTACTCAAAAATGCTAACATTCCTTTTCACCTCTATGCAGATGACACCCAGATCTATCTAGAAACCTCCTCCATAGATGACATTCACAAACTAAATGTCACTCTAAAAGAAATCCAACACTGGCTGTCGCTTAACTACCTAAAACTTATCCAAGATAACACTGAAATCCTCATCATCTCCAACAAAGAAGAGAACCATCACATTTCAGAATGGCTAAAAGCTCTGGATGCTCTTAACGGCAATCACACTCTGACCCACGCCACAAAACATTAGTAATGACCCTAGACTCAAAACTCGACATGGCCAAACATATCCAGAACTCCGCAAAGAGTGCCTACGTCAACCCGAAGCTACTAAACAAAATTAACTCCTTCATCCCAACCAACGACCCCAAACAAGCCACCCAATCACTGGTGCTATCCAGACTCGGTTGTGGGAATGCCACCCTCGCTGGTACAACAAAATCTCACCTAGTTCCCCTCAAAACTACTCTCAACGCAGCAGCTAGAATGGTCACTGGAATCAGGAAATACAACCACATTTCACCAGCACTCAGAGAATTAAAATGGCAAATGGTTCCCAGTCGAACTGTGTGCCAGTTTCAGAACTGCCTGCCTCACACACAAAGCCCTGCACAAAGGAAAACCTGAGTATTTGGCCACTAAACTCAAGAGGGCTGGTCAGACAAGGAACCTCAGGAGCTCCAGCACCCTACTTCTCATCCCTATGAAAACACGCAAACAAAAAACTGCAGCACGGTCCTTCACCGGAAACGCGCCCAAAATCTGGACCGCCATCCCAGTCAGTATCAGAACTATCTCGCCCTTCACAAAATTAAAAAAACACCTAAAAGTCCTTTTCCTCAACCGCTCCCTCCCGAATGGATAGCCACCATCTAAACGCAAATTACTGCTCGCTCATCTCTCCCAGACATTGTAGCTCTAAGACTTACCTCCTCCCTGCTATTTGACCCCCAACTGCTCCTCCCTCCCCTAAGTGGTTTAACCCCAAGACAACGTGCACTCTATGAGGTTATCTCGGGACTCACGGACTACCTCAATGCTGCTCAGCATTCTTGACCTTCGAACCTATATATAGAACACTGCTTTTTTGTATCAACCCCAAGACATCGTGCACTCTACGAGGTTAACACTCACATACTACCTCAATGCTGCTCAGCACACTTGGACTTCTGAGCCTACCTAAGGGGTTCAACCCCAAGCCAACGTGCACTCTATGAGGTTATCTCAGGACTAATGTACTACCTCAACGCTGCTCAGCACATCTGGACTTCCAAACTTACCAAAGTAGCTCAATCATAAAACAAAGTGCACTCTATGAGGTTATCTCAGCACTCATGTACTACCTCAATACTGCTCAGCACACTCGGACTCCCAAACCTATATTTAGAATACTGCTTTATTGTGTGAATCTTGCTCAAAAACTGTTGTGAAGTTTCCCGATACCCTCGGGTCTGGATAGCGCTATATAAAACTCCTCAAATAAAAATAAATAAATATTGGATGCTTCTGGTATGGTCCACAAGAGGCTTTCACCTACAAACACTTAAGAGATGTCTAGTACACAAAATGCACAACATGCCATGCTAAGAATCACTACACTACAATAATGACTTAGAAAGACTAGTCAAAACACGAAGTCAAGATATAAAATTGCATAATGCATGCTAAATTATTAATGTTGTGCTAATCAATATCCAGATATGAAAGTATATTCAATGCCATGCTGGATGGGGATATGGTGTAGGATTGAGAGTTAGAGCCCATATCATCAGCTGCCATCTCCAATACCATCTGTGCCTATGTCATTTTACTTGCTAGAATGCATTTCCCAGACCCCTAACCTGTTGTAGAGGGCTAGTGGCATCAGAAAAGGCATTTCTCTCCTATGAAGTTTTACAAAGATATAGATCGGCTTCTTACTAAATTTCTTTGGAGCAATAAGGCACCTTGTATTAGTTATAACAAATTAAAATTACCTAAAGGTAATGGAGGTTTTGGTGTACCAAATTTCTTGTGCTAGCACAAAGCTTTAATTTTAAAACAGAGTTCTTTGTGGTTTAATCATTCTCATTTGAATAATCCCCCTACATGACTTTCTATAGAAAAGAGTTTTATTAAACCGTTTCCTTCACCTTCTTTTTTAACTGTCCAATAAATCTACATTTTTCAATAAATCTGTTATTTTGAAGTCCACTAAGTTAATATTACATGATTTCGATTTAATTTTTCAATCACCCATGTCCATTACTGAAGATATGTCGTTATGGTATAATTCTAATATAAAAATATGTTAGATTTTGGCACTCATGGATTAAGGTTGATATTTTTTGCCTTAAAGATATTTGTCATAACAATGCTTTTATCTCTTTTGATGATCTAAATGAGAAATTTAATTTACCTTCTATTCTATTTTAGATTCATTTCCTCATGTTATACCTTCAAATGCCCAGTCAGATTTATCAATTTATATTTGAACTCTTTCTACTTTGCTTCATGGTGTTTCAATATTGTATAAAAAGATGACGACATTTAAGGCGGACAATATTAATATGCTTTTGACATTTTGGAATAATTAGCTTTCTTTATCTTCATCTTATGAAACATGGAAAACTATTTGGCATAATAGTATTTCAGGATGGTTACCTGTTTCACTTTATCAAACAAACTCATATATTTTATATAATTGCCTATGGTCTCCACTGAGATTGTTTCAAGCTAAACTCCTCCCATTTTCAAAATGTTGGCATTGTAATTTACATACTGGTTCGTTAAAACATATGCTTTTTTAGTGTCCTTCTATTTTTTAATTTGGGACTGTAGTTTGGGATGTTATAAAAAATACCTAATATTCATGATAATTTATCATTTCATTTGCTAATTTGTAAATCTGTTGTTCTTTCTCATAAACTAATTGACTTAGAAGGTAAACGTTTCAATTTCCTGTTATCAGCAACGTTAAAATCCATCACCTCATTGTTATCTGTTCATGTGTGGTGGTCATGGGTTATTTTTACTAAAAGAAGAGCCCATTTATCCTTGAAAGGTGTTATTCATAATTATAATTCTTTTCACTTATTCTGGAAACCTACTGATATCTATTTATCTTCTTAAAATGCATTCTTTCTATAAGTTACATATTCATTGATATTTTTGCATAGTTTCTATTTAATAGTAATTCTATTTTAATGATTATTAATATCATATGTATAATTGCTGTTTTTCCCTCCCTATATAATGTTCTGTATTAATATAATAAGATATTATATTATATTGTACCTATTATAACTTAATGGTGTTGATAATTGTCATATATTCTTATTAGGTACTTTTATTGTACTATTTTTTGTATTGTCTATCTGTTAACTAAAAATTCAATAAAATATTCTGAACACAAGAAAATGCATTTCTCAGGCATGCCAATAGTGATGTGTGGGCCTGGTGCAGCTTTTTATTAGTAGCAGTATACCTCCATGCCACAGTTAGCACAGAAAACGCAATTTGTACTATGGCAGGTTTCTACTAAGATCCTGGCCCACACATATAGCACACAGTAGAATAAGTGATGCATAAACACCCATCTGAGTGCACACTAGATTGTATGATTAGTCAGACTGACAAATTCATGTTTGTAAAATGAGGCATACCCTAACGTTTATCTTTTCCACACAGGTGATATTGCACAAACCCTTTAGTATATCTCCTAATATCCTATTGGCAGTCTACCAAGCACTTCCAGCAGACATACAACACGAGACACACCTTCACTTCTAGGAAAAGGTAATGTATATTTAGAGTCTTCTTGAAGTTAGACTTCAGGTGCCTCTAGTCACCTAGAGGAATTCTCGTATGATCCTATGATCAACATTTTTGTGTGCAGAATTGTGTTAGTCTGTTCTGTGTTTCATGGTATTACCTAATTTTTTACTTGCGTACGGTATCTGTGAGGCCAGTAACTATTGGCATGTCTCTGAGCAGAAATGGCTCCAGACAGTGGTAACTGTAGCATCCTTAGACATCTATGACAGTAGCCCACAAGAGACTCACTCAAACAGTCAGTGCCTATCTTTGTGTATGGATGTCAGGACGATAAGTAGACAGACTATTAAAAGCCTAGGAAACAATCTAAGTTTGTTACATATATGATGCCTCATGTCCTTACACATAAGTTATCACACTAAGGTTGTGATGTGCAAATGAAAAACAAACAAAAGTGGCTAAATCGCTTGAATTTATCTCAGCCCTCTGGTAAATACTCAGAGCCAAATTTCAGTACATCATTTCTCTGTCCACTGGGCCACTTAGGCACCAGTCATATGCAAATCAAACTTGTTTTTCCTCTAATATGTGCAGCCTAGTCTGGAATGGACTGCAAAAACAGTGTCAAACAAGAACTGGCAATGCCAATAGGTCTTGCAATGTCTCTGTTGTTGGATACCGGGGGTGGAGAAATGTAAGCCACTCTCAGTGAGAGCAAGTTCAATATGTCAATAGAAAATCCTCATGCCAATGGTGCGTGTTTTTCTTAAAAAAATATACAGGTTAACCAATTGAGTATTAAGAGGGGTTCCAGTAACTCACCGGTTATGATGCCATGCTGATCCACAATAAAGGGCATGCTTTATCTAAAGAATATAACCTGTATTATATTGATTCACAGTGGGTATCCATATGAAAGCTCTTGTATTTGTCCTATTGTTAAAGGAAACATGGTTAGACACACTGGGCCCGATTCACAAAGGTAAAATGAGATGAAAGTATAACTTTACTACTTTCGGTATTCACAAAAGGCATTAACTATTCGTAAATGCCCTTTGTGTATGCCAAAAGTTGTAAAGTTCAACTTTGGTATTCACAAATGGCATTTATGAGTAGTACCGAAAGTCGTAAGTTAGGCATTTGTCTTATTTTACCATTGTGAATTGGGCCCACTGTATCAGCCTCACTCTATATAGCATTAATAAGAGCATTACGGCATCACAGAACTTGCTAGCGTGGTTTTACCTCTGATTGGTTTGCCTGTTGTCAGGAGTTCCAAAGATGTTGCAAATTATGTCAGCTCTGGCATTCCATTTAGAAACTAATTCCCCAACTTCTGGGACAGCATTCCATGTTGTTAGGAGCTGGAAGTGTACAGACGTGGAGAGCTCCTCCAAGTGATAGCTTAATCCCCCACATCTCCCAGAAAGATCAAATCTATGCTCCCCTTTCTGCCATTGTGTCTCTTGGAGCGTAATACTTTAAAATTGCGCAGTCAGTTTAACTGATACTGGTGACGTACATAAAAATGGGTATTTATTCAAATATGCTCTAAAGCTTTAAATTAAAGGTGACACCATGTTGGAATGGTGACTTAAGAATAGAACCACTGCTTGTGTCTGATAATCTTTAAATGAATTAAAAATAACGCTGTGATGATATTTTCAAAAACATAATTATAAGCAGACAGAAATTATTGTTGTGTCAAACATACATAAGGTACTTTGTGGCCTGCCTTACCTTACTGTGGCAACTACGATGGATATTCCCACACCTGCAAGCGAGTGGTAGTGTTTCACATCCCCCAACAGCAGACTGTGCATGCGTTAATCAGGGGGAAGGTGTGGCAGTGTGAGGTTGGAGAGGCCATAGAATGGGAGCTAAGAGAGTCTGCCAGAGGAAAGAAGGCTGCAACTACACCATGCTCAAGGGGCTGAGAGAACAGAGGGTATGGCTTCGAGCCCGCACAGTCAGCGCTAAGACAACTGTGGCTTTGCATGCATTAGTGCATGTGCACACAAGAGAGCGAGTGAAAACATGAGCGTTCATGAAAAGAGCTGTTAATCAAAGAAAAAAGTAGTCCCAAAATGTTTTTCCAAATGGGACAAGTGTAAAGCTACAAGTAATGGGAGGGACCAACCCAAGGAAAGGAGGGACAAATAGGAAAGATTAGCAATTTGGAAGCAAGGCTTTTTAAAGGACATTCAAACAAACAAATGGAAAGTAATGGGTGATCAATAAGACCACAAACTATATACAACATGTCTTGAAGAGACAGCGCAAGCGCTCCATAGGCTTGACATAAAAACGATAAACTGGAATGTGGCCTCTCGAAGCTGAGACTAATTTAAGAATTCAACCCATCACTTTTTGGGGCTGGTAGCAGCACATTGTTATTGTATTTTTAGGCACTAAGATCCTGGATGATGAATACACCCTGGTTAAAAAGTATTTCTACTAGTGCGCAGGTTTCCGAAGGGTCCTGAGAGTGGGCTCATATTTTGTCATTCCTCTTTCCCAAGTTTATCTATCTTGCTTGTCCAATGGAATTACAAATCTAAATAATCTGCAATTAAAACAACTTTTCTATGATTTTACCTATTTAGTGCCTTTATTCAGTTTCATTTGCATAAGGCCCCATTGCATTTCAGGAATGCCTTTCATCAGGGTAAAAAGCTAATCATCTGAGAAGACATGAAATACAAACAGAAATGACCAGTTCAAAACTTATTTAAAGGGAAACACCCTCGTCGATACCTTTGTTTTGTTAAATAAAACAAACCACTTGCACAAACCAGGTTTCATGAAAGAACTGTTAACATTGTTGAATAATAGCTGTCGATAAACACAATAATACAAGGGACTGAACAACTACAGGTTTAAATGCATTGTGGGACATTGCCGCAAAAAGGGTTATCTACTCCAATAGTGGCGAAATATAGTAAAACGTTCACTACAATCCTGTACCATGGAGGTAACTGACTGAGGCTCTTTGCTGTTTCCATTCCTTTTAGGATATCACATTGATTGTTGGCATTGCTATAGTGTGCAGAGCTCACACTGCCTGTGGCATATATACATATCTTCTGCTTACGTGATCTACTTTCACTGTGAATGTGTGTATGTAGATGTTGACATCCATTCCAATTACCGATTGTATGTACCTATCAAATATCTTTAGCTAATACATCTGCTGACCGGTTAATGGTCATCATTTACTAACATATGCATTTGTCATCCTTGTTAAGGATGGCATCTCACCAGGTTTCTACTAGGTTCCTCTAATGATAATTTGACACTTCGTTTAGTGTTGGTGTAATGACAATGCTTTATTTTTTAACTCTTTCGAGGTACATCCCAAAGTATCTTGGCGATACAAATCAAGTTCATGGCATAGTTCTCAGGGTTTATAGTCTCTAGTCTCCCCCAATTGCTCATAAGGTCTTTTGTCTCACAAAGAAAACAAGTCTCATAGTCTTGCCAGTATAATATTGAAGTCTTTAGGTTCACTTATTCCCTCCTAAGCAGTGCTTAATTCGAGGCGATGGTTGCCGGTGTTGGCCACCTGCACTTACTTTTGGGGGCCAGTACTTTTTCCCCCACTTCAGATATTTACAGAGAGCAAGCGAGGAACAAACACAGATATGGGGCAAGCAGAGGAAGGGGAAGATGGCAAAGCCATCACAAAGGGGAAAAGCAGGAACATGCAACACTGAGATAAACGGATAGGGAGTGTCTGCTAGTGGATTAAAGAGTCCTGAGGTGGATTTAAGGCTACATGTCTTGGTGTTTAACGCACCAGCGTTTAGTTGCATAGGCCACTGGCTTCTAAGTAGAGCTTTAGGCACTGACACACTTTCTTTTACAAACTAAGAACTGCTCATAAGGAATCCTTATCCAGGGTCAGTGAGTCTCCATTTCCTCAAAGCCACTGCAATATGTTCTCAGGGTCTGTGGGTAATCTAAGCCTCACAGGTATGCCCCTCTTTGCTAATAGAGGTTTCTCCTATCATTATTTTAATGACTACTTCCACCTTGTTTTTGGAAGGAAAGGGAAGAATGTATCAGGGTTCAGTCCAATTCCCAGTGTAGACACCAAGAGTCTGATGAGGGAATTCTAAACAAGTCATGTTCCTTCCCCCTCCTGGAGCTGAGTTTTGATGATGGATAGCAGGCAAGACCTTTTCTCCACTTCTCAATTATTGGCTAGTGTATTTTTGGCTTCACCCCTTACAAAACACCTCGCTCCACCTGTCCCCTCAAAGGCAGAGAAATCATGGTTGATCATGGGATGTCAACTTTTTACCAATGGAATTTTCTAGTCCACATTCTGCCTTGCCATAAATATTTTCTTTCAACCAACAAGTAACCATTTGTAGAAAATAAAAGGCTTGATCTGTGAATATTTCATGGTTTTGTGGGCGACCCTAGCATTGTCCCTCCTCCCTACCATCTGGGGTCACCCTACATGCAGTGGGGGATGCTGAAAGCAGCAGACTAAGTGACCTGTTAACTGTATATGAATGGCTTCTCTTGGGCACCTCTTGCCTGTTCAGAAATAGATTCTGTCACCCAATCATGGTTATCATGTAATAAGTATTCATAATTCCACATCATTGCTTTCATATTTTTTTTTCATACGGTCAGTTACACACCCAGATGACAGCACTCAAATATTTCACAGGTATTGGTGGTAAAATGACACCAGTGCACACTTGTACAGGTAGTCTTCAAAATTGCATCATGATATGTTCATCACAATTATTGCGTTCAATTGAAATGAGCATTCTCCTGACACATAAGTCATAGTCTCAACTGGTCACTGGAAGAGGTAAAATGTTACGTTTTTAAGGATAGCTTGTGGTATTTTCAATTCTCTTTGTCTAGTACACTTGTAGCTCTGAGGCAGTGGAAGGACGAAATCAACACAATTTAGACACACCAGTGGATATTACATGGGATTGAACAAGCTGTTGCCTGAAATTCATGAGAGAAGGTTGCATACACAGGCACAGGGGGTAGTGACTAGAATTTCCCAAGGTACCTGTGGCAACTAAAAAACACTCCATCTCCAAAGGAATCTTAATGGGTTGACAGAAGGGGAAGGTGGCTCAGTTGACTGACCCGGAATGCACACCTAGGGGAAGATTTATCAAAGGTTGCATCACCTTTGTGCCACACACCGGGGCACAAGAGGGATGCAACTCTTATGTTAAGGTTAGATTTATCAAGCCACACAAGGCCACCTTGCATGGCCGTGCACGGCTTGATAAATCTAGAGTAACGCAACGTAGTGCAAATTGCTGTGATGTGTTACTCTGTCCCAGGGAGAGTTCCATGGGTGGAGCGTGGGAGTTTACAAGCACCATCGATGGATTTTGGCGCATTCCCAGATGTACTATTACTGGTAGACTTGGGAACACGTCAAAATGCTACGCATCCCGAGGGGAAGTGTAACAAGGAGAACTATGTTTATTTTTCCTAGTTATTTCCTCTTTCTATGTGAAAGAGGAAAATGCCTCAGGAGATTGTTTTGAGGGGCGCCTTTCTGCACAAAAACAACAATGCTTACAACTCAGGCACCCGTGCACCATGGTGGCATGGTTTCTGCATTGACACTAGGCAACACATTGTCAGGAAGGTGCAGTATAATGTTATATACAGCGCCTTCCTGCCCTTTCCCTATCATGCAGTGCAGCAAGGTGGCTTGCTGCCTTGCACTGCATGATAATTTTATAAATATGCCCCATAGTTTATGCTATGACAATATAGAAAAAAAGAAATTTGATACTTGGGAATAGAGGATTTTCTGAATAATGGTGAGAGTTTTGAATTGTACTTTTCAACACAGGTAACCAATGCATTGCTTGTAGGCAGGCCAAATGAGATCCTACTTCATAAGCACTGACAATATTTTTTCTGCTAATTATGATTGAGCTAAATCATGTTGTCTTTTTTTCTGTTGGCTCTGAGGTGTTAAATGAAGGATCTAGAGATTAAACTAGCTTGAAAATAAGAATGAGGGATTGTGATCTGCTTATAAACCATAGGATGCATACTGTCTTTACAGGAACTGGAGGGCCTCTTATAGATACAGCACAATCAATAACACAATGGGGAAGTGTTGTCATTGAGAAGAATATCACTTTTGAATGACTGAGTTTAGAGAAATTGTCTGACGTCCACCATTTCATAACTGCTATAAAGTCCATAAACAGGCTGATTGATTCAACACTGAGGGACAACCTTCTCTTCCTAGTCAAATTGAACATGAGCTGTGTGTCATCTGCTTACACATAAAAATTTACTCCCAGAGTATGCAGAAAACATACCAGAGTCCACGTGTAAATGTTGTACAAGAGAGCAGAAAGTATGCCCCTCTAGGAAGACCACACTTCAGCTCCTGAAGGCAAGAGGCAAATGGGGGTACACCATAGCTGGAGATCTTCCAGAGAGAAAAGACTCAGAACAGGTTAACACCAACAGCCAATGACTTAAAGCCTTTTGGGCAAGAGGTTGGGATTGAAGCGGACACCACTGTCATGCGCTTCTCGATGCAAGTCATTCTAGCAGAGAAGACGACCAGCTTCAAACCACTTCCTGGGTTAAAATCTGCTTAAAATGAAAGAAGCACTGAAACCAGGACATAACTGCTTTCTGCAATACCTTATTTCCAAATGGAAGTAAAAATATAGATTGAAAGGTGTTTTAGTTCCAGATTATAAACCAAGTGGATTTACTGGACTCTTTGTAAATATTTCTTTCCATCATGGCCTTTTAAATGAAAAGTTTTATGTGAAGTGTTTTCCAGGACTGTTTATTCCAGATGCACTTTATAAGAATGTTTGCCGCCCCCAGATTCTCCCTCTCAGCCACTTGTTTGTGTTTATTATGGTTAACTTTATTTATGAGTTTTGAATATAGCATAATACAATCCTGAAGATTGACCGACAATGGAAATTTTGGCATTATGTAACGAAAATGATGTTTATATAAATAGAATTAATAGGCATTTTAGGTGTTATAACTGTTGCCTTCCAGACCTTGGGGATGCTATGGTGTGAAAGGAGCTGCTAAGCAAACTAGAAAGGACATTTGAAACAATTGGTGTTTCCATCCCGCCCTGCTGCTTCATAGCCCGTTTTGAGTCCAATCCTGCGAAAATAAACAGCTTTTGCGAAATTTACACCCATAGGTAGGGCCATATTACACAATTAGGTAACTCTGCATCTAACTTTTTTATTTGCAAATCAAATGCCCTCTGAGTCTGGTTTCTCTGGGACTACCTAACTACCCTCACCCCAACCCGCCAACTGCGCATTGCGGAACTGCATTCAAGTGTCATGAGTGCTTAAGTCTATATTAAAAACATTAACATAAACATGAGTAAATAATTAAACGAATCCCTAAATATGTTCTATCCGTTTTAATTTTTAAGTGATATAACATTTCACCAAATATTTGTAAAGGCAATTAATTACATGTTAAAGCAGTCCATTCTGATTTTTATCCTTCAAAATGTTCACACAGATATAAACACAGCAACGCAACCATTTAATAAGGTAATTCAATTATTGTGTCAATCAAATGCATATCATAGTTAAATAAATTGAATACAGATAATCTTTCATTTTATAATCTATATTACCCCATAGAAATTTAAAAAGATACCAAATTCTTCCTAGAAATGAGCGCAAGCAAGTACCATCGGATTAACTGACATTACCACCACTGATGAAAAAATAATAGAAAAATGGCGAAAATCTGGTCAGTATCAGTAGGTGCAGGCAATTGTTCACATTTTCATGACGAAACGACATAATAAAGACACGCAGAGAAGCTTACATTTCGTGACACTGAAGCCTTTGAAAAAGATGCCTTTTGATCCACACGGGGCTTGGTTTTAACTTTCATACGTTTGTTTCACTTGTAGTTTAAGTATTGTTATTTTGGGTAATTATAAGTGTTTGCTCCGAATGATATACGAGGGTCATGTTTCAGCCTCTTCAGCAGTGTAGCCATACATCACAATCACGTCAGCCTAGCTCCTACAATTACACTCCAAGATAGGTTCATGTTCTTCATATAATAAACATAAGTAGGAGCTGAGTGCATTACGTGATCTGGGATGTGTGTTTTTAAGGCCAAAGGTCAGAATGGCAGGCTCCATGGTAATGCACAAGGCATACTATGATGACGTTTTACCTTGCTTGAAAGATCGCCGTCTGTAAGCCTGCTTAAGGGAGATTCGGTTATTGTGCCTTATTTGTATTAATTGTTACTGGGAATCTGCAGTGAGATACTGAAAGCACATCGTCCCTAGCCATACAATAAATTAGGGGGTTTATGACAAGAAAACTGGTTTTGACATGTATTGAAAGCGTGTAATCGTGAAACGACTAGTATGAGAAGACTAAACGGCATCAACCGGCTTGCTAATTCAGTTAGAGGCCATCAGCCAGAAGTAAAATGGCAGTTGAAAGAAAGATTCCATTTTTCTCCTGGTAGCACAATTTGCTGCAATTAAATAATTTCTAGTTTCATAAATGAAGTAATCAGCAAGTATTACCGGTTTTCGTAGTTTTTCATCAAAAGACAATCCCTCGGCTCTCCCTCTTTCAACCTATTTCGGTCAATTTCAGTAAATTTACTAAGGTATGTGGGTGCTTTATTTGAATCGGTGTGAAGGTAACTAAAATCAGCAGGGTGGCTTGTGTTACTTTTATCCTCTATTCAGAGGCAGAGCTTAGTCAATGCGATTCGATATGAGTGAATCGCAAATTTCGCAACAAAAATAAAGTAGTGGGCGGAGGGGTGAGATGACCAAGGTTCTGGATAGAGTGCTCTCAAGTGGATCCTGTACTGATTTACATTAGGAAGGCCTCTGTCTGGAGTGTCACAGTGGCCAAAAGACAATGAGTTGCAATGCCAGCTACCCCAAGCAATTGCCAGTGCATGCATGCATTCCATCATCTTTTGGGGGTTTGTCAGTAGTATGCCTGGAAACCTGAGACTGGGCACCTTTCCAATCCAATGTTTGTGAATTCCAAAAAGTAGCACATTTGTACCCATTCAAGGCCATAGCGGATGGTAAGTTTAGCATGGAGAGGGGCGGATGGGACACACATGCACACATAAACACATACGCCCGACCGTGAATTTACACATGTGGACACACTCACTTCCAAATAAAATCACACTTACCTGCGCAGCTCTGCCTCCGAGGTCCCAGGAGGGTTGGGACTGCTGGCTTCTCTCATTGGCTGACCTTAAGGAAGGCAGCAGTCTTTACCTCATCACAGGGTGGGATGAGGTCTCTGAGAGTGGCTGACTTCACCCTACTCTGTGACGAGGTGTCAATAATTGACACTCTGCCCTGGGCACTTCAGGGCTTAAAGGTGAAGGGCCCAGGTCTGAGGCAATCAGTGAAGCTCCCTCTCATTCCGACGGGGAAGGCCTCGAGGTGCTTTGCCAGGCTGAAGACGTCATGCCCACAGGAGCTGTGACCTTTCAGCCCAGCAAAGTTCACCTCAGGCAGCCAGGAGCCTGCACATTTAGCACATGTCTAGTTCCTAGCTGCCCTACCTGAAAATTAAGAGTTTCTGTCAGACTGACCTTTGCTCATCCTGACATACACTCTTCTTGTTGGGAAAAGGTGAGGGGGAGTGGTCCCTCCACCCATTAGGACATGTCATGGCTGATTCAAGGAGTACCTCTGAGGATGCAGATTTACCACTATTTTGAGAAATCATGCACTATATATTTCTAATTTACCAATCCAGAAATGTAACAAGTTAATTCCTCAACTGGAAAACCCAACACAAGCATAGCATACCTGGCTCAGGATCATCCAAACTCAAATACCAAGTCAAGAATGTATTTATTTGAGGAGTGGCACACCTCTAAACATCCCTCTGAAGCTACACCCATGCCCCTTTTCCAGACAGCTTTCCCTGTGTTTCACAGAGTCCCATGCTTGAAGTGTGGCACTGCAGGAGAGATGCCACATCTTGTAGTGGAAGATGTGCATGCGCCAGAGGAGCAGCAGCAAAGTCGGAGATATGCAAAGGATACACCAGCTACCTGATAGCCCTGCTAGGGACTAGCTGTTGGGACTCAGTCTGTCTAATAACAGGAATTAAGGCTGCGTTAAGACACAGATTCATTAAATATTCACGCAACGCAGCCACCTTGCTGCTCTGCATTAAAAGAATGCGGCACATTCTGTCCTTTCCTTCTGCTTGTACCCTTTTGGCTGCCTAGCGTCAATGCAGACACACTTGCGCCCTGTTGCAAGGGTCTCTGTGCTGCAGACAGGATTGTTTTTGTGCAGGAACGGGCACATTCTTCACAAAAACAGTCCTCTGAGGCATTTTCATCTTTCTATGTGTGCTGTATAATGCAGCACACATAGAAAGAGAAATTAACGAGGAGAAAGAAAAATACTTCTCCTTGTTACGCCTCACCTGGGGAGGTCGTAGCATTTTGATGCATTCTCAGGTCTACCAGTACTGGTAAATCTGGGATTGTGCCAAAAATCCATGGGTGAATCCTTGGGAATACCCACGCTCCACCCATGGAACACCTCCCTAGGGAGAGCAATGCAATGCAGTGATTTGCGCTCCATTGCGTTACTCTAGATTTATCAAGCCGTGCAGGACCATGCAAGATGGCATTGCGTGGCTTAACAAATCTTACTTTAGTGTTGCCTCGCCCTTCTGCCCCTCTTTCATGGTGCAAGGGTGATGCAACACTTTCATAAATATACTCCTTAACCCCTTCTGTGCCACGCCCTTTCCCCCTCCTGTGCCGGGCGTTTTATTAGTGGGTGGGGTTCATGACGAGATAGTCTCATCATGGGCACAGCGCGACCGTGCTCCATGACGAGACTATCTCGTCATGGGCACTGAAGAGGTTAATTATTTGGGGTGAGTTCCATAGTAGTTATTGCTGGTCACCTGCTGCTTTAGAGCCGTTTCACAGAAGGTGTTCAATTTTCTTCATATTAGCATTTCAAATGGTGCTTCTAAAGCTTTGTTTTCTTGGGCAGATTCTGCACAACATCTGCACTCTCCTAGCCTACATATAAAAAGATTCTGGACGCTTAGAGGAATATCTGCAGAGCTTATGTGCACAGCGTGCAGCGCTGTGCGAGGGACATCCCACCAGGCCCTTCAAGGCATCACAGTCCCCTACTTCTGTCAGTATCCAATCGCTCACTGTCATCTGCTGGAGCGATTGCTCACCTACCTCTCAGTGGAATCATGATGCCAGATTGCCAATATCTGCTAAGCACAAGACACAAGGGTGCAGGGTCAGGACTGATTTGCATATGGCTGGGTTCAAACTGGAATGGGATGGGGGACAAAAAAACGATGGATTTAGGCCCAGATCTCTGTACTTTTTATCGCCGCTTTAGCGGCAGTTTTCGGCCGCTAAAGCGGTGATAATTTTAATGCCGTGCTTGATAATATGCCCCTAAGTCCTCGTAAAAATCGCGCAGTCTAGCTCATAAATTGGAGTTAATTTCAAATTGGGTTGCCGTTACTTTAGTGTCAAAGTCCGGCCCAATAAAAAAAATCTTTTGGTATTTTTATTTGCTTCACAGATTTTTTTTTAAATAAAAAGTGCAACGTGCAAGCTTTAAGTTTTTATGATATGTGTTCAAGGCTTGTTTGCATCGGATGTAATCTTTTTTTTTATGGTAGTGTCGTCGCCACAGACGTTCCTGCTCTCTTGTTTTCTAGGGCATTTTTTCAATGTTTGAGTTGCCCCCACCTCCTTTAATTTCATGGTATCGGACATAGAAGTAGGTCTTCCATTTCTTTTAGATACACAGACTTGACGATTTCGGTTCAGCTTTGATTGGATATTATTCTAATGGATGCCTTTTGGGATTGAGAGTTCTAACAAATACTTATTTTCTCTCTTAGCTCCAGTGTGTCAGTAACATTTTTTCAGTAATGAAATGAATCCAGCCAAACACAGTCCCACAAAAGAAAGAGGTCCATTCTGCTCAAGAATATCATTGCGCAACTGAAATCCTCACAACAACCGACATTGCATCAAATTGTGTCAAAAAGAACTCCAACATCACAGATAGTATTGTTCCAGTGCCACATATCGATTTAATGTTAAAATAGAAGATTGGTTGTTGTTCCAACTAATTCACCGTCTCTGAGCAAAGCCTTTGCACATTCCAAATCTTTATCATACGTTGTCAACATCACTCCTGCTTCTTCCGCTTAAACAATGCCTACAACATAATATACTTTAGGTGGCTTCATCCACACTTCCCAAAATGAAGTTGTTGTAAAGAACTCTTTAAAAAAAAATTATGCCTCTCTTATAAAAACTGATAGTGACACATTCCTTATACCTACTGACACAACACCAGTCTCCTCTTTCTATCAAAAATTCTTGGAAATAGAGTGCCTAGCCTCTTAAAACACTATACCACATGTAAAAAATTGCTAAACGGTTTTCAATTAGGGTTTAGACCAGACAACAAGACTCAGGGCCAGATGTAGGAAGCCAAATTGCAATCACAAACGGTGAAATTCGCAGAATTACAGCATTTGCGATCGCAATTTGGCTGTGAGCAATTTAGGTAGGCAAATACCCTCTCACAAAATAAGGAATCGCTTAAATTGTGATTCCTTATTGTGCGCAAGCATTTAGAGAATCGCAATTCGCGATTCCCTAAATGCTATGCTAGTAGGCATTGCAAATTGAGATTTGGTGGTATTTTGCAATTTCCCTTAAAAAAGCACTTTTTTGCTTTTTTCAAAGTTCCATGTGGCACACATACCTGCCCTCAGGGCAGGTATGAGCGCCACATGTGCACACATGCACATTTCAGGGGTGCAACAGGGTGTCCTTTTGGAACCCTTGCACCCTTGAAATTGCGCACACAATTTGCGAGTACCTCTTGGTTACTCGCAAATTGCGTGTGCAAATCCCATTCATTCCCATAGGAATGAATGGGAAGGTATTCCATGATTGCGAATCTCAATTTGTGATTCGCAATTAATGAATATTAAGGAATCGCTATTATTTTTGCGATTCCTACATACATTCCATTTTGCGAGTCCTTAATAGCGATTCGGCAAAAATCGCTATTAAGGACTCGCAAAACGGACTTTACCTACATCGGGCCCTAAAACTTTTATCCTTTCTATAGTTTAACATGTCTTTTCCAGTAAAACTGCGGTCTACCTCCATTTTAAAGATGGGAGAACTGGAGAATTTACAGCGGTGGTGTATCAACGGTCTATGCCAATGTTCCTTGACCTGAAAGCGTGTTCTTGACATGACTGACAGGTCACACTGACAGTTGCCCTTAAGGCATGACAGCACTCAGGAGGGAAGTCAATTAATGGTCCTGTTGAGAAAGAAAAGGATTCTGCAAGGTTAAAGCCGTGTACCCCTGTGCAGTCTCCCCTTTCAAAGGAGGCTTCCATGTCTGTGGATCACCAGGCAGGTTCCACAGCCAGAAAACCCACTAGACTACCAATGATTCTGTAAGGGATCAACCCTAATGACAATGGGCCCGTATCCACCTGGGGATACATTTAACTTTTTTTTAAAGGTGTTTTTTTCCCTGGCGGGGTAATCACGCCTTACAGGTGAATATAAAAGTCCAAAAAAACTATTTAACAAAAACAATGAAATTGTCAGGGGGTCAGCACTCTTGCACACAGGCCAACCCCCTGTGGGCCCATAATGTTTTTGGGGGAATTGTGTAGTTCCCCTGGGGGCTGCAATATTTTTTTACATTTCCCAAAAATAAAGAAAAGCATGTAGGTAGGGGTCAACACCCAGCGAATGGTTTGACCCTCTTTGGGGTCATATCTATAAATATATATTTTTTAAATAAAATGTGTGTTTTCACCTGTGGGGCAGATTGTGACCCCAAGGGGAAAACACACACTTCTAAAAAAAAATATATATATATATACTGCATATGCCACATGTCTACCATCTGCAGAGTATGCATATGCAGTTGACACTGATGGATGTGGCAAAATGTTTACACGCAGTCGAAGGGCCAGCGCACAGGTTTATTAGTTCTTTCAGTTGCTTGTTTCTGAATTTGGTTGATAAACTGGTACTAAAAAGGTGAAATGTTTTCCCTAGCAGTATTACCATAGACCAAATCATAAAATAATGACTTCATACTATAAATAAAAGTGTCGCGTTACGCTGCATAGTTTGCGTTTTCATGTTGCATAATTTAGTCAACCCTGTTGCATAATTTGGTGCTCTCCTGCTGCATAATTCCATTGACCTTAGTGATAGCACTGTGAGTTTTCACAAGAAGCCCACCTGTGCAATAAATTTGCAGCAGATACAATGTGAATGTGTGCTTCTTGCGATCAAAAGGTTATTTGTAGATTTGGGGAAACTACTTTTATACTGGCAGTGTCCCAGCAGGTCTTCCAACAATAAAGTTGTGCATAAGCCATGACAAAAGTATACTGTGGTTTTGGGTATGTGACATAGTGAAATAATACTGTGTCCTTTTTTTTGTCTTTTTATTGTCTTTGGAGAACCTGTAGATTCATTGAAAATATAAGTGTTTTTTTGTTTGTTTACTGTTGCGCACATCTCACAGACGCACACACCCACTAAAGGATTTAGACTAATACTTCTGTCTTCTACACAGGACAGTGTTTTAGAAGGAAGATTTTAGCCAGTCAGCAGAGATGGTGTCTCGTGGATGACTGCTGCCCAGGTATAGAGGACAGCTTTGAGGCAGGATCAGAGATTGAGACAGCAGATACTGAGTCTGCATCTGAGGGAGAAATAAATGGAACAGAATCTGGAAATGATTTTTAGGTCGGTGGAGTTTCATTTCTCACCTTGCCTTCCAGCGATTCTCAGGGTCATGATCATGGCAGTCTTCCTGTCCCTTTGCAAGCACGCTCTCTGCAGTGAAGTGACCATAGCAGGGTAGACCAACGGAGAGAGTGGACATGTTCAGCAGCAAGCACAGATGGAGTGCTCTCTTGACAGCCCCCCAATTTAGTTCAGCCCCAAATTCAGCCGTTCACTGGCAACGTTGGATGTAAAGTTGATAGAGCCAATTTGTTGCCAACTGACTATGTTCATTTCTTTTTGGATTTTGACTTCCTTGAGCAAATTGTGCAGCAAACAAATTTGCGTGATGAACAATTTCTGAGGGAGGATGGTAGCATTCTAGGGCCTCATATTAGCGCACACCAGTGGACTCCCACTTCACTTGAGGAGTTGAAGATATTTTGGGCCTTACGGTGAAATGGTGTTAGTGCACAAACCAAGCTTGCAGTTGTTGCATGAATATGAATTTACCTTAAAAAAATGAAGACAAGAGGTGTTTGGCAAAACAGGATCAGTTGTTTTAAATAATGCAGCAGCCAGCAGAACAGGCAACAGAGTCAGGGGTCTGAAGACTGCCTCAAAACATATTGGCTTTGGACGTCTTTTTATACATTACATGAAGCTTCATAAAGCAATTTGTACAGACATAGAATGATCTAGGCGATGTTTGGGTGCCCACAACGGTCATGTGCTGATGCCATGTGTTGTGTAAGAGTGCACTGTGTAGTGCATGTGGAATACTAGTGTTTGGTTCAGTGTAAGTGTAATTGAGGTGGGAGAGGTCCCAACGCAAGCGAAGTAGAAATGTCGAGCTAGTCTCCATGTGACTAGACAGATTTCTCGCTACGGATGGATACAGCCACACCCATGCTATGCAGATGGTGTGCAAAGGTGCAACAATGCATAGCTTTTGGAATATTGCAGGTCTTGAGATGGTGTCTGGAGGTGTATGGAGGGGTTGTCTGCAGCTTTCGGGCATTCAGGGGGTGTCTTTGCTTGGCACAGTGTACAGTGTGCAGAGTCTGTTTGTAAAAAAAGTCTGCAAAAAATAGTCTGTGGTCTTTTTGGCTTGAACCCTCAGGCCTCGTTGGGAATTTGGAGGTTGCTACTGAAGAGATGGCAGACCGCAGTAAACGTGGTGCATGTAAGGCTCGATTACAGACCTATTGGATAAGAGCTGTGGGTTGTAGGTTATCTTTGAAAAAAACATACATTATCATTCGATTTTGGAAATTCCTGTGCCTGTCCTTTTGGAGCATTTATGTGTATTCAATTTGCACAGTATTTGGTGAGGTACTGGATGGAGGGCCCCAGTCTGGGTGTCATTTTAGGAATCTGTGAGCTTTTGGTCATGGGCCACCTGGGTTTTATTTTGTGGGTCTTTTGGTTCTCTCCCCTCACCATGACAGAGGTGAACGTTTTCGTGGAGAGATCGTCGTGGCTTTGTGGATGACTCTTTTTACCTAACTATCATTTTATGGGCGTTGTCGGCCTTCTAATACTCTACTTTGCCTACCATGCATGTGTGTGTGTATGTGTGTGTGTAGTTTTGTTGATGCGGATGATACCTTTTGACCCACACATGCATGATGCACTCTGAAAGGAAGGGGACATTTTGCAATTTTGGAGGTTGTGGGTAATTGCAGTGTGTCCCGAGGGCAAGTGTGTGTCCCTCTGGCCCCTGTAAATGGTGTGTAACAAGGTTTTCTCTATTGAAGTTGGGTGTTTTGACTTCGCCCTTTTTCTGGAAGCTTTGTTGTAGGGCTACTTTTGGTCTTCTTCTTGCAGGTGTGTGGACACCTTCCTAAGGTCTTCTGTAGTGTTGGATTTATTGTGGCAGACTGGTGGGGGTTGAGAAGCTGCTCTGTGGCTCCCTTGTGACTCGGATGTGGCAATGATTGGGATTAGGCCTATAGCTCCCTTGGACGATGTTCGTGAGGCCCTATGTTATTTGGTTCGACAAACTGGATGCAGTTGGTGACTGTGTCTGTGCTCCTTGTGTGGGGGCTGCAATGGTCTTCTACAGATACTCATTTCCCTCCCATCACCCCTCTCTCCCTCGGATCCAGGATGCTTGAGGTCTGCCACACTCGGTGGAGGTCAGGGACATATTACCTGATGACTCACTTCTCCCGCGGTTTGGAGTGACCCGATCTGATGAGCAGACTTCAGATGTTTGTAAACCTTAGTGGAGAGTAGGAGGCAAAATATCTTGCTTACGGCAGTAGTTAGGTGTGCAGCTGGGACTTGTCGTACTGTGAGTAACGGACTTAGATGGCTGATTGCCCTGGTGTGTTTCCCTGCTAACTTGGTGCCAAATTGTTGCTTATTCATGCATGGACTACGGAGTTCTTTGAGGGACACCATTATCTCAAGTGCAGGTAATACCTGGCTTCTGGCACTGGAGCGTTACCTTGTTTTGGTACTGAAAGGGCACCTCCACTTGCTTGAGGCCTAAAAATGTTGGAGAATGGGGTCCTTTCAATCTGGGGCTCAGCCTAGTGACTTGGGTGAAGGGTCATTGGTGCCTGTTTTTAAGCACTGTTTGGGGGCCACTATGCCCACTCATCAGGCTGCCCTCTCCTGTGGCGTGGCCAGCCAACCCTGCCCTGGGAGACTAGGAGCAGAGTGGGGCCTAGGTCCCTGCAGGTACCCATATGGCAGATTTTAGGGCAGATTCCTAATCAATCGAACATATGGCAGACCTGAGTTTTTCCTGAAAGAAAGTAAAGGCTTGAGTTTTTTTCCAAATGCTGTGTCACTAGTCTTTATTTTTGTGGTGTGTTTTCAGAAGTTGATGTGAAGTGGATGTGTCATACTAGGGTTTTACTTTGTATTTGGATTGGTTGATTGCGTGAAGGCACTGTCTCTCCAAACAGTCACCCCTCCATGCTGTGGCCTCTGTGCTTGCTGGGTTGGGTTCCCTGCCTGCTGCTGTTGCCATGTGTTTGGCCAACCATCTGGTCCTTGTTGTGGTAGTGTGTTTGCTGACTGATTTCCTTGTGGCTGAATGTGCTGCTTTTGTGGGTGGGATTTGCGGGGACTGGCCCAGGCCTATTGCTCTTTGTTCATGGTACACCTTCAGGCAGCAATTGTCAGTTAGGTGACCCATCCTGAGGCAGTAGAAACATTTTGTAGGGTCTGGCTGCCACCAGCCTTCCTGACCTCTTCCGCCATAACTGGGTTGGAATCCTCTGGGTTTCGGCAAAAGAGTCCCTTTCAAGACTGGTGCCTTTTGCATGCTTGCAGCCAATTCTGCCTGTTTGGATGTGATTTTACTCAGTTTGTGGGGGACCGGCTTAATGGAGTTTATCTGGGCTTCCTCCTGGTTTTGGCCCGTCCTAGTGGGCCACTGCTTGGGGGGTGTGTGTGATGGTCACCCCCACAGGTCCTTGGACTTTCCCCATGCAGCAGGTGGGGACACTTCCTTGCGGTGGTGTATCATTAGCTGGATTTTCTGAGTCCCCTCTAATGGTCACTCACTTGGGCACTGTATTCGGCAGCAGGTAGGGGGGTTCAGGTGTGAAGAGATGCACTGCATAGGGCCGGGCAACCATGTAACCTCCTCACTCAGGGAGGTGCTAGAGTGGTGACAGAGACTGAGCTTGGCAATCCCAGGGGTACGTGTGGTCTGTTTGTCACTGTCATTACCCAAAGGTGCCTTGGGCTGGCTCCCCACCTAGCCTCGGGGGACTTGGCAGGCATGCACAAGTTGAGGTCCTCAATCTCTTGCTCCTTGTGTACCTTACTGGCTAACAAAGTTTTTTTCTTTTTGGAGGTCTCCACTAATTTGCATAGCTCGAGGAGATTCCCCGTATACTCCAGGACCACCCCCGGGAAAGGGGTCTACATGGCCGGGGCCACCCTGGCTGACATCCATGTGACGTGGGAGTGTATTGCTGCTGGGTGCCTTAAGGGGGGAACTCCAGGGTAGGAGCAGGCTATAGCCCTGTCCTCAGCCCTATCTCCAGCTCATAGGGTTCTGTGAAGGGGATCCATGCCACAGTGCCTGAGACTCCTTGGATGGTTGGATGCTTTTTGATAGGGGGACTGTTTCCTGCAATAGGCACAACCTTGTTGCTCCTGTGTCTAGTAGAAAGTAGTAAGATGTCCCGTTCATCAGCATTGTGACCACGGGGTCCTCCTCAGGGCAGTCTGGAGTGGATAGTAGTGGGTGCATGTCTTTGGATGTCCTGTTGGTTTCTGGCAGGACTATTTCTGCATCCTCACCCATGCTGACAGATCTTGGGGGACTGGTGTCCCCTTCCTCGCCATCACTAGTCATGTTACTGTTTAGACCCACTATGAGGTTCCCGACCGCTTGTGGAATGTATGTTTAGTGGGCTAAATGGGGCAAACAGAGGGTCGAGCTTTGGGGATTCTAGCATCAAACTGGGGTGAGGCCAAAATCTCTTGGGTTAGTCAGTCGAGAAACCTCCCAGCCCTAGATCTAGTGGTTCGCTGCCTGGTGGGGGGTCTTCGGCCCATTCAACCCCATTTGACCCCCTCGACCGGTAGATTGGTGTAACCCAGTTCAGGAATAGCAGGGATGGAAGGGATTAGAGAGAGCTCCTCTGTGCCTGCATATGGTAGAGAGGTGCGAACACCTTGCTTGCAGGTTGTGGGGCAGAATTGTAGTTCAGGGCCACCTTGAAGATGTCCCATTATTCTAACAGTGCCTCTTTTTTAGTTTTTTTCTGCCCTGCATACTTCGACCAAATGCGTGTCCTTGTGTGTGTCCTTGTGTGTTCTATTATGTTTGTGTCATTTGTTTGGCTTATTACTTTAGGGAACTTAGGCAGTATGCCCCAGCATGTTTGCCTTAGTTTCGAAGGTAGATATGCTCACTCAGTTAGAGCAATGTAGACCTTTGCAAGGTATTCTAGGACACCCCAAACTTGCATCGAGAAACTGGAAGGAGTTGGATTTACCACAGTGAGTGCGCTAAAGATGCATTTAATTCTTCCTGAGCGTCATGTGGTTGTTATAGGAGCCATTAGTAGAGGTTCACTAGGTATGTGTATGGTAATGTTCAGAATGGAGTTAGTTACCAAACAGGTGGTAAAATGTAGTAGCAGATGCATCAACTGTCAACATGTCTGGACATATGTGTTTATAGAGGTTTGTTTGTGGTGTGTTTGTGTGCAATTTGGTTGATGACTGGTTGAGAGATTATCTTGAGTGGAGATTCTGTCCTTTGCTGTATGAATATGATGGGCCCTTGCATGGCGGCAGTATGTTCATGTGAGTGTACTGATTGGGCCTGCGGCCGGCTGTATGGAAGTCTTGCATGTGGTGCGTGAATGGCGTGTAAATGGACCATAAAGTGGTTGGTGCCTTGACATGGCTTTATGACTAATTTTCAGTAGTCTTGGTTTCAATATTCAGGTACATTGATAAGTATTTGTGCTTTGAAGCTAGCATTTCTGGAGGTACTAAAACCAGCCAGTGTAAGTGGTGGTTTAACTTAAAAAAAATGCACCAGATTTATGTCTGTTGCAGTAAGGATACACCCTCACAATTGCAACAGAGTATCCTTTCCATGAAGACAATGGTCTTGCCGTCCAATATATATATGCAGATCATTGGTTTAACAGTGGAGAAGTCTACTCCATCTCTGGCGTGGTTGCACCCCTCCCATGTCCCAACTGGCTAAAGGCCATCTGAGACTGATCAGTATATCCTCCCACCTGCAGGTCCGTTTTCACTGCCCGCTACCATCTGGGAAACCATGGTGATAAGGGGCAGTGATAACTGTCTAATGCCGCCTTACCATGGGAAATAATTTCCATGGTGAGAGGGCCATATTTTTTCTCAAAAAGAAAATCTGGCTTCGAGATTTTGTTTTTGAAAATAAAAAATAAAAATTGATGTACAGCTCTGTCATGTCGATGGAGTAGTGTGTCAAACCTAAAAAGGCATTGACAGGAACCGCTGTTTCGGCAGCTCCTGTCAATCCTTTTGACTTGACTGCCATCTTGGCGGTCATTTCTAAATTTTGTAGGTGGAGCAGTCTCAGCATGGCAGACATTAAGTCCTATGCTAGGGAGATGGAGTCTTCTTTGTTAGCTAAAATATAAATCTGGACCTTACTGAGAATTCCTAGTTTTTTTTTTTTTTTTGCAATGTGGATTTTGGACCCAAGCTCAGCCAGTAACTAAGCAAACCTGCACATTTCTAAAAACTAGCCAACCTTGCAAATCCAGGGTGCATCACTTGTGTGGCTCTCGCTAGGTAATTTTACCCAAAAGCCCTTGCAAACATCAAACTTTGGTAAGAAACACAAATATTCCTCATATTTCTTTGATCGAAAGACCTAGAATCTGTGGGGAGCCACAGGTTTCCTACCACCCTGAGTTCCCACGTATGTCCTGATAAGAATGGTACCCCACTTGTGTGGGTGGGCCAAAATAAATTACAAAAAAGCCCTAAATTACAATGGTGAAAGATAAGCAATAGGGGTAGGTGATGTATTTGGCGCTGTGCTGTGGCTTCACCCATGCAATACTTCAAATCACAGACATTCCTGAAAGTTAGAGAACCAGGGGAGTCCAGAGGTGTGTGCCTTGCATGGATCCCATTAGGTTTTTTTAACCACAATATTCTGCAAACTCTGACTGAAATCACATATTTTACTCCCATTCTTGTGACAGAAACTTCCAAATACCCAGGACTCCACAAAATTCGTACAATTTCTCCATTACCCCACTGGTGCCAATACAAACGCAGCCCGACTTGTACGGCTAGGCCTAGTGCAGCTACAGGAGCGGCTCAACCCAAGGTCAAAGGGATCCTTCACCAGGAGAAGTGGAGTAATGCTAAGTGGTAGAAATACAATTTCCATCACAGAAATATAAGGGAAATGCCTGTTTCCTTGCAAAGTTTGATGTTTGCAAGTGCATCTGGGTAAAATGACCTGGTGGGAGCCATGCAAGTCACACACACCCCTGGACTCCCCTGCTTGCCGTGTTTTAAAAAATGTTCAGGTTTGCTAGGTTTGCCCCGGGTGCCGAATGGGCTACAGCCCAAAATCTACAGCTACCCTGCTTAGAAATAAATGGTACGTTTACCAGGCCTGGGCTCCATTCGCAGAGTTTTGCTACGCGGAACTCTGTGAAGTTACAAAAGAACTCTGCAAAGTTCCGCGAGTGGTGGAGTGCAGTGCGAACTGCAGTTTGTGCTGGTATTCCTGCCGCTCGGGTAGAAATTCTACCCAAGCGGCAGCTCACGCTCGCGAACTTACAGTTCGCCAAGGGGAAAATAACTCCACTGCACATCCCGAAGCGGAGTTTTTTGCACTCCGCGGAGCGGAGCAAAGAAAACTCTGCGAATGGAGCAAAGTTCACCGCCCAGGCCTAACGTTTACACTGGGAAAATGTGATGCATCTATGTTGTGTTCTGGCCCATTCTGTGTCAAGGACACTGGGCCTAACTACACGTGAGGTACCATTTTTGTCGGGAGACTTGGGGGAATGTCAGGTGGATGGAAGTTTGTAGCTCCCTACATATTCGAGAACCTTCTTTCACAGAAATGTGAGAAAAATGTCAAAGTTTGAGGTTTGTAAGGTGTTCTGGGTAAATAAACCTGGTGAGAGACACGCAAGTTACCCACTTTGGATACCCTGAGGTGGCTAGGTTTAAAACATTTACAGGTGTGCTAGGGTTCCCTGGATGCCGACTGAGCTAGGATCCAAAACCTACAGCTACCCACATTGGAAAAAAGGGTCTGTTTAGAGTGGAAAAATGTTATGCATTCATGTTGTGCTTAGGACCCATTTGCTGCCGCAGGCACTAGGCCTACCCACACCAGTGAGGTAACATTTGTATAGGAAGACTCGTGCGAGCATAGAATAGTAGAACATTTTTTATCACCAATTGGATTTCATTGAATTTGAGCTTTTCAAATGTATGCCAGTGTATAAGAAAGAAGACATTTTGAAAAATACACTAGTACGGATACCCACAAATTCATAGATGTACAAATAACCACTGCTCCTAAACATAGCCTGTGCCCTATTTCAGAAATACATAGGTTTCCTTGATACCCATTTTTCACTCTACATATTTAAAAATACAAATTGGTCTATAATCAGTAGTCAATATAAAACCTTTGTATGATGCAGCTCAGTTGTTGGCTCTGGGTACCTTGGGTACTTGGAGAACTTACAAACCCTATATATCCCTGCAACCACAAGGGTCTAGCAGACATAATGGTATATTGCGATTGTAAATCAGCCATTGTGACAAAAAGTTACAGATAAAACTGTTGTCACCAATGGCAGTTAATTGTACTCATTTTTAATATTTGTTTATTTCAACAGCTATTTTCCTTAGGAAAAGCTTGAGGGATCTACATATATGACCCCTTGCTGAATATAGAACTTGGTTTACTTTTTAGAAATCTATAGATTTCTGGGTCACCTATGGGCTTCACACTTGTTTCCACCATAAACTTGAAGTAGGTTGAGCGAAACAAAAATAGGGAGGCGCGCGAGAGCGCGATCTAAGATGGCCGCCCCCTGATTATTTCCTGCCTCGTTTGCCCTTAAACGACGATTTTTGCTGATTGCAGTTCGCTTTACCTTGATTTGTGCACCAGCAACATCGTTTTGGTGACTGCGCTTTCCAGGGAGCGGTTTTGTGATATTCCTCGATGCAGCAGGAGAATCTTTTTTTCTTGCTGCTTGTTCTCGGTCCTCTCCAGTAAGGTACTGTCGAGTTTTCCTTTCAGGGGGTGAGGCAGCATTCTGGCAAGAGCGAGGCTGTGGCCTAGACACTCCCACAGTCTAATTTGGCTCCTGCACTGCCTTTTACTGAAAGGTCTTCCTTTTTATTAGGGGTGGGCGGAATTTGCGAAATTCACTTTCGCAAACTATCGCGAAAATGTTAAAAATCTCCGCAAACATGCGGAAATATCGCGAAGATGCGGAAGTTTTTTTCCCGCCCGTTCGCGGTATTTTCTGCGTGGTCGCCAACTTACCCATGCGGTAGCTCGCGGGCACGCCCATCTTGTTTTCACTTGTCTCGCGGTGCATGATCACGAGAAGAAAGACGTGATCGCGCGACGAATGATGTTACTGCGGGCGTGAACTGTCGCGAGACAGCGCAAATGGCTACTAACAATCCAACATCTCGTGGAGAACGCGACCGGATAGGGAAAACTTGTTGGCGAACGCGGGGATTCAGGTAAGGTGATCGCACGCACGCGAGAATGTATTATTTTACAGCAAGCAAAACATTTCCGGTAGAATGCGGATTGCGGAAATTTTGACATTTTCGCGCTCTCCGCGGAACGCGAAAATGTCAAATTATCGCAATTTCCGTGAGCGGAATGGAATTTTAGCCCAGGCCTACTTTTTATTGCTTTATTCTGCATTATTATTATATCCAAGTGCAAATTCCACTTTAATTACTATGGGAGGGAAAAGCACACAAGTGCTACACAGTAAATGGAAGCAAAATACTTCTCCACCTCCAGTTAATTCCAAAATGGTGGAGTATACTGAACCTTCTTTGACTTTATTACTCAATAAGATTCAAGATTTTTGTTCTAACACAGATTCTATTGTGTCAGAAATTAAAAATATACGTAAAGACATGGCGAGTCTTTCAATGAAAGTTGCTGATAATGCAATGACATTCAGGATAATAAAGTCAGAATTGATAGTTTTTCACCACTTGAAGAAAAAATATTGCCCATGACCAACTTACTTCTTGACTTGGAAAATCGTAATAGACGGTACAACCTACGTATATTTAACTTGCTGGAAGTTATGAAAGATAATGATTGTACATCTTAATGGTTAATGGCAATAAAATGTTCATACATCAGGATTTTGCAAAAGAAACTATTAAAATTGTAAAAGGCTTCACAGAACTTCAACCACGATTGAGAAGTCTTGGATTTAAATATGGTCTGTTTGACCCCTCGACCATACGGATTTGGAAAGATGGCTTCTCGAAGTCCTTTCAGCACCCTGATGATCTTCGTCTATTTTTGTATCAGCATTCTGAACTCTCCATGGATATGCATGAAACTGATGCTTGAAACATTATCCTCATTGTTTCTTTCTAGCTAGCTTATTTAACCAATTTTTCTATAGGGCAGAAATGACTCGGTCATACTTTGTGCGTGTGTGATTCAAGATTGTTATTAATGTTTATATGTTATCTTTTTTTCTTTTTTCCTATTATTCATCTCTAGAGCTACTTTTTACTCTTCTACAATCCAAATTTCATTTATTTTCTCTCTTCTATTTCTTCTTCTCTCCATAACTTTAATAATATCAAAATTGTATCATGGAATGTTAAAGGTTTAAGAAATCCTATAAAATGCACTCAAATCTTAGATTATTTAGGAAGTCATGAAGCAGATATTTGTTTTTTACAGGAGACACATACGGATGACACAGTTTAAGCTTTTATGCAGAAAAAATGGGTTAGTACTGTTATATCTTTCCCTGCTGTTCATAAAAAAAATGGTGTTTGTTAGAAATGGGGGTCTCTAGTTGGCAGAGGTAGGTACCTTTGTCCAAATACAGACCCTTGCGTTTAGTCAGGGTAGGGGGATGCACTCCTAAAATAACCCCTGCTCACCCCCTTTGGTAGCTTGGCACGAACAGACAGGCTTATCTCAGAGGCAGTGTTGAAAGCATGTGTGTACACATACAGTAATACAGTGAAAACACTACAAATGGACACCACACCAGTTTAGAAAAATTAGTAATCTTTATCTAAACCAAAACAAGACCAAGCGACAAAAATCCACAATACAGTTATTAAGATATCCTCAAAAATAGGTTATTCACTCAATTAAAGTTTGTAGTAACAAATAACTCCACATGGAGTTATTACGACGTCGTGACAGATAAAAGCCCCAAAGTACGGCGCCGACCGCGGAGTGTGCAGCATCAGGCATGGAGTCAAGCAGACACCAAAGAACAGTACCTTGGAATTGATGAAAGCAAAGACAGTGCACGGCATCGGGGAAGTGATGTTTCATTGGTGCCGGGCGGCGTCGGTTCCTTACGACCTCTGGGGAAGTTAAGGCCTCGGTTCCATACTGTGGTGCAGGGGAGGTGAGACATCGGTTCCTTGGTGTGTCGGAGAGGTGAAGTCATGGCGGTGGTGAAGCGGCGGATCCTTATGACCTTGTGGTGTCAATGGATTCAGGAGTCACCCACGTCAAGTATCAGCTCCGAAGTACTGATGTTGGTTAAGTCGAGGCTGCGGTGCGAGTCGGAACAGTGCGTCATGGACATCACAAAAGGTGTGCTCGGCTCCGGTGCAGGCAGTGGCCTTGGTGACGGCTTCGGAGTCGATGCAGCACGGCGTCATCAGGCATCGGGCCTACTGTGCAAGTCGGGGTGGTGTGTCATGCTCTTCACAAGCAGTGCCCATGGCTTCGGTGCAGGTTACGGCATTGCTCGTCGGCATCGGTGTTGCAATTTCCTTCTGTGGAAGCTAAAACAGCAGTTCCAGATGCAGAGAGACAGAAGAATTTAAGTCTTTGTGTCCCTGAGACTTCAGAACAGGAGGCAAGCTGAATTTCAAGCCCTTGGAGATCTTTTCCTCAAACAGGTGACAAAGCAAACAGCAAAGTCATTTTCTACTTTCCTTTGCAGCAAGTATCCACTGAAGGCCATACCAAGACAGCAAACAGCACAGGGGCAGTATTCCTCCTCAGCTTCTCCGGCTCTTCTCCTTGGAAAAGGTTCCTCTTGATTCCCAGAAGTGATCTAACAGTCTGGGGTCTGGGCCCCTCTTTTAATACACAAAAATCCTTTGTTCTCTGAAGGCAGAGAGTGACTGGGCCCAGCCAAAACCAGTTCTGTCCCCACTGGTGCAGCTTCCTGACAGGAGGTAGAGACAGCATTGTTGAAGGTAGACCAAGCCCATCCAGGTGAAAGAAAACATCCTTCCCTGCTCTAAATGCAGTACAGGTCTATTCAGCCCAGCCCTGACTCATCAGACTCTCTGGAGCCACTGCCCCTCTCCAGCCCCTGTCATCCAAATGCCAGACATGCAATATACAAACCTGGCAGAGGCACACTATGTGGTTAAGCAAGAAAATACCTACTTTCTAAAAGTGGTATTTTCAAACATAGAATGTAAAAACTACCCTCACTAAAAGATACATTTTAACATTCTGAGTTCAGGCATACTAAACTTTCATTTCCTACCTTGGTCCCCGGGGTAGTTATGTTTATAAGATGTTATAAACAAACTACTCATTCTGTACTATGGGAACAGGTAGCCTTGCAATATTGAAAAACAACATTGGCAGTAATTCACTGTCAGGACATGCCACACACACCAGGGCATGTCCTACTTATCACATACACTGCACCATGCCCACAGGAGCACCTCGGTCCTACCTTAGGGGTGACTGACATGTAAGAAAAGGGAAGGTTAGGGCCTGTCAAGTGGGTGCACTGGCCAAGCGGACATGGCAGTAATAGCCTGCACTCAGGCTCTACAATGGGAAACCAGAGTTACATTATACAGGCTGCTTCTGTGGGTGGCACAATCAGTGCTGCAGCCCACTAGCAGCATTTGATTTACAGGCCCTGGGCACACACAGTGCACTGTACTAGTGACTGACTGGTAAATCAAATATGCCAATCATGGGATCACTAATCCATAACAATAATTTACAAAGGGAGCACTTGCAATTTGGCACTGAACAGCAGTGGCAAAGTGCCCAAAGCACCTAGACCAGCAAAACGGAGCCTAACACACAGCAAAAACAGAGGAGGCAAAAGCAGAAAATGCGGTGGAGACCCACGTCAATGGTGCCAGGTCTAACAGTGTTGCTGTTCTTTTTGCAAAAATATAAAACTTTTAAATATTGAGCAAATCTTCAGATTCAGACGGCTGTTACATTATAGTGAAAATTAAAATTCAAAACACAGTTATGTTTTTAATTAATGTATACGGCCCAACTACTGATGATCCTAATTTTTGGTCCCTTTTTACAACAGAGGTGCTCAAGTTAGGCAATGTTCCACCTTTTGTTGAAATATATTTTAACCTCATTTGTGATCCTTTAATAGATAGATCTTGACAAACTAAATATTGACTGCCTAGATCTTTCTTCACTTTAAAGTCGTTTTTTAAAACAACTAAGTTGATTGCTGTATGGAGGTTACACCATCCAACAGAAAAAGTTTTACATTTTTTTCAAATCCCCATAACTCTTATTCAAAATAAGATTATTTATTAGTTTCTCTGCAATTCATTCAATTAGTTTCTGCACCAAATATCTATAACATCGATATTGCTGACCATGTCCTTATTTCAATGGCTTTACAAATTAGCTCAAACCATCAAGCTCCGCATAAATGGTGAATGAATACACATATTGTACTTAACGAAAATAACAAACCAAAAATGTTATCTGCACTTCAGGATTACTTTACTTTCAACCCAGAAGGCTCTACGTCCTTGATTACTCAATGGGATGCCGTTAAGCGTATATTAAAGGGGCGACCATTTCTCTTATGGCTCATGAAAATACATCCTTTAATTCCAAGATTAAGGATTTGGATAATCAAATTGCTAAATTTGAAAGACTCTTCATAACCTCTAATGATTTTAAATGTAAAATACAATTGCAAAAACTTTGTTATGAATATAACTCAATATAAAGTAAAAGAGCTAGTATACTACTTTCTAATACTAAAGCCAAATTATTTTTTAATGCTAATAGATCTGGAAGGCTCTTAACCAATTATTTGCGTTTTAAAAAAAGGATAAAGCTCAAATACATATAATTCATGGTCCCAATGGAAAGATTGCCTTATCCCAAAATGATATTGTTAATGCATTTTCAAATTATTATTCAACCTTGTACAACAAACCTCTTTCAAGACATCCTTCCTTGATTGACATTTTTTTACAGAAATGTGGCTTACCAAAAGAGTCAGAGTCAACCAAAGACTCACCAATTACTTTGGAAGAAATTGAAATTGCTATTAAATTCCTTAAGCAATGTAAATCTCCTGGTCCTGATGGAATTCCAGCTGAGTATTATAAAGAATTTTTACCTTTTATAGTGCTTCAGATTTAACTTCTGGTTCTTTTACTGAAGCATTGATTATTGTTCTTCCTAAACAAAGACCCAACGATTGTATCAAATTATCACCCTATTTCCTTAATAAACCAAGATTGTAACCTCTATGCTAAAATTCTTTCAACCAGGTAGTCCTCCGTATTGGAGTACCTTATTCATCCCTATCAATCTGGTTTCATGAAAAATAGATGCTCTGTTAACAATACTAGAGTCTTATTAAATGTTATTGAACAAGGGTCTTCCTTACCATTACCATTTCGAGTACTAGCATTGGATGCTAAAAAAGCTTTTGTTAAAGTTAATTGGCAATTTTATCCCAAACTTTATCGGTGTTTAACTTTGGTGATTATTTTATCTGCATGATATCGGCTCTTTATTCAAGCCCTTCTGCTCGGCTATTCATCAGCGGCCACATTTCCAATAAATTCTTTCTGTTTAGAGGTACCAGACATGGTTGTCCCTTGTCTCCGTTACTTTTTCTTTTTGTTATTGAACCCTGACTCACTACTATTAGAAATTGTACAGCTATTACAGGTATCAATTAAGGGCAGGCAGAGAACTCCGCTCCACCAGCGGAGTGTACAGAGATTTGCCTACTCCGCACTCCGCTGAGAAAGCGGAGTTTAGGCAAAACTCAGACTCTGCAGTGGAGTGGAGGTAGCCAGCCCCCCTGCCAAAAAAGGCTCGCCGCCTGCAACCCCCTTATTAATAAATATTTTAAAATTAATTTAAAAAGAAAAAAGCACACTTACCTGTACTGTGGCGTTTTGGGGCTGCCCTCCTCCTCCTCACCGTCTCTCTCTTGCAAACCCCCTACGTCGGACGTACGTCTTGCGAGAACTGCGCATGCAGTGTAAGCAGTGCAAGAGTGAAAAATACTTCTTGCTGAAATAAGTCAGAACTTTATTTTATGTCCCCAAGGCGTGTATTAAAATGTAAGGGTGATGTGATTTTAACTCTGTAGTAATGAAAGGGTTGGCATGTTTCTGCCAATCTGGAAACCCTGCAATGAGGTGTCTGGCATTCATCAGGAACAAGATCTTTTTTTCTCTAACAGACTGCAGGAAAAAGTATGTAACTACTGTGAAAGAAAGTTATTTGTCCAAAAAAGAAAAGAAATGATACAACCAATGTCCCACATTGAATGTGGACATATCCACAGTTGTCATCACCTGTGAGAGAAAATGAAAATTCAAAAGACAAACATAAAAATTAGATTGCAAATTCATATCTATGGGAACAGATTTTGGTGCTGAGGAATGACAATTTAAAAAAGTAAATGAAAGAGGGCAGTGCAGGGCCTTCATTTTGACGAAGCTGCTCAACACATTTTCAAGACATTTAAAGAAACCGCCATTAAGGTAGGTCCTGTAAAGGCCAGAGATGTCCGCTGGGCCAGTGGACATCTCTAACTTAGCAGGTGGAGTACCTTCGCCATCGCAGGAGTAAAGCAGTCAGCCATGGCGACAGTACTAACACTGTTCGCCAAACTCTAAATCGAACCCATAGTTGGAAGTCCTCTCTGGTTCACAATATGATGATTTAAGAGATAATGTTTTGGTTTGAGTTAGTTTAAGTCCAAGAAGAGAGATGATTCAATGCTCAGCTAGAAATATTCCTTCTGTCTGCAATTAAGACACAGCTCTGTCATTATACCTAAACAGTGGCCCACATTACTTTTGTAGAATTGCTTAGTTGGCAGCATGCCTGATAGGCAGACTTCAGCTGGTTCAAAGCTATGTGGCCAGATAGGCTCCAAACGAAGGAGCCAGAGACCACACCAGACCACATTTAACATGCACTATCCTCTCTTCTTTGGTTGCTAGTAATGGAGGGCATCGTTTTAAAGACACGTTGTCTAGTGCACAAAGCTGTGCAGGTCCCAAAGAGGTATTTGCAACGAAACAGTGTTGCTTGATACTATCCTTCTGGGCCTTTGAAATCTGGAGATCTGTCAGTTTTGGTAGTTCCTTGCTAGGAGGCCTTGCTTTCTTGAACACAACTGCGATGACACAGAACAAGCTACCTCTTCATATTAGGAAAGAGCGGAACCTCCTTGAATTTAAGAAAACACTAAAACATGGGTGTTTTGAAAAAAACATTGGAAGTTGAAGATCGTAGGTTGCAGTTTTTTTAATTAGATAATATACTCTTTTGATTTTTGTTATCCGCACCAAGATACGCCTTCTTGGGGTGATAGTTTTTTGCTTTAAAAGTAGCAAAAACATACACATAAACTGAGTCAAGAAATAGTCAGCCACAGGAACCTGTTTTACAGTCCATCTGCATTGTTTTTCCAGCAGTGTGAGATTCACACACATCCACACACCTCTAATAGCACACCTATCTCAGGACCCGTACCCCTTTGCCATTACTGCTCCGCTACATATATCCACTCTCAACCCAGACATGCATCACCCCTTGTTGTTGCAGTTTGAAGACACATGCAGCTCTCCAACTGCACCTCAATGAAGAGCAGCAGTATCCTTCTCTGCTGAGTCACAAACAGCACTGAGAACTAAATGCACATGTGCCCAGCAGGCCCACACCTTCTCCTATAGTTATTAAACAGAGCAGGTGAATTTGCATCATTTCTATGGAGAGTAAGGAATGCCATTAAATTAGTGGAATATTCCGCTATTCTGGGCCACTTAATCTGCCTGTGCCAGTACTTCACTTAAGACGTTTTTGTACATAGATCCTAGAAGGTATAGTGGTTCATTCCTAACAGGGAATATCACTTTCCTGATGATAAATGTGGTATCCAAAACTTGAGCAGTAAACATTTTCTATTCCTTTCCTCCAACAAATGAAATTGTCATCAATATTTGATTGATGCCACAATTATGACCACAAGGATGCCTTGCACCACACGGTTGACTGTGTTGGGAATACGTTAATAACCAATGAGTATTAAACTGTCTCGCAGCCACCTTTCATGAGGGCAAATACATGCAAAATCACCTTCCATGACAAAAATACAGGGCGCTCGTAAAGGTCCTTCTATTGTCTGGCCATGTTTTTTTGTATCTGATATGCCAGGGAGCCTCACCCAAAAACTGGGTTAACTCAAACTCAATACCCAAGTTACATGATCTGTTATTTCACAAAATATTATTCTACCAGAAAGTCTCATATGAACTTTAATCAAACAGACATCCAGTAAAATATCATTAGAGACTGTGTCCCCATACATATGGTGAACGGAATTTACTCTGCTTGTATGTTTACTTAGTTCCAAACACCCCTTAACCAATTAGAAGGCTATGCCAATGTCTCTGGTCCTTATCTGATTTTCTAGGGTCAGAGAGGGAACTGCACTCAAGGCAAATTCGACCGTAGAACCTTCAGGCCTGTAGCCCTCTGTAAATCAGTCTAATAAATACTCTAGCTTAATACCAGGTGATTTTACCAGTCTGAGATTTTGTCAGAAGCCCGTTCCGGAGGGCATGGGCATGCAGGAGTTACTGGCTCAACTGAGGTGGTTGAGGCCTTTTACCCACCTACTATGGGTTCTGCTCAACTGGTTCAAGAGACCTCTTCTGCATCTGACTCTCAGCTGGGTAGCGTACCTCAAGCAGTCAAGGTTCCCTCTGGGGAAGCTCAGATACAGTTCACTGAACACAACTCACAACTCAACATGCGGGCAGCGTGGCAAAATATCAATGTCCAGTCAAATACATGTTTTTATATAAAAAGAAGTATTTGTATTCTAACTTTGCACATGAAAAGGTAATCAACATTCAAGAAGCAATAAAACAATTGCCTTGAGGTTGGGGCTCTGGTAGCTGTCAGGTCACTCCCTGTCCTTCCTCTTCTAGTGTAACAGGTTTGCTTTTATTCCCCATTCACTGATCGCCACATCCATGGAATGTGAAGTAAATAGGCAGCATTCAAGACTTCTCCCTCGGACTCTGCAAGTAAGTTCAGTTTTTAGAGTCAAGGGTTTGGCTGCACCAATGGTGGTATGTCACCCTGGGCCCAAAGGCACAGTTCTCAGCTTAATCGCCCAGGTGGAAAAGTACGGTCCAGTCGCAGTCACACTCAACAGCACCTGGTACGCACTGGCTCTCTTCCTCGAGTCATGTTATCTGAGGCGGTCAAATGGGCAAGGTGTTGTGGCTCCAGCAGTCACACTGTAAATTCTTTCTTCCTTAGTGGAAGGTGGGGATTGGTCTAATTTATCCAATGGCATTCAGTCGGAGCTGTCCACAAAATGCCATTGGATTCCACCCTGTAGCTACAGTTTCCTGGATCCGGGTGGCAACCAGGACCTCTCGGCTGCAGTGCATCCGGCGGCCCCTCTTGGCATATGGGGTAACCAATCCAGCCTTCACACTCCAATCATGCTAGCCTCACATGGATAGTTACATAGGCATCTTCTGGCATATGGGGTTGCCAAGCCACTTTAGCAGAAGGCCCTATGCCTAATCAGTGCAAAATGGGTTCCTCCCACTGCATGCTTTAATCCACGAAACAGCAGCCACCTACTCACAGGCACACTGGTCTTGGCGAGCAGGCAGGCGCTGGTGCTCCAGATTCTAGGCAGGTGATCTTGGCTTTACTGGGGGATGTCCCCTCACCCATCAGGGAGATTATGCGATGGGCCCGAGTCTGGGTCACAGGTAGAAGTCTTGCAGAGCTTTCCCTCCTCACACAGTCCAGCTGACTGCTCATCAGATGACAGCATTTGGGGTCTTGGAATCCCCTACTTATAGTTACGTTACAGGAACAAAAATGTGATTTAGGGTCTGGACCTTTGAAGTTTTATGTTGGGGTTCTGCTTCTCTGAAATTCACATCTCTACGCTTTTTTCTTCCATGTTAAGGATGTCGGGTGCAGCAGGCAGGACTCTGAAGCTAATTAACCCAGAAAAAGATTCATGGGAGTATTCAGAATTCCCACTTGGATGCCAGCCACAGTGATATGTGCATCAAAGGTTAATCCTGATCCTTCAGCCCTACACTTTATGATCCTATTTTCAGCCCCATCTCCTTCTTTCTGAAATGTGTCAAGACCCCTTTCCTTGTAATCTGTATCTGAATCAAAGAACCCATTGAAATGCATAGGGGGAGCCTGGCTCTCCCCTCACCCAGTGCTTGTCACACCTTTCTGGGAGGGGGAATTCTTCTAGTCAACAAATTTACAACAGACAGGTTTGGGCCTCCCAAAATGGAATGCCAGTGTCCTCAATGTTATGTACTAGTGCAGGCACTCCTGCCCTTCGGTGCACATTCACAGTAAACTCCCTGCCCAGTAATGCTGTCCTCATGTATTATGCTAACATCAACATTCGCACATGCAGGACCCACACTCAGTCTGTGCATACTCTTCAGTACTGCAGTGTCTGATATCACAACAGCACCCACACATTTACCATGTGCACATTGTACCACACTTCACCCTAGGTTTAGTGTATTACTTGCAAGCCCACATGCACTCAGCACATTTTTACATTTCCACCCCACATCAACCTGATGTAGGCCAGGTGTGAGTTAAGCACACAGCAGTGCAACTATTAAAGAAAGGTGAGTGAGCCAGCTGCTCTCACAGCAGTGACACAGGGTAAAAAGGATGTGCTCACTACTACTGATCACTTCACTGAATGCTACCACCACTGTGCTTGGACTGTTTAATAATGGTGGTAGCCTTCCACCAGTATGAGAGTAGCTCTTGGGGCTCTTCTCCCAGTCCAACAAGACCGCAATCTGTGAGACAGGCCTATGTCGTGGCACACACACATGATCAGTTTTCACTGAATCAAACAAATCAGCATTAGGGATCCAGAAAACAATACATTTAGGCACTCTGAGAAAGAGTACAAATCCTTAACCATGCAGAAGTTTTTTTTGTCCCAACGGATGCCTCTCCTAGATCAGGATACCTAACCATTTCCTAACCTTGAGAGGTTGGATGGTCAGATCAGTAAAACCTGGGGGAAAGTCCATCAGCATTCCTATGGCTTGAACTGGCTCTGTGGTCCACACCAAAGTTTAACCCCCGAAAGAAATAGACTATCTCAACCACTTGTAATTCATTCCCTTCATAGCCATTAACCATTTTGTGGCTTATGATCTGTCTGCACCACAAACGTATTGCCAAACAAATAAGTCTGAAACTTACTCAAGGCCCGCACTATGGCAAAGCACTCCTTCTCAATAGCTGCCCAGTTCCCCTCCCTGGGTAGTAGCCTCCTTCTAATAAAGGCTACTGGATGCTATCTACCCTTATCACCCAGTTGAGCTGACACCACTCCAACTCTCCAACTCTCTTGTCAGAGGCATTAATTTCTATAATGAAAGGTTGACTGTTGTCAGGCACCTCTAGAACTGGCATAGTGCCTTCTACAATTCCTCAAATACCTTTTGACACTCTGCAGTCCATATTACCTTCCTGGGCTTCTTCCCAGAGGTCAAAGCATTTAATGGGGAAACTGTACTTTCATAGTTTGCCACAAAGTTCCTATAATACCCAGTGAGTCCCAAAAAGACCAGAACTTTAGTCTGGATAGTGGGTACTTCTCACTCTACCACAGATTGAATTTTAGATTCCAATGGCAAATCTTCCCATTCCTCACCTCATGCAAAAGGTAGATAGCAGAGGACTGCCCCACCTGACACTTAGGTACCGTGATGGTCAGTTTTGTTGCCTGCATCCTAACCAACACATGTTCCAGCTGCCTCAGGTGGTCATTGCAGGAATTGCTGAACACTGCATTGTCATTTAAATAGGCCACGTAGAACTTTTTCAACCCTGCAAGAACATCGTTCACAAGATTCTGAAAAGTAGCAGGAGCATTTTTCAACACAAAAGGCATCACCGTTAACTGATACAGCCCCTCTGGCATAGAAAACACAGTCTTCTCCTTTGCACTTGGTGCTAACGCGATAGGCCAATAACCACTGGTCAGATCAAAGGTGCTAGCAGCACCTAACCGATCCACAAGCTCATCCGCTCTGAAGATTGGATGGGCATCAGTTTTGGTTACCTCATTGAGGGCTCGGTAGCCCGCAGAGAACCACAAGTCAATTGATTTTTGCTTTGGTAATAGAACTACAGGACTGGAACAAGGACCATGATATCTCTCAATGACTACCAGGTCCAACATTTTGGCAACTTCCACCTTAATGCATCCCAGAACCTGGTCAGACATCATGTACTGCTTGCTCTTTACTGACTGTCACCAGTGCCTATGTCATGCAGACAGACAGGTGTCAACCCTAGAGTCAGCGAGAAGAGATTTTGCAAACCTTTCCAACACCTCTCTACACTCTATCTGCTTCTCAGGCATTATCTCAGGGGCTTACTGTATCCCTTCCACAACATTATCCTTCATGACACTATGCAGCAAGTCAGGAAGAGGCTGGCTGTCTTCCTTCACTTCTTCTCTCATAGCCATGCTATTCACTGGGTCATCTCCGCAGAGGTCAGGCTTCAGCCTGTTCAAATGGAACACCCTCTTGGATTCCCTTTTGGCACCTGTGTTCACCAAGTAGTTTACCTCAGACACTTTTCGAACTACCTTGTATGGCCCACAACATTTGTCCCCCAAAGCCCTGGTACATATAGGCTTAGGCACTAACACTTCCTGACCTTACCTTCTTGATACCCAGTCAAGGTAGCTTTCTGGTCATACCATTCTTTCATCAGTGTTGACAGGCCCAAAGGTTCTTCTATGCCTGAGTCTTGTATTACACCATCAGCCTCCAGAGGCCACTCACATAGTCTACTTCACCCTTCTGAAGAGTTTCCGAGGTTCCTTCCCATCCTTGATTAACTGAAGTAAGTGGACTCCTAATTGGGTGTTGATGCAGAAGTTCCAAGGGACTAACCCCTACTACTTTCTGTGGAATCTCTCGGTAGGCAAGTAAGAGGAATGGCAGAAGAAGATCCCACTTCCTCCTGAGGTTCTACTCTGGCAGAGTTCCCATTGTGCTCTTCAGTGGCTTGTTAAACTACTCCACCAAACCATTGGTTTGAGAGTGGTATGCCGTGCAGGAGTGGTATGTCACACCAGCTTGCTCCCACATCTCTCTTATGTAAGAAGAGATGAAGTTGGTTTCGCGGTCGGAAAATACTACCGTCCTTGGAAATCTGACCCTAGGGAAAAGCGCTGGGAGAGCTCTCGCTAACACTTTTGCAGTCATTCTCCTCAGCGGTACACCTTCAGGATATCTGTTGGCCTGATCCACCACAAACAAGATATACTTATTGCCTGATTCTGAGGGGGGGCGAATGGACGAACTATGCATAACCCCACCCTCTCAAATGGAACAACTGCGACTGGTAGAAGCACTAAGGATACCTTTGTCTTCCCTCCTGCCTTATCACTCAACTGGCAAGCTGGACAGGTTCTACAGAACTGCTCTGTGTTTATTCTCATCCATGGCCAGTAGAATAGAGGGTCTAACCTATCCTGGGGTTTTCTGATCCCTAAGTGTTCTGCTAAGGGCACTTCATGGGCTAGCGACAACAGGAAGTTCCTATGAACTGGCGTCTTGCTAGTACCTGGCTCAGGGTTTACAGATTTACAATAAAGCAGACCATCCTCCCAGTCGACATAGTGTTTCCCAACCACCCCTTTGTGGACCTGTTTCTGGGCTTACTTCCAAAGTCCCTCAAGCATAGGGTACTCCTCTTGTGCCTTTCAGACATTTTGCTGGGTAAGCCCAGCAGCGAACAACCCATTCAAGTCTGAAAGTGACCCAGACTCCAACACATGATCCACTTCAGGAGTGTCATCCTCCTCTCCCTTTAGAGCAGGAGCGATTGTTTCCATGGTCACTGCCTTCCCAGAGACTGCCCTTTCTTGCAAACTACAATGTCCTGAACCCTGCAAATTAGAGCTGATTCAAGCCTCACTCTGAGACTGTGATTCAGCCTGTGCTCTGGTCAACACAGCTGATATTATCCAAGCGCTAAAGGCTTCTGGTCCTGGCACCAAGCCTGGGTCAATCAAATAATTGCCCAAGAGACATCCACCTCCTTGCATTTCCCTTACCCCTCTAGTGGCAGAATGTTCTAATAGCCTTAGAGCCCTTCGTAGCTGGGTATACCGGCTATTAAAGTCCCGCTCCCTTTTTAAAGTCCCTCACCTTCGGCTCGGGCCTTTAACGCTGGAGCGGGCCTTTAATAGCCGGTATAGCCAGCTATGGCGGGCCATAAGGCTATAATAATGTATAGGGATTCCTCTACTCCTCATGTTTTCACCAGGCATACCTGAACTTCCCAAAATAGAAACCAGGGTCTTCCATGTTATGTACTAGTGCAGGCACCCATGCACTCTGGGTACATTCACAGCACACTCACTGCCTAGTATAATATGTATTATGTTAACACCAGCATTCGCACATGCAGCACATGCACTCAGTCTGCCAACATTATTCAATAGTGCATTCTCTCTATACTACATTAGAGTGTGTTATTTTAAAAGCACACCCTGCCAGCACCCACACATTTACTATGTGTGCACTGTCACATACTTCACCCTAAGTGTAGTGTATTTCTTGTGAGCCTACATGCAATCAGCACATGTTTTCATCACGCTCTTACTCCCACATCAACTGAATGTAGGTTAGGGGTGAGTTAAACATACAGCAGCTGAACTGTTAAAAAATAAGGTGAGCGAGCCTGATGGCCTCATTCCATTGACACAGGGTAAAAGGACATGTTCACTACTACTGATCCCTACACAGTATGCTGCCACCACCGCACTTGCGCTGTTTAACTCGCAATACCACCACTGTGGGTAGTACTTTGGGCACCCTCCCAGTCCAACAAGACCGCAATACGTGATACAGGCCTACGTCATGGCGCACAGGCATGATCCATGTCACTCATGACAAAAAATCTGCATTAGGGTTCCAGACAACAATACATTTGGGAACTCCGGGCAGGACAACGCATCTTTCACAATTCAGAGGACATTTCCGTCCCAACAGATGTAGTAGCAAAAAAAGTAGAAAATATGAGATCTATTCATATTTAAAACTGATTCTGTGAACGAATAAATAAATCAAAAATAGTATAGCTTCAAAGTACAAAATAATACCTGAGAGTTTCTGAAGGATTCGAGGGACTACCCAGGAATAGAAAAGAGGGTCTTCTGAATTACTAGCAGTCCTTTAATGCTTTTTGTGTACGTGCAGAATTACTTTGTTTAAACTCTGATGCAATTAGATTAAGAACCCACCGGCTCGTGGACTCTTTGGTGGAGTCTAATGGCCAAATGTTTGACACAGAGGCTAATGACCAAATGTTTTTCTAGGACAAACATTACATTTGTCACATACCTGACCGGATGATGGGGATGGGCTGTAATGCCAGTCTTGGTTGTGCTCCTGCCACACATGTATGTATGTATGTATGTGGTATGTGTGTAACATGAACTTTGACAGATATAGTGGAGTGAAGTACAGTGTGAAAGGCAAGTATATAGTCAAGAAAATATTTTAGAGGTAGCTCGGTTTTGGTCATGATGTAGCGTTCTTTAAAGAGGGGCATCTTCATCTCTTTGCAGAATTGAAGCTGGGATGTGATGGTTCTATTGCATACACAGTTATTGCTCCAGATCCTGGATGTCTTAATGGAAAAGGCCTTTTGTCTTCTTGGGCGTAGTTTGCGGAGTTTTGCTACGCGGAACTCCGCGAAGTTCCCTAAAAACTCTGCGAAGTTCTGCGAATGGTGCAGTGTAGTACGAATTGCAGTTTATGCTAGTATTCCTGCCGCTCGGGTAAAAATTCTACCCGAGTGGCAGCTTGCGCTCGCGGACTTACCGTTCGCGCTCTCGAAGTTACCATTCGCGATCGCGAACTTACCATTCGCGATCGCGAGCGGGGAAAATACTCTGCTGCACATCGCGAAGCAGAGTTTTCTGCACTCCGCGAGCTCTGCGGAGTGCAGGAAACTCTGAAAACTCAGTGAACGGAGCGAAGTTCACCTGCCCGGCCTAGTTTTTGCACTTTTACACTTCTTTGTCTCAATTCTGATGTGTTCTTGTTTTGGGTATGTTAAGGGCCACCAGAGTTGGTGAGCCTGGCAGCTACATAGGTAGAGTACAGCTCATGTTTGACTTTATAAATGATGCAGCTGTTTTTGAAAATGATGCAGGCTGGTGAGGGGAGCCAGTGGGGTTGCATCAGGATTGAGTAATGTGATCATGCTTCTTCAAGCCCTGGGTGAGATGTGCTGTGGCATGTAGGATGCCGTTAAGTGTTGGGGGTTATGTTGAGTCTGGTTACGGGGCAAGATGTGTCCACCAGTTACATGAGTATGAAGGCCTGTATAGCAGTGATTAAGTCACTTTCTGAAAGGAATAGTTTGACTTTTTTCAGTAAAGAGTGCTGGTTACCAGGTCATGTTTACTTTCTTGGCAGTGTGTTCTTTGAGGGTGAGGATGGTGTCCAAGGTGAATCCAAGTGAGTACAATGAGTGAGAGTGGAGGAACAAGTCATCAAGGCTCATGCCAGTAAGCTTGGTTTGTATTATTTCTTGCTTGCTCTTCTTTCAGAATCAGGAATTCTGTCTTGGTGGGGTTGACCTTCAGGTAGGTGCTGGGCATCCAGGTCTGAATGAGGTATAGTCAGTGTTTGAGATGCTGGATGTTTGTGCATGCACAGGGTCTAGAAAGGGACTAGAGACATAGGACAGACTGTGCTTTTGTTGCCTTTGTGTAAATTTGTTATTTTAAAGGTCACATGCAGAAGTTTTTTTTTGCGTGTGTGCTAACTGTTGACACGGTGACATTACCAGTAACTGTGATGTATTGCTATTTGTGGTGTTGTGTACTTCTTACCTGTTCTGGCAATGGTTGTGTCTGGAAGAGTAGGTCATACAGCTGTGAGGATAAATAGTGGAGAGGATACTCTGTTCCATGGAGAAGATAATAAGACATGTTCCTGGTCCACCTCCAGGGAGACAATTGTGAGTTGTATTTTTGCAAATGTATCCTTGACATGCCTTCTCACATCTTTCCATTTTTTATATTCTTGATGGCATGTATACTGACACTCAATGCAAGCTTCCTATCAGTCACATCTGGCCATATGTCTATCTTCTCCTCTCCACTGAGAGTGTGTAAAAGCAGAGCAGGTAGTTCACCTTAGTTGTCAACTGAAAGGTTGACTGCAGTGGACCTACTTATAGGTGGCTCATTAAATTTAGGGGTGTACTCTGATTTCCTGGAGCAACAAAGCAGGTGTTTAGTTTTGTAAGACAAAGAACAAATATCCCTGAAAAGTTGGAGGTTTTCTCCAAGTGTGGTGGGTCATTTCTGTATTTTCTGGATCACGGCCTCCTGTCTTTCCCTTGTGGCCCATAACAGGAGAAATGTACATGACAACATCAGCCCCAAATAGAGCTGAGAGAATGAGTTTCTTAGATTGACAGCCCAGTGTGTGTGGAACCATCAGTCGAAGGTTTCTGTCGACAGAGCCAATAAAGACTTCACCAGCAGAAACATGATGGTTTCCCTGTCTCTAACTTGAGTAAGCAAACCAGACTTTTGGTGGGGGAGTGCATTATTCACCAAGTCCTACATAAGGCCTTATGTTACTCGCAGTAACATTATGGTGGTATTTTCAGGCATTTAACCATCAATCACCATCTTTATGTAGTTGTTAGGGGACAGGGAGACCTGAACTTACTACTATTCGGAAACATACACACTCACTATAAGAATAGCTTTTAATAGGAAATGTGCACACTGCACTAGATGAAGTACAAACATGCATCTGTTTCCATGGGTAAACTTAACTTTATGAATTAGGCCCCTAGAGCTTGTTGTCAGTATCAGAAGAAAAAAGCATTTACTTTCAAAGAAATGCAGCTTGAGGATCAGCGGTGTTATCTCCACATTTTTGAGAGGCTTATATATCCCTGTAATGAATATTTGGGTGTATGTCACATTATCAGTCACAATAATGTCTTGCAACACAAATATCATTTGCAAAAATATTAAGTTTAAAACACTCTATGCTAGATCCAATATTATCAGCCATAGAAATATTGCCATTCAGAAAATCAGTGATACAATAATATCAACTAAACAAACAAAAAAATCAAAAATATTGACATTTCAGCAAACAAGTCAAAAAGTAAAAAAATATCAACAACATCAATATCATTAACACAATTATTGAAAAGGCATATTTAAGTAATTACAAATATGTATTAATAAGTGCTATCCCTATATGTATTTATATAAAAAAGTATTAATAAGTAAACATACATGAAACATTAATTAGTGTTTGCAAAATAAAGAATACATTTAGAAAAATTCTACTTAACTGATTGTATTCAAACTGCAACAATTAACAAACTAAAAAGCACGTCTAATTAAAAAGGTGTATAAATAAAAGAAAAGCCAAACAATTAATGCTCGTGCACACCTGCCAGAGAAAAGAAATCACTGCAACTCTGGTCAATTGAACAATCTCCAGTCCACAAAGAAGGATGTCCACGTCTCACTTTTAAATAAAAACTTACTGAAATGAATCACAAATCATACTAGATTTCTAAATGTATTTAATTCATTTTCAGTCTTTAACTCCCACTAGAGATCGACTACCTAAAATTATGTCAATAAACGTCTACTCTAAAATTACAACATTACATCTTTGACTGAAGATTTAAAAGCTGAAGACAGACAAAAACGAACAACACATAAGGGTAAAAATAAGATTTAATATAAAAAGTTACAAAAAATAAACACAACTCCTAATTTTAAAGGGCCAGGGCAATTGCAATATATATGTTTTTTGTAGAAATTTTTATAACACGAACTTGACCCAAAAGTATCAGAGTGCTTTACGTGAGCACCAGTTGCGTTACAGACAGACACATCAATTTTTGTTGGGCACGGGGAGATTAAGTGATTTGCCCAGAATCACAGGATGTTAAGAGTCCCTGCCGAGAGTTGAACCTGGTTTCCCAGCTTCGAGATCAACCACTCTAGCCGTAAGGCCACATCCTTGCTTCAGTTATAACATCCACAGATCCAGGCCCGGCAAGAGAGCAAAGCTTTACCACATTTCAAAAAGGAAAACCACTTTCAACAAATTTGGAATACACATATAGCAAGCGGAACATCACAATTAATCACACTCACTGAAAGTGCACCATCTATTACTTTAATGCATTTTATGAGAGGGCTGTAAGTGTAAACAATGCATTATAAAACGTTAGAGGCTTAACCACATTCTCTCCATCTCTGAGATTAAAGTATGTAATATAATTCAAAACCTTCAAGAAGCCTTAACAAGCACAATGTGTCCCATTGGAAACATTGTTAATAAATGCACTCCTAAAATATCTTCCCAAATAATAGATTTTAGGTTAGCAATGCCTAACCTAAAACAATCAATATCAAGAAAAAGAACAACAGATAGACAGGCCTTAAAAGGACCAAAAACATAAGCAGATGTTCGTACCTCTCGGAGCCTGACCAATTAAGAGTTAATTTTATATGAACATCTAACCACTGATTTTGCCACATAAAATATTCTCCTCACCATAGCAAAAATCACCATTCAGTTAATGAATAGCATATTTAAACCATGACACCCTCCCCAACCCTGTAAACAAATATTCACCGTACAGCACCAGTACCAAAATGTAATATTTCACAAATTTTGGGACAACTCCCAAAAAAGCAACAAACAATAAATCATGTTTTTTATCCCTAATTCAAGTACTCCCTGACAAAAATTGTTCTATATTTCAAGCATTACATAATCCACAGAATCACCAAATTCAAGGATGCTATTTTATGGCTGGTTTGACCTTGTCAAATGTATGAAGATTAAACTACAATGGGGTGATAGTTATCACACAACTCTTAATTATGATTTTTCAAACAAATGTTTGCTCATAGACTGAAATTTTGACTTGCACGTGTAAGAAAGAGCATAGTGTGATTGAATATTTTTATTAATCAGTTAATTAAAACCTTTACAATTAAAATCATAAATATAGTCCTAGAGAATTGGGTACGAATGCAATTTGTGCAAAAAACAACAACATCAAGTTTTATCAAAAGAAATTGTAAACAGTTGATGAAGAGAATTAAAATTAAAATGTGGGCAATTGCCCCCAAAAATTATGTATACCCTTGCCATTTAACAACATTTCAAAGGATTTCTAGTAATTTTAAAATTATTTTTATGCAAAGAGATAGTGACAAAAAGTTTTGTGAAGATAAATTGTAAACATACTCAAAATGATAACAATAGTAAATAATCATTACAACAACAATGGCCTTAATTTGGATGTCAGTCGAAAGCCTCTGTCCAGAGGCTTTCCGGCCGACATCCTTGGTTTGAATTCAGACCGCCATATTACGATTACGGCGGTCGGAATTCAAACCGGCTGGTCAATCTGGCGGCTTTCAATGGGCTCAAGGTGCTGTCAGCTTGTCGGAAACTGCCACATAATCCCTTACGTATGAAGTTTCTGCCATAAGTATTATGATGCCGGTTTCCGATAGGCTTTACATGTCGGACGGTCCAACATGGAAAGCCTGTGAGAACGTGACTTTGGGAGCCCCTAGCAGGGCCACCTTTCCTCTACGGCCTCTGATTGTGGGCCGGAGGGGCATCTGTGGTGCCTTACTGTAAATACCTGCGCAATGTGGCAGGTACCATGATGTGCCTGCCACACATTGCAGGGATTTATACAAACTCCTATTGCTCTATGGGAGCTTGGATTCTGGGCGCAAAGTGCTTGCAGTACCAACTCCCATAGAAAATTGGGAGTTTGAGACTGCAACATGTGCGGTCACATCATAATATGTGTGCGGAACCGCTGACCTATTGTCGGTCGATCCCACACTAAAATGATATCAGGCAGATTCAAGTCTCCCTAACATAGTAATAGGGGCCAATATTGTTATTTCCCAGTTGCATTTTCCAATGATCCACCTATAAGACCCTCCAGTTACACAATTGTACAATATGATAGTATAAATATACTAAGAAACTATTTCTAAAAGCTGGTATAAATAAAATCATACAAGACAGTAGTATATTGAAGACACTGTCAATTGTAAAATACCGCTAATAACAATCTTTGAGATTTTACATATTCCATATTTTACATATTCCCTACATGAGTCTGACAGTCCCTTGGTTTACAAGCTATTCTGCCTCATTAGGCCTGACTGGGGGTTGTATCAATGGTAGTCTGTTCTCAACAGACGTTGTAAATTTCGTACATGTTTCGCTAAGTACATCGTAAATTCCGTACTTGTTTCGCTAAGTACTATATCTTCTCCTTGGAGGGAGGCAATTACTGCCAAGCTACAAGTGCAGATGCCTTTTATTATGATGGGAATATTTAGGAACCGTGTTTGTTCCTTCACCAATGCTGGACAACTGCAAAAAATATGAATGAAGCCCTTCCACATAATGTTGCACAGCCGACACACAGACTCTATGGAAGATCTTTTCCAGTGAGGGGAAACTATGTAGGGTTGCAAAGATGCCCAGTCCATAGCACATTAGTTTCAATGTTACCTTATATCAATAGGGTTCCACAAAATACTCTTTGCAGTTTCAAGATATTGTACGTGCCAATCGTCATCCATTTGTGAGATGTTTTTGAAAACAGTGCCTTATCTACCAGCAAGGAGGTTTATTTAACCACAAAGTTCCCCACTTTGTTAAAAGCTACCTGGCTGAGAGATATTGACCATAGGTGTTCAAGTTGTAGCCTTTATATTGCTAAATTGCTGAATTCAAATATTATTTTGCTTGACTCTTTTCTGCACCAGTTGTGGCTTTCAATGAAGTGTTGTCTAGAATGCCTTCATGCACTCTTTTCATCATATATCACATTTTCAAATAAGCACCCAAGCTGGACAAATCTTATCTACACTGACCAAGTTATACATAGTGGCGCTGGTGACAAATGGCGGGGCAAGCAGAACATTTGCCGATAAATACCGTCAATCAGGTTCCGACTCTCCATCCCCCTAAGGGCTACGGAACCATATGCTAGGATGGGAGCAAGTTTAGCCGTGTTAACTTGTGTCAAGAGTTGAAGGGTTGGGCCATTTAGCACATTGCTAATTATACTAAAGCAGTTAGCAAGGTGTTGCTCTTTTTTAAGTATGGGCTGTATGTGCAATAAAAATGCGCCTCTTGCATCAAATATTACACCCAGGTATGTGTACTCTGGTACTGATTCCAGCGTGTTGTTATTCAAGATGAATGCAGGCACCGCCGACCTCCCTTTGCTGATAGACATTGTTTTCATTTTTATAAAGTTGACTTCTAGGGTATGTATTTCAGAAAACTTTGCCAAGGTTTTTTATTATTATTTCCTGGAGATCTAGCTTTGTTTGACTTAACAAAACATTGTCAGCATACATCATATTTGAAGCATTGAAATCTGCTACCTTTGGAGAATGAGAGTTAACCTTGTTGAGTGTTATTGTTAATTCTGCCAAGTACAGATTCAAAATAAATTGGGCAAGGGCACAGCCTTGTTTCATTCCATTGTTGGTAAATATTTTCTGAGAAAGTGATGTTCCAGTCCTAAGCTTAATTCTTATCCATGTGTTGGAATATAAAAGCTGTATGGCCTTTAAGAGCACTGGTGAAATGCTGCATTACTGGAGTTTGAGCCAGAGGTAATTGCACTGAACCGCATCAAAGGTGGTCCAAAAGTCCACAATGCAAAGGTGCAGGTTCTGATGTTGGTTCCTTGTGAGAACATTAGGATATTTGTTACTGTTCCTGAATCACTAATGAAGCCAGTTTCATTTGATGGAACCAATGAGTTTTTCTCTGCCCAGTTGGAGAGTTCTGATAGTACCATCACTGGAAAATATTCAGCCTCACAAGGCGATCAGCCTGTAGCTAGATGGTGAAGATTTGTTCTCTGCCTCATGAATTGGAGTAATTATTGAGCCGTGCCAACTGTCAGGATTCACCTGGCGGAGAAGAACATGGTTAAACAATGGGCAACATTGATTTGCCCAATACTGCACATTTTCTTTATAAAGGGCCTGTGACAAGCCATTGGGACCAGGTGCCCCATCTCCATATCCTGCCACAATTACCTTTGTCACTACTTTTGGAGAGAGTTTTTGCCAATCAAAGGAGTATTGTCATGCATGGGGAATGATGACCATTGACGTGGCCCCCGATTAGATTGCTGGTGGCACCTTTGCCCACCAGAACATTTATTGCGGATATGTCACCCAAACTCCTTCTACAATGTTAGTGGAAGCTACTGGAGTTCTAATTCCCAAATCATTGTCCATGAGCCTCCAAATCTTTTCTCCCCTAAGCCTCCAACAGTTCATGCCAATACTGGTCCCTCTCTTCCCATATTATATTCTTAAACTAGCATCTCAACTTACTTAAGTTGGACATCTGGGCCAATGATGCATGTTTGCTTCTGGATATCTTCAGGGCATACTATAGTTTGTTTTTTTCCACGACCGCCAATGCTATTGATGGCTTCTTGGGAGGAACATATAGTTGATGTGTCAATTTGTGGCAATGGGTTTCCACAGGTAGAAGTACAACAGGGAACGTGCTCCATTGAACTATTGGATCTGTATATTCCTTGTTTGTGTGCTCCCATAGTGATCTTGCTCAGGCCCCGATGCAGGCAATTGAGCTTACTGTCCATTGGAGCTTCCTGTAGTTTGCCTCAAGTCCAGGTGCTTCAGATCTTCCATAATGGACAGGCCCTGTTTGTCTTTGTGTACAAAATGATGGTATTTTCCAAATTTGATTTTGAATGGACAGGGCCTGATCTTTCGATGCCTACTCTAACAAGTCCATATTCTAGACCCTGTCAACAGTATTGGCTTTTTTGTCATTTGAGCAGTAATGAAAGATTTCATGGCTGTATTTGATGCTTTTTTCTTTATTGATGATAGATGAAGATAGGCATTTATGATTTGTAGCTATTTAGCCTTGTTTTGGAGGCACTCTGACAACTGCACAGCCTGTAGGTTTGGATGATCTACTTGCAACTATGTATATTTTCCGTTTATATTTACCGATATGTAGATGGCTAACCTGCCAGCTGGGTGGTCCAGCACTTGGTTTTTACTGCTGATTTGCTGAATTCTAAGTATGCCAGAATATGCATTGAAGATAATGCCCTGTTTTCCTGTAGGCCTACAAAGTGGAAGATAACTATCTAAGACAAAATGTTCTGGTCTGGAATTTGCTCTGTAGTCCCTCCACATTCCATGAAAAGGCCATAGAGTGGTTGCTGTGTATTCTCCATTCAGCCATTAGTTTTTTTAGTACCATCCACATCTTTAGTCAACCCAAAGGACAGTCATTGGGGGTTTGGGATGTCATGCATTTTGAGTGGCATAATTTCCACTGTTTTCATTTGAGTGTGTGTTGGGCAAGAGGCAAAGAAGTCCCTCTTTTCATTGCCCAAATAATTGAAAAGGTATATTTTAAGGAACATTGTTGGACCTGGGCCTTTTTGCAGGGTCAAACACAAATATTTGACTTCGGGTACAGAACCTGTTTCTGTTGACATTAGGACGAAGTGCACTTTTTCCATGCTAACCAGTAGCAAAGTGTTTGTGCCCTCTCCCTAAATCATTTTTTATACAATCAAGAAAATGGTATAAAGGAATAAATACAAAAATATTTTTGAGTAGAGCACGTTTAATTACTCTCTCTCTTTAGAAGAAATATATCAAAACATATTCACACTCTACATAGATAATGGCACCTAATCAAGAAGAAAGCAATACATGTATACACGAAAAATGTACATACACAATAACATGACATAAATCACAACATACAAAAGGACATCAATATATAATACAGTAACCCCAAAGCAAAATAATTTCCACTAGTGTCCTCCTTGCAACTCTGTAAGGACCACTCGGAGGTAGTCCATATAATCATGGCACAATTGACATCTACCTGACTTCTACTTTAACTTACTTGTGAGTACTAGTACCCAGTGTGCCCTTGCCATAGGCTTGCATGCATTCTTTGTTACCCATGCCTCCTTCCTCTCTGTTGATTTTTTAACATGTGGCACTGCTGTCAGACATTTTGTGCACCCCACCCAGTGTGCCTTTGCCATAGGCTTGAATATGTTCTTTGCTCCCCACATCTTCTTGCTTGCTACAGTTGTTTGACCATGTAGCTGGCAGCAATTTTGTGCATCCAGCCAGTGTGCTTTTGCCATAGGCTTGCTTAGATGGATGAGATAACAGTTGAATAATATGATTGAGGATCTTTGTGGCATATGTATATCAAAAAAATGTGCTTATATAGTACATGATTTTTTTTGCATTTTTTTTATTTTGCACCTCCTTGCCTCACAATAGGTTTCTTGTCATCCTCCCATACAAATATCTGCAATTATTGTTTTTTTGTATTTTTTTCTTTTGTCTTTTAATTTTTTCTTTGGAGTTTTTTAGTTGTCATTTTTTATTTGTAATTTTTATTTTATATTTTGCCTCGGTCGGTCCATTCATCCATACATCCAACCATCCACAATATATGCACATCCGTGCAACAGCATTTAATTTTTTGGGAATAACTAATTTTCCTCCTGGACACACTGGCTGCGGTGCACTGCAGACACATCAGCATCATTATTTTTTTTATGATTATTCCATTCCCCCCGGACCTCAATGCCCTCCATAGGTGTACAGTAACCTCCATTTTTTTTAAAGATTATTATTCCATTTACCCATCCAGTTCCATGAGTGCCACGGGTGTCTCTTAAGAACATATGGACATAAAGGAATAGCTCTATCTGTATGTTGTGTGTTCTTGTTTTGAATTTACATTCTATGGTATGGTGGAATGGTTTGACTTTAAATTGACTGATTTATTATTACCTAAGTAACCTACCACACCAATATTGCCTCTGTACTAATTCAAACTGCAATAATGCCACATTTCACTAAATCTTTTTTGTTGCCTGTTTGCTTTTAGGTGCACAAGAGAAAAAGAGACATCACCCACAGTACTGCCAAACATAAGGCCTGTACATCGATATCAGTCATCCAATCTCTTCCACTTGTACAGCTTAGTGCCACTACCAACTCAGAGCTTTAAGTTGGCTCCAAAGATAGTTGGTCCAGCAACCAGCCACCACCAGTCCGTGTCCCCCAGGCAGTTGGGGCACTACAAGGCCCATGCATCATCACGGCAGGAGCCAGCTACCACCAGCCAATCAGAGAGCCTGGAGGTGCTTTAAATTGAATTTCGGGCTCCCGCAGCGTGGGTCCTGTAACCAGCCGCCACCAGTTTGTGTCCCCCAGGCAGTTGGAGCACTACAAGGCCCATGCATCATCGCGGCAGGAGCCGACTACCGCCAGCCAATCAGAGCACCTGGAGGCGCTTTAAATTAAAGCGCGGGCTCCCGCAGCGCAAGTCACGTAACCAGCCACCACCAGTCCATGTCCCCCAGGCAGTTGGGGCACCACAAGGCCCACGCATCATTGCGGCAGGAGCCGACTACCACCAGCCAATCAGAGCACCTGTAGGTGCTTTAAATTGAAAAGATGGCTCCCACAGCACGGTTCCCGCAACCAGCCAGACAATCAGAGCGCCTGGAGGTGCTTTAAATTGAAGAGTGGGCTCCCGCAGCGTGGGACACGCGTTGGCATGCCCGGGCCAAGGGCGGGTTTGTCTGCACCCATCAGTGGTAGGAGGAGGCGGGGCGGGCCCAGGTCTGTTGGTTCTAGGCTCTGGTATCCTGCATAATTGAAACAATGGCTGTGTAACTCAGGGGATAAGAATCAATCACTCCTGCTTAAGTAAGTGTGTTCCATATCTGCAACTATTTTTCTTGCATTGGCGGGGAAAATTAGACCCACGGGATGGAAGGCGATCACCCAAAAAGCCCTGTCAAACTCTACACTTGATTGTTTTCTTCTTCGGACCACAGAGGCTATTGACAAAGAGATCCAGGTTACTAAACGTCGCCCGTTGGTGGGAGGGAGAGGGGGATCGGTGGGTCTTCTACTTGATCGATTAGCTGTGGATGATGTACAAATTGCACAATCAAGTGACTCAGCTCAGGTCAATGAAGGAGCCATCAGAAGTCCCCTTGCCTCACCTGCCGCCCAGCATTATTGTTCACCTAATATAGCCACTCCTATGTTTGGAACCGCTGCTAAAAGGAAAAAAAAGGCCAAACATTTGGAGCCTCACGTTACATAAGGACTACATCCAGGAAAAAGATCCAGGACCCAACTTCTGAAGTTCCTGTTGATACATCAACCCCCACAAGTGGCCCCAATATAACTTTACCTTCCCACCCGAGGAACTATCTGCGCAATTATTGTGACACTTACATTGCCAAAAAATGTTCATCTATTTTGGCTAGGCTTGATAAATTGGAGTCAAATGTGGACACAATCCACAAATTGGTTGTTGATATATCGACAGGGTTTGGGGCAAAAATGAAATTGTTGGAAGGGGGGCAGATCATCTTAGGGGTATAAACCCTGGTGAGGGTACCTCTGCAACGGATGCTGATTTATTAACTTGTAATGTGTTGAAGTGTCCGGACAAGAATGTTACTAGTGCAGGGCCACAAAGGAAGTAAGGTCATGTTTGCACTAGACAACTGGGTAATGTAAGGCAGCCGTTAAGTAAAACAGGGCGTAGTTCCCCTTACATAATTCATACTAGGAATTTGACAGGTGTCAATCAACAAGTACCCTTTGAAATGTTGCCTCACAATGGTCTGACTGAGTGCGTAGATAAGACGGCTCTCCAACTTCCCCCGAGTGTTGCCCCTATGTGGCAATTCTTGTTAATGTTCCCTCCCTACAGGAAAAATCATAAAGAATCACAGGACCAGTTGGAGAACAAAGTCTGTTATTGGCTAACAAAGAACACAAATTATTCAAATTCTAAGTACAATTACATTCTGTTTTTTAAGGCGGGTAAGTTGGGTTGGCCTGTTACGTAAGTCCTACGCTGGAGACTGTATTATTATAAACTGCAAGTCTCCAATTCTAGCGAGCCAATTGCTTAGGTGGGGGTCAACTACAATAAGTCAGAGGTCAGGCCTAGGGGTGGATATCGTACCGCTTGGGTTCTTTTATAGCAATCTTGAATGTGGAGGTTGGAATTATCTGATCTCTAAGCCACTTATTAAGAAGCCTCTCATGAGACAGGAGTATCCCCTCCTGGAACTGAGAAGTAGATTTCAATCACTGACCGACCTAGATTCCCCAGACTGACTATTTATTGGAACTACCACCTTGCAAATGACATCTGGGGAGCCACCGGTCACACAGTTGGAAGAACCCTCTGAGATTCATACTAATAGTGATATTGCCCATTGTAGTTCAACATTTAAGAACTGTTAAACCACTTTCAACAATTACATCCTGAGGGAGTTATGAACACCCCAGGATACATGCAGAAACTCTTGCCAGAACTCCATGATTTGAAACTCTTATCCTGGAATATTGCAGGTCTAAAGCCCAAGCTAACTGATCCTGATTGGTGTAAGTTTGTGGATGACTTTCATGTATGCTTATTACAGGAAACCTGGGCGGTACAGCAGGTTCACAGGGTGGTGTTCACCACCTATAGTATTGAAGCCAGGCAATCCACAGCTGGCCGCCCGACTGGTAGGCTTTTAATTTGGGTTAACAACACGCTATCCTGTAGAATTAAGGTGCTAGAGCTTGGTTCAGAGGAAAATCTTGGGTAGTAACTGATCTCATTGGAAGGGAATGCTCAAGTTAGGTTATTTAATATCTATAACCGCTTTAGTAGTCCCAATAAGTTATCTGATATGATTACTACACTAACAAACTATTGTGATGTAGCTAAGGGGAACTATAAACTTATAGTTGCAGGTGATTTTAATGCAACTTTCGAACCTGTAGACTATATACAGGAGTTAATAGCAGATGGAGATGAGGCCATAGGAATCGAGAAGCTTCAGATTCCCCCCATTAAGAAATGTACTAGGGTGGGCCAACAGGTTCTATCATTTACTATTACTTATGGAGTCCGAAGCCTGCAACGATCGGACTTTTTCGGATATAGAAGCATGCCATACATTTAAGAGGGCAGGAACCAAGACCAGGACTGACTATATTATGGTCAACCTCGAACTTTGGTCAAGTGTCAAAGATATGGTCCTACTAATTCGGGAAGACAGCGACCATAATGCCCTGGCTCTTACGTTGTTTGGCCCAGTATTTTTATATGGTCCATCTTGGATTAAGAGTGCCCCCTTAATCACCACAAATAATAATTAAAGAGTTAAATGGCCACTAATCCTGGCTGATTCAACCACCCTCCCCCAAATCTATTCTGAGGTAGAGCAGATTCTCCTGGATTTGAGTAATACTGCTACCAGTATAGACAAAATCATTGCCATATTCCAGCAATTGAACAGTACAATAAGATCACTTTTTACAAACAGTATAATAAAGATCTATTTACGCCGAAAACCGCCCCGTGGATTAATAAGGCCTGTAAGAAAGAAAAAGATGACTTAATTGTGGTGGTAAAAGCAGGGAGTGAGGAAAATGGCTTTCACTCATAGAGGCGTCAAAGCAAAAGAGTAGCCAACTGTTTTGGCAACTTATTTCAAAGGGTTCACCTAAAATAAAAATAGAAACAGATTTTTACCTACAGCCCCATGTATGGGAGGAGTATTTTAGGCAACTATATGCAGGTAAAAGGGTTGTTTCTGAATCAGGTCCACAAGATAGATCCTCAGATTCTGTATTAACTGAGGATATTTATATCTCATTAGATGAAACTACAATTGCCATAAATTCATTACAGAATGGGAAAGCCCCGGGCTTAGGCAAGCTCCCGGGAGACATGTATAAGGCTGAGCCTGCTATATGGGGACCCTTGCTTCAAGTGGTCTTTAACGCTATTTTGTGTGGTGGTGAAATTCCGGCAACCTGGAGGGGCGCTGAAATTATCCCTAATCATTTTAACCAGGATACAAATCTGGATTGAAGAAAATAATGTTTTATCAAACCTGCAGGCAGGATTTAGGGCCTTCACAAGTACCATAGACCAAGTTTTCAGATTTCGTCCGTTAATATGGAAGGAAGTGACCATTAGAGGAGGTCACTTGTATGTTGTGTTTGTGGATTTAAAAATGGCCTTCGATTCTATAGAATGTACCCAACTATGGCTTGCCCTAAGAGAACTAGGACTCCCATCATATTTATTAAATATCTTGATCCTCCTGCATTACGACACTATGCAAAGGTCAGGTGGAATTCTGATGGTAGTCTCACAAATGATATTCCTGTGCACAAAGGTGTATGCCAAGGCTGTGTACTTGCCCCAACATTATTTTCCCTATATATAAATGGTCTAATAGGAGAGCTGAATGACTGTGGTGGCGACCCATCAAGGTCTGTGCCTTGTTTGCTTTTCGCAGACAATACGCTTCTCATAACAAGGACTCCCAAGGAGATTCAGAATATTCTGAATACATTTGACAAAGCTTGTAAGGACAGGGGATTGGATATAAATTGTTCAAAGACCTAATACATGACACTTAACCCCTATAAATCCCATAAAGGTAGATTAATGCTGGGTCAGCAAACATTGGAGCAGGTCAAGGCTTTTGACTACTTGGGAGTGCGAATTAGTGAAAGTCTGGATAGGTCTTCACAAATTGTAAAGAGTACTCAGTCCCTCCAGCATGCTGACTGCGCAATAGTTAGGAGGGCTAGGGCTTCCCCTTATCGACCGCTCTCGTCCATTCTGGAACTTCATAGGGCCAAAGGTTGAGGAGCAGCCCTTTATGGGGCAGAGTTAGGGGGCTGGAAAACCTCCAAGACCTGGCCCTTGTTGAAAATAAATGTATTAGGATGGTCCTAAACTTACCGGTGAACACTCCCCTTCTGCCACTTAGACTTGATCTTGGTCTTAAGCCCATTAATCATTATGCTACTGTTAGGGCTCTCCTGTTCTGGATAAGGATATGGACTAGTAACACACAGGTCCCGGTGAAGGAGGCCCTGGAACAGTTATTGATTTTACAAAAATAAACAGGACAAATCAAGTGGTTTACAAGATCAAGGATTGATTTCTTAAACTAGGGCTATGGCGTCTGTGGGAGGGCCCGGGGTCCATAACAAAAACAATGGTTCCTCCTTTTAAAAAAAGTTTTGGGGGGTATATGGACACACAAACTATCAAAGGTTATGCACATGGAACTTTGACCTCTAGTTTTATAAACATAAAAGGATGGTTTGGACTCCAAGGGGCTGATTCCAATCCTGGAGAAAGGCTGTACAAATCGTTGTATGGAGCGTTTTTCCCGTTCAACTCGTACCCGGTAAACTTTTCTTACAACCTAGGAAGTACGATTCGTACAGAAAGCCTCTTTCCATACAAATCGTACAAAAGACCATACAGCTAAAATAAACCGACGATTCTGATCCGGAACAGCTTGCACACGACGTCTGTATGTATTTAAGCAGCGGTTTCCAGCCCAACAAGTTTGATTCGTCCCTACGGCACTCCGTACGGCTCTTTTCTTACGGGAGCAAAAAACAGCCATTGTATCTGTTGAGCTTGTGTTCAGTACATCTGGTGCCATTATTACAGTGAGAGGAATCAGTATCTCGCCTCAAAATGTGAAGAGATTGACAATGATCAAAATGAACTAGCATTTCATACCACCCAATTACACCATTCCTGAAGCAACACACGAGTAGGAATTGGATTGGTCTGAATCAAGTTTGTTAGATGACCAACTTCTGGGTGAATCACCTGAATTTGAGAAAGAATTCTACTTCCTAGACTGAGCATGCCAGTGCCACCATAGAACATTTTGATTATTTCTCATTGAACTTTGTTCTTTGAAACATAAAAAGCAGCTAATGGAACATTTTGTTTGAGTCAGATTTATGCTGCCCCACCATTTTTCACTCACATATATGGCTGAAATTACCGTTGGCCAGTGTGCAATGAAGAAGCCTCCATAATTCCTTCATGACATTGGGGACAATGCCTGTCTCCCTCGCATGTCTATCCAATTTTGCATCACTTTGAAGTGCTACCCCAGAAGATCATTTATTTACAAGAGTGCCAATACCAAATTCCAATTTGTTGCTTGCATGAAAGATACAAATGTGTACCTACTATCTAACCTACCCATGCTTGTATTGGAAGAGTTAACTACAACTATTGCAACAATGAGCAAGTGATTGGGAGTGATGATTGATGATTTATGTGGTGGCAGACAGTGAGGGAGGATGTTCAATTAATAGTAATCTTGATTTTGATAAATTGTAGTGTTTGGTGCTTGATGGGTGATCATTTCTCCTGAAGATGATTGGCCTTTACAAACATTTACCTGTACGGTCCACTCTTATCCTTCTTTTTTTTATCATCTATTAGGGCTGCCCAAGAAGATCATTTGATTTACAAGAGTGCCAAATTTCAATGAGCTGTTTGCAATTAGGAGGAGATACAATTGTATACCTACCACCCTGTTTGGATTGAAACAGGTAACTATTGCACCAATGAGTGTGATGTTATTGGGTGATTGTGAGTGATGATTGATGATTCATGTGGTGGCAGACAGTGAGGGAGGGTGTTCAACTAATTTGCAAACTTGATTTCGATGATTTGCATTGTTTGGGGCCTGAATGGTGATCATTTTTACTGAAGGTAATTGGCCCTTTCACACTTAGCAAGATTTACTTGCAGGGTCCACTCTTTTTTCTGGTTCTTCAGAGACCATACTAGTAACTTTAGCTCACAAATACAAACCTTTATAAAATACTGCCATACTGCTTCTCTACTTCTTCTTCAACAGCAGTGCACTATATGTCTATCTTGCTCGGGTCAGGGCTGGGGTGGAATTACATGGAGTCAGGGAGAGGATGGAAGGACTCGGGCGGGACTACCTCATCAACAGCTAGGAGAAGGAGGTATGGACTTCAAAGGGAAGCCATGACCCAGAGGCCCAGTACTCAGTTATGTAAAATGGAGAGAGTTGCGTTGATTTGGGAAATGCTGCTTAGTGTGTTTGTTGCACTGGTGGCAAAATTCAAACTCCGAATCATCTTGTTTTTTGCTCTGCGTCTTCTTGGTACACTCCTCGTGAAGTTTACCTCCTGTCTGTCCTTCTCCGTGATTCTTCATTTCAGTTTCTGTTTTTAAATTTGCAAGCCTTCTCTTCTCCGGCACTAACCAAAGGTGAAAGCTGAGCTTAACATTCCTGCTTACCTACCGGACTGGTCCAGACAGGCCCCCAAGAGTGATGGACATTCCAGAGTAGAATGCAGATGCACCACCCAATTTGGCAATACAGTATAATTTTTAATTTAACAATCATATTTTTAGCACTGGGTGGGTTTAATTCACTCCTCCAAAATTAGATTTTTTTAAATTTAGAAGACAGAACATTTAGATATTTGATAACATGGGTCTCTGGGGCAGAAGGACTGTTTGCAAGTGCATTTAACTGCACTGTGTTATACTCGTTCCTTCTTTTCCTTCAACAACAGATTGAAGTTGATGATGTGCTGCTCGTCACTCTCATGAATATTGTTCTTGTGTTTTGTTTGCCTTTGTCACACCTTTCCCCAAATCCCCTTTCCATCCATTCATCAAACCACTAACCATCTTCCTCCGGCTGTATGATTTTTTGGGAGGTGTGTCTTAATATACAACACATAGACAGCACACTTGTTGCTACGGATGTGGTTAAATATGACACCAACTCACTGCAGGTTCGTCTATTACCTGAGCAATAGTCCACACCAGCCCAACTTACCCAACCACAAAGAACATCATTCCTCAATTTGAGCATTTCAGGCCTTTGTTATGCATAAATAAAATGCTGAACCTAGTCTACTACAGAGTACAGACTTTGAGTCCATTTTCCCTGACTTGAGGACTTCATAAATTTGGTTTTCAAATTCCACGCTCACCATTGCTCAGAATAATTTAATATTACTAGTTTTTGCTGTAATATGTGATAGTCTTTTCTTCGATATGTCATGGTGTCCTCAGTCTTTCTAATGCTGTAATATAAGTGTATATGTATTACCTACAATCTCTCTGTTTTTCTTTCAATTTAGTTGCCTGTGATCCTTTTGATGAATCCTGCAGTTGGAGATCATCTAGGTGGGAGGGGGACCTCGCTATGATGCCTTAACTGTTAGTGCATCACCACTACAATCAAGAAGGCACCCTGGGAATCTCTTCAATAAGGTGCTAGAAGATTCGACAGAGGGAGCAGTCACCAGCCATCCCTTCATCTATTCAGGTAAGAGAATTATGGGGATAAATAAACTACTTTACTCAGTGCGTAGCTAACTTTTACTGCAGATGAGTTAACTTAATTGTTTATCTATGTTTTTGTAGGGCAGGCAATATAGGGAATCGCAGCATACCCTTGTAACTGGCATACACATTGAGAAGTAGTTAATACATGCTGCATGAAAAGGCATCAGTGCAAAGTTTAAGTAAAACACCCAAAACATCTTCAGATGCATAGTGGATTATAAAAGCTTTCCCCCTTACTAACATAGTATAATAAAAACCCACCCTCTCAAACCACAACAGGCCCACCCCTCTCCCACATTCTTTCCCCATCACCAACAAATGTCCAAAATAAATATACATCATGTCCAAATTGTCCAACAATGCCCTGCCCAAATTCCCACCCTCTCAACCCACAATTCCCTCCCCCAAACAACTTTTTTTTTTTTTAAAAGAGCCAGACGAGTGCATTCTTTACTAGCATCTCCAAATGTTAGACGTGTGCCTCAAAGCATGCCATTCGATGCTCCAAGCGAGCCAGCTCACGCAGCTGGCGGCAATGGTGGGGCAACTCTGAAAGGTAGGCGGCATGGAGACCGTCACAGGCAGCTCCAAGCTGCCGGAGATGCTGGTATGACTTGGAGGCTGGAGGCTGAAGGAGCAGGCTGTTGGCCGGTGAAACTGGAACTAGGAGCAAGAGCAGGGGCATGTGCCGGGCCCTCTTTGTCCACCAGCCACTGGTAGTGCTTCCTTTTGGCCTCTGGTCTCTGCCACCGGAGCCGGGCCGTAATCTCCTGCCGGGTCAGTGGTGGAAGTGGACCAGCAGGAATAGCTATATCAAAAACAAAAATAAATAACACAGACAAATTGCAAAGGATGCTCTGTGCAAACACTTGTTTTTATTAAATCATATAGTTTGGCAGTATAAGTACATTTGCTGGTCCCCTAAGGCCATTTGAATTTTTGATGTGATTTGGTAAGTCCGTCACAGGGACAATATTTTAACAACACATGCCTCACAGAAAAGCACCGACTAGCTGAAAAGAGGCAGCATAAGATTTAAAAAAAGAGTGATAATTTTCTTGTTAAGGGTTTCCTAAAAAACGTAAACCACACAGACACTTTGTCTGGAGAAAATAAAATAAATAACTCTGTTTAATGAGTGAGGCGTCATTCACTGTCGAGTACAAGTATTTTATTCTTGTTGTGCTAAATGACTGGAAGAATGCTAGCTACCGAATTGGTTACAGATTTGATACTCTCTGCAGTCTGCTGCTAGGGCAGCCTCAATGGACAAAAATTATCTTTGATTCCAATGGCCCTTCTATTCTCCAAATGCCTTTAAATTCTACCCTGACTGCAAAAAGGCAGATGATTAATTATATGTCATACACGTCATGTATAACATGTGGATAATAGATAGCCTGTCTGCCATAAGTAGACAGTGGGAAAAACGATGCACTGCAGTACAGGGAAAGGAACAGGGTATATGGATTTTATTGGGAATGTTCATCACAGAGTATCCCATCTGCAAAACATGAAATCACAGACACTTAATCCCACTTTACTTCCTGGCATTACCCTCAAACACAACATATTTAAATCAAATACATTAGCTTGGCAGTAAGCGAAACAAACTTGACTTAGGTACTGATTTAGACTAGAGTTTGGTGGAGGGGGTTACTCCATCACAAACATTACAGATATCCCATTCACTGCATTACAATTCGTAATACAGCAGATGGGATATACGTTATGTTTGTGATGGAGTAGGTCCCTCCTCCAAACTCTAAAAATCAGACCTTAGTCTGCTGCTGCAATGTAAGGTACAGAGAAATGGTCAGGTAGGTATGGTAGAGGTTTTGCTGTAAAATAGTATGGGGCGTCACTGATGATGTAGGTTAGGCTTAGTCAGTCATTGTAGTTGGAATGGAAAGTTGATAAATGTAAAATTTTAACATGCGTGAATCTATTATGGAAGCCATATGAACTACTTGTCCCGTAACATGTGGAACATGCCATAAATGTTTTTTTGCAATGTTTCTGGTAGGCTGATACTGAGGAACTTAGGAACGAATAAAGGAGTGCGGTACTAGGATGTGAGTGACAGAGTGGGAACTGGGAGGGAAGAGAAAGATACCATGTTTTCATTTTGGTTTGTAATCCATTGAGAGCTTTGTAAATGCTACATTAACAGAAACAGATGCACATTGCACAGTTAACACTGCAGTGCCGGATTGAACAATAATACAGTTGGGTGGGGTCTTGGCCCATGGGTTGCAATTCACAAATGTGCCGTGGGCAAGGAGGTCATGGGTGCATGATAGATGGGATCTGCCTCACTCAAAGATAGTGGGCATAATAGAAATTGTCAATAATCAAGCAATGTGACTTAAAAGCAGCCATCCTTGATGCCACAGGGTCTCCCCCTTCAGCTGCTGCTGGCACATTTGTGCTGCTGGCCCCGTCCCTGGTGGACTGTGCGGCTAGAAAAAATATTACACATTGATGCCAGATACATCTCCCTCTTATTCTTTTTTTAAACAAAAAGCAACAGCAACAAATTACTACAGTTCAGTTAGCCGTAGCTCTTCTCTCACTAGAATATCACATTGGACATTTTGCTGGTTGACAATGCTAGAAAAGCCAGGCGTGACCCAACCATATGGCAGGGCAGAGATATGATGACTAAGAGTCATTTAAAGCTCAATGAAGAGGTAGAATAAATTGATCAAAGACATATGGTGTTGGTTGGCATAAGCCATGGGACTGTCCTCATACTACTCCCCTGCCATGCTGCACTGTCATAAAAATTGCTTTGATTCTGAATAATAATACATACAACCCAGCATTGGTGGGTCACCATACCCATGGCCACACTCTCATCATTTGAGCATGAGCAAGAAATAGAAACCCTTTGCAACAAACAAGAGTAGAAGAGCTTTCTTTGGTCTGCAAACTCTGCAGTCTGCATAAAAGATAATCTTGTGTCTTAGTCTTACAGTACCAGTCCACAGGGTATAAAGTTAGGGGAGAGGGAAAGCATAACCAAGCAGAAAAAAGCGTTAGCTACATATTAGTACAGACACAGGAGGAAGTCAGCAACAGAAACAAAAAATATAGTAAAAAGGAAGAAAAATGCATCTAATGGGGAGAGGTAAAAGTCAGAGAAATAAATAATATTAACAAGAACTTACTGGGGCCAGCTATACAGCTGACCGCAGCCATGGAGCTGGTGGTGGAACTTCTACCCACCTAAGCACTGGTGGGGGCGTCCTACTCGGCCTGACCCTCTAATGCCTTCTTCTAGCCCTTGAGTGCTGAAGAAATAATGATGATAGGAAAAATAGATTATTGGCACAGTTAATTTCCTAGAAAATATTTTGACAGGCAAAGGCAAATGCAGTAACAGATTGACATTATACTTTTATAAACCAGAATGCCCATATTATCTAGTTTACCTGTTCCTAATTTCTAAAAACCTTACCTAAGCCCTATTCCGACTTTTCTTAACTACATGTGAAAATACGTAATATTTGCTTCACAAATCTAACTTCGTTTGAAGAGCCAACTTAGTCAGTCTCCCTTTTCAATGCATATATGCATTTGTTGCATACCACATCACTGGAAGATTGCTTGGGACGGTACAAGCTACATAAAAAGGAAGATAAAGAGAACGCTAAATCACCTATAATATATTACTACTACTACCGCATTACCACTATCTTAGTGACAGGAGAACAGAGGAGTGAGCATAACGTCTTACATAATCAGCCAAAGAGAGCGCCTACAGCAACAAGCAGAACTAGGTAGCTCTGAGCACCTGGCTCACTCAAATTAGATCACATAATATTCATTATTCTAAGGTACGGGAACTTAACTCACCTTTGAGTGTGAGCAACATGCTCTATGGAAGACAAATGTGCATTATAGGATAGGACACAACAAATTAGTAATAATGTATTACTAATAATCACCAAGTCCCAAATCCTGGACACCCAGGATGTCGAGTAGGCTGAGCAGGTCCCACTCCCAGGAAAGGATGTCAGCCCAGCAGTGCATCAGCTGGTGCTGGGTGAACCAAACCCTATTGCGTTGGTGAACACAACTGCCCACCCTCCCCCCACAGCTGCTGATGCTCCCTCAGGCCGCACCCTCTCCCTGGCCTGCTGCTAGCTTGGAGGGGAGGTGGCGATGCACTAAAAAAACAAGTGTGTCCACCTCCTTAGTAAAAATGGCACAAGGCTCCACCCCCTGGTGGCACCCACAGAGTGTGCGGTTTGCTGCACTGCGGCCACCTCTCCTACATTGTACTGGGTGAATAAGAAAATAAGAAAGACAGAAGGAAGATAAGGGCTAGACTAGAGAGGAAGAAATTAGGAAGTTTGGGGAAATTAGGGTCACAGAAAATAAATAAAAGAGCCAAAAGAAGATAATAAACCAACACAAATACACACACACACTAAGGAAATAAATGTAAAACAGGGGAGGATAAGTTAAATAACGTTAGGATAGCTAAATATATAGTTAGGATTCAGAAGTAGGCCCAGCATCATGTACAGAATAGGAAGAACAAAATGGCGCATGCACTGGCGACCGCGCGGTGCTGTTCAACGTGCGTTGCTCTGCGGAGTGCAGTAATCGAATCAATCAGTGTGAATAGGCGGCCGAGCACAACTCCACCCGCTCGTGCAGGGTTAGTGGGAGTTCAGTGAGTTTTCTTTTCACTCCACAGAATTCCACCCTATGTGTCCTACTATGGGACAGCAGACACAATGCTCATAGCTGTTTAGGGGTTGTGAGGCCTCTATTGTTGGGGTTAAGATGCTGTACAATTGGGTCCCACATTCTATTGAATTTATCTAATGTATCCTGTAGTTCATATGCAATCTTTTCTTAGGCTAAAAATAGCCAGATCTCTTGCAGCCATACTGTGGTGTTTGGCATGAGATCTTTCCCCCAGAGGCTCTCTACAACTGGGGTGTCCAACCTCTTCTCTAATGAGAGCCACTTCTGATCAGTGAAAATCGCCATGAATTACTGAAGGCTAAACAATGTGTGTATCGTTATCAGACATCCCTCCACCCAGCTGCACTGACTTCAAGCCTAATGTCCATAGAACTGCGCACTTTGGTTTGTACAAAATACTTTAACTAGGGGAACTATGACAGGACTGTCATGTGTGTCAGTGATAGTGTGGTCTTTGGGGATGTATGCATATGTGTGCGTATGAATGGGATAATGTGTATGGGTTACTGAGAGCCTATGTCTGATGTATTTGTGGCACTGGAATATTGTTCCATTTATGTCAGATTGTAACTCTTTGTGTGAACCACTAAAGAAATACCTGGATGTTTTCTTGCAACCTTTTGTGCAATCATGGACTTCTTATATTCAAGATACCACTGACATTCCTTGTCATTTAGAAGACCTCGCACAAAGAGGAAGCATCAGCTGGTTGTTATTAATGATAGACATAGCAGCACTTTATACATCTATTCCTCGTCAGGAAGGCTTAGAAGCCATAGAATGAGCACCATTGTGTCAGCCAGGACTAAAAGCACCTAAAGTTTGTTAGTACTTTTACAATTTTGTTTACAGTGCAGCTATTTAAAGTGGGATGAAAATTATTTCTTCAACTCAGTGTAACTTCCATGGGATTTGCAGGGGCACCAGCATATGACACTACATTTACGGCAAAATTAGAACATGAAAATGTTCTCAAAGAACCATCATGGCTAGGGAATTTAATAATTTACTGCTGCTTCATGGATTATATCTTTTTCATTTGTAAAGGTACCACAGAGAGTTTGGAGAACAACATCTAGAATTTGAACTCAATAAATCCTAGGATTCAATTCACAAGAGCCATCAACAATATCCATCTTTCATTTTTACATCTTTGGATTGAACTTTCAGAATCAGGAGTGATTAATAGTGTGAACAAAAAAAAACAACAGACCAAAACAATACATTGTTATTTCACAGCTTTCTTCCCACTAGTGTGGTCCAAAACTTACCATACTCTCAATTTTTGATAATTAAAAGAAAATCTTCAGATGCAGAAATTTGCAAAAATGCATTGGAAGTACACATACAGAGATATCGTGCCAGAGGCTACTCTTCAAAAATATTGAATGACACAGAAGTTAGGGTCATGAACATAGAATGTAAGGACAAACAAAACTAGAGGCCAAAACAGAATGAGTGGTCTTTATATCTAGGTTCTCAACTAAGTCCATTGCTATTAAGAAAACAATCAACCAAAAATGGGAACTATTAAAAAATTAGCCAGATTTTCACGAATTTTTCAGCCAAAAATCTTTGCATGCATACACCCGATCAAAAAACCTCAAAGAGCTCCTAATGACCTCTAAGGCACCATGTAAACAACAAGCTGCAAGCAATAAAAAGGGCTATATTTGCATTCATTGCAATAATGTGGTTACCAGGAATACTATTACACACGCAAGAACAGGAGAGGCAATTAATCTGAGGCATTCAGCTGATTGTAATGCCCACAACCTAATATATAGCATCAAATGTCCGGGCAGACTTATGTCCATTGGGAAAATGGAAAGAAAATTCAAAATTTTAATAACGGAGCATAAAAGTATGTTTCAAAATAGAAATGTCAATTCTAACCTAGCATTACATTCGACAGAACAGAGGCACACCATAGCCCAGCCATGCTTTCAGATTGGACAACATTTACCCATTCTTCCTGGACAAAACAATTGACAAAAGCTTTCACAAAGAGAGGTATTCTGGATTAGACATTTTGATAATATGTCCCCTAGAGGGCTCAATGACAAAATTAGCATGAATTGCTTTCTGTAAACATTTCTTTCAAACACACAAATGTTATGAAAAGAACTCAAATATCCAGACATCTTCTGCATGAACAAGGCGGTCTTTTAGTCCATCATTGGTATACTTTGAGGCAGCCTCCTTGGAAATGTATAAGTTGGTTGAATAATACTAAACATATTACACAATACCACACACAAAATGTGTATATTTCCAAGATCGATGCCGTAATTCTCACCTCATTGAGACTCATCATATTGCATCATATTCATTTTTTTGCAAATACTGTACTGAGCATAGTGAACAAGCATGCTATATGAGGTATACACCATTGGTGATTGGTAGCGTTGATCTTTTACACCTTGTCAAGTATATTCTCTACAGTATCACTCTAAGTGGAAGCAGGTTTTTTATTGATTATAACAGTGAAGTTTTATTCTTTTTCGATTAGACAGCGCGTATTGAGGTTGCATTTATTTGTATGTTTAATTTTGAAATGTCCTCTCTTGGACAGCGTGGATATACACCCACGGGTTAGACAGTGGTGAATACTAAGATGGCGGTCATGTTGAAATGATGCAAACATTGTTTGGTTAGCCCTTTATGACTAACACGGAAGATGCTGTAAAGGATGTGTATTCGCCAATGGGAATTCAGCTGTGCTTCCCACAACATCTTTAACCAGGAGGATTTGACAAAGGGCAGTTCTTAAAATGAACAGGTACGCATTCACAAGGATTTGTGTTTGTTATGGTAGTGTTTAACCTCTCAAGCATACAGATGAGCTAATTACGTGGTTCATTTTACAGGGTCATTTTGTTATTGAGGAAGGAGCTTCACATAGTGCTTGGATTTTTCACTCAGATTCAAGGAGGCTCAGTCCAGTTCTTGTGGTTTATTCTGGGAGGTATGTGATTCAGTGGAATGGACACGTAAGATGTAGATTAAGGTACTCGTCTAGTTCAGAATTTTCACACTGGCTTCTTTCTGTAGTTTATTTCAGAATTTGGTAGAGTCCATGTTTCCAAGTGGAACCGAACTCAGTGAGATATTTCCGGTATTCTTATCTCTAAGAAACATATATCCTTTTGAGCATAAGTAGTATCATATATATACACTGAAAAAAACATAGGTTTCAGGGACGTTATAGTTAGTAATTAGTATTTTAAAAACCTTTGAAAGTCACTGAAAAAAACATTATATAACCATTATATTTCATCAATTACACTCATTACTTTAATATAGAATTGAACTAATAATTGAAATTATGTGCAAAGATGTATAATTCTTAGACCTCCATTGTCTTTTTACTTTTATTTTTAAAACTTTACCTAATATTCTTAATGAATCTCACGGGGTTACCTGTTTTTACTTCACCAACTAATGTATAAAATTCTTATAATTATTGGAAAAATAAATGCACCCTAGTGCCATGAGAAGGAATATGTTGAAATTAATTATGTACTTTACAAATATACTTCAGAATGGCTTACAAATGTTACCACTGGTTGAATATGAAGGTTAGTAGTCTAGAAACGTATGGTAAGGGAAGGTAATGAGGGGTTAATGCACATGAACACTTTTTAAGATGCTCTAGACGCAAGAACTCTATGGTCCAGTAGAAGGCTGGGAGCTGAAAAGTGTAGTTCGTCCAAATTTTTGTTTGCACCATGGTGTGAATAATAAATAATATAAAAAGAAGTACCTTTTCTTTATGGTTCTATGAATTTTCTTGCCGTGAGGAGCAGCATGAATCATGGAGTATATATGTATATGTGTATATGTGTATATATATGTATGTTACCTACTGGCGGTCTCCAGTATGTAGTTACAGTTAGAACCAAGTTTGCATAGGAAGCACATTTTTTGTTTTGCTTATAACTTTGGGGTCGTTTGATGAATCCTCATGAAATTTTCCAAACAAATTCTTTGTTCATATCAGCTCCTATGTGGGACGTTTCGGGGTGATATCATCAAGGGGGGGCTGAGAAAAAAGGGGGGTCCCAAAACATATTTTCTCCATGTTAATTTCCATAGGAAACTTTAGACAAGGCTACAGGTCGAACGGGTGAACGGAATTACCCCAAATTTGGCAGGGAGAAGGGTCTTGGTCTAGAAAGCACGCATTTGTTTATTTGGTGTAAATCTGTTCAATAGTTTTTGAGAAAAATCGAAATTTACAGATATCGATATTTGGGAAATCTGCCATCTGATTGGCTGAGGCGTTACGAGCACGAGCTTGCTGCTTATTGGCTGTGAGCGCTGTGAGTGGTTGCAACTAGAAAGTGTTGGCCGCCATTTTGTGATTCCGTCGAAGCGAGTAAGGGGAAAAATGGGCAAAAAAAGTGGGAAAGAGGAGGGTAGGAGCACTGTAACCTCTGTGGGGTGTTTAGGGTGTGCTATAGATGGGGTGTGAAGCGAAGTATTCACCCGTAGCGGTGTGAAAGTGCTGGGCTACAGAAATTAAGTGAGGTATTGCCTAGAGTCTGATGCTGCTAAGGTGAGCTGGTGCAGGAGTCGGGGATTAAAGTGTGAGCCCAAATTGTGTGTCTTATGCTGTGAAGTCATGTGCCGTGGCCGCTGCACTACACCTGTGGTAGTAGTGTCAGCATGTGTTTATTCCTACTAGGACGAACTACTGACCCGTACTGGTCTGAAAGTCCTGGGGTGTGGAAAATATGTGAGGTATTGTGTAGAGTCTCATGGTGCTAGGCTGAGCTGCTGCCGGACTCGGGGATGAAAGCGTGAGTCCAAACAGTGTGTCATATGGTGTGAAGTCATGTGCTCTGGCCGCTGTGCCATATCTGTCCAAGTAGTGTCAGTATGTAGTTATACCTACTCAGAGGAACTTTTGTTTCGAACATTGTAACATGTGTATGGTGCTTAGTGGGTGTTATACAGGGAGTGCAAAGGTAAATTTGCGCGTATCAAAACAATTCGGTATTTGTAAAGTGCAAACTACTCACTCCTACGGGTCTGATGGCGCTGGGTGCGTAAGCTGAGCTGCTGACGGACTCGGGGTAAAGCCGGTGAACTACTGACCCCTACTGGTCTGAAAGTGCTGGGTACGGAAATTAAGTGAGGTATTGCCTACAGTGTCATGCTGCTAAATAGAGCTGCTGCTGGACTCGGGTATGAAACCGTGAGCCTGTGTTTGCTATGCTGTGAAGTCATGTGCTCTGGGCGCTGTGCCACACTTGTCCAACTTGTATATGGTGCTTAGGTGGTGTTGTATAGGGAGTGTGAAGGTAAATCAATACGGTATTTGTAAAGTGCAAACTACTCACCCCTATGGGGGAGTAGAGGTGGTGATCAAAGTGAGAGCTCTGTGCTGCAAAGTCAGATGGTCTGGCCGCTGTGTCACAGCTGTGTAGAATACATTTTGGCGAGGGTCCGGGAGTTGCTGTTACCTGGCCCTAAAATAGCGGGCCTAAGTTGTCAGTTATAGGGTGGCTCTAAAAAGAGCCCTTGTGTTGATTAGTTGGAGCTACATATAAGTGTGGATGCACAGCTTCAAGTTATTCAGGAAAACTCGATTTCCGTGATCTGTGAAGTGTACTCCATCACTTTTGTAGATATCAGCCACATCAAAACGTATGTTGTTGTTGTAGATGGACCCCATTTTGTGGTCTCTGAGGTATGCAGACACAGCTTTGTTGAGTTTCTTCCTAGATTTTTCAATCTGAGGACAAAATTGTTTTGACCATTTCCACTTCTGTCTTTGGCATATATTGGAATATACAAAGACAGTTTGAGGGAAAAGTAACATCAATTGTCCAAAGGTGTCCTTCATAAGCATTTCCAAACCTACCCCAGTCAATGTGCCTAGGTCGTTTCCACCACAGTGCACAATCATGAGGTCAGGGTGTTGGAGATGCAAACAAGTTTTAACCAAAGGCAACAATTGATGCCACTTCAATCCTCTCTGTGCAAACCATTTAATGTCCACATTTTGTAAACCTAGGTCTAAGTCAATACGTCTCTGTTCTGCATACCTCTTGCACCAGAAAAGATAGCTATGTCCTACGATCCACACTAGCATTTTGAAGGTATGGAAAGATGTCTGTAGCTCATGCAATTCGTTGGTAGAATAAGAGATATGCTTAAAGATGGGGAACTACTTTTTATTGCCATACAAAACGATACGTGAATGCGAGACGAAAAGCATTATTTTTTAAAAGTAGGGTGTACATTTGTTTTGTGAAAAAGCATCTTTGTGATTGGTTAAGAAAAAGAAGTTTCAACGTAGAGTACATATCATAGGATAAAAGTTGTCAACTCAACCACACCTCCTACTTGCATTTGGAAGGCACTGTCCGAACTTAAAACAATTGTGAACTTTTAATCTGCACGTGCCGTGAAACGTTCGAGAAAATGCTGCAAAAAAATATGGTTACGTTTAAAAAGATTGATTAACTTTTAACCTGCACGTGTTGTAGAATGTTCTAGAAAGTGTGTTGATAGAATACGTTGTACTTCTGACTTCTATGTGTTGTTGAATATTAAAAAAAACTGTTTATATGGAAAATTAAAAAGAAACTAAGAGAGAGAAGTTTTGAAACCTAAAGGAATCAAGGAACTATTCTAATTTGTTCTCTACATGTATTTATGTATGGAGCAACAAAATGATAGACAGAATAGCACCAGGAAGAGGAAGAAGCAGGGAGTGGGGGGACGGGGGGAGATGGGCAGAATGGCAGACATGCACAATTAAGTATAGCACATGTATAGACAAACAATGGCCAAAATGAAACACACCAACAAGGAGCACAAGTCACACAACTCGCTAACATCACACCAGTGAATGAGCACAGAAGTGAAAACCACGCTGCATTCATAGAGGATGTGTACAAAGCTGGGTCGTTGGTGTTGTGGGATGTCTGTGACCGTGGTCATCATGTATGAGATGCCTAGCACGTGGCACATGGGCGAGTTCACTGTCTTTTACATTGCAAACAGCTGCTCCTTCCTCCCACGAGCTCCCACACATTTTTACGGTGCGCTGTTGTATCTCGTGCACTCGTACGGCACACCATTGTAATGCCTATTTGCGCATGTGCTGCTGCATTCCAACTACACCATCACAGTGCCATTTGGAGGTGGTGCATGCCACTTTACAAAATCGACTGCTGCGGCCCTTGTGGGAGGCCACACCAGAACACAGAGACACACTTACCGCACTTCCTGTACACAGAGATGTCCGAGACACCCCGTTGCCGTTGTTGGATAGGCACACCCCTGTGCTGACCTGTGTACTCCGGACCAGCACACGCCGGTTGGGCATGCAGGAGGATGAGGTGATAGCACACTGTGATGTTGCAGGGCTGGTGCCTATCATGCTAACACAATGACCAGAGGGACACACTTGCTCAGATGCGGGTTTGGGGGGCGTTGGCGGTCCCGGAGTTGTTCCGAAGAGTCTTGTGGCCGTCATGGGTATCCCTGTATCATGCTCATTTATTCTATGGCAACTGTGGGTGTTCTGGTGTGGCTCTTGGCTGTGTTCTCTTTCATGGTGCAGGTAGTTGTCCTGCTTAACACCATCAGAAAGCAGGTGTAAAATCCCTGGTGCTAACGTGGCTTATCGCCGGAATTTGTTTCGCATTACAGTTGGTGTGAAAGTTGTGATGTGATTTTTTTGCGTGTGCAGGACAATAGAAGAACTGGGCAGAGTATCTCGTCAAGATCCAGCACCTGACGCCCGATTCCCAATCAATATAAATACAATGAGATTTCTTAATTGATTTTATGTGTACACTGTGAGTGCAGCCACTACATCAGTGCAATTCAATACAGGATTTTAGTATTTAGAATAAATCGCAAAGTAGCACTTCGTGTCTTTTTGCATGGGAACGGCTAGTCTGCATTTCATTATCAGCACTTTAATGGAAGTAAAGTTGAGATAAATCTAACACACTATTCAGAAGTTGGTGGAAACTGCAGACATCACCAGTATTCCCGCGATAAGTCCTCCAAAATTTAAGACCATGGTGGACTTCATCAAATAACAGTAATAAGAACAAGAAAGAGTTACACAGCAGTTAAGAAAACAACCAGAAACGTTATTAATTGTTTTTTTAAAACTTTATTTTTTTATTAACATATATCAACGATAAAGTAATAAACAAAATTCATCAAAGAAAATACAAAATAACAAGTTGGAACACTGCTGTGGGGACGATGGATGTGGACGACAGAGCCTGGAAAATAAGGCACAAAATAAGGAAGTGTGTAATGCGCATATCAAAGGAGAGAGACATAGAGAAAAAGAGAAGGAAAAAAAAAGCCAGAGAGAAAAAGAGAGGAAAGGAAAGAAAGGGAGTGAGAAAGGGAGAAGGAAGAGAGAGTTAGAAAGATAGAAGGAAGAGAGAGAGAGAGAGAGAGAGAGAGGGAGAGAGAGGGGGAGAGAGAGTGAGAGAGAGGGGGAGAGAGAGAGAGAGGGAGAGAGAGAGGGGGGAGAGAGAGAGTGAGAGAGAGAGAGAGAGAAAGAGAGAGAGAGAGAGAGACAGAGAGAGACTGGCGCCCCTGCACATCCATGAGCAAATCATTTCCTGGTGCCACCGGAGTGTGCAGCAGTGGGCACGCCACGTGCTCGTCAAAACTCCGCGCATCCCAGATATGTCGCTGAGTCCTGAGTCCTGAATGGCGGAGACCACATCAGGTGCTTGGCGGATCGCACACATGTCGCTGAGTCCTGAGTCATCAATGGCGGAGACCACATCAGCTTTTGGGGCCGCTAAACCTGTGGAAGTCAAGTTTGTGCCACTTGGTGGTAGGCCCCTGATGGCCATATGAGCTTCGGGTGGTACTAACCTTGTGCATGTGAAGTCCACGCCAAGGGGGTGGTAGGCCCCTGAGGGCTATACAGATTAGGGTGCGAGTAAGCTTCTGTGCAAGTTTTGAAAGACTCTTTATGGTTGAGACATGTGGAGCGTCCGGCATCTAGTCAGCACCGGCAATAAAGGAAGTGACATTGTCGATCTATTATATTTGCGTGGTCACATGGCCTGTGACGCATGTGCTGGATGGGTGTGGTGTATGTACAAACCTGCCCTCAGGGAGTTGCCGTGAGATGTTGAGAACTAGATGACTGACCTGCACACCAACAGCGAGTTCGCCTGCGACAGGTAGGTATGTGGGGCCATCGTTGGAACGTAATCTGAGTAGCGTGGTGTGGCGTATGACGGAACAGGGCAGGGATAGCTACAATGGCGCAGACGGCTCATAGTACTGCGTCTGTGAGTGGAGTGGACGGGCCGCATCTGTCCCTCTGCGAACCTGGGTGCGAACTGTTCATAACTCACACTACACAAGTATTGAAAAATCATTTTGTGATTCAGTCCGTCAGCTGGCATTTGTCCGAGGTATTTGTGAAAGCATATCGGAGTTCTTTCTGTGAATGATACCCCTTTGACGCTGCCTCTCCCCACAACAGCAGGTAACGCACCCTCTTCCCACATTACCATCATACCACCAACAACCTTCTTGGGCCCGGAAGTATCCCTGTGCGGTTGGACAAAGAAGAGTCTTAGACATGTATAGATTTACATATAAAAAAAATTATTTAATGAAAAGAACAACAAATAAGACTGAAGGGAGTCTGGTGCTGCGGGTGCTGCCATGAAGTTGAGGTGACTGCCATTCAGGATTCAGGACACAGTTACACATGTGGGATCGGTTTGTGTTAAAGAGGGTTAGTGGGACTGCGTGTCACCGGCCTTGCATATCGAAATATGCCTCACAAATCGAAGGGAGTATGTTGTGTGGTTGCTGACTTGGACTTGGGGTCACTGCCATTCAGGACTCAGAACACAGTTACACATGTGGGATCGGCTTCTGTTAAAGAGGATTAGTGGCACCAGAAGTATTGAGAGTGTATGAGACTGTGATGATGCTTGGTGTGAACGTGCCGCACTGGGAGCAATGTGTCTTGGCTATAGGACTGCGTCATGTGGAATTATGACTATATCTGAATTGTGAGGCCTGCTGATCGTAGTGTAGGCCAGAGGTAGCGGTGAGCAAGAGTCCACAGCCACGTGCATACGTTGGGGGCCTCACCGGCCTGCGTAGTGCAGGTTCAGTGGCACCACTTGTCGCCAGCCTTCAATATGAAAATACTCCTAACTAATCGACGGGAGTGTGGTCGCTGCTATGAAGTTTTGGGTCACTTCATATGGAAATATGTCTAACTGATCAAAGAGTGTTTGCTGCTGTGGTGGCTCTCATGGACTTGGGGTTACTGCCATTCAGGACTCAGGACACAGTTACACATGTGGGATCGGCTTGTGTTGGACAGTGTTAGTTGGCACCACATGTCCAAAATTCAAATTGCGAGGTCTGCTGCCCGCAGTGTAGACTACTGAGTGTTTGTTTGTACTTGAAAATGAATTTGGTGATTGTGCTAAAGGTATAACTGATATAAAAAAAAGTTCAAGAAGAAAGGATACTAAAAGTATATTATGTAGATTTGAGGCCTGTAATAGTTACTTGCCTAGTGGACTCTGGAGTTAATGAATGAAGAAATAATTTCCATTGGGAGCCCTAGTGAGTGCAGTGCAGGCGTATGATGAAAAGATGAAATAAGTATAGAATACACTGACGAAGTGTTGTATTTTCTGAGCACAATCTTGTTGTTAGAAATTAGCATTTAAAAATGGAATTGCGAGCTGTACTGCCTGCAGTGTAGACTGCTATTCCATTTTAGTTTTCATTTGAAGATTAATTTGGTCATTGTAATAAAGCTATAACTGATATAAAATAAAGTTCTTGAAGCAAGGATACTAAAAGGATAATATGTAGGATGTAGGACTGTGATACTTACTTGCCTACTGGAGTCTGTAGTTGCATATGGAAATACCCCTCACTGATCAAAGGGAGTGTGGTGGTACGGAGTTGGGGTCGCTGCTGTTCAGGACTCAGGACACAGTTACACATGTGGGATCGGCTTGTGTTGAACAAAGTTATTGGCACCACATGTCGCCGCCGTTGCATATGGAAATATGTCTAACTGATCAAAGAGAGTATGCTGCTGTGGTTGCTGCCCTGGACTTGGGGTCACTGCCATTCAGGACACGGTTGCACATGTGGGATCAGCTTGTGTTAAAGAGGGTTAGTGGGACTACGTGTCGCTGGCCTTGCATATCGAAATATGCCTCAGTGATTGAAGGGAGTGTGGTGCTGTGGTCGCTGCCAGGGACTTGGGGTGACTGCCATTCAGGACTCAGGACAGTTACACATGTGGGATCGACTTGTGTTGAACAGGGTTAGTGGTAGTACATCTACATTCCTAGTTTGAATTTTATAATGAGTACGTTGGCAATAAATATAAACATAGTTGGGATTTTCACCAGAAACTACTTTAAACTTTGTTATTTCTTTTTCAAACTTCTCAACAGTATGATCTTACATCTGTTGATCAACACCTAGACATATCCAACTGTAATTTTCTGTACAGTTCTCTTGACTAGCAAAGAAACGTAAGTCTATATCATCACAAATTTGTTTTATAACATTTATATTGAAACTCGATTTCGTGCCGCAGGAAAACCTAGACTTATACAGATGGTTCCTGTTGACTTTGAATATAAACTTGCAGATGTCTATCGATCCGAACATTGGTAGTATCCAATTTCTCGATGTAAAAGTATCTTCAAACTGAAGCTGTACATTTTTTTCCTAAGTGTCTTCTCCTGTGAAATTTCTTCCCACATTTCTTTCAATTCTGTCTTCTCAGAGTTGGTAATATATGACGTGACATAGTGAGAAACAGCAATTGAGTTATGTGTATCCTATTGTATTTTCATATTTGCATTTCACATCTTCAAAATCTCCGTATAGTAATCATTATTGTACTTCGATGCTTCTGTTCTTTTTAAATTATAAGTATTTTTGGGTGATTTTTGAGTGATCGTATGTCTCAGTGCTGACAGAAAACTGTTCACTCTTCCTTTGGAAATTACTGGACGTGGAAAGGGAAATCGACAGTTTGTGTAAAATGTATCTTTTGTGTTAACTTTTTCGTCGGCAATACTTTCCACATTGATGACTTCGATATGCAAATACGCCACACTAATCAAAGGGAGTCTGGTGCTGTGGTTGCTGGCAAGTTAGGGTCACTGCCATACAGGACTCAGGACACAGTTCCACATGTGGGATCGGCTTGTGTTGAAGACGGTTAGTGGCACCATTTGTCGCCGGTCACACACAGTGTAGGGTAGAGCTAGCGGTGTGCTAGGGTCCACAGCCACGTGCATACGTTGGTGACCCAAACAAACCTTGCATAGTACAGGTTCAGTGGCAACACGTGTCGCCGGTCTTCCATGTGGAAATACCCCTCGGTGATCAAAGGGAGTCTGGTGCTGTGGTCGCTGCCATTCAGGACTCAGGACACAGTTACACATGTGGGATCAGCTTATGTTGAACAGGGTTAGTTGGCACCACGTGTCACCGGTCTTCCACAGTGTAGGCCAGAGGCAGCGGTCAGCAAAGGCCCACAGGCAGGTGACGTTGACTTGAGCTGCACAGATTGGGAACATTTGGTCTTCTTAACCCATTATAGTCTCTTACACAATTTGCATCGCTACTAATGTTGAATTGGGAAGCATGTAACTCCAGTGCAGGGCGGAGGCAGCGGTCAGGATGGGCGCACAGCCACGTGGCATTGAGTTGAGCTGCACAGTTAGTGGCACCTGGAGTACTCAGCGTGTGCGCACCCTGCGAGACGTGGTTCCGGCGGGCCGCACTAGAAGCAATGTGTTTTATCCAAAGAATTCTGCGTTGATAAGGCCATGTGGCGATGACTTATGGTGCAGTGAGCTAGTAGTACCTGAAGCACCCAGTGTGTGCGCACCCTGCGATGATCCGTGGTCTGGGTGGACAGCACTGGGAGCAACGTGTCTTGCGAACTGGACTGCGGTATCTGCAATTGCCCCTACATCTGAATTGTGAGCCGTGCTGTCCATAGTGTAGATCGAAGGCAGTAGTCGGTACAGACATAAGTCTGTGGTGCTGTGCCACTGGGTTTACAGAGGCCCTGTGTCGAGGAGGCCCACGGTTATGGTGGCTACCACGTGCCAGGGTGAGGGCTGCCGTTCTGACAGGCCTAGGGCCTGGTCTATTTATTCATACTCCTACGCTGGAGTGGCGTGCGTTGGAGCAGCCCACTCCGCTTCCGCTTCCAGGGGGGGACAACACAGCTACATGACCGAGATCTTCCCCACTGCCTGAGGTAACATGGTTGCGTCCACTGGGCACTACACTACAAGTATCAATAGTATATCTCCACATGGAGAGGTTTGTACTTTGGATAGTGAGGTTTGTGCAGCACATGAGCGTTACACTTGGCATTATGCGCTTTATCAGTGCTGGGTGACTTGCCTTCATATATAGCTGGTTGCTCTTCTCCCAACATTCAGCTATTGTGTGGCTGAGGGGCATGGTGTTTTGGGAAGGTCCGTTGTTCTGTTTTGTGCTGCCTCGGTGGTAGTAGGTGGGGTGGTCTGGTGGTGGTGGGGCTGGGTGTTGTGGCGTTGTTGGGTGTCGGAGCTGCATGATCAGTAGCTGTATCATGTGTTGGTCTTTAGATGTGGCTGTGAGTTGGGTCAAAATAACGGAGTAGATACTCGACCTCCTTACACCAGTTAAATGTTGATGTTAATTTGTTACTGCTAAATCGGCTTATTGCCTGCTTTTTGGATCGCATTGCAGATTCGGCTGGTTGTTAAAAATATGGGGAAGTGGTGTTTTTGTGTTTTTTTTGCATGGGAACGCCTACTGTGCATTTCATTAGCGTTAGATGTGGCTCTTGTTTGTGCCAATTTTGTTGGTGTAAGGTATTGATGGAAGAGTGGTGAGATTTGCAGTTTTCACCAAGTTGAGAATGGGATGATAATTAAAGAACACAGAAAAAAAGATAGGTTTAATGAACGTTATAAATAGAAATCAGCATTTAAAAAACCTTTGAAATTCACTGTAAAAACCATAGGTTTCAGGCACGTTATAGTTTGAAATTAGCATTTAAAAAACCTTGGAAAATCACTGAAAAAACACATAGGTTTCAGGGACATTATATTTAGAAATTAGCATTTAAAAAAACCTTAGAAATTCACTGAAAAAACCATAGGTTTCAGGGACGTTATAGTTAGTTGGACATTTGACTCATATAAAAGCAGAGAAATTCCCCTGCTATAGTTAGTTGAGCTAACTATAACTCGCGCACCCGCAATGCACTGCTCATGACTTCACATATTACATCACTCATGACATGGTCAGTGACATCACTGATGACATCAATGATGACATCTCAAATGACATCACTGATGACATCACGGATGACATCATCCACGTGAAAATCAGATGCACCTGATCAGACCCTAATATAACACTTAATACATTGAGTCTAAAATACAGAATATAATTAGCGAAACCGTGAACACACCAATACCAGTTAGTGCATATGCACTCTCTAATTTGTAGGTCTACACACATACCTTCATTCACCTATACACTCACTCATACATACAGTCAGCCATCAATACAGCATTATCATATCCAGTCACATATCTATACAGACACTCAGACACTGCCTCTCATTCTTAGCGTTATTCACACACCTAGTCAGTAATGGAAATAATCAATAACACTTTCATTTACTCACCTGTACAGTTATACACATACCACGTCACTTATTTAAACATATATTAACACATACTTACACTCTAATACAATAACTAATACAAAGACACACTGATCCATACAGGCACTCTCACAATCACTCATTCTCACATATAGTCATTTATATAGTCCAACACTCATGCCTTTCACATATGGAGTTACTCACATGTACCACTGAGGCATCCATTCACTCACCCGAGACACTCATACACACACTCACTCGGCCAAACAGACCTTCACAGATACAGACTTGAACACATATACCTATTGAATTAGCCACTCACACATCTATGCAGAGAGTCACACCCCCCCACCCAGCCACACAGACACTCGGGTACTTATACAGGTACTCAGACAAGCAATGAATAGCTCATAGAGATCCTCATTTAGTTGCTAACCAAACCATGGAACTGCTTACACATCAACTAACAACCTAAACTGTGTGAATGTCTATAGCAGTCGCTAACACATGCATTAAGCAAGACACAATTAATTAGTAGGCCTGGGCGAAGCACTACGCTACGCTCGCGTAGTTTGCGAAGGTCGCGCTACTTCGCACTACGCGAACTGCACGTAGCACAGTGTGAACACGCATAGCGTAGTGTTGCGTAGTGCTGCGGTCATTTTTTGCTTGCTCGCGGTCCTCAACGTCAAGTTGGCGACCGCGAGCAAGCAAAATGACATCCCGGCGAGACTTTTTCCTTGTTCGCGATCAGCAACTGCAAGTTGGCGATCGCGAGCATGGAAAATAAACCTCCCGGCGAGATTCCCAACGCGAGGAGGTCAGGTTTCTCATTGCGAGTGGTCGCATATGCTCGCGACCGCTCGCGATGAGAAACTACCAGTTCGCGTTGAGAAAGCTGAAGCTCGAGTAAAAATCTACTCGAGCAGCAGAAAACTACAGCTCGCACTGTGCAAGATGCCATTTTCAATGATTGCCCAGTGCCGGTTGCTTGTCCGCACTGTGCAATCATTGAAAACAACATCTTGCACAGTGCGAACATGTTACTACGCAGTTCGCGAAGTGCTACGCGTAGCTCGCGTAGTGCGAACTTCACTTTGCGTAGCTTCGCGAAGTGCTACTTCGCGAACTACACCCACCCTTATTAATTAGTCACTTATACAGTTAGTCACACACCTACTTAATCATCCATCTTGAGTCTTATACACTCATTCATTCTTTAATACACCTTGGCATATATATATTTATAAAACATATTTAAATTTTACAGAAACACACATTCACTGGATGATGTCATCAGTGATGTCATCAGTGATGTCATTTGAGATGTCATCATTGATGTCATCAGTGATGTCCCTAACCATGTCATGACTGATGTAATATGTGACGTCATCAGCAGTGCATTGCGGGGGCGCAAGTTATAGTTAGCTCAACTAACTATAACAGGCGAATTTTTCTGGTTTTATATGAGTCAAATGTCCAACTAACTATAACGCCCCTGAAACCTATGTTTTTTTCAGTGAATTTCTAAGGTTTTATTAAATGCTAATTCCTAATTCAGTGAATATTTATATATATATTTCACATAGTCATAGGGTATAGTCGTGAGGTTTCTTTGGGGACCATTGGGCTACTTTTTATTTTCTATTCTAATTTCTTTCCTTTAACTACACAAGGATCTACACTAAACACGGAGTTATTTTTGTTTACATTTAGTGCTCTGGACATTGAGTTTTGGGTGGTCTTACACAGTTCTAAGCAGGCAATAATGTTTGCTACTTACCTTCTTGACTGCACTTGGTTATCACAAATGACCGATGGGCTTTTGCTCACATGCAGTGATTTGGTGATTTAATTGTGATGGATTTTTACAATTACATACAGATAATGTCAATGCTATGTATTATTGTGAAAAAACAATCTTGCTTTATTGTTTCATATGTACAGAGAGTACTGTAATGCATTGGGCAGAACATTTTTGAGTGGAAATATCAAGGAACCCTATGTTACAATTGATTCCATTGCAAATTGAAATTGTTGGTTTCATTTATAGGATCGGTCTCTGTATTAGAAAAGGGACACTTAATTGAACACTGTTAAAACAAAAAAACAAATAAATAAGGATGGAGAATGGAAAATGATTGTTAAAATTGTATTATACTGTAAGATAAATTCTTCAGCAGTGCACACTGAGTCCAAGTTACCAGCAGTGTTTGGCTATTTTTGTTGTTATGGTTCACTTATGTTGGCAGCATATGTTTCAGTGGTGCGTGCAATTTGTTAATTTTGAGTATAGACATAAAAAAGAGAGTGCAAGATACATACATATTGCGTTACTGGAATAACATTCACCATATATGGTACAGTTACAAGCCTAATACAAACATATAACCATTTCTTTAAATGCAAGAAATTTAAAATCTAGAAAATGTTCTGCAAAAATGTTCATGATATGGAACATGTTTCTTCCCTTTAAATGTCTCCCACTTAAATTATTGGCTGTATTTTATTTTTCAGTTTAAATATGACACTGTGGCAACCAGCCATTGGAAGCAAAATGCCTACTATGTGAAAAGGTGAGACTTTAAAATGGGAGAAAATTAAATTGACTTTATGTTTATATGGATTACATAAAACTCATCATTTAAATGTAATCCCATTTCCAAATGTCACTTTTGCAACACTACAACAGGCATGTTTCTCCCAATGACCTGTAGACAATGTGCCATATTTACTACTGGAAAATACAGCCATTTGTTTAAATGGGAAGAATTTAAAGTGAAGAAACATGCTTCATAAAGCATTCAGATGTAATTGGCTTAATTTAAAGTGGAGAAAACAGTAAGACTCTCTTCACTTTAGATTTCTCCAATTTAAAAAAGAGGACTGTATCTTTCAGTTATAAATATGCCACAGTGCCTACTGTCTACTGGGAGCAAGAGGCCTGCTGTTTGTTTAATGCTGCACTTTGAACTAGGAGAACATTAAAATGAAGAGTTAACTGAATCATTAAGGTACATTTTAATTATAATGTTCTACCATTTAAAAGCCTTCAGAAACACAATTGTGTTTTCCCACTTCACTATTGAGTTGACAAGCACTTATTTAAGAGTTAGATACCTCAGTGCTTCAGTTCTTCACCTCTGTGTCCCAGCCTGGGTCATAACTTTGACTCAACACTGCTCATTATCACTTCCTACTATCTGCAGCCTGAAGGTAATAATGTAAAATAAACAGAGCCTTCTTTTAACTTTAAAAGAAAAATGTGACCCTGTTCTTTTTTTAAAAAAATGAACTTAAGGCTGTGAGCTACTCTGAAGGTGTCAACAAGCTACTGGTAGCTCCTGATCGACTGGTTGAAGACACCTGTTCTAGGCAGTGAGACAAATGGGGCTTAGAATGTGGGCAGGATGGCTGGGGAATAGCTGTAACCAGCCTCACTTACAATTCAAAGGGTTTTAACTCCTGCATACACAAAGTATCCTGACACTAGGTCTGTACTGCCTTTTGTCACCCCGGACAGTTTAGAGCCTTCACAGGGAAAGAACTTTCCAGAACCATGTAGGAGTGCAGGGCAGGGAGTCCCCCCATATCAAGGCTGGCAAAGGTATAAATATTGTACCTCCAAAGTGACTCCTCAGAACACTCCTGGACCTGTCGAAGTTGCAGAACAAGGATGTCCCTGCTGCCAGTGTACTGGTGTTCTCCTGGAGGACTGTCTTGCTGTCTGAAATGTAAAGCTGGGCTTGCTTACCTTCATACCGGGCTAACCTAGAGTGATTCCAAGGGAGAGTTGGCTGAACTCCTGAGTGAGCTACAGGGACACAACAAGCTCCAGAGGCCTCCCTGCAACTGCCCAGATGACCGGATGCAACTAGACCTGCCTGGGCCCTGCTGGCCTCTGCTGTAGTGAGTCCCTGATCCTCTAAGAGGTGCCTCCCCAGGACCCTTGTTGGGACATTGTGCACTGCCTTGCATGGCTTTGGAAAAAAATGTAACACAACACAGTAGCTTGCACTGCATTGCGTTACATTTCATTCTGGGAGGGGTTCCATAGGTGTAACAGGGCGTTCCCATGCATCCACCCATGGATTTGATGCAATCCTAGATTTACAAAGTTTTGTAATATATGGAATTGCGTGAAATCGCTTTGCGGGCGGGCAGGTGGGGCTTCTCTGTTCTCGAGCAGGGCAGGGGAGGAGTGGTTTGCCCACTTCTGAGTGAGCAAAGACTGTTTGGTTGGCCCTCTCGGGCCACCCAAAACAGTCATGTGCACTTTGCCCCTCTAGCCCCTGGCGTAGTGCTGTGTCACAGTGATCCAGACCAATCCCAATGCTGCATGCAGCGTTGTGATTGGCTTAGGGGTGGGAGTCTGGCTGCCTGCTTCCCGTTCCTGTCGGAGGCAGGAGAGCAGGAACAGCGAAGACGCTGGATCCGGCGGAAAGGTAGGTTTTCCTTTTTTTTCTAACCCCCCCTCCCTGCTCGACCACCCCTCCCCACGCGACCCCTCTCCCTGTGCCTGCCCCCCAACCTGCAATCCATGCCAGGCACTACTACCCATAACATCTACTGGTCTGCATACATTTCTATAGTCTTCTAAAGTCAGCTCAATGATTTTATCCGTCTATTGTTTCATGTGCTCGATTTCAGAGAAAATGACTGCTCAGATTTATAGTAAACTCCACGCACTTCGCAGACAATTTATCTGTTTTATAAAGCCAGTGCTTAAATCATTCTCTCTGCATCCGATAATAGAATTCTCCATGTAACCGCATTTTTCTCTTGTCAAAGGGTCTTCGCTGTTGTTGGCAGCGTGTTTTCTTATATGTAGTTAATGATGTTATGAGGCCTCTCTGCTTGAATACAGACTGGCTGTGAATTGGGTCCTATTGTGAGATGTGTGAATGATGTTGTGTTAGAGAGTTTTAATGGGACCCAGCAATTATTTGTCTAATGGAGGGTATGACCAGGAATCTTCTGCCAATCTAACTTTAGATTGGTCTTCTTCATCAGTATCGATCAAAGGCTGTTTTACCACATGCCCCAATTGTTTGCTTGATCTATATGAGGGTAAGATTGTTTTACTCACACTCTCCCTGTGGTAAATAATTTAATTACCGGGACTTAATTTGATACAGAAACATAATAAAATAGCTCAGTAAATAAGAGGCAGAATCCGTGGTATTAGAGGTTCGGAATGGGCTTTATTCCAATGGTCGATTATAATCGGTTGCTCCAGGTTCCATCACCACGAAGGTTCAGGAAGTGAAGTACATACGTTATTGACAATCAATTACTTTTATACAATAGGCATTACAGTGAGGCCAATACAAGAGGCGTAACAATTGATAGTGGTGATAATATATTCATACGTAGCAAAAATAGGCGTAACTGGGAGTGATTAAAAAAACGTCATCAGATGTGATGTCATAAGAGGGTGGTTACATGAAAGAATTTCGCAATGTCAGCAGAAATACTTGGCAGATATGCGCGCGCAGCAGCATGACGTGTAATTGACGTGCAACTAGGGGGTGAAGGGGACTTGACATTTAGCTCTACATGTGGCGACAGAAGTCTGGAGGGTCAAGTCAACCTAATCCCAAATCATATCTAACATCCTATGTTTAAAGAACTAAGTTATCCAAAAGAGAGGTCTCTTAGAGTAGAATCTTATTCTATACTGACTATACTGACTGTTAGTGCGTGTACAAGCGTCTAAGTGTCTACATTAGATGCGAGGGCGGAATCTTCCATAGTAACAGGGCTATGAATTACTTGCATGAAGACAGAGAAGTCGGGCCTTTACTTGGTAGCTGGAAGAATGTTTACTTAAGCTACTAGACAGGAATGCATTGGGCAGGGAGCGGAGCAGATAATTTTCGAAGGTGAAATACAGTTCTTGGCAGGCAGCAAGCTGATGTCAGGCTTCGTGAGCCGCGCAGAGAATGAGACAAAGTTCATGGTCACAGATGCAGGCTCAGACTGGAGCTTTCTGAGGCAGAAGACAAGAAGAGTTTGATGACAGAATCAGGGCCTTCTTGCCTGGACTGTAAAATGGCATAAGTGAACCATATAAAGGCGGTGGCCTTTTGTACTTATGAATGGAATATCCAGCCTATTCATGGCGGATCTGAAAGAGGACATGTTAACGGTGGACGCACATGTATTTGCGTCTTCATAACTGGAACTGGAGGGAACATACATGTACTTGTCACATGCACATAGAACCGTTGGGGTCCAAGATAGGGGACATAACTGACCAGAAAAATCCATATTTCCACATTCCCTCCTTGTCCCCTACTTGCCCGTCAAGAGATATCAATCTTCATTAATCCATTGATCTGTTCATATAGCATCATTTGTTCTTCTTTCTTCTTCCGGGATCTTGAATGAAAATCTTGATGTGGAATGCACGATGTGGCACACAGACCACAAATCGCTGGTCCACATTGTAGACATAGACAGCAACTGAATAGTATGAGAAGGCCAATACCTAGGAAAGATAGGACTCTCCATCCCCAGGTTGATAACACGCTCCAAAACCAACCGGACCAAGTCCAGGTGCCTGGATTCTGGTGTATCTGGTTTACAATCTTATGAAGGCGAGTTATGGCTTTATATACAGATGGTGAATTTTCTGGTATGAAAATGCAACAGCTTGATCCGATGACCCTACAAGCTCCGCCCCTATCGGCCAGGATGACGTCAAGGACAAGACGATTTTGAAGCACAACAATCCGCATAGCAGACTGCTCTTCTGTTAAATTGCCTAAGGCGGAAATAGTTTCGTTCACTACTGCTTCAAGGGTTCTAGTTAATCTACGTATCAGCTTACTATTAGTAACGGTACCTATATAGGGAAAGAGACCTTTATTGAAATCTGTGTATTTTTCCCATGCTGTTTCAGTGTAATCGACTATTGGGAGATCTCTCCTTTCTCTATTGTGTACTAAATGAGTATTTCTGTGATAATCAGGAGGAGCTAGAAAAACAGGTGGCAAAAGGAATCCAATGTAGCAGGTACCATCCCAATCTAGAGGCAAACGTACATATGCCGTCTGACCACATATAAAATAGGAATGGCGGGAAGCTCTAAATGTAGACTTGCCTTGATCACTAAATTCTACTACAGTGGTGCATCTACTATGGCCCATATGTATGGAACCATTCTTTCTTACACATAATTCACCTTTTACTGGAAATATTGACATAGCGGGCAAGATTGGAGTAGCTTCGGATTCGACATTTAGGATTATAAGATTAAGCGTAAAATTACCTAATCCATATACTTCATTTTCTAGATCAGTTCCTGTTCTTTTGGGAAATCCCTCCTTGTTAGGATAGCAGACCTTAAGTAAAATTAAATTCAAATTTCCCCATACCCAGTTATCTTGATAAACTGCAGAATTCGAATCCAGAGAATCAATTAAACTAAACCATGCTCCACAGGAGCCGTTGTGTGTGAACGGGTATGGAAAAAGAGGTAGAATTCCTTTATAGTTCTGATAGGGAGGGAGTCGACCACATATCCAACAATTTGTAGCATTGCTAACCTGATGGGAATGATGTAACATACTAATAAAAGTGTTATTGCGCAGCACAAATCTGTATGACAATTCAAGCGGAGGTAATTCACTAAAAGAATGTTCAGCAGTAACATTGTAAACATGTCTAGAAATAGGATAATATATGTGCAACAATATACTTGCAGTAATTATTAAAAGACTTGAGAAAAACAAAATTAATAACGTCACTATACAATGACTACGCAGAGATTTACAGTACGCCTGTCGTTTCAACATTTTTCGGGTGCTTTCTCTGTTCAGGTCCAAGGGATACATGTCCGAGACAATTCAACCGCTTCACCTTGGAGAGGACTTAAACAATCAAATTGCTCGACTCATTGGGCCTGAGCTTTAATTTATAAAGTTCGGAATCACTTTTTTCCACAAAAGGAAGTTTTGAGTCAATGGGTGAAGACACACAAGGTGTGGTATTCACATCTGATTTTAGTCCATGAAATTTCTTGATATGACTTGAATGAATCCATCCTTTTCTGCCTTCGATCTTCACGGCTGTTCTTGTGGTGAGCAACACCAGCTGAGGTGACCGCCACCTAGGTTCCAGCTGAGTCTTTCGATCAAAGTTCCTCACGAGGACCAGGTCTCCCGGAACCACGTCATGGGGTTTCACCTCAGTGTTGTCAGGAAAAGCTGCGGCTACCTGTGAACGACAAGATTGTAGTGCAGCCATCAAGGAAGCCAAATAATCTGTCAGCATGTTACAGTCAATATCAGTTATTTTGCGTGGTATAGGCGTCCCCCACATATTTGGTGGTCTGCCGAAGATCACTTCATACGGGGATAGCCCTGTTCGAGAGTGTGCTACCATTCTTGTGTAAAAGAGTGCAACTGGTAATGCTACTACCCAGTCGACACCTTTTTCTCTGCATATTTTGGATAATCTTATTTTCAGAGTCTGATTATGTCTTTCTACGAGACCTGCTGCTTCGGGGTGTCGGACACAGTGGAATTTCCACTGATAGCCTAACAAAAGTGAAACGTGTTTCATTAATTCGGATGAGAACGGCTGGCCGTTATCTGAGTGAACAACACGTGGTAAACCGTATCATGGGAAGAATTCTCGAACCAGCTGTTTGGCAGTAGTCGGGGCAGTGTAATCTGAAACCGGGTATGCCTCCGTCCAACGGGAAAGAGCACACACAACTACGAGAACATATTTAAATCCTCTACATCGTTCCATCTGGATATAATCCATCTGGAGGACCTCAAAAGGATGATCAGGAGGATGAAATCCACCTTGTTCTACGGGAACGCTTTTTCCTGGGTTGAACTGACAACAGATCATACAGGTACGAACTTTTTGTTTCGCTGCTGCTCGTAAATGCTTGTTGAACCAAATATGTTGAATGCTGTCTAGCATAGCTTTCTCTCCTAGATGCGCTGGACTATGGATAGTGTTAATAATGACTTGGACCATTGAATCAGGAAGGAACCACACAGACTTTTCCTTCATCAACCATCCTTGATCCGTTTGGATCCCTCCTAATTCAGTCCATTTCTTTATTTCTTCTGATGTAGCATGTGTCTGTATATCAATTACATCAAGAGTAGGATCTTTAACCGTCATACAATGTGTTGGCGTCTGGACTATTGTCTTTGTCATGTCGGATGTTTGAGTTTGGGCAGTCTGTTTAGCTGTTCTGTCAGCTAAATCATTGCCTTGAGAAATGATATCAGTAACTTTCGTATGTGCTTTGCATTTCATAATCGATATTGCAATGGGTAAATGTATTGCATCTAATAAGGCGTGAATGAGGGGTCCGTGCTGAATGTGGGCACCGTGAGAAGTTAAATAACCTCTCTCTCGCCACAGCACGCCGAAGTCATGTACGACTCCGAATGCATAACGTGAATCAGTGTATATGTTGACTTTTTTATTTGTGGCTTGAATACAGGCTTGTGTCAGAGCGACGAGCTCTGCTGCTTGAGCGGACAAGGTATTTATGCAATTTGTTTCAATAATTTCAGTGTCTGTTGTGACTGCGTAAGCGGCCACTAGTTCTCCTGTACCTTTTCTCATACATGAACCATCTACATACAACGTCAGGTCTGGGTCTGACAACGGGACATCGGTTAAATCTTGTCTGGGTTTCGTCGTTATTGTAATAACTTCAATACAATCATGTGCTAGTGGGTCTGTTCCATTTATAGGTAAAAGTGTGGCAGGATTCAATGTGTTACAACGTCTGATTTCTATATGTGGCTGAAACAATGTTAGTTCATACCCTGTAAGTCTTGCTATAGTCAAATGTTGTGTTTGCGTTCGATTCACAAGAACCTCCACTGCATGTGGTACTTGTACTGTCAATGGATGTCCTAACACTATGGCATTGCTTTGTCTTATTGCTAAAGCGGTCGCTGCCACTGATTTCAGGCACGCAGGCAGAGCCTGAGCTACGGGATCTAATGTACTAGAAAAATAAGCACATGGTTTGTGTGCTCCTGCTTGTTCTTGTGTGAGTACTGACAAGGCAGTACCTTCGCGTTCTGTAATAAAGAGTGTAAACTGTTTACTGTAACATGGTGTTGCTAAAACAGGTGCTTGACATAAAGCTTTCTTTAAGATTTCAAAAGCTTGTGTATGTTCCTGAGTCCAAGGGAGAACAGTCGATGTGGCTGCCTCCTGTGTTGTCAACTGAATGAGTGGTTTTGCTAGAAATGCATACTGAGGGATCCACTGCCTACAATATGAAGTGAGGCCTATGAAAGCCCGTACCTCCTTTTGTGTCTTGGGTATTGGCATGTTAGCTATTAACTGAATGCGATCTGGTGTAAGCTGCCTTCCCTCCTTGGACAGCGAGTGTCCAAGATAAACAACTCGCTGGACACAGAATTGCAGCTTAGAAGGGGACACCTTGTGCCCCTTTTCGGCTAGAAATTGTAAAACTGTCAGTGATGCTTTCTCACATTCGGGTTCGCTTCGAGCGGTGATCAGCAGATCATCGACATATTGAAGCAAGGCAGTGTTAACTGGCATGTGAATACTGTCGAGTTCTCGTTTCAGTGCTTGGCTATAGATGCTGGGGCTTTCTGTAAATCCTTGAGGTGCGCGTGAGAATTTGAAGCTACGTCCACATAAATCCGAACAAATATTGGCTTTCCGGATCTATTGGGACGCTGAAAAAGGCATTTTTGAGATCAATTACAGTAAAGAATGTTGCTTCGGAATCAATAGCTGTCAGTAATGATGAGATATCGGGGACCACAGGGAATTGTGGCACAATACACTTGTTTAATTCGCGCAGATCTATAACCAATCGATATACTGGCGGGGCCTTCGGATCTGTTCGTTTGAGAATCGGAATTATCGGTGAATTACATACATTGGAGTCTGTTTCTACAACCACTCCTTGGGCAATGAGCTCGTCAATGATTTGTAGTAAAGCCACTACAGCATCTGGTGGTAACTTGTATTGTCGCATTCGTGGTAGTACCACTCCTGCCTTTAGTGTAACTCGATATGGTGTAATATTCATGCAACCAACATCAGTAGGGCCTTGTGCCCATAGATGGGTAGGTAAAGTCTGCAATCGGGGATCCATGTCTCTAGACACATAATGACCTTTAAAATCACGTAAAAACAATCTTACTCCTTCCGGAGAACAACATATTATAGCTCCTAGAGCTTTCAATGTCTTTATTCCTAACAGGTTTTCTGGACATGATTTAGTAAGCAATAAATCTGTAGTTCGGGTCAAAGGTCCTATCGTAAGTGGAAGAGGTTGTGACACTTCATTAACAATAGGTTTTCCTGAAAAACCAAGGGAAATATTCTGTGAGCCTGAGAGGGGTGCCCCTGGAACTTCACTACGTTTTATAGTTGTTCGACTTGCCCCTGTATCGAGTAAAAATTTTCTGTCTTGGCCTAATAATTCACTATGTACATAAGGTCCTTCTTGATCTACAGGGATCTCGATAAGGGGTAAGTCAACTTCCCTCTCTAGGCTGGTTCATGCATATCGTTGATAATCAGGATAGTCATACTGTGCGGTCTGGTACAGTTGTCGTGTCGTGGTTTGCGTGGCAGCAACAGGCAGCGCTGGTGCAGCTGGCACAAACTGTATAGTCTGTTGTGGAGCTGGCATGGACTGTGCATGCTGCAAGGCTCCTTGTTCATTCTGATCCTGTCTAAGTGGCCGTGGTCTTTCTTTTGTGATACCTGTGGCGATATTACGCTTCAGGACTGGACAATCGTGTACATGATGACCTAGTTGTTTACAATAGTTGCATGTCCCTTTTACAGGTCCTGCTAAATCGCCAGAATGTGTCGTACCCTTTTTATGTCCTTCAGCGGGAACTGTTTGGGAGACTAGCATTTTCATTTTCGTGTCTTTCATGCGTCTTTGTTCATGATCTTGTTCCTCTCTAATTCTATTGTGATGATACTGTAACATTTGTAACATTTGTGATGGAGTGTTACCTTGCCAGGTACTCTCGAATTTTAATACTCTATTCTTCACTTGGGGCAAGGAATTTTCAACTAATTTTGTCACAAACAGATGTGGGTAGGACTCGCTACTTGCTTTTATACCACTATTTATACCAAAACATTTTTCGAATCGGGCATAGAAATCACTAGTGTCTTCATCTTGCTTTTGTTTACAGGCTGAAATTGCACCCCAGTCTTCCTTTTTCGTAGTTAATAAACGTGGCAGTACCTGGACTAATAAACCTGGCAGTGCTTTAGTTTTGTCCCCAAGCCCCGAACCTGGACCTCGGGCCTTTTCTTCATTTTCCAATGCTGTCCAATCTATCTTTTGGTCTCCTACCTCCCACTCTTTTTCCTTGAGTTTTTCATAAATGCCAGCAGGCATTAATACCTTTAATATTGTCATAATGTCGGGATAGGTATACTCTCCCATGAGTAACATGTCTTTAATTTCTCGGTGGAAACCCGCTGGGTCTTTGTCATGACTGGGTACCACTTTCTTCATTTCTAACAATTCTATTTTCGATATGGGCGTATATACATATACACGTTTAAACTCATTGTCCTCGCCCTTTATTGGGTGCACTTCTCGTAAGGGATTCTGTCTGTCCATGTAATACGTGGTTCTTTCCTTGATGGGCAGTGAGACATGTTCTGGGTATATAAAAAGAATGTACTGCTTTCTTGATTCTAGTATCTCTTTAATTAACTTAGTACCTGAACCTCTCCATCTATTCTTGAGTAATTCGGTCAATATATCAGGTAAGGGACCCGGATCTGAATGTTGGCTTTTATATAGTATAAGAAGTTGTTGAATCATATAAATCCCAGCTAAACGCTGTTCATCTGGGGTGAGATTCAAAAATGTGTGTGCTACTGTATCATCACTATACTTCCCGGGACTGTCAACCCAATGGACAGCTGACCTGGCTAATTCTTGTTCATCCATAGAATCGAGAAAATGATAACCCCTTTGTTCTCGGAGTAATTTATCAGCTGCTTGGAATGAATGCTCGTTAGACCTTATATTTATTATTGGTGTTTGAAAATTCCTGTTATTTTCTAGACCTATCGGATGTATCGGATCAGTAAGACATCTAGTACTATTACGAGATCTTCCTCTACCTACATAGGCTATAGTTTCTGACTGTCCTGTGGGCAGTCCTGATGCTTCTTCCTCGCTTCGTTCGAACTGGTCTACCGCTAATCTTTCTTCGTGTAGGCGTTCTATTTCTTTACGGATCTTTCGGCACATGGCTATTATACAGTTTTGCTTATCATGTCTCCCTTCTGATATATTCTGGCTCCATCTGGTAAGAATCTGCATTGCTTCCGGGTCTACCCCCGGTCGGTCTTGATTTCTGATCACACAATTTATGAGGAAACGTAACAGTTCCCCCTGTATCTCCACTTTCTGGTATTCCATAGCTCTGTTAATACATTCAGAATCTTGCCCTGTTTGGACAAAATGATATATATTATCTAGATGCATAGTCATTCCTGGTAACTTCCCTAAATACACCGCGGCTCGTCTGATACGTAATGATGCCAGGGTCATTTCGTCCTCTTTTCCGGGCACAGGGTCATATCTACAATCTATAAGAAGTTCCTTAAGCGTACGGGCATTTATGAGTTTGGGGGTACGTGAATGTGCTGACTCTTGAAAAGTAAGTTTATTTATTCTAGGTGGCGTAGAAAAGATATTGGTAGCACCTCCGGTAGCCCCGTCTGGAGTATCGGGTGTGAAAGGATTCGTTGAACGTGATACAGCAACTATAGGTGTGGATACAGCTATAGAAGTAGCTGTAGGAACAGATGCAGAAACAGATGTGCTTGCCGGAACTTGTGTCAGAACCTGTTGCTGTAGGGATATAGGTACTGGATCTTGGCGTTGAACCTCCCTGGCAAGCGGTCTCTGTGGGGCGGGATTAGCATACTCGGGAGCTGCGTCATCTAAATATGAGGAAAGGAAAACATCTTCTGCTGTTCTAGGATGCCCCTTAGGATGTACCTTTATTGGAAATAATGGGGGTGGCAAGTCTTTTGGTATCCCCGCAGTAGCCTTAGGTAATCCCTCGGCCAGAAGGGGATACATACCCTTCATAAGGGCATGTCTTTGTCTGTCTACTTGTTCTGATTTTACTCGTGTACCTTCTTCAATTAATAGATTTTCTTGAACTTTATTTGAATTCTCTTTACTCTTCTCTTCCTGTCTACGTGCTTTTTCTGTGCGTCTATACGATTCTTTACGCCATAATTCAATGGCGTCCTTCTGTGATTGTCTAGCTTTCTTTTTCCATAACTCTTCCTCTACTTTCACGATGCACTCTGCATCCCAGGTCCCAGCTGCGGGCCACCTCTGACTTTCTGGTAATTCCTTAGTGTAGTCTACCCATAAATCAAGAAATAATATAGCGTCTAAGCCATGTTTATGATACATGAAGTACCCTGGAGTGTCCCTAGGAGGAATAGGAACAGCTTCTTCGAGTACCCCTTTTCTTGTTGTGATCTGTCTTAATTTCGAAAAGAGCGGCATATTGAAAACTGATCTGATACTTGATTTTGAACAAACTTAATGAGAACTGATCTGATACTAGATTTTGAACAAACTTAATACAATAAACACAATAATGAACAGTCATTCATACCACAATATACCGAACGTATTTAAAACATTTAACATTTAACATTTAACTGAGCAACGATGATCTAAGAAAAATTTAATCACTAAACATAATACTCGACTTGAACTGAATTATTCTGAATTTATATACTTGATATACTAGATATACTGCTAAACAGTACAGATACACTGCTGAAACAGTGCAGACCGGATTTGTGTACCCAAACCCGTCTGGACCGGCACAACTTATGTGCACGCCAGAACGCCTCCCCAGTAATGGTACTCACCGGGTAGCTCGGAACGGAAGGCCTCGGAGACTGAACTGAACTTGAACCGGACTGGACTCGACTCGAACACTTCGGACACTGGACTCGACTTCGGACTTCGGAAAAACTGGTGGGCCTCTGTATACCTCGGATCTTGCTCTCTCAGCTAGGCTCTGGTCGGGATACTTCGCACTTCTCACCGCCTCATCTGGGTGTTGATCGCAGCCTCAGTCGCCCCCGCTTGACCGGAGGGAGATACAGGAAATCCTGCTGGTACGCGTTGTTGTCCGTCCAGCTGTGGCAGGAGACCGGGCCTGCAACGCACCACCGGCGCGTGAGATGAGAAAGTGTCCCTGTTCGGGCGCCATTCATGTGGTAAATAATTTAATTACCGGGACTTAATTTGATACAGAAACATAATAAAATAGCTCAGTAAATAAGAGGCAGAATCCGTGGTATTAGAGGTTCGGAATGGGCTTTATTCCAATGGTCGATTATAATCGGTTGCTCCAGGTTCCATCACCACGAAGGTTCAGGAAGTGAAGTACATACGTTATTGACAATCAATTACTTTTATACAATAGGCATTACAGTGAGGCCAATACAAGAGGCGTAACAATTGATAGTGGTGATAATATATTCATACGTAGCAAAAATAGGCGTAACTGGGAGTGATTAAAAAAACGTCATCAGATGTGATGTCATAAGAGGGTGGTTACATGAAAGAATTTCGCAATGTCAGCAGAAATACTTGGCAGATATGCGCGCGCAGCAGCATGACGTGTAATTGACGTGCAACTAGGGGGTGAAGGGGACTTGACATTTAGCTCTACATGTGGCGACAGAAGTCTGGAGGGTCAAGTCAACCTAATCCCAAATCATATCTAACATCCTATGTTTAAAGAACTAAGTTATCCAAAAGAGAGGTCTCTTAGAGTAGAATCTTATTCTATACTGACTATACTGACTGTTAGTGCGTGTACAAGCGTCTAAGTGTCTACATTAGATGCGAGGGCGGAATCTTCCATAGTAACAGGGCTATGAATTACTTGCATGAAGACAGAGAAGTCGGGCCTTTACTTGGTAGCTGGAAGAATGTTTACTTAAGCTACTAGACAGGAATGCATTGGGCAGGGAGCGGAGCAGATAATTTTCGAAGGTGAAATACAGTTCTTGGCAGGCAGCAAGCTGATGTCAGGCTTCGTGAGCCGCGCAGAGAATGAGACAAAGTTCATGGTCACAGATGCAGGCTCAGACTGGAGCTTTCAGAGGCAGAAGACAAGAAGAGTTTGATGACAGAATCAGGGCCTTCTTGCCTGGACTGTAAAATGGCATAAGTGAACCATATAAAGGCGGTGGCCTTTTGTACTTATGAATGGAATATCCAGCCTATTCATGGCGGATCTGAAAGAGGACATGTTAACGGTGGACGCACATGTATTTGCGTCTTCATAACTGGAACTGGAGGGAACATACATGTACTTGTCACATGCACATAGAACCGTTGGGGTCCAAGATAGGGGACATAACTGACCAGAAAAATCCATATTTCCACATCCCCTGCTCTCTTTTCTTACTCCTTCTCTTAGGGCCGATCATGTGTTGGATAGTTATTCTTTTCAGATTGAAAACTCCTGCTATTATTAAGAACAGAAGTAGAAGTTGGTAGGTTTTTCCGCACACGGATTTTACAGGGTGCAGATAAACACAGGCATGGTTCCACGTTTTTTAGGTCTCGCGAGCCAAAGGCTCGAAGAGACATTTTATAACTGGGCTTTTCAAAGTGCTGCCGTGGCCTAAAGCTACAGTGCACGTGAACTTGCACGCGCGCAGCGCCATGTGTCTTTCCTCTGTAGCGATCGTAATCACGATCACTTTCACTTTCGCGGGCTCCTCTGTTGCTGGCATTCCCCCCTCCCTTCTCGCCCAGCCCTTCTTGTTTTAATTATACACCGTCCCATCCTTTTGCTTTTATCACATGCCGCTGTTATTTACTTTCTGTCTCTTGCGCAATACATGTTTTCTGTGCCCATCAGGCCTCGTTTTCTTTTATTATATATTGCACTTTTCATCATTATTTGCTCATACCCCGTAATCGCACATCGCCTACTGATTTTATAATATTGCCGCCTCTTCTCTCACCTGCAAACGCCACAGCAACAACCAGTGTTGGACGATCGTTGCTGCTGCCGAGGACGCAGAGCGAGGGCGGGATGTTCATAATGGAAAGAGGACTAAGGAAGCCTCCTTTACATGGCGGCCATATTTGAGAGGGACTTCGTCCAACTAACAAGCACAGAGCTTCCACGTTTTTCCACATTCTGAACTCAATGGTTAGCCAGTCTACTAGAGTCTGGTTAACTTTAACACAGTACAGACATTTACTTAAGTATGCCATTTCCAAGAATATACTACATGCAAGGTAAAACGTTCAGTATTGCCGCATTCTCGTACATAAAATTACCACGTCTATTTTTCTGCTGTTTTACATGACTCATGGTCACATTCCTGTTTAGGCACGGGGTGGGGAGGTAAAGCGATTTTTTTCAGAACCACTGGATTTGGAGCCAATCCTAGTACTCCACTTCCAAAGTGGGCAGCTGTTATGTTCAAATTCGCACCTTCTGCTTTCTTCTTCCCTCCCTCCTTCTCTCTAAAGCCCACTCAATTTTCAATCCCTACCTTCTCCTTGCTCCCAGTCCCTGGCACAGCCATTATCAAGCTGTCTCATGCCGCAAACTTTGGATTTCGACTTATCTTTTTTATTTCTTAGTTTTGATTCTCTGTTTCATGGTTGCGTTTTTTCACTTAGTAAGCATGTTTATCTACAAAGATGCACGAGTATATTTTTCACGTTTTAAGCACGTGTTACTTTGAAGGGGTACTAGATTGACACCCCGATTTCGTATCATGGTTGATTGGCTTCTTTGTTTTGTGTAAAAGAAGGTGGTTGTCACCTTTCAATAAAGTTGCATAGGCTTGTATGATCACTTTCCTTCCTTATAAAAGAAAATTCCCACACGTCTTGACGTGCACACGCCTTCCAGCGGTCACGTGGCTTTCTCGCGCACGGAACGTTTGAAGGCAAGAGCGGGGAGTTGTTTAGGAATTAAGCACTGCATTTCAGTTCCTCCGTTACGGCCTAGAGTTACACAGATTATTTACATAGACTTTCTCTTTCATAGAATCGGGACGTTAAATGACGATCTTCTGGTAAGCAGACGCTCGTTTAATTCCTGGTGTTCTGGGCCACGTATACATGCGCTCTCATGATACTCATTCCCATCTTTTACCTTCCGTAGATCGTGCTCTTTACTGATATAGTGGCAAGACTTCGGCATTAGAGAGATGCTGTTTTTGTTGTTTACGTTACTAATCACTTGGTAATCCGAGTTAGACTGCAAATTTACGCAGAGTGTTTTACTTGCAGAATTACAGTGCTTTAACCGCATTGGAGGTACTTCCTGGTCTAACCTTACCAAGGTTTTACACACACGGGTTGATATACCATTAGTTCGTCATTCAGTCTAACACCACACTTTCACCGGGTTTTAGCTATAGGGTGATCAAGTGGTAACACTTAAACAAGCATTTGCAAAGCAATAGATCTCGCTTTTATACGAGTTTGTGCTATTGGCATTGTAAATGACAGTGCCTTTTATTTATGTTGCCAAACTTAAATAAAAAGCATTGTCATTTACAATGCCAATAACTCAAACTCGTATAAATGCGAGACCTATTGCATTGCAAATGCTTGTTTTTTTTTATTGTTGCATATTTATATAGCGCGAACTCGACCCGAGGGTATTGGAGCGCTTTACACGAGCACCGCATTTACATTACACATTCAGGCACAGGGAGATTAAGTGATTTGCCCAGAATCACAGGATGTGGACGCGACCCCGAGGCTCGAACACTGGTTTCCAGCACATAAGTCAGCAGTCTAGCCGACGGACCACATCCACTCCCACCTGCCAAAATAGGCTCAATGTGTCCGGTATCTGGTCCAATAATGAAGAAAAACATGCGGAACGGGTGTTGTAGTTCCTCATCCTGAATGTAAACCCCACTCCAGGCCTTTAGTGTATAAGCGCATGCTGATGAAGACCTGACATCATAAGGAAGCAGTTGTGTCGTGTTTCGATTTATCCCCTCATTGTTACCATATACAACCCGTGACTCTCAGCTCATGGGCATAGGTTCGTCTTTCTGCTGAAGCTTGTGCATGCTTGTTTATATGTGGGCATAGATGCCTCTTTCTGTAGGTCTGCGTGCAGCGAGCTGTGTTTTATGTGTATCGTTGTTTCATGTCTCTGCAGACTTAATTTAAATAAAACTCAAAACTATTGGTTTGTCATTGTTTCTTAGGCCATTTTAGACTTAGACGCCTGTCAGCATGTAGCCTGAGTAATAAACGCATTTTTGTTTTCTTTATATGCGGAGATATCTACTAACTTTACATTTCGTAAAGTGTTCATACAAAGGTCAAACAGCAAACTCTCCAAGAGCTTAAATTGCACAGAGCTCCAGACACTTCATGTTCATTATTGCAACTATTCAGTGAAAATGAGGGCTCTAATGGAAACCATGTTTCAATTCCCAGGTTTCAAGTTTCAGAGTTGCAATAGTTATGTTCAAATCTTTTCGTAGCCTTTTCCAACCACATTTGAACTCCCTATTAAAACAGAATGTACCTAACACGTGTAAGCCCTCTGAGAATTTTACACAGTGCCCAAACGGTGGAAGCCTTAGCTAATCTTTCACAGTTGTATTCAGTGGAGGGAAAGATTTGTATTTATAGGAAACAAAGAACACCAGTGTTAAAAACAAAAACAGCAAGGACAAACTCAGGGGAAAACATGGTTACTGTGTACATACCTTGTAGAATATTTGAGAGAGAGGGGCTATGTTCTTAAAGAATGAGACCACAAACTTGCTCTGTAGTTTGGATTTTCATTTATAGTTGAACATTATTTCTTCCTAGGAATCTTTGGAGTCCATAAAATGCACTATGCCTAAATGTATTAGTCATTTACATTCTGGTGTACCTAATTTTATATTATTTAGTGAATTCATCCAGCGTGTACCAGGCCAGGGGCAACTGAGCACTATAAAAAGAACACAATATACCATATTCCAAAACCATGAAATGCAACAATTCCCAATAAAACAAGCATTTGCAATTCAATCGGTCTCGCCTTTGAGACCTTATGTGTATTTAGCTATGCAGCACATTATGAAACATCTACTGCGGTAAATGGGATGGTCCAAAGCTCTGTTTTCAATATAAAATCAGGGCCTTCAGTGGTCATATCACTGAAAATACAAGATTTGAAAAAAATATTGTTGTCTGGGGGGGCTCCTGGAAGACAATTTCTATGGACTGGAATCTAGAGAATGCTACAGTGATTCTGGTATTTTACTGATCTCTGCTGGTCGTTTTCTATCAAGAAAGTTAAATAGAAGCAGTTGCCGGAAACATTTTAAAAAAAGAAAGTCCCTCAGCAGAAAGCAATTCTGGTATTTTACTGACTGATACTGGTCGTTTTCTATCAGGACAGTTAAATAGAGGCAGTTGAACAGAAAAAAAGTCCCTAAGCAGAAGCAGACAAGTCCTAGGGCTGATCTCCAGAACCCACAAAGTACATACACATATAAGTATCTAGTAAAGGATACACAAGAGGTCTCGAATGCTCGACCTAAGAATCGCAAAACATATTTAAAATACAAGCACACTTAGATCACGGAAATGTATCCTAGGCTATTCACAAGTAGGTAATACTTATATATATATATATGGACTCAAAGCATTCATCGGTTTTCTCCAGGAAAAGAAAGAATGCACGAACTCCTCTTCGTTGGTAGATACTGTTATTTTATTTTACAGTTTTCAAATCTCCCTTATGTCATGACGCGTTTCGGCCGACGAACGGCCTTGATCACATGGGAATAAATATATATATAGAGGTTTTCGACCACAAATAGCATATAACTTTAAAGAATAATGTATGTGCAAGTTTTTTCTGAGCTTCTGGCTTCTGGGTGCAAAGTTAGCACCAGAATTTAGCTGGTCCTAATTAGGCAACCCTATTTCACGCTGATTTGGTATTAGCCCCTTTGTGATGATGTATAACAAGTCAACACCTAATCATTGTCAAAATGTACGGAATACTGTAACTTCACATTTATCCCCATGTTCCTGTGCATAAATGAGAATTAAACTACATTTACTGAAGTTTTTTCTCAGGAAACATATGAAATTGTAATTATTTCTGGAAATGCAGATAATTTGGTAACAACTGGATATTTCACAAGAAGTGGATTCTGCAGTGTGGGTGTACCACAGAGAAGATTAAGCGAAGTATTTCTGTTCATGAATACAAGATTGCCCCAAGCATTGGGGAGGCGTGGTCTCACGCCGAACATGATGGTGGTGTTTTAGTGAGCCTGCGCACTCACTTGGTGATATCCCTCTCCATTTTGCCTGAATATCTATGCACTGATACCACTAGCGGGAGTTGCGCCAGGGCCCCAGGAGTGTAGTGGGTCTGTTGGTTCACGTTGCAACTATTGGACAGGCCTCTAAGAAGCGTCGGACTCCTGAGACAGGAGCGGCTCACTCTGGGGATTGCAGAGAGGGAGGGGTAGTCCCTGAGACCCAGCTACGCCCAGAGGCCTTGAGTGATGAGCAATAGAGGCAGAGAGGGACTGCAGCCCACTCTGTTTTGCGCCCGAGGAAACTGCTGGTGCAAGCCAACCACAAGACGCCTGGACTTGCCTGCTGTGTCTTTGCTGCAGGGTGCTGCAGCCGGATGAAGGGCCAAAAGAGAGCACAGGGGACTTGGAGTGCTGTTGAAAGGGGCTCCCCTCTGGCCCTGGCCCTATATACTCTGCATGACACAGCAGCGTTGGCTTCCTCATCAACAGTGTGTGGGTCCTGCCCACCCTGGGGGCCCCTCTATTCTAGCACTGCACTGCACCATCACATGGTGACCTCCATAGGGGTCCATACTGCCCCCACTGGGCGCATTAAGGTGACTTCGGCAGGAGATGCCTGCAGTTTCAACCATGTCATTATTAGGCCTGGTAGGCTGTACCTTCCGACTTAGCCTACCATGGGTAAGAACAAAATGTCAAAGAAAATCCAACACAATAAACTGAATGAATATGCCTTCATCAAGCCTCTTGTTGTGGGAAATGTGGGGTACAGGAGCCCCTGATGCTCAAATCTCTTCCCTGCCAAGCTTCAAATTATGCAAAACCAAAGGGGATGATGGACGGAGTGTTGAACATTGCAAGCACTCACCCCCAGTAATTTTTCATCATTCTTTCGCTCACTCCGCCACCCCAGTTCAGACATGGCCATATGCAAATCAGTCTGACCCTGTGCCTCATGGGAACAGTACAGCTCAAACTGCCAAGCCATGTTTCTCTTCCCTGCCGAGCTGCAAATTATAGCATATGGGAAAACCTGCCACTTTCTGACACCAAAGGAGGCGTGGGACTGGCTCAAGGGCTGGAGACCAGTGTCACGCTGGTCACAAAAAAAGGGACTGGTTGGTAACCACTGGAACCGTTCCTGTAGAGGTGACTGGACTGACATCCCGGTGGTGGGCTTGGAACCCAGACTCCTCACTGCTGCCGCCACTATTCAATGCCTGCCAACACCAAACTTCAGTTGCTCATAAAGAGCTCACAGCTGCTGCACCGACTGTGGATTTACAGCCGCCCTGGGCATTTGGTACTAAGAGAAAAGACTATTACAGAGCTACTATCAGCAGTGGCGGGTCGCTTGAATCAACTCTCCCAATTCTCCTGAGTGGTGTTGGTATATCATATATGTTTCTATGTGGGGTATCGAGCTGCATGAGCATGTACTTGCTCTCTTTTGTTCCTTCATAATATTTTTGTAGTCTACGTCATTATGTTTGGGGCGACAAGCTTCTAGCGAATTGGGATGGTGTGAGATTTGAAACTGCAGCACGGGGAGGCAGGGAGTGATGTTATAGGGAAGCGTTAAGGGGGATGTTGTATACTTTTGACTGATGTTTTAGTTGCTGTGATGCAGCAAATTGCAGATAGCAGAGTGGGTGGTGATCCAGTGTGAGTGGGATTAGGAGACACAATACAAAAACAATTAATAATGATACATGACAAACAATATGGAGGCACTAAGAGAGGGAGACCTTTCATTGCTTCATGACATATCAGTGGTATGGGATGCAAGATCAAAAGGGCACTTAGACACCCATATCTCAGGTGCCGAGCTCTAGACCTGGTGCTCCTTTAGGAGACACACCTGATGGGAACCAAATGTAACATGTCGACAAGGGGGTCTATACCTCCGGTTCAAGATGGGTTGCCATATTGCTGACACAAGCCTTTTCACTGGATGTGAGGAAAGTGATTGTAGGTGATCAGGGATGATATGTGCTAATGGTAGATAAATGGAGTGGACTGCAGGTGATAATTGGCTCAGTGTACCTGTTGCCCCAGCTGCAATCAGCTGTATTGGCAGATCTGGGGACTGTACTCTTGCAGCTTCCACATGGGCAGCTAATCATAGGAGGCAACTTTATTCTAGTAATGGATGAAGCTACTCACCGGCTCACCCAGAGCACTGCTAATTGTTGCAGTGGATTGAGGGACTTTGTGGAGACATATGATCCAAAACATATGTCAGTACTCTTTTTACTCTAGAGCACACAATTCCTTCTCGCGCTTAGGCCACACAGTCATGCAAAGCTCATACCTTCCATGAGTTTTGACCGCCCATTTACTAGCCCTGGGGAAATCAGATCATTCACCTCTCTGCATAGAATTGTGTATGCATGGGGGTAATAGGGTTGTGGAGATCGAACCTATGGCTATTGAAAGAGAGGGGTGGAGGACACATTATGTCAAACCATGGATCACTATTTCACCAACAATAAAGTACAGAGAGGTCAAGTGTGGTGGTATGGGAAGCATATAAAACTGTCTTAAAAGCACAGGTAATCTCCTTAGCATCTGCTAAGCACAAAAAGAGGTGGCAGTGAGAGCAACAGGTTGAATAACACCTCCTTCAGCTAGAAAGGTTAATTATACTTCTGCCATGTGGTGATTTATGCCACTGTATTGAACTTCCCCATAAGGAATACCATGACCTAACTATCGAAGCAGCATGTAAACATTATTTCGCTGTGCAGAGAAGGATATATGAGGTGGGCAATAAGGCCTGTAGGTTATTGGCATGGCTGGGCAAGAGGGAGGAAGCAGAGAGATGGTTTGTGGACAATTGTATGGAGAACCAGGAGACAGTCACAGGCAAAATCTGCCTTGCAAGGAGTTTGCTCACCACTACTCTGAAGGAGATATAGGTCTTCCTCCAAAATATCCCACTCCCTCACCTCCCGTACACCAATAGCTCAGCACTCCATGCACCTCTCACAGATGAGGAAATAGTGGATGTGATTGGGGTGCTGCATTCTGGCAAGGCCCCTGGTCCCAACATTCTGCCGATAGAGATTTAAAAGTGTTTCGCTACTAGGATTTCCGGCCACCTTATCCAAAAGGAAAAGGCAGCAGTGAAGGAGGGATATATGGTGGGGGTAACTCGCTCAGCCATGATATGCTCCCTCCTCAACCAGGTCCAAACTGCAGCCCTCATCCTCCTGACCTCTCGGTTGCCTTTGACACTGTTTCCCACCTCACACTACCCACCAAATTCCATGACGCCTGCATCCACAGAAAGGCCCTTGACTGGATGTGCTCATTTCTCACAGGCAGAACACATCGAGTCAGACTTCCACCCTACCTCTCGGAACCAACAGAGACCAGATGTGGAGTGCCCTCAACCCCACCCTCTTCAACATCTACATGGCCCCCCTCGCAACCATCATCAGAAACCACTGGCTCAACATTGTCTCCTACGCCAATGGCATCCAGCTCATGCTCTCCCTCACCAAAGAACCCAACACCACCAGACACAACTTCCAAGAACGGATGAAATCCATTGCCACCTGGATGAAGAAGAGCTGCCTGGAACTCAACTCGGAGAAAACAGAAGTCCTCATCCTTGGCTCCACCCCCTCTGCATGGGATGACACATGGTGGCGCCCCAGCCTCGGAAAAAAAAAAACACTCCGACGGGCCACGCACAAAACCTCTGGATCATACTAGACTCATCGCTCACAATGAACTGCCATATCAACGCAACAACCTCCGCATAACCCAAAAAATTTTCAAATGGATCCCATCCGAGTCCAGAAAAACTGTCATGCATGCCCTCATCAGTAGCAAACTGGACTACGGCAACACTCTCTACTCCGGAATGAACAAGAAACTACTTTGTAAACTCCAGACCGTCCAAAATGCCGCAACCAGATTGATTCTGGACACCTCCTGTCACAACCACATCACCCAACACCTCTGCGATCTCCACTGGTCCCCCATCAAAAGAAGAATAACCTTCAATCACCTTAATCATGCATACAAGACCCTCCACAACATCGACCCAACATACCTGAACAACCGCCTCTCCTTTCAAGCACCTAAGAGACACCTCCGATCAGCTGACCTCTCTCTGGCCACCATTCCATGATTACCCCAGCACTTAAAGGAGCTGCCCCCCTCCCCCAGCACCTTGGGACCCATGCGGGTGACTAGCTGCTCTTTACAACCCTGATTGATTGATCGATTGATGATTGTAGTCATCAAGAAAGCAGGGAAACCCACAGACCTATGTAGTTCCTATTGACCCATCTCTCTCTTAAATGCTGATGCAAAAACCTTGAACAAGGTGCTTGCGAATCGCCTGTAATGAATAAAAATGGTCCTTGTGAACCCTGATTCGCCTTCGTTTTATGCCTGGAAGGAGTACCAGACTGAACCGCCACCATGCATTTGGGTGTATTGCCAGGACAGCCAATGTCACAACGCCAGCGGTAGTTGTCACCTTAGATGCACTCAATTTGTTCAAGTCACTAACTTTTGCAGATCCTAGAGAAAATTAACATTGGACCACGATATCCGCAATGGGTTGAAACTACCCTATTCTAGTTCCCTGGCATGCGTAAAATTCAATGGTGAATAGTCTCCTAAATTTTCGGTGTAGAGAGAGGGGCACTAGACATGGCTGCTTGATATCGCTCATGCTTTTTGTCTTAGTGGTCTGTGGTGGGATACAGATTGGGTGGAGAAAATCTCATTGTATGCAGATGATATCCTATTATATGTCTGCTTTCCAGAACTCTTCATTAACAGGACAATTCAAGTTATGCATATATATGTTTATGCAGTTAATTCTGCATAAACTGGTCAAAATCAGCCCTTTATCTACTTATGGAATGGAGCCCTACCTTGCCAATCCATGTGGATCTACTAATCTCCAAACATGGCTTTCAATACTTGGGACTCAACATCGCCCGTTCCCACAAGGACTTCCTCAGTAATAACCTCTATGGCAGTTGTCTCCAACCAGTCAATCGGGAGCTACCAGTAGCTCATTGACACCTTCAGAGCAGCTCCCAGTCTTAAGTTCCTTTTTTTTAAAGCACAGGGTCACATTTTTCTTTTGAAGTTAAGGGAAGGCTCTGTTTATTTTACATTATCATCGTCAGGCTGCAGATAGCAGGACCTGATAATGAGTAGTGTTGGAGTCAGATTTATGACCCAGGGCACAGTAGGGAAGAACTGAATGAAGCACTGAGGTATTTAACTTTTAAGTAGGTGCTTGTCAACTCAACTGGAGTATGAGACACAATGATGTTTCTGAATGCTTTTAACTGTTAGAAACATAAAATGAAAAGTTACTTTAATGATTAAGCTAACTCTTCCAGTTCATTTTCTCCCATTTCAAAGTGTCACATTTACAAACAGCAGGCTTCTTGCCCCCATTAGCCAGTAAGCACTTTTACCAAAATTATAACTGAAAGATACTGTCCTCTTTTAAATTGGGAGACATTTAAAGTGAAGAAAAATATTTCTCTGAGACATTGTCTTATTGTTTTTCTCTACTTTAAATCAAGCCAATAACCTTTCAATGCTTTATGAAGCATGTGTCTTCACTTTTTTAATTCCTCTCATTTAAACATATGGCTGTATTTTTCTGTAATAAATATGGCACATTGTCTACAGAACATTGGGAGCAAGATGCGTGATATCTGTCAATGAGACACTTGGAAATGGGATTAAACCTAAATTACGAGTATTATGGAATCCATATCAACATAAAGTCAACAATTCAGTTTCATTTTCTCCCATTTCAATGTGTCACATTTACATACAGCAGGCATTTTGCTCCCAGTGGCTGGTAGACACAGTGCCATATTTATAACTGAAACATACAGCCAATATTGTAAGTGGAAGAAATTTGAAGGGCAGAAAATGTTCCATGTCATGAACATTTTTGCAGAACAATATCTCGCATTTAAAAAAATGGTTAGATGATTGCATTATGCATGTAATAGTGCCACATATGACAAACGATATTCCAGTGCCACAAGTACATTCGACATAGGCTCTCAGTCACCCATACACTTTTATCCTATTCATACTCACACATGTTCATACATCCCCAAAGACCACACTGGCACACATGACAGTCATGTCATAGTGCCCCTTGTCAAACAATTTTCTACAAATTATAGTATCTGGTACTACAGACTTTAGGCGTGGAGTCAATGGAGCTGGGCGTGGGGATGTCTGGTAACAATGCACAGGTTGCTTAGCCTTCAGTAGTTCAATATGATTCTCACTGATCAGAAGTAGCTCTCACTACAGAAAAGTTTAGAGTGTGCTAGGAACAGTAGCACATCCACTGCTGGGAAGGGCAGCCCTGTACAAAATATTTATCTTACCTAAATTCCTAAATATGCTGCAGAACACACTGTGTGTCATCCCAGATAGTTTCTTCCAGAATGTGGAGAGTGAACTGAGGCAGCTCCTCTGTAGTTCTAGTAGAAGGATGTATGAGGATGGAATAGCTCTTCCATACTTTCACCTTTATTACTGGGCCAGCCAATTGGTAGTAGTTAATACATGGATCAATATAACCAATCAGTGAGAGGGGATAGGGCGCTAACAGGGCCAGGGGGGCACTTGTTGGTCCTATAAGGACAGAAAAGCATAGCACACTGGTCAATCTATATTAGAGTGGTCCTCCAGGCATGGGTCTATCTGCTGGATAGGATGGCTTGGGACTCCAGCAGGCAGCACCCCACTGTGGCTTTCAGGAGGCTGGCAGAGACATGAGGCCCCTCCGGTTTGTGGCATTGGGACCTCATTGAGGTCAGCTCTCTGGGAGATGTTTGGATGGCATAGCCATGAAAGGTTTCCGACTTCTGCAAGAAGATTAGATGATGCCTAAGGGGGAGGGCTTTGGATACTTACATCTCCGACATGCCTTAATTAAGCATATCTCAGGGAGCGAAAAGATACCTGAGGCCAATACATTAGAGGATAGAATTATGGACATAACCCTCAGGGGCAAGGCAATCTCTGTTGTATACAAAAAGCTCATGAATAATTGGCTGGATGCCTTGGAGGCATTTACAGGACTATGGGAATAGAACACGATCTCAGCAAATTGTGATAAGGAGTAAATTGAGACGCTCATGGGTCCTAGGAAGGTGGCGATTAAGACAGGATGAAAAACAGTGGATTGGGAGGTGGCTCGAGTGACTGCCAGTGGCTGAGATTAAGTCAAGCATTCCATCCATCACCATGTTGTGGCCGTTGTTGATGCCCAAGTGTGATGGGTATGCCCAGACTGGGTCCCGTGCTCACTGTGCCAATGAAATCAAGTTGCACCTGGCTGATAAGCCCTAATCAGGGCAAAATCAGTCCTAGGTTGCTTGTATTCCAGTTTAGGGAGGACCTGGTTTGGCAGTTTCGAGCTGGACTGTTCCCATGAGGAGCAGGGTCAAGGCTGATTTGCATATGTCTGGGTCCAAACTTAGGTAGCATAGTGAGAGAAAAGTGATGAATTGGGATGTGTCCCAAAGTGATTGCCAGCAGTGGAGATTATTTCAAGCATTCCATCCATTACTTTGTTGTTGTAGTTGATGCCCTAAGTGCGATGGGTATGCCCAGATATCGGTACCAATCTCACTTTGCCACTGGATTCAAGTTATACCTGGCTGATGAGCTCCTACAACATGGGTGAACTGTTCCTAGGTTGTTGCATTCCGGTTCAGGGAGGACCTGGCTTGAAAATTCAAGGCACATTCACATATGACTGGTCCCAAACATAGGTTGCATGGTGGGTGAAAAACGATGAATTGGGATGCAGCTCGGGTGATTGCCAGTGGCTATGATTAATTCAAGCATTGCATCCATCATCTTGTTGTTGTTGCAGTTAATACCATAAGTGTGACAGCTATGCACAGAATGTGGGTCCTGTGCTCACTGTGTCACTGTACTCAAGCTATAACTGGCTGACGAGCCCTTATCAGGGCCATATCAGTACTAGGTTGCTTGTATCTTGGTTCAGGGAGGAGCTGGCTTAGCAGTTTATGCTGAAATCTTCTCACGAGGAGCAGGGTAAAGGCTGATTTACATATGGATGTGGCCAAACTGAGATGACATGGTGGGAGAAAAACAATGGATTGGGATGCAACCCGAGAGATTACCAATGGCTGAGATTAATTCAAGCATTCCATCAATGACATTGTGGTTGTTCCAGTTGATGACCTAAATGCAATGGGTATGGCGAGACGTGGGTCCCATGCTCACTGTGCTACTGGAATCAAGCTATACCTGGCTGATGAGGGCTTATCAGAGCAAAAGTATTCCTAGGTTGCTTGCATTCTGGTTCAGGGAGCACCTGGCTTGGCAGTTCGGGCTGGACTTCTGCAATGACGAGCAGGGTCAAGGCTTATTTCCAAATGGCTTTGTCCAAACAGAAGTGGCAGGTTAGATGAAAGACAATGGATTGGGATGTGGTCTGATCGATTACCAGTGGCTGAGATTAATTCAAGCATTCCATCTATCACCTTGTTGTTGTTGCACTTGATGCCCTAAGTGAAACAGGTACGCCCAGACGTGGGTCCCGTGTTCCCTGTGCTGCTGGAATCAAGCTATACCTTGGTTATGAGCCCTTATGCAAGTGAAATCAGTGTTAAGATGGTTATATTTTGGTTCAGGGAGGACCTGGCTTAGCAGTTTGGGCTGCACTGTTCCCATGAAGAGCAGGGTTAAGGCTGACTTGCTTATGGACGGGTCCAGACTGAGGTGGCATGGCGAGCAAAAAACACCCTCTATATAATTATTTTGCCTGAAATATTTGAGTGCCCCAGTAATTCTGATGGGTTTGGTAATACATTTTAGTGACCTCGTCAGGATTATGATCTCCAATGGCATCTGATGTTGTTTTTGTCCAGACATTTCAACAGCTAAAAACACATGAAATGTCTGAAACTCTGGGAAAATATTGAAAGCCATACAGGAAGTGGTGCAGAAACACTGATTACCACAACATTCACTAAAACATTCCACCAGGAGTGCACAGGGGCAGGGTGTGGAAATGTAAACACCGGAATATGGATGAACGGAGGTAAGTACACATTTAAATAAATTAAACAAATTCCTTTGCGCATGCTGCATTGCAAAATGCGATGCAGCGCGCGCAACGAAATTCGTTTTATTTATTTAAATGTGTACTTACCTCCGTTCATCCATATTCCGGCGTTTACATTTCCCCACCCTGCCCCTCCCCCGCCCTGCCTCACTGCCCCACCGAACTCCCTCCACGGACCGACCCTGAAGTTAAGCCTGACTGATTTTGTGCCAATGTACCATAGGGTTAAGCACAGGTTAAATTAGTGACTTTTGAGGTTAATGCTGACAGGAATTGTGGCTGTTGTTTTTACAGGGTTAACACACTCAACCAAGAACCCGATTTCTCACACTTGCATTCAAGACACAATATGTTCACATGCTTGATTGTGAGCTATGTACAATTTTGAATGCAAAAAAACCTTTGGAAGCTGTTGAATAGGCGTTAACAAGGATGTATGACAGAACAATGCATTCCATTGTAACGTATGTCTTTACAATGTGAGCTTTACAATGTGAAGGCCATTACCATGCATAAAATTTACCACACATTTTTTTACAATGATTATACCTTTACAACGAATTTCGTTGTAAAGGCATGAATGATAAAGGCATATATATTATAAAGGTTTTCCTTGACCCGAGCCCTGAGCCCTAAATCCGGACCTAAGCGCAACCTCCCCTGGTGCCCCGTCCTTTTGAAAAAACCTGGCTCTTGCCCTGAGCCGTAAAGCCAGACCCCTGGTGTGACATTCCCTGGCCCCCAGTCATTTAAAAAAATTCCAGGACCCTGCCCTGAGACCTAAAACAGGACCCCTGGCTCGATCTCCCCTGGCCCCCAGCCCTTTTAAAAAATACCCGGCCACTAACCTCAGCCCTAAAACCGGACCCCGGCGTGACCCTCGTGGCCCCCTTATCTTTAGAAAAAACAAGCCCCTGCCCTGAGTCCTAAAACTGGATCCCTACAGCCCACCTCCACCCAGCCCCCAGACCTTATTTAAAAAGCAAGCCGTAGCTCAAAGCCCTAAGACTAGGCCTGGGCGTAGTTCGCGAAGTAGCACTTCGCGAAGCTACGCAAAGTGAAGTTCGCACTACGCGAGCTACGCGTAGCACTTCGCGAACTGCGTAGTACCTTGTTCGCACTGTGCCAGATGTCGTTTTCAATGATTGCACAGTGCGGACAAGCAACCGGCACTGTGCAATCATTGAAAATGGCATCTTGCACAGTGCGAGCTGTAGTTTTCTGCTGCTCGAGTAGATTTTTACTCGAGCTTCAGCTTTCTCAACGCGAACTGGTAGTTTCTCATCGCGAGCGGTCGCGAGCATACGCGACCACTCGCAATGAGAAACCTGACCTCCTCGCGTTGGGAATCTCGCCGGGAGGTTTATTTTCCATGCTCGCGATCGCCAACTTGAAGTTGCTGATCGCGAACAAGGAAAAAGTCTCGCCGGGATGTCATTTTGCTTGCTCGCGGTCGCCAACTTGACGTTGAGGACCGCGAGCAAGCAAAAAATGACCGCAGCACTACGCAACACTACGCTACGCGTGTTCGCACTGTGCTACGTGCAGTTCGCGTAGTGCGAAGTAGCGCGAACTTCGCAAACTACGCGAGCGTAGCGTAGTGCTTCGCCCAGGCTTACCTAAGACAGGCCCCTGGCGGAACCACCCCGGCCCCCAGTCCCTAAAAGAACCCACTACCAGCACAAAGCCCTACCCAGCCCTCAAAACCCCCCAGCCCCCGACCCCCATCCCAAAGCCCAAAAGCCGTACCTGGCCTTCAAAACCCTCCACCTCATGGCCAATTGCCCTTACCTCAAGACGACAAGGCAGGTCTTTAAGGCTGAGGCACGGCACAGGTCGTAAAGAGGAAGCAGAATGGTTTCTTCTCCTCTAATGACGCTGATTGTCACACATATGCCTTTCCCACCGTTACCACACATATGCCCTTCTAGTACATCAATATACAAATTTCATTGACATATCACCAGCAAGGTCAGTAGAATTTAACACATTCTCACTGCTCACAGCATCTCTTAAAGTTTAAAACATAGTGACATAGCATGACTAAGCATGATCATTTTAAACAATCAATCACATTGTTACCTTTAAAATTTCTAACTAGTTTAAATTTAACAACACTTTTGTTGTGTAGTTCCTAGGAATCCCCAGGACCTGCTAGTTTTGTATGACCTAAACCGAGAGCTTGGTGTCCAAACCGCTTCCGGACACCCCCAACAGGTTATGTCAGCCGTGAGACCAGCTAGCTCTACAATGCCACTACCAGCCCCATGTATCTTACAATGGTGTAGGTAGTTTCTGGCAACCACTGAACATGACAACCCTGATTCCTCAGGAATCGTGGAAAACAGTACAGTACTTTTAGCTCAGTCACTCGTGAGTACTTATTCTCAGAAAATACACAGGATGACGATTGGGACGTTTCAATAAGTATTTATTAGTCCAGCGTCAGTCTTGAGTAAAACATATTTGCTGCGATGATTAGGAGACAGACGCGTATGAAAGAATTTGCAAGTACTAATATAGTAAACAGTAGATATATATCTACCATAGTGCTATGAAGATGAACCTACACAGTTCAGATAAAACAGTAGCATTTGAATACTCCTATGATGCGCGGCCTAAGTAATTTGCCTAAGTATACCTAACCTAGATATGTAGGTGTAGCATGTATATGTGTATATATATATGTATGTATGTAGCCAAGAATCCCCTAGGGAAGAACCAACCCCCTCACCTGATGGTAGAGAATGAAGGACCCCATCTCTGCTTCAAGGATGACACCCCGCAAGGGATGTCAGACTGCTGCGTGTCGAAGATTCAGCATGCAGGACCCCGAGTCAGCTTGGAAGAAATTCTCCTCTAATTTGCAGGGGGGAATAAGGGTCTTATAAACTAGAGTGGTCACTCCAGGGTTTCTTCTAGAATCGATATGTTTTGAAAACAATCATAAATGTTTTGAAAACAATAATAAATGTTTTTCCAAACAAATGCGATCCTACGCAGCGGGCCTGTTGGCCACGAATGAAAAAAGTGATGACCTTTGCACAGAAATATTATGCCGTGCCTGGGGACATGTTTATGTACGTCAGGTACAGGGATTAGGATAGAAAAGTAAGAGCCTGGCATCGAAGAGACAGGAGCAAGCTACTAGGTAAAGGTCACCTATTCAGACCCGTTCTAGTCGTGTGGATGGGACAATGTATGCAAAAGAGGCATACATGACAGGACTAGCCTAAAGGGCATGACACTTTACTCCATTAAACCCCTCCTTAGTCAAATATTTGCCATAGCTTAAGAAATTTCCTATGTGACCCAGATCTTAATGTGTATCTTTTTTCTCACTCCTTAATCCTATTTTTTGGGGGATCTAAAATGATGGAATGTAGGAATTTCCTCAGTCCGCCATTTTTGGAGGTTTAAGGATCTATCTATTGAAGTCACACTATACAGTTGTTTTTTTAATAGCAAATCAGATTTTAACTCGGGTGAATACCCGAAAAGGGCTGTCAAAGTGTCTAAAGGTTGTGTGACAGCAAAATTGACTGATCTCATCCCAGAACTTACTGGTCTATATCATATGTTTCCAATTGCCCCCTTCCTCAACCTCACATCTCAAACAGTTAACTAGGATCTGTTGGTTAATCTTGTGGAGGAAGGCCAGAGTTCTATATAGCAGCCATTTGGTGTAAAATTGCATGCATGCAACGCATATTCGCACCCTTTAATAGTGAAAAATGTTGCTTGTTTATCTTATCCCGAGCTGACACTGAAATATGGAGATTTTATTTAGCCTGACATTTAGCTAGCGCTTTCTCATGGATCTTAGACGCCCCATAATTATGCAAGAGTAAAACCCAGCAACTAATTGACCTATAGGTGTTAGATTCTATCAGATCTTTGATAAGTTCTGCAGATGCCAAAATCTGTGTGGTATTTAGATCCAGTAGAGAGTGTCTTATTTCAATAAAGGACCATTGTAATGATGCTGCATAATGCTGGATGCTGGGTTCTATTTCATTTCACTTTTTACAGCTCCGAAACAGAAAATCCTGTATCCTTTCATACCTATTACTTAACCAACTTAACACACCATTCCTATCCAGTAGGGGAACTTCTCTGACATATATATCTCATAAACTGGTTGTCACATTGAGTATCGGGATATCATAATAGCTGAAAAATTTCTTCCTACGAATTATATTCCATTGTAAAACCTCATACCTGACTTTTTGGAGGATTTTGGTTAATCGCATATAATCAGTAACATTATATTCTTGAAAAATTAGATCTAAAAAAAAGTGATCATTTCTTTCTGTATTTAAAGTTTTATCTGATCTATAGGTAGTATGTGCAAAAGTCGTAAAATAATATTTCCCCAAATCAGGGAGGGCCAGTCCTCCTTTATTCAGAGGTCTATATAGTGTATCTATAGCTAATCTAGTTGCTTTATTTGCCCATAAAAAAGTTGTAAACATACCCTGCACTTCCTTAAAACATTTAATCTGTATTGCACTTGGAATGGCAGAGAATACAAAATTACATAATGGTAAAATTGACATACGAATTAGTGCAAATTAGCCAGTTATTGACAGCTGTAAGTTATTCCATTTAAGGAACAGACTATTGATTTTATTCAGCGGAGGAACAAAGTTTAAAATGCATAAATCACTAATATTCTCTGAAACGTATATTCCCAAATACCTCTTAGGTCTGGTATTAACTACTGAGCGAAAGTCTGTTATTAAAGTGCCTGTTGCAGTATTACACAGCAGGATCTCTGTTTTCGATTTATTTATGCTATAGCCTCCCATCAGTTTGGATCTCTGAAAAATTTCAAATATGCTTTTTTGAATCTCTAGATCCGGTTTAAGAAATGTGGCTATGTTGTCAGCATACAAATTTATGTTTGTCGTCCCCTGGATTGAAGAGGTTAAGTTGCTGCTCGAGTGAATGGCAATTGCTAATGGCTCTATAAAAAGAGAGAAAAGTATTGTGACAAAGGAGAGCCTTGTCTTGTTCATCTGTACACATTGCACGTGCCAATGCAACTGGAATGATTAACTATTTGTGCTGAGTCCCTCTATAAAAACCTGAGATCAGGCTGATAAATCTGGCAGGGAATCCAAATGCAGCCAACATGCAGAAAAGACTTTCACAATAAACCCAAATCGAAAACCTTCTCAGCATCTAGGATCATAATCTGGGCCAGGATTTTATAGTGGCTAAAATAATCTAAGGCTCGATTAAAAAAGTGGTGTTAAAAGATAGCTGCCTCCCTAACAGAAATCTGCACTGATCTGGATGTATAGCTAACCCCATACACTTACTCATTCTGTTGGCTAGCATTTTAGCTATGATCTTGTAGGCAGTGTTTAGGAGACTTATTGGTCTATATGAATTCACATCCTCCTTGTTTTTATTCTTCTTTAAAAAACTAACTACCACTGCTGTTTTGAAGGAGGATGGTACCTCCCACCGCAAAATATAATTGGCCAATAATAACAATTCAGGGTTTAATACCACAGAGAATTTTATATATAATTCGGCTGGAAATCCATCTTCTCCACTTGCTTTCCCATTAGCTAAGGATTGCACCACTTCCTCTATTTCTTTGGGTGTGATATCTGCCAGCAGATCCCTTGCATGGTTTACCTATAATTTGGGGACTGTAAGCTCGCACATAAACTCCATAAGGTTTAAAACATTGACCTCCTGTGTAGTGGAGTAGATGGCTTTATAATGGTTAAAGAAATACTCATGAATTTGTGATTCTTCTGTCATATGAACTTTTACATTTTTTTCTGCCAGAGATGTTATCCTGTTGGATGTTTGCCGATCTCATATTTGCCAAGCTATGAATTTCATGGGGAATTCAATTTCTTCATATACTTTTTGTGGCATGCGGAATTAGCCAAGCAACCTATGTTGTAATAATATTCTTGCATCATTTTACGTGCTTGCACGAGAGATAATTTTTTTTTTGTGCTCTTATTTCTGATATATTGTTCATTTGCCAAGTGGGCCCCTAGTTCTAATTGTGACCTCTCTGTCTTTTGGGAGCACCTTATAGCGATATCTTTGGAGGTTATATAACCACGGATGGTTGCCTTAAAGGTTTCCCAGATACTTTCTCCTTTGCTCTATCTCTATTCAATTGAAAAAAACATCTTCTGTCAATATGGACCTCAGTGCACCAGCTTTTCAAGATTATTTTTTTTCAAAGACATATCTTACGTTTATCAAACCCTGTTAACTCCTTCTTTATCAATGCATGACCGAAAAAGCCATTCTGAATATGCATATAATTGTTTAATCTTAGGTTAAGGGAAGTAAGAAGTTGTCCAGTCGGGCCGCAGTTTTATATTTAGCAGAAAAACATGAGTACTCTTTCTTTTCTGGGAACCTAGCTCACCAGATGTCAATTAGATATAGTTTTTGGATACATTCCATCAAATCCCTGAATTCAGGGCTTATTTTGTTTATGGGTCCCAGAGAACTAATCCATTTCCCGGTTTTGCAAAAAATTTAAATCACCATCTATTATTGCTATCCCGGGAATTTGCACAGGTGCATGACAAATATCTAATAATGGTGCTGGATATCTTCTATGGATGCTTATATTGAAGCTATCATTAATCTACACTGATTGATTAACCCACTAATCAGACTCCATTAGTCTTCTTTATCTGTCTCAAATGAAGTAATTTGAAAATGAAATGATTTGTTAATAAAGATTGCGACCCCCCTATGGGCGGCATTAGCTGATAAAAAATATTGACAACTTGTCCAGTGTCTAAACATTCTGTGTGTAGATTCTGTTTCTTCCGCATAGAGCGTCTCCTGAGTTAGCAAAACGTCAGGGGTATGGCCTCGTATCCATTCATCTATGGCTCGAGCTTTAATCTTGTTACTGAGGCTATTCACATTTTGGGAGATAAAGCAGATGGAATCTTTATGTATTTAAATAATAAATGTGCCTACTAATCATCGCATCTCCCACTGTATCTTTTAAAGTGCACTGTGCATTCATAATAGAACTCCCACTATAAATTCATCTTGAAGACATTACTATCTTCTTAAAACCAAAGGAAATGATGGACGGAGTGTTGAACATTGCAAGCACTCACCCCCAGTCAACTGATCTGAGTTTAATCCATCACCGTTCTTTAGCCCACTCTGCCACCCCAGTTCAGACATGGCCATATGCAAATCAGTCTGACCCTGTGCCTCATGGGAACAGTCCAGCACGAACTGCCAAGCCATGTCTTCCATGGACCGGAAAACAAGCTTCCTAGGACCGGTTTCTGGCATTTCAGCCGTCTTCAGCCAGGCTTGCTTGAATCCAGTGGCAAAGTGAGCAAGGGACTCACGTCTGAGCATACCCTGCCAACTTATGGCGAACAAAGCAAAACCAAAGGAAATGATGGACGGAGTGTTGAACATTGCAAGCACTCACCCCCAGTCAACTGATCTGGGTTTAATCCATCACCGTTCTTTAGCCCACTCTGCCACCCCAGTTCAGACATGGCCATATGCAAATCTGTCTGATCCTGTGCCTCATGGGAACAGTCCAGCACGAACTGCCAAGCCATGTCTTCCCTGGACCGGTTTCTGGCATTTCAGCCGTCTTCAGCCAGGCTTGCTTGAATCCAGTGGCAAAGTGAGCAAGGGACTCACGTCTGAGCATACCCTGCCAACTTATGGCAAACAAAGCAAAACCAAAGGAAATGATGGACGGAGTGTTGAACATTGCAAGCACTCACCCCCAGTCAACTGATCTGGGTTTAATCCATCACCGGTCTTTAGCCCACTCTGCCACCCCAGTTCAGACATGGCCATATGCAAATCAGTCTGACCCTGTCCCTCATGGGAACAGTCCAGCACGAACTGCCAAGCCATGTCTTCCCTGGACCGGAAAACAAGCTTCCCAGGACCGGTTTCTGGCATTTCAGCCGTCTTCAGTCAGGCTTGCTTGAATCCAGTGGCAAAGTGAGCAAGGGACTCACGTCTGAGCATATCCTGCCAACTTATGGCGAACAAAGCAAAACCAAATGAAATGATGGACGGAGTGTTGAACATTGCAAGCACTCACCCCCAGTCAACTGATCTGGGTTTAATCCATCACCGTTCTTTAGCCCACTCTGCCACACCAGTTCAGACATGGCCATATGCAAATCAGTCTGACCCTGTGCCTCATGGGAACAGTCCAGCACGAACTGCCAAGCCATGTCTTCCCTGGACTGGAAAACAAGCTTCCTAGGACCGGTTTCTGGCATTTCAGCCATCTTCAGCCAGGCTTGCTTGAATCCAGTGGCAAAGTGATCAAGGGACTCACGTCTGAGCATACCCTGCCAACTCATGGCGAACAAAGCAAAACCAAAAGAAATGATGGACAGAGTGTTGAACATTGCAAGCACTCACCCCCGGTCAACTGATCTGGGTTTAATCCATCACCGTTCATTAGCCCACTCTGCCAACCCCAGTTCAGACATGGCCATATGCAAATCAGTCTAACCCTGTGCCTCATGGGAACAGTCCAGCATGAACTGCCAAGCCATGTCTTCCCTGGACCGGAAAACAAGCTTCCTAGGACCAGTTTCTGGCATTTCAGACGTCTTCAGCCAGGCTTGCTTGAATCCAGTGGCAAAGTGAGCAAGGGACTCACGTCTGAGCATACCCTGCCAACTTATGGCGAACAAAGCAAAACCAAAGGAAATGATAGACGGAGTGTTGAACATTGCAAGCACTCACCCCCAGTCAACTGATCTGGGTTTAATCCATCACCGTTCTTTAGCCCACTCTGCCACCCCAGTTCAGACATGGCCATATGCAAATCAGTCTGACCCTGTGCCTCATGGGAACAGTCCAGCACGGACTGCCAAGCCATGTCTTCCCTGGACTGGAAAACAAGCTTCCTAGGACCAGTTTCTGGCATTTCAGCCGTCTTCAGCCAGGCTTGCTTGAATCCAGTGGCAAAGTGAGCAAGGGACTCACGTCTGAGCATACCCTGCCACCTTATGGCGAACAAAGCAAAACCAAAGGAAATGATGGACGGAGTGTTGAACATTGCAAGCACTCACCCCCAGTCAACTGATCTGGGTTTAATCCATCACCGTTCTTTAGCCCACTCTGCCACCCCAGTTCAGACATGGCCATATGCAAATCAGTCTGACCCTGTGCCTCATGGGAACAGTCCAGCACGAACTGCCAAGCCATGTCTTCCCTGGACCGGAAAACAAGCTTCCTAGGACCGGTTTCTGGCATTTCAGCCGTCTTCAGCCAGGCTTGCTTGAATCCAGTGGCAAAGTGAGCAAGGGACTCACGTCTGAGCATACCCTGCCAACTTATGGCGAACAAAGCAAAACCAAAGGAAATGATGGACGGAGTGTTGAACATTGCAAGCACTCACCCCCAGTCAACTGATCTGGGTTTAATCCATCACCGTTCTTTAGCCCACTCTGCCACCCCAGTTCAGACATGGCCATATGCAAATCAGTCTGACCCTGTGCCTCATGGGAACAGTCCAGCACGAACTGCCAAGCCATGTCTTCCCTGGACCGGAAAACAGGCTTCCTAGGACCGGTTTCTGGCATTTCAGCCGTCTTCAGCCAGGCTTGCTTGAATCCAGTGGCAAAGTGAGCAAGGGACTCACGTCTGAGCATACCCTGCCAACTTATGGCGAACAAAGCAAAACCAAAGGAAATGATGGACAGAGTGTTGAACATTGCAAGCACACACCCCCAGTCAACTGATCTGGGTTTAATCCATCACCGTTCTTTAGATCACTCTGCCACCCCAGTTCAGACATGGCCATATGCAAATCAGTCTGACCCTGTGCCTCATGGGAACAGTCCAGCACGAACTGCCAAGCCATGTCTTCCCTGGACCGGAAAACAAGCTTCCTAGGACCGGTTTCTGGCATTTCAGCTGTCTTCAGCCAGGCTTGCTTGAATCCAGTGGCAAAGTGAGCAAGGGACTCACGTCTGAGCATACCCTGCCAACTTATGGCGAACAAAGCAAAACCAAAGGAAATGATGGACGGAGTGTTGAACATTGCAAGCACTCACCCCCAGTCAACTGATCTGGGTTTAATCCATCACCGTTCTTTAGCCCACTCTGCTACCCCAGTTCAGACATGGCCATATGCAAATCAGTCTGACCCTGTGCCTCATGGGAACAGTCCAGCACGAACTGCCAAGCCATGTCTTCCCTGGACCGGAAAACAAGCTTCCTAGGACCGGTTTCTGGCATTTCAGCCGTCTTCAGCCAGGCTTGCTTGAATCCAGTGGCAAAGTGAGCAAGGGACTCACGTCTGAGCATACCCTGCCAATTTATGGCGAACAAAGCAAAACCAAAGGAAATGATGGACGGAGTGTTGAACATTGCAAGCACTCACCCCCAGTCAACTGATCTGGGTTTAATCCATCACCGTTCTTTAGGGTCAGACTGATTTGCATATGGCCATGTCTGAACTGGGGTGGCAGAGTGGGCTAAAGAACGGTGATGGATTAAACCCAGATCAGTTGACTGGGGGTGAGTGCTTGCAATGTTCAACACTCCGTCCATCATTTCCTTTGGTTTTGCTTTGTTCGCCATAAGTTGGCAGGGTATGGAGGAAAGCAATTTCCTGAGATTGCGTTAAGCGGAGTTCTTATATCTCGGAAAAGACGAGCTCAAACATATTTGTCACAGTTTGGCTGAGCTGCGAATCTTGTTGTATATCCTGGAGGGGGGCCTTATCTCTGGCTAATGCTGGTACTGTTGTTATATCAGTTGTTGATCTATTTTCTGTATGCATAGGATGTTGCTAAGGTGGGATTGAAACAGGCTGTAACTGTAGCAAAGATTGTGTCTGATCACTGACACTTGAAGCTGCAGGGGCTATGTGGGATTTAGAAAAGAGAGGGTACTGCTTGCAGCAGGTGGGGGTAGAGCGAGGCTCAGCTATAGTTATTTTTAGCCAATCTGCCAATTAATTACTATTTTCTGCATTCTCTGCGTTCTCGGCACGCGCCAAACTGATGTCATTACTGTTATTCATTTCTGACCTGCTTTCACTTCCCATCTGATTGACAGGGACCTCCAGGTGCCCAGCTTCTTGGAGTTCCTGTACTTTAGCATCCATTCTCTGCTGTGTGTGCAGCAGTGCTTATACATTTGTAGGTGGTTTCTCTAAGGTGCCCTTTTGGCGTTGCCCCTGCGTGGGGGTGGACTGTTTTTTTAATTTTTTTTTATTTTGTTTATTAGCATTTAACAGGACTTACCATGTCCAGACACAGTATATAACTTACAGACTGTAGGACTACCACATCTTTCATCCCATACCTTACAAATACATAGTGACATCTTCCAGATTTTTTACTTACAATTTTCAATGTGACGCACAGTCAAATAACTTGATTTCTTTGTTAATAATCCACCAGATATTTCCAATAATCCCTAGGCTTGGCTCCAGTGGGCATCTCCTCTTCGTACGTTTTCAGAGCATCCTGGCAGTAGGCCATATCTTCAAGCCAACCTTTGATGGTTGGGGCTTTCTTACTACCCCAGCATAACGAAACTCTACGCTTGGCTAATAGTAAGGCTATGACACAAAATGTATGCTTAGTAGCATGCACATCCTGGATTAGCCCCAACAAACACGTACGGATCGTGCATTCAATATTGTTACCCACCATCCTCCCTAGCATCTCCATAATTTGTACCCAATATACATTGATCAGCCTGCAATACCATGCCAGATGTACAAAAGTGGCCTCATCTTCCCCACAGCATTGGCATCGGGCATCGGGCATCGGAGCGCAGGCCATATTTATATAGTCTGGCGGGAGTGTAATAGGTTTGATGCAAATATTTAAAGTGTAGAACGTGTAAATTACCATTAGGCGTAAGCATGCTTGTGAGCGTACAACACCTTGCCCATTCCTCCCCCGTGAGATGATCCTCTAAGCTATCATTCTATCTTAGCAAGGCCTGACGTGCGCTACCATCGATGTCCACCTGCAGTTTAGCGTACAGTTTCGACACCATATGTGTGCATCGCGTGTCAGTGATCAGCATTTGCAACGTTTTTAGCTGTGGTGGCTCAACAGGATAAGATGGATACAACTTTTTGATGGCGCCTTGCAGTCTATAATACATGAATTTAAAAAGTAATGTCTGGTTGCTAATATATGTGAGGCTCTTGGGCTCGACAAAATTGCCATCCGTGTCTAAATCACCCATTGTATCAATACCCACTTGTTTGAGAAGTTATACACCTCTGTCCTCCTGTGTAACCGAAAGTTCCGGGTGTTTAAACAGTGGCATCGCAGGGGCGTACAATGGCAGTTTACGGAATAACCTACCCATCTTACAGCATGCTGCACACGTGGTGTCAATTGTATTGATATCTCTGGAGTGCAGCGGAGGCCGCTTATAAGGCAAAATAGCTGTCAGCGGAATAGGATGCGCATCACCCTCCTCTATTGCTACGTGCGTTAGATATGGTACCCTATGATACCAATAATGCGCATATTGCGCTTGTGCACATAAATAATAAAGAAAGAGATCCGGAACCTGAAATCCCCCTTTAGAATAGGGTAGAGTCAGGGATCGTAGCTCAATTCGGGCCTGCCTACCTGCCCATATCAGTCCCGTTACCATGGCTTTCATTCCTTTAAACACCGCAGTCGGAGGTATGATAGGTATGTTATTAAACAGATATAGTAATTTGGGCAATATAACCATCTTAACAATGGCCATGAGATCTGCCAATGTTAACGGGAGTTGTATCCAGCGTCTGATTTTGTCCTCCAGTGTATCAATCACTCTTCCGTAATTAATACGGATTACAACCTCCGGGTTTGCCATTCGAGGGGGAACTCCGTGGGATGCGGCTGCGTAGTGTCTGTTGGAGGTATAATTAGAGATTTGGTCCAGTTAATTTGAAGCCCCGAATGCCGGCCAAATTTTATATACTCTCTCACCAATGGAGCCAGGTTCACATCAGGGTCCTGCACATATAGCACCATATCATCAGCGTATAAAGAAATATGCAACGGTCTTTGTGGGAATTGCAGTGCGGAGTAGTTATGACCTTGTCTTATTTTACACGCCAACGATTCAAGTGCCATTGCAAAAAGCAAAGGGGACAGCGGACACCCTTGCCTTGTGCCTCTCGCAATTGGTATGGCCCCCGACACATGCTGATTAACCCGGATTCATGCTGTGGGTGCTGTGTAAAGTATTTGATTCCACCGTAGAAAAATCGGGGGAAACTCCATGCGCTGTAATACAGCGTGAAGATACGGCCATTCGATGGAGTCAAAGGCTTTGGCTGCATCCAAAAGGACTGCAGCAGCCTCTGTGGACGGGATCAGATAGTGCAACAGCGCAAATAGCGTTCTAGTGTTATGAGCTGTGGATCTACTGGGTATAAACCCTGACTGATCGGGGAGTACAAGCTTAGTCATGAGGGGCTGCAAACGCTTTGCAAGAAGCTTAGGTAGTATTTTAGTATCCACATTTATTAAGGACAAAGGTCTATAGGAATCACTCTGTTCCGGATCTTTATTCGGTTATAGGAGAGCGATAATCATGGCTTCTCTCAATGTGGGGGGTAAGGTAAGTTTATCATGAGCGTCTCCGTACATCTCAACAAGGTGGAGTGCCAATTGGTCCACGAATGCCTTATAAAATTCAGAAGTAAAGCCATCCGGGCCTGGCGCTTTGCCATTGGGGAGGGACTTAATTACTTCAATTACTTCCTCTACTGTTAATGGCAGAGAAAGATATTCTCTTTGTGTGTCTGAGAGCCATGCAATTGCCACGTCTTCCATATAGGCCCTAATTTCCGATGGCGGAGCAGTATGTTGTGAAGCATATAGCTTGCGGTATGATCCCATAAACGTCTGTAGTATCATATTGGAGCTCGCCTGTATTATCGGTAACGGCCAGAATCATGTGTGGTGCACGGCCAGTGCAAATTTTGTGCGCTAATACTTTCCCTGGTCTTCCCCCTCCCCGAATGAGCGTGCATTTTGATGTTTCGCGAGGTAATTAAGTTCGTCATCTGCAAACGATTGGTATTCCGTCATGACATTTCGAATATCCCCCAAGGTCTTCGCACTATGCGTGCGGGTATATTCCCGTTCCAATGCTTCCAGTACGACTTCCCGCTTGCTAATTTGGTGGCGTATATCTTTTAGTATACCCGCATTCGTGCTAATACATATGCCTCGTATGGTGGCCTTAAAGGCTTCTTACAGCAAACATGGGTCATCTGTGGATGGCTTGTTCAACAAAAAATAATCCGTGATCGCCTTACTAATAGCATCAGTGCATATAGTATCTAGTAATGCTTTCGCGTTGAATCGCCAGATATACAGTGGGGGTGTGTAGTGTGGTACATCTATAGTCAGGAGCACAGGATTGTGATCAGAGAGTGTTTTAGGCAAGTGGCGTATATGCCACGTCCACGACGCCAACCTCTCTGTGCCTAACCAATAATCAATACGTGACCAGCTGTTATGTATGACTGAGGTGTGTGTGGCCTCCCTACCGCTAGGATTCCGAGTTCTCCACAGATCAATCAAATGTGTGTCAGACATAAGATCTTGCATTATTTCTACAGCTCTTCTATGTGGCTCTTTGGATCCAGTCGACCTACCCAATTCGTCATTTAAAGCTAAATTTAAGTCACCACCCCAAAGCAGCGCCATCTCGGGCAGTGAATAATTTTCCGCCAAATTGATTTTAAAAAATCAGGGTCATCCACGTTTGGCCCATACGTGTTTATTAATGCAATCCTCTGTCCCCTGAGCCGACCCATTATGATAAAATATTGGCCTAGCTCATCTATTTGACTGGAATCAATTGCAAACTGTGTCCCTTTCCTTACCAAAATCATTACTCCCCTAGAGTATGTGGAGTAGGTTTAGCTGTGATTCATTTCTGCCCATTTGTTCCCAATGTTACTTACTCTTGTGCATGGGTGAAAGGTGAGTTTCCTGAAGAAGCGCAATATCCACATGTAGTCTGTCAAAATAAGCAAAAATCTGGCGTACCTTCTTGGGATTGTGAAGCCCCCTAACATTCCATGTCACCATATTTATGTGTGTTGGTTGCAATCTACCTGTATCTGACATGAGGGGCTATCCTATAGCATGTGTCTGTCTAGCAATCTCCATGTGTACAATCACTATGTGTTTTAACATCATGATGTCAACAGCCATAGTACAATTAATTCGGATATCAGCGACGTGTCTCAAGCTCCACAGTCTGCAAAACAGTACCCACACCCACCCCACCCTATTCCCTCCCAATTTGACAGCCCAACTACACCAAAGCCATTCCCCAAACTGCAAGAACACCATATCAAACTTGTGATTGGGAGCAGCCCCCTGGGGGGATCAACCAAGTGCACGCAACTTCATCCAGCATAGTGGATGCGGTCGGGGGGTTACAGTAATCACCACAACTATCGCCGTGCACATCTCTGATACCTTAAATTTAACAAAAATCTTAAGTAAAGCAGTCTATTTTGCCCACATGTAGCATGCATCCAATTACTGTGCATTTTAAAATAAGAAATCACACATTTTGATACGCCAATCCACGATGACCTATCCCAGCAACTATAAGTGTGGAACCCACAGAATTTCGTAACAGTACCTTGAGATACAGTTTTTGGCAGTCTTTGGTTGGCCAGACTAATTCGATAAAAGTGGCCTTATATCTAGCGTCCAGCAGTCCTATCTGGAATATGCCAGTACATGCACAGTTCATACATTACCGCCATTAGAAATCGATGCAGTTCATCATTTCCGCCGCTGAAGCGTCAGGCCTGCATCCGACTTCTTCATCCGTGATTTAAAGGTATCCATCAGCTATCACCCAGTCCGCAGCTACAACACCCATGCTGCAGAGTGTCTCAACAGGCTGTTTATCATATGCTGGGTAGCAGAGGTCTCCGTCATCCGACCAACTCCTGCACTCAGCTCCAGTTACTCCCGTTGTTCCACAGCAGCATTTCTTCGATGAATGTGTCAGGGCATACTACAGATTATTCGTCATCTTGATTCTGTGCAGCTCTCCTCTGCTCCTTACGCTTGCCAATCACTTTTTTTATAAAGTCCTGCGCCGCCTTTGGAGTCTGAAGCACCGTTGACCGCCCATCTTGTGTCACCCTCAGCCGAGCCGGGTACAGCATTGCATATTATATCCCCAACTCGCGAAGTTTTTTTTTTACAGGGTTGAATTCCTTGCGTGCGGCTTGCACCAACATGGTAAAATCAGGATAGAAGGCTATACTGTTTCCCTGATAAGTGATTTGCTGCTTTTCCCTCGCCAGTCGCAGGACTGCATCCCGGTCCCTGTAGTTCAGAACCCGTGCAATAATGGGATGAGGCGGCGCACCCAGCGGTGGTTTCGGGGCCAAGGATCTATGGGCACGTTCTAAAGCAGAATCACTGAGAAGCTATCAGCCCCAAAGACAGTGCGCAACAGTTCCTCCACGTAAGTTTCCATCTTCCTTGTATCTGTGGATTCGGGCACACCTGCAATTCGTACGTTATTGCGTCGCGATCTCGCTTCTAAATCCTCCGATTTATTCTTAATCACCTCCAGTACCTTTTCCATTTCCGTACATTTGCGAGTCGTGGTGTGTGATTCATCCTCCACCGCTGTTATGCGGTCCTCGGGCAAGCCAGCCGTACCCCCTGCTTAAACAGCTTCACGGAGATATTATCCACCCTGTGAGGGAGCGAGTCTAATTTGCCGTTGATGTCTTGCAGGCTTTGCTGTATGGCTTAGAGAACATTTTCCATGGCCTTACTCGACGCGCCCTCAGTCTCCTATTCCGTGTCGGATTGCATTGTCGCCCCCTTAGGAGTCTGTTTAGTTTCAAAAGACAGTTTCGACTGCTGCCTATCAGGTTTACCCATCGCACTCCACAGGCGGTGCCTCAGATAGGTTTGACAAGCGACGTTGATACGGTACCACTACTGTGTTACTGCGAGCCCGTCAGGCAATCACAGTGCAGTCAGTGCAAGTAGTATGAGTCACAATCAGTGCTCCCGGCCTCCAAATGCCATATGGTGACAGCACGCTAGACCAGCGCAGCATCAGTCGTTGTCCAGCCCCGGGTTTATCTCCTTCAATGCCCACAGCGCTCAATACCTCCAGCACCTTCGAAGTTGTTATGGTACTTTTCAGCAAGCCGGAGGGAGCTGCCACCACACATTAATGTTATTCCCAGACACAGCGAGGTGAGCACCATCGCCAAAGTATCCTGCACCTCCAGTCGACAACATGCACAGATGTTTTCAGTGTGAGGTCTCCCTGCCGTCGGCCACGTGATGGCACGCCTGAAGGGTGTCCAGATCGTCGTTGTCTAGTGGATAGCAGTATTTGCGGTACCCTTCAGGCAGTCCAGAACCCACGTCACCTCACCTCACCACTGTGGTGGGCCACTTACTCCCCTCGGTGCAGGAGGTCTGTAGGTCAGGACTGGAGGCACCTCAACGAACCAGCACATCACAGCCCCTCCACGCCATGAATTATAGGCACTGTCGTCACACTGCTCCCCTCACATAGAAGGCACCATCAGGGGAGAAGCCTGGCACAAAGATCACAAATCTTCCCAGAAGCGATGCCACATCGCAATCAGCTCTCAAGGCACACCATGCGGCCGCGCGCCGTCTCTGTTACACCGCAGTTATATCCCGGAGCAGCATGAAACGGCCACCAGCGCCGTCCGCTCCACAAGCGTCTGCCATTTTGTAGTCTTGGTACGCGCCTTCTAGTACTCACGCGCCAAAGCCAGCCTCACAGCTTTAGCCGCTGATATTGCCCTGCACGCTGTCCCAGCACCAGTTTCGTAGCGCCAGCAGAATGAGCAAACAGTGGGAGCGGCGCCTGCATCTCTTGTCGTTCACCTCACCAATCGTAGCCTATCTGACCCGCGAGCTCCATGGGCGCCGCCATTTTGCGGATTCCGGACCTTCACCTGGCGCCAGCTTACAGGTACAATTTATTCCACATCAGGGCGTTCGTCAAACAATCCAATGTAGCACGTCTGTTGCCGACGATTTCCAACAGCGCTCAGTTGATTTTGGTCTTAGTAGAGCTTCCGCATCTCGCTCTTTTTTGCCAATTTACTGCCCGACCGGTGGAGCTGTCTTAAGAGGCAGCCATTCCGCAATGCGCCCTCTAGTGCCCCCCGGGGGTGGACTGGTTTGAGGGGACTGTGTTGACACCGAGAGGTTTGAGCTTGAGTGTGCACATACTGTAAATATAGCAGCAACCACCAGCCGACAGCAGCCGGTACACAACCCCTGCAGGCCTCCCCCTATGGGGATGAAAACAGCTCCAATCGTGACCAAAAAAGTGAAGACCCAGCAAATAAAGGGTTTGATTTAATTCAATACAAGTCCACCACACCACGTTAAGAAACCCTCTATGCCAGGAGAGCAGAAAGAAGGGAGGCGGGGACAGCGCAGAACCAATGATGCAGTAGAAAAATCCAGTAGTAAGCTCCTCACCTTATGCGTCGCTCACTTATATATCTTGTGGCCATGGAAACTCTGGGCTAGTAATAATACAGTCTCAGAAGGGGCCTCTCATCGCATCACCTGCAGCCACCTGAATACCGGATGTGGAATCTGCCAGCATATGCATTTCGACGGTGGAGAGACTTCCCCATTACATACGCCTCTTACCGCTTAACTAAAGTCTGGGCTGCTCAGAATCAGCCCGCAGTGCTCGGGTACATACTCGGCTGGGTGTGCCGGCTCATCCATCTCAGCGTGTTCCAAGGACTCAGCGTGGCTGCAGCAGAGTGGCCTTCATTTCCGGAGGCCTGGCTGGACCAGGTGCTCTACTGGGGACGCACGAGGAAGCATTTACCGTCATCAGCCTTGCTCAGCCACACATATGCCCTTAACACCAGTACCACACATCTACCCTTACCGTTCATACCTTTACAACATAATTTGTTGTAAAGGCATGGGTGGTAAAGGCATATGCTTTGTAAAAAGAATTGTGGTAAAGGCTATGCGTGGTAACAGCCATGTTGTAATGGCTGTTTCCCATTAACAAAACCCTTCCTCCTGGAAATTAATCTTCAGGAGTACTCCTAAAAACGTTTTTGAATTTAAAACAACATGTAAATCTGTATTCATGTAAAGTAGTAAAACTGCAAAAGCACCCAAAAAGATATCCCTTCTACTATGGACGTAATTTGTTGCAAAGGCATGCGTGGTAAAGGCATATGCATTGCAAAAAAATTAGTGATAAAGGCTATGCGTTGTAACAATCATGTGGTAAAGGCTATGCGTGGTAACAGCCATGTTGTAATGGCTGCTTCCCGTTTACAAAACCCTTCCTCCTGGAAATTAATCTTCAGGAGTACTCCTAAAAACCTTTATGAATTCCAAAAAATGTGTAAATCTGCATTCATGTGATATAGTAAAACTGCAAGCTAGCTTACAATTTTTTTGTCTATTGCACCGAACATTTCCATTTTTGATACACCTCTTAGGAGGCCTATTTGTAGAGCATTTAACCATGAATCAACGTTGTTGCAAATGTGCATCACGCATCTGTGCACGTTATAGAGGTCAGTTATAATGAATTTGACTTGCGCATTGCCAGAGGATCTGCCATAACTCCAGTACACAGATGGTTATTGCCTACACAGGTGACACAAATGTATTAATGTGATATATTACCCCATGGGTTCATGCATGAGTGCCCAGTGGTAGGTCATTCCTATGCAAATTAGAGAGCTACGGCCTTTAAGAAAGACCATCCTCTTGTGTACGCAAAAAGTGAAACCCTTCTCCTATGGACGCAAATCTCAGATGATTCTGACCTGCAAAACTTGAGCATTTTGCCACCTATGTCAGCTTAGGGAAATGGAAACTTGCTTTGGTGATCACTCCTCGGGCGTTCCTTCTGTTTGCTCTCTCTGTAGCATTTCCCAATCCCAAGTATTGGTTCCTTACATCAAGATGCAACCTCTATCCAATGGTGTTCGGAATGTAATAAACAAACTCTGTATGGTTACTTAGCTTGAAATAGTTGAATGCCCCAGTAATCCTGATGGGGTTGTATTGTATTGCATTTTGTTCTTGTAAAGCGCAGCTGTCACCCTACGGGTATCCTGGCGCTAGAACTGTGATGGAAAAAAGACTTTTAACCAACCAAGTGTCCACAAACAGAAACAAGAAAAAAGGAGAGATAGAAAAGGCAAAGGCCGGCCAAAGGGTGCAGAATTAGGAGATCATGGGCCCCTCCCTAGGGAAGAGCCAGGTTTTCAGACTCCGCTTAAAATCCATCAGGGAGTTGGCCTGTCTGATATTCAGAGGGAGGTCATTCCAGCACCGCGAAGCCACTGTACTAAATGCCCTGCCCCCCATCCTGGCCTTCTTGACCCTGCCAGTGATTAGCAGAGAGGCATTCGAAGAGCGTAGAGTTCTTTGAGGCTTATACCAGGACATTTTCTCCTGCAGAGAGATTGGGCCGAGGCCGTGTGCCGCTTTGTAAACAATGCATAGGGATTTAAACATAACCCTTTCCCTTATAGGAAGCCAATGGAGCTCTTGTAGCGCTAACGTAGTTGAAGATTCGCGTTTCCTGTTCAGTGCCAATTTAGCTGCTATAGACTGGACCCTCTGCAGACTCTGATAGATGTAAAGAGGAGCTCCCAAATACAGGGAATTGCAGTAGTCCAGCCTACTCAAGGTGATACTGCGTACCACCAGAGGTCTATCCTCCACAGGCAGAAGAGGTAGAATCTGTCGTAGGGCTTTCAGGAGAGCAAAGCACACTCCAATTGTTTTTTTGGCTTGGGAAGCCATTTGAAGATTATCGTCAAACATGACCCCCAGATTCCGCACCGTTGTCACAGGGACAATGGGTTCCGCCTCTGGGGCCAGTCTGAGGTCAAAAGGCATGTCTCGTACTCCCGCCGAGGGACAGTAGATCACCTCTGTCTTTCCTCCATTAAATTGCAGGGAGTTATCCCTGAGCCAGTCCGAGGTCTGACGCATACATTTCTGGAAGTTGTCCATAGTCAATGCACTCTTTCCCTCCAATGAGAACACCAGTTGGGTGTCGTCTGCATAGTTGACCAAGTCAATTCCATGCGACTTGATAATAGGGATTAGTGGCTGCAAGTAAATATTGAAGAGGATGGGGCTAATGGCCGATCCCTGAGGGACCCCATGCTCCACCAGGGTCTTGCTAGAGGTGAAAGGGGACAGGGTAACCACCTGTTGTCTCCCTGTGAGATAGGATTGCATCCATCTCATAGCGCGTCCCTTAACTCCCAGACGCTCCAATCTGTTCAGCAAAATTTGGTGGTTAACCGTGTCGAATGCGGCTGACTTATCTAAGAGGACCAGTACCGACGATAGGCCTCTGTCAGCCCGCATCCGCAGATTGTCCAACACGGTGACCAGAGCTGTCTCCGTCCCATGACCTGGCCGAAAGCCAAACTGGTTTTTATCCAGAAGATGGAACTCTTCCAGAGACCCTCAAAGAGATCTACTCACTACCTTTTCAATTTTTTTTATAGGAAACGGCAGCAAGGAGATAGGTCTAAAACTAGTAGGATCTCCTGGGTCCAGAGAAGGCTTCTTTAGTAGTGGAGTGACCACTGCCAGCTTCCATGCTTCAGGCACCACCCCTTCCTCCAAGGATGGGCAGCATATTTGCCACATCCGAGGAAGCAGTGCCTGTGCATGCTCTTTCCAGATCTTGTTAGGTAGGGGGTCTAACGGAGACCCTGAGCTCACATTCTGTGCACAGCTGTTAAACAACTCGTCTGTAAGGGGTGTAAAGTGCTCCAATTAAGTTACCGCCCCTGGTTCTTCCAAAGACATATGTCCATGAATGTTTTGGAGGGAGGGGTCACACGAAGTTAGCCCCCCTACAATTTTTGAGATTTTCTCCTCAAAATGGGAGGCAATTTTATCGCATAACGCCTGCGAGGCAACCACTTTCTTTCCTAGACTAGTGGGGTGGAGAGGTCTCTAACGGTCTTAAAGAGAGCTCTGGCGCTATTTGATACTGACATAATGGTGTTGGTGAAGAAGTCCGCCTTGGCCTTAGCAATCAGCTCTTTATACTGAGCTAGCACCCTTCTGAGAGCCACTTTATCATGCTCAGCATAGTGCCTGCGCCATTTCCTCTCTGCCTGCCGACAGGACCTACGTGTATTACTCAGCTCTTCAGTATACCACGGTGCGGAATGTTTTATTCTGGCCTTCAAGCGCTTCAAAGGCGCATGCCGATCTAATACTTCATGGATGTAGTTGTGGTACAGGCGGTAGTTCGTACCCACTGACTCGTGAGGGTCAAAGGGAGGCAGGTTTTGAAAGAATGGCTCTGCCCTACTTTTCATAAGTTTTGCCCAGTCTCTCCCCATGCGATATGTTACAGGAGGCAGTCCAGTTGTTTTTCCTCCAGGTATTCGAATCCGAAACTGGATCAGCGAGTGGTCGGTCCAAGTCTGAGGTAGAATATTAACCACCTCGGTTTCAGTACAGTCAGCAAACAGAAGATCCAAAATTTGCCCTCCTTGATGGGTGGGTTGCTGGACCAGCTGATGCAGGTTACAGCTCTCACAGGTTTCCCTGAGATCTCCTAAATGGCTATCTAAAATACCATTCTCCCACAGATTGAAATCACCCAGAAGCAGCATTCTAGAATGGGTCAGTGACTGGGCCGCAATGACATCCAGGAGTGCCTGGTACTGAGTGTTAGAGCTTGGGGGTCTATAAGCGACCATCCCAGTAAGGAGCCTCCCCCTCTGTTCTTGTAGGGAGAATCCTAATAGCTCAATGTCCGCGACCTCATCAACCTTAAACGGGGAAAAGTCCCAGGTGTCCTTAAACATCACCCCGACCCCTCCACCTCTCCCCGTTGCTCTAGGCTTATGAAAAATCTTATAGCCCTCCGGGCAGGCGAGCCCCGGTTCCACCAAAGATTCATTACTACACCACGTCTCCGTAAGAAATAGCACATCCAGTTCCAGATCTTCCACCAAATTTAAGACTTCCTGATGATGTTTGGCCAGGGAGCGGCAGTTAAGCAGACCACACTCAAGAACCGGGCTAGGCTGCAGCGCCTCAATACCCTTCTCCCCCCTACTGACCTTGTTCCTAATATCTAGTAGCTGTTCCTTTGTGTATTTAAGTGGACTTTGGCCGACACGGGCAGCGTGGCTGGCGCTGGGTGCGGTCGAGGCGCGGACGGGCGCAGACGGGCTTGCCTCTGGCGCGCGCACTGCGCGCTCGCATGGCCCCTCCTAAAATAGAGGACCAGCTGCAGCGGTTCAACCACTAGAGAGCCAACCAAAATGGCGACGCTCAGGTGGCGACCGGGAGTGAGGAGAAAGTCTTCTCGACTTCTCGAGGGGAAGAATCCAGTGCTCTATCCCTCGCAAAATGCGGGAGTGAGGGGAAGTTTTATAGTGCGGGTAAGTGCAGTTTTTAAAAGGTCTATTACGATTCCCTGAATCCCCTCCCTTCAGCTCATCCAAACCCCAGGTTGGTAATACATGTTATTGTTCTCATTAGGTTTATGAGATCAACGGGCCTCTGGTGGCGCTTTCCACCCAGACACTTGCTGAAAGCACATGAAATGGCAAGCTAAAACTGTGTGGGAGGGCATGTTCAATAACATACAGGAAGTGGTGCAAAAACAATGTTTTTCACAAGCCCTTCCCCCAAAACTGTAACCAGGAGCAGTCTTCTCTCTTGGAATTACTGCTGCTGGTGAATTGGTAACTCATGTGAGGGTGCTAGAGAAAACCTACTTTTGTTTAATGTTTTACTTTGTCCACAAAACGTTTAACTTTCAACCTCATTCATCATCATACTGTCCCTTAGATCATAGCTGTATTTCACGGACATTACTAACCCTAATGTGTACACAATGTAACATGCACCACCAAAACATTTCATGCCCTTTGTCCACTTGCATGGCGGCATTTCAAAGTGTCCAACACACTCTATAGGAATCATTGGAATACATAAATAATGCTCTCATTGTTCTAATGTGCTGTTTCTTCGTGCATGTGTCATAAAACCATTCAAAAAGCGAGTCCGGTTGGTTTGCTTTTTCCTGAAATAAGGAGGATCTGTGCAGGGTGCTGTACGTTGCGTTTGCACAGGGAAACCCAGTGAGCAGAGGAACCTGATGAAATTGTGATATGCCATTTTTTGGATTTACTTTTGTATCCAAAAGATGTGAGAATACATTCCAAATACATGTATTTTTTTTAAAGTGGCACGAAATTTATTTCTACTATTTGACAGCTTTTCTCCCAAGTCATTACGAGAAAATGTCCCGGTCGGGAAATTCCTACGAGTGCCAAGGAACTGCTCTGAAACTGAGAAACTTGAGGAACACTGGAATGTATTAAAACAACAACTTACAAACAGACAATTCCCTGATAGGCGAATTAATGATGCGAGGAAGAGAGTGTGAAATGACAACAGAGATGCTCTTTTGGAGACCCACCAAGGTTCCAAAGAAGACAGACTAGTCTGTGGGAGTACTTTTAGTAGTATGTCGACCACCGTCCAAAAAATATTTTGACGAACTGGTACATTTTGAATGCTTGTGAATTTGACATAAAGCAACCTATGTTTGCTTTCAGAAACACACAGAATTTTAAAGACATCCTAGAATACACCAGACCCAAAAAATGCACAGACAACTTTATGGGCTTTACCAAAAGTGACTGGGCATTTTCTCTGTGGCTCTTGTTTAATATGTAACTGATAACATCAGCAACATCAATCGATTTTGTTTTGAATACACCTGGGATTTGAGACCACACTTCAACTGTAATAGTAGTGGAGTGATATACCTCATAGGATGCCCCTAAGGTCACCCTTATGTGGGGATGACCACTAGAAAAGTGAAACAGCGTACCATGGAACATCGCAGTACCATTCGCTCGCAGTGTAACAATAGGAAATTAACCAGCCATTACCTCCCAGAAGTACATTCCGAAGATGACCTATTCTGGACGTTGATTGACAAACCCATCTCATTGAATCCTTTAGAAGATTTAGAACAATGTCTTTTTCATAAGGATCAGTTATGTGTCTTCAGACTACACAGTCACCTCGTTGGCCTGAATGAGGATATTCCATGGTTGAGCCTATGTAAAGCAAAATTATACCGTCTCTGCTTGTACTGACCCTTGTTTCAAATCTCAAGTTGAATAATAATCTAATGATTTTTAGAGCCTGTCAATTAAGACGCAATTCATATTTGTAAATGGTTTGAGGAGTAGTTGATGGACATCAAAAGCCTTTATTATAGGACCATTTCTTCTTTAAAACAGTCAAAAATTAGTTTGTGATTATTAGTAAGCACACTAAGGGGGATATTCAAAAGGATCTATCTCCGATTTAACGGCACTTTAGTGCAGCCAGAGTCGTGATAAATTTACCTCCCCATTTACAAGCTGGTGCAAAAAGCCCACATCACCAGTTTACCCGCGATAGCAGCCGCAAAAAACATTGCCACCGATGACCCCCACAACTATCGCTAATGGGATGCAGAGTAGGTGTTACAGTGCCAAAAGCCGCGACAACACCACTCCACAACATTCACAATGACCAGACAGAACTGTGATAAGAACACAAAACAGACGATAAGGCGCGTTAGCAGCAGGAAAATAAAACCTGCTCTGACCTGGTGCAAACTCGGACCACAGCCTGCACCACAAAAGGAAGCACAGCCCACAGTCACATCGGAAGGGCAACAGATGCACCCGGGCAACTGAACATGCAGCCCGGAGGCCCAAAAGGGCAAAAACACCCGCCATCACCACCCCAGGACCCTCCATCCCTGGCACCCCCCGACAAAAGACATGCCACATTTTAAAAGATTTCACAACCTCTACAAGTCTACCTACCATACCCGTGTCTCAAGATTGGGCCGATTCGTTGTCAAATTTTTTCGAAGAAAAAATTATGACTATTCAAAAGACTTTTCCCCCTATACCCAACGATAGTCACCTAATAGAACGACCCTGTTTTTTTATCAAATCCATCGGGCCTTCTAGTTAAATTTATCGAATGCGATCAAAAAACTGTTACCTCAGCTATGCAGAAAATAAAGTCCGCCTCCCCGGCTGACACTATTCCTGCTAAATATTTCTCCATAATAGCACCCACTGTCCTTGACAGTCGGATTGCACTTTTCAACCAATCTTTGGCTGACGCTGTGTTCCCTTCTGTTTGGAAGGTAGCTAGTGTCAGACCAATTTTAAAGAAACCAAACGCGGACCCTAAGGTACTTTTGAATTATCGTCTTATTTCACTGCTCCCATATTTTGGAAAAATACTGAAATCCATCATAAATCAGCAACTGGTGGGCCATCTGGAGAGGTATGAACTTCTGGACCCCTCTCAATCCGGTTTTCGGCAGCACATAGTACAGAAACGGCATTGGTCGAGGTCACCGACAACATCAGACTAACCCTTGACAAACACCAATCTGCTGTGCTTGTCCTGCTCGACCTTTCCGCGGCTTTCGACACCATCTCCCATAAGATTCAGGAGCAAAGATTATGGGAGGTTGGTGTCAGGGGAAATGCTTTGAGGTGGTTCATCAGCTACCTATCTGAGCGCACCACTGCTGTCCAGTTGGGAAACTTTGTTTCCTGTGCGAGGCCAGTGAAAATGGGAGTTCCTCAGGGTTCCATTTTAAGCCCGACTCTCTTCAACCTTTATATGACCCCTTTAGCTGAAGTAATTAGATCACACGGGTTTGATGTCATATCCTATGCGGATGACACGCAGATTCTGGTCACTTTCGGTCCTGACCCAAGTGATACTAAAAAGCATTTTAAGGACTGTCTTATCTGTGTTGACGAATGGATGAGATCAAACCATCTTCAGCTAAATGGGGCCAAATCAGAGATCGTGCTCTTTGGAAAAGCCAGCAACTATTGGTCACAGGACTGGTGGCCTTCTGAGCTCGGAATCTGTCCTGTTCCAAAGAAAACAGTCCGAAATCTGGGCTTTCAGATAGATGACTGCCTATCTATGCGCAGCCATGTTAAGCATATTATAGGGACCTGCTTTGGCGTCATGCGCAGTCTCAGAAAGGTTTTTAGATGGCTCCCCATGGAGGCGCGTAAACCCCTGACTCAAGGACTGATCACAAACAGAATAGACTATGGCAATGCCCTATTGTTATCCACAAATGAAGACCTCACTGACAAACTCCAGGTTCTACAGAACACTGCTGCAAGACTGGTCCTGGACCGTCCATACAGATCACCTTCGGCGGCCTGTTTGAATACCCTCCATTGGCTCCCGATTAAAAAACGAATCCACTTTAAAGTATTATGTCTTACACATAAGTCTATTTATGGAACTGGTCCAAAATACTGGCGAAAAAAGTTGCAATGGTATCATCCGGCTAGAAGGCTGCGTTCTAGTGATGCGGCATTACTAACTCTGCTAAGAATCAACACCGTCAGACAAGGAGGTCGTTCATTTTCCTTTCTTGCACCGACTCTTTGGAATAAACTGCCTTTCCATCTACGTACCATAAAAGAACATGGTAGTTTTCGTAAACAGCTGAAAACCTGGCTATATGTTAATTAGCCTGGTCTTTGCCCTCTTGAGCAGTCTGCAGCGCCATGAGACTCTTGCCGAGTGATATGTTGCGCTATATAAATTTTCCTTTGATTTGATTTGAACACCATGCAGCCCCGCTCCGCAGGCCACCTGGTCTCACATTTGGTGCTAGGTCTTGATTACTCCAAGGCATAGGACATACCAGTGCGCCCGGCATCATCGCAGGCTGCACACCCGCCCAGCCCAATGGGTGCCACTAACTCTGGAACCCCGGAAGTGACGCCACGTGGCGGTAGGCCCGCGCAGCCCGCTGGCACTGGCCTACACTGCGGTCCAGCAGGCACACAAAACCTGAGCTGTCCGGACCGCTGGGATGGGGCATGATCGCAGGCTGCACACCCGCTCAGCAGCTTAAGGTGCCACTGACTCAGTGCACCCAAAGTCATCGTCCAGTGGTGGGGTGCCTGTGCCGGCCGCAATGCTCCGGGTGCCACTAACTCTGTGCAACACCAGTCAGCGCCACGTGGTGGTAGGCCCATGCTGGCCACAAGGCCTCAGGTACCACTAACCCTGTGCAACACCAGTCAGCGCCACGTGGTGGTAGGCCCATGCCGGCCGCTAAGCCTCGGGTGCCACTAACCCTGTACAACGCCAGTCAGCACTACGTGGTGGTAGACCAATGCGGGCCGCAAGGTCTCGGGTGCCACTAAGCCTGTGCGCTACACCTCATGTGGCCTTTATGATTGAGAACTGTGGAGCGTCCGTCATCCTGTCAACACTGGCAGAGGGGAATGAGACGTCGTCAGCCCCTTATGTTGGCGGAGTCACATGACCTGTGACGCCTGTGCCAGATGGGTGTGGTGTGCATGCAAACCTGCCCTCAGGGAGTGGCTGTGACATGCGGACAACTAGACCAGTGACCTGCACACCACCAGCATGTACGCCTGCATCGGGTAGCAATGAGGGCCGCCCTCGGAGCATAAGCGGGGTGGTCTGGCCTGCTGTACGCCGGACCAGCGCAGGGACTGCAACATTGACTCGTGGGCTCTGGGCGTGGTTCAGTCCATGTCCGGACATGGAAGTGACTGATGCGTGTGTCCCTGTTTTAGTGTTCACGGGACCCGGTACACAATATGCAATGTGGCAACCTCTGACTGGCATCCCACAGGATGAGCAAAATTGACGCAAGGGAAATCACTGTCCCTACATTCATCCACACATTCATACGTGAATGATGAAAGACATGACACAGCAGTGCGTCACTGGATGTTTATTGCACATCCAGTGCAGTTCTGCAGCTGGAGCATACAGGGCAATGCCGAGCACACTACACAATATGGGCCCGTGTTGGGCCAGCCAGAGTCCATCCGGGTATGACAAATACTGCAGAAGAGGGAGAGTACAGTCCGCAGCCGTGTCATTGGTCATCAAGCAGGATATGGCAGTCCATGTCGCTGTCCAAGGTGAGTGCATCGGAGGTCAGTGGACTGTCATGAGGCCATGTGCGGCACCAAGCAGGAACAAGCCAGGTGGTGAAAATGAATGCTAGTGCCTCCTGATCACAAACCCATCCACGTCCTAGTCCATGGATGTGTGCTCTGCCCCACTTGTGGGTGTTGCATTACCGGCTGAGGCACTGTGTGCCGCTGACAGATCAGGTGGCGGAATGGATACGTCTGCCACACTGTGAAGCAATGGCACACCAGGGGGCGGAGATGTGGATGGTGTGGGGGCAGCAGCATTCATCTGCGCCACTCCTTGTGGTAGCAATGCCATGATGATGATCTGCAGGGAATGGTAGATCCCAGCTACATTTTGCTGATGATGGCTGCCATCCTTTCCGCCTCCATCCACACAATGTCCTCCATTAGCCTCCGCATGTGTGCCAGCTCACGGCTGGTATCGTTGGTGCCCCTCTGAGCAGACAGGTGTTCTTCTCTCTGCGTCAGGCCCCAGCAATGTCAGTCAGGGCTCGTTGGAGGCCATGGAGTGGACCTAAAAACCCATAGATGGCGTCCAGTTTGGTGGCCATGAGGTCGAACCCCACCCGCACCTGCTCAGCCGTGTCCCTCTGGGCCTCCAGCACACGGTCTTGGAAGGGCATGTGTTGTTCCTGGGGGTCTTGGGAGACTGCTGGGGCCGTGGGTGCCTCCTACTGGGTGGTTTGGGTGGTGGGTGGGGTCTCCTCAATGCAGCTGGTCAGCCTTGATCCTGGAGGTGAGTCGCGGATGATGTCAATGATGTCTAGGAGGGCTTGTGCATCGATGCTGGGGTTGTCCTTCTCATCATCAGTGAAGAGTGGCTAGGACTGCTCTGCAGGGGGTGTTGACGGTGGCCCTGCAATGTGAAGGGGAGATGGTGTATTGCAATGTGTCCACATGTATGTAGCCGCATGGTACATGTTAACATTCAGACAGCATGGTATTGTACATTGTGACAGTCTATAGATCTGGGCGATGACCCAGAGTCATTGAGGGTGTGCACTGTGCTGTGCTTGGTTGTGCATGTGTGCCATCGTGGCCCTCTCCACCCATCCCCCAGTACCTGGTGGTCACTCACCCTGTTGCGGTTGTGTTGTGTCTTGTCGAGCAGTGTCCGGTCCCCCGACTCCGGCCACAGTATCCACACTGATGACTGTCGACACAAGCTCCTCCATGTCATCCAGCACGAGCTGTGGTGCTGGACCCCCACATCCAGTCTGCATTTCTGCCTTCTGGTTGGCTGCGAGTTTCTCCTTGGTCTTTCTCTTGATGTCATTCCATCGCCTCTTGACCTCGTCCATTGTCCTCTTGTGCTCTCTGACGGTATTCACCTTCTCAATGATGTCCCGCCATATTCCAGTTTTGGTGCCCAATGACACGTTGGAGGTGACGAACAGTTGTTGGTGGTGTTCCATCACCTCCGTGACTAAGATCCTGTTCGCCTGCGGACTGAACTTCGTCTTCCTCTTCTTCTTGTCCTTGCCCTTCCCTGTCCCCAAGGTCCCGGGCTGGTCGTCCGGGGTACTTGTGGTGTTGCGCTCGTCCTCTGTGCCTGCTCCGGCTGCCTCCATGGTGCTTGGGTGTTGGTCAGTTTGTGTTTGGGTGTTTTTTCTACTTTTATGGTGATTTTTCCCACCTGCCAGGTGTGTGTTGCAGGCCTGGCGCTGCTTATCACTGATTTCCTCATCGCGCTTTGGCCCATCGTAGGTTTTTTGGTGTTGGGGTATGTGTTTTTATCTCCGTCGATGTGTTGTATCGCGGGCATTGGCCGCGGTTTCGGCAAACTATTGCATGGGGCCACCTTGTTGTGAATTCCATGTTGACACGGGGTTGTTTTTCCGCGATAGGTTCCGATGTTGAGATTTGCGTTACGCTACTCTTGTGGTAGTTATCACACGTTCTTGTGAATATCCCCCTATGTTTTTCCACATATGAAGATGAATTTCCAAATATTCATGGTGGAAGATTAGAGAATGTTTTCCCCTTTAAATACACTCATTTTTTCATTTACCAAATATCTATTTGCTTGCAAACAATGAAAGAGCCACCTAACTGGTGCTATTGTTCGCCTGTAGTATTGCATTATGTCAAATTGTCTTTTTGATCAGTAGTATGCACACAAGACTTCTGAATATATGAAGAGTCACTTTCCAAATGCTTACAGTTTGGATTAGAGAATGATTACACCTCTAAATAAGTCTTAAACTTTTTGTAATGCTTTGTACTAGCGCTGAAATAGCCATTTAAATGGGGCTATTGTTCACCTGTAGTACTGAACCACAATGGCCATTATTTTTGGACACCTCGTAATCAGGATTTGTTCGACTACGTAACTGTGGTTAGATACTTCCTGTCTGTAGTATGAGACTACAATTCCCATGGTCCAAAAGTGTCATACATTCTAGGCACATGCAAAGATGTTGATGCGGCCCGTCATCTTTGACAATTAATCATTAGTCAGTCCTCCAAATTACAAATCCCATAATCCCCATGTGTGATGTACTTCAGACGCATGTGGGGTAACCCCAGTGAACAGGAAAATATATTAAAAATGCATGTTGGCATCACCACAGTCTCTTCGCCTAAATGGACAAGGAGAGCAGCTCTGAATTGATGAGTGAAGATCCGACATTTGCAATGTTGAAGAGCCTAAACTTACATATTGTAATTGCTCTGTTAATGCCCAGTAAATGAGGCTTGAGTTGTAGCCAAACACCGGACTAGATAGCAGGTAAGCATTGTTTTTGCATTTTTTATTCATGATTTATAGAAGCAAGGTGATGGGGCTGTTTTCACCTATAGAAATCACACTCTTAATGTCACCATCTTCCATAATTGCAATTTTAATGATTATGTTTATTGTCTATAACTCTTGATTTAGGTGCTGTGCATAGTGAACTCCTTAGAATTACCACTAGGATTGCTTTTATAAGAATATAGCCATTAATATTTCACTTACTTTTGATTATTTGGGCACTTTATAGCAGAGTAACTACATAACTGTCCTGACAAAAGCCTGGAACCCCTTGAAGGGGTCCTGAAATAGGGCAGAATCATGCCAAATGAACTTTGAGAGGAGTGACGATCTCACTCCCCTTGGTTTTTAGGTCTCGCCTGACCCAGCGCATGCGCTGGTCTGGCGAGACTTTTTGAGAGGGCTCCAAAAAGTGCTACCAGGCCAGCCTAGAGCTACAGTGCATGTGCGTGGGCGCGTGCGCTGCGTTTTACCGCAATTACTTTAACTTTCGCGGCCGCAAGGCCGTTTTGATGTTGATCACGATCGCAAATCGCGATCACTCTCACTTTCGCGGCCGCAAGGCCGCTTGGCATAGCCAATAAGTCTCGATTTTGGGACCTTATAAGTATTTAGTTACGCAACTGTTGCATGGCTAAACACTTATAAGGTCCCAAAGGCGAGACCTATTGGCTATGCCAATGCTTGTTTAAATGTGCCACCTGGGGACTGACAATAAAGTTATTGGTCCGTCAGTAGGCATTTTTAAATGTACCTTATTCACTGTTGCACTCTGTACGTCGATTCATCCTACCCACACCTGTCTTCTAGAAAGGGACCCCATTCTACTATAACAAAATAAAACTCTAAGAGGCCTTTCCGTGGACTCTTCCGTAGAAACCCGCACCACAAAATTCCACTCATGGTGTGAGGAGAGGCCCTGTGTTGAAGCCACAGGGTGGGTGAGGGGTCTTGAAAAGAAAAATGTTCAGGAGGTAAAGGATTTCGGCTGCAACAACGAAAGACTGTTTCTAAGCACCACATGACTGACTGCATCCTTTTGTGTGTTGTAATTTGATGTTCTTGGGGAGTCCATGCATGTTTTTGTCAAAAAACCTTCCCTTGACCCTTTTGAGTTGTGAGTTACCAGAGCGGGATTTGCTAGGTAGGTGGGACCGGGTGACAGATGCCCTCCATCTGTCTGCCAGTCTGTGGTACATTTCTACTATTTGTGAAACAATAAAAAGAAGCCACAGGCTGCCAGAGCACACATTCTGAACTCATGTATGTAAAAGTGCTCCCTTTGTGTAAAACCGTTAATAAATGCCTCTCAAAATAGGGATATAAACTGTTGTACTGAAGTGAAATGCTCCTGCATGTTAAAAGCATACCAAAGAGCACTTTTAAATATATGAGTTCAGGATACACATATGCAACTAGCTTCTACTTTACTTATGGAAGTTTCATGAAAAAAAGGTTTTGTGGAAGAATCTTGTTATGAAAACTCTTTGTGGGGGATTTTTCGCACCAGTAGCGACTTTTAAATGGATTTATATGCACCCATTTTAGCTGCTTTTTTCCTCTGTTTTCATTTACTTTGAATATTTTGCAAAGGGTTTTCTCCTATGTTTGAAGCCATTTTTCTCTAGCATATAGCTTTTTCTGACATTCCCTTTGAACAGTGGAAATGTTGCTATGTATGTCCAAAGTTTAACACTTTGCCTGCAAAATAATTAATTTCTCAAACTTGGCTGATCCCTTAGATTAGCAATTTACCTCAAATCTGCTTATCAAAGTATGGTTAAAAAAAGGTTTTCTGCGACATTGTCTTTGCAAAAATTATCATGCTGAGAATTCTCTCACTGACTAAAAATGAAAGCTGTGCACCATGGAGAGCTTACACTCCACATTTAGGGTCTGATTTATAGGAAATGACGCATTGCTGTGGTAAGGCATCAAAGCTCTAGAAAAAGGTGCTCTGCGGTGCAAAATTTTCGAACGCCTTGGATGCGTCATAATTAAAGTATTGCATAGCACGACGTAAGTTCCCATGATGCATCAAAATGACACTTCCGTGGGATGGTTGCTGCAGAGAACTGTTGCATGTGCAGCCAAAGTTACGCTGGGCTGCTTCGTGGGACGTATAGGAATGCGAACCATCCTAGTGTGACATTTAGGTGCATCATGCATCACAAATCCCTTTGAAAAAATGTATCCCACACCCCAAAACAGAACGATGGAGCAGGCAGCAGCAGCCAGGTCACCAACCCCAACTACCCCAGTACCAGCTAGGATATCCAGACTGACCCCCTGGGAAAGAGGAAGAGCAATTCTAGTGAGGAGGAAATCAAATACTGGTAATAGAGGTGGCAAAGAAGGCAGAAAGCCCTTCTGGTGTGATCTCCTCCCGTAACCAATTTTCCAGATAATCTACAATGCTGGAGCCTTCGCTTTTTTCTGGCAAACCCACTGCCCTAATGTTATTGAAACGGGATCGGTTTTCGCCATCCCCAGCCATCAGTTCAAGTGTGTGTATTTTAGACTCCATTTTAGTCATCTTCTCTGTAGTCGAAATGAGTGTTAGCGCCATGTCTGCTACTGTTCACTCAGTTGCGGTGGCTCTTTACACAAGGTGCCTATGATCATCGTGCAAGAATCCCAGATCAGATCGTAGGGTATCTATTTTTGTCTCCAACGCCTCCTGGGAGGATGTGATGGCCAATATAAAATCTTGCAGTGTGAGGCTCCCAGCTGCCCCAAGCATTTGCGATATTGGTTCCGAGCCATTTAGAGGTCCCATTATACTTTCAGGGTCTTGGCCTTTTCTGCTGGTAGTTTTGCCCATGGTCGGGGCAGGACAGGTCAGGCCACATAGATCGTGGCACCAAGAGCCATTAGCAAGATATGCTTAGGATATTTGGTAGCGCAGGATAGACACCAGCCACAGGATGCCTCTATGAGTTAAAGGGTAGGGTGGTGTATGCAGCATACACTACTGGTGAGTGGCACCGTTGTGGAGTGCAGGGGGGCCCAAGCACAGGAGATGTTCACTTCACAGTCAGTCTAAGATGGGTGCCTCACATCTCTCCCTCGGAGCTACCCAGATATAAATCAGGGTGCCATCACCACTCGTTACAGCTCAACTCCCTATGCCTTTCACCGGTCTCATTCAGTAGGCATTCAGGTCGGGCCGTGACTCTCAGGCCCACACAAGGGTATGGGACAGCCCCCAAGTTTCTACTGGGCTTGTGGTCCCCCTCAGAATCTCCACCAATGTGCAGATGCTTCCAGCACCCAAGGCAGGGCAGAGGGATCTGGCTGAGGCAGACTGGCGGTATCTGGGCAGTTGGTCCACATGCGCAAAGGGGAGTAGTAGTCCCCAGCACCACCACCCTCTCACAAGGTTTGTCCAGAGACAGCACAGCAGAGCCCTGCTATCAATCCCAGCGCAGCCACAGTGAGGGTGCCTGCTGATATGCAGACCGAGAGGCCCAGTCCTGAAGACTTACCCCGCCATGTTCCCCACATGGTGATGCAGCCCAATTCGTCTTCTCCCAACCCTGTGCAGGTAGGTAAGCTATGCAGGCAATGGTTCTCTGGCCCACACAGAGATGTCAGTCTGCCCACAGTTCCAGTCCTGACAAGAGGCCCACCCAGGGCCCCCGCTGAGGAACAGGTATTTCCAGTGCTTTGGGGCAGAGCAGTGGGTCCCAGTCACTCCAGGCAAGGTAGTTCAGAGGGAGTGAGTCAGCGGGCTCTCACAGCAGAGTCAAGATTGCTGGTCTCCTTTGGAGCAGTGGGGCGGGGGTCCAGGGCATTACCTGCACCTACTACCCTATCTGCTTCAGTCGTTCGCTCTCAGAGTGGGCCCACTAACGACAGATCCAGTCACTGCCCCCAGGTGCAGATCAGTAAGGGTGCCCTCTCATTTATGAGCGATAGGCGCAGTCCTACTTTCTGTCTCTGCCCCACTCCCCACAATTCAGCGATGTCTGGTCCTCCCCTGACACTTATTTGTGGGTCGGGCACCCACCAACGTACAGGCCGATAGGCCTAGCCCTACGGTCTGAACCCCGCCTTGCCCCCTGAGGCCTTCAGAACTTCATGTCCCCAGGCTCAACAGGTAGGGGCTCGGGTGGGACGTCTCACGGCAGCCCCTCATCTCCAGTCCTCAGTGCCCCCAAAGGCTGCACCCAATACTCCACCACACTGCCAGTAGAATCAGTGCAGCACGAGGGTAGTGCTTTTTCACAGGCTCGCCACTCACTAGCTCCTCGCCTTCTGTCCCCCTCTCAGGTCCTATCAACAGCAGGTAGAACCTTATCAGGTTCAGTGGGCAAAAGATTCCAAGGCTCCAGTCATCATTACGATCTGGACTCTCGCCGCTCATACACGTCTGGGACGCAGTTATCCAAGGCATGGCACTATTCTGGGCTATGGCTGTTAGGCCATCGCTGCCATCTTGGATATCTGCCTTTCAGCCTGGCTGCAGCAAAGGCAGTAATCAATAGATTTCGAGCCCATTCCGCATCATCGATGCCAGTGCCGGATTTCTCAGCAAACGGGCTTGGGGAGGGATGTTTCTGGGATCCCTGGCTAGTCAGATAATGCAGGATGACACTGGATGGGGCTCTAAACAAAGCTGCTCACTCCATCTGTGTCAGGGATATCCCCCATCACAAGCACCCTAGAGGGAGTCCGTAAGTGCCTCAGTCGCAATAAGGACACATTTGAGGCAATAAAATCCCCCTACCCTCCATTCCACAGATTAGAATAGTCCTTGGCTGACATCACTGGTGTCATGAGGCAGAGGCAAGAATAACAGCCCTGCCGATGTGACACCAGTGAGGTTGCCACCCAACTGGGGGCTAGCCGCACCATCCTTAAATCTATAGAGCAGAGCAATGTGTGCCTTGCATCGCAACATTGTTGCTGTGCTGACAAGCCAGCTGCCCCTTTTCTGCACTGTGCTGGCTTCCTTGGTGGCACAGGCAGATAATGCTGGGTGCAAGGGGGACACATCTTCAGCTTCTGATGTATGTGTGCCTCAGATGCCTCCTGCACAAACAACACCACGCTCAGGGGAGGCGCAACACACATCAGAGAAGGAAGAGGAAGATTAACAATTTCTGGTGGAGATTTTCCCTGTAAAATTTGTCAGTGGCTCTTAGCCAGTTTCACTTGGACCTATGATAATAATCATACAATTAAACTTCTCAGCTGGTACTGTCTTCTTTTTGTATGCCTACCTGTTAATGTGATCCATTTGTGGACTGTCGATGAAACCTACCTTCCCTAATGGCAATTTGGACCTGCTCCTCACTGGAATACTCCTCTCCTCCATCTGCCACATGACATGTATCGCCCCCTGGACTCTGTCTGGACAACCTATGGCTGTCAAACAATGTTGGGGTTGTTGCTGCAAGAACTGATACTGTGAATCAGCCTATGAACACACCTGTAAATAAATGCACTACCTTGAGCCTGCGTGTTGCGTGTCTATTGAAGAAAGGACTAAATAGACCATGGTGGATGTGCAGACCCAAAAGGCACTTCCTACCCTCTCAAGGAAATTGAGTTACAGTCCCTATCACATTCTCTTGTTGGACGAGGTCAAGCATCATGGACCTCCCCTGCCATGGCATTCTGTTGCAAATCCTGTTGATCTATTGAATGTCATGGAGTGACAATAAGCATCAGTACCTTGAGCGCCACACAGTGAAATAGGCCAACTAATCACACAATTGGAGTACTGCACAAATTGGTTTCTGTGAAGCGGGTGAGCTACTAACACATGCTCACATATCCACAGTTAGCTCAGTTATCATGACAATGGCATCATGCAGATATGTCAGCCTCAATGCTTACATTGAAAATATCCAATGTGTACTATCATAATGCATGCACTGACAATATGCTGCTAATAGTGGCTAGACTCCTTCTGTATAGCATCATATTTTGCCACTCAATCATGTAGAAGCTCAGTGCTACACCTTGGATGTCATTAAGAATGAAGTACTACTACTAAGAATTTAGGGTCCAGTGTCAAATGTTAAATGGTTTAGTGATGCACCCTGGGATACGTTGTGGCATTGTGTCTCTTTGGCCCTGAGAACCCACACATGCATTGAGTGTGAGTGTAACCACACAAGATATCAGTTGCACCATCTACACACTTAACAATAAAGAGCGGCCAGAGTACTGACCCTGGAACCAGGATACACATCACTAGGCTAAAAGGAAACATCACAAAATTATGAATTCTAACTTATCGAGTAGTTGCGCAAATCAAAATGCAGGAATTGCCACATTTACTCAATGCCAAGGATGAAAGACATTTCGGGGCAAGTGGAGGCCACTTTCATGGATAGAAACCAGCAAACAACAATTATGTACTAGTACAATGCTACAAAGGTGAGTGCCTAGGTGCCAATACCAGTGTGTGTTCCAACACAGCCATGAATTGGTACCATAGGGTGACAGACCCATCCCTACTATACATGTAGCATAACGTACACACACAGTGCTACAGTAGGTGACTGTGTTGGGCTGTGCATCCATTCACACAAAGAGGACAACTTATAGTGCCCAAAGATTGCAGAAGATCCCTTAAGTGACTCAATTGTAAAAATTGACTGACTCACACAGTTACACATATCTACAAACGCTGCAAGGAATCCCAACATCATGTGTTTAAATCAAAGTAAGCAAATATGACAACTGGGCAATAAATCATTCCACAGTCGTGAAAGGAGAAAACGGTATTTTATATGACAAATTGTAATTGTTAGCAACTAAAACTACCTACCCTACACTAATTATCACTTTGTAATCAAAGCCTAAACTAACTTACTCTACCTAACTTACACTAACCTATCTTAACACTACCTTAACCTACCTAAACTTAGCTTAATATGCTACATATGTACCACAACAGACATTTTAACCATCAACCCCCACCCCTTATTACACATTTCTCAGCACAGCACAAAAGATAAACAAAACACATCCTAAACATACAATTCCTAAACATATAAATCTAAACAAATATATAATTGTTTGTATTTGTTTCCTAAACACACACTATATATCAACCCCCCACATAACTGAAAACATACCCATCTACACACACCTATAAAGTACTACCTATTAACATATTAAACAAACTCACACTACCTTAACCCCTTCCATGCGCATGATGGAACCACGCCGTCATGAGCCACGGGCGGCGTGTGCTCATGACGGCGTGGTTCCGTCATGCTGTGGCCGCTCCGCCCACGCGGCACTGATTCGTGAGTCGTGACAGAACCACGCTGCCATGAGTACAGCTCGCCCGTGACTCATGATGGAGTGGTTCTGTCACGAACATGGTGGTGCCGCGCTCACCGCGCACCCCCCCAGCGCCGCAGTGGAATTAGCGCCGCGGCCAAGGAGTTGACCTATACATATGTAAAGCCCAGTTTAGCCTATGCAAAAACTTTTGATACTACACAAACAACAGGTAACCAACTGGAGAAAGGGGAAAGCCTCAGGGAGAGTCAAAGTTGGCACTGATCTTCTCCATTGCATCCTGCAAGGTGAGCATTATGGCCCGCAGACTGGAGAGTTCCCCCTCAATGGCAGCCATCCTCAGTTTTCATTTCTGGAGGTCCTTCAGTGCCTGTGCTTCTAACATTAAGCATACAGCAGGGGTAGTGAGCAGGGCCTGTGTAGTTTGGGCTGGCTGTCCAGAGGATGGTCCTCGAAAGGCAACTGGGACTCCGTTTTGCTGATGTGACGCATCCTAAGGGGTCATTGCCTTAGATGGTCCTGGTTGCTCATGCATGCCTGACTTTAAGATACCAGCCGCCTTTCCTTCCTCATACAGTTTCCCCAACCTCTTGTATGTCTTTGCCACATGCCTGATGTAGCGTTAGAGCTCCAGCCTGATGTAGTGATTTTTGTCCTGAACCGCTGTCATATTGTCTGGTGAAGATAAAGAAAATATATGTACCAGCAAAAGCTGAACTTGTACATGATGTCAGCAATAATAGGCTCACATTGTCTGAATATCACATGTGGCATGTCCTCCCTAAACCACATTTTGGGAAAGAGGAATGAGCAATGTTCCTTCTAAACATATACTTCCCCCAATGTAACAAAGCAATGTCCTCATGTGCTGGCAGTGTAGGTATACGAAATGGCAGTGTCCACGCAATTAAACTTATAACCACATCAATCCAGAGACTGAGTTAGAAGCATGATGTGTTGTACATGGAATTGAACACATTGTCTACATATGGAATCCCTGGTGTTGCTTAGGCAGCATGCAACAGGGTATATTTTGTGGTCAATAACCAATGCGAAATGGGTTATGTCAAGCAAGTACAAGTAGTGTACCTCAGCATTGGTTAACTCATATGGCAAACACACAAATACACAAGGACACACACATTGCTGCTTTGGCTGACTCGGTGCCAGGTAATCAAAGCATAGATGGAGGATGGGTAGCCACCTCCTGTAGAAAAGACCTGTTGGACACCACCAATATTGACTCAGGGAAATATCAAGACACTAACACGTAGCTTGTGCTACACAGTTTCAGAAATGCCATGGTGACCTTACCATATTCTAGTGTCTGTCCACACATGTTAGCATGGCTGCTTTCCCCGATACAGATTAACAAAAGCATATCAATGTAATGAGTGTGTGCATGCATGCTGCAAATCTCATGTTTACAAGTACTTTGTGTTATATCTAGCAGGTAATCTTCCACAATGAATCAAGAGTGACAGGTCTGATGCTTGCCAGTAGGAGTAATGCCACTAGTAGGTGAGCAATGGAAAGGGTTGTATGCTGCCGACACAGTGCGGACCTGCAGGTGGTCCTTTCACCATTTCATCAAAATTGAAAATCTGCATTCAGAGACCTGGTTGCTACTTTAGCTGCCACATTACCTGTTGTGAGGGAAACGTGAAGGGAACGGACCCAGCAGCCGGGTGCTCTCCGCTCTTCGCACTCGGTCCTCATTGCCGTGAGGGGAATGGCCCAACTGCACTACCTTTCCCAGCATCCTCTGGCCATTGGCGCATGCAGTGACCGCACCAGGCAGGGCCGGAACACTACTTAGGCCGCCTGGTGCCACCGCAGCGCGGGATGCATTCAGAGACCTGGTTGCTACTTTAGCTGCCACATTACCTGTTGTGAGGGAAACGTGAAGGGAACGGACCCAGCAGCCGGGTGCTCTCCGCTCTTCGCACTCGGTCCTCATTGCCGTGAGGGGAACGGCCCAACTGCACTACCTTTCCCAGCATCCTCTGGCCATTGGCGCATGCAGTGACGACACCAGGCAGGCCGTTAGTGGCTGGGCCTGGGACTACCCTCTTGGGTTTTGTTTCTGTTGTCTAGCCAGGCCATTTCAGGGTTCATCTTGGTAGCTGGCACCATCTGTGGGGTACTTGGTCAGTGTTATTGTCACCTACACATAGCGCTGTCTTGTTGTGTTGACCCGCTCTAACATGAGTAAGAGGAAGGCCGAGGGTAGGATTGCGGGTACACTAGACGACTACCTAACAAGGGTTGAATTAGCAATTACTGATCATTGGATCCTACTATAGCTTTGCCTTGTGTTATGTCCACAACTGCTAATGACAACCCAATGGTGATCTGCCCAGGTTCCTGTTCACCGGGGGGTCCAGCAAGTGTTCCTTCCAGCTCCGGACACATCGACCCTAAACTGTCCAGTTGTGAGTCTAAGGAAGGGATTATAAATTCCATTCCGGATATCCACAGTGAACTATTTACAGGGCTCAAAAACTTTTTTATTAAAAGCATCCCAGCCACAGCCAAACCTATATGCCAGAGGGAAAACACGTGGTTTGATGCAGGCTGTAGAGAGTCACGCAAAGCACTGATTATAGCAATTAAATCTAGGCACCCGCCAACAATTAGGAGCTGTAGAGCAGCGTATAAATCCGCCCAAAGATTGGCAAAGTCAAACTGGGACGAATCACGCTGGCGTGAGCTACATGAGGCATGTGAGGGCAGAAACATGTCATTTTTGGCACCTCTTAAAATGGGGTAGGAACCCGCAGGCTATGATTCCGGCTAACCATGTCGAACCTGGTCAGTGGGTTAGTTATTTTGAAAACCAGTTTAAGTCCAGAGAGACGCCAAATAATTCCTCATGGCCATATAATGGAGCCGGAGTTTTAGAGTTTACCTCTACCGAGGTTGTGACAATTTTGAAATTACTCCAGAATGGTAAAGCCCCAGGACCTGACTGCATTCCAGCTGACTTATTCAAGCAGGAGCAGGATTTATGGGTCCCCTACTTAAAAACCTTGGCTAACGCTCTGGCTAGCGGAGCATCGGTTCCGGATTCTTGGTTTGGGGCAGAGATATTGCCAATCTATAAGAAAGGTGAACGCTCTGCCCCTGCCAACTACCGACCGATTAGTCTTATTGACGCGGCCCAAAAAATTACAGCACGTTTGTTGCTGGGTCGTATCATCAGCTGGATCTCTGAAAATGATATTTTAACGCCATTACAGGCAGGGTTCCGGACGCATGTTGGAACCATTGATCAAGCGTTTATGCTTTTATATTGGAAGGAAGTCCACTTAGGGGGGGAATGCTCTTTGCAGCCTTTGTGGATCTAAGGTCTGCATTTGATACGGTGCCAAGACCGAAATTGTGGGAAGTCCTCCGGGAGATGGGTATGCCGGTTGAACTATTGCGGTTTTTAGTTATGTTACATACACACACATATGCCCAGGTCCGATGGGGTAAACCAGGGGAGGTGACTGCGAGATTTGAAGTATCCAAAGGGGTCAGACAAGGGCGTGTACTGGCCCCTACCTTGTTTTCCCTGTTTATAAATGGAGTAACTAGATACTTTTCAAATTTCCCGACAGATGCACCTTCGATAGCTGGTATGAAAGTCCCCCTGCTCATGTTCGCGGACGATACCCTCCTTATTTCAAAAACCCGACAGGGGCTCCAGTTAGCCCTGTCTAGGTTTGAGCATTTCTGCCGCGAACATGAGCTTGAGGTTAATGTGACGAAGACCAAATTTATGGTCCTTCGTGACCCTCGCCCTGTCAAAGCCAGGGTCGTTATGGGTGGTGCAACGGTGGAACAGACCTCCACCTTTACTTACCTGGGGGTCACTTTTAGTGACAACTTAAGCTGGAGGCCCCAGATTGATTTGCTTAGCCTTAAGCATGCACAATTAGGTGGAGCTCTGCTTAAAGAACATAGACAATCCTGTACAAAACCCGTTGCACCGCTGATAAAAATCTATGGGTCTAAAATTCTCCCAGCTGTTATGTACGGTGCCGAATTATGGGGGTTTAGTAAATTAGATTCTTTGAGGGTGGCCCAAAACAATTTTCTGAGGTCACTAGTAGGGCTACCCCAATCTGCCCCACGTATCCCCCTTTTATACGATCTAGGATGTCAGCCTATCGAGGATATGGTCCGGTATAGGCCTCTGGCGTTCTGGCGTTGTCTATGGACTACCCCGGAGCTATCCCTTTATGCAAAGGCACTGTTAGAGGTAAAAGACCTGGGGGGCTCCCAAAGAATTAGCTGGCTGTCAGAAATTAAATTTATTTTGACTGATATGGGCATGGGCGAATTGTGGTCTAACCCTGAGTCGGCCGTCTTTCCCTCCCAAAAATTTTTTAGGGACACTTACTGGCAATGGTCATCATGTAAACGTCATGCTTCTCTGACTGGCAGCTCCTTGACTACAACTTATTTGACCATTAAGGACCAACCCTCTCTTGAGGCATATTGGGATGTAATAATCAAGCAGCAGGACCGGAAATTATATCACCAATTTAGAATTGGTACCCTTCCATTATGTTCCTTTACCTCAAGTTGGACCACTAAAGGCAATGATAAATGTCCAATTTGTAAGAATCTGGTTGAAACACTTGATCATTTTTATTTGTTTGTCCTGAATACCACCTACCTAGAAGAGCCTGGTTGCGGCCTGTGTGTCGTGAAATAGGTGTTAGATCAGCCCAGGCCACTAGAAGGATTCTTAAGACAGACATATCATCTCTTGTGGTTATTGGTCTAGCCAAATATATTAGCTGGGCATGGCTTTTACGGAGTAGGCGTAATAGCCTTAACTCCTTGGTCCCAACCACTAAAGTATAGTATTTCTCTTACTTTTGTGGAGTCTGTTTTAACCAATTTCAAGTCGCTGCTAACTGTATTGTTTAATATCTTTTTATCATTGTTTTTTAAATATGTTATTTTTTAAATGGTCTTTTATGTCTATGATGAAAAATTTCTTATTTCAACTTTTTAACTGTTCTGATATTAATATGTCTTTTAAGATGAAATATTCGAAATAAAGACTATTTTGACTTGGACTTGGAAAATCTCCCTGCACGGGTATCATCATTTCCCTGGAATAGGAAATTGGTATATGAGGCCATGAGTTAGGCATTTAAATGCTTCCATGTGTAGAGTGATGACAAGTGTCACTTGTACTCCTACCTATTCTGTCTGCACTGAGGTAGGATTCTTTACATCCTGTCAGGACCTAGTAGTTGATATGAAAATACCTTGCCATGTGGACAGCTACACTTGCAATGTGCATCAGACAGGGAGTCTTAAGATGAACCGTTCATGTACTGTAAATTGGTTACAGGTGACTAATTCTACCCCATACACATCACAATGTTACGAATATTATAGATCACACACCATCCTTACAGAGCTTCAAAAACTTTCTATTGACACGCATTGGTAGCATTGGGATCGCTGAAGGACTCCACCTCACCCCGGGTGTATGGCGCAGGACCACTTACATGACAAAAACACGATACATTGATTTATGAATTTTGAACATATACACAGTGTACATATGAAGCACAGTACAATGATATCGCAAATATTTGCTATGTTCAGCACCTTGGATACTTAGCACATGTCAAAGTTGATATGGATTAATAGTAGACTGATATACGTCATATGGAAGCTTTTAGGGACAATACAATATCTGACTAATCATGTCACTGGTGCACAGAGTTTTGTTTTATAGAGTATTTGGAGCTATTGTTTTTTGAAGTATATAGACTGCGGATCCAAGTTATTCACAGTATACACCTGTTGGATATCATTCATTGTTTTTTGAACCATTCGATTAGCTCTGGTCAAATTGTTTACCCTCTTTATTGTCTATGTATATCTAATGTATTTATGCTTTTGTGTGTTTTTTGACTTGCTTTGACATATATCTTCTTGAAAATTAAATATTACTTATGTACTATATCATGAAATAAATACTGTATTTGTATTTTATTTTTGTCTATATGTACTTTGTTATGTATTGTATTCTCCCCTGATCGTTATTTAAGGTTGTGGTTGTTATCGATTGGAGACGTGGCAACGTTCATCTATTATCATGCAGCAGGTGACATTCTCCTCCCTTGTTCTTAAGGGTGGAATCTTGCTTACTGGTGCACAGAGTGCAGAGTAGGCGCAAAACATCCTTCCTTGATAAATGGTGCAAAGGTGCATGCCTTTGATGGCTACATCAACATCAATCTTGGAAGGGCCTCCATCTGGAAGTTATTACAATGGCAGGAGTGTGCCCAACTCTATACATGTGCTGAACAATGCAGCACCCATCAGACGGTCAACATGATAGGTGAGAGTTTTTATCAGTTTGATTGTTAATTGTCACCTGAGCAGGGCATTTCAACATTAAACATTCCTGCTGTGTACAGGCTTGTATGTGTATTGAGGTCATGTATACAAATACATGCATGTGAAATTATTTGGTGTGACCCAAAAACCATGTCCAGCCAGTGGTGACAAAATGCGAGGGGGGGTCTCCTGTAACATACTTGGGAGTGGCCCTAATGCTCAGGATCCAGTCATGAGCTCTCAGGGCAAGGGCCCTCGCTCCCTGCACAGTGCCAGAGGGGGTCAACTGGACCTGTGGGCCTCCCCTGCTCTGTGGGGTCTGCAGGGGCTATTGTGACATCACTGTGAACTTTTCTCTGGAGCAAGTTGTTACCATTTGATAGATTTAGCCTGAATTATGGCATACAATCCCTCAAAATATCTCTTCCTTACTTTTGAGAAATAGATTACATAATATTTAGATATGCACACAACTACAAGCAGATGAGAAAGATATACTTACCAGTGCGGCCACCAATCTGCATGCCGAGGGGATCAAGTAGATTGGCCTCGCGGCTCACAACATCCACCCATCTGTGTTTTAGCTGATGTACGGTGCGGTCTATACCAAAGACCCTCATCATTTGCCACTGTACTCACTCCCACTGCTCCTTGCACTCCTTGTTGGGGTAGCCTTGGCTGACTCTACCACCCTTATCACATAGGGCACATAATGTGCCAGCAGCCAAAGCAGGCTCCCAAACTCTCCCTCCGACAGGTTGTTTGCTCTTCCCTTCCCCAACGTGGCCCAACATGCACCATACCCCCTTTCCACTATGTAAAATATCCCATACCCTAACCCCTACCCCAAAAACTATAAAACCCCTAAATTTACTAACAGCCAACTATACAGTGAAAATAACAATACAGGTAACAAACACAACACACAATTACCACAATTGCAATACGACAGGGACAGCACAGACACGACAACACCAAAATACTCCAAATTCCCATAGACAAATCACCTCCTACAGACAGCACAGGCAAAAAGACGGTAAGGGAAACTGAGAGCAACTTCACACTTCCTAGTTTGCAGCCTACTAGAGCTATTGTGCAATTTCCTGGGCGTAACCTACCCACTTTGACAAATGCGTAGTTTTTTATGAAGTATCAGTTCAGAAATGGCCAATGCATAATTAACGCACAAAGCAAGCTAATGCACAACGCATCTGATGGATGCACCGGGTGCAATGTGACTTGCTATAGTGTCAATGCGTGGGTTCAGATCCATGCAACTGTCTAGTTGTCTGTGAATACAGTGTAGTGAATTGTGCAATGCAGGTCAGCACACCTTGGACACTTTTTCCTTTGTCCTCTTCTCGTACCTGACAGCCTTGATGACATTGGCTGCATTGAATGTCATTGTTAAAAGTGTGCCTACGTGTGAGTAATTGCGTTTGTTGTGCTGACATTATGAGTGACAGTATAGTTTTTGTGAAAAACACGTATATATTGTGACATGTAGAGACATTCCGAACCTTTTGTTGGTCTAACGGTTTGTAGTTTGCTTGGGTGAACGTAGGTAGCAGCAGAGTAGGCATCCTTTCAGTCATGTATATTGCAGTGCTATGCAAATGAAATACACCATTGTATTCACAAATATGCGAAAAGTCTAAATTAATAATATCTCTCTGCATTCCTGCCAAAGGATGTGTTATGAATGCAATACACACTCAGGGAGGAACAGACACTGGGTGCTTCAGCCCAGTCTACAGTGTATGTGGCATCTAGCTCACCGATTAACTAGATAGATATAAAAGGTATGGTGTTAGGCCAATATGACGCCTGTGATTGTCAGGCAGACATCACTTAGCAGACTAAACTTGTCAACAACCACCATGGAATGATGTGGTATAGACACATCTGCTGTTTGGGCTTTGTGTCTGGAACAATATGTGTAACACATGCACAATTCACCTGGGTAGCAGTGTTTACAAAATGACTATAGTTTGACCATCACAAGTCAAGCTTGGGTAGGCCAGACAAGTGTGATGAATCCCAAGTGCCACTATGTATCACAATTCATTGCATCACATTACTCTGCACCAGAGAGTGGTTCCTTGAGCTTTGAATGTGGGTAGCCATTCTCATCACAAGGTCATATCTGCATTTAATGATAGATGACACCACACAAACATGCACTGTGTCAGTGAGTACTAACTGGACAGGAGTGATATTACATGTAATTAGACCTTGACATCTTATCTTTACTTTGATTTTCGCTGTGTCATGGGAATAGCAGCTCACATAGATGGAGTACTGGGACTCACAGCATTATTTGGATTGTAGTGAGCCGCACCATCATGGTCACATCAATTCTTGCACGTAACAGTTGCACAGGTCACGAGTCCCCATTTCTTTAGTGTTAGCCCAGTCGGGCTTTAGGGCATCCCACAGCACTGAGGCGGCCTTGGTCGAGATGACAGAGGCAATTAGAGACTGTCTTGATAGCGGGCGGCAGAGCAGCATTAGTGCTTTTAGATCTCTCTGCCGCGTTCGACACCGTGACACACCAACAACTCCTGGCCCGCTTGTCCCACATCGGCATCACTGGGCAGGTATGGAGGTGGATTGAATCCTTCCTTGCCAATAGATCGCAGCAAGTATGGCTGCCTCCTTTTTCTTCTACTCCTAGAAGTCTGAAAACGGGCGTCCCCTAGGGCTCTATATTGAGCCCTCTTCTTTTCAATGTTTATATGACGCTCTTGGTTTATTTAGCAGAGGTGCTGGGTGCTAGGATCACAGCTTATGCTGATGATACCCAGCTCCTCTTTACATGGAGTAAAACAGACTTCTCTCCGACCTTTGCCGAGAACTGTCTCGCAGAGGTCTTTAAATGGTTAATAAAGGCCCAATTGAAGTGCAATGAGGAGAAATCGGAAGTGCTCCTCTATGGTTCCTTACCCCCTCATTTTAGAGAAGATATTTGGCCTGTGGGCTACCCTCTGCCGAGTTCCTCCGGATGCCCAGCAAAAAATCTGGGGATCTGGTTTGGTGAGGACTTGAGATTTCTGCCTCAGATGAACAAACTAGCGGGTGTGTGCTTCGGCATTCTTAAACGCCTTAAGAAGTTTTTGCCTTTGCTTCTGAAAAAGGCTAAGGAAATGGTAACCTGCGCGCTCATCTTGTCAAGGTTAGATTACGCCAATGCCTTGTACATTGGACTACCGGCTTACCAGCTAAAAAAGCTACAGATTGTACAGAACGTGGCGGCTAGAATCTTGTTGGACATGCCAGGTAGATCCAGTGCTAGTCAGAACCTTCGAGATCTACATTGGCTCCCGGTTGAGCAGCGACTACGGTTTAAGGCCTTGACATTAGTCCATGGTGCTCTTTACAAGACCGGGCCTCAATACCTCAAGAGGCGGTTCTCGTTTTATGAGCCATCTCGACAGCTTCGTTTGACTGGTCAATGCCTTGCTGTGGTGCCCAGGTTTTGTTTGACTAGGCTAGGCGGCTGCTCTCTTTCTGTTAAAGCGGCCAGGGCCTGGAATGCCTTGCCCTTAGAATTACGAAACATGGAGAGCCTCACGTTATTTAAAAAACATTTAAAAACCCTGCTATTTAAGTAATCTTCTGTTAGGTCATTTCCTTCTTTGTTATTTTTTCTCTTCCTCTTCTACCAGCTGGCTTTCGCACCGGGACACTGTGGAGAAGTGTGGCTCAGGGGTTAGAGGCGGCAGACCCGGAAGCTGAAATCGGTCCTGGACCAGGGTTCAATTCCCGCCTCGGCGGGTCTTGGGCTAAAAATTCCACGGACTCGATAATTATCGCCCCGGTGCCTCCTCGACTCACGGGTTCACACTCTGCGACTCTGGGCAATAGCTTGCTTAATCTCCACAACGGCCCCTCGCGGCGGGATGCCTGACTTTCACCTTGTGGATACCCTGTTATCTCACAGGGGAATACCAGGACGGGTTCCCTAAGCAAGCGCCGGGAAACCCACAGCGGGTAGCTGTGCGCTATATAAGCTCCACTACATTTACATTTACATTTACACTTTCTAGTAGCCGTGCGCGTTATAAAAAGAGGTTAACATAACATAAGTTAGATACCATACTATTCTTGGTGTGAGCTTTCAAACATTGCTGTGGCATATGGAGACTATCTGTGCTGCACTGTGTGGCCATGCCAGATATATACCCATCAGTTTACACTCACAGGACATCATGTAAACTATACTGTGATCGACAAATATATGATGACAACATACACCATGAAGGGCATGACACGCACTCAGTCATTGTACTCTGTTTGGTGCTACACTCACTTTGTACTGAGTGTCTCTAGCTGACACTGAAGGTGCACACACAATCTCTACATGAGCAGACTGTTACACATTGCAGACTTGCTGTTGTGTATGTCTTGGACAGGCACATGTTTTATCATGCCCACATATATTAGAAAACATAATGTAGGTCTGGGGCTCATGTGTCACACAGCAACAGCCCTTTGGAATAGATGAGTGAGCCATTAGTCACCACTGCAGTGAAACATGGTTAAATAGTTCAATGCGCTTGTGATGTTCAAATAACAAGATGTTGCTATTCACACATAAGCTGTATCTTATCAGTCAAAGTTAGTAGCACTACATAGACTCTGAGGGCAGGCCTTTGTGTGTACCTCCTTGTACAAGGCTACTGCATTTGCTGACAAAGGCTTATGTAATGACACACACTCACTTACATTTGACCTTTGTGTGGATTGTATATTTGTAATCCGCTCAACTATGCAGTTGTCCAATTAGGTCAGAGGTACACACCGATTGTGATGCTAAGGTAAGTTCATATCTAAATCACTCCATCTGACCATGTGCAATGAATTGAGTGCATGCACATGCATTTCTGTCTGACTTTTGATTCTAATGAAATCACACTCAACATAACAGTATTCTTCAGTTGTTCAGATGTTTGCATATAACCTATCCAATTTCATGGTGCTCTAGCCAGTTACATTCTGATCATGTTGAATTCTGAAAGGCCTTTGGTGCTCATTGCATTGCTGAGCAATGCATGGTAAAAGAGTATTTTATCAACTGTACCATGATGAGATATATGTGACATTTTAGGAAGGAAATAGTTCATATGAGCTTTGTTTTGTGGTGAGCCGCACTTGCATGTATGTGTTCTTTCTAAACGACTGCCTTTACAAGTTTGCATGACAGTGGGCCTTTGTCCATGGCAGCTGTCACTCACGATCTCTCATGGTATCTGCAATGACATGAAATCAAGCAAAACACAATTAATCAGCATGGAAACAGATTGTTGAGACACACTGCAATGTGGGTATGGAGTTTATGGTTTGTATTCCAATCTTCACTGATTTCCATCTGTTGTATACTTTGCCGTTGCACAACACAGCAAGACTGCCAACTGTGCAGCTCTTCACTGCTCAAGTGCAAGGGGAAACTAATGATCAATTTTGATCTTTAAATGTGGCATGGCTGGCCTATCCCTTTAGTGCAGTAAACTGCTTCACAAATCAGTTTTGTATGCAAATGAAAGGTGTGAGGCATGGCACAATGTTGGTCAACAGGTCTGATGGCATGATAGTTACATTTTGAGGCCTACTTCGAGTTGACAAGATGTGAGTAAGTTGATGTGTACCTGGACTGTGACATACATTCCAACACAAATAATGGATGCAAGCTTTTATTGCCATGTTGAACCTTCCTATTATATTTGTACATTCTGTCCTTCAAAGTATATGTAAATCAGGTAAAGAAAGTTTGCACAATTTGGGTGTGTCACCTATTCCAAGCCACTATATCTTGGATCACTCCTCCATCCTCATCCTCCTCTGGTTCCTGCGCATTTGGACCAATGTCCCACAGGACATTTGTCTGGACACATATATTATGGAGAATGGCATAATCTAGTAATCCTGTTCTAATATTTCATTTAACTTCTGTTGTTTGCCCTGTTTTTATAGTAGCCCCTTACCTGCACATTAAATCGTGAATTCACAGCACTTGGCGGGCCCTTGTCCTGACAGTTCTGATTTTGGCGGCCATCTTGGGTGGGTGGGACGCCGGACGGCGCCACTGTTGCTTGATGGTCTAGACGTCATAAGGACGCTAGACCTCTACTTAAGGGGGACAAACTAGGCGCACATCCACTTATGGACCACTCTATTACTTGCTCTGTGATGATCGCTAGTCTGTGAGCGTGCTGCGCCTAATCTTGGAATCTTAACGCCGCTTTTCGCGCTAATTGCGTGTTTTTAAATCTACCTGTTCTAATATTTAATTTAACTTCTGTTGTTTGCCCTGTTTTTATAGTAGCCCCTTACCTGCACCTTAAATCATGAATTCACCGCACTTGGCGGGCCCTTGTCCTGACAGTTCTGATTTTGGCGGCCATCTTGGGTGGGTGGGACGCCGGACGGCGCCACTGTTGCTTGATGGTCTAGACGTCATAAGGACGCTAGACCTCTACTTAAGGGGGCCTCGCTTTCGCGCAGCGGATACGCGATGCGGATCGCCGAACTTCCGCCGAACTTCCGCCGGAGTTACGCCAGAGTTCAGCCCGTCTGTGCCCATCCGTGCCAGACTGGGCCAGGGGCTATGCCTCCCTCTATGAGCTCCTGCGGTAGAGTCAATTATTCAGGTGTGGACTTAAAATCCCTTAGTTCCACCCGCCACACAAACTGCACCGTATGTTCTCTCCCGATTCATAAGTTTGTTTGTGCTGGCTGTGGCTATTCTCTTGGTAAAAGGTCCATGGGCAAAGTTACACATCAGTCCTATACTCGGGGTAGAAGGCGGAGACGGCACCCACATCCTATTAGCCCTACACTCCAGTTCTGGAGTAGTAATTGTCGATCCCTTCCGAAACATAAGCATCATATCTACGACTTTATTGTCGAAGAGCAGCCTGATGCGTTGTTTCTTACCGAAACTTGGCTTCAGAATTGTTCAGGTCCGGATGTCGCCGTTGCTGTTCCCAACAATTATGTCATGGTAAGATTGGATAGAAAGTCCGGACAGGGGGGAGGGATTGCCATTATCTTTAAGGCAAAATACACATGCAAGCTTGAAGCCCTTCCTATGTCTGGAAGTGAGACTGCATTTTTTAAATTAGTTATTAATCCTCAATTCACCTTATCCGGCCTTTTGATTTATCGCCCTCCTGGGAATGCCCCTTCCTGGATATCTTCATTAGTTGACATCATAGCTCCCCTACTTCTTAGGGCAGCCAATTTCACCATTCTTGGTGACCTTAATTTACATCTTGAAGATCCTCAGTGTACAAATAGCAAACGCTTTTTGTCTGACCTGGAGGCTTTCAATCTGCCTCTGCTTAATATTGGCCCCACCCATTTTGCTGGACACCTATTGGATCCTATTCTTTCCAATGTCTCCTTTGATTGCTCCCAGAGTGCCCGTCCTCTGGAGTGGTCAGATCACTTTGCTGTCCATTTTTCCTTACTGTATACTAAAAACCAGGAAAATAGAATCCTAGATAAGGGCGCTCCAACTTATCGTTGGGGGAAACTCGATATCAATAAGTTTAACCACCACCTCTCTAATACTTGTCCTGAGGAATGTAAGGCTTCAGCTGCGGAGATGAACACGGCTCTCTCCCATTGGCTTATAAACGCTGTTACTACTCTTCTTCCGCTCTCCTCTAAACACTCCAGGTTACATCGCCCTCCGGCGCCTTGGTTTTCCATTGACTTGAAAGCCCTGCGTACTAAATGCAAGGCCTTAGAACGGAAATGGAGGCACTCTTACTCAGTCTCGCAGAAGACTGTTTATAAAGAGGCTTTAAAAGAATACCATCAAAAATGTAAAACCGCGAGAGCTGCTTACACTGCGGACACTGTTACACAAGCTCAGAATTGCTATCGTACCCTTTTTTCTGTTGTCAAAAAACTGACAGGAGCTGACACCATCCCAATACCTCCAGCTTTAGATGAGGCCCAGTGTAACTCTATTACGAAATTTTTCATCGCGAAGGTTGAACGTATATATGATTCCATGAGCCCTCTTTTGAATGCAGAGGAATTATGTTCTGGACAGACTGGAGGTACTGAACCGCTTTTTTCTATGGTGAAGATGACACATTGGCAACTGTTTGACGACATCTCGTTTTCTACCTGTTTAAGCAGTATAAGATCTGGCTCACCGCGTGATCCTGTACCTGTAAAATTTCTCAAATTACTGGATCTTGCACCTTGGCGGGTTCTTATGAGACTTTTAAACGCCTCATTACTTGAATTCCAGGTGTTACAGGACTGGAAGCACGCAATGGTCGTCCCCCTCCTGAAAAAAGCTGGAGCTGACGTGTCCAATCTTGCCAATTTCAGACCGATATCCTTGCTACCCATACTTTCTAAAGTACTGGAAAGGCATGTCAACACCCAATTATACCATCTAGTGGAATCTTCGGGATTTTTGCATCCATCCCAGTCTGGCTTTCGTGCTCATTATTCCACTGAGACCGCCCTTCTCGGGGTAACAGAGAGTTTAAGACACGGTATCGACCGCGGTGAAACATCTGCGCTTATCCTTTTGGATCTAAGCGCGGCGTTCGATACCGTGTCCCATTCCATTCTCTTGAACTCTCTCCGATCCCTAGGATTGGACGGTCCGACTTTGGCTTGGATTGCCTCCTTTTTAAGTGAGCGCACCTTCCAAGTCTTCTCCACTAAAGCCACTTCTTCCACTTGTACATTGGCATATGGCGTTCCTCAGGGGTCCATACTCAGCCCTTTGTTGTTTAACATCTACGTGAGACCCCTGGCTTCTATTGCAGAAGACGCCGGGCTGACTATTTTTTCATATGCCGATGACACTCAAATTGTCTTTTCCCTTTCTAGCTGTGAAAGCAATGATATATCGGTTTTGAAAATCGGGTTGTCACGTATAGCTGAGTGGATGCAAAGGCATCTCCTCAAGCTAAACGGTGACAAAACCGAAATCCTTATTTTTGGGAAACAGAAAGATCTATGGGGCCCGCAACATTGGCCTAGCGAGATGGGACCTCTTCCTCAGCCATCTTCAGTGGTCCGCAACCTCGGTTTTCTCATCGACGACAAACTCTCCATGAGACAGCAGGCCACACAGGTGGCCGCCATCTGTTTTACTACTCTACGATGGCTCCAGAAAATTCTATGGATGCTGCCTCTATCCACCAGGAGAACCGTTGTCCAGGCGCTAGTAACCTCTCGCCTGGACTACGGAAATGTCCTCTACCTTGGTGCTGATGCGGCCACTGTAAATAAACTTCAGGTTGTTCAGAATTCAGCAGCCCGTCTTCTTTGTAAAATCCCTAGAAGACAATCAGCCATTCAGGCTTTACGTGACCTACATTGGCTCAGGATCTCCAGCCGTATCAACTTTAAAGCCAGGTGCTATCTCTTTAAAATTAAGCAGTGCTCGGCCCCGAAGTACTTGCGAAACCTTGTCCAACCTTACAAGCCAAATCGCACACTTAGATCCTCTGCTAATTGTGACTTTGTCATTCCTCAATTTAAGCTTGTAAGAATGGGAGGGCAGGCTTTCTCTCATCTAGCCCCTAAATACTGGAATGCGTTACCCTCCACCTTGAAAATGGAGACTAATTTTCTCACCTTTAGAAAAAAATTTAAAGCATTATTTTTCCAGTGATTTGCATGTCGATCTAGTTGTTTCATGGTGCTGTTTCTAGAGGTCTGTTTTTCTTCTTGAGTCTATCCCTTCGCGCCGGGAAACCCATTGTGGGTAGCTGATGCACGTTATAAGTTCAAATAAATAAATAAATAAATAGTATGATCTTGCAGACCATAGTAGGCAAGTATAGCAATCTCCTCCCTGACATGTCCAAGCATCTGACCCGGGACCTCAGCATTCCAAAGCTTCTCTTGACAATGTTCCGGGTCTTGGTCAGTACCTAATTGTAGTGTTGGTCCACCTCAGTCTGTGGATGAGCTGTTAGGGTCTTTACCCAAGGCTGGATACTGTATCCTTGGTCAGCTGAAAGGTAACCAGTAATTACAACTGTCAATGCATTTGCACTCCGTTACAGCTACATTCAAGTCCTTGTGTGCTATGTGTACTGAATAAATCAAACAAATTTGTCACGGTATTTCAAAAAATGTGTTGCTTGTACAATTGGCCACAGATTTACACGTCTCTATCATTTATCTGTGTAATAGCTTATGTTGAGCAAGGCCTGATACACTGTACACGCATGCATACTGACTTTCATGTTTCTCCAGTTTCTTACTGTGATGGGTACTCAAAGATACTCCTGATCACTCAATCTTATGTGCACTCACTACTTGTGTGAAGAGACAGATTATTGATCAGATATTTGTTTATTTGATCCTCTCTAGGTAGGTTGTTACATAGCCAACAAATGTGACACACAGATACATATGTCAATGTTGAGGCACAGATTTAGTTTGTGGCCTACCTGACATTGGCACAGCCGTTTCATATTTGACTTCCTCTACCATGTGATTTTGGTGCACACGCTTCGTGCAGTTCAAACATGTCACATGGATTGTTATGCTACTTCTTGTCAGCATTCAACTGTATTTTATTCCCAGATAAGTTATCATGGTGCACTTTGATTGAAACATATATATTGCAATGTGGGCCATTTTATGTGGGACACGCTGATGTTGTTACAAGGAGCTATCTAGTCTGAAAGTAAACACAATACATTTGATTTTGACAGGTATGTGTATGACTTTAACTTGTAGAGGGACTGTGAACTTCTATGCATTCATTTTCTACTCACTGCCTTTGCTATTGTATGTTGTGAGTACGGTGGCAAGGGTGGAAAAATGTTAGGGAACTTTTTATCTCTGCGTCTGATTTCTAATTCCAAACCTCTAGACTTGGTGAACTCTAAAATCTCAACAGCACGGTGGTATTGACAGATAATATATCGCAGAATGACATCACAGGTTTGACATATTCTTACCTAAATATAAGGATCAACAATATATTGGATCCAAGAACATGTACTTTGATCCATGTTAAGAATTATTATATATCCCAGGACAACAAGCTTAAGATGGCACTACTGATGATTCCGCATGCGAGAAATACATTACTTTTATACAGTTCTTTAAAAATGCTCATTACGGTAACATGATGATTAGCATATTTTATTAGACTAGATGTAGTAATGCTTTTTAGTGATTAAGAATAGGACTAATTCCCTTTACCTTTTAAAATAAATTAAAGAATCACATTTTGAGGCTATACAGGACCGAAATAGCTAACTCCTGATTGTGCTTAATGAGAACCCATTTGTTTATAATGATATAAGTTGGAATCTGAACCTTTCCAAAATAACGCTGCCTTTTGCTATGCATTTTGAATGGGACACATCCAACGTTGTTGATGGATGCGTGTGAGTCAAATGACTAAGACTGATCTTCAAAAACATCATGAGAAATGCCGCCGTAGCCACGTTCCGGTTTACAGGGACCCACGTCCAGAACTAAAAACGCCGAAACTCGGGTAAGTACGAACTATGAGAATATGAAGTCAGGATGATTTCACAACTGGAAGGGACTTAACCAGGGTGATTTATTAATATTATTCTTTTTTGTGCTTAATTTGTTTCACAGCGAGGAAGCTTAGCAGGGACTTCCTCATCAAAACATTTGATTTGATTTATGACTGCAAAAGACAAGCCTAAATATGTTTTAGGAATTTAATTTCACCTTACAGTAAATATGTTGCTTTCAAACAATTTGCGATTGCACTGCATGTGATTAAGCATTAAAAACATGGCTCTTTGCTCTCCCTTAACTCTCCACCACCGGTTCCCCATGCCCAGGTCAACTAGCACTACTAGCGCCGGGACACCTCCGTTGGAAGTAGCCATGCGCTTTACAAGCTATCTATTATTATTATTATTAAGATTAGGTCACTGGCTCTATATATTTTTAGGACTATTTTAACAACCTGGTCCCCTGAGTTCTTGTAACTTCATACTGGTACTTTACTTCAATTATCTCTCAGTAGATTTTGCACTTGCTCTGTTTACAAGTAGACCACTAGCTATATTTAAGATTGTAACAATCTTTGATTAATAATCAGCGACAGCTATATCGAATACATAGTAAGCTATAACATGGCTATTTATGTTTTTTATAGGCAACTTTGTACTTTATTCGAACTGGGACGATTCACTCGGAGATTGGACTGATTTAGTGTACATGCTTAACTTATGGGAAGCATTCTGTGCAACACTATAGGCTCATGTCTAACACGGTTGTATGACATAATTTCGAAAGACAAAAATTCGACCTACAAAAATATCGCAACAAAAATATTGTGGTCAAGAATATCGACATCCTATCTACAACATGGTAAGTACAAAAATATCGATAATTTAATATCGATGTCAAAAATATCGTAATTCAAAAATATCGGTTTTTTTTTAGTTTAAAAATATATGTAAAATAAACCAAATAATACTTATAAATCAAAGAAACATAATTAAATATATTGTATAATATGTAAAATTTATAATAAATATATATAATTAAATGAAACTTTAATTAAACATATATATAATATATAATATATACACTTACTTAATAATTACTTTTAATAATAATTTCTATAACATATAAATTATTAAATATTTATTTAAATTACCAATACATCTATACACATAAAACAATAACATTAATAAATATTAAATAATTACATATAGCAAATAATAATCAATAATTTTAATTTGAATAATTTTTATTATTAATTATATATTACAATAGCTAAAATATTACAAAACATATTTAATATCAGACACAATAAAACTACTAGTCCAACTTCAACAAAAACAACAGTAAGGAAAATGTTGGATAGCGTAGGGGTAAAAATATCTATTCCAACTCCCGAGAGTGCAACAGTAGGGAAAACATTGGATAGCGTAGGAGTAAAAATTACTATTCCAACTCCAAAGAGTGCAACAGTAGGGAAAGTGTTGGATAGCGTAGGGGTAAAAATTACTATTCCAACTCCAGAGAGTGCAATAGTAGGGAAAATGTTGGATAGCGTAATGGTAAAAATTACTATTCCCACTCCAGAGAGTGCAATAGTAGGGAAAGTGTTGGATAGCGTAAGGGTAAAAATTACTATTCCCACTCCAGACAGTGCAACAGTAGGGAAAACGTTGGATAGCGTAGGGGTACAAATAACTATTCCAACTCCAAAGAGTGCAACAGTAGGGAAAACGTTGGATAGCATAGGGGTAAAAATTACTATTCCAACTCCAGAGAGTGCAATAGTAGGGAAAGTGTTGGATAGCGTAAGCGTAAAATTTACTATTCCCACTCCAGAGAGTGCAATAGTAGGGAAAGTGTTGGATAGCGTAAGGGTAACATTTACTATTCCCACTCCAGAGAGTGCAACAGTATAGAAAACGTTGGATAGCGTAGGGGTAAAAATAACTATTCCAACTCCAAAGAGTGCAACAGTAGGGAAAACATTGGATAGCGTAGGGGTAAAAATTACTATTCCAACTCCAGAGAGTGCAATAGTAGGGAAAGTGTTGGATAGCGTAAGGGTCAAATTTACTATTCCCACTCCAGAGAATGCAATAGTAGGGAAAGTGTTGGATAGCGTAAGGGTAAAAATTACTATTCCAACTCCAGAGAGTGCAACAGTAGGGAAAACGTTGAATAGCGTAGGGGTAAAAATTACTATTCCCACTCCAGAGAGTGCAATAGTAGGGAAAGTGTTGGATAGCGTAAGGGTAAAAATTACTATTCCCACTCCAGACAGTGCAACAGTAGAGAAAAGGTTGGATAGCGTAGGGGTAAAAATTACTATTCCAACTCCAAAGAGTGCAACAGTAGGGAAAGCGCTGGATAGCGTAGGGGTAAAAATTACTATTCCAACTCCAGAGAGTGCAACAGTAGGGAAAGCGCTGGATAGCGTAGGGGTAAAAATTACTATTCCCACTCCAGATAGTAAAACAGTTGGGAAAGCACTAGATAGCATAGTGATTCTATTAACATTATAACCAATTTAATAATTTCTTATAAAAAAATTGCATGTTAACAATGTTTAAAAAAAAAAAATATTATTAAATACCAATTATGTAAAATAAATATTTAAATAAATAAATTTTAATTACATCCCACACTATTCCCCCTTTAACACACAACACACTACACATAAAAATTCACATAATTAATTTAATTATGAATTAATCACTTAATAAAATTAAATCACCAATTAATTACTAATTAACAATTAATAATTAACTATAACAATAAAGAAATATTATTAATAAACTAATTATAATTTATATAATTAACAAAATAATAAAGTAATTTTACAATTAATAATTAATTAAAAATTAATTAATCTATTAATCACATTAATTACCAATTATTAATTGATTACAAATTAATTAATCATAAATACCAATGAAACAATACATATTAATTCATTAATTATAATTACATTACTTCCCACCCTATTCCCCTATAAACCCACAACCCACTACACATTAAAATTCACATAATTAATTTAATTATCAATTAATCACTTAATAAAATTAAATCACCAATTAATTACTAATTAACAATTAATTAATTAACAATAAATAAATATTAATAATAAACTAATTATAATGTATATAATTAACCAATTAATAAAATAATTGTACAATTAATAATTAATTAACAATTAATTAATCAATTAATTACCAATTATTAATTAATTACCAATTAATTAATCATAAATACCAATTAAACAATACATATTAATTCATTAATTATAATTAAATTACTTCCCACCCTATTCCCCTATAAACCCACAACCCGCTCTGATACTAAAACGCTAAATTAAATGTAAAATAATTATAAATCTCTAAACATTTATTTTTAAATGTATTAAAATACATTACAATAATCTTTCACATACAAATAAAATACATATTAAATGACATTACACTAAATAAATATCGATATTATTGACATCGAAATTTTTACTTACGATATTACTTACATCGATATTAATTACTTCGATATTATTTACTTCGATATTACTTACCTTGGGATCGATATTCTGTCCATCGATATTCTTGACTTCGATATTCTGTACCTACGATATTAAAAACACGATATTATTGTAGGTCGAAATTTAAAACTCGATATTTTGGCTAACCACCGTCTAACACATAATTGGACCTGTTTAAATGATTGCCATAACTAATTGTACTCTAAATTGTTAACTGGAGTTTGGTTAACATTATATTTAGCTAACATTAGACTGTGCTATTCCAATGGGTCTTGTTTTCATCAGTCTATTAAAATAACTGATCATATTTCCATTGTTTCTGATCCGGATGTATAAACAATTGCCTGAGAACTGGTCGGTTCTGTAACAGTTCTCCAAAATGATTGCCTGTGCTTTGATAATTTCAGACTTTGATTTATGCTTAAATTACCTGGGCGTGACATTTTTGATGTCGTGGCTATGGATACTTATGGAGGTTAACGACTAGTTAATAGAACTTAGAAGTGATGGGTTGACAACTTTTTACCACTATTTTTACGTTTTTATAAACTGGGCAGAATCACGCAGGGAGATTATTTAATATGACTTTTTCACTCATCTTTATGATACTTTTATCTTCTGGATTGATTTATTAAGTTTGGTTTACAATAAAGGAAGAATTGTCTGTAATCTTACCATCATTTTGTATGGACATCGACAACATGTATTATATTTGCATTCCAGGTTTGAAAACGTCTATAATGTATGAAACACATGTTGGCTGATCTGTGGCTGATCTGTGCTGGAAATATCAATGAGTAAACCAACAGTGGAACTAATTTGAAAAAACAAATGGACTCTTGTAATATCTTCACTTCCTAGTAAAGATACTCAAGGACTGTAGACATTTTGTGCTGACATTATCTTGGATTAACTGTATTTATGATTCCAATATATTCATGACTGAATGAGTATGTTTTTCTAATTGAGGAGGGTGCTGAACAAGGTTCTATTATATATATATTTGGTTGTACATTTGATTTCTATTGTACTAAGTGTCATCTATGGTAGTAGGGTGACAGAATCGCAATAGCACCTCCATACTTTAGCAATTGGCCTTAAAAAAAGTCTTTGTCACACACAATTGGATGGAACACAAAGGAGTTTTTTGAGGTGCAGTAATTTTCCCAGTAGGGACCACTACTACCACATCCAAAAACTTTGTATGTTGTGATTGTTAACCTGAGGACACTGTGGTGCCTTGTCCAGGTTGTAATTTATTCTATTTATATGACTATTGTATGACATGTTTGGCTGCATTGTGTTAGACGTAGCAAGTTTCTATGTGCTAGATTCATATGCTTTTCATTTGGGCTACTTAGTCCACAGAACAGGTGAGCCATCACATTGGTCACATCAATCAATGCAGTGGTCAAGCTACATCAATGTGTGTATGTAGACTGTCAATATTACTGAGACATATGTGTTGATGTTTTTTGACAGTTGGTGGCACAGTTTTATCCAGTATTGACATTAACACCTGTTTGGGGCCTACACTGACATGGCATGCCACACGTAGCCTTTCTACATACTAGTTCCTATGTTGCTCCAATAACTTGTATCAACATAGATTTATACTGCAATGTGTGACACACTTGCTCATTTCCACAGTACTTGTTCTCACACCACTGACCTTGCTGACCTTTGAGTGATACCAATAGTTGGTACGTCATAGATGAGACACTGATCTCAGACGTATCTCTTGTATTGCCTTTGTACTTATGTTGTCTTGTCTGTCACACCACATGGTTTTCTTAGCGATTCGTTATCCAGTGCAGTCGATGTGGTTTCATCCATTCACACAGACTTAACTGACGCATTGCTACTCACTGATATTCTGTCACTACTGCTATTGACCGATTAGTAAGTGCATGACAATGTGGGACATTATTGTCTACACGTTGCAGTGCATTGTTCCCACTATGTGCATATTACACTGTGGTCCAGAAATTTGGGAGGTTGCACTGTGCAGTGCAGCAAGTCACCTTTTTGCACTGCACAAGATCACTGAGAAAGGGCAGTAGAGCATAGTATTTTGACCATACTACAATTTTCTCACATTTTAGATTATACTAGCACACAATGTACTGCCTAACACTAACACAGGCACCCTTGCACCATGGTGCAAGGGTGCCTGCATTGGCACGAGACAGCCCAAACAGCGCCATTGTAGGGAGAAATGACAGAAATGCACCCTATTGCATACATATGGTGCATTCCTGCCCTACACCAAAATTCCAAATATAAGGGCCACAGTGTGCTGACCATATATGTCTGTGTGCCACAGAATCCAGCACACATAGGTAGCGGAGGTGACTTAAATGACTTCAGTTATTTTTCCTTGTTACACATTACCTGGGGAGATCATTTGATTTGTAACATTTCAAAGTTTACCTGGTGTGAGATACATGACATATCTCACGAACCATGGTAGCAGTGGCGGCTCACAGAGGGAGTGCTGGTTGCGGTGAGGCAGGGCTGGGGAGGGGCAGGGTGTGGGGGGGGGGTAGTGGAATTGGACATACGACAGCCAGGAGTAAAGTAGGTAAATAAATAAATAAAACTATTTACCTTGCGCTCGCTGCATCGCCAACTCAGAGATGCAGTGAGCGCAGGGTAAATAGTTTTATTTATTTATTTACTTACTTTACTCCAGACTGTCGTATCTCCGACTCCACTACCCCCCACCCTGCCCCTCCACTGCCCAGCCCCACTGCCTGGCAGCACTCCCTCTGCGAGCTGTCACTGCAAGGTAGTTGCATGGAGACACCCCACAATGCCGATGGAACCCCTCACTTGCACACAGTGATGGTACACTGCATTTTGCCCAGTGTTACATTGCTTGATGCCTTTATGACATTCATAGGCACACAACGTGGCTTTGCATGTCTTAACATGTGTGACTTGGTTATTTGCTTTACATGTGTACCATGATGCATGGTGCATATATGAGGCACAGGCCTCATACATATGGCTCAACAGACACAGAGATGGCTAATTTGTCATACATTTGTTACTGCTAGTAGTTGTGTTATGTTCTTCTGATTTGCTCACCAACAAGTAGACCATTTTCCATATTGCCCATTCATGAAGCACTCATTGATAATGCAGTGCCTTAAGATATAGGCTTCATGCGTACTCCCTGAGTTTTTTGCCAGCTGATTGGTGACCATCCCCAGATGATCCACGATTGCCTGGATGTTGATAGAGTAGATTTACTTCTGGTTCCGGTTAAAGTGAGATGTTGCTGCAGGGGGTACCAGTTGCCCATGTGTGTAATCCATGGCTCCTAGCACATGTGGGAATCCAGCAATGGCATAGAAACCTTGCTTGGTGTCCAGTTGCTGTTGTTGTGTCTTTGGAGAAGAGGAGGTACTGGGTTGTTAGGCAGATGATGACATCCATGACAGACGTTAGGAAGGCAGAGCAAGGTGGCTGTGATATTCCAGTCACTCTGTCTAACAACTAAGCCTCTGCTGTTCTAAACGCCATGTTTAAAATGTATAAAATAGATATAACACTGTTCATACTGTTGATCACATGGTTGGATGTGATTGATCTCAGGAAATCAGATATACTCAATAAATAATCAATAAAAAGAGAGGCTGAAAGAATGTGATTTTTACCAGTGTATGATCGCTTGCTTATTACAGGCACATTGAGGCGTTTAGAACAGCAGAGGCTTAGTTGTATGCACGGATTATAAATGAGAATCCATGTCTGGGAATCAATGACTTTAGATCTAGAAATTAGGCAATACACTGGGATAAATGTACCGCACCTCTAAGACTTTTTTCACTATTCTGCCGCAGATACAGAAATAGAGCAAGACACCGGGACTATTGTAATAAACGCACAATCAATGTGGATGCCTCAAAAAAACAGAACCCCTTGTGGGTTGGAAATATCACCACAATATAAGTAGGCGTTGATTTACACATAATCAAAAGTAGACATTGGAGACTGTGTGGGAAATAGTCACTTATTGCAGATTTGTGTTTTGTTTGTTACTATTTTACAGAGAAAACATAGGGAAGGACATAGGTATTTACATTATCCTTCTGGTGATATGATCTGGTTTTACGTGGGTCACTACACCCTTCCCTCGTTTTATTGATCACCACCAATTCACGCCACCACCAAGGATATAGTCAAATGCTAGTTTACACCCTATGGTCACCATGCCCATATTAACCACAAGGACACTATAATCGAAGGAAAATAGTTTCTTTTACACCCCACGTGTGACTCACCTTTTCTCTCCATATATGCTTCGGCATGTGGGATATATTATTTTATATCCTTTCCAAACGGGTAATACTTAGAGATTTCAGGATCTCTCACCTTGTGCTCATTCTTGTTTAGTCACTGAATTTTTCTTCCCTACAAAATAACTGAAATCAAAGATGCATTTGTACATGTGTGAATGTATCTTAAATACATTGCCTGTTTATTTGTTTCTGTGCAGCCTTGATAAAGTCGTGGGACGATTTCCCATGTTAAGCGACGAAACACGTGTTGGCTGTTGTGAAAGGATCATCTGAAGACTGAAGGATTAAAAAGGAAAATAAGAACAACTACTTACTCTATGTGTTCAGATTTTGTGCTTACATGATGCACGTTTAGATAATTCCATTGAAGACATATTATGTGCTGAGGTGTTTTCTTTATACTGCAGGCCGACAGCCCCCAACTGTTTGCCACCAGCCATGTCATCTACCAGGCAGGGGCCCCGGTGGCCAGTCCAAAGCAGGCCACATTCAACAGGGAACCAGGATCACCTCCCTCAGCAGGCTGTGCCATGCAGCACCTCCCGGCCTAACCCTCAGTGTCAATTCCAGCCCTGCGGTCCACCGTCCGGCGCTCTCACTTGGTGAGACGGACCACTCCAAATCAAGGTCAAATTAATTTCACCTATACCTAGGGGTATCACGTACACTGGCCAGCGGAGCCACACTAATATGCGACGATATTGTGACTGGGCTTGTTAGCATCCCCCTGCTTGGAGGGATTTCTGACCCCCACAAGTGGTGCCTACCAGACCTTGGCACTTGGAAGTGATGCTAAAGGTGCTCCTACAACCAGAACCTGAAGTATAGGAAGATGTTCACAAAAAAGTGGCCTGAGAACCCACAGGAGACGGGACCTACCTGCTTACTGATCTATACAAGGTCCATCGCCGGTCAACCTGACTTTAAGTTCTTCTCCTCAGCAGCAACAGTATTCAGCCTCATGGAACCCTCATCGGCTACAGCTTTCAGCTTTGTCCCGCTGGAGAGTTTTGACTTCCAAAAAAGTGACAAAGTCTGAAAGTAGAAACAGTGGAAATCTTTACTGCGACTCTATCCAGCGGCTCCCTGATGATGACACCTCTTCCTCGCACCCCGCTGGCTGACTTGCCCCGCTAAACTTTACCTTCTCAGAAACTTTTCTTTGAAATTTCTTCCAAGTCCGAAGGTAAGCCGAGACCACGCCCAATCCACCTCACATAGCCGAACCACACTCCATCGTGGTCAGCCTCAACTTTTGTCTTTGCCCGGTCTCAGGCGACCAGACACCCGATTTTGGTGCTTTGATCTTCAAGCGCTATATTGAACAACAAAAAATTAAAATCATAACTCCAGTTCTACTGATTGGATTTAATTTGTCTTGGTGTCATTTTATTTATTACATTGTACTCTATGTTTCTAACTCGGTGTCTGATTTTTCTTGTGCTGTGCTTTCACTTAACACTCGTGCCTAAAGTTAAGCCTGACTGTTTTGTGCCAAGCTACCAGATGGTTAAGAACAAGTTAATTTAGTGACTTTTGTGGCTCACCCTGAGAGGGATTTTGGTTGTCGCTTGAGAAGGGTTTTTATTAGGGGTGGGCGGAATTTGCGAAATTCACTTTCGCAAACTATCGCGAAAAAGTTAAAAATCTCTGCAAACACGCGGAAATATCGCGAAGACGCAGAAGTTTTTTTCCCGCCGGTTCGCGGTATTTTCTGCGTGATCGCGGCTCGCCAACTTACCCATGCGGTTGCTCACGGGCGCGAGATCTCAGTCATCTCATACTCTCGCGGTGCATGATCGCGAGAAGAAAGACGTGATCGCGCGACGAATGACGTGACCGCGTGACAAATGACATTAATGCGGGCGCGAACTGTCGCGAGACAGCGCAAATGGCTACCAACAATCCAACATCTTGTGGAGAACGGGAAAACTTGTCGGCGAATGCGGGGATTCAGGTAAGGCGATCGCGCACACGCGAGAATGTATTTTTTTACAGCGCGAGCAAGAAAAACATTTCCGGTAAGATGCGGATTGCGGAAATTTTGACAATTTCGCGCTCTCCGCGGAACGCGAAAATGTCAAATTATCGCAATTTCCGCGAGCGGAACGGAATTTTAGCCCAGGCCTAGTTTTTATCCACTGAAATCAAAAACCCAATTTGTACAACATGAAAAAGTGATAGGGTGAGTTTCAGGGGTCCAACTTGAAAGTCTAGAATGCCTCAGTTACTGCCAGTTGGGAACACGTGGGTAAAGACTTAACTCACCCACTGAAAAGTAGGACATTCACAGTGCAATACTTAAGCTTATTCTTTGCTTCCAGGTACATTTCCATCCAGCATCAACCACAGGTGAGTTACTGACACAGGCAGTGTTTTCAAGGCACTTCTGCATTAAACGAATGGACAACTTACAGCACCTATGATTACACCAATGATATCTACTTATAAAAGCATGTACTTAAACTGTCAATTTATGCGAGTCTTACATGTTTTTTTGAGCAGGAATCATATAATTTTCTACTAATGGATATAATAAGAGTTCTATCATTACATGCGTTTCCGCCATTCATTGTTTAGCCGTCCAGTTTATGCGTCAGCAATCCATTTTATGTTTCGCTGTCTCAAATAGAACTAGACATTGAAGTAAATGTATGCATTTGGTGCCCGTCTAACTTCACTAATTATATGGTCATCGAAGTAAATGTCAGTTTTCAATAAAACGCATCAGCTCCTGCATTGAAAGTATTATTGCTTACAGTGCTTTAGACAAAGGGCAGAAACTAAATGGATTACATGCTTGCATGAACATGGTGTTTACAACTTAAAAACATCTTCTGAGTGACGGGCAATATCTTTTAAGTGTTTAATCGATCACAGTCTGAATCAATGAGTTTAAAAGAAAGGAATGAGAATACCTGATCTACTATTGTTTGACAGAAGCCTCAGATACTGTGGAAGGAACGAAAATGTAGTTTAAGATTATAAAAGTCATAAAAGTGCATATAAAAGTACATTAATGCAAAATATATATCAAAGCTGTTTCTGGTGATCTATGTTTTCCTCCATAGCGTCTGTACTTTGCAGACCCTGAATGATTGCTTCAGTGCTCTTAGAATGTTCCTTGGAAGTGCCATCGTTATCAATGGTGAGGTAACAGGGCATGTTGTCAGAGTACAGTTTGCCATAAATATCACCCACAAAAATATTGGCCCTCTGGTGTAATAACAAGAAATCTACACCCAAGGGGACGACAATTTTTGTAAACGAGATCAATGGCTTGATATTAATCTCAGATATTTCTGAATATTGTATTCCGACATAGAAGCTGGAATATTATCCCAATTCTATCATCTTTGTTTCGGCGAGTTGTCACCTAATACAAATGGGTCGTTGCTCTGGTGTTTGCATTTATTTTTTGAGATCATTTTATTTGATGGACCTTTGAGGAATATTCTGGGCCTGAGTCCCAAATGTAAAGATAGGCAATTGTAAAGATATTACTCGTAAATTTCCTTTGTGAATTGCAAAAATCATAAACTTACAGAAAAGTGTAACTTAACCTTTGTGAATCAGGCCCTATATGTTTAAAATTCACTGCTTGAGATATTGACCTGGGTCATTTATCATGATACCATTGCTGTCAGTGGATAGGTAGATGGTGGTATATCTAGGTAACAGTGAGGGATGGAAAACAGTAGTGTATATTGGCACTCCTTTTACATGTTGCTAAGTTGGAACTATTGCATTGTTATGACAAGAAAGGCTGTCTAGAAAAGTTATGTTGCTGTATTGCAAAATCTCTCCAGTAAGTTTCAAAAACACAGAGGAAGTCCTGAGCCCCTATAGCGACTGACACCAGATAATATATATATGAATTGTATTTTCTTCTTTACTAGGGAATTAAATGTTAAGGATTGTGTAGTACCTGAGGAGGCACTATGTGAAAGCGCAAAAAGTAACCTACTGTTACCACTGGCGGAATGAAACTTGAGGGGGCCCCCCTGCAAAGTGTGGGGGCTCCCCCCGACTAAATCGGAAGTTCTATGGCTAGACTTCAGTGCTGAGGGGGCCCCCCGCATCGCAGGGGCTGCGGAGGCCTGTTTTACGCCACTGACTGTTACATCATGCCATTAAAAAGAATATTGAAGAAAGATTTGTCATATATTGAAAAAATAGATACTCATTTGAGGATGTTGTAGATGAATTGCCTCCTGTCTCGAAAGTTGATTCTGTCACGGCAATATGATGCATCAGTGTGGGAGTACCTAACAACTACCACCCTTCCGATCAGGTGTCACTAAAAGAGCTGCCTACACTTCGCAATATTTATTAAAGGACTTCCAGTCATTATTTCATCAAGGTACTAATGTGCTTCAGATAATAGGTGATACGGAACAACAGATTCAATGTTTAAAAGTGGTTACGTTTGACGATAATTGCTCCATGTACCCGTTTCAGGTGCAGCAATGGTAGCCCATCGTCGGATGTGGCTACGGCACTGATCAGCTGGAGGGTATGGTCAAGAAGACTATGGGAGGCACAGAGATGTTACTTTCTCTCTATGCACAAGTGGAAAGAGGCAGTACTTTTTCAATCTTTGGAGGGGCTTAATCTTTTGTACCTCAAGGTTGATGTCCATTTCAAGGAAGGGCCAGTGGTGGTGGGGTTCCTCTTTCCAGCAAGCTTCTCAAATTTCCACCTCCATGAAGTTCAGCAAAATCATTGCAATAATCAGTGCATTCCAGTGGAGGTTTTGGGCATGGGGAAACAGTTAACATTTTTGGACAACAATGTCAATCAAAGGGTTATTGCATAGACTTGTCAGAATGTCAAACATTCCTTCAAACACCTCTTTCCAGATACCAATTCTACAGGGACACTTAGAATTAGGGCAATGATAGACAAAAAAGCAATGGAATGGTTCCTGTGGAAGAGTATTCCACCGTGTTTTATATAGTACTGTTTCCAATACAAAACAAAAATCGGGAGAGTACAGATCAGTATTGACTCTTCTCCCCGTAAACAGGTTCCTTCAGGTCAAGCTATTCCAGATGCTAACACTGCAATCTCTCCTGTTGATCCACCCTCTTGACTCTAGGTTTATGAGGAATCCAAGGTGATTTAGCATCCATCAAAATCAGGTTTTAGGACAGCCTTGTCTCTTAAGGATGTTTACTGGAAAATGTCATTATTACTATGCCACTGACTATTTTTGAGATTCACAATAGAGTTTGGAGTCATTGTCTTTGGCCTGGCATACATTCCAAGGATGGCCATAAAGGCACTTCCCCCTTTGGTTGCATATTTGCACAAGCAGGTTATTAGAGTTTCATCATATCTGGATGAATGACGCCAGCTTCATTTTTCTTAAAGGTTGAAAGAAAAGATAGATTTAGTGTATCAAGTTCTTCAGCTGCTTAACCCCTTTCTGAATCCGTAGTAATCTACTTTGGTAACATCGCAAGTTCTTTAATTCATTGAGTCACACTCTCTAGGGCAGATCTAGGTATAGTTTTCTTATCAAGAGGTAGGGACCTTAATTTCCAGGGTCTGTTGTCAAAGATCATAGGATCAATCCAGTCATTAGCACTACAGTGGCTTTCTCTTCATGGACACCTAGCAGCTTTAACAATAGTGGTATCATGGACCAGATTGCATTGTTGATCTTTGCTATTCAATCTAATTTCTTACTGGTGTCTAGCGACTCTGGAGTACGAGTGCCTGATTCTTATGTCTTGCAGCGGTTAGATTGGTGAATGGTGTTATCCTATGTTCTAAAATGGACCTGTTGACTCCCACACCCCAAGTTAAACTGGGAACAGATGTCAGTTGCGTACACTGGGTTTCTGTAATTCAGATGCAAGAGACTTCAACTGTGATCTGGTCATGGAAGGAAGCTTCCTAGTCATTCAACTGGAAAGAACTGACAGAAATTCTGTGGGCCTTGATTCATTTGGTCCTCTTCTAGAGGGTTGCAGAGTCCTTGATCGGACAGATGCATAGCTATTAAGATCTCATGTAAACAGGAAAGTCAGGAATATTTATCTTTGGTCAGAAATGCACTTGATAGCCTTGTCAGCAGTGTAACTTACATGGAAGGAGAATTTGCATGCAGAGAAATTGAGCAAAATATTTCCCTTCTCAGTCCACTTTTGTCTCTATCCAGACATTTTTTATCAGTTCAATTTGAAATGGGGTACTTCCCATTAATGATCTGTTTGTTAGTAAAGCCGATATACTTCTTTTGACATTCTGCTCTGTCCAACCACGTCCCAAGGCGTGCAAACAGGATACAATGTCATTTTGGTGGCTGGAAGGCCTTCCGTGTGCATTTCCCCCATTCCCTCTCCTTTCCACGGTACTAATTAAGTTCAGGGGCTAGAGGGTGTCAGTGATTTCAATTTCATTTTGGTGGTACCTAGTTTCCAATCCTGTAACATATGATAGGAGACTCTCCTGGGATCCATCCTGTTCATCCTTCTTCCTTTTATTTTCCTTAACTGTTTTAGGCTGTGCTGATAGGTCTCTACATCACGGTTTGGAATCTAAACAACAAGGTCACTAAAGAAAAGGTTGTTTGGGGGAAGTTGCAGCCAATAGTAAAACATCTAGATTCCAAGCTACCCTGAGTTTTTGTAAGAAACATTGGCATCAATTTTCTAAATGGTGTTCTTCTCTTGACGTAGAGGACATATCTTCTGAACCTTTCAAGATCTTAGATTTCTTAAGAGTTTATCTGCCTTTTCTTTCACAGACCAATGGGCATCCATATAAATTTTTAGGGAATCATGTGCAAATTTGTCTCATTTCGAGCCTTTAGAGATGAGATTACTAAAGAGTTTTGATAATTGCAGACCTTTAATTTTTCCACCTGTTTTTTCATGGAACTTTTAGTTAGTTCTTTGTGCTATTCAAAACGCCTCATTTGAACATTCACAGTTTGCTACTATTGCTTACTTACAAAGTTCTATTTATGATATCAATAACATGCGACTGCACATGTACTCTTATTTCCCTATGGGAGCTTGTGCTGTGGGCGTAAACCATCCGTAGCACAAGCTCCTATAGAAAAATAGGAGTTTCTGTCAGTCCCTGCACCATTTGGCAGGCACGGTGCCTGCCACACAGTGCAGGGATGAACTGGGGAGCATAGTAGGTCCCCCCTTGGCCCCCAACCGGAGACTGCAGAGAGAAGGGAGGCCGGCTTGGGGCCCCCAAAGTTGCTTTACGACAGTCTTTCCGTGGTCAGAAAGCCTGACATGGAAAGCCTGTTGGAAAATGACATTGTAATCCCGACAGTGGCAACGCCGTCTAGAGGGATTACGGTGAGGCCTCCAACTGGCGGAATCCAGCTGGAATGACCCGCCGGTTTCACTTTCGACCGCCTGCATTGTAATGCGACTTGTCAAAAGTGAAACCAATGATGTGACTTGGAAAGCCTCTAAACTGCAGTAGGAGGCTTTCCGAGTCACATCGTAATGAAACCCATAATGTCCAATACAGTTAGGGCATGATTACAAGTACGGCAGTATTGGGACCACCGTACTCGTGGTGGTGGTTTGACCGCTGCCACATTGGCAGTCCAACCGCCGTATTACTATGGTGGCGATGGGACCACCACAAGAGCTGCGCCACTGCGAGGATCCTGCATCCCACGGCAGTGGTGGTGTCAAAGCAGGCGGGAATTGTGGCAGTGCTGATGCCAGGACCGCCGAGCAGATTCGGCCTGCCATTCCACTAAGCATTTTATGGCAGGGACCCCACCATGAAATGCTTGGCGGAAAGGCATGAAAATGGACCCTAACAAGTCTCTGGGCAAATCTGACCAAAGGGGTGCGTGCAGGAAGCACATGATGGGCCCCCCAAAAGTGCACTGTTGTGTGTGCACTGTGTGGCATGCACACCATGGTGCACTGAGCCCGCCATGAAAGTGAGGCATAGAGGATGGAAACGGAGCCCTACAGGGCCCCCTCAAGACTCTGCACCAGGGAATGCATGCATGGGGGCACATGATGAACCTCCAGTTCCTGCAAGGCATGGTCGTGACTGTTTATGCCCTACAAGGAACTTGTAATGGTGTTCCCATTGCAGTGCCTGTTACGTCTCTCATATGAGCCTTTAAACAGACACTGTCGTGGGAGGACTGCCTGACCTGGATACCAGTCAGAATCCGGTGTGCGGTCTAATTATGGCTTTGGCAGAGCGAGATCGGGGCACTGGCGTGGTGGCCCGCTCCAGCACCACCAAAGTCATAATAAGGCCCTAGATGTTTTTTAACACAAATTTAGAATTCACTACATTCATTTACTTTTTTTAAAGAAATTGTTTAAACAATTTATGTTACAAATAATTAATATTTTCTTTAAAAAAATGTTAATTTTTAATGGAAGGTTGTAACCATATTAGCATTTTCAACCACAATAATTAAATCAGAAGACTTATAAACTAGAGTAAAATTATCACTTTAGAATAAAGAAATTATTATTGTAGAAATACAGTCCAAGTTATCTATACCAAAAAAGTGATAGTATTTTAACAGTATGGGGCCGAGTCCGATCCGGGTCGGAAAGCACTCCGACCAAGTCGGATCCGGAGTGTTTTCTGACCGAGCCGGACCCCTACAGTCCGACCGAGCGATAAGATGTGCACGTATGCTGTCGGACTCAGTTCGGTCGGACTCCCATTGAAGTCAATGTGAGCCAGTTGTACGACGCGTACATGCGCTCCCATTGACTGAATGGGTATGTCTCGAACAAGTGCACCCCCTACAGTGGGTACGCGTCGGTGCCATCCGAACCGTGCATGCCTGTGCAGGGGAGACTCATAGGTCTCCCTCTGTGTGCGAGTCGTATGGCTGCGGGTGTCGGGGGGTCTGAAGCGGACCCCCGAAGTCCGACTCTGGGAGCTTTTGCGAGCCGCAGATTCCGGCTCGCACAGGCTGTCCAACGCGTGCATCGTACTGGCTCGGTCGTGAATCGCATCCATTGCACGCCACGGTTAGCTTACGACCGAGACGTACGGAGCGGTTTGGACCCGGAAACTACTCGGTCGGTGAATTTCATGTAGCTCGCATCGTACTGGCTCGCTCGTACAGCTGTACGAGACGGCCGGAAAACACGTGTACGGCTCGTAATTTTTCCGGCCGGATCGCGTTCGGTGCCCTTCCGACCTGGATCGAAATCGGCCCCTATGCATTGTAAATACTGATTTAATAATCCGACATTGAAAAGCGTTATAAATGTATTCGTAAAAAAAGCATTGTAATTAAACACATTGTGCTTGTTTCCAAATGAATGACTGGTATCCGTTTTGAGGATTCACTAGACGGTAAACCTATGCTGCTGACAAAGTGTTACCTGACTTTGAACTCAATTCCAAATGTTTCTGTCTTGTCCTATTTTTGGTCAACAGTCTTCAATTGCACCTCCCTCAGGCTTTGAGAATTGGTCGCATGAATAAAAACAGCTGTAATGACTATGATACTCAGGGGGACAGGTAAGGAACTCACCGGTCTTCAGAGTCTTTCAATAACAAGGAAGAAGGCTTGATCCAGTGCGGTTTAAATGCCATGTTGTGCCCAAGATAGGTGCTTTTTCTGAAAGAAAGAAGCAGCATTTCTACAAACTTACTGGAACTGGAAGGTTCACAATCATAGCCTCACCAAGGTAGAAATAACAAAATGTAATATATTCAGAGAACAAGATGGTTTCCATAAAGGTGGAACTGGATCGGCATCTAATTTGACCTGTGTCTTGCTTGGCAGGCATCATAATTCAAATTTAACAAATGTTGCACTATTGTAGCTAATCACACACTTCTGAGCACCAAGCCTAAATATCACACCAGTGATGTCAGAGGGGACACATTGGCAACTATCTTAGGGCTTTATTATGAGTCTGACGGTGCACGGACCACCAGACTTGCGGGGGGACAGTGGTAGCGGTCCTCCGACCCCCCCATTATGACCTGGCTGGTTGGGCCACCGTGGGACCACCTCACCTTGCAGGGATCAGAGATCCTTGGCAGTGGCGCAGCAGTATAAAGGCCACAATATGCTTAGTGGGGCAGCTGCTGCCCCACCAAGCATATCACGAGTTTCCTCAATGCCACACTTTCATGGTGGTGCGAAGGTGCGTCAGTGAGGCATGTGGATGCACACGGGGACTGAAATGTGCACATCTATGTCAGAGTATAAACTAAATAATCCAAGCATAACATTTTTAACATTTACAAGCTTTTCCCTCAGACAACATTTCCCAATTTGTCAATGCTACTAAAACCTATCACACACATCATCTCTTTGAATTCTCTTTGGAATATATAAATGGAAGCCTCTGATGACTGAAACAGATTAAAGGTTCTAAATTTCATTAACCCTATTGGAGCTCAATAAAAACTGTCTGTGTTAAGTATTTTTCAGACTTTTTGAACTAGTTTTCTGGAAAGGGGGTTTTCTTTGTTTGGTAGTAATAATATGGACAGACATATATTTTCACAACTTTTCCTATCACTCTATAGATAAAATCAATATTTGTTACTCACCCTGTTGTCAAATCACAGAGTTCAAGATTGGAAACAATTTCCTTTGAAAATTGTAAGTACCAATACCCATAGAACACCATACAAAGGACTCGATTACCAAAGGTAACTTACACTTTTGAGTACGTTTACTAATTTTTTGTATTCACAAAATCTGAGTGTAGATTAGCACTAACAAAATGATGTATAGTAATAGCGTAGCACAACCCATGGCCAACCTCTAGAATTGCAACACCCTCTCACAGGAAATAATGCTATTGAATCAAAATATTTAAAATAGTTAAACATAGAATTAAATATAGTTAGATTTTTATTAAAATATAGTGGAATTCTTTTTATTTAACTCTATACATCACTATTAATTAACTACTAATACATAATACTTTTTTTCTTTAGGTGGGAATTTATTTTTAATTTAAAATTCAGAAACATAATTCAATTTAATTTAATATATTTCCATTACTTAAAGCTTTATTTCAAAATTAAGAATTTGTTAGTATTCTTTTATTTTGTTCGACATTTAAAATACATATGTAAAACTAGTTTACATTGACATTTAACAAAAAATATGTTCTATATTTATTTTCTTAATTTTTCTGACACATTTCCACCGGGAGACTCCCAGAGACTATTGTAAGCAAAAATATTGCTACATTAATATTTAAATTCAAAAGAGAGTATTAAAATATTACATAATAAAATAATAACAAGTATTCACTATTTTCATATATCTTTTTAACATTTAATTATGATTATTCACCATCATCATGGTTATTTCGAGGCCACTACCGCTTAAAACATACAACATTTGCAATATACAATACGACAATAAACAAATCATACATATTACATTTACAAATCAATAAATCTTTTGAAAAATAAATATTTCTTCATAGTTTTTAATGATTTTAAATAAATAATTCCCAAATTAGTGTAGTATGACAGCAGTTTCATGGGATTTCTGTAACTACTGTTAACCTTATTGTGAGAAAGAAATAGCTTGATTTTCATTTTTGTTTTCTGTGCTTTTGTGGCAATTTGTAATCTTATTATGTGCACATCATGTGCATGTGTTTTTCAAAGGTGTCAGCAGACGTACAGAAAATAAAGTTATACGTTACATAAATGTTTCACGATAAGAAATATATATTTTGGGTACAATGCTGATTTTAAGAAAAGTAAATAAAATTTGCCCTGATTTTTTGACACCTTTACATGTAATTAATTGAAAATGAACAATGTTCTGGTTTGCTGTTAAAATCAGCATCTTTTGATTGGAGTATGTTGCATCATTAAAAATAAACATTATGATATTCGTACTTAATACCGAGGCATCATTTGGGATTTTATGGTGTCTGCTTGTTCTCAAAGCATTTTGACAGTTATGGCATTTGGCATTTGACCTTAAATGGTATCATCTGGTGGTGTATCATGTTTTTCTTTATAACTGTGAAATTGCTTTTCCTAAGTGAGGTGTCATTGGAAAGCTCGTAGTGTCTACATCCAAGTCAGATAGCTGTAAAGCTTATTAGCTTTCACCTCTAAATAAGCAATTTCTTAAGTCTCTTAATGCGTTCTTTCTATTACTGTTGTATCACGTGTTATAAGTGTGGTATCACTGGAATCATCATAAGTATTTATGATTTTCTTGGTCAAATTAGTGAAAAGGACATGCCATTTGACTTTTGACCTCCAAAAATACATTTTCATCTTGTCTCAAGGTCTTCAGTCTGTTACTGTTTTTAAAAGTCCGGTGTCAGGGGCAACTCCATGAAAGGGATTTCCATTTCCCGTTGTCAGATTGTTGGATACAGCATGTCATTTGACTACTGAGCTCTAATTATTCTTTTTCTATGTGCTTAGAAGTCTTTATTTTGCCATTGTTTGATAACTGTTCTTAGTGTGCTATTGTGGGAATTGTCATGTTAAGTACTTTGATGTTTGTTAAACTGGCATGCCCTATGATCTACCGGCCCTAAATAGACATTTTCTACATCTTTAAAAATCATTACACTGTTACTGATAGGTCAGTTTTCTTAAGGTTTGGTGTCACTAGAATCATTGTGATAGCTATAATGGTGTAGTTGGTGGAATGTTTGTGCTATTTGTCCTTTGTCCTCTAGGTTTACACATTTCATTACGTTTATAAGTTTACTATCATTGAATTCATCGTGATAAGTACTTGCAGTTTTCCTTGCCAGATTGAATAAAATAGCATGCAATTTGAATTTTAACTCTCTAAATATTTTTTTCCTACATGTTTTAATGTCTTTATGTTGTTACTATTTTATAATTTTTTATCAGTGTGGTATCATTAGAATTGTCAGAATAAATACTTATTTGTTAAAGGTTCATGGTATTTGACCATAGATCTATAAGTGTTTTAAGGTTTTTATTGTGTCACCACTTGATAATTGTTTGTAAGTGAAGTATTAGTGTAATCATCATACTAACTTCTTGCTTTTTTTGTCTTTCAAAATTGTTGAAAGGGCATGCGGACTCCATTTTTTATGGTCAAGAATCCTTGTGAAATGAAAGGTAATTATTTTTTTTCAGTGGTTAGCACTAGGAAAAACTAATTCGACTGACATTATACTGTCATTACAGCACCCAGGGTTCAAGCCTTAACCTAGGGCATGCATGCTGCAAAATGAGTCTCACATTCGCTTTACAGATATGTCCTTGGATCTCTGCAGATGTGCCATGATAACATTTAACTAAATAAAGGTAAAGGTTACACTTTGGAACAAAGTCAGACTCAAATGTTTTATAACTGTACATCCTAACAGATGTACCAATATAATTTTGTTTACAACTGAGAATTAGTGTCACATAGAAGAGCTGAACTAAGTGTTGTAATCATAGAGGCCATGCATCATAACAGAAGATTGAACCACATATGCTCCTTCTTGCAGTTGAAATTGCATACCACATTGAGAACCTAGGCCTGCCTCCTTTTATGTTAACAGATTAGTGTTGTGGAAGTGTCTAGGAGTACTCTATGGACTGTTTCAAACGTCTATCCATTATGGATGTAGGTATCTAGCCACCTACATACTTGTCTTTCACACCTTCAATATTCCAGACAGTATTCATACAGTTCCTGCAAATACTCTCTCACTCTCCTTATACTACTCCAGTGACCCATTCAGCACCATGTACTCATCCATTTACTGCACTGAAAGGCAACCACTTAAAATTCACCCAGGTAGTCTCCTTGCAGTGCTTTAATCATTCATTCAGTATCCAAGTACTCATGCAGTGAGCCAGCCCTTAGCACATGAATTGCTTCAAACGTCTATCCAGTATGCATGCAGTCTTCTAAACACCTACACACTTGTCTTTCACATCTTTAATTCCCCACTCAGTATACATATAGTGCAGCAAACATCCTATCACTCCCTTTGTAGTCCTCCAGTGACCCATTCAGCACCATGTACTAATCCATTCAGTGCGCCAAAACCCAAACACTTATATATTCATCCAGTCACTCTCTTTACAGTACTCTAATCATTCCATCAGTACCCAAGTACTCATGCAGTGAGCCAGGCCTTAGTACATGAATTGCTTCAAATGCCTATCCACTATGCATGCAGTCCTCTAACCACCTACACACTTGTGTTTTACACCTTCAATTCCCTAGTCAGTATTTATACACTTCTAGCAAATACTCTGTCACTCCTCTTGGAGTTCTCTAGTGACCTATTCAACACCATGGAGTAATCCATTCACTGTGCCAAAACCCGAACACTTATAAACTCACCTAGGCATTCTTCTTGCAGTACTCTAATCATTTAATCAGTATCCAAATAGTATTGGAGTGAGACATGCCTTAACGTATGAATGGATTGAAACATGTGTCCAGTATGCATGTAGGTCTCTAATCACCTTCACACTTGTCTTTCACACCATCAATAATCATGTCAGTATTCATGCACTTCTAGGAAATACCCTGTCACACACCCAGTTTGTTTCCTAATAGTATTGTAATCATTCAGTCAGTTAGCATGTACTCTTTTAGTGAGGTGGGCTTTAGGGCATAAACTGTTTCAAAGTAGTATGCACTATGCTTGTAGTGTTTTAACCATCGTCACACTTGTGCTTCATGGCTATAGTTTCTTAGTCAGTTTTTATATAAAATGTGTTTTTACAGTATTAGAATAGTGTGGATTTGAAAGTTATTAATATACTTTTATTTGTGATTCTTTTTTACAGATACTGTTTTTCGACGTTAAAATAGAGAAATCATGCCTGAAAAAAAAAGAAAAAGAAAAGAACAGAGACAGGAGAATTACTTGAAGAAAAGTCAACCACAAGTATTGATTGTACAAGATAATGTGGCTTAAAAGAAAAAATCTTCTGGTAAGGTCACAAAGCAATTTGTTAAAAATGTTTGTAGGAGGAAACAGAATGTACAGAACGCTGAATCCATTGTGAATGTTTTAACTAGAAAAAAATTCAAAATAAGAGGAAAAGCAAAAAAACAAATATTCAGTCAGAGGAGACAAAGGTGCGGGTTCCGATCCTGGAAAAACCGGGTATGAACCGTCGGTCGGAGGGTTTTCTCCGTCCGACTCGTACCCGGTAAAAAAACATTACAAACATGGAAGTACGATTCGCACGGAAACACCATTTCCGTACGAATCGTAAAAAACACCGACCGACGAAAATATACATACAAATGTGATCTGGGAAAGCGCCGACGTGACGTCGGGACGCAGTCAGGACGCAGTCAGGCTCCGTTTCACGAACAAGGAAGTACGATTCGAACCGACACCAGTCCGGACGGCAATATTTTTACGGCACCCAAAAAGTGCCGAAAAAGCGAAGTACGGCACGATGCGAGCGGAATTGGGGGCCCAGTATGCGCCGAACCCCCCCATACCCCGCGGATGTACGTGCCGTACCCTCACCCGTGTATGTACACCCATGTATGTATGAGTCGAACCCCCACCCGTGCATGTACAACCGTGTATGTACGAGTCGAACCCCCACCCGTGCATGTACACCCGTGTATGTACGAGTCGAACCCCCACCTGTGCATTTACACCCATGTATGTACGAGTCAAACCCCCACCCGTGTATGTACACCCGTGTATGTACGAGTAGTACCCCCACCCATGTATGTACGGTGCGTACCCCCAGCGTGATGAGGTGAGCATGGTCTCTAACTTGATGCTTGCCTTTGTGCATTTAAGAATGCAACAAATTCGTGTTATTTGGAGGAAAACACGTCATAGTCATAGTTTTTGAAGATCTATTGCAACTTACTCCGGTAAAAGGACAACCGGTATTTAAAACACTTGCACATGAAGATACCAGAAAGTCTCTTGGTAGTGTTGGTAATGTGAACATTTGGACTAATTTTTAATACAAAGAACTGACAACAAATATGCGACAGGCAAATGATGGTGAATATGGAAGTATTCTTCAAGATATAAGAATTGGAATTCTTACAAAACATGGCAAACAAGCTTTGGAAAGTCGATTACTTTGCAATGTCTTTCCAAATGAAAATGTACTTCCTGCAAAAGTGTACATGAAAATTGCGGAAAATAAATCAGTGATCTGTTTAATGCCAAGACTGCGAGAGTGTTCCATATTCGACGAATAACTATTGAAACTGGAAAATGAAAAAATTATAAATATGGAAGCCATCGATAAAATAGAGCATGAAGGAATTACTATTATTTTGACGGGAAAGTTGAAAACAAAACTGGATTCTTTAGAAAAAAAAATATCTAAAACAGTTGGTTTAGAAAAGACACTGTATGCGTGTGTAAACTGTCGGGTAATTTTAAGGCGAAATTTGGATGTAGAAAAAGGGTTAGTTAATGGCGCAATGGGTAAAGTGGTAGATTTTGTTAATTATCAGAAAAAAGAAGGAATTGAATTTTTAAAAATTACATTTGATCAGATTGACGAAGTTAAAGAAATTGGTCGTTGTTCAGTTCGTTTTTTGCTTGTTAAAGATTTATATGTCCGTAGGAAACAATTTCCATTTTCTCTGGCATATGCAGTGACTATTCATAAATCTCACTCATGGATTACGTGTAGACAGTACATTGGTGAACATTGGATCTACTGTACTTAAAGAGGGTATGGCATATGTTGCTTTGTCGCGAGTCAGAACATTATCTGGTTTGTTTTTGATTTATTTTGATGAGACAAAGGTTACCGCAAATGCAAACTGTGTAAAAGAGTATAATAGGTTAAGAAGGGTGTATGCTCCAAATTTAGGTCAATATCCTGTATTTGGAAAGCGTGTGGTTGGTCGAAAAAGAAGGTTTGACAGTATCAGTTCTGAAGGTGTTGAGAAGGGAATAGCACAAGATAATGTTGTGATTGCAAGTAAAAAGAAATTGGACACTGTTGAAGAGGTTGTTGGATATCAGTTTGAAAATAGTTCAGGTGTCAACTGCTATGCTAATGTAGTGGTCAATGTTGTTTTTTATCTTGAAGGTTTGCAAGAACAAATTATGCAGAATCGGCAACAAAGATTTTGTTCTCTGTTGCATTCTGTTTTTGAAAAATTGACAACAGACACAAGTAAAATACAATCCGTTTCAGATGTTCGTAATCTTTTGGATGTGTGTTCTGGTTCTACACAATTTCCCCAAAATATCCAACAAGATGCTCAGGAATTTTTAATGTATATGCTTACCATTTTTGAAAATGAAGGTGTAGAAATAAAAAATATTTTTGGCCTTTCTTACAAATGGGAACATTATTGTGAAAATTGCATGTATACATGTAGCTCCAATGTAGACACTGAGAGATTTCTGTATTTAACATTACCAGACTGTAAATCAGTGTCTTTAATAAATTAGTTAAAGGTGCAAATCAAAACATGGAGTGTAGCCAATGTAAATCAGAAATGTTATCCACATTATTTTTAACAAAATATGGCAAATACATCATTTTAATGATGCAACGTTGTACAGCTGACGGAAGAAAATTGGATACTTTAATGAAGCAATTTGTAGCAGCACAACTATCAATATCAGGAAGGACTTTTGTAGCAATTTCTATAATTTTCCATGATGGGCCTTCTACCACATCTGGACATTACACTGCCTATCTAAAATGTGACAAAGGCTGGAAACTTTGTAATGATACCCAATTGGTTTTCAAACAACGTTTGCCTAGTGAATTACCAAATTCCTACCTAATATTTTTAAAGCCAAAGTTTTAGGAAGATAATTCACTCTCTGAGAAATGTATTATTATAATTTAATAGGACTACCATTGGACAATTTACATAAAAAAGGAGTGCAAAAATACCATTTGGCCTCAAGGAAAGGTATATGTTTGAATTATGGACTTTTTGGTGGTCATTGATTCGGTGAATCTTTTAAAGCGGCAACATTTACAGTTTTTATAAGTTAAAGTTATATAATTTTGTTAGCCGTAAGCATTTCCTAATTGTATGATTTGTATTTTCTGGTATAGCGTGTTGTTTTTTTTAAACAATCTTTCTGATTGTTTTTTTTTTGCCCGCTGTTAAGTGATGAGTACGATTGAAATCACTATTTCTAGTGAAATTCAATATATTCTGAGAACAGCAAAAAAGGCAAACAAATTACTTTGTGGAAATTATGCTGTGTTGTAAAAAATGTATTATTACATGCTCTAACAATTTTTTTCTTTTCTTTCACAGATCCTAATTTTAAAATAAGCAATTTACATCAATTTAGATTGCAAAGAAAATCTGAAAAAAATGTATACCATTTTTTATTTCTATTACTGTGAAGGTAAGTTTAACTAAGTATCAATATGCAGACTGGAGAGATCTGCAAGAAGCTACAAAGTTTAAACACGTTTTTAAAAACACTCTGTTTATACCTATGTAGTTTTGAAATCTGACCGTAGTCGGATATCATGTGACCTGCAAAAAAAGAGATTTGAGGGGTTCATAATATTTCCCATTGTACCTATTGAAGGACCACAATCATTTCAATCATTCTTCTTTGAACATCTTTGCAGACAAAACTCTGTGCTTACCTTCTATCATTCGCAAGCAATTTTAAAAACAGAAATATGTCACTTTTTGTAACATAGTTATTGCGCAAGACACTCTTTCATATTTACAAAGAGAGGAAAAGGCACTCTGTGTACTTTTTCTACTCCATGTAAATACAACCTCATCATGCAATACCCCTGAAGCTTGGGCTGGTCACCTGAACTCTGTTATTTTGGGGCTCTCCCTACCGTGTGTGTGCTTTGCTGGCCAGGTCTCCCTCCCGCCGCCGCCACAGTCATCTCCGCGGCTGCTGTGTGGAGGTGGGACCACAATCCCCAGACTCCTCCGCTTCTACCCCCGGAAGTCGACAGCTGGACACTCGCGCCTGGAGGCGCTATTTAAATTGGTTACTCCCCCGGTGGAGCGGGCGCTGCAATACCCCTGAAGCTTGGGCTGGTCACCTGAACTCTGTTTTTTTGGGGCTCTCCCTACCGTGTGTGTGCTTTGCTGGCCAGGTCTCCCTCCCGCCGCCGCCACAGTCATCTCCGCGGCCGTTGTGTGGAGGTGGGACCACAACCCCCAGACTCCTCCGCTTCTACCCCCGGAAGTCGACAGCTGGACACTCGCGCCTGGAGGCGCTATTTAAATTGGTTACTCCCCCGGTGGAGCGGGCGCTGCAATACCCCTGAAGCTTGGGCTGGTCACCTGAACTCTGTTATTTTGGGGCTCTCCCTACCGTGTGTGTGCTTTGCTGGCCAGGTCTCCCTCCCGCCGCCGCCACAGTCATCTCCGCGGCCGCTGTGTGGAGGTGGGACCACAATCCCCAGACTCCTCCGTTTCTACCCCCGGAAGTCGACAGCTGGACACTCGCGCCTGGAGGCACTATTTAAATTGGTTACTCCCCCCCGCGTCGCGGTACCGCGCGCAGGCAGAGCAGGGCTAAGCCCGGGCAAAGGGCGGGCCCTCTGTGGCCCTCAGAGGCACAAGGAGGCCGGGCTGGGCCATACCCATTGGCTGAAATCCCAGGTATTGGGGCAGATACAGGTGCAAGACAATAGGGGCTCATTTGGCAGGCTGGAGTGGTGGACATAGCATATAATACCCATAAGTTGGATACTGTTTTGCTTAGCATAGCCTGGGAACTGTAACTGATATATTAGATGTGCCCTGTAATCCTCGGTTGTTAAATATTGAATATTATTTAGCTACCATGCTGTGACCACATTGGGAGAAAAGGGATTATTTATTGAAAGGGTACTATGGCTTCCAAACCCAAAACAAGATCAACTAAGAGGAAAGCAGGTACCCCGCTGATCACTACACAAACTGGACTTGAGACTGATAATGCAGTTGGACATTCAGCACCCCATACACAAATGCAGAGTAGACCCTCGCAAGTTCCAGATACAAACCTTTTCGAGAGCCCACAGGACAACAGCCCAGATAATTCATTCGGAAATGTACCTTGTGGTCAGCAGGTAACAGAGGCCGAGCCACCTTCTGGCAGGGCAACAAAAAGAACAAATATAACAAAGCATAGGCTGCCTAAAAGGGGCTCAAAGAATACGCATGCAAGGAAATCAAAACCAACCAACAGGGGTGGGAAGACAAAATCATCAGAAGATGAGGTTATAGAAATAGATGTGCAAAGCCCTTTAACTCCGCCAGGTAATATTCGATCTGCAAAAACATCTGAAAACCTTCATTACCTCCCAAATAAAACCATTACTTAGTAAATTAGATAAAATCACTAATGAGCTGCAAAAACAGGTGAAGTTGAAGGAATCTATAAATCCCATCTCTACGGGAAACCTAACATCAACTGTGATCCCCTCCTCAAGGTCACTTCCTATGAACAACAACTGTATAAGTAATGAACGATGTATTATTGCACAGGTTCATGCTCCACCCAAAACTACAGCCCACCTGCAGGATAGATGCTTTATTGAAAACGAGAAAGACTCTAATCCCAAAATTCAGGACCAGCCCATTCGGGCACAGATGCTGCCAGGGCAGGTTGCGTCTCATAGCCAGGAGGACAGACAGCAGAAAGGCTATGAGAGCAAGGGAAAAAATCAACCCCCCTCCTCGAGTAAATTTACCCCCCCAAGCAAGCCCCTATGTTGTGGTATTCGCTGGGGTACCCGAACTCAGGGCGGGCCAAAAGGAGCCATATTTAGTATTAAAAAATAAGATTATAAATTGTCTAAATATACACAGACCTCTCCAAGGGAGGGAAAGGGGAGAAATTATCCATGTGAGGAGAGTACCATGGTTGGGAAGTAGAGGGAAGGACATTAAAGGGGACTGTATTATCGCAAATTTCAGGAACCCAAATCTAGTTGAGTACATACTAGGTAATTATAACAAAAACTCAACCAGTACTATACGATCTATGCCACTAGGTTACTTCTATCCTAGAAATAGTATTGCTCACCCCTTGACTTACAATCAGGGTAGGAAGGAAGGAGGAATAGATGGATATAGGACAAGGAATCCTGAATATTGTCATCCACCGCTATTAAATTTGGATGGCCCGCAGTGGAAGAATAGATTCAGCCCCCTCCAATCTTTGGAAGAGAATGATTGACTAACCAACTTAGAGACACAATCGGCGGGGAAGGAAATAAGGATGCCCATGGATATCAGTGAATTAACATCTATGGAAAGGTATACACTGAATCCCCTGGAAGCTTTCTCGCCAAATCAGAATGGGGAGACGCAAGATCCCATGCCTGAAGGGAGGAAGGCAGGTGACCTTGATGCCCACGGTTTAAATCTGACCGGGGTACAGGGGGGAAAGGTGAAAATAACATCTTGGAACATTGCAGGCTTAGCCGGAAAAATAGCTAATGTAGATTGTAGGAACAAACTAAGGGACTCCCACATAGTAGTCTTACAGGAGACCTGGGCGGTCGAGCCGGATTTTTACCATTTGGAGGGCTATAAATCTTTTTTTGTCCCAGCGCAAGAGAGTAGGGCAGGCAGAGCAAAGGGAGGCTTAATAATATATGTTGATATTAATTTAAAGGGGAGATGGACAGTGCCATCTTGGACCTCACATAACCTGCAAGCAGTAATATTTCAAGGACAGGGGCTGAGGGTACAATTATTTAATATCTATAACCCAGGCTCAGGAAGCGGCACTAATGCCATGTTAGAGGAACTTGATGCTAGATTAAAACAGGAAACTGATCTAAGAAAAGGAGGGGGAGATCCATTTGTCCTTTTAATGGGGGACTTTAATTGTCACCTGTGCTCACACTTGATACCGGTAACTATAGACTGGGATCTCTGCCCAGTCAGAAAGGGGCCACACTTTGAGCACAGCACAGAGGGCACATTACTAACAAAGCTAATAGGCAGTCACTCACTAGCACACACCATTGATTTGGTAATCCCAGGGCCAGATGGTACTTTGGTACCAACTTTCAAAGGAAGGGGATGTTCGTCTATTATAGACTACATTCTGATATCCGCCTTTGCCAAACAATGGATTGGGAAGGTAAGCATTAAATGGAGCTCCTTTAGCGATCATAATCCCTTATCCATAGAATTCCTCCATAAGGGCCATCCTGAAATGAATAAGCAGTTGGATAGCATTTTACAGCCAACAGATCAGGGAAGGCGCTTAAAGTGGGCAAAAATCAATGCCCCTGAATTTTATACTGCACTGATTGTAAAGGGGAAAAAGTGGGTTGAGGAGTGTCTAGATTTTAAAATAGAGGGAGCTGACTTAGTTGCTGCTTTCAGTGAATTAACCAAACTTGCCGAAAAATTATTAGAGGCAAAAGGCCCCAGAAAACCAGGGATCCAACCAAGATGGTTTGACGCAAATTGCGCACGAGCATTAAGAAATTTAAAATTAAGTCTTAAGACAAATCCAAGGGATATAGCGGAAGTGGCAAAGTGTAGAAACATTTATAAAATCAAGACCAAAGAAAGGAAGGCTACCCTAAAAGCAGAATTATTGGCCGATTTAAGAGAGGCTGGAGAAAACAGGGATTTTACTGAATTTTGGAGGATCATAAACAGTCCCTGTTTTCATGACGGTAGTGCCCCGGCCCTCAGCACAAATATTCTCCCACAGCAATGGGTGACCCATTTCGAGAGTCTTTACAATCATTCTAAGGATCTCAAACAAGAAGGGGAATGGGATGGCAAAAGGAGTTGGATGCAGGATTTCACACTCATTGAGATTACACAGGCAATCAAAGGGTTGAAACCAAATAAAGCCCCTGGGCCCGACGGTACCCCCCCAGATCTGTATAGAAGCAATATCGACTTGTGGGCACCAATCTTAACGAGGGTGCTAAACGCAGCTATTAAAACAGGACTCCCGAGGTCGTGGTCCACTGCCTTAATTGTACCCATTTTCAAGAAAGGAAATAGGGATAATCCCCAATGCTACAGACCCATATCACTGATCGATGTCTTGGCCAAAATATTGGGGCGGGTGGTTTTAAATCGTTTAATGGCCTGGACTGAAGAGCACCATACACTAGCCGATACGCAGTACGGTTTCAGAGCGGGAAAATCGACCAGCGATCAATGTCTAAACTTATATTTACTGGTCGCCAAATACACTACAGAAAGTAATGGTACCATTTATATGGGGTTCATGGACCTGGCGGCGGCCTTTGACAATGTAAATAGAAGCAAACTTTGGGAAAGGATGAACACTTTGGGAATTGACCGGGGACTTATAAACATCTTAAGAGAGCTGCACTGGAACACCACAGCTAGGGTTCGCTTCCGTATGCAGGGGGGGCAAACCAACTCCTTCTCATGCTCTAGTGGTGTGAGGCAGGGCTGTATCCTTGCCCCCTTTTTGTTCTCATTATATATTAACGATCTGGAGTCAAGACTCATAGCCCAGGCTGCTGATTGTCCCAAGGTAGGGAAGCGTCAAATACCGGTACTTTTGTATGCGGATGACGCTGTCCTGCTTGCCAGGACACCGAGAAGTCTCCAAACACTGATTAACAGGTTTGTAGACTTTATGGAAAAATTAGATCTGTCCGTGAATTTGACCAAATCCTTTGCACTGATTGCAGGCAAAAAACCTATTAAAAAACCGGTATTTAAAATCGGGACCCACACTATGGGCATTGTAACCACCTTCCCGTATCTAGGCCTACTATTTGATGGCAAAATTCAATTTGACACACTGCTAGAGGAACATTATACCAAACTGATTTCCTCATGTGGTGCAATTATGAGTTTTGCCCAAAGACTGGGACGCTGGTCCCCAGAGCAAATAATGAGCTTATATACCTCAATAAGTATAGCCAAAGCAGTATATGGAGCCGAGGTCTGGGGCTTTAGGGACGCTAAACAGTTACAATTAGAGGAAGATAAATGTATTCGTAGAATCCTCAAGATCCCACATTCAGTACCAGCTGAAATCGCACATTCCGAACTCGGTATCCCATATATCATGGACCAGGTCAAGATTAGACCGGTTTTGGCTTGGCTCAGTATTTGGGCGAACCCGGAGGCGGAACTAAGCAAAGAAATCCTCACCGATTGCATACAAAGGGATAAAGGGATGCAAATCCCTTGGCTGAAATACGTCAAAACAACTCTAGAGTTCGTAGACCAGCACACCCTCTTTAGTTCCCCTGCTCTAATCTCAAGGAAAAGCAAATTACAAATTAAAAGACTGTTGCTTGATAAATTGGAGATGCTCAGGGAGACTAAAGCTTTAGTACTAAAACGATCAGTTGTAGCGCACTGTTTAGTTAAAGAGACAGCGGGTATGGAACCCTATCTATTCTTGATGCATAATCAGCAGGATAGGTTTTTAATGTGCCGTTTTAGGCTCAATTTGTTGCATAATATTTTATCTTACCCGTCTGGTTTTACTGTAAATATTGAGCAGAAAGGTGCCTGCGGCTGCGACAATATGTCTCCGCAGGACACCCTTCATTTTGTATTACTATGCCCATTTTATCGTTTGCCCAGGCGTATGTTTCTGGTTGATATTTTAAAAAATGGAAAATTCCGTCATGCCAAGATAGCTCTGTTGTTCCTTCAAAGAGCAAACAACATGTTCACTCTATGCTCAGTAATTAGCTTTTTGAAAGCTGCAGTAAGACTAAGGAACACCAGAGACTAATTTGTTTTGATGTAACATTGCACTTTATATGAATTGTAACAGTTTGGTCGATGGTTATTTTTATATTAATGTAATGTATAATTATATGTGCTGCTGTGTTTTTATAATATGTACTTTTTATGATGATTTTCTAACCGTTGAACTGAACTGAACTCATCATACACACCACTTTGCGTTGAAAGGGTGTTCTATAAGTGTTGTTATGCATGATTGCACTGAATACTCATAGAACAAGACACATCTCTAGATTTATCAGAAATCATAAATCTCGATATGTGTGTGAATGCTGAACCATTCTAAAATTGGTGTAGGAAAGCACAACAAGGAGAATTGCTTTCATTTCTCCACATTTGTATATCTTCAATGCATGCTACAATGCTCAGCATACATTGAAGGAGAAAAATGCCTTTACTGATTGTTTTTGTGCAGGAAGGTGTGTCTTCCTGCACAAAAACAAACAGCACATGACACAGATATCCTTGCACTATGGTGCAAGGGTGCCTGTGTCACCACATGGCTGCAGTTTAAGCAGCAGTGCAGAGAGAAGCATAGATTTGCAACATATTTATGTACATATGTTGCATCCCTGTGCTTCGGAAGTACTACAGCACACTGCAGTGAAAGAGGTTACTGTGTGATGCTGCAGCACTTCCTCATAGTTCTGCACTTATACATTCACCATACGCTACTAATGCATTCATTCAGTCAATTACGTACTACACATACATGCATCTAAACTTTCACACACAAACAAACAAACAAATATAGCTCTTTTTTTAAACCAGGAAAGTTAGTTCTTACAATAACTTTTTTTTTCTTCTTTCTTCTCTTATATTTTTTTGCAAAAAAAAAAAGGAAAACACAGAACAGGAGGAAAAAAACAATGAACTTCAGGAAAAAAAAAAAAAACTAGCAACGGTGACTTTCTTGCCGACGGCAGATCAGATCTATAGACTGCTCTCCGTAGCATAATGTTGCGTTGCATTTAGTGGACGGATGTCCAAATTTTGTGCTGATGGATGCACTCTTGAAGTGCTCGGCTGCGATGAGTCGGAAGGAGCAGGAGCAACTGTCATCCTCGCATTCCCCCCGAGCAAGATTTACCGGATGAAGGGTCCTCAGGTGCTTCATCATACTAGCTGTCCCGCAAGAGTATTTCTTGTTAGGATCCCCTCGAGACAGCACTCTTTTGCAGATCTTGCACGTCACCAAGGTGACATTGGTTTTAGTTTGCCCCTCAGGATACATAAAAAATTTCCACACCACAGATGAAAAACGTGGTGTGGGTGGTGGCTCTTCCACAAAATCATCCTCAGATGTATGAGGTGATGCAGGAGATGCCTGCTGTCCTGAAGCCATTATCTGTTCTGAAAAAAAAGTTTGAGCTAAGTAAAAACTTAGTCAAAAAAGCTTCTTCTCTGCAAGGAGATGCTCTTCCAAAGAAGGTCAAAGAAGAATGATTGAAATGGATGGGGTCTTTCAATAGTTAGAACAGGAAGTGTAATGAACCAATCAAATCTCTTTTTTGCAGGTCACATGGGATCCGTGCACCCTGCGCTTACGCAGCACGCACCCAGCGCGCATCCGCGAAATTGAATTTAAAAGGAATAAAGGTTAGATGTATAAATACATTACTTTTGAGAGTAGTTTAGAGTTTCTCTTCAATTAATATTCACCTGAAATATATATATATGTTTTGTTAATGTTCACTATTTCGCGGGATCCACGCACCTACTGCGTCATACACGTATGTGACTCATCGCGGAAGCACGTAAGCGTCGCGTAACGTAATCGTACGTGTCGCGTATAGGCTTGGAGTCGCGTACCGGTCGAATTGGAATCGCGCATCAAACACGTACCCAACGCATACCGTGCGCGGATGCTTTCGCGTAGGGATCGAGATCGGTGCGCATAGGGTGCGTGGATCCCAAAAAAATGGGGGAAAAAAGAAAAAATAAAGTTTTGAAAATATAGTTTACAAAATATTTTTAAAAATATTTTTAAAAACCCAATAAAAACAAATCATATTTTTTAATTTTTAAAAGAATTAATTGAAAAAATAAGTTTAAAAAATAGTGATAAAAAAGTATTTTAAAAAAAGATAATTAATGAAATTGACACACTGAAATTGAAAAATATAGAAATCCAATGAAAATCATTAAACGTGTTATCTTTAGTGATAAGTGATAGATAGGAATTAGCATTTACAAAACAATTTAAATTCACTGAAAAAACTATAGGTTTCATGCACGTTATAGTTAGGAATTGGCATTTAAAAAACCTTTGAAATTCACTGAAAAAAACATAGGTTTCAAGGGCGTTATAGTTTGCTGGACATTTCCCTCGTACAAAACCATTGAAATTCCCCCGTTATAGTTTGTTCAGCTAACTTTAACTTGCGCCCCCGCAATGCACTGCTGATGACGTCACATATTACATCACTCACGACATGGTCAGTGACATCACTGATGACATCACTGATGACATCTCAAATTACATCACTCCACCCATGCCTTGCTGAGACTATTCCGTCATTGCCTTTGCGGGACTACTACTAAAGGGTTCCTACTGACCCTAACTTACCCTCAGTTCCGATCCAGGCTTACAAAAGGTTCGGGGGGTGTTGTTCTGTTCCCAGCTGTTCTCATGCCACGTATGAATGTTAGGTGCATGGGCTTGGCTCTGGATTATTTGTCGGTATGAATATGAGGTAATATTGGTACTATCAAAGATAGAATACGGAGTACCAGTTTGGTAGCCAAAAGAAGGTATCGCTATATATAGTGAGAATTTATGACAGTAGCATTATATGCCTTTGTGTTAGTGTGTTTTCTTTTACAGGTTCTACTCCCCGCTGTTTCCTTCCTTCCCTTCCCTCGCTTGATCGCTCTAACCTTCCGTGCCTTAAGTGCAGGAGTTCAGGATGTCAAGAGGGGGATACCCTATAGCATCACCCGAATCCTGAGGAGTGTTGGACTTGGGGACAGAATCGTAACAAATAAAACTTGGATGATGGACGGAACCTTCAAAATGTGTACACCATATGTGGTGAATTTCAAAACACAAATATCCCAATTATATATGCCACACTACCAAATAAACAAACACAGCACTTACTACTACCCCAAAAAAATAATCATAGCCTTTGAGCAAACCATGATTCAAATGATTCTAAAAATATCCCCCCACACAGCCATAGAAGACTGTTAGTATTATTTCAGTCAAAGTATATGGTGACACTACGGGCCCAACTATGAGATCGGTTGTTTGTCTGCCGGACTGCCAAATCCCCTGTCGGGAGAAAATGCAGCGGCAAAGCCTGCAGTGTCCCGACTGCCATATTTTGAGTGGACTGCCAGGCTTCACCTTCTGCATGTCCTTGTACTGTGTGCCATGCACCATGTTGTGCATGGCACACAGTGCACGCACAGCTGTGAAGGGAGAGTTGTCCCTGGGACAAATTACCAAGGCGACTTGTGTGGGGCCCCTTCCTTCACTTTTTTCCACACAAATGTATATAAATATAATTTACCTGGTTTTCCATCGTCAAAAAATAATTAAAACATGTTTCATTTACCTAATTTTATATATTTTTTTATTTTTACTTGAAGTAAATATGGTTCAAAATTTTAAACTATAGAATACTAAAAAATTGTAAACAACTAAATATAGAAAAATGTGTAAAATTTCTTTTTTGTACAAAATTTGGGGAAGGTTGTAGATATTAAAGGGGTGCCATCTACTATTCCCACTCCAATCTGAACCTATTTGCATAACTTTTAAATGATTACCTTAACATTTACATTTTAAACATACATTTTTAAAAACTCTCTCCAGCTTTAACCCTTAAAAGCCCAATATCCTGTTACAAAAGTAAACCCAAATAATGATATACAATATTACAACTAAAAATGAATACGAATTTCATCAATTTCCTAAATAAAATAATCTCTTACTAAATGCACAAATGAAAAAATTATAAACACATACAGTCAAACACACTGCAATACATAACATACTAATTAACATTTGCAAATAATATTATACACAATGATACTTTCTACATCGATCTTTTTTAGGACAATATTGAAGAAAATACAAAAAATGTTTTAGCCTTTGATATTCCTCTCCATAATATTTTTAATGTCCCGATATTTTTGACACAATTTTTTTATCACCATATTATTTTTCTGATATTTTGTCCAAACATATTCTGAAATGATGTAAGTGCAACATAAAATAGAGTATAGATGGGCTCTCAATGAAAAAAGACGCTCCCAGAAAAGGGAAGCAAGGGAATCCCTTCACAGTGCAGCACAACTGAAAGATAGTGCTGCATTCTGAAGAGTGGTCAAAAATCCTTTTTTAGAATCTACGGGAAGCCCCACAATAGAAATTGCCATATCAAAAGATCAATGGATTAACCATTTCTCCAAAGTATATAATGGGCAGATGGATCCCTACTTCCAAGTTATTGACACGCCAGGGGAGCCAACTGACTACGCAGATTTACTGTTCACCCTGGAGGAAGTGGAAATAGCTCTGTCAGCGAGTCAGACCGATATGGCGCTTAGCCCCGATGGATTCCCCGTGGAATACCTTACTCTGGGGTCCCATCATAACTCAGGTGATTAACGCCAGCTGCATGGCCCCATTACCTAATTCCTGGGTGGAATCCAGCAACCCAAACCCCGGGTGCTACAGGCCGATCTCTTTAATAGATTCAATGGTTAAGGTTGTAGGACGGGATATTCTGGAACGTCTGCAAGCCTGGGCAGAAGAAAACTCAGTCCTTTCAGACATCCAATACGGTTTTAGAGAAGGCTTGGGGACCATCGAGCAGAGTCTAAACCTGTCCTTACTGGTTGGTAAATATATGCAAGTCAAGAAAGGCCTCTTTTATTTGGTGTACATTGACCTCACCGCGGCCTTTGACTCAGTAAGACATGATTGACTTTGGGAGGTCGTTGGAGCAGTCGGGGTTGATCCTCATATTATTTTCTTTTTGAGGCGCCTGTACAAAGATGCATCATCGAGGGTGCGCTTTGGGTTGGCAGGCGAGCTCACTCCTGCTTTCCCTGTTAAGAAGGGGGTGCGACAAAGCTGTGTCCAGGTCTCCTCTTTAATCTGTACACTAATGATATGTGACAAACACTCCTCATAAATAACCAAGATTTCCCTACCGCGAATGGACGTCCCATTCCTGCGCTCCTTTATGCGGATGATGCAGTTTTAATGTCTAGAACCCAAATAGGTCTACAGAAGGTTCTAGATAGTTTTAATGTTTTTAATGAAAGACCTGGGGTTAAGCACTAATATCTCCAAGACTTTTACTATGAGTTGTGGCCATGGGATACAAAGCATGAAAACTATGTTTATGGACAGTCAAAAACTAGCTCAGCTTTTCCTACCTAGGTATTTTATTTAACTAAAGGGACTCGTGGGTTCAAGCTATTCTCACATTCATCAAGACTTTTACTATCGGTGCCACCTAGTACTCCCTCTTTTGCTTTGCCTGCCATGAAGAACAAGGTCTTCCCTACATCTCAGACCTAATTAAAGTAGAACCAGTCCTCTTATGGCATAGGAGTTGGTCAAAGGATCAGCCAAAGCTAACTAGGGAAATTATACAGGACTACCTTAAGCTGGACGGGGTACTGAAGATCCCCTGGATTAAATATATCTGTATATATATATATCTGTGATTTTATGAAGGATATTGGGCATCCAGAATACTTTACCGACCGTACTGCCTTACAGGCGATTTCCAGAAAGGCCTTAAAAAGGGAATGTCTTGAATCATTGGGCATAGTAAGAATGTCAGGAGAAATCCTACAACCCACTGTAAGGCAACATCAGATAATTATAACTGCTACACATATGGAACCTTACCTCACATTTGTACCGGGTAGTTTTGACAGACGGTTATTGACCTGGTTTAGATTGAATATTGTCCAAAGGCACGTGACCCTTCCACAAACTAATGACTGCCTCTCTGTCCATGTGACAATATTTCTACCCAGTCCACAATCCATTGGGTTTTATTTTGTAAATGTTATGTTATGTTGAGGAAAGCATGGATTTTACCGCTTTTAAAATCACAGGGATTGCGGCAATGCCGCCCTGCTTTAAGTAGGCTTAAGATGGCGGAGAACGAACAAACTGCTTGGGGCAAAGTTATGTTTTTTAAGAAGGTACTCCTTCTAAGGAAGTCGTATTTGACATATGAAGACTAAACGCATAAAGAGCCTTTTTGATGTCTTTATGATTCTATGGCTGTTGCTTTAATCTGACATTCTAATGTTTCTACAAGAGTATTGTTTTTAGAATTATCTATACTGTGATAATATGTTTTATTGTTTTTTATGTGCTTTTATGACTGTTAAAAAATCAGTCGAATAAAGCTTTCTTTGACTTGAATTGACCTAAAGAACCATTATGAATTCCAATCAAGTATCCAGACTCCCCTTGTAAACTTTGAGGAGGAAAATCAGAATATTCTAAGATAGGGTGGTGTCTACAACAAAAGTGAACAAGTGAAATAAAAACATTTATTTCTCAGTGGGTAAAATTAAAAAGGGTAAAATAGAGGAAACTGTTCTACAAAAAAATACTTTTGTTCTGGATGTCAGCGCTTGCACAGACAACATCACCTGATTCACTGTACACTCTACAGAGATACCTTTGGATCATGTGGAAAAAATAAAGTACCCTAATACCATCACATAACACAATTCAAATGCTAAATTGAGATCTTTAGACACTGCAGATCCTGGATCACGTTTTCTAATATTTGTAAAAAGAAAAGTACTGTCATTTTGCATAAGAGTACGGTGACTTTAAGTGAGGTAAATCTTTCAGAGGGATCCTTGGAAAATTAAACGGTGCCATGAAGACAGCTATTTGGAAGTGGTAGAAGGTAACAGGAAGTATACACATTCAGTAGAGAGATTAATAAACATATTTCAGCAAAAGTGAGGTCCTGATTTAGTCATTAATTGACAGACTTTGTTCATGTAGTGGAGCACTTGACGTGCTAATGTGTATTTTACATGGCCTTTTGATGCAGGAACTATCACAATATGATATATATTGCATTAGCAAAGTCTATTTCAATAGGGAAACTAATGTACATTATAGGAACTTGCATATTGAACTATAGTATATTGAACTCAAACCACATAGAAATAGTGAAAGTACTTAAGAAGAAGTATGTCAATTCAATTGACTTTATTTTGGCCCAACTGAACCATAAAAGTACACAGTGTAAAATAGTATTAATACATAAACATTACAAATGCAAATCTCAATTCATAACAGTAAGCAAATAGTTATACAACATCAGTAGTCAAGTGGATTACCACCAAGCTCAGATAATACCAAAGGAACAAAAATCTTGGAAGAAGTCCTTAAGAGGGAACTTATTAAGGGTCGGCAATGTCCCCCGGGATTTTCTAAGCAAGAGATCAGATATATTAAGGACAATCAGTGCAACAATAAAAGGCACAGCAGTTTGTAAAAAAACATTTTATATAGCGACCTAAAATTCCTAGAACATCACAGAACAGCAGCAGCCTTTTGCTTGATGGCGTGTTCAATATATGCGGCAACAGAGAAGCCGATCTTGATCATGGTAAGGTTTGTAGGTAGATAAAGGTGCTCCACAATAATGAATATTGGCCAGCCTGAGGATGGGGGACAAATAGCGTTTCCTCAGAAACTAATATAATTTACAGAATAAAATAAAATGTAGGGTCGTTTGTGATGATTGGTGATCACATTGGCATAAAGGAACTTGTAAAAAGTATGTGCCTTGTGACAGAAAAAGCAGCAAGAAAGTGCACCATGCATAATCTGAGTCTTGTCAGTAAGAATTTGTGACTCATATTTCCCATCCATACTGAGTAGTGTGCAGGACTTACAGCCAGACAAATCCCCATATAGGTCTGGACTGCACTCTGCATTCTATTCTCCAGGTATCCCTCTACAAACGCATTCTTCAGAGTTCTGGTAGAGATGACTAATGCATTGCTATTAGAGGTAGACAAGTCCTCCCATACTTTGACATAAATTCTGTACATACTTCAACCAAGGAAGACTCAAACAGTGGTCGAGGTTTAAGCAGTCTGCTAGCACAGCCGTATTAAAGGATATCTGACTTTTAGTCTAATTTCGGAGCCACTAAAGGAGGGATTGGAGTTTGATGAGATCGCTGATATAGCCAAGCCTTACCTCAGTGTGGCACACAGAGAAACTAGTGTTTTGGGGCACAGCTAGCAGTATTTTAATAAAACCATACTCAGTTTTTTCAAGGGCCCCCTGACCTTCAATGCCCCACCCCCCAGCCCCACATGAGGCAATAGTATAGCATTTGGCGTTATAGACTGTCAAGAGTTCCTTTATTGGTTTCTGACCACGTTTTTGGGCAAAATTAAGGACGGCTTCCACTGATTTGGAGAAGGCAACAGCTCTAAGGGTCGTCAGAGGTCCCCATGAAAGACGTGTATCAAAGGGAATGCCAAGGTAGGAAGAACCAACTTTCTTGCTGTTCCCTACAAAGGAGATATTATCCTTCTTTCCCCCAAAAATCATTATGTGGGTCTTATTTTGCTTGACCATAAGGTCTAGACTGGCCATACATTTGCAAAACATATCCAGCAGACGTAAGCCAATTGCAGTCCTGTTAATTAGGACAGTATCATCTGCATCAAATAGTGTGAGGATACTCTGAGCCCCTACAGGAGAGCAATATGCCCTGAGGTTAAACAGTTTATCCTCCAAGATGTCTATATAAATGGAGAACAGCAAAGGAGCCAGGACACAGCCCTGGTGTATGCCCCTTCCCAGGCTGAAAGATGGTGTTGTTTTTTCTACCTGAGCCATACCTTACACTGGCAGTGACATCATTGTGCAGATGTCTAAGGAAATTAATAATGTAAAGCCCAACCCCCACATCAGTATTAATGTCCCACAATTTAGACCTTTTTATAGAGTCGAAGGCAGAACTCAACTACATAAATGCCAAGTACAACTTGCCACACATGGCCACAGTGTATTTGGCAATTAACAAATATAGATTTAAGGACTGCTCGACTGTGCCTACGCCGGAGTAAAAACTGAATTGGAGATCCGAGAGTATTTACGTTCCTTGGCCCAAAGCTGCAACCGGTCCAACAGAATTTGTCCCATAATCTTCGCAGTGGAATTAATCAGTGACATAGGATAATAGCAGTGGGGGTCATTCTTTTAGCCCTTTTTAAAAATAGAAGCAATGGTCGCATGGGACCAGTTCTTAGGAGGGCCAGACACTAAGGGGGCATTAAAGACATTTGCAAGTAAAGGATCCCACAGAGGGATATTGGCTTTAAACATATCAGAGGTAAGTCCATCTGGAGCAGTAGCACGCCCAACTGGACAACTAGCCACAACCCGCATAACCTCTTCCAGTTCAATAACTGGACCTGTAGAAACCTTAGCGAAACGCTGGGACACATTTAAGGTGCTGACCTGTGGCTGAGGAGGAGATAAAGGGATATGATTGGGCATCTCTGGGCTCCCTAAGCAAGGATCAGTGTAAAGCTTGGTGAAATGGGCAACCCAGGATTCAGATAGAATAACAGTATCAATGGCAGATGCTTTTTTGGCCCAAAAAACTGCAATTTACTGTTGCCTAAAAGGATTTGCAACTCCAATATTTCTAATCACATTTATAACAACTAATGCATTTAAGTTGGTTGAGGTGAAAAATGATAATTAAACAGCATTTTGAGGATTGATGTTTCCCTTCAATCGCCTAAAATCAAGAAAGTAAACCCAGAGCAATGGAGGAATTTATGCAATACTGTTGGCGGTGATTATGTTATGTAAGTAGTAGTAAGTAGCAAAAACACAATAATTTTTTCCACTAAAAAGAAAAAGTGTAGTGAATGATTAGTCATCAAATGCGGATGAATTGCGGTGAGACATCCTGGAAACAGTTGAGCCTTGTGGTAGCAGCTGCCCTTATTGGCCCATAAGATTAGGATTTAATCCTGATTCAAATGTAGTCAGCTTCAATTTAGCTTGGCTGGCTAATAAGTTAAAAAAAAAAGATAGAACAGCCTCCTGAGATTTTAGAATAACCTGCATACAAGAAACCTTGATAGTGACAGATTTCACCATCAAAAAACTATTATTTTGCATGCAAACACATTCAACCTTCGGTCATGCTTGTCATTAATATTAAGTCTTTTCTCTTGTGGGTATTCCCCATTTTGAATTACATATGCTAATCAACCAATTGAAAGTAGATACGTGTGATTGATAGAATGCACATTTAGATTATGTTATTTCGTTTTTTTTTTTTGTTTTTTTTTACTTGTCCTCATTAACGAAAATAGAGTGAGTGATCAAATAGCGGTATCATGGAACCCTCTTCAACCCCACAGGGAAGAGACAAGACCCAACAATACTCTTTCCACCTCGTGGGTATCTAGGGAAACCAACCGCCTTATGCTTGGGAATTTCCAGAGATGGTAACACAATCAAAGTTGCCCATGGACCATTTTCCTCAAGACTCACTTGTTTCATAATCATTGGACTTTTTATTATGTGCTAAGCAGTTCCAAGGCTCCAATTAGTATTATTAACCCAGTTGTCCCAAATCACCCAAAATCTAGTTCTTTTCTTTGCCTTACATTCCATATCCAATTTATAAGATCTTTTAACCGATTACACCCAGTCTACAACCTTTGGAGAGTTAGGTGAGACCCAATTTAAACAGATTTCTCTCCTTGCCAAGAGGATAAGAACAAACAATAATGAGACTTGACAATTTTACAGTTTGGTAATAATACTGTCTTCAGGTAAAATCCCAAAAATAATTAAAGTCAGGCTTACCTGTATCTCTAGGCCCATTACCTCTGAAATAATCATACCGACTTGGCTCCAAAAGCCCTGAATCTGCGGACACTGCATAAACATGTGCACGTCATCTGCGCTTCTCAGACTACATTTCAAACAGGCCTTCTCTCCGCCACCCAACTTAGATAACCTCTTCGGGGTACAGTAAGCTCTGTGGAGTGTAAACAGATGATTCCTTCTAAATGATGCAGCCTTTACAACCTTCCACAACGTGCATAGAGATACTTGCCATAAAGACGAGATGTCACTGCAAGGCAAGTCTCTTCTCCAGGGCTCCTCCATGGGTAACAATGGTGGCACCATCTGCATGATTTAACCCCTCAGCTAATTGGTGCCATAGATATTGCCTCTACTAATAACCTGCCACTGAGGAACTTTGCATTCGACGCAGCCAAAGCGTTTGACCGGGTCAACTGGTCTTGTTTACATCAATTGGTCTATGCGTTTGGTTTAGGAGAAAACATTGCGAGAACTCTTAGGAAGATCTACAACTCGCCAATGGCCAGGATTATAGTGAATGGGAACTTAACCATTCCTGTTCCTTTAGAGCGAGGTACTAGGCAGGGCTGTCCTCTTTCCCCTCTTCTTTTTGATTTGTATATAGAACCACTTGCACAATTAATTATGTCTAATAAGCTTTTTATTCCATTTGAATTCAGGGGGTGGTAAAAAAAACTGGCCCTGTATGCAGACGACCTGATGATTTTTACAAAGGAGTCTCCCGCAATCTTGCCAAGGTTAGAGCAAATGTTGGCTGAGTTTGGGGAGATATCGGCTATCAAGTGAATCCCCCAAAAAACGAGATTATGTCTTGGAATTGGCAATTTAGTTCACCCCTGGTACACCAGCGAATAAGATATTTGGGTGTTCAAATAACCCAGAATATTAGCGAGCTGGCTCAGGCCAATTTAGAGCTTAAACGGAAGGAGATTAGAGCCTTATTGAAATCTTGGTGCAACCTCCCATTAACCATCCTTGGCCGGTCCAACTTGGTTAAAATGTCAGTTCTGCCAAAATTGACATTTATCTTCAATGCATTACCCCTTCTATTCGGCCCAGCCGCTTTAAAACACTTGCAGTCTGAGGTTAATAGTTTTCTCTGGGGTGATAAAGGGACTAGGATTGCATGGAAGAAACTGAGATGTGGAAAACAAGAGGGGGGTATAGCTAGCCCTGATTTTGGGTTCTATAGTTGGGCGTTTCTTTTTAAGAACATGAGATCTCTTCTTCTTGATACATCCAGCTTCACGCCCTATCTTCTAGCCATATCTAATAGTGTTTCGCAAGGGGGGGGACGGTCTTCTCTTCAAATTTGGTCACCCGAAATATTTTAAAAAGATTAAATTGAAGGTGTTACGGTCGGCCTGTGAACTTTGGTTCCAGATGAGGAAATTTCTTAAAATTCCTTATTATTGCACTGGTGCCCCCATTTGGAACTCTCCAGGAACCCCAGAATGCCCAATTGATAGCTTATCAGCACCCCTACGGGATTCCGGCTTTCAGAAATGGGGCCATTTGCTGTGTAACAACCAAATTTTGTCTTGGAATGAGCTTATGCTCCTGACAAATCAAAGCTTATCCAGATTTTAGTTCTATCAACTTTCCTCCTGGCTCATAAAGCAGGGTAAAATTGGCGGTATATATGATGAATCGGAGAACAGGTTTTTGGTCCTGTGCAATCAAAAAAAGGAAGTGGCAAAATGGTACTGGATTTTGATTGAAGGGTATGTTATTTAGTTTTGCTTAAATATATTTTCAGTATTTAATCGAAAAACTGATTGTTCTGTTTTACAATTTTAGTTTTTGATTTCTGAAGAGTTTCTAGTCAGTTGATAACGATGAGCCTCATTATGATGCTGGTCAGACTGACTCTCTGACAGCCGTCTTCAGGAGACCTTTCCCACCACCGAGGCTGGGAATATTCAATCGCAGCATTACGATGCAACCGCGACAGTCGCACCTAGCTCAGAGCACATATCCCCGAATATCTTGCTGCAAATGTGTACTAAACTCACAGAAACATGCGATATATACACACATGCATACCCTATGTGGGGAAATAGCTTGTGCAACCCGTACCCCATTGCTGAAGTGTGGCAGAATGTGCACAGTCCAGTCAATGAGGATACGTACTGCAGAAGGACTTAACTGGATTCCGGTGCCCACAGGATCGTTGTCATCAGGGTTCAGCTTCCGAGGTGTAGGGGGGACCTAGATGAAAGAATTCATAGTGGAGATTGCTGGAGAGTAGCAGATTGGGGTGAGTATGCACCCCAAATTCTTAGTTTCTGAAGTCTCGAGGCAGCCGGTCAGACTGCCTCGGTAAGGTCGTCGGAAACTAACATTGTAATCCGGATGGTGGTCGAAAATCCCTATACAGCTCTTTTGATGCAGTTTGTCTCTGACCGTCATTTCGACAGTCGGAGAAAAGCTGTCAGAGTCGGTGATCTCTTAGCAGTAAGTCAGAATACAGGAAGTATGCATTGTAATCTGGCAGTCGGACGGACCGCTTCCAAAGAGACCTTCACCAGTCCGACCACCTCCGGTACGACTGCGGAAGCTGGTCCAACCAGCATCGTAATCAGCCCCTATGTGTCTTGTTTATTGTTATTATTCAAAAGAACACAGTCTTACCGAATGAAAATAAGTAAAGGGGCATCAGGCCATTCTTCTGCAATTGCTTACTCTGGGAATTTCAACAACCGTAAAAAGAGCAAGGCACAAAGAGTGAGGGGTTAGGGAGTAATCTTTGCTCCAGGCGACAATGCGAAAGGCTGTACAGAATTGCATCAATTTTCCAGATTCTTGAAACATTTTCAATGGCACATTAAAAAAAAAGTCTTACGTTTAATGGAAACATCAATCGTAATATTGAGTACCTCCTTCAAAATATATAGGTTCAACTTATTCCTATTATTGTAGGTGTATCAGTCCCTTGACTCATAAAAAGTAATTCCTGATTCTGATGTTTGTTTTCTGAATGTGTGTGTTGAAAATGGGGCAAGTTCTTCTTCTAATGGGATAAATTTTACGGTACCAGTCACAAAACATCTTCTTGCTAAGGGTGTCCCTAACACGGGGATAGGGTAGTATTTGTTGTAAATGCAAATACTGCATACCCTTTTGAAATATTTTACTGATGAGTACAGTATGATGCTGTGGATTCCAACACTAATAACTTTCAAACATTCAGACCTGCACCACTACCACATAATTATCAACCCTATCCTGACTTGGAAATCTGGATATGACATCAAGAATTCCAAGGGCCATAATACAGAAAGTACCCTGAGAGCATAACAGAAATTTGCTACCTCTTTGTGCACCCCTGGGGCACTTTGGTATCACAGAAGGGGCAGACAGGAAATGCTTGTCTGTCCCCTTCTGTAATACTGATAGCATGGGCTCACCATCATGAAAAAAGCTGTGAAATGCCAACTCATAATATGCTCTGTGGTGGCACAGCGGCACTCCCAGCATATTGCTGCCCATTTCCAGAACGTCGCAGCGGGATCCTTGATCCCAGTGTAGCCAGCAGTCTCGTGGCGGTCTTACTGCCACACTCATAATATTGCAGGTGGGCCCGCCGTGTGGCCGTTGTTGAACCACCACTATGAGTACCTTGTACACAGGCTCTTAATCTTTAAAAATTCATATCTCCGGTTCCCTACATTGGATCTTAAAAATATTTCCTATTTATATAAATTGGTATTGGACTTCTATTGTTTGTTGTGTGTTACATATTTAATGTATTGGCATTTTTAAATTCTTTACACACCTTTCTCCTAAGTTAAGCCTGCATGCTCGCAGCCAGCTACCAACGGTTGAGCAAGAGAATACTTTTTGAGACATGGGCTGGACCTTATACTGCGATTGTGGCCTTAATACTAGTGGTAGGTACCTACATACACCTACCAATAAACCACCTCCCAAAAGTTACTAACTGAGGCAGTGGCTGTCTCTTGACAACTTCCAAAGTATGTCTTACAAACGAATGCTGTGGGAGCAGTTGCTCCTGGACCTGCCCAATATGTGCATGCTGGAAATCAGCCAATCATGGACAAAGCACCCACAAAGCAAGATGAAATTGCATTCTTGATTGCTTTTAAAACCAGCCCATTGGAAGAGGTCTATCCTCATACGATAATCCAGGTTAGGCATAGAATTTTGACTGTGTCTCCCCCTTGGAATGGATTTACTGTAACACCTTTGGAACAGTCTTAGCAAGTATATAGACTACTACTCATGGCACACCATAATTTTCGGAGCGTCTGGAGGTGTTAAAAAAAGTACAAAATGATGGTGGAGTTGTACTTGCTTTTAATTTACGGATGAAGTTATTGAATAACTTTGTGATTGTCTCCTCAATAATTCTGAGTAATGTAGAACCTGCAGTTCTGGCAGTGCGTAAGCGGATTGCAGCTGTTCTCCTTCAAGATCCCTAATGGCAACGTCCAAAGATTACTTAAGAAGTTTACACCTCTGTGGGGCAGGTACCTTGGTTTCAAGGGATATTTAATCACATCTCAAAGTAAAAAATGAGATTGAGGGTTCCTGCAAGGAGAAGGTCACGTCGGAGACTAAAATGAATCAGAAGGTAAAAGCAAAATAAGGTTGATGTCCTTCAACACAGAGGTCCAGACAGGTTGGATATAATTTAGGAACCATAACAACATTGAAAAGCAAGATCAGTATCAGTATAAATATATCTTGGCTTCATTTTTCAGATACTTATGATAGCAAACATTTTCTTCCCGAGTACCGGAAAAACTCAAGGAAAAATATGCACAGGAATGACTGTGTTGTATAGAAACCAAGCAGGGTGGGGCAAAGAGTCTATTCCACATGTAAGTCCCTTAAGGATTAATCCCCAGATTCAGCGGCAGTTACCTTTGAGGTCAGAGGTTAAGTATGATATAAAAAGGACTTAAGATCAGCTACAATATCAAGGTATCATTTTGCCTTCTAGTAGTGGTATTGATCCGGATGGTTCAAATAGGATAGTTTTAGATAATAGAAATTTAAATGCACATACACACACATATGCTGTACAAAATCACTCACATTTCTGGACTAATGATGAACTTAATGACTACAGACTATAATATGGCTTTGGACATATCTAATGGATTCTTTAGTCAAATATATTGAATCTCAGTATCTAGACACTTTTTCTCTCTGTGGTTTTTGCTACACATATACAAGATTGCCTCTGGGTGATAAGAATAACCCTGGACTCTTTTCAGTGAAAATCATGAAGATCTTTCAAGAAGGAGGTTTTGAAAAGAGTGTTCATACTGTCAACTGTTTTTCACAATAAATACACTATACGTCTCCCATCGAGTGGCTGTCCTCTTTCTTCACTACCTAGTGAGAACATGAGCCATTCACCCACTTTTTAAATGATTGTAGAAACCAAAGTACCTCCATTCTGAATTCTACCATAATCGCCATTCATGTTCCACCCAAAGAAAGACACACAGAAAATAGCAGAAGGTGTGGACAATCTGGGTTACCCCCCTTAAAAGGATGACTTAAGGTACCTGCCATCTTGTGTCAGAAGCCCCAAACTGAATCTAAACATCATGAATTGCCCAAACTAACATTCATTCATTTGTAGTCTGTCAATCAGATCACAGCAGACAAAAAACAATATAACTCACTTGTTCTTATGTCAGCTTCCCTTCCTGGAGTAGAAATATTGTATCCTTCTAGCTAGCTCTCCAAACATATAGTCAAGTACAGGTTAAGGCATTTCACTCTCAAGGAGATCCCATAATTCATTTGTGATCATGGACTTGAAGAATACATTTGGGTTCATGATTAAGACTCATTTGTGGGGACTATTTGATGAAGGTATGATGGTGTGTTTGATAAGTGATCTAGGTGAGGTTAGCCTCTTGATTTTATGACTAAATATTTGACCTAACAAAGGAACTTACTATATTACTATCCACACTTTGTATGGATAATTATGAGGACAGTCTGTTTGATCTCTTTTACCCTAGTCATAACCTTGAATTATCATACTAATACTTATACTGCTTACAGATACTGTAATGACTCAGACTTCTTATTTTGTCTCACCTCTAACAAAATCTCTGAAGCTCTGAGGCAGTTTCAATTAATGTTTCTCCCATCCCTTTCACCTCGCATGTTAAATTTGTCTTGCCCATTGTTTGGCCATTCTACAGCATGTTTATGATTGCGTACCATTTATTGTAGAACAGTGGTTCACAACCTTTTGACTTCTGTGCCCCCCACACTTAATCATTACTGGAATTCAGGAACCCTCACTGATTCAGTGATGAAATCTGGGAACCCCCAATGAGTCATTATTGAAATCCGGGGACCCTGGCCTAATCAATTTTGAATATTTGAACCTGCAAATGTAGCGACAAAATTATGGGGAAAAAGCGTTCATCAAACAAATATACAAATTATGACATATTTTATTCAAACAAATGATGGACGGAATGCTGACAAATTCACAGACACATTTTCATGGAAATTCTAGCAGCTTTTCTAAATTCAATTAAGGTCACCTCTCGTCAATATTACATTCTGTTTAATGCACTTGCGCTGCTCCCATGAATCAATCTCAGGATATTAACGTACTTTTTTCCCTATATTTTCAAATTCAATCACATTTACAGACCATTTTAAAAAGTGAAATGTAACTTTTTTTAGTGACACTTTATTAATCCAGGAGTCATTAGAGTACAGGTTAGGGACCAATGTTGCAGAGCACCAGGTATATTTCAGAATGGTCCCTGCTGTGTGCATGCACTGAGCCCTCTGTGCATCTTAAATAAAGAGTCTTAATACATAAAATCCATAAAACAATAATTTTAATCAGGAGTGGCCAAGGTATTTAGAGAAGAATGCAGAAATTGTTTTTACATTTAATTTAAAAATTGAACAATCAATGTAAAAGAACACCCATGCAATTAGGAAGTCACAAAATCATATGTACGGTCCAATGCAGGGATGAATTAGCGACTCAGTAAAGAATTGCACTGCAATCTTGGATAGCTAAAATAGTGAGTCTCAAACTGATTGCAATTTGCAAATGCAGTCACATATTACAATAGCGTTCACAATTAGCGCCTGTATTGAAAAAGATTGTCTATCTGCTTCTTGGGTCAGGGGAAGGATCCTACACTGAGGAAATGCTGCCCAGGAAAATCCAGGAGAGTAGGCACAGTAAGGAGGAGAGGCATGCAGCACAGCCATAGTGAGCAGAAAAGCTCAAAACGCAGCCTAAGCACCACCCAAAATTGCTAGCCAATAGGGAGAGTAGGAAGCAGGGCAGAGAAAAAGAAAATTTAAGTTCTCAGGAAAGGAACTCGAGATCTTAACAGAAGAGTACTGCAACTATCATGAGCAGCTCATTGGGCGCACCTCCATGTCTGTGACAGAGGCGCAGAAGAGGAAACTGGAGGGTAATGCGGCTGTGAATCAATGCTGTTGGAATGGCTGGCAAGTCAGTGGAAGAAATAAAAAAGCGTTAGTACGACCTGCGCTCATGTGCCAAGGAAAGGGTTTGCAATACAGCTGCAGGACTCCTGGACTACAGGAGGTGGTCCCTCCACTGCACCCCCACCCTCAACATCAGAGACAATGGTGGAGACAAACCTTGTGCTAGGGGCAGTTGCAGGATTTGGGACCATGGGCATGCCAGCCCCTACACCATCACCCAGTAAGTGTGGAACTGCTACCATGCTACCCCTTATTCCCTTAAAGAACGTGTCTACATGCATGTAACACAATCTTACTCAGATATATCTAGATGGTCCAAGTACATGCAGACAAAATCTCACATTGTGCATTGTCGGAAATGTGGTCTCAGACAATAACAGTGCATTCAGTGTCAGTTACCATCAGAATAATGTTGTCAGACAAATGAGATAGTGTGCCACATGTAACATTTATTTTTTCATTCCTATTATGCAATTAAGGATACCTGTGGAAGCACTTGAAGAGCTGGCAAATGAGGGATGAGAACAGGGCAAGATGGATGAACTTCCAAGTAGAGAACTCAAAAATTAAGGGGGGAGGGAGAAGCTAGCAATCATTCCACTCAGCATCCCAAGAAATTCCAGTAATTATGATAGAGAGTGTAAGAGCACAATATCGAAAGAGGATCTGGCAAAAACCTTTTTGTAGGGCCCTCAGCAGTAATGTTCTGTCAGTGGCATGTTTACCGCTGACATACTGATGACAGATAGTAATATCATTGGATCTGGAGTAAATGTCTCTCACCCCACAGATAATTGAGAATTCATAATGTAAAACAATGTGCTGAAAATTACCTTCTACCTCCAAAATCTTATGCCTTTATGAAATCAAAAATTAAAAAATGAAGGGGTAGTTACAAGGTAAAAAAGATACTGTTTGGGACAAAATTAGGTATCCCACACATCTATTTAAAGAAACATCTGTTCAACATGTTTCAGCCTACTTGCACCCTCTTGGGTCGGTGACTTTCAGCAGGAACAAAGGGTGATAATCTGATCCCCCCGAAAATGAGTCAGGACACTTTCCCCTGTGCTGTGGTAGTTTCCTCACGATGGAGAATTTTTTTAAGGACACTGTGTCCTTACATGGAAGTACAAAAACGAGCCAAAGTTGTATATACCTAATATAATAAAGTAGCATGCATTCTCACAAAATTTGCGTAATTTTGTTAACAGATACATGTAAATTCATGAAAAAAACATGGGATCTAGAAGTCACCAGGAAATCAGAAAAAAGTATTATTGTAAATGTTATCTTATGTATTTATAACTTTTCGTTCATACACAAATGTGCATGATCAATCATAAATTGACCCTGGGATTCAACAGCATCAGCAAGCAGAAAGTAGAAAAATCACGCCCACATGGACTCTAAAATAGACGCCCAGACAGGTGCTGTAACAAAACTCTGTACTGAGCTGTCAGAGGGTGATTGGGAGGCAAGCATAGGCTACCACTAGCCTGTCAAAATGCACAGTGGCCCTACAGCTGAAAATGGGCCACTACAGTGGGGATGTGTCATGGGGCCTAACACAGATAACAGCAGCCGTGGAGGCCATCCAACAAGGCCACATTGCCAGTGGTGTGGCTTCTGAGAGTGCAGACAGTGAGATGTGAAGCTTTCAGCAGCATGTCTTCCTTTGATGCCCATGTGCTGCACTGGAGTGACAGCTGCACTCCATTACCTAGGCATGACACCAGCACACATAGTGGACGTGTTTCAAAGAAATGAGTGTAGGCTGAAATTGTGAATATTCTTTAGATTTTTTCTGTTCAACCCTTTCAGTTGCGGTGAGGTAACCAACCAACATGTGCACTCAGTGTACAAATGATTATGCGCGGCAGAGGAAACAGCATTTACAACGCTGTCACAACAACGCAGTGCCATTACAACGCAGGCACTACAACAAATGCATCATTACCACGCGTTCCATTATAACGCAAGTCATTACAACAACTTGCTATAGGGAATTCATTGTTAGATTTTAAATCTAACACCTTCCCTACTGTTGCACAGACTGGAGTTGGTCCAAACTCCAGAAGTTCCCTAAAGCAAGTCGTTGTATTGCCCGCATTGTAAAGGTATGCATTGTAAATGTATGCTTGAAAACGTCATACATCCGAGTGGCAGACAAGTTGTCTCTGTTTGTTAAACCCTGGCATTAAAGGGAACCTTCATTTTGAGCAAACAATTACTTAGTGTCACCTTTTCTGTCAGTATTGTGTATATGGACATATCCTAAAGTGCAAAGTAATGTCTGCCTATGTGTTCCCTGCACTTTATGCCGTCCGCTGCTCTACTTGCCTTGGTTTGTTGTGGGCAGGTGGAGCAGGATCCTCATCCTCTGAGTCACTTCAGGTCACCTCAGTGGCTAAGCCTCTCCTGCAGGCAGTGCTGTGAAGTATGGCACAGGATGCCACAATCTTGCAGGCAGTCTTGGATACATACTGCAAGGCCTGCCCGCTCTTGTGCAGGCACCTGAAATGGGATGGAGCCCAAATGTCCACTCAATCACCAACCTGGTGCACCTATGTGCTGTGTTGTACCACCTCTCATGTGGGTTGTTGGGAGACAGGTAGGGTGTGAGGATCCATGGCATCAACTGACAAAAGAAAGATATGTGTGAGACAACATACAAACATTCATGGTTGATCAATAACATATGAGTCATAACATCACATTCCAGTACCTAGTAGGTAACCTTCATCGAATTCCCCTCTTTCCGGTTATCAGTTAATCCCACTGTGCCTGAACATGTAGCAGTCATGGGTGCTCCCTGGGTATTGTGCCACAATATCTGTGATGATATTGTGTGCATTGCAGACAACTTGGATGTTCAGGGAATGTGTGTTCTTGCAGTTTCTGAATAGGTATTCCAGGTAGGGGGACAAATGGGCACATGGGTTCTGTCTATACACCATATAAACTGTGGGAATCTGGCTATCTGGCAGAACTGGAATTTTGTTGTTTGCCTTTCCATATTACCCCATGGCAGGTAAATATGTTGGTGTATGCAGAGGAGCAGACCGTCTAAGAATTTGTGAAAGAAATACGAAAGCACACTCTGAGACACCTCTCCAGCCACAGCTATCAAATGTTGGTAACTGCCACCGGCCAATAGGCGGAGGGAGCACAACACCTGGACATGGTTGGCGACTGTGCTGCTGCACTGCATGCTGCTTTTAAGGTGTTGCTTTAAGGTTGTGTGAGAAGTCTCTTACCTGTGCCAAATCCCATGCCATACCATCGCAAGCCCTTACTGCGCCAGCTGGAAAAGGAATGAGAAAAACTGTAACCCTCCGGACGTGATGTTTAAAAAAGCCTGTTTCTTTAAGCAGGCAGATAAAGTCAGCCAATCCCCACCCACCGAGAGATAGAAGAAGGAAATGAAGAACCCGGAAGGGGTGGTGCCGGAGGAAGGTGATGCGCAGGAGAGACACAGGAGGAGTTTGGAACCCGGAATCAAAAGAAGAATCAGAGGTCCCCATAGCAACGTACCCGAGAATGTGGAGAGAGGACAGGACCTCAAAGAAGACCTCACCAAAATGGAGAGGGACAGCTGGAGTGGAGAGGCACAGCTAGCCCGGTTAGGAAGAAATAGATGCTGAGGCCGGTCCTGACGAGTGGTGGTTGGCCCTGGAGGGCGCTTTCTGACCACCGCAACTCTGGAGAGTTGGGGCCAGGTGGGTGAGTGTTGGGGGTTCAGAAATTAGCGGGAGGATCGAGGGGAACGATGAGGGACACAAATGGAATGGTGAAGGGGAGCACTGCGATAATACTTTTCCCCCAAATGTCCTCACATGCACAAACCTGAAATAATACCAACAATATCGATACCTGCGCGCACTGCCTGATGAATGCATGGAAAAGGGAGGTCAGAGGCATCAATTAATACTTATCGAGAAGAGGAAATTCAAAAGTACATTATCCTTATTGAATTTAGTTTTTTCTTCTCTCTCATATCTTCCTTTTCTTTGTATATTTGTTTCTTCTTCCTCTTGGTGCTATAGTTTACCTATAAATAAATTAGATATATTTTGGGCACATTATTTAAATATTTATGCAAACTGGAACGTGTCTCTTCCTAAAGAGCGAACAATTCTCTGCTCATACAATTTTTTCACTCAAGCTGTGAGATAATACTTACAGCCCGCATGCCTTGTTTTAGTTTTATTTCTCTCTCTCAGAGACTCCAGGGGCATCTAACCTTGTTAAATTTGCTGTGCAGTAGAGAAGGCGATGCTGGTTAAATTGTCTTCTGGAAGAAGCTACCATTTTATTTTAAGAGCAAACTAATTTTTTCACATAGGTTATCTTAAATAAAGAGACATCATTGAGCAACCATCTAAGTATCCTCGCCTTTACTTCCAACCCAGAATTCTAAAATCCCCACAGGTTGCTATTAGCTCCAGAATAACATTGCTACTCAGCATGTATTGTTCATATATCTCCTCCTCTGACATTGTCAGCCTGTCTTCAAACACCCTCTACTGTTTCCTCCTCCTCTGCAAAGCAGCCAGTATGTGCATCATCCTCGCAATAACATGCAGGAACCCATTGTGGAAGCCCCTGATGTATTCTAAGGCTGCTTTTATACTGTGGAAACAGTTACCACCTTATTTGAATTGGTTGTACATTGCACGTGCAAATGGGCAATTTTGCATCTAATCACAATTTGCTGTTCGCTTGTACATGCCGTTTGCGACTCACAATTAGTGATTTACTAATTGTGAGTCTGTAATTCTGGTGTAAAAAATACTGAGTCGCAAATAGGTCGCATCGCTATTCTTGAATGCTTGTTGTACATTGCATACACCCATGTTAGCATTCACAAAATGATTTACCACCACTTGGCAACTTGAAAATCGTTCATATATGTGGCCCATGATGTTTTGTTCTTGAACCACATTGATAGCAATTTTGGAGAGTCGCGTTATCTGCCCAGAGAGTTGAAGAAATAACCATTTTATCAAAAAAGTGGTGTGATGCATATGGCGCCTGTAGGACTTGGCCTTTTTGGCTAAAGTTCCCTAAACGTTTTGCTTTACCCCTAGATTGTTTTCCTGACATATAATAGCCAATTTAGATGCTTTGGGTACTTTGCCACTGCTGATCAGTGTCAAAGTACAAGAGTTCCCTGTTTAAAATGTAATGGTGATTGGTTGGCCATGATTGGTATGTTTGCCTTACTAGTAAAAGTCCCTAGTGATGTGCACTGTGTGTGCAAGGGCTCGTAATTCAAGGACGCACAGAGAAGGGAACTCAGGCCTTCAGAGAAGGGCCTGCGCACAGAATGCTAAGTTAGCATGTTGTCCTGACAAGTGAAACCATTTGTCAGGCCTGACTTTCCCTTTTACATACACATGGGGCACACCTGTGGTAGATCCCAGGTAACACCTGGGCAGGGTTCAGTGTAGGTAAAAGGCAGAACATATACTGAGGTATGTGCTATGTTCTGACAGTGAAAAACTCTCCATTTCCGTTTTCCACTGCTGAAAGGCCATCCTGCCCATAGGACAGAATGGGGGAGGCTGGGTGTTGTGTTTGTTAGCCTATTTTCCTCTCAGTTTATAATGGAGAGGTGAAGTTTAGTAACTATGGACTCACAGTGTTATAATAAAACATCTTTTCTGTGAAGGTGTTTTTGTCACTCTGTGTTAATAAACCACTCTTTTAGAAAGTGGCTGGGTTTTTTGCTCTGAGCATTTCTGTGTGTCTCTGAAATGTGGATTGTCTGTCTGGAACTGAAAGGTGAGAGGAGCTGGGAGAGGTCTTGACCCAGGGAGGGGTTGAGATGGCACCAGGCTGCCCTGCATCTGGAGAGTAGGGGGAGGAGAAGCCCGGAAGGTGAAAAGGCCTGGGCTGGTGCTATAAACAAATTGACCCATCTCCTGCTGAGTGATTAAGGATTTAGACCCCCAGTTCAAAGGGAGAGAGCTGACACTTGGAGGGACACACCCATAACTGATTGAGGGAGGGGTCAGGGACCCCTTAGCACATACGAACTTCAAAGACATTAACTAGGAGAGTTGAAACCCCTGAAAGTGGAATGAAACAGATATGGATTGACTCTGTAAAGGCTTGGACCCATTCTGTGGTCAAGAGGAACCTCTGCTAAAGAAGGAGCAACTGAAGAGACTGCTGTGGATAGAACAATCCTTGCTTCGTGATCTGGGGCTGGTCTGCAGTTTGCTGTTCTAACTAAGGGAGAGGCTGTTGGGACTGTGCTTGGAGGCGCTGGGTCCACCTGCTTGAAGAAGACTGTGCTTTGTGCTGTGTCTTGAACCCCCAAGGGCCGGAGGTGAGCTGGCTCCCTGTTTGGAAATACAGGATCATAAAAGTTTCCTGAGAAGTCCCAAGCAATGTGGTGTGTGCGTGCTTTTGCAGCTTGAGACCCTCAGAAGTTGTGCCGTGTGATCGTGGGCACGCAGGAGCAAGCTAAGTCTCGGACGCGCTGGGTGCGTGTCGAAGTGCAGGCCAAGGCATTGGTGAGGAGCGTCTGGTCGTGGTGTGCACGGGGAGACGAGGTGGGGCTCGGACGCCCAGTGTGCGTGTTGTGGTGCAGCCTGGATGTTGGTGAAGAGCGCCTGGGCCTGGTGTGCACCAAAGGAAGGAGCGAGACTCGGACGCGCTGGGTGCATGTCGGGGTGCAGCCAGGGCGCTGGTGAAGAGCGTCAGGGCATCGTTTGCACCAACGGAAGAAGTGAGTCTCGGACGCGCTGGGTGCGTAACGTGGTGCAGCCCGGGTGTTGGCAAAGAGCGCCTGGGTCTTGTAGGCACCAAAAGAAGAAGCAAGTCTAGGACGTGCTGGGTGTGTGTCGTGGTGCAGCCAGGGCGTTGGTGAGGAGCGCCTGGACATCGTGCGCACCAGGAGAAGAGGTGAGACTCAGGCGCGCAGAGTGCGTGTCGTGGTGCAGCCAGGGCATTGGTGAAGAGCACCTGGAACATCGTGTGCACCGGGAGAAAATGAGAGACTCGAACACGCAGGGTGCGTATTGATGTGCAAGTGGAACGTTGATGAAGAGCATCAGATCGTCGTGAGCACCAGAGAATAGGCAAGTCTCGGACGCGCCGTGTGCGTCTCAAAGTGCAACCTGAGGAGCTGGTGAGGCGTGCCGCAGTAGGGGTTGCACCGAATTGGGAGTAAAGTCTCCACAGTGCTGAGGGCAGGTTTCTGTGTGGACTGAGACCGCCGGAAGGAGGGCCAAGTCCTTGGGGCCCTCGGAGTCACCTGCAGCGGCCCAGACCGGCAGCCATGGAAGAGCTGAGCTGCCGGCCCGAGTCCGCCGCAATCCGTGACGGAGTTCTGGATCAAGGATCAAGTCGCTGATGTTGGAGAGGAGAGTGGGGTTGTACCCCCCCAGGTAACGTGGATCAACACCTGGGGTGGGGTGCGGGCCTGGAGGGACACTCTCTCGGCCTCCAGTTTCAGTCAGCTGCGTAAGCCGCTGCTTCGGCTCAGATACCGGCCCATGCTGACCCAAGGAGGGGCAGTTCTGGGGCCGGAGTGGGAAGCAGTACTTTTGTGTCATCAGTTGATCCATAACGGGGGCACTGTTAACGGAGCACGTAAAACTGTCGTATTACACTTTGCATTATTGCTGCTAACAAACTATTGAACTGTCCTATGATGCTTGACCTCATCTGGGCCTGACAAACTACATGCTTGGTGCGCTACGCACTGCGTTATTGTTCCCCTGCATATTACCTGGTTGTAATGTGGTGCATTGCATTATTTCTTCAGTACACAGTATTTGAGTGGAACGTAGTGCAGTGTATAATTTCTTCATTGCACCGTACAGGATTGTAGCGTGACACATTGCTTTGTTTCTTCCTGGTACAGGGCATGCTGGTGGTGATATGCATTACATTATTCCTTCAATTGCAAAGTACATGACTATGGTGATACGTATGGCATTGTTTCTCTGTTGCACGGTATAAGAGAATATCGCTACGCATTGCAGTATTTGTTTCCTTTTGCAACGTGTGTGATTCTAGCAATACGACTGGCCTAACCTTTTGGAAACGCTTAGAAGTGAGTTTAACTGTTGGTTAGAAGCTTTGGTTGGGATTATAATCTACCAACCCACCGGAAAGAATACTACCCATTCTTTTATGTTGATTTTGTATCGTGTGGTCGTATCGTATAATTGCTTACATAAAGATTATGCTCATTTTATCAAAACCCGTGTGGAGTCTATTTGTGGTGACATCATTGGGTTGCTGTGAGACTGGTTGCACACACTGTACACTCGTGCCTTGGAGATAAGCCTGGCTGCTTGAGGCAAGCTACTAAGAGGGTGAGCAGGGCTATCTCAGGCGGTGTCCTTACTTAGCCTAACGTTGAAGCGAGGGGTCAGGGACTCCCACCTCTAGAATTTGGTGGTGGCGGAAAGCGATAAGGACCCCCACTTCCAACAGCGCCAAATAATTTAATATAATTATCATTCAGGAATCTAGAATGAATAAATGCACAGGGTCATTAGAAAGAGCCAAATTAAGTGTGCTGTGATTTAATGTTGATGCATTTGCAATTCCGATGTATAATTAGAGAACTGTAAACTCTGACCCATTCTGGTCAAGCGTTATCAGTTCTAAAGTTCAGTTTAATTAATAAAAATAGTAATAACCGGATTCATAAAGATATTATTACAGTTTTATTTGAAGGCACTAAGGCTAACATTATGGGTTAGGCTAATGTTAACTTCAAATAAATAAAACACCGTGCGCGCCTATAGATATTTATATGCTTTTAAATGCTATTTTCTCAGGAAATACTCAACAGATTGACACCAGACCTGCAAAAGGCACTTCCCAAGACCTGAGGACTACCTCTCTGCCAAATTTCAAGTAATTCTGTTCAGCTGTTCGGGCTGTACCTTCGACTAAAGGTCCTATGGAAAAATGCATGGGGAAAACGCGTTTTGGGACACCCTTTTTTCTCGGCCCCCGCTTGCCAAATCACCCCGAGACTTTCAGGGTAGGAGCTGAGCGGAGCGCCCCATTAGTTTTGAAAATTTCACGAGGATTCGTCAACCGGCGCCAAAGTTATTCAAAATAGAATTTTCAGATTTCCTATGGAAACACGGTCCTAACTATAACTATCTACTGGCGACCGCCAGTAGATAATATATATTACCAAACACCACGTCTCTGGAAAAAACGTGCGGAGCACTCAGGCTCAATCAAAAGAAATTGGCTTTATTCGTTCTTCTCCGTGAAGACTAACACACGCGTTCCGGCACCCTGGCCTTCGTCAGTGTTAGTTTGTCATGTTCAAAACACACATATAAATAATAAGTACAGTCATTGGTCGACAGGACTAGCAAGCAACATCGACAAGGGACTTCGCAGAGGGTTAACCACAATTCATCGTAACCCCAGCGGCCATATTTGAATTGCCACATAGACACGGAAATCATGTATAATACGTTGTAACACGTCATTAGATCCCAATGAACATCTGCATAAATACAATAAAATGATGATAACTATCCAAAAAATCAAATATGTGTAATTCATATGCAATATTGTCAACAGATTATTTTTATGACCATACGATGTCATGACTTTGCTGTGTCAGTGGCAAAAAAGGCCTGGCTGCAAAAATCATGAGATACAAAATTACGCCCACCAATGGGCGGAGCCACAGCTAAGATACACAATGTACAGACCTAAATTCATTGACTACCGGTCCCATCAATGGTGCTATATCAAACTAAATGATGGAAAAGAGAAAGAAGAAAAAGTGAAGGGCATTCACTCAATCTACAAAGAGTATGTGCAAAAATTACTCAGTAATTCAAAAAACGCAAAATTGAGCCCTCCAATGGGCATAATACTCAATAACACTAAATGAACAGGAAATGAGAGGCATACACTCAGTCCACAGGCATTTCATAACTGCATAATGATGGTATACAGAAAAATGGAAACGGAAAAATGTGAGAGAAACTCAGCCAATAAAGGACCATAATTCTTCCTCCATGTTGAGGCCCCCAGGGGTGCGTGTCTGTAATTCGATAATGAAACGCGCCTCTAATTGGCATAGCTCTCTTACTCTGTCTCCTCCTCTTTCAGTGACGGGGACATGGTCCAAACAAAAATAGCTGAGTTTATCACTACGGGATTCATGCCTATCTGCAAAGTGCCTGGCTACAGGATATGTTGTATCATGATTAGTGATTGCCCGTGTGTGCTCCAAAACACGTTTCTTAGCAGGATGAATAGTACTCCCAATGTATTGGAGATGACACGGACACACCAGGTAGATTATATATATATATATATATATATATATATATATATATATATATATATATATATATATATATATATATATATATATATATATATATATATATATATATATATATATATATATTACCTACTGGCAGTTGCCAGTAGGTAGTTATAGTTAGGACCTATTTTCCATAGGAAATCCGCAACATTCTATTTGGAATAACGTTGGCGCCGATTGATGAATCTTCGTGAAATTTTCCAAACTTTTGGCCAGTTCTGGTCCGCTCTTATCCTAAAAATTTCACGGTGATTCGTCAAGCGGGGGCCGAGAAAAAAGGGGTGTCCCAAAACACGTTTTCCCCATGCATTTTCCCATAGGACCTGTTGACGCAGCTACAGCCCGAACTGCTGAACGGAATTACACCAAATTTGGCAAAGAGGTAGTCCTCAGTTCAGACTTGTGCCTTTTGCTTAAGTGGTGGAAATCCGTTCAGTAGTTCCTGAGAAAATTTGAGTTAAATAGATAGATATATCTAGGCGGAGCCTAACCACACATCTCATTGTGAGATCTGATTGGCTGTCAGTACTTCATCCAAGAAGTGTTGGCAGTCATCTTGGGACCAATATACATGATAGCATCTCATTAAAAAGCATTGCAGTTAATAGAAGGTTTTACGACTTTAGTTACATTATAAATCATTTGTTGATGGTACCATACTCATTTTAGGAATTGTGGTATGTTCTAAGGTGATTTTACCATGTGAAAAAGCCTTCTGCTGTGATATCATGAATCATGTTTGAGAGAAAACTATTTTCTCATGCTTTTCCCACAGAGGTTTGGAAGGTGATCTATACTAAACTAAGCTAAACTGAGAGCATATTTTCTGTAAATTCACATTATCTTTCTCAGTCATGTGAGAATGAAGTCTGACATTCTCAGTAAAACATGTACATCCAACAAGGGCAGAGACTGTCAGTTGATTCCTTTGTGTTCTACTGCAGCTTACCAGATTGTTCTAAAGAACAACTAGAGCGCTAACAGTCCTATTTATGACAAACATATTGCACACCTGAAGCCATCTTGATTGGAATAAAGTGGTAACTCTTAAAACATTTAATTTAAAAAGGAACAAAATGAGGGGGATCATTTTGCCATAGAAAGTATGATTAGTGCTGCAGAAAGAAAAATTAGGGCACATTTTGAGTGACTTCTCAAATCCTCTTCTATTTCATTAAAGAATTCTGACATGCAGACTGAAACATGCACTTTCAATACCAGCAGCAGACTTCCCTGGTGAGCAGTAGCTTTACTACAGTGATCTAATGAGCAACTAGAGTGCTAACATACAGAATTTATGGCAAATGTGTGACACATCTGAATGCCTTCTTGATGGAACCAAAGTAACAAACTGAAAGTATTTCCTACTGAGGAGACTGCAGTAAATGAGGAAATTAGGAAACTTCATAACAAATAAATCTCCCAAAATGGCCACCAGAGACAAAAGAGCCCAAATGTAGTCCAAATATCACCCAGATGTAGCCCAAGTATAGCCCAATGACAGAATGCCCCAGAGTGTTCTAACGAACAACTAGAGCGCTAACAGTCTTACTTATGACAAAAGAATGGCACACCTGAAGCCATCTTGATTGGAATAAAGTGGTAACACTTAAAACATTTAATTTACAAAGGAACAAAACGAGGGGGTTCATTTTGCCGTAGAAATTATGATTAGTGCTGCAGAAAGAAAAATTAGGGCACATTTTGAGTTCTCAAATCCTCTTCTATTTCATAAACAAATTCTGACATGCAGACTGAAACATGCACTTTGAATACCAGCAGCAGACTTCCCTGGTGAGCAGTAGCTTTACTACAGTGATCTAATGAGCAACTAGAGTGCTAACATACAGAATTTATGGCAAATGTGTGACACATCTGAATGCCTTCTTGATGGAACCAAAGTAAAAAACTGAAAGTATTTCCTACTGAGGAGACTGCAGTAAATGGGGAAATTAGGAAACTTCATAACAAATAAATCTCCCAAGATGGCCACCAGAGACAAAAGAGCCCAAATGCAGCACAAATATCACCCAGATGTAGCCCACATGTAGCCCAATGACAGAAGTGTGCAAAACACTTATTTTTTGTGTATTTGCAGTTTTATATAGTGCAGACTTGTCAGGTATTGGAGTGCTTTACATGAGCATTGGTTACATCACACAAGATCAAATTCATTTTGGTTGTAGACATGGGGAGATTAAGTGATTTGACCAGAATCACTGAATGTTGAGCTGAAGCAGAAACTCCAACCTGGTTCCCCAGTTGCAAAGTCTGCAGCTCTGGACGTAACACCACATCCTCTCCCCTAAGTGCAACATTTACTCAAGTGGTCAACTGGATAAAAAAACATATAGATTACAAATAATTTAAAAGTTCTTTGTCGCTATTTGAAAACTCAGAAAATATATCCTCATTTTAGTTTTTTAGAGCACTAACCATAATTTTGATGCAAATAAGACCCTCTCATATATGAAATTTCTAAAGGAAATGCTCTAGGTATTACAGTTTTGATTACATCAAGATGACGTCAGGCGTTCCACACATTTGTAATAAATATAGAATGTTAGCAATCTAGTTGTTGATTGGGATACTGTTGAGAGGCAGAGGCCAGGGGCACGGACTCTGAAGATTGAAGGCAGGTAGGAGAGTGCAGAGGCAACAATTTGACCACACTGGGCAGGCAGGAAGGGCAGTGGTAGCACAACAGACTATGGAGGGGAGTGGAAAGGGGGGCAGGGGCAACAAACCAACAATACAGGACTGGCAAGAGAGGCTGTGGCAATACAATAGACCATTGTGGGCAGAAGGAAGAGGCAGTGGTAGGACAACCATACATGCCAACAGACCCGTTTCAGCCAGGAAACGTCCAATGTTTTTAAGCTCAAATGGCCTTTATTTGATCTGTCTCCTGTCTACAATCTCCTCTTTTTCGAAGTATCTCAAAGGGGAAGATCAATACCCCAGTTTTTTTTCAAAATCTCCCTCTTACCAAGTTCAAAATGTTCGCAAGTATGGTACATTGGATCATGGTAGGCAGGAGGAATTGGGGTAGGGACATGGACTTGGATAACAGAGGACAGGAGGGACATGGAGAGGTGCACCAAACTGACCCTACAGGGCAGGCATCAGGGTTTGCAGCAGCACAATCCACTACACAGGGCATGCGGGACGGGAGTGCAGCACAACAATCCATAGAAAGCAATAGGGAGGGGAAAGGACCATGCACATGGACAACAGAGAACAGAGGGGAAAGAGGCAATGGTAGCTAGCTGACCATAATGGACAGACAGGAGAGAAAGCTGCAGCATAACAGACCATAAAGGGCAGCAGGGATGGATCAGGGGCATTAAAATGGAACAGACAAGACAGGAGTGAGGGAATAGGGGTCTGCACTTGGAAACAGAGGGCTGGGGGCAAGGGGGCAGGGCAGGAGCAGCAAGATGACCATGGAGGTCAGGCAGGATGGGCACTAGATCAAAAGACACACCATGGAGAGCAACAGTGAGACTATGATGGCATGCACACAGACCATGGAGGGAAGGTGGGAGGAGGTCAGGGGCAGCTAGCTGACCACACAGGGAAGGTGGGAGGGGCCATGGCAGCACAGAAGACCATGGATGGCAAGCGGGAGGGTTAGTGGCAGCACAATGGCTATGATGGGCAAGAAGCATGGTGCAGGGGCATGCACAAAGGGCCATGGAGGATAGAAGGGAGGGTCAGGACCTGGGCACAGACAAGAGAGTTCAGGGGAAGGGGCCTCACAACAGACCGTGTGGGGCAGGCAGGAGGAGCAGTTGCAGCACAACAGACCAGGGAGGGCAGAAGGGTGTGGCAGTAAAATGGACCATGGAGGACAGGAGGAAGTGGAGAGGGGCATGGCATGTGGACAGGCAGGGTGGAGGTGGCAGGGACAGGTTACAGTCATCTGACAATGCTAGGCAGATGGGAGGGGAGTGGCAGCTCAACAGAATACTCAGAGTAGATAGGAGTGGCAGGTCCATGGAACATGGTGGGCAAAAAGGATGGAGCAGAGGCATGCACAAAGACATCGGAGGGCAGGGGGAAGGAGAATAGGGGCAGCAAGCTAAGCACAGAGGCTAAGCAGGAGGTCAATGATGGGCCATAGAATTGGGCAATGGAGGGCAGGAGGAGTGGACTGGTACATCATGCTAAATGGAGGACAGTGGCAGCACATCAGACCATGCATGGCAGGAGGGAGGAGGCTAGTCCATGGATTCAGACAACAGAGGACAGGGAGGAGGTGGATGGGGCAGCAAGCTTACTGTTCAGAGAATGTGGGTATTAGGAACTTTATTGTTTTTAAAATGTGTGTCTGTGCGAACTACTTAAAATATGAACAAGTGTGCAGCATAATCTCACTTTTATTCAGGAAAAAGAGGACGTTTGTGACTGTGACTCCGGGCTAACTTGGCAGAAACACCCCCTGACCCTCCACCCCCCATCGCAAAATGTAATGCCCGTGAAAAGGGTAAGTGGACGCAGTGTTATATAGAACATAGTCCTGAGAGCACGATTGAAAATGAAAACTAGATATAGTATATGGTATAAACTATGCACCAAAAAGTGTGATATAAGATGAACCGGGCGTGAAATATAATATGCAATACATTGTGTGCAATGACAGATTTATTGGCGAGCGCGAGATAGCACAGGCACTAGCGCGTGCTATGCGATATGCGCCTTGGAGTGTAATATGCACAGAGCAGTGTTGTGTAACCTAACTAGTCTGTAAAGTTGTAATATAAAATATGTGCTGGGGAGTGTAACGTTGCATATGCACTGTGACAAAGATATGGATCTCAGATTGTAATATGTATGGCATAGCACTGTGCGTTATAACATAGGCATCGAGGAAGGCACGTTAGATGGGGCAATATAACCCGTGCGAAGGCAAGTGTGGCATGACATATTCACAGGGTGGTGTTACAGTGCACATGGGCTAGAGAGTGTCATAGCATACGTACTAGCTGGTGGAATACAACACAGAGGTGTGTGGCACTCGGCGGGCACTGGTGGGTGTAACACAGCATTGGGCTCAGCCAGGAGCACGATGTGACTCTCAAGTGAGGTTTGTCTCCTTTCCAGAGAGTAAAATAAAAAGTATTACACATCCGGCGGTGAGGGGGATTTCTTGCATAGTTTGGTTGATTTTTTGTCGAATCCCCTTTGAATGGCTTGGTGTACGTGTGTACGTGTGTATTAAATGTGCCCATCAATAGCTACCCATGTTTGTATAAATAAACGACAAGGGTGTCTACTTGGTGAGTACCCACCGGCGGGGGCGCCGGGATTAGGCACGGTAGGGCGTCAGACACGTCAGAGCTTCACTAGCGGTGTAAATACATTCCACGTGGATTCATTGTATGCATAGTCACCTTTTAATGAATATCACGCAAATCGTCATGGTGATAGATACATACGGTTTGTCCTGCATGTCCTAGGTGCTTCTATAAATATATAAAAAAAAAAAAATTTAAATAAAGTCCGGTCCCGGGGGATGGGGGATGGGGTCCCCGGGGCCATAAGTGGCCTGAGGAGGGGGGCAACGCAGCCCCCCTCCTAAAGAATAAAAAAAAAAAAAAGGCCATGACCCGGGGGTTGGGGTCCACGCGGCCCCCTTCCACATTTATTTTTTTCAACAAAAACATATGAGTGCAGGCCCTGGGGTATGGGGTCCCCAGGGCCAATAAATTAGAAAAAGCAGGGGGGCCACACAGCCCTTCTTCTTAAAAAAATAAAATAAATAAAGAGACAGGCATCGCGCCAGAGGCCACGCCCCCTCCTTGCAGCACTCTGCAAACGCACCCCCTGGCCAGTTGTAAGTTGGGGAATTAATTCCCTTTCAATACTGAGGGTCCTTGAGGGCCAACTAGCCCAACAGGTATCTCCAGTATGCGCCAGGGAGCTGCGTTGCAGACAGGTGTTCTGAGGCCACGCCCCTTTTTACACCTCTATTCAACGCAGCTCTGTGGTGCTTACTGGAGGTACCTAGTGGGCCAGTTTGACCCTAGGGACCCTTAGGATTCAAGGGGAATTAATCTCTCACTTTCGAACGGCCACAGGGTGCATTTACACAGTGGTGAAGGGAGGGGACGGGGCCTGAGGTGACGTGTGCAAACACGCCCTATGGCGCATTTTAAGTTGGGGAAATAATTCCCTTTCATTCCTGAGGGACCCTGGGGGCCAACTAGCCCACCAGGTGCTTCCAGTAAGCGCCAATGCTCTGCATTGCAGAGAGGTGGTGCAGGCCGTGCCCCTTTTTACACCTCTCTGAAATGGCGCTTACTGGACGTTCCTAGTGGGCTATATTGCCCCTAGGGACCCTCAGGATTCAAGGGGACTTAATCTCCCAACTTAAAACGGCCACAGGGCGTGTTTACACAGTGGGGAAGGGAGGGGACGGGGCCTGAGGTGACGTGTGCAAACACGCCCTATGGCGAGTTTTAAGTTGGGGAAATAATTCCCCTTCAATCCTGAGGGCCCCTGGGGGCTAACTAGCCCACCAGGTGCTTCCAGTAAGCGCCACTGAGCTGCGTGGCAGAGAGGTGGTCCAGGACATGCCACTTTTTACACCTCTCTGCAACGCAGCTCTGTGGCGCTTACTGGAGGTACCTAGTGGGCTAGTTGGACCTTAAGGACCCTCAGGATTCAAATGAACTTAATCTCCCAACTAAAAACGGCCACAGGGCATGTTTACACAGTGGTGAAGGGAGGGGACGTGGCCTGAGTTAACGTGTGCAAACACGCCATGTGGCGCGTTTTAAGTTGGGGAAATAATTCCCCTTCAATCCTGAGGGACCCTGGGGGCCAACTAGCCCACCAGGTGCTTCCAGGAAGCGCCACTGCGCTGCGTTGCAGAGCGGTGGTCTAGGCCGTGCACCTTTTTACATCCCTCAGGATTCAAGGGGACTTAATATCCCAACTTAAAACGGCCACAGGGCGTGTTTACACAGTGGGGAAGGGAGGGGACGGGGACTGAGGTGACGTGTGCAAACGCGCCCTGTGGCGAGTTTTAAGAGGTAGTTTTAATCCCCTGCCCTATTATATACTAGGGGCTTACAGAGGAGGTCATGCTAATCACAGCGGGACCCCAACGCATAGTGTTCCCTAGTGTATGTAGGGGTTTTCACTATATTCTGAGTGTCTTTTAACATAGCACTGGCTGTAAGACTGGTTAGTCAGACTCAGTTACCACCAGTATCCGTCTAAAAAAGTTGAGGTTACAGGATGATTTTGCAACAAGGCTTCTTTCTGCTCTTCTGTTTGTTCTTTCTGCATGTTATCCTTCTTCCTGCACTTTTCTTCATCTTTGAGGACTTCTGTTGCTGCGTTATAGTTAGCTGGACTTTTCACTCGTACAAAACCATTGAAATTCCCCCGTTATAGTTAGTTCAGCTAACTATAACTCGCGCGCCCGCAATGCACTGCTGATGACGTCACATATTACATCACTCATGACATGGTCAGTGACATCACTCATGACATCACTGATGACATCTCAAATGACATCACTGAAGACATCATCCTGATAGAGTGATAGAGTGGCAGACCTCCTCTCCAACTAATATAACCTTTGATACACACATTCAAAAATAGAAACTAAAATTTTCAAAACAATGGACATACCAATACCAGTTACAACAACCTATTCAGTAATTCTAAGATCCACATACACATCCACTCATTCACCAACAGTCCAATACAGTCACTCATACATGTACTCACTCATCATATGTACTCATACACTTATACATCCTGTTACACAACACTTCTCATCCATAGAGTTACTCACACACATAGTCACTCATGCTAATAAAGAATCAAACATCCATTTACTTGCATATACAGTTATACACACACCACCACACTTACTTCTACAGAAACTTACACATACTTAGTCTTTTAAACAATCACTTATAGAAACACATACTTATTCATACAGGAACTCTTCCAATCTCTCACTCTCACATATACTCACTTATATACACCAATAGTCACATATACTAGTTTAAAACATATGTAGTTACTCATAAAGACACTATTGGGACAGTCATTCACTCACTAACACATCCATGCACACACTGATCCACCCATACAGTCCGGCATACATGCTGTCTTCAACACATACAAACAGTGAGTCACTCATTCATGCACCTATGCACTACGTAAAACCCCCCACCGAACCATACAGACACTCAGACACTCTTACTGATATTCAAAAAACCAACTAATAACCTATATAGACACTCATGTAGCTACTCACCAACCCATGCAGCCACTTATACACAAAGTGAGAGACTGATACAGATATTTACATATTTAAACATTACTCACTAAGCCATGTATTCACTAAGATACACTTAATCGGTCAGTTATACAATCAATTTTTCAAAAACAAATCATCCACTTAGACACTTATATACCCATTTATTCTTCCTTCGACCTTGAGATATACATATATAAAACATATGTAATTTTCAGAAAAACACACATTCACTGGAAGATGTCATCAGTGATGTCATGAGTGATGTCACTGACCATGTCATGAGTGATGTAATATGTGATGTCATCAGCAGTGTATTGTGGGCGCGCGAGTTATAGTTAGCTGAACTAACTATAACGGGGGAATTTCAATGGTTTTGTACGAGTGAAAAGTCCAGCTAACTATAACGCCCCTGAAACCTATGTTTTTTTCAGTGAATATATATATATATAAGCATCAAAAAAATTCCAGCACTCCAAGAGGTAAAGGTCACTCGACTTTATTTTCAGTGATGTTTACATCTACGTGTTTCGACGGCTAAACGCCGCCTTGTTCACGATTCAGAAACACCATTCACTTAATGTTAAAATAGACATTTAAAACAGTCGACATCAATAACGGACTATATTTTAGTACATGGTATTTTCACTGTGAATTTGGTGGCCATCTTTAAACATTTATTTGGGCCTACCTGTATAAACAGTATACCAGAAAGCTTATTCAATGTAGATAAAAAGAGTATGTTTGTTATGATTTTATCACATGGAAAATAAAACATTTCGTAGAAAAATTAATTTCTTACTCATTTTTGTCATTATTCCATTATAAAAAACAATTTCATACTCATATAAGCTTTTTATCCTCGTTTCCATTACAATTAAAATTGTAAATAGTCCATTGAAACTCAATTGGCGGGTAAGTGCCATAAATTAATTTTGACGTTCATATTGAAAGTGCCAGTGCTAATTTCCATTCGTCTTCAACTCAGTTCCTTCACTGACTTAAAGTGCAGATTTCTACAGTACTGGATATTCAAAAAGGTGCCAATGCATACTCTCTTCAGTACAAGATATCAAAATAAAGTGCTTGTGCTTTAATCTTTGTCTTAGTTTTAGCCCTGATTTAAAGTGCACATTTCTACAGTACTAATATTAGAAAAAACTGCTAGTGCTTTCAGTCTTCAGGTCAGTTTGTTTACAACCCAAAAAAAGTGCAAATGCTTTTAACTGAATTTTATATATAGTTGATTTCAACTAATATACTTTTGTTTGCTCATGAAATATGACCAACCTAATTATTATAGCACCATTAGCAAAATCCAAAACAAAAAAACAATTAATTGTACTGTTTTAACGTCAAATTAAAATTTCAACAACCCTCCATCTCCAAACTTTGTTATTCCATTTCTATCAAAAAATGTCCAATTGTTTTTCAAAAAATCTTGGTTTCCTTGTGTGCAGCATTACTCTTCATTTTTCTATTTTGTTTTTTATTTAAGACAGGTATAAAGGTCCTCATCAATATTTAACCCATGAGGCTCCTTACTATTGAACTCTAGAATAAAATAAGTTTCAAGCTTCCTGAGTTCTCTCTCCCTGTCCCCCCCTCTCTTTTTCTTTGGGATTTCTGCTAAACAACTGTACTGCAGACTTGAGGGATTGCTCTCATGATACAATTAAAAATGTCTCGCAATAGGATAAGTTCCTTCCTTATTGATAATTGCTCTACGATGTTGCAGGATTCGTTGGTATACAGGTAGAGTGGTACTTCCTATATACATTTTTGAGCATGGGCATTGCAGAATATAAACTTCAAAACTCGATCTACACGTTAGGAAACCTTTGACAGTCACTATTTTGTTAAAAAATATCGGAAAATGAGTGCGATTCAGTCCATGTTGGCACGCCTTACACTTAAGACATTTTTTAAAACCCATTTTTTGTTGTAGCCAAGTTACAGTTCCTCCTTTCCTTTCCTGAAATTCACTTTTTACCATCAGATCTTTCAACGATTTGGACTTTCTGTAGGTAATATCCAGATGCTTCTTTGTTTTGGGGCCTAAAATCAGATCATTTCTTACTAAATACCAATGCATATTTAAGATTGATCTGATTTCCTTATGCTCGGAGTTGAAAGTTATTATAAATCTCTGACAAACTGGGTCTTAGATGGCTCGAATAACACCCTCTGTCTTTCCAACTTCCTCGCTTTGTCTGCTGCCCCATCAATAATGTGTGGTGCATAACCCCTTTGGATGAATCTCTCAGTCATTTCCTGCTCTATTCTAGAATATTCAATCAAATCACTCCATGCCCTTCTCGCTCTGTAAAATTCCCGAACGGTATACTCCTAATTAAAGGTGCGGGGTGTGAGCTATGCGCGTGAAGAATAGTGTTGCCAGCTGTTGGCTTTCTGAATACTGTGGTAACCAATTTATCCCCCTGCGGTGTTCCTCTAACATCCAAGAGGTCTATAGTAGTTCGACTATAATGTCCTACAAACTTCAAATTAAGGTTGTTCTGGTTCAGATCATTAAGAAACAGTTCTATTTCACTTTCTGTGCCCTGCCACAGCACAAAAACGTCATCTATAAATCTGACCCATAATAATATATGGTTTGACCACAGTTCCAGGGGGGGCCCCCGACACCTGCTCCTCCCACCATCCTAGATGTAAGTTGGCATAGCTGGGGCGAAGCAGGTGCCCATCGCCGTCCCTTGTTCCTGCTGGAATAATTCATCACCAAATAAAAATATATTTCTGGTCAAACTCCAATCCATTAATTCCAAAATCATAAAATTCTGCTTCACAAATCTTATGGGTTTTCTATTTAAAAAGTATTCTGTCGCTTTTAGGCCATCCCTATGTCTTATACTGGTGTATAAAGTAGCAACATCGAGGGTTAATAGTACCATGCTGTTAACATTCCAACGTATATCATATATGCATTTTAAAAAGTCTGTTGGATCCTTAATAAATGATGTTAATGTCCTCACAATGGGATTTAAAAAATAATCTATGAACTTCGAAGCGTTCTCAAAAAGACTACCACATGAGGAAATTATGGGTCTCCCTGGTGGATTCGTGGTGCTTTTATGCACTTTAGGGAGCATATAAAAAACTGGTAAGACCGGTTTCTCTTGTTTAATGAATTTAAATTCATCCCAGCTAAGTAATTCCTCTTCTTTCCAGGCTTCCAGTCTCATAAAAAATTGTTCCTTCATTTTTTCATAATCCCTCATGGTAATCCTTGAGTAGCATTCACAGTTGTCCAATTGACTGAGTGCTTCCTTTTGATATCATTCTCGTTACCATAATACGACGTTTCCGCCTTTATCCGACGGTTTTACCACTACCCCTTCATCTTTCTCTATTTTAACCACTGTTTTGTGCAACATCGATTTCTTCGGATTAAACTTCTTCTTCTTTTGGGGATTTTTCTAATACAGTTTTTTCAACTCCTTTGTTACATTCTCCCCAAAGATGTCCAAATTATCATGTGCACTTTGTGGTATAAACCTTGAAGGCAGTCGGAATGGGGTGTGATCTTCCTTTCCTAAAGTCTCAGTTTGAGATTCAACTGGAATGTCACCTTCTAATGCTTCATTAGTACTCCACACATCATTATTAGATAGTGTCAATAGATCTTCCAAGACATGTGCATCACTCACGGTCAGGCCATAGGGGTCATTTGATACATTTGGTTGTGTTGTCATTTTAGATGAATTACGTAAATTTTGATTTAAATGTAATTTTGACAGTTTTAACTTCCTAATGAATCGGCATAGGTCCATTCTACTGTTCGGATAGTCAAAATTGTTCTCATCACAGTAACTTAGCCTTAGTTCTAACACCGATTGATCATCTTTAGTTAAAATCATTGTACTCAAGTTAATAACTGTTTTTCCATCATTTATTTCTTTACCGGTTTCTTTATTTGGGAGCGCATGGATCTGTTTGTTTGCCATTCTGATGCTCCTTCTGTAGCCTTCTCCTCCTCTTCTCTGTTTCCTCTTCCTCGATTTTTTCCTCTCCCCCTGCCCCTCGTTGTGCGATGGTCGGTTTGTTGCTCTAGTTGCATAAAACGGTACTCATCTGTCACCCCAAGTCTTACATCCCTGTTACTTCTTTCTCTTGGGTCATCTTGTTCTTGCTCTGAACCTGTATCTGAGCTCGGTTCGCTTTGTGAGACTATTTGTTGTTCCATCAAACCGCTCTGTATATATATATATTACCTACTGGCGGTCGCCAGTAGGTAGTTATAGTTAGGGCCTATTATCCATAGGAAATCCGCAACATTCTATTCCAAATAACGTTGGCGCCGGTTGATGAATCTTTGCGAAATTTTAAAAACTTTTGGCCAGCTCCGGTCAGCTCCTATCCTGAAAGTCTCGGGGTGATTCGTAAAGCGGGGCTGAGAAAAATGGGGGGTCCCAAAATGTGTTTTCCCCATGCAATTTTTCATAGGAACCTTTAGTCGCCTACAGCCCGAACTGCTGAACGGAATTACACCAAATTTGGCAAAAAGGTAGCCGTTGGTTCAGAGTCATGCCTTTTGGTTAAATAGTGTAAATCCATTCAGTAGTTCCTGAGAAAATAAAAAGTAAAATCACATATATATCTGGGCGGAGAATAACCACACATCTCATTGTGAGATCTGATTGGCTGTCAGCACTTCATCCAAGAAGTGTTGACAGCCATCTTGGGACCAATATACATGATAGCACCTCATTAAAAAGCATTGCAGTTAATAGAAGGTTTTAAGACTTTAGTTACATTAGAAATCATTTGTTGATGGTACCATACTCATTTTAGGAATTGTGGTGTGTTCTAAGGTGATTTTACCATGTGAAAAAGCCTTCTGCTGGGATGTCATGAATCATGTTTGAGAGAAAACTATTTTCTCATGCTTTTCCCACAGAGGTTTGGAAGGTGATCTATAAGCTAAACTGAGAGCATATTTTCTGTAAATTCACATTATCTTTCTCAGTCATGTGAGAATGAAGTCTGACATTCTCAGTAAAACATGTACATCCAACAAGGGCAGAGACTGTCAGTTGATTCCTTTGTGTTCTACTGCAGCTTCTCAGAGTGTTCTAAAGGAACAACTAGAGCGGTAACAGTCCTACTGATGAAAAACGTATTGCACACCTGAAGCCATCTTGATTGGAATAAAGTGGTAACTCTTAAAACATTTAATTTAAAAAGGAACAAAAGGAGGGGGTTCATTTTGCCATAGAAAGTATGATTAGTGCTGCAGAAAGAAAAATTAGGGCACATTTTGAGTGACTTCTCAAATCCTCCTATATTTCATAAACAAATTCTGACATGCATACTGAAACATGCACTTTGAATACCAGCAGCAGACTTCCCTGGTGAGCAGTAGCTTTACTACAGTGATCTAATGAGCAACTAGAATGTAGCCCAAGTATCACCCAGATGTAGCCCAAGTATAGCCCAATGACAGAATGTCCCAGAGTGTTCTAACGAACAACTAGAGCGCTAACAGTCTTACTTATGACAAAAGTATGGCACACCTGAAGCCATCTTGATTGGAATAAAGTGGTAACACTTAAAACATTTAATTTACAAAGGAACAAAACGAGGGGGTTCATTTTGCCGTAGAAATTATGATTAGTGCTGCAGAAAGAAAAATTAGGGCACGTTTTGAGTTCTCAAATCCTCTTCTATTTCATAAACAAATTCTGACATGCAGACTGAAACATGCACTTTGAATACCAGCAGCAGACTTCCCTGGTGAGCAGTAGCTTTACTACAGTGATCTAATGAGCAACTAGAGTGCTAACATTCAGAATTTATGGCAAATGTGTGACACATCTGAATGCCTTCTTGATGGAACCAAAGTAACAAACTGAAAGTATTTCCTACTGAGGAGACTGAAGTAAATGAGGATATTAGGAAACTTCATAACAAATAAATCTCCCAAGATGGCCACCAGAGACAAAAGAGCCCAAATGTAGCCCAAATATCACCCAGATGTAGCCCAAGTATAGCCCAATGACAGAATGTCTCAGAGTGTTCTTAAGAACAACTAGAGCGCTTACTGTCTTACTTATGACAAAAGTATGGCACGCCTGAAGGCATCTTGATTGGATTAAACTGCTAACACTTAAAACATTTAATTTAAAAAGGAACACAATGAGGGGGTTCGTTTTGCCATAGAAATTATGATTAGTGCTGATGAGAGAAAAATTAGGGCACATTTTGAGTGACTTCTCAAATCCTCTTCTATTTCATTAAAAAATTCAGATATGCAGACTGAAACATGCACTTTTAATACCAGCAGCAGACTTCCGTGCTGAGCAGTAGCTTTACTACAGTGATCTAATGAGCAACAAAGTCTGCAGCTCTGGACGTAACACCACATCCTCTCCCCTAAGTGCAACATTTAATCAAGTGGTCAACTGGATAAAAAAACATAAAGATTACAAATAATTTAAAAGTTCTTTGTCGCTATTTGAAAATTCAAAAAATATGTCCTCATTTTAGTTTTTTAGAGCACTAACAATAATTTGGATGCAAATAAGACCCTCTCATATATGTAATTTCTAAAGGAAATGCTCTAGGTATTACAGTTTTGATTACATCAAGATGACGTCAGGCATTCCACACTTTTGTAATAAATATAGAATGTTAGCAATCTAGTTGTTCATTAGGATACTGTTGAGAGGCAGAGGCCAAGGGCACGGACTCTGAAAATTGAAGGCAGGTAGGAGAGTGCAGAGGCAACAATTTGACCACACTGGGCAGGCAGGAAGGGCAGTGGCAGCACAACAGACTATGGAGGGCAGTGGAAAGGGGGGCTGGGGCAACAAACCAACAATACAGGACTGGCAAGAGAGGCTGTGGCAATATAATAGACCATTGTGGGCAGAAGGAAGAGGCAGTGGTAGTACAACCATACATGCCAACAGACCCGATTCAGCCAGGAAACGTCCAATGTTTTTAAGCTCAAATGGGCTTTATTTGATCTGTCTCCTGTCTGCAATCTCCTCTTTTTCAATGTAACTCAAAGGGGTCAGGTGCAACTAGCTGACCACACAGGGAAGGTGGTAGGGGCCGTGGCAGCACAGAAGACCATGCATGACAAGCATGAGGGTTAGTGCAGCACAATGACTACGATGGGCAAGAAGCAGGGTGCAGGGGCATGCACAAAGGACCATGGAGGAAAGAACGGAGGGTCAGTACCTGGGCACAGACAAGTGATTTCAGGGGAAGGGGCCTCACAACAGACCACGCGGGGCAGGCAGGAGGAGCAGTTGCAGCACAACAGACCAGGGAGGGCAGAAGGGTGTGGCAGTAAAATGGACCATGGAGGACAGGAGGAAGGGGATAGGGGCATGGAATGTGGACAGGCAGGGTGGAGGTGGCAGGGACAGGTTACAGTCATCTGACAATGCTAGGCAGGTGGGAGGGGAGTGGCAGCTCAACAGAACACTTAGAGTAGATAGGAGTGGCAGGTCCATGGAACATGGTGGGCAAATAGGATGGAGCAGGGGCATGCACAAAGACATCGGAGGGCAGGGGGAAGGAGAATAGGGGCAGCAAGCTAAGCACAGAGGCTAAGCAGGAGGTCAATGATGGGACATAGAATTGGGCAATGGAGGGCAGGAGGAGTGGACTGGTACAGCATGCTAAATGGAGGGCAGTGGCAGCACATCAGACCATGCATGGCAGGAGGGAGGAGGCTAGTCCATGGATTCGGACAACAGAGGATAGGCAGGAGGTGGATGGGGCAGCAAGCTAACTGTTCAGAGAAGGCGGGTATTAGGAACTTTATTGTTTTTAAAATGTGTGTCTGTGTGAACTACTTAAAATATGAACAAGTATGCAGCATAATCTCACTTTTATTCAGGAAGTCGAGGACGTTTGTGACTGTGACTCTGGGCTCACTTGGCAGAAACACCCCCTGACCCTCCACCACAAAATGTAATGCCTGTGAAAAGGGTAGGTGAACGCAGTGTTATATAGAACATAGTCCTGAGAGCATGATTGAAAATGAAAACTAGATATAGTGTATGGTATAAACTATGCACCAAAAAGTGTGATATAAGTTGAACCGGTGCGTGAAATATAATATGCAATTGTGCGCAATGACAGATTAATTGGAGTGCGCGAGATAGCACAGGCACTAGCGCGTGCTATGCGTTATGCGCCTTGGAGTGTAATATGCACAGGGCAGTGTTGTGTAACCTAACTAGTCTCTAAAGTTGTAATATAAAATATGAGCTGGGGAATGTAACATTGCATATGCACAGTGACAAAGATATGGATTCCAGATTGTAATATGTATGGCATAGCGCTGTGCGTTATAACATAGGCATTGAGGAAGGCACATTAGATGGGGCAATATAACCTGTGCAAAGGCAAGTGTGGCATGACATATTCACGGGGTGGTGTTACAGTGCACATGGGCTAGAGTGTCATAGCATATGCACTAGGTGGTGGAATACAACACAGAGGTGTTGATGAATATAGGCCCCAGCTAGGCCCGCAAGGCACAAGGGTTCGCTCTCCTGTAACGGAATCTATAAGGAAGTTGGCACGGAAACTGCAAAGTACAAAAACAGCATTTATTAACCCTTAAGGGTGGTCCTACAATCCACACAACACTCTTCAGTATTGCATGGAGTAGCACACAGAACTTGCGTACACAGTCCCCTTTTATACACAACAGAGGGGCTCATAAGTGGGTGGATACAACATGAGGCCGAAGAACATTACCATTTATGGTCATTCTCGATACTGAATCAATACATGGGCGGAGCCAACACACTCCTTGAGCCCGTGAAAGGACATGGTCAAGCAAAGCTAATTATAACAGATGTGGTCAAGTCTGGGCATGCGCCAGATGGACAAGAGGGAGCTATTTATAAACTGTTGCTAGGCAGATTACAAGAGCAACTAACACAGAGGTCGGACTCTCCTCGTGGTGAACACATGGCAGCATGTCAATACAAAATGGAGTCCGGACTTCGGTCAACATAACGAAGAAAACATGATCTAAAGGGAAAGCATTAATGTTTTCAGTAAATGCTTAATCACATTCTGCCTTAATTTACAACAGACGACCCTTTCAGCATTTACTGAAGACATCCGGCTTCCAAGAATAATCATCATATATGTCAATTATCATCATTCCTTTAACCTCTTTAGCTAGACCCTTTTGGTGAGCAACATCGGCAACAGCTTTCTTATCTGGAATGCAGAATGAAATGCATACAGAACAGCACAATGGTCCACATTGAATACACATACAGAAAAAGAACAGAATTGCTATAATAATACAGAGACCAGTTAAAACCTTCCATCCCCAGGCAGTAACCAATGCCCAAAACCATCCAGAAAAGGACCAAGTGCCGTTTTCTGTGTGGATTTCAGCTGCTATTTTATGCAGCTTGTTAATGGCGTTATAAACGGATGGCGTATGATCAGGGATGAACACACAGCAGCTACTTCCAATAATTTTACAAGCTCCACCTCGATCAGCTAGCATTACATCTAATACCATACGATTCTGCAATGCAACAATCCTAGTTATTTGTAACTCTTCCGTAAGATTCCCAAGAGCAGCAGCAGTCTGATTAGTCACAGCTTCTACCACTCTTGTTAATCTTCGGATCTTCCTACTATTCAAAGCGGCTCCAACAAAGAAAAACAGCCCTAAGTTGAAATCAATATACTGTTGCAAGCTGGTATCGGTCTGATCCACATCATCAATTGATAGAGTACGTTTATACCTATTTACAGTCACATTATTCAACAATTTCAAATCCTTATGATATGACGCGGGTGCTAGGAATACAGGAGGTAATAGGAATGATACATAGCATACCCCAGACCACCCAGCCGGCAAACGGTAATAACCTTTATTTCCACACACAAAGTAGGTATTATGGGACGCTAGGAAGGTACTGTCATTCAACCCGTCAATGTTCAATACGGTTATGCAATCACTGACACCAACAGGGATAAAACCCACACTCTGGACACACAGGTCCGCTTGAGCTTGTGCTACTTGGATTACGAATTTGTCCTTCCCCACAGTGTCTCTGGTGTTCGTGAAGATATAGGGAATGGATTCATTGTCCGGTCGGTACTCCTCCCATTCCCAAATTGTCCCATTCGCTTGTGGATACCCATTCTTGTCCTGATGGCATTCTTTATTAAGTCTAAAAAGCAATCGTCCCACTGTCGGTTTCCGAGTGGCAAAAAGCAAAGTGTACCATGCTCTACAAGAGCCATTATGAGAGAAAGGAAGTGGTATGAATGGCGTACCTCCTTTCTTCTGATGGGCCGGCATCATCCCACATATCCAACAGTTCGTAGCGTTCGTAGCAACGTGGGTATGATGCAGTATCTGGATGAAAGTGTTGTTCAAGTAGGATTGTCGATGCTTCAACTCTTGGTACGGTAATGTATAAAAGTAGTGCTCCTCGGGCACCGGAGTTGTCAACACAAGTGTTTTCCGAGCAGGAGTTACCTCCTCCACAAACCATGTGGTTATCCCAACAATAGCTACTGTTAGCATGAACCCCAACGCACAAAGAATTTTCTTCTTCTCCATGTCAAAAGAAACAATACCCTGGTATCTTCCTGAAACTAAAAAGTCTGTCAGAACTCTTCCCCTTGGGCAGCGGTTGATTTCTTCACCAGCGGGCCAAGACGGGTGTCACTACACTAATGCAGGGCTGATCCCCCCCCCTTGCCTCATCGGCTCTCCGTTTCACTAACCCAAGGGCCGTTCTGACAGTATGTCCCGGTACTGGAAACCTTACTTCCTTGGTCGAAGATGATATCGCCTTCCTCCAGAAGTCGTGTGGTCCGGAAAGAGCTCCTCAGTGTCTCGTGGCTCAGCAGCACGGCCTGTCTCTGCTGCTAGGATTTCTCGTTGATCGGTCAGCACGGCAGACTCCACCAATCCGGGCGGTACCTTTCGACAGTGCAAGGAATGGATCCAATTCTTTCGGTTCGAGACTCGCACAGCCGTCCTCGTTGCAAGGAGGACTTGCTCAGGTCCGACCCATCTCGGCTCCAAACTGTTCGTTCTGTCGAAGACCTTCACCATAACATGATCTCCAGGCCGGAGACCATGTCCTTCGCCGGTAGACCGATCAGGGAGCGCCTCTCGGACCTGTTGATGAATAAAAACCAAGTTATCCGTTAACTGTGCCAGATAATCGCTCATCATTACACAAGGTACATCATACACAGCCCTAGGCCTTGGTGGACCCCAAATGTTCATTGGGCGTCCGAATACTATTTCGTATGGCGTAAGGCCGGTTCGAGAGTGTGGCACTGACCTAATTGACAATAACGCCAGTGGCAGGGCGTCTGGCCAAGTCAAAGACGTTGAAGCTTGGATTTTGGCGATCTTAAGCTTCAGTGTACCATTATACTTCTCGACTAGTCCGGCAGACTGAGGGTGGAACACGGCATGAAACTTCTGAGTGATGCCTAGGCCCTTCAAGACATACTTTATAACATCCGCCACAAAGTGAGGGCCATTATCACTCCACAGAAGTCTACAAACGCCATATCGGGGGAAAAACTCTTTTAGCAGTAGCTTCGCCGTGGTCATTGCAGTATTGTCTTTCGTAGGGTACGCCTCAACCCATTTACTGAAAGCGCAAACCACTACTAGAACATACTTCAAATTGTTACAGCGCTCAAGCTGGATGTAATCCATCTGCAGATCCTCAAAGGGTGCAGTGGGTGTCGCAAATCCTCCTGCTGGAGTTCGAGTGCCTTTCCCTGGATTATACTTCAGACAGATCATACAGGTCTGCACCACCCTCTTTGCCGTGCTAGCAATCTCTGGATGCTCCCAGACTTGGGTAAGCAATTTCACAATTGCGGAAGCTCCAACATGTGCTAGCCCATGTGCCATCTGAACCATAGGTTGTACGAAAGCCGTGGGTAACTTCCATCTATCCATCTGTTTATTTCTCCAACAACCCTCGTCATCCAGTTCTCCTTCGCTAGCCCATTGTTCCCGCTCTTTGTCAGAAGCGGTCCTTTGCATCTCTCGCACTTCCTCCTTCGCATCACGCCATCTCTCCACCTGTGACTTTACTACATACATGGCAGTAGCGCCGGGCTGCATCGCAGTCTCCCGTGCTACTCGATCTGCTAACGCATTCCCTTCTCCAACTTTATCAACCACTTTCCTATGGGCGCTACACTTAACGATAGCAATTTTCTTTGGGTATGTCAATGCAGTTAAAAGATTATGAACTAACTCTCCATGCATTATCTGTACTCCATGTGACGTTAAAAACCCTCTCTCCTTCCAGAGTAGGCCGAAGTCATGCGCTACTCCGAAGGCATAGCGGCTATCTGTATAAACATTCACACATAGTCCTGTACTGAGCTCACATGCTCGTGTTAATGCTATCAGTTCCGCTGCTTGAGCTGATTTCTGTGGTATGCGTGCTGTCTCCACTATCGTGTGTAATGTGGTAATTGCATACGCTGCTGAAGTCGTACCATCTGGTAGCTTCAGGCATGATCCGTCTACCCACAACTCTCCATCTACATCTGAAAAGGGCGTATCCTGGAGATCAATACGACCCTTTGTTTGTTCCTCAGTCACAAGAATACAATCATGCGCTTTCTGCGCCTCAGGCTGGGTCTCGGGGTATGGCAACAATGTGGCCGGGTTTAATGTCACGCACCTTTTCAACGTAATATGAGGAGCCAAAAGCGTCAGCTCATATCCCGTTAAACGGGCACTGGTCAAATGCTGCGTCTTTGTTTGATTAAGCAGGGCATCCACAGCATGGGGAACTAACACCAACAATTTATGGGACAACACAATTCCTTCACTTTGGCGTATTGACACAGCTGTCGCCGCTACCGAGCGAAAACACCCTGGTAATGCTCGGGCGACAGGATCAAGCACAGCCGAAAAATATGCACAAGGGCGCTGCTTATCGCCGTGCATCTGCACTAAAACTGACAATGCACATCCATCTTTCTCATGTACATACAATGAAAAGGGTTTTGCATAATCAGGGGTCCCTAACACTGGTGCTGAACAAAGGGCCTGTCGCAGTTGCTGAAAAGCAGCATCACACTCATCTGACCAAGGGATTGGGATAGGCGTGTCTTTTGTCAAAAGAGCTAGTAATGGCTTAGCTATGTGTGAAAACCCCAATATCCACTGTCTACAAAAAGAAACAAGGCCCAAAAATGCACGCACATCCTTCTGCGTGGATGGTCTCGGTGTGTCCAAAATTACTTGGATACGATGTGATGTGAGTGCACGTCCCTCCTTAGACAAAAGGTGACCCAAATAAGTCACCTTTGGTCTACAGAATTGCAATTTCTTCCTAGAGACCTTGTGATTGTGGGATGCTAAAAAGGAAAGTAAGGCTAGCGTGCTTTTCTCGCACAACTCCAGGGTGTCAGCCGCCAACAGGATGTCATCGACATATTGGATGAGGGCGACCCCCTCGAGTAAAACAAAGGAATCCAACTGTCGCTTCAAAGCCTGACTGTAAATACTAGGGCTTTCTGTATAACCTTGGGGAATTCTACAAAAACGATAAGATCTATTGTTTAATGTGAACCCAAAAAGGAATCGGCTATCAGGGTGAATGGGAATAGAAAAGAAGGCATTTTTCAAATCAATCACTGAGAACATGGTTGCCGTAGGCGGGACCAAGGTAAGCAACGTCGTGATATCAGAAACCACCGGGTACTGAGGTATCACGATCTTGTTTACCTCCCTCAAATCAATTATGAACCGATAGACCTTTGCATCCGTGTCCTTTTTCAAAATTGGGAGAATCGGACTGTTACAGATATTATAGGGAACTTCTTCCACTACCCCTACTGCTATCAAGTCTTGCACAATCTGTATGAGAGCCTCCTCGCCCTCCTGGGAAATACGATACTGCGGGAGGCGTGGTAGCACCGCCCCCCCCTGGACACTAATGTGGACCGGAGGAATCACCATTTGTCCCACATCTGTGTCCGAAGTTGCCCATAAAGCTCGGGGGAGGGTAGCCAACAATGCATCCTCTGATATCGTACACATCCGCCCAGACCTGGGATAGTTGTCATTTAAGATCACCCTCACACCCTCAGGGGAGCAGCGTATTGTAGCCCTAAAGTACTTTAACATATCAAGGCCCATAATGTTATCCGGTGTATACGGAGCAAGCAGAAACGGACAGGGCGCAGAAAAAGAATCAACCTTAAATGTAAGGGGCTGTGAAAGAGGGCTTCGGGAAAGTGTACCGTCAAACCCTACCGATGTAACCACTGAGCCGGATGGGGGAGCCCCCGGAACCAAGTACCTAGACAATGCACTACGAGTCGCTCCTGTATCTACTAGGAACTGATCAGTAGAACCTAAAACCTCAGCCGATACATAAGGACCCGTCTGATCGACCGGCACCTCAACTGATTCAGACCCCCATCCAACGCATTCCTATGCATGTTGAGAATCGTGATATCCCGATCGATCGATGTCCGATACATGATACTGATGCTGGCGATCGAAAACATTTGAGCTATCTCGGTGCTGCCCAGCAGTATCGAAACGGGCATTATCATTAGAATTCCCTCTAAAGTTCGAGGAACCCCCTCTACCTCTCGGACCACCCGGAGCATGCCCCTGACGGGAAGCGCGCAACACTGGGCAATCCCTGGCCCAATGGCCCAATTGCTTGCAATACGCACACTGGTTCCTATTCAAATCAGATCGGCCCGGAGGGGGACCATAAGATCCGCCCCTTCCTCTATTATTACCCCGTCGGGGCGGGCCATATACTTGTGCTAACATCACCTTAGTCTTGAGGTCTTTCGATTTCTTCTCTTCCTGGCCCTTCGCCTCGTGCTCCTGACGCTCATAATACTGAGCGATAGTCAGAAGGGCTGTCGGCGTCGCGGAGGACCAGGAACTCTCGCTCGCTTTTAACCGGGCCGCAACTGCTGGTAGCAGATTAGCCACATATTTGTCCGCGAAAAGGTGGCGGCCCGTGTCGTCAGTAAGCGACTGGCCACTAAAATCATGAAACGTCTCCTCAAAGCGCGTAAAGAAGTCCGCAACTGACTCGTCAACTTTCTGCTTACATGCAGCTAACATATTCCAGTCAATCTTTTTAGGGGGAATAATCGTCTTCAACTTAGTCACAATAGCAGCGGGGAGATCTAAAATATTCTGGGGTGGTTTCTGTGCAGGCTTCCGTTCCCTATCCTCATCCTCAAGGTCAGACCACCGGGCCTTAAAGGCAACCGCATCATCTACCTTTCGGACAGAGCGCCACGTATCCGGCGGTAGGATAAGGCCAAAGAACAGGTCTATATCCGCTAAAGTCATAATGCAAGAATTCAAGGCCCCCTCGACTTCTTCATAGAAGGCCGCTGGATTCTTGCGGGGGTCAGGCAACGCATTCTTTAGTGCCATAACATCGGCCCTATGCCATGGAGTGTAAACCCAGTTATATACAAAATATCCCCTTGCATCGGCGGAGTTAATATCCGAGCTAGTCCCCGCTCCCTTAGGAGGAACATACAAAGGCGCCGCCTCTCGCATTGGTTTAGCATGCACTATGTCATCCTTATCTGACTGGGAGGCGGATGGGTGGCCCCCTGCTACAGACGAATCCGACTGCTTCTCCTCCTCCGTTTGTTGACGTGCTCTCTCTCTAAGGGCCAGCACCTCGTCCCGCAAAGCGAACAGCCGCCGAGCCGCCTCAGGAGCCTTAGGGGGAGAAAAAACACCATTACGTAATGCTCCGGCATCCGAAGACACTTCGTCAGGCTCAAGGACACTAGAATATTTTCGGAAAGCAGCAATTACTTCATCCGCGAAATGAGACAGAAAATACACCCTCTCTCTATCTTGCCACGACCCCCAAGTATGGAACAAGTCCTCCTTAGATATCTTGCCCTTAAGGGCACGGAGGGAAAGTTTCCGAAGCTCAGCCATATGCTCGGCCGATAACATGGACCGTGTGTCTACCTTACCCGGAGCCGGGAAAGAATCTTGCGGCCGCGGAGCAGATGCGCCAACATAAGGGGGCGGAGAGCGATCTAGTAAATAAAAATCATCATCAGGATTATTAAGGACAGGATAAAGTGGCTGACGAACAACATATTGACCCGAGACCTGTAGCCTACGCTCTTTCTCTTGTCTGTCCGTTTGCTCTTTGTCCTCCCGACGCTTCGCTTCCTGCGCTCGCACATGATCATTCTTCCGTTGCTCTTTATCAAACAGCGCTTTCTCACGTTTCTCTCGCTCACGCACTTCCTTCACCCATAACCGCACACACTCAAACATATCTTGACGAGCACGTCGCTTACACATACACTGTTCCACATACTCAATCTTACGTATATCAAACGATCCATACAAAGGCCATCGCAACTCAGGATCCTTCCTCGTGTATTTCCTCCATAGCGTGCTGTACATTATGGAAGAAAGACCATGCTTCACATACATATCCCTATTAGGAGTCCCCTCCGGGGGAGCTGGAGCAGATTCCTCGAGGTTCAACCGGTTACCAAAACAGCAGCACCACTTACGGAGTGCGCTAAAAGCAGGCATGCTAGGAATAATGCAAAATATGCAATATTATAAGGAAAAATGGCACTTAATCGTTGCGCCGTTCAAAGTTTACACAGCTCCGGAGAAATCTCTCCACATTACCTGCCTATATGTGTTGCAACGCATATATTTTCACAAAGACAAATTCAAAATATGACTAGTCATCATCAATCAAACTCAAATAGCCAACCCAGGCTTCAAAACTCGGAGCAAGTACCGTACAACGGTTCTTACCAATCAAGAGTCCAGGTTCCAACTGCCAAGCTCCACAATCGCCCAAACGGCTCTCACGGCAGGACCGACAGAAGAGGTCTCAGTCGATGACCGGCGCCACCCAGACGGTCAGCTCGGAAGGGAAGGAAGAAAAACCTCGGGATGCCAGGGCTAAGACGCCGCTGGCAGTGATCACGTCCCCGGCCAAACTCCTCACCTTCGTCGAAGCATTAATGTTTTCAGTAAATGCTTAATCACATTCTGCCTTAATTTACAACAGTGTGTGGCACTCGGCGGGCACGGGTGGGTATAACACAGCATTGGGCTCAGCCAGGAACGCACTGTGACTCTCAAGTGAGGTTCATATCCTTTCCAGAGAGTAAAATAAAAAGTATTACACATCCGGCGGTAGATGTGTGTTTTATTAACCGTGAGGGGGGTTTCTTGCATAGTTATGGTCGAATTTTTGTCGAATCCCCTTTGAATGGCTTGGTGTGCATGTGTATTTAATGTGCCTGTCAATAGCTACCCATGTTTGTATAAATAAACGACAAGGGTGTCTACTTGGCGAGTACCCACCGACGGGGACGCCGGGATTAGGCATGGTAGGGCGTCAGACACGTCAGAGCTTCACTAGCTGTGTAAATACATTCCACGTGGATAAATTGTATGCATAGTCTCCTTTTAATTAATATCACGCAAATCGTCATGGTGATAGGTACGTACGGTTTGTCCAGCATGTCCTAGGTGTTTCTATAAATATATATATATATATAAAAATAATAAAAAACAAAGGCCGGCCCCGGGGGATGGGGTTTACCGGGGTCATAAGTGGCCTGAGGAGGGGGGCAACGCAGCCCCCCCTCCTAAAGAATTTTTTTTTTAAAGTCCATGCCCCGGGGGTTGGGATCCCCGGGGCCAATTAAGGCCTTGGGAGGGGGGCCATGTAGCCCCCTTCCAAAAAAATGTTTTAAAAAAAAAAAAATTAGGGGGCAGGCCCTGGAGGATGGAGTCCCCAGGGCCAATAAATTAGAAAAAGAAGGGGGGCCACACAGCCCCCCTAATTAAAATAAATAAATAACTAAAAGACCGGCATCGTGCCGGGTGCCACGCCACCTCCTTGCAGCACTCTGCAAACGTGCCCCCTACCGAGTTTTAAGTTGGGGAATTAATTCCCCTTCAATACTGAGGGTCCCTGAGGGCCAACTAGCCCAACAGGTATCTGCAGCATGCACCAGGGAGCTGCGTTGCAGACAGGTGATCTGAGGCAACGCCCCTTTTTACACCTCTCTGCAACTCAGCTCTGTGGCGGTAACTGGAGGTACGTTTGCAAACATGCCCTGTGGCGCATTTTAAGTTGGGGAAATAATTCACCTTCAATCCTGAAGGACCCTGGTGACCAACTAGCCCACCAGGTGCTTCCAGTAAGCACCACTGTGATGCGTTGCAGAGAGGTTGTCTAGGCCGTGCCCCTTTTGACATCTCTCTGCAACGCAGCTCTGTTGCGCTTACTGGAGGTACTTAGTGGGCTAATTGGACCCTAGGGAACCTCAGGATTCAAGGGGACTTAATCTCCCAACTTAAAACAGCCACAGGGCGTGTTTACACAGTGGGGAAGAGGGGGGACGGGGCCTGAGGTGACGTGTGCAAACACACCCTGTGGCGCGTTTTAAGAGGTAGTTTTAATCCCCCTGCCCTATTATATACTAGGGGCTTACAGAGGAGGTCATGCTAATCACAGGGAGACCCCAACGCATAGTGTTCCCTAATGTATGTAGCTGTTTTCACTGTATTCTAAGTGTCTTTTAACATAGTACTGGCTCTTGGACTGATTAGTCAGACTCAGTTACCACCAGTATCCGTCTAAAAAAGTTGAGGGTACAGGATGATTTTGCAACAAGGCTTCTTTCTGTTCTTCTGTTTGTTCTTTCTGCAAGTTATCCTTCTTCCTGCACTTTTCTTTGTCTTTGAGGACTTCTGTTGCTTCTTTCTGCATTTCTTTTTTTTATTTCCGTGCGTTTTTTCTTCTTTCTTCACATGTCCTATCTCTGTAGGCATAGTTAGAAATTAGCATTTAAGAAACCTTTGAAATTCACTGAAAAAACCATAGGTTTCAGGCACGTTATAGTTAGGAATTAGCATTTAAAAAACCTTAGAAATTCACTGAAAAAACCATAGGTTTCAGGGCCGTTATAGTTAGCTGGACTTTTCACGGGTACAAAACCATTGAAATTCCCCCGTTATAGTTAGTTCAGCTAACTATAACTCGCGCGCCAGCAATGCACTGCTGATGACGTCACATATTACATCACTCATGACATGGCCAGTGACATCACTCATGACATCACTGATGACATCTCAAATGACATCACTGATGATATCACTGATGACATCATTCTTGTGCTAGAGTGGCAGACCTCCTCTCACCCTAATATAACCTTTCATACACACATTCAAAATTAGAAACTAAACTTTTCAAAACAATGGACATACCAATTCCAGTTACAACAACCTATTCAGTAATTCTAAGATCCGCATACACATCCACTCATTCACCAACAGTCCTATACAGTCACTCATACATGTACTCACTCATCATATGTACTCATACACCTATACATCCTGTCACACAATGCCACTCATCCATAGAGATACTCACACACATAGTCACTCATGCTAATAAAGAATCAAACATCCATTTACTGGCATATACAGTTACACACACACCACCACACTTACTTCTACAGAAACTTAAAACATACTTTGTCTTTTAAACAATCACTTATAGAAACACATACTTATTCACACAGGAACTCTTCCAATCTCTCACTCTCAGATATACTCACTTATATACACCAATACTCACATATACTAGTTTAAAACATATGTAGTTACTCATAAAGACACTATTGAAACAGTCATTCACTCGCTAACACACCCATACACACACTCATCCACCCATACAGACCTGCACACAAGCTGTCTTCAACACGTTCAAACAGTGAGTCACTCATTCATGCATCTATGCACTACATAATACCCCCCACCGAACCATACAGACACTCAGACACTCATACTGATACTCAAAAAACCAACTAATAACCTATATAGACACTCATGTAGCTACTCACCAACCCATGCAGCCACTTATACACAAAGTGAGAGACTGATACAGATATTTACATATTTAAACATTACTCACTAAGCCCTGTATTCACTAAGATACACTTAATCAGTCAGTTATACAATCAATTTTTCCCAAAAAAAATCATCCATTTAGACACTTATATACCCATTTATTCTTCCATCGACCTTGAGATAGACATATATAAAACATATTTAATTTTCAGTAAAACACACATTTACTGGATGATGTCTTCAGTTATGTCATCAGTGATGTCATTTGAAATGTAATCAGTTATGTCATGAGCGATATCACTGACCATGTCATGACTGATGTAATATGTGACGTCATCAGCAGTGCATTGCTGGCGCACGAGTTATAATTAGCTGAACTAACTATAACGGGGGAATTTCAATGGTTTTGTACGAGTGAAAAGTCCAGCTAACTATAACGCCCCTGAAACCTATGGTTTTTTCAGTGAATATATATATATATATATATATATATATATATATATATATATATATATATATATATATGTATGATACTGGTATCCTGCGCTTTCCCTTCAAAATCACCTCCACCACACAGAAGAGCACAGGAAAACAGCACCACGCAGTCAGAGAGCACTCCAGGGTTTGTAGCTTCTTATTGAGAGTCTTATTCTTTTTTATCACATTTTATAAATCAGCAAAGTGCACATGCATATGGAAAAAAAGACCTACACGTTTTGGCCAGAGGCCTTCACCCAGGTCATAGAGTACAAAGTGCAAAGTGTTATGTAAAAAGAAGGCTGAATTGGCCCTTCCCTCCACGAATTAAAACAAAATTAAAGGAACATGCATATCATTTTTAATTTGTACAGTTCAGAATGACATATATCAACATTTTGGTGTATGAAATGATGGAAGGCTAACATGTGTTCTTGCATAGTGAAACATATGGGTATACGGTCAATAATGTAATTACATGAGTGCATGAATAAAGCCTTAGTGTTTCATCAGTGCACACGTGTGCCTCAATATTTTTAATGACTTCATGGGTTGTCAGTGGGTGTTTAGATGGCTGCATAGGTCCTGCGCAAATGTTATAATGATTGCATAGTTACAGCCTTGTTAATTGCATAAGTCAATAGTTAGTAACTAGGTGATTAGATGAATGTATACGTAGTGCCTGTATACTTCAATGGCTATATAATTTCTGCCTGTCTGATTGGAAGAGTACATGTGTAGTTTCTGGATAATTAAATAACCCCATGCCCCATGGATAGAGAATCAGTGATTTGATGACTGCCTGAGTAGTAGCTGGGTGATTTCATGAGTGCCTAAATACTGCCTGACTGATTCAGAAAGTACCTTCATTGTTGTTAGATACATAACAGTTGTCACTATATCTCTGACTCACTGGTTATCTCCTTCTGTCAGTATCAAATTACCTGTTTTACTGTATGCATGCTTTTCTTCTGAGCTATGTGTGAGTGAAATCTAGGTATCACACTTGATATATAATTGCTTACATGGCCCTCTAGAAACATACATTGATTTGTTGCTGAGCATGCACATGCATCAGTAAGTTTCTAAAACGGAAAACAAAATTTTGAATAGTTTCAAAGCAAAATTCTTTTACGAATGGCATACCTACATCATTTCTTAAATACTTCTTCTGCTTCTAAAACAGATATTCAGCATATCTCAAACAAAAGTTACACTCAAAATGAAGCTAGTACAAGAATTCTCGAGGCATTCTCCACTAATAATCCTTCTCTATTGTAAACAAAGCATGTTTAAAGAAAAATACTACCCTCACCATATACATTAAATTTTCATCAGCCTTACTGAACATAGATCACCATTTAAACATATATATATAGATGTACACCTTCAAGCCATCTTACCCCAAATAAATAACTCTCTGCATCTTTAAGCAAACTCAAAAGTCCCACTATATATATAACTATATGCAAGCACAAAAACCATATTTCACCATCAAAGTATATGCAAAGTGGTAATATAAGTTAAAAACCACATTGACAAACATACATACCTAACAAGTATTACATCTTTCTAATTCATATATAGGCAGACAACATGTTCTCATCTTTTAGTTATCACTACACTATTCCTGTTTAATAATATTACTAACATTACTATAACTCCCAGAATGCAATGGACAGATGTATCTATTCTGTACATGATATTTAGACCTTTACAACATTCTTAGTTCCTCATTGCAGCTTTCCACAAGACTATACTGTTATTTTTCAATAAAATACACAATGCAATAAACAGGCACTAATTAATTTTTCTCTTTCCCAAAACATTCACCACTAACCTCTTAAACACATACCCTCTGATACCTACAGTTCATCTGATATATTTTTTCTCATCACTGTGATATTCCTTTTATTCAAACCCCATATACATCTTAATTTCTAACTCTAAAATGGCAAGCTCTTCAACTTTCCACTCTATCGTCATGAGAAAAGCAGCAAATTAAATCATGTCTTTTATTTTAGACCACTGTATCTCCACTTGTGAATGGTTAGCATTTGTTAACAAATTCACTCTCTTTTAAAATGAGGTTCCTGTCGGCACATTCAAACCTATATCTAGATTCTTTTTCTGAAATTTAAATACTACATAACACTTTATTACATAGTCATAGGTTGGAATTTAAAAAATGCGCCATTACTTACATTGAGTTATCACCCCTCAACTTAAAAAGAAATTTTCTGTCTCATTAACACTCTTCTCCCCCAATACAGTCTCAAATCAGTGTACCTAGCAACACAGTGGAACAAGTAGGTCAAACGTTCACAGCACATTCTAGAAAGAACGTGCTGCTTCCAAATGAGATACAGCAGATGTGCTACACTCCACAGATTCAAAAACATATCCATGTCTGTATTTCATTTATTTCCTTAAACAACAGCCAATAATAAGAATCTTTGCTAAGGCATCCAACACATTGTCTAATTGTATTCACTTTCATGCTGTCAGCATCCAATTAAATATATACATGTCTATTTTTTTTTAAAGAAAATACCTCTATTTTAACTGCTTTTTCTTTGGAAAACAACCTCATTCAGCTCCAGCCTTCTCCTGACTACCTCTGCTCCCTCACTTCAAAATGCTTAGAGTATGGATTGTGGGCCACAGCTATATCTATTGGGCTAAAGAGAGGTATTGACAGGGACTTGGATTCGTCAAATGTGCAGATTACTTGGTTTGGACAGAGAGGGTCAAAGTTTCATCAGTCGCTGCCTTTGGTTAAATCCATTGTGGATTCCCAAGCTCCTCACTTCATGATTGTTCACTATGGTGGCAACGACCTAGGCCCATTGACTAGGGTAGGGCCCAAAATCCTAATGAAAGAAACCTTTGCAGAACTGATGTTGCTTTTCCCTCACACTGTCTTGGTGTGCTCTAATATATGCCAAAGACAGAAATGGAAGTGGTCAAATCATTTCTGTCCACAGATTAACAAAGCGAGGAAACATGTTATTAAAACTGTTTCTGCATTCCTCAGAGACCATTGCATGGGCTGTATCTACAACAACAATCTGTGTTTTGACATGCATGGATTTTACAGATGAAGGCAACAGGGTGTTTCTAAGTAACCTGAAACTCTGCATTCGGTCTTGTGTGTAAAATTCATATACACACAACCAACACAACGGCTCTTGTCAGAGCCACCCTAGTCCCAAAATATTGTGAAGGTTTTTTCTAAAGGTTTTTTTCCTGTAGTTTTTGGGAATCTTCACAATGATGTCAAAATCCCTGCGGACACGTCGCAAAAACGGAAAGCAAAAGCAGACATTCAATGGCCACAAAAATAATATGTAAAAAAATTCATTCTGCACATTGCCCTACACACATTACTAAATACATACTTCTTTCAAAGCATGTTTAAACTCCTATTTCTTTAAAAACCATCTTCCAGACCTATTTTCTTTTTCTGCTGTTATTTGAGACATCGCGACGTGATCGTTAACTGCTACGATCGCGCCTTTCCCATAAAATGAAAACACATATATACACACATATTACAGTATTTTAAACACTTTTGGTTTATTAGTGGACACTTCACACTCCGGTTTTTCTACTGTATTTCTATAACAACCATCTCTAAAACCTATTTTCTGTTTTCGCTGTGAGGCTGGTCATTGCGATCCCCGCGGGTACGTTGCGAAAGCAGAAAGAAAAAGCAGGAATTCAATAACCACATAAAAAAATTATAGCTATATAATGAATTCTAAACATCACAGTAGATAATTTACTATATAAATAATTCTATAAAAACATTCATCAATATCTCTATAACAATGCATACTAATGATTTATTGATATAGTTTTAAACTATTTTCACGTATAATTGCAACAAAGTTGATAGTCCTAATGTCCCCGAGATGGTACACAAGGGGCCGTGCTGGCGTTCACGGCGTTTTTTTGTGAATTCACCACTATTGCAAAAATCAATTTTGGACATGTAGCTTCTGTCACTAACACCTCCATTTCTCAACCGTGGGGCAGAGTATTTCCACCCTGACCCCCTACGTGTGCTTTCACTAGGCCTGGGCTAAATTTCCGTTCCGCTCGCGGAAATTGCAATAATTTGACATTTTCGCGTTCCGCGGTGAGCGCGAAAATGTCAAAATTTCCGCATTCCGCAGCTTAGCGATAATTTGTTTCTTGCTCGCACTGTAAAATAATACAATCTCGCGCGCGAGCGCCTTACCTGAATCCCCGTGTTCGCCGACAAGTTTTCCCGATCCAGTCGCGTTCTCCGCGAGATGTTGGATTGTTGGTAGCCATTTGCGCTGTCTCGCGACAGTTCGCACCCGCAGTAATGTCATTGGTCGCGCGATCACGTCTTTCTTCTCGCGATCATGCACCGCGAGAAGAGTGAAAACAAGATGGCCGCGCCCGCGAGCAACCACATGGGTAAGTTGGCGAGCCGCGACCACGCAGAAAATACCGCGAACGGGCGGGAGAAAAACTTCCGCATCTTCGCGATATTTCCGCGTGTTTGCGGAGATTTTTAACATTTTCGCAATAATTTGCGAAAGTCACTTTCGCAAATTCCGCCCACCCCTAGCTTTCACACAGATTTTCAGCCCCGAGAACTGTTCCTGATAAAACAAATGGTGGCCGCAACTTTCTATTCAGTTTGCGTCCAGCCAATCAGAGCAGTATCGTGAAACTATGCCAAAGTTATGCCAAATCAAAAAATGCTTTTCCTTTGGAAGCTAGGTCCTAGCTATGACAACCTACTGGTGACCCTCTAGTGTTGGTTTCCAGTAGGTAATTATATTTCAGTTTTTTTCCTCGAAAGAGAGTTTTTTTGTTTGCTAATAATATTGGCTCTGTGTGATGAATCTCCATGAAAATTCTACCCCAAAAAAGTTCATCCACCTCAGCTCCGTCCTGGCTGAGAAAAAAGGAGGCCCAAAACACAAAATCTTCATGGATTTTCCATAGTCTTCTTCAAGACAGCTTTTAGCAAAAACTGCTGAACAGAACTACAATAAATTCAGCAGGATGCTCGATCTTGGTTTGCACGTTGTCCTTTGTTGTGATTTTGTGTAAATCCGTTCAGAAGTTTCTTGAGATATTAAAGGTCAAAAATAATTGTATATTTTGGCAATTGGGCTTGTGATTGTTCTGTGATTGGTTGAGAGGCTTGTTTTTCCCATGAGCCTTCACACTCCAGCAAGAGTGAGCACTCTGATTGGCTGGCTGTTAGAATTTTAGAAATGAAATGGCTGCCATTACTGTTTAGTTGAAAAATTGGAAGTGTTGAGGTTATGAACTAAACGAGCTATATAAAAGGGCTGTGGCAACAAACAATGGACTGAATGTTGGATAAATCAAACATTCATCTCCAGTCAAGAGATCTGGGTTAAATCCATAGTTGTTTTGCTCACTATACCACCACGGTTTGGACCATCCATATGCAAATCAGTCTTGACCCTGCTCCATATGGAAAGAGTCCAGCCAGAACTGCCAAGCCAGGTCCTCCCTGGACCTGACACGAGCATCCTGGGACCAGTTTCAGGGCATCACCCCTCATCAGAGAGGCTAGCTTGAATCCAGTGGCACTGTGAGCATGGGACCTACATCTCTGCATACCATTCCCACTTAGGGTGACAAAAGCAAAAGAAACAAATGATGGACGGAATGCTGAACAATGCAAACATTCACAGAAGAGGACAATCTCTGCCCATGCCCTACTATGTATACTTGTAATCCAAGAAAGAGGTATCAACAGAGGGGCCAGACTCTTCCCAAACTCTAGTATATACACTTGTAATCGAAAAGCGTGGTCTTAGGGGAGGCGTCAGTCCATCCAGATATCCTAGAGGCCAGTTTCTTCCTACATCCTAGTACACACACCCTTCATGCAAGAGAAAGTTCACAGTGTTGAGGCCAGTCCTTTGCCACACTGTATTGTAATTCCTTGTTGTCTTGGGGAGAGGTCTCAGTGGAATGGCCAGTATCTGCTATATAGAGTGGTTATCGTCTGGTGAGGTGTTTTTGCAGAGACCAGTCTCTCATCACTCCATATTATATACTGCTGCCATGCTGTTGAAACCTGAGACTGGAGTGGTCACGTTTCCCCAAAGTCTTAGGAGGAGCAAAAGTTGTAGAGACTGTAATGAAGGAGAGTGCATATTATGTGATTTAAAACTTTTTTACAACCTTGCGAGATTCTTGCAAAATTGTGGAAAAAAAGGTTGGGGTAGAAGAGAAAATTGTTTATGGAGAAAGGTGCAAGTGCAAAGGCTTATGTGTTTGAATACTCTACTGTTCACACTGAAGGATACAGACCCGTTGCCCATGGGAAATACACTAAATGCTCAAGCTCATGGTACTCTCACAAGACACAGAGAAATACATGGCTGAAGGCAGGCATTTGGGTGCTCCCATGTCCACTTGAGGCTCATGGGAGCATAAAACAAAAAATAGTGGATATGAGAAAATCTGTCCAGAGAGAGGTTTTAATTGAGACTGTTGAGAGTGTGTATGCAGACTATAGAGAGGAGGTGTCTAAGGTTAACTACAGTGAAAAAAATACATTTATATTATGTTTAACTAACTTTTACAATCTCGCGGGACTCTCATAGGAACATGAATAGTAAAAAAGAGTAGATGAGCTCTTAATACACTCCAGCAGTAGGAATGCATATTGTGGTGCTTGGTTTTGAGAGAATGTGTGTCAGAGATAATTCCTTTGATGAGTAGATGGTTATTTTTATGTGGTTTGTTTGATCTCACAAGCATCCCATGAGACTCACATGGGAATGCCTGCCAGAAGGCATTTTCCATCCCGCGATCCTCTTGCGAGATTCACATGGAAATTTACCACGTCTGCCACAAGGTTTTTTATGATCCCGCAAGAGTTTCACCAGATTTTATGGAGAGAAGCAAAACAAAATAGGCTAAGGCTCAACCAATAGTTACCATTCTTATTACATGGTTGGAGAAATGCTGTGATGTGATTGGGTGCAGAACTAGAGATAGCTCAGTTGCTGTCACCAGAAGGGAATTCTTATGGACTTGAAAGAGACTGGTATAGTCATTTGACTTTATAAAAGAACTCCATGTTCAAGTACTTAGCAATATATTTAAAAATGTTTGTTGTTAAGTGTACTAATTTTGGCGCACTTATTCTACAATATGAGTGAAAAGTTGTTTGAGGACGTGTAGATCTGTTAATATAGATTAGTATGCAGAGAGATGTAAAAAAGTATCACGGTTGGATATCCTCAGGGTCGGCTTGTAGCTGAAAATGGTCCACCTCTTGATAGCCCCAAGCCAGAAGAGCCATAAAGGCACAGGACAGTGGGATGATCAAGTGAGGGAAGGAAAGGAAGGGAACTGCAAGGAGGGAGACCTGTAATGACAGCAAGACACAATCAATACGTTTTGCTTTTCAGAAAACGCTAGTAGACACATTCAAACTCTCTGGTACTTCATATATATTTTGGTTCTGTTTCTTATAACATGTTCACCATGCACATTCCCATTCTTTACATAGTGTGTAGTATATATTTTTCAGTAAGAGTACTATGATGCAGTATGAATTGGTCAGATTTGCCACCTTCACCGAATCCTTAAAGAAGTATGGGCAGCAGTCACTGTCAGTTGAATATTATTAAGCCCACTTGGGCTCTATGTTCACAAAATTTGGGCCACAGCTTTGAAATAAAGAATTATCTTTGAAACTGCAACCCACGGAGTCAGCGCCTGTTTCTAATTGTGAGAAACTAGGATTGGAGTTAATAAATATATATATATATATATATATATATATATATATATATATATATATTCACTGAAAAAACCATAGGTTTCAGGGGTGTTATAGTTAGCTGGACTTTTCACTTGTACAAAACCATTGAAATTCCCCCGTTATAGTTAGTTCAGCTAACTATAACTCGCGCGCCCGCAATGCACTGCTGATGACGTCACATATTACATCACTCATGACATGGTCAGTGACATCACTCATGACATCACTGATGACATCTCAAATGACATCACTGATGACATCACTGATGACATCATCCAGTGAATGTGTGTTATTCTGAAAATTAAATATGTTTTATATATGTATATCTCAAGGTCGATGGAAGAATAAATGGGTATATAAGTGTCTAAATGGATGATTTGTTTTTGAAAAATTGATTGTATAACTGACTGATTAAGTGTATCATAGTGAATACATGGCTTAGTGAGTAATGTTTAAATATGTAAATAGCTGTATCAGTCTCTCACTTTGTGTATAAGTGGCTGCATGGGTTGGTGAGTAGCTACATGGGTGTCTATATAGGTTATTAGTTGGTTTTTTGAGTATCAGTCTGAGTGTCTGCATGGTTCGGTGGGGGTATTACGTAGTGCATAGGTGCATGAATGAGTGACTCACTGTTTGTATGTGTTGAACACAGTATGTGTGCAGGACTGTATGGGTGGATGAGTGTGTGTATGGGTGTGTTAGTGAGTGAATGACTGTCTCAATAGTGTCTTTATGAGTAACTACATATGTTTTAAACTAGTATATGTGACTATTGGTGTATATATGTGAGTATATGTGAGAGTGAGAGATTGAAAGAGTTCCTGTATGAATAAGTATGTGTTTCTATAAGTGATTGTTTAAAAGACTAAGTATGTGTAAGTTTCCGTAGAAGTAAGTGTGGTGGTGTGTGTATAACTGTATATGCAAGTAAATGTATGTTTGATTCTTTATTAGCATGAGTGACTATGTGTGTGAGTAACTATGGATGAGTGGCATTGTGTAACAGGATGTATAGGTGTATGAGTACATATGATGAGTGAGTACATGTATGAGTGACTGTATTGGACTGTTGGTGAATGAGTGGATGTGTATGTGGATCTTAGAATTACTGAAGAGGTTGTTGTAACTGGTATTGGTATGTCCATTGTTTTGAAAATTTTAGTCTCTATTTTTGAATGTGTGTATCAAAGGTTATATTAGGGTGAGAGGAGGTCTGCCACTCTATCACAAGGATGATGTCATCAGTGATGTCATCAGTGATGTCATTTGAGATGTCATCAGTGATGTCATGAGTGATGTCACTGACCATGTCATGAGTGATGTAATATGTGACGTCATCAGCAGTGCATTGCGGGCGCGCGAGTTATAGTTAGCTGAACTAACTATAACGGGGGAATTTCAATGGTTTTGTACAAGTGAAAAGTCCAGCTAACTATAACACCCCTGAAACCTATGGTTTTTTCAGTGAATTTCTGAGGTTTTTTAAATGCTAATTCCTAACTATAACGTGCCTGAAACCTATGGTTTTTTCTGTTAATTTCAAAGGTTTTTTAAATGCTAATTTCTAACTATGCCTACAGAGATAGGACATGTGAAGAAAGAAGAAAAAATGCACAGAAAGAAACAAAAGAAGTGCAGAAAGAAGCAACAGAAGTCCTCAAATACGAAGATAAGTGCAGGAAGAAGGATAACGTGCAGAAAGAACAAAAAGAAGAGCAGAAAGAAGCCTTGTTGCAAAATCATCCTGTACCCTCAACTTTTTCAGACGGATACTGGTGGTAACTGAGTCTGACTAACCAGTCCTAGAGCCAGTGCTATGTTAAAAGACACTTAGAATACAGTGAAAACACCTACATACACTAGGGAACATTATGCGTTGGGGTCCCCCTGTGATTAGCCTTACCTCCTCTATAAGCCCCTAGTATATAATAGGGCATGGGGATTAAAACTACCTCTTAAAACAGGCCACAGGGCGTTTTTGCACACGTTAACTCAGGCCCCGTCCCCTCCTTTCACCATTGTGTAAACACGCCCTGTGTCCGTTTTTAGTTGGGAGATTAAGTTCATTTGAGTCCTGAGGGTCCCTAGGGTCCAACTAGCCCACTAGGTACCTCCAGTAAGTGCCACAGAGTTGCGTTGCAGAGAGGTGTAAAAAGTGGCACGGCCTGGACCACCTCTCTGCAATGCAGCTCAGTGGCGCTTACTGGAAGCACTTGGTGGGCTAGTTAGCCCCCAGGGGCCCTCAGTATTGAAGGGAAATTATATCCCCAATTTAAAACGTGCCATGGTGCGTGTTTGCACACGTCACCTCAGGCCCCGTCCCCTCCCTTCACCACTGTGTAAACGCGCCCTGTGGCTGTTCTAAGTTGAGAGATTAAGTCCCCTTGAATCCTAAGGGTCCCTAGGGTCACACTAGACCACTAGGTACCTCCAGTAAGCGCCACAGAGCTGCGTTGCAGAGAGGTGTAAAAAGGGGCTTGGCCTCAGAACACCTGTCTACAGCGCAGCTCCCTGGCGCATACTGGAGATGCCTGTTGGGGGCGCGTTTGCAGAGTGCTGCATGGAGGGGGCATGGCCTCCGGCACGATGCCAGTCTTTTATTTATTTTATTTTTTTAAGAAGGGGGGCTGTGTGGTTCCCCTTCTAATTCTAATTTATTGGCCCTGATGACCCCATCCCCCAGGGCCTGTCTCCTAATTATATTTTTTTGACCCCAATCCCCAGGGCCGGCCACTGTTTTTTATTATTTTTAAAAAATATATATTTATAGACACACCTAGGACATGCTGGACAAACCGTACGTACCTATCACCATGACGATTTGCGTGATATTCATTAAAAGGCGACTATGCATGCAATTAATCCACGTGGAATGTATTTACACCACTAGTGAAGCTCTGACATGTCTGATGCTCTACCGTGCCTAATCCCGGTAGACACCCTTGTCGTTTATTTATACAAACATGGGTAGCTATTGACGGGCACATTTAATACACATGCACACCAAGCCATTCAAAGGGGATTCGACAAAAATTCGACCAAAACTATGCAAGAAACCCCCCTCACAGTTAATAAAACACACATCCACTGCCGGATGTGTAATACTTTTTATTTTACTCTCTGGAAAGGGGACGAACATCACTTGCGAGTCACAGCGCGCTCCTGACAGAGCCCAATGCTGTGTTACACCCACCATTGCCTGCCGAGTGCCACACACCTCTGTATTGTATTCCACTAGCTAGTGCATATGCTATGACACTCTCTAGCCCATGTGCACTGTAACACCACCCCGTGAAAATGTCATGCCACACTTGTCTTCGCACGGGTTATATTGCCCCATCTAACGTGCCTTCCTCGATGCCTATGTTATAACGCACAGTGCTATGCCATACATATTACAATTTGGGATCCATATCTTTGTCACAGTGCATATGCAACGTTACACTCCCCAGCACATATTTTATATTACAACTTTAGAGACTAGTTAGGTTACACAACACTGCCCTGTGCATATTACACTCCAAGGCGCATATCGCATAGCACACGCTAGTGCCTGTGCTATCTCGCGCTCTCCAATGAATCTGTCATTGCGCACAATGTATTGCATATTATATTTCACGCCTGGTTCATCTTATATCACACTTTTTGGTGCATAGTTTATACCATACACTATATCTAGTTTTCATTTTCAATCGTGCTCTCAGGACTATGTTCTATATAACACTGTGTTCACCTACCCTTTTCACGGGCATTACATTTTGCGATAGGGGGTGGAGGGTCAGGGGGTGTTTTTGCCAAGTGAGCCCGGAGTCACAGTCACTAACGTCTTCTTCTTCCTGAATAAAAGTGAGATTATGCTGCATACTTGTTCATATTTTAAGTAGTTTGCACAGACAAAATGTTTTAAAAACAATAAAGTTTCTATTACCCGCCTTCTCTGAACAGTTAGCTTGCTGCCCCATCCCCCTCCTCCCTATCCTCTGTTGTGTGAATCCATGGACTAGCCTCCTCCCTCCTGCCATGCATGGTCTGATGTGCTGCCACTGCCCTCAATTTAGTATGATGTACCAGTCCACTCCTCCTGCCCTCCATTGCCCAATTCTATGCCCCATCATTGACCTCCTGCTTAAACTCTGTGCTTAGCTTGCTGCCCCTATTCTCCTTCCCCCTGCCCTCCGATGTCTTTGTGCATGCCCCTGCTCCATCCTTTTTGCCCACCATGTCCCATGGACCTGCCACTCCTATCTACTCTGAGTGTTCTGTTGAGCTGCCACTCCCCTCCCACCTGCCTAGCATTGTCAGATGACTGTAACCTGTCCCTGCCACCTCCACCCTGCCTGTCCACATGCCATGCCTCTATCCTCTTCCTCCTGTCCTACATGGTCCATTGTACTGCCACACCCTTCTGCCCTCCCTGGTCTGTTGTGCTGCAACTGCTCCTCCTGCCTGCCCCGTGTGGTCTGTTGTGAGGCCCCTTCCCCTGAACTTTCTTGTCTGTGCACAGGTCCTGACCCTCCCTTCTATCCTCCATCGTCCTTTGTGCATGCCCCTGCACCCTCCTTCTTGCCCATCATAGCCATTGTGCTGCCACTAACCCTCCCACTTGCCATGCATGGTCTTCTGTGCTGCCATGGCCCCTCCCACCTTCCCTGTGTGGTCAGTTAGCTGCCCCTGACCCCCTCCCACCTTCCCTCCATGGTCTGTGTGTATGCCATCACAGTCTCACTGTTGCTCTTCATGTTGTGTCTTGCTTCTAGTGCCCATCCTGCCTGACCTCCATGGCCATCTTGCTGCTCCTGCCCTGCCCCCTTGCCCCCAGCCCTCTGTTTACATGTGCAGACCCCTACTCCCTCCCTCCTGGCTTGTCTGTTCCATTGTAATGCCCCTGATCCGTCCCTCCTGCCCTTTATGGTCTGTTATGCTGCAGCCTTCTCTCCTGTCTGTCCATTATGGTCAGCTAGCTACCATTGCCTCTTGCCCCTCTGTTCTCTGTTGTCCATGTGCATGGTCCTGTCCCCTCCCTCTTGCTTTCTATGGATTGTTGTGCTGCACTCCCGTCCTGCATGCCCTGTGTGGTGTATTGTGCTGCTGCAAACCCTGATGCCTGCCCTGCAGGGTCAGTTTGGTGCACCTCTCCATGTCTCTCCTGTCCTCTGTTATCCAAGTCCATGTCCCTATCCCATTTCCTTCCATGATCCAATGTACCATACTTGCGAACATTTTGAACTTGGTAAGAGGGAGATTTTGAAAAAAAACTGGGGTATTGATTTTCCCCTTTGAGTTACATTGAAAAAGAGGATATTGTAGACAGGAGACAGATCAAATAAAGCCCATTTGAGCTTAAAAACATTGGACGTTTCCTGGCTGAATCGGGTCTGTTGGCATGTATGGTTGTACTACCATTGCCTCTTCCTTCTGCCCACAATGGTCTATTACATTGCCACAGCCTTGAAGGAGGGTAGATTTTGTATCACAGGGGGCCCCTGGCCCGTTCTGTCCACACCTGAAGTATGAGACCCTTGTCCTTGCCCTGCCAGCCGCATTTGTAGGCCGTATTAAATTGACCAGCGGGTCCTGTGTTGCTATATAATTATCCTGAGACATCCTTACCACTCAGCCAGCATAAAACCCCTGTGTAGGCCCTTCTGTTCAATATGTAGGCCTCTTTGTTAAATTGACCATAGCTCTGCAATTTTAGTGTATAGCAGTCTGAAGGCAGGTCTGCGATGCCTTCTGCTCCAAACTAGTAGCCCCCACCCTACCCGAGTGCTCCGTGCTCGGTATCAAAGTTCAACATCCCCCTGAAGCTGTCGACATACAGTAGGCTGCATCCTGGACTGGTACTTGCTTCCTGGGCAGGTTTCCCGCTTTTAAGGAAGTGGCAACCGCAGAGCGTCAAGTTAGGAGAACTGAGGAGATTTTATACATGAATATATTGAATTCCTGTACAATACCCATTATTTTCTGCTTGCTCTATGGAACTTACGATAAGCGATTGGCCTGAGAGACTGACCTTTTCACCCAGTCCATTGTCAGCATTAAGTGGGTAAATGACGAAATGTCTGGTAAAATCTGCAGACGAAGCTTTTGGGTAGCATACGTAGGTAGATGTAGCGTGCAAAGGAGCCCACAAAATGATATAAAAAGGGAGCACCCACAGATATCGACGGACAACCTCGCCGTCTGTATGTAGGTTAACAGGCTGTGCAGGTTTTCCCCAAGAACTGGGAGCTCTTGTCTTCCTTTGCTTAAAATGTCTTGCTCGGCTTTGCTTGAAGTATCTTATTCTATTTTACCTATATGAAATGTCATGTTATGTTTAACCATTGTTCTCTTTACTTTTGCATTTAAAAGATGTTGTATTGTAATTGCAGGAATGCTTGCTCTAAGAGTAAATGTGAGTGTCCCTAGGTAACATTTTCCTTGGTGTAACTTGTTTCTCATGATGCATTTATAGATGTGTTTTCTCTCTCTCTCTGTCAGTCCATTAATTGAGATACAGAGAATATCATGACAGCTGTATGATTATCTGGATTCTGTATTTTGTACTTTAGGTCTCTATTCTGCGGTTTCTTTGAAGTTGCATCTTCTCATTAAACTGCCATTGTATTCTGCCTCCAATTCCATGTCTCATATGTCTGTTTTCTTCATTTTTGGAGCAAGCGTTCCTAGGCACCCCGGCTCAAATTAAGGTGCCCCTTTTGTCCCTGACTCACTCTCCTGCTCAGTTCTGTGGTGGCTCCCGGGGCTCTGGGGACCGCCCCTAGCTTCCTTGACCCGTAATAGATCTTCCCTCCAACAGCCTCTCTTGCAAGTCCTGTATTGTTGGTTTGTTGCCCCTGCCCCCCTTTCCACTGCCCTCCATAGTCTGTTGTGCTTCCACGGCCCTTCCTGCCTGCTCAGTGTGGTTAAATTGTTGCCTTTGCACCCTCCTACCTGCCTTCAATTTTCAGAGTCCGTGCCCCTGGCCTCTGCCTCTCAACAGTATCCTAATGAACAACTAGATTGCTAACATTCTATATTTATTACAAAAGTGTGGAGCGCCTGACATCATCTTGATGTAATCAAAACTGTAATACCTAGAGCATTCCTTTAGAAATTACATATATGAGAGGGTCTTATTGGCATCAAAATTATGGTTAGTGCTCTAAAAGACTAAAATAAGGACATATTTTCTGAGTTTTCAAATAGCGACAAAGCACTTTTAAATTATTTGTTATCTTTATGTTTTTTTATCTAGTTGACAACTTGATTAAATGTTGCACTTAGGGGAGAGGATGTGGTGTTACTTCCAGAACTGCAGACTTTGCAACTGGGGAACCAGGTTGAAGTTTCTGCTTCAGCTCGACATTCTGTGATTCTGGTCAAATCACTTAGTCTCCCCATGTCTACAACCAAAATGAATTTGTTCTTGTGTGATGTAACCAATGCTCATGTAAAGCACTCCAATACCTGACAAGTCTGCACTATATAACACTGCAAAAACACAAAATAATAAGTGTTTTGCACACTTCTGTCATTGGGCTATATTTGGGCTATATCTGGGTGATTTTGGGCTACATTTGGGCTCTTTTGTCTCCGGTGGCCATCTTGGGAGATTTATTTGTTATGAAGTTTCCTAATTTCCTCATGTACTGCAGTCTCCTCAGTCGGAAATGCTTTCAGTTTTTTACTTTGATTCCATCATGAAGGTATTCAGATATGTCACACATTTGCCATGAATTCTGAATGTTAGCACTCTAGTTGCTCATTAGATCACTGTAGTAAAACTACTGCTCACCATGGAAGTCTGCTCCTGGTATTAAAAGTGCATGTTTCAGTCTGCATGTCAGAATTTTTTAATGAAATAGAAGAGGATTTGAGAAGTCACTCAAAATGTGCCCTCATTTTCTTTCTTCAGCATTAATCATAATTTCTATGGCAAAATGAACCCCCTCATTGTGTTCCTTTTTAAATTAAATGTTTTAAGTGTTACCAGTTTATTCCAATCAAGATGGCTTCAGGTGTGCCATACTTTTGTCATAATGAAGACAGTAAGTGCTCTAGTTGTTTTTAAGAACATTCTTGGACATTCTGTCATTGGGCTATACTTGGGCTACATCTGGGTGATATTTGGGCTACATTTGGGCTCTTTTGTCTCTGGTGGCCATCTTGGGAGACTTATTTGTTATGAAGTTTCCTAATTTCCTCATTTACTGCAGTCTCCTCAGTAGGAAATACTTTCAGTTTTTTACTTTGATTCCATCAAGAAGGCATTCAAATGTGTCACACATTTGCCATAAAATCAGAATGTTAGCACTCTTTTTGCTCATTAGATCACTGTAGTAAAGCTACTGCTCACCAGGGAAAACTGCTGCTGGTATTGAAAGTGCATGTTTCAGTCTGCATGCCAGGATTTGAGAAGTCACTCAAAATGTGCCCTAATTTTTCTTTATGCAGCACTAATCATACTTTTTATGGAAAAATGAACCACCTCATTTTGTTCCTTTTTAAATTAAATGTTTTAAGAGTTACCACTTTAATCCAAGCAAGATGGCTTCAGGTGTGCCATACATTTATCATAAGTAGGACGGTTAGCGCTCTAGTAGTTCTTTGGAACACTCTGGAAAGCTGCAGTAGAACACAAAGGAATCAACTGACAGTCTCTGCCCTTGTTGGATGTACATGTTTTACTGAGAATGTCAGACTTCATTCTCACATGACTGAGAAAGATAATGTGAATTTACAGAAAATAAGCTCTCAGTTTAGCTTATAGATCACCTTCCAAACCTCTGTGGTAAAAGCATGAGAAAATATTTTTCTCTCAATCATGATATCCCAGCAGAAGGCTTTTTCACATGGTGAAATCACCTTAGAACATACCACAATTCCTAAAATGAGTATGGTACCATCAACAAATGATTTATAATGTAACTAAAGTCTTAAAATCTTCTATTAACTGCAATGCTTTTTAATGAGGTGCTATCATGTATATTGGTCCCAAGATGGCTGCCAACACTTCTTGGATGAAGTGCTGACAGCCAATCAGATCTCAGGATGAGATGTGTGGTTAGGCTCCGCCCACATATATATATTGATTTAAATGCTATTTTCTCAGGAACTACTGAACAGATTTACACCAGACCTACAAAAGGCACTTCCTTGACCTGAGGACTACCTCTCTGCCAAATTTCAAGTAACTCTGTTCAGCCGTTCGGGCTGTAGCTGTGTCTAAAGGTCCTATGGAAAAATGCATGGGAAAAACGCGTTTTGGGACCCCCCTTTTTTCTCAGCCCCCGCTTGACGAATCCCCCCGAGACTTTCAGGGTAGGAGCGGAGCGTAGCGCCCCACCTATTTTGAAAATTTTGCGAGGATTCATCGACCGGCGCCAAAGTTATTCCAAATAGAATGTTGCGGATTCCCTATGGAAACAGGGTCCTAACTATAACTATCTACTGGCGACCGCCAGTAGATAATATATATATATATATATATATATATATATATATAATCACTTGCAATATACCTGTAAAGAAATAAAACAACACAAGGCAGTGTGTAGTTCCTATGGGGTTCATTCAACAGTTCTTCTTGAGGGATGAGGGTGTGCTGTAACAAGACACATGAAACTACCTGAATCACAATTCATTCAGCAAGAACCAAATTACATCACCGACATGTTTATGAGAGCAAGTCCTAAACCGTATAATAACATACCCTTCACAGACTCTTTTAGGCTTCACAGAGGAACGAGGGTAGTCCGTACCGCTCACAAGAAAACCCCTGTTAATAAGAGCCAAAGAAAACAGCACACCAATGAATCATACCAGCAACAAATTAAATAGTCACATCTAATAATAAATGGAGGGCGTGGAACATTCACTTCATGCTCCCTTGTCCCATGTGGTTACGCTTTGAATGTAAGGCCCAAAGAACTGTAGGACCTTGAAGTCCCGGTCTGTAGCTGAAATAATAGATCCTCCAAAAAGAGCGGCAATAACCCAGTCTCTGTGGACCCACCGGGCAAGGTGAGCAGCTGCTAGAGGGAACGGGGATGCCGGGGGAGGAAAGGAATCACCAAGAGGCGGAGACAGCGTTCATACCACAAGATCCAATACGAAAGGCTTGTCCTACGACAGAAAGTCCCGGAAGGCCAAGAGCTAAGACTACAGGAATGAAATACTCGGTGAGCGGTGCAGAGCACCCTTACCTCACCGGAGCGAGAACGGCGGCTTTCTTCCTTCATGGCAAACAGCAATGGAATTTCCGACTCAGTTCGGTAGTCCTTCCCTCATTTTCTAGGCATTCGTCATCCCGCCAACGTCTAATTCCAGAGGCTCATGGGAATCGTAGTCCCGCAATGTTCCGTTTTCCCCGTATCTGTACAGGGATTAGATACTCTGGGCGCTGTAAGTCCACGACTCATGGGGAGATCTCGGGCAAATCGCAACAAAAAGCTTTGCAGATTGTGTTAAAAAATTTAATGCACAAACTGTGTGTACTTGTAAGTAAAGTAAGCAGTGTTTCGCAATTTGTAAAATTAAGAATGCAACACTACAAGCTATGCTGTTTTCATGAACCTCATTGTACATATGTTTTAGTCCTATGAAAAGTTTGAGTAGCTATATTGCCATTTCTAGATTTAAAAAGGTGGTGAGTGTTTGCAAAGGTGTCTCAAGAGGAATTTGTTATTTTATAAACGTTTATGAAATAACGTTACATGGCTGTTGGACTTGTTTTTTTGCAGGGTCATCCATAAGCCTTTTGCCTTTTTACTAGCCTTTTTTCTGACATGGTGTTGGTGGTTTTAGGATTCTGGGCACTTTAGCACTGCTGTCCAGTGTAAAGTGCGTGGGCTCTCTGTGTTAAATATGGTAAGATTGGGCTACACCCATTAGGCCTATTTAATTTACCTGTCAGTCCCTTGTAAAGTGGTATCTCATATACCCAGGGCTAGTAAATTAAATGCTACTGGTGGGCTTACAGCGCTGATTGAGCCACCCACCAAAGTAGCCTTTCAAACCTATCCCAGGCCTCTGCCATTGCAGGGCCTGTGTGTGCAATGTTACTGCCACTGTGATGTGGCACTTAAAGTGTGTGCCATGTCTGTGACCCCCCTTTTACTGCATGCCCGTCACCCCTAAGGTAGGCCCTAGCTAGCCCTATGGGAAGGGTGCATTGTAGGTAAAAGATAGGAAATGTACCTTAAGTGTGTGACATGTCCTGGTAGTGACAAACAGCCATCTTGGTTTCTCTCTACTGTGGGGCTGCCCTCCCTTAGGAATGCATTGGGAATTCCCTAATAAGTGTTTCAGTGGAAATTCCTGATATGAGAGGAGCAGCGTGGTCAAGTTTGGTATGTTTGAAATAGTAATATTAAATGCTACGCAATGGTGTGCGCAGATTTATTATAACTATTTTAGAAATGCCACCTTTAGAAGTTGGCATTTCTGTGTGCTATGTGTCTGCCTACCTGATGTGAATTGCATGTCTGGCTTTTAAGTGACAGGGGCTGGTGAGGTGTGTGTGGCTCCAGGAGGGGCAGGGTGAGTCAGCGCTAGGCTGAATAGGACATCTACATTTGGAGTAGTGGGAGGAGAAGTCCCTGGTCCCTGAATAAGTCTGTGCCTAGCCTGTACAATGCTGGCTCTGCCCCCTCTGGTGTGTCTGATTGCAGAGCCCACATCTCACAAAGGAAGGTGTGAGCACTGTACACAAAGTGCTCCACACCCTCCAGAACCAGTTGCAACTGGCTCCACAAAGCCCTGTGCCAGGGCAGACAAACAAAGGGTATTTGTAATATATAGAGGCTGGAACCCCATGAAAGAGAGCAGTGCTTGTTCTTGTGCTGGGGCTGCTGCTGCTGGGCTCCAGGAGAAACCGTATTGAAAGGGGTCGGGATTGTCCCAACTTATGTGATGCACAACAATGGACCAAAAAAAGGTCTTCACTCCTAGTTCATGAGCAACTTATTACAATAATCACAATAAACAATGTTGCTTCAACATAAAATAGCTTGTATTTTACAACATAGTTAGTCCAGTAATTACAAACAAAGAATTAACGCATCATGTCTTATTGTTACAATATTTTCTGTAATCCAAATGACATGTTGAAAAAATAAAGTTCAAACATTCGATCTTCTCCAATGTTTAAGCAAAGTCCCAATGCATTTCGGGTTTTAACAACCGTTCTTCAGGGGATTGATGTCATCAAAGAAGGTAAAACTTAGTGGAATTCCTCCACAGGAAACTACAACGAAAGAGTCATGTGTCAGTTTTTACTGAAATTGTATACAGGTGTATTATTTTAGAATTTGAACTCCATGCATGTGAAGGTGCGGTGCTGTGACACTGGCTCATGATAGTGCCCAATTTCATAAATCCATCAGTGTCTCGTGAAAAACATCATCAGGGTGTGACTCCACTGAGGTACTCTATGCAGATACCAGATAGCCAGCATCGGAAAACCAAGACATTTGAATAACAAGTGTGCTGTGTATCTGAAACGGAGATACCCAGAAAGGAACACAAAGCTAACAGTGAATAAGTGTAAAGCATAAAGAGCCGTCCCGTGTTTCGTAAAAATAGCATGAAAATTAACCGCTTACCCAACTGTATTTAGAGTTGCGCTGTAATAATAACAATAATAACGAGTAAAAAAGAAGGAAACAGAACTATAAGCACAAGGACAAAACTGCCTTCCAATGATCTATGTGTAGACGCTCGAGCTTACCAGAACAGTACAAACTGCTGAGTCCGAAAAGCTTCAAAAGGACCTTCAATCAGACTGCAACCAACACACTAAAAACCAAAAGTGAGACATTATAAGTCTCCCGTGTATGTCAACTTTTGAGGTAAAGATCATTAACAAATAATGGCAAATTTGTAAAGTCGTCCGTATCTCACCTCTTGAGAGTAAACAGAGGGCTCCTCCAACAACCGCGGTGACGAGAAACGAAACCCGCATTCAAACTGTAGCGTAAATGCAACTGACGTTTAAGGCGTCGGTGCGTGTAAACGTGAATGATATAGCCAATCAGAGGAATGCAGTAGATATCACATGATCAAAAACGTGAAGGGTTTTTTAAAAAGGGAATCAATTACAACTTTAACAATTTAGCGTGAAAAGCACAATAAATGTGTCTGTAAATTCAAAACGATACTAACAAATATACGAAAACAGTGCAATCTATCACCAACTGTGTAGTCTTGTCGATAACCAGTTATGACTGCTGAAGGTTGCGTCGGACTAAGAGGAAACATGAGTGTGTGCACTAAAATGTGAAAGACCCAGAAGGGTGCATTGCTTCTGAGCGGGATGTTATGAAAATGAAGAGTGAAAAAATTCCAAATAGTCTGGGGGACACGCGACGAGTGCAAATAACAATTACATTGTATTAGAGGGTACAAAAACTTTATTTACAAAAAACATATGAGTTCATAATGGTCATTCAGGCCCCCGGGAATGATGGTTCCTAGATATTTTATCCAGAAGGTTTCCTTTCTAGCTAAAGTATTATGTGAGTCTGTGCCTGGTGAAATGTTAACTTTTTCAAGAATAGTGTACCTCAATTGTGGTATGGTATGTGTAAACTGGATCCAATGTGCCGCTAGGAAGACTTTTTACTATGAGTGACAGATATGGATCTAGAAAAATCTCAGTGTTTTCCACAAGACTTTGATAAGAGAACACTATGGGACACCCTGGTCGGTGGATTCACCATACTTTGGTTTAGAGATAAAAACATAGTACTTTAAAAAAGGATGTTCTTCAGAGCTCAATATACCCCTACCTTTCCAATTCAAAATGATATCATTATAAACACATGCAATATCTTTCAGTGTAGTACATGGAACCTTCCCTTCGCATCCTGAGAGAATGAGTTGGTGGTTTGCCTACTGTCTACATTTGGAAATGTCCCATAGCATCACGTACCTACCTTTGTCTGAAGGTTTGATTATTATATTACTATCATCTCGCAAAGTCTTAATTGCTATCCTCTGTTTTTTTGTCATATTGCCCTACTCATATTTGTGTCCTGTTTGGACCCCAAATATCATAAAGTCCTTAGTTATTAATTCTTGGTATGTATCAATATTATCATGCTGCATGTTGGGAATAAATGTGGAGCGAGGTTTGAAAGAATTCCAACTTGATTTATCCAGTCGGAGCCCCTAATTCCAGACCGGTGTCTCTATATTCTGATATGGATACTGTATCACCCTTAAGCCACATATGGTCAGAAGTATATTGATGTCACTAATTGGTAGCTCAGATGTTGTTTCACTATTGGAGCTAGTTATTTCCCCTTCATCCGGTCCCTTTTGCAAAAAGGCTTTCAAAAGTTTAAGTTTCCTTGAAAATTGAAACAAACCTATAGGTGACTCATTGCAATTAAAATCCGTAGCTGGACAGAATGAGAGACCTAGTTCCAACACAGATCTTTCAGATTATATTAAATTACGATTTGAGGATTTAACAACATTTAAGTTGGTCTCACCCATCAGTGTTTCTTGTTGTTGTGCCTGTTTCTCTTCCCATTAGGCATATCAGCTCTTTTTGCTTGTCCTTCTCCTTCCTCTGTTAGTGTATTTCCTTTTGCTTTGCCTTTTCCTCTTTGGCATCCTCACATGCTGTCCATTTCTTTGTTTTGTTTCATTAGGTGGTATTAGTTTTAAAAGTCCCTTTACGGAGAGTGTTTGGATTTGATCCACTTGCTTCTTCATCTGTGTCTAAGGTTACATCTGTGCTTGATTTCAAAGAAAGCAGTTCTTACTGCCTCTGGATTGTCTTCTTGTTGTATTCCTTTCTAATGCAGTCAAACCTGGTGTGAAGGTTAACTCTCTACCTTCCATATAATCTCTATTACCCCTTAGAAACGTTCTTTGTTTCTTTTGCATGATCTCTTCCTCACACTGCTGTATTCTCTTTTACCATGGCTGTTTGAAAAGATTTGATCATCTCACTATCTTGTTCCTTTTTTAGCTCAGCAATAAGTTTTGCCAATTGTTCAGAGATGGCATCCAGATTGTTTTAGCATATTGAATTAGAAGCTCCATCATGCCTTTACTGTTTGTTTCTATTAATGCTGTCCTTTCCTCTAATAACTTGGGATGTGGGAACTCATATGAGGGTATTATGAATATGTGTGAGCCATGAGGTACTCTTTCAGCCACTATATAATTCATAATGAAGTGATTTCTCTCCATCTATTGATCTCCTTGTGAGACAGTTTCTCCAGCAATTTAAATTTTTGTTTCAAGGAATATGTCTCCTCATTCACATCACATGATGTGTTTGTTACACTAATACCATCATTGGATGTTTCATGTTAAAACATATATGCAGCAGTCCCTTTTCGCTTTTGAATTGCCTCTCCCGTGTTGGAAAGAGGGTTCAGGCATGATTTCCTCAGCTTTTATCCTATGCAGAAAATGGTGAAACAGTCCACAAACCTGACACTCATCCCTTCCCAATCACTGAGGGACAGCTGGGTGTTGCCTCCAAGATGCCGCTGCTTATCGTCAGTTTCCAAATCAAAAGTTGGCCTGAGAAAGTGGCGCTCTACGCCCCACTCTCTCTGATGCTCAACCAGCCGGGATCCTGTCAGCAAATTTTCAAGGGGGTGCAGCAGTACAGGCATCTGGGGATAACAAATATACAAAGTTCCATTATGCAGCAAGCAAGCCAGCCACGCCCACACTCTGGGTACCGGTGATGTTACAAGGGTGCGACTACCATTATAAATTGTAGAAGGTTTTTCCCATCAGGAGAAAGAAGAAACTGGCACACCAGGATCACAATTGAAAGTTTATTCTTCCGTAATATCTTTCGCAAAAAGCCTTTATCAAACTGATTCAGAGTCCACTCACCCCGAATAAGAAACTCAATGTGAAGACAGTGAAAAAGGATGATAAATATAACAATGAACGCATGTACAACAGGGCACCATTTTGTAATGAGCAAAATGTCTTTTTTTGTATATTTATATATATATATATATATATATATCTCACAGCAACTCGCAATACACTCCCGCTTGTGCGCGGAAATCACCAGTGCAGACCAACTTGTGCAGCATTATTTTTTTATTTCTCAATCTCCTCTTGTGTCAGGACGCGTTTTGGCCGTCCAAGCGGCCTTCATCACCTGATCATACGTCACAGAGTAGCCCATTTTTAAAGTGCAAGTGCAACCATCAACAATAGACATAAATAACATACTGTGATTTCATTACTGCAGATCATCGCAAATTTACCATCATTATTCACAAAACATGCTTTTAAATTCACACTCATGTTCGGAAAATCCCCAATTGCTAAAATAATTTAACACATAAGATAAAGGCATAAATGCCCCATATATTTTACATATAAATATGTATATCTCTATAATGTGTGGTTGGGAAATATATAATGAGAGTATCATCAATACGTTTTGGATTTCTCATAAATTGATTCATTACACGATGTATATAAAATATAAAGTGCTCACCAAATAAAGTGCTATAGTCATATCATTTCAAAGTATACACAATACTTAAAAACTTGATATACTATAATACAAATAAAACCATTAAATATACAATATTGCAACAAATCCCAGGGACATGAATTGGAAGAGAACATTAATTTGAGGATTACATGATATAAGTATATTTCAACTTTTGAGGAGCTATAGTATGCAAATCAATACTGAAGAATAAAATTATTGATTTAATAAAAATAGCCCGGAGACATGTTTAAAACAATCAATAAAAAAACCACATAGATAAAACTACCCATGAAATTCTTAAAATTGATTATGAAAAACAGTGTCCCCAGAGACACAGCCAAATAATGTGCAGATGTCCCCCTAATATAGGGTACCCTATGTTTCTTGATGGTTTTCATAATAGGGTATGCAGATCTTCCGTTGTATTTAAACCACCTGGCCATTTACTATTAAATTCCAATATATAGTTGGTCTCTAGTCTACGGAGGGTAGCCTCCCTATCCCCTCCTCTCTTTGTTATAGGGATGGACTCAATGGCAAAATAGTGGAGAAATCGAGGGTCACTGTTATGTGTGGTTTCAAAGTGTCTGGTGACAGGGTAATTCTGATCCTTGTTGGTTATTGCCCTCAGGTGCTGGAGGATTCGCTTATGAACTGCCAGCTTTGTGCTGCCAACATATTTGAGGTGGCAGTCACATTCAAGGACATACACACAAAATTCAGTTTTGCATGTTAGATGTTGTTTTATATCTCTATCAGTATTAGAGAAAAACGTCCTATAATTTCTGGTATTAATACCAAATTGGCAAGCTCTGCAGCTTGTGCATTTATAAAATCCTTTCCTAGCTATAAGCCAGCCTTCCTTTTTGCAGAGCTCCTGGCTATTTTTAGACAGGACATTGCCCATACTAGTGGACTTTCGGAAGGCTATGGCTGGATTGTAGGGCATCAGTTCACCTATCACAGGGTCATCTCTAACAAAATGCCAGTTTTGTCTAACAATATCTCTCAATTGCTTCTCCTGTCTTGAGTAGGTAAAGATTAAGCGGACTGGTTCCACTTTATCAATGGCCGTTATATTCTTGTATTGGAGAAGTTCTTCCCTAGGCTGGAGCTGTGTTTTGGTTATGGCTGCTTTTACCACTCTGGAGCTGTATCCTCTGTCTAAAAACCAGGCCTGACTTTCCATTTGTTTTATCTTACTGTCAACTGGGTCACTGCATATGCGCTTAATTCGAAGCATCTCCCCATATGGGATACTATTTATAAGATGTTTGGGGTGTGCGCTTGTGGCATGTAGCAGTGTATTTCCAGCGGTGGGTTTTCTAAAAAGGGTAGTTGTTAACACATTATTACACACTAAAATTTCAACATCTAAAAATGTCACCGAGCTTTTACTAATATTAGACGTAAAATTTAAGTTAAATTCATTATGATTGATGTTTTCTACAAAATGTAAAACACCCTCCTCAGAACCTCGCCAGACAATAAATAAATCATCAATAAAACGCCACCAGGAGACTATATTGTTTTTACAGACTTGCTCATGATCACGCTGAAGGACCAGCTCCTCCCACCAGCCCATAAATAAACAGGCGTAGCTGGGGGAAAAGCTGGCCCCCATAGCCACACCTTGTACTTGTTGATAAAATTGATCATTGAACAAAAAATAATTGTTTTCTAAACAGAAAGATAACATACTAAGTAACATTTGTGTATGTTCAGTGTGTTCCATAGATCTTCTGTTTAAAAAGTACTCCACTGCTCTTAGGCCATCCATGTGCTTAATGCATGTATATAAGGAAGTCACATCCAATGTCACTAACAATAATTCAGAACTCCATACTAGATCCTTAATTTTGTTAAAAAAATCACTGGTGTCTTGTACATAAGAATCTAGATTTTTCATGTGGGTCTGAAGAAAGTAATCTATATATTGCGAAAGATTTTCAAGAGGTCCATTGCACGCTGAAATGATAGGTCTCCCCGGAGGGGCTGTCAGGCTTTTATGAACTTTAGGTATAAAGTAAATGTATGGTACAAGTGGATGTTCCTTTTTGATAAACCTGTACTCATCCCAATCTAGCAGTCCTAAGCCCTTCCAAGCCAAAAGACTCTGAAATAATTTGTCTTGCATTGCTTTGAATTTCACTAGATTACTCTTCCTATAACATTGGATGTCATCTAACTGTCTATATGCTTCCTTTAAATAGTTCGTTACTGGCCAGAGAACAAAGTTTCCGCCTTTATCTGAATTCCTTATTATCAAGTCCCCTTTCTGTAGCTTCTCCATCAGCTGTTGATATTTTCTTTCGGCGTTAGAGTATTTTTTCTTTTGTCTGTTGACTGCAAGGGTCAATCTCTTAATTTGCCCAACCACATGTTCATTGAATGCATCCAAACCGTCACTAGAAGATAAGGGGATGAACTTGGATTTAGGTTTGAAATGAGTTTCCAATCTTTTCTGGCCAATAAAGGCTGATGCTTCCTGTGTGTTACTACTTTCCCCTGAAGCCAGCTGACACATGTCCTGCAGCAGACCTAAATCTGAAATTTTCAACCCAGGGGGGTCTGATTCATTCGTTGCTTTCAATGCTTGATCCGTATTCGCTCTTTGTAGGTGATATTTTTTGAGCTTGAGCCTACGAATGAATTGGTATACATCGGCTCTTGTTTTGGTATATTGAAAGTTCGATTCAGGACAGAAGCTTAGCCCTAGACATAGCAGTTGCTTTTCTGCTACCGACAGTTCCATTGTGCTCAAATTAATAATGGATTTGATTTTGTCCTCTTCTGATGTCCTGCCGGTGCATAATGCCTGTCTATCTTTCAACTCTAATACCTCCGACCTCTGCCTCTGCCCCGCTTCCTTTGCTCTGCATTGTTTGCGGGCCTTACGTCTCCCCCTTCTCCTCTGGCTGCTTGTTTGGCCTGTACTTCTTGCGGACGAGGCCTCAGGGTGTCCCTCCTGCTTTGCTTCAGGACGTCCAATTCTTCCCCCAACGTCAGTTTAACTCCGGTTGTTCTGTTGGCGCATTCATTGTCCGATTCACTTTCTGGTGCTGAACTGGAAACCGGAGACATCTCATTTTGTTGTTGTTGTCGATTAGGCACCTCTTTAGTTGCTTGAGCGCGTTTTTTTGCTGTTGCTGCTCTAAGTGAATCGTATCGGCGCGCAAAAGTAAAGATTTGACCATGTAAGTAGTCGTCTCGGTCCCTTTTAAATTTATACGTTTTACGTATTTTAATTTTGTCTTCTTCTTTAGTTAATCTTGCAATCATGTCCTTCCTCAGTTTAGTAATCTGGTCTTGGTGGGACTCGTCGCTCTGCTGTTGGATCTCAGTTTCCAAGGCATCGATTTTAACTTGTAAGTCTGCCCCGTCTATCTCCGCATATTTAACCAAGATCTGTATGAGACGTTTTGATGACTCGAGATTACATTGCCCCCATTCCGCCATCATCAGGGGGTTTGGCGTCTCATAGCTGGGGGCCAGCATAATGCGAAGCCCTCTAGGGACCCGCCCCACATCCAAATATCTTTTGAGTGAGCGCGCTTCCCACCATTTGGCCTGCTCTTGCTTTTTGTATTTCTCCAAAAGCCTAAAAGATTCCTTTAAGTAGTTTCTGTCCCGGCATTTGTGCAATTATCATTTCTATCTGTTACAGCCTCATTTTCTAAGGCGTCCGAAAATATGTCATCCGCGGCAAGCTCACAGGCTCTTCGTGCGTCATTAGACATTGTGCGAGGAGTTTCTTTGAAAATATGCTTAGCTATGGACAAAGGTTGCCACGGTACGTTGTGGTTGGTTACTACACCTGTATGACCAGCCGGTCCTTACAATGTAGTCAACCACTTTCCCCCGACCTCCTTTGTCAGCTTTAGCCACCCGACCCACTTAGCCAATGTTATAAGTGCGCGCTGTTACCTTGACCAGGGAGCATCAAGTGATGCCTCCGACTTCCGTCTGCTCAGACGAGCGACATTGATGGCAGAAGCAAAAACGTCTTGGCTCTCTCCGCGCTACTTCCTTTACAACTTTAGCAATATCCCAAAGGCACGTGGGGGGCTTTACCGTATCCGTACTCGAAACTTTACTGAGTGCCCCCGGGGTCCACGCCAGATCCACACCACGAGCCCGCAATGTAGATCATCGGAAAACGCCGTAGGACAAATAGACTGCCACTGGTAAAAGCCTTCTTACTTCGGGGGGGGTCTGCAAACCGGCGGCAATCCAAGCCGGTAACACTTCACAGCAACTCGCAATACACTCCCGCTTGTGCGCGGAAATCACCAGTGCAGACCAACTTGTGCAGCATTATTTTTTTATTTCTCAATCTCCTCTTGTGTCAGGACGCGTTTCGGCCGTCCAATATATATACCCACGTATGATCGAGTATGAATAGTTGAGAATTCATTTCTTATAAAGTATATATCTAATGTTTTCAAAATAATTTTTGGGTTAGTTTTGGAGTGTGAATAGTAAATATGAACCCCAAGAGACAAATATTTTCGACAATGTTTATTTTATGGTTGGATTACTTCATGTGTCCTATGACAGAATAGTAAGAGACACCACCCCATTGTTCAACACTCTCCCCAGTTTTAGTTAGTTACTTGTGTGGATAATACATCTGACCTCACTAGAGAACAACACTTTCCCCAATATTGTTCTGCTTGGGATGTGAATATTAATTCTGCCCTAACTGCCGAGTCAAAAACGTCCTCAAAATGTTGTTTATCTTGAAGTTGGAATAGTAAATCTGACCCCTAGAGCATAACACTTTCACCAAATACTGCCTAATTTGGAATTGAAAAAGTAAATATGATCGTCGCACACTACCCACTGTCCAACACTGTCTACCCGCCCATAATTTAACACTTTGCCAAGTTTTGTTTTTCTAGTGGAAATATTAAATCTGCATCTCCCCCTCAGAGTCCATCACTTTTGCCCAGTTTGTTATACAAAGAATAAATCTAACCCTAGACTCTACGATACTCACTGATGTTGTTTAGTTTGGAGTAGGATTAGAAAATATTATTCCTCCTGAGTTCAACACCTTCCCCAAGGTTGCTTTGCTTAGTGTGAAGTGGGAATAGTAAATGTGATCCCCCCCTCTCCAGAATCCCACACCTTCCTCAATGTTGATAGTTTGGAGGTGAGCATAGTCGATTCGGACACCGTCTCCCTTCTCCTGCCCTAATTTAAAAATGTCAACATATTATAGTTACTTTGGTCAGTAAGCAATAGTTTAATATATTATCATAAACATCACTATTTATATCATTAGTAACAATGAAATATTTGCTAGGTGACATACAGACCAGTATTTTTACAATTAATTCAAAATCATTTTTTATTTGTAGACTTTTACATATTTCAATAACATTATAACATTTCGATTACGAAACATACAATTTTTATTTAAATAAAATCATTTGTTTTCTATAAATTGCATTTACAGCACAATAGGAAATGTATGCTGTTTAAAGTAAAATTGTGCACTGTATATTTGACAATTTTTGTACAGTATTAAGATGAGTATGTTTTTTTATATCTCATTTATATATCATTTTTTACCCACATCTTTTTTTTCACAAATATGTTTTTGATAGTAATACGTATTTTCAATATATCAGATTCCAATTTCTTTATTATTGTTAATTCAGAATGTTATAGTTTTGAGATTGTTCCCTTTTTCTTTAACATTTGGTATCATTTTGTTTTTTAAATTAATTTTTTTTTTTAAATATATGTACATATTTTTCAGCTAGGATCACATTGCAGCAAAATACTTTATTTAGACAAACAAGTCCATAAAAGTTCCAAATCCAGGAAACAAAGAATTGTACAAACATAAAAGTAAAAATGACTGTTGTGCAAATAAGCAGCATCTCGCAATATGCTATGTTTAAAACTTGATTAAAAAACCCTAGGCCACTGGTTAAAGTCCAATACTGTAAAGTGGTAGCATCGAAAAATATAAAATACAGGAGTGTCCGTTAATGATACAGTGTAGACTATGTAACAAATTGTCTCTTGAGTATTGTGTTTCAGGCACGATAATTAGTAGTTCGTGCTTGAGGTCCATAGTGTGCACATGTGCTTAGCGACCTGCCCTTTTTCCATAATATTTAGGAATTTGCGGTGGGTGCCCCCAGTATTGGGCAGGCCTCACATAGGAACTGGCCGGCTTCTAAAAATAATTTGGCAAACTGGGCAAATTCTTTTGGCATCACTGTGGTGTAGATTAATTTTAGTGCCTGTTTGCATGTTCTTGACCCGCGCTGCAAAAAGATTTGCCTTAGATACTTTCACCTCTATTGTAGCTGGCCTGAGCAGCAGCATACAATATGGGCAGACGTTTCTGAGAGGTATTGGCACAGTCTACATCGCCCATGCCTCTGAGTCAAGCTGTTCCAGTGTGCCCTGTATTCCCATATGGGCATTGTTAAAAGCCTAAGTGCTAGTATATTCTTAAAGGCTCGTTTTCCAAAGGCTGATTTCACATATGGTTGAGAATGTGCGAATATGTGTGATGCTGAGAACCCCTCTGCTCCTCTAATGTTTCTGATTTGGTTCATATCATGTTCTCTTGAAGCCATCATGCCCAGTTCCTTTAGGTTTTTCTTTAGTTGTGCTGAGATAATTGGGGGGTCAGTTGAGTTTTCTGAGTCCATATTTAATGTTCTCACCGAGCCAAGGTACTTCGCCCATTTGCTTTTTTTATCCAGAAATATTGTAGTTAGTGCTCCTCGCAGGGTTCCAGTCTTGCCCTGGTCACAAGGTGATGGAATTTGATTATATCTTTTTTGCGCTCAATGTCCACACTCACCAGGTTAAACTCAAGATGAATTAGAGTGTGTTGTGTGTTTTTTTGAATGCCAAATATTGTTCTGTATGTAGCTATATGACTCGTTGTATTACCTCTGCTGAGTGGCTGTTTAGTTTATGGTATAGTTTGGATAGGATATCCGTGATTTTGGCTGCTTTTCCTGCTGACTAAGTTTCCTGCAATGTGGGTTTTCTAGTGTCTGCCAGACAGACTCCGAAGTTTGCATTTGTTAGTGGTGCCTATTTTCAAGGGGCCGAGTTAACATCCAAGTTGGTATTTTTTGGTTCTACGCCGGAATATCAGGATTTTAGTTTTCTTGGAGTTCACCTACAGAGCATTCTGTGCGTTGTATATGTGAAGTATGTCCAAGGCCCGCCTCAGCCCAATGAGGGTTTGATCTAATAATACCAAATCGTCTGCATATTGTATTATTGGTAATTAAATCTGGCCCAATTTTGGTGGGAAGGTTTTTCCTTTCAGTAGTTTCTCACCTAGATCTGCTGTATATAAATGTAACAATTTGGGGGTGATGACACAACCCTGTTTAAGCCCTTTGTTGGTTAAGATCCTTGCCGTGGGACTGTGTTATCTTGGTTCTCACTCAAGTGTTGGTGTATAGTGCTGTTATTGCCACAGAAAGATGTCTTGGTATGCCCCATCCTGCCAGTTTTTTCCAGAGGATGTTGCAATCAATGCCATCAAACACGGCGCTGTAGTCTACGAAACAGGCATATAATGTTGGTGTATTCAATTCACAGGCCTTGGAGCCCAGGTATGAGAGAGTGCTGACGTTATCCGTTGTGGCCTAAACCCCGTCTGATAAGTTGGAATGATTTTATTCTCATTGATACAACATTCTAGTAGTAGCACTTTTGCAGTGACTTTGCCATTGAATTCCATTAGGGCTATTAGCCTGTAGCTCTCTGGTCGGGTAGGATCACATTGTACAATTTGTTTTATTTTCATTGAGACACTACCCGTTTTGTCTCTCTTTTTTTAAGTTAAAGGAGATTGGCATAAAGGTTGTAAGTGGGATTGTGTCTCTCAAAATAAAGTAAGGCTCATTTTAAGTTTATCTTTATCATTATTTAGAGTTTTGGGGAGCATTACTATATATTTTGTTATGTTTAGGAAAGTGTTTTGGTGTTAGATCAGTGTTAGTATTAGTAAAGTATATTATGTCCTTTAATGTTGTTATATATTTAAGCTTAAGGTGATAGTATGTCATAATTGTTTTTTAATCATACTATGTTTGTGGATTGGAGTGGGAATGTCTTTTTCATGTATAGGCTACAGAATAGATAAAGATGTCCTACAAAATAAAAAATTGAACTTGTGTTCCCATTTTTTATTTTGTTTACAATGAGTTATTTTAGATTATTTTTTATATTTCAACTGTTAAAATATTTCATTTTACTTTTCATTTTTACTATAAAACATTTTGTTTACAAAGCAATTAGCTTCTGAGGGTTTTAAGGGCTATTTCCGTTATATAGATTACATTTTTTACTTGGAAGCATCATATGTTTTTTTAAAAATAAATTTGAATGTTGACATATTTTTTTATCTATTTATTTGTATTAATGGAATTTGAAGAGGATTTTTGAAGGTGTCTTGCTGCTCAAAACTGTAAGTATTATTTTAGACTTTTTGTGGGAGAGGATTTTTCTAATATGTTGCTTGAATAATTAAAAAATGCATTCTGATGTCTATTGTATAGCGGTATTATTAATTGAGTTTAGGTAGTGTTGTTTCTAACGTATATATTTGCTATGTGTTTGATATTTTTATATATTGTGCCTTGATTTATGATTGTTTTAAGTATAGGTATACAGGCCCATTCAGATTTTTTGGTTAAAAGATTTCCTTCATTAAGTTAAACTGTTTGATTTTCTAATACTTGGTGAATTTGTTTTTTATTTATATATTTAATAAATATTAAATACAATAATTTCTTTGTCATTTATTTGTTGTAATAATATATTTTTTAATGAATTTTACCTTGGTTTGCTAGGTGATTTTATTAAAAGTATAGTCTATGCTATAAAGTCTAGGCAGTCTATGGATGCCTTTCCTGTGTAAAGTGTTACTTTTTGCATAATTTCTTGCATTAATTATGTTTTATTTTTACAGATTTTGTATGGGGCAGGGATTGTTGAATTCTTAGCTCTTGGTAAAGGTGCTATTTTTGAATATTTTCAGATAATCTCGTGCAGCGTTATGTGATGTCAAACTATTGTTGCTTGGAATGAATCGAGCCAGCTTCAGCTGTGTTGTTTGTTTTTGATTCTTTGTTTGGGGTACAGTCTTATACATCACACCACTCTATGGGGAACCTTACTTGGCAACTGTCTCCCAAGTAGTGCATGTGCCCAACCCAGGTGTCCTTGTAGTAGTCAAGGATTGAGGTCAACTTTTTGTTTATTATCTATGCAGAATATGGATTCTATTAATAAGTCTTAGTATCTGGCCATTTTATTAGGTGGTATTGGGGCTCAAAAAAGATTAATTGTTAGTTGGAATTGAAATGTGCTGTTCTTGATTACTCTGGCAGAGATTTACAAATAAATAGTGCAGGGCAGCAAGTGAATTTGATGCGCAATGTTGCGTGAATTGGAGAGAGATGAACATCACCATACCCACAAAGAAGTGGAACCTTCCTGTTCTCGCCCAGCATTGGCACACTTTAAGCTGCCATGCAACAATGCATCATAGTGCCAGCTCTCTGCATTGTGGCCAGAGTCATTTTTTGTGCAGAAAGGGTTCCCTTCCTACACAAAAACTATGCTGAAAGGCAATTTTCCCTTTGTAGGTGTGCTGCGGAATGCAGCACAGATGCAAAGTGTAAAAACGGGGACAAAGGAAAATATTTCTCCTTGTTTTGTCCAAATCCATGTCTACAAGTCTTTGTAGATATGATTTAAGTAAAAAACTAAGGGTGGATGCATGGGAACACCATTGCTTACTTTTGGGCTACAATCCAATGTAAATCGATATTTGAATTGGACTGTAAATATCAATTGAATACTGCATCAAGTCTGCATTAAAAAGTGATGCAGGGTGTTTATAAATCTGGGGCTCAATCCTCGGGGTAGATTTTTTTAAGATGGTGCCAGATGGCTCAGCTGAAGTGGAAATCCCAGCCCTGTATCTGGATGTGTTCTATTGTGTATCACAGCAAACTCAAATTCTAACACTGTTTTATTTGTTGAATAGTCATTCTTTTTTATTTTAATAATATAATATTCCAGTGTCAGCTCTGTTCTGATTGCTTGTTCATAATAAATTATAAGGGGTATGTTCTTATGTAATTGCCCATAGATGGTGTGGAGCTGGTAACATAGAGGTAGGCATATATGTTAAATGGTCCAACAATGAGCCTTCTAGGGCATTGTGTTAGTGTCTGTATATTTTTGGCAGTAGCAATTATGATCAATCTTGTTTTTATTTTCGAGGCTATCAGATCAAATGAATTCTTCTTCAGTGTGGGCTACAGTAAAATGCCGGATGTCTATTTCTAGAAATATCTTTGGTGCTGGGTTAGCTAGTCTTTCATTTCATTATCTAGATATCTGATCTGAGGCTTTCCTTTCTGTGATTCTGTGAAACTAGCTTCACTGGACTTACTGACTTCTGTATTTAATTTAAAATATAAAAGGAATATTTAATACATTGTTCATGTGTTGCATTAATTAATTTGTATTACATATTTTATACATTGTTTTTCGTTGTTACACTTTTAAGTTGTTTTCTTTTTCATGTTGGTTTCTTAAGAGGCCTTCAGTTTGTTTACTTTGGCTTTTTTCAATATTAGTTTCTTTGTTTTTGGACTTCAGTAGGGAGACAAAAATACAAAAAAGTCATTTCTAGAGTGCTTTGAAGTCCTGCACTGGGGGAGCAATAGGCTCCTCTTTACATATGCCAGCTCAAACCGGTTCAGGGGCTACCTGCCCCTGCTCTGGTGCAAAATTGGACAAAGGGAAGTGGGTGTAACCACCCCCTACCCTGACCCTCCCAGAGGAGTGGTCATAGAGCTAGTCCCTCCACTATCTTCACTATAAGATAGCAAACTTTGCCATTGCAAATCAGATAACCCTGGATGACGCTCTACAAAGAAGAATCCTGGCCCTTCGACGTTCCACTACCTTTGGAAGACAGAAGAATCTCCCTTGGAGTCAAGGAGTGACTCCCCTGCTTGGCAGGCACCAAAAACCTTAATCAATGGTCGCAAACTTTCCCACTCCCGCTGGAGTTCGAAGTCCCTGCAGCCCCAGAAGTAGATTTCCTGACTTCTCGACAGCCATTGTGAGTCCTCAGCAAAGCTGTGGTGAGTGGACCCCACGAGTGATGAGGAACAGCAATACCCAGGGACCGTGCACTATTGTTGAGTGCAACCATTTCACGACATTCTACGAACTTATGCTTTGGACCATTTGTGGCCCAAGCATCCAGCAAGTTTCGCAGTGAAAATCCGAGGCCTACCTCGTCCCGAGTGACCGTGGGCTCCGGTGAAGCATTTCCTGAAGAGGTGTCTTTGCATTCCCTTGCCTGTTGGCTTGTGGGTCCCCCGAAGACTTTCTTATCAACTCGAAGGGCTCCCCTAGTTTCCCCAGGCCTGCCCTCACTTACCCTTGCTGGGTGAGTCCCTCAGACCTTGCTGGTCTGCACCTTTGACTTTCTTCACTCTACACAAGACTTGCAGTTGCCAAGGCTTGTTGGCTCCAATCGGGTTGCCGACACTGCCATCAGCTGCAGACATTGTGGGACACTCTGAATCGAGCTGCTGGTCATCATCAAACTCTCTTGGACCTCGTGAGCGAAGAGTCAAAACACCATTGATGACCTGAAATCACCCGACATCTGTGGTCATCCATCTTCCTGGCCACTGGTCACTGGCAAGTGACTTTGAACACTGTCCCCTCAATTTTCAGGTCTTCAGCATCTTGAATCCACCCGTGGATTCCACCGGACACTTCCTCAGTCGACGCAAGCAGCAAGTCTTCTTTGGTCTCCATAGAAAACAGCGACGCGGTCCGACACCAAAAGACACCTATGCACCCGGCTTCCCTGGGTGAAGTAACTCGTGCACTCCGGTGCCCTAGTGTGTGTTGGCCCTCAAATTAAACCTTGTAAGTGGCTTGCTGGTAGACTTCCTCAAAGTACCCTAAAACTTTAAAAATCAAACCGCGACTTGCTCCGTTATAATCAATAGGGAACCCGCGGCTGTGTTCACACACTGCACGCGTCTCCTGTGGGCCTACTACTTACCTGCTTTCACTGCAGTGGTGGAGCCACAGCGATTCTTCAGGCCCTAGGCCTTGTCATATTGCAAGTCGACCTTCTTATACCATTTTTTAGTATATGGTCTGGTATGCCCCTAGGGCTCCAGCCATATTTGTTCTTAACTTATTGAGAAACATTGAATTTTGAATGTGTACCTAGCTTCTAATCTCATAAAGAGATTAGTAGAGTGTGTCTAGAAATAAATACATATATATTTGATATATATACCAGTGTAGTGTCCTTTCATTTGGTAATTAAAGAGATTATAAGGTAAAACAAGCTGCTTTACATTCCTCTGAGACTTAGCCTGAAGGCTGCTCTCCACAGCTACCAAAAGGATAGCTTTCTTTAAAAAGGTTGTCTTAAACCTATCTACCATAAGAGTCGAACTGGACTGGTGCAAGGTGGCCACTATAACTAGTGACCAGCATATGCCAGGCCAACTTCTCACAGTGGCCCGCCGACCTATAGTCGTCCGGTTCCCGCACTGAGAAGGTGTCTGTTGGAGGTAACTCCGACCAATATCGTAATAAGGCCCACTGTTATTTATTGCTTGATTATCAGTTTTTCTTTTGAATGTCATTGTTCATTTTACATTTTTGGGCATTTTCCTTCCAGGAAAAATGGCAATTAATGTGTATGGAATTATTTTAAGAACCATTTAACATGTTGGCGGTTTATATAGCTATAAGTGCATTTATTTTAATATTTTATTACTTTTGTCATTTCTCAATTCAAAGTCAATATTGTGGTTCTTGATTTTTTATAATCAATATTTTTATACCACAATGCTTTTGTTTTACAGGTCCATCAAATTTCTGTCCTTTGTATCAAAGATGATTCTTTGCTCCAACTGGAGAAAAAACGTGACTTTCCAATAACAAGAGAACAAAGAAATGAATGATTTCCAAATGTGGCATGTAATACCTATCTTTAACAGCTCCGCAATATTTCTATTTTGCCTTTCAATGATTTTGAGACCACTGCAGTTATTGAAATACCTAATTTCAGTTAAAAGCTGAGAATAATGGCACTTTGCCAGAGCATTGATATTATTTTATAGCAATTAAGGTTGGACATAGACCTTCAAATTAGGAGTGAATGTTCATCCTTTTACCTTTATTTGCATATACTTTCAGTTAGTTCCTTGATCTTTTGGTGGAATACTAAGCCTAAAACGCTAGTTTTTTGTTTTTTTTCAAATTTTCTGAATCTTTTTTTAAGGTTTTCAGCCAGTGAGCAAACAATATTGTTTTTAGCAGACTTCCATACAACTGTGTATTGTTCCAACACTTGGTAGAGGCAGCAAAATCATTCTATCCTTCTATATTCATTTTAAGTTTAGATTCCACCCAGTGATCTTCTAATCCTATCCTACATTTCTTTTAATTAAACACTATGATTATTTAATCATATTTAGGTCTGGCCACAGACTTTACTAGTACTGCTGGACTTTTGTCTCCAATTCTTTAAAATATAGAGATATATAAAGTTGGCTTTAGAACCACCCAGTGGAGAATTCCTCCCTTACTTCTTGCTATTGGTTATTTGGTGTATCAAGCCATAGACTTTGGAGTGTTTCCATTGCAAGTCACAAAGTACAGTTTGACATCTAACATGCACTCAATCATCACACATTCAATTCTTTATTTCATACATGTATCCTCTACATGACACATGACATGATTATAATACCCGATCAGTGACTGCTGTTGTCCTAATGTGTTCTCTGAGGATGTGCTGGTGATTGATGTTTTTCCTCTGAGCAAGCATATTTTTTTCACCTGTATCTAAGCATGCCAGTGGAGAATTCATTGTTGGAGTCTATCTATGGAGTGAATGCATGGCCATTGATTCATACCAGGAATTAATAAGCATGAGCAGGAAACAGAAACTGATCACAGTCAACCAGTGGCAATTACGTCTCAAGTTGTAGGAGTTCACCTATGAACTGCTTGTATTGCCACAGATTCATGCTTATTGTAAATGAGCATTAAAAGGAGATATACACTGATTGCAAAAAGAATATACTAGAAGAAACATGCACAACAAACAGACTAAGATTATGGGCTACTCAGCACCAATGAGTAAGGTGTTCTGTGAGCATATACAGGGGATTTGCACATCGACACTGAGCATGTAGTAACACGTTTTTTATGCTACTCCTGCTCTCATCATGTTGTGTTCTCCTAGTTTGTCTTGATCCAAGCTGCCTAAATTGCATTTTTTGAGTTAGGACTATGATTAGACTTAAAATTATGCTTTCGATAGCAGGTGTTTCTATTGTGACTAATCTACTGGTGCTTTTACTTCTCTCTTTAACATAGTAAATAGCTTAAAAGGTAATAGCAAATTTTGACATCAGAGAAAATGCACCAATCAGTGCCTCCAGTAGTATGAGTCTGCCTCTGCGTGCTTTCATTGACATTGATTCATGCCAGGAAGTGCATGAACAAGAAAAGGGGACAGTGTGATCACAAAAGTTATGGAAAGAACATACCTACAAAATAGACACAAAATAATGAGGAATTGCTCAGAGACTTCTCATGTCCTAAAGTCTTCCATAGATGCTTTGAGACAGAGGACCACGTATGATTTCTGTGTATGTGTGAATGAATGAGTATGAATTTGGTTGGGAGTACAATGGGTTCTAGTATGAGTGTTGTGCCTGGGTTTTCTTGATCGCATCGTATATTATAGAATATTTATTAAATGTATATGAAATCATGTCTTTTGTACCTTGAGAACTGTTATAATAAATTTGATATAACTGTTTCAATAAATATGGTCTCAGGTCGTTAGTGCCCTTCAGTATGTTTTGCCTTCTTGGCCTCTATCACACTGTACTTCCTCTGTGGGGAGATGTGACATTGTTGTTTTGTACTCTATCCTTGACGTACATCTTTTTTTAAAAAACTCCTTTCAGGCCGTGGGTTTTTCATGTTGATTACGTGATAAAGTCTTCCCTCAGCATGCTCTGGTGATTATTATCTCTCCTTTGAGCACATATTTATTCCTTTCCAACTTTCAGGCATTTCATTGGTGGATAAGTGGTATGAGTTTGTAATGGAGTGCTTTCATTATCAGTGATCCATGCCCTGGAATGAATTTGCATAAATAGGAGATCAAAAATGATCAAAGTGAACATGGGGATTTAGGGCTTCATTTCGATGTCAGGTGGAATTCCTTCCGCCCGACACCGACTCGGTCCTGGAACCGACCAACACCCGGTCGGTGGTTCCGACTTGCCCAGTACAATGTGACCGAAAACTGACCGATAGAATTGCACTTTTCTCAATGAGAGCTCGTGTTACGGCTGGAAACTGGCCGTAACACAAGCTCATATTGAGAAAAGGGAGGTGCAGTTCATCCCTGCACCCTGTGGCTGGCACCTTGAGGTGCCTGCCATGGGGTGCAGGGATCAACAGGAGGGCACCATAGGGGCCCCCTTCGCCTCCAACCGGAGGCCATGCACTGTGTCAGAAAGGCCGGCACGGAAAGGCTGCCAAAACCCGACATTGTAATGTCAAGGGCGGAAATGGCCGCCCTTTAGAGGACAGGCCTGAGCCCTTCGAAAGCAAGTCGTAATGTCTGGAAGGTTTATTTTATCACCACCTCCTTTGTAATGAGGCGTTCGTAAAGTAAACCGACAGGCCCATTGCAATACGGCCGTAAAGGCTCTGACCGAGGGTCGGAGCCTTTTACGGCCGCATCGTAATTGGCCACTTAGTGTCTCAAGTTGTGTTAGTCCCCATATGCAATGTTTTCACTGCCACCTATTCATGAATGGTGTGAATCAACATGAAAAGAAGATAGAGAGTGAGTACAAAAGTATAATTCAAGAAAGAACCTACCTGCATAGTCATATTATAATGATTAGAAAAAGGTCAGCGGCTGTTCATGTCTTAAGTATTGTATGACACTATATTGAGAAAAACAATATGGATAGACAAAAATATATCCACAAAATGTCAAAAACATAAATATTGCATCACTATACTTAAATAGTAAAGACAAAAATAGTCCTAACAAAAATATCACAAAAATATCTAAAATACAACACAATTGTTAACAAAAATAAAGTATTAGCTAACTTTGCCTACAGATTAGCATAGTAACAATCTTGAAATCATACTATCAAACACCAGAACATTTACATTATTCTAAATAAAACGCAGAACATTATAGCCAATTTTTAAACACATTTGAAATATGACCTTAATTGGGCATGGAAACCACTGTGGCGCATGAGTGAGCTCCACGGGACACAGCAAGTGAGCCGGCCCTAGGTGTAGGGGTCCCCAAGGCCAATAAAGGCTCAGGGAAGTGAGCTGCATGGCCCCCCTTCCTTTAAAAAAAAAAAAAGATAGCGACCCTGGGGGATGTGCCCCCCAGGGCCTTTTTAATACTCGGGAGAGGGGCTGCAGGCTCCCCCTCCCCTTATAATCGCATTTCTCCTCCAGGGTGTGCTCCCCTAGTACTGTGATCGCTCGGGGAGGGGGCCTCATGCCCCCTCTGCTTTTTAAATGCAGCCCTGGAGTGGGCACCCAAATTCCTGTAATTGCTTGGAGAGGAGGGGTCTGTGCCCCCACCCCTTAATTGATTCAACTGGACCCGGGCCAGCATTATTTTTTATCCTGCAGGAATCCTGCTGGATCACAGTGGAAACTGCAGATTTATTTTTTAATTTGGCCTGGGTAATCCCTTTGTGCCCTCCCTTTGTTGGGGCCTAGGAGGCAAGATATCCCTACCCTAACCCCTAATTGTTTTTTTTCATTCACTACTTCACAATATGGATAAGTCCCTCAGTCCTCAATTGGCTGCCAGCAACATTTTTCTGATGTTAGTGGCAGCCAATCAGAGCACTCACTCCCATGTGAGTCTGACTCCCATGGGAGCATACTGGCCCAAGGGAAAAAAACTTCCTGGGCCAATCATAATGCTCCATTTTTAAACTGGCACTCCAGCGAGAGTCTCTCGAGCCTCCTGTGGACCCAAACATCCAGATATGCAAATATTTGTTACCCTTACTTTCTAAATAACTACTGAATGGATTTGCACCAAATTACAAAAACCATCATCTGTGGATCAAGATCTAGCTTCCTGCCAAATGTGGTGTAATTTGTTCAGCGGTTTTTGCTGTAACCCTTGTTAAAGAGGTCTATGGAAAATGCTTGAGGATTTTGGGTTTTGGGACACTCATTTTTCTCAGCACCCGCTTTATGGATCACCCCGAAATTTTCCATGCACAAATTACTCACAAAGTAGCAACTTTTGGAAAATTTTGTAGCGATTTGTTAAATGGAGCCAACGTTATTAGCAACACAAAAAACACTTTTCCTATGAAACAGCTAACCTAATTATAACTACCTATTGGCGAACTCCACTAGGTAATATAAATCACAATACTGATACACATGTATAACCATCTTTTCTGCTTTTTGTAACATGCTATGAATTGAAAAAAAGTAAGTAATGAAATGAATTATTTTTGTGAAAATTGCAGTACAACATGTTTAAAAACATTGTAAAGCTACAAACAAAAATGCATGTGCACAACAATTATCTCATATTTTAAATTCTTACTATTGGTCAGCAAATAGTGTTCTACTTTTCAAAAACAAAAGAGGTTTGTTGCTAATCACCACAGTGTTTCTGGATCCCTGTTTAGGTACTGTTTGTAACCAAAAAGCATTGCCACTACTTCAACTATGTATTGGGTAGGGTTCTGCGAGGCTCCAAAACCTGTCTTTCACATTCAAGCGTTGGTGCATTGAACTAAGTTCACTTGTGTGATCCATGGATGAGAAAACAAACCTTGTATAATGGAGCCAGACACCGTTTTTGCAAAATCATAAAAACACAACCTGGAGAAAAAAATTAAAACAGGGAGCAGTTTAGGAGAGTGTGAACATAGGAGCACTGGGAGCAAATATTGATTACGGGAGGGCCCAAAATTGAAAATGTTTAGAGGTGCAGAGAGAGCAGTATAAGTAAGGAGGTAAGAAAGCAAAAAGAGAGCAGTGGGGCACATGAATAGATAGCTAAAAGAACAAAATATTCCTCAAACCAGCAGGGAATGGATGCAAGTCATCCAATCAGAGCAATCTGACATCAAGATGCCCAGGGTGTGACAAACACAAGATTAAGAAGGAAAGACATGGAATAAAGTGCAGGCGCCTGAGACAGAAGACAAGGCCATCAAGCCATGAGTAAGAGACTGCCTTAGGCCCATTCTAAGCTCCCTCTGAATTATTACTGGAATCTGATGATGCCCAATGAGCCATTACCAGACTCTGGGAACACTAGCCTAAACATTTGAAGAAGATGTCAGCTGCTAATTATTACACATAAAATACAGAGACAAACATTAATCAAACAAATAAACAAATGATGAACTATTTTATTTAATTTTCAAACAAATATTTTAAAAAGCAATATAATTTCAATAGGAAGGACGGAGCTTTTGTAAAGTCAATTGAGGCCATTTGTCATCCATACTATATTTGTTTGATGCACTTGTACTACTCCCCACAAATACATTTGAGGATACTAACTTAATTTTTAGACTCCTACTTCAAAATCCTTCAAATTTACAGAACCCTTAAAAAATGTAAATGTTGCATCTGTATGTATCTAGAAAGCCTAGTAGGAAGAATGTGCCTGGTGCCGCACCCACCTCTGGTCCACTCGCCTGCCTGTCTCCGCTGGCTCAGCTGCCTTTTCCTTTTCTTTCCTGCCATTTTTAACCACGCCTCCTGAGCTCCACCTCCCCTGGGACAAACTTAATGGTGGCAGTAGTGTGGCCCCATTGAGTAGGCGCCTGGTGCTCTACCTACCTTAGGTCCACTCTCCTCCCCGCCTCTGCTCACTCAGCTGCCTCTTCTTTCCTTTCTTGCTGTTTTTAGCCCTGCCTCCTTTTATTCACCTCCATGCAGCACCTACTTAATGGCGGCAGCTGGGCAATCGTGTAGCAGCCATGCACCGGGGGCATGCCAAAGGCAAGCTCCCCTGTGCCTGTTCATGCCTGGACCATGCCTAGTGCCAGAAACCCTGGTCCCCCCTCCACTCAGACATACTCCTCCGTGGAACTCCATTGCCTGAACAGCGGATGCAGAGATGACCCCTGCCTCTGCACCACACTCCACATTACGGCCAGCCCATTTTCATGCTGAAAATGCCACTTCTCATCTGACCCACACCCCAGCCACACCCGGTCACCAAACCTGCACACCCACCATTCACCACCAACCCCACTCTTATGCATAATACTCAGCACACGCTCCCTCAATATCCACGCCACAGAGGGCTGGGACCTCATTCACACACACTTACCACACCTCGACTTCCTCACGAAAACATGACTCGACCCCTCATCTGCCCCAGATATCACCGATGCCATCCCTGCAAACTACAAGATCTTGCACCCAGGACAGAGCTTCAAAGCCTGGAGGAGGCATCACAATAATTCACAAAGACAAAACAAAGTGCACCTCAACTAATGACCCAGATACTACCTTCATAGAGCACATCCACTTCAAGATCAAGACAAGAGGGCAAGTCCACCTCCAAGGGAATCCTCACCTACCAGCCACCGGTTTCCGATGGAATTTGAGCAACCTCATTACCAACCTCATCACCCCTGCCTCCCTCAGGCACAGGAACTTTTGCCTCCTCAGTGACTGCACCTTCTATATGGACGACACCACTGGCACGAACACCACCAACATTTTAGACAGCCTCCTCAACATCAACCTAACACAACTTGTGACAGGCCCCATGCACACAGCTGGCCACACACTGGACCCTATCTTCTCCAACACCACCACAGCCAAGGTCAGCCACACCCTCCCACTCACTTGGACGGACAACTTCTGCATTGATTTCAACAGGCTAAAGAACTCTTCAAAATAATCAAAGAATTCCCAGAGAAGGCCCGGTTGTATTTTTTTTTTTGCAAGCATGCTGGTTGGAGCAAGAGGTCTTTAGCGGACCAGGAGTTTCTGGTTCCTCCGGAAACCACGGGTTTTTGGGCCAGAAATACAGGGGAATTTGAGTATAGAGCCTTGTGAGTGCTACAGGCCAGTTTGAGTTGCATTCTGGCCTCATAAGGAAGCCTTTCAGGTGTGGTGAGATGTGGTCGAATTTCCTTGAATCTGTTAGTAGTCTGGCGGCTGCGTTGAGGCAGGTTTTTAATGTGGCCAGGGAAATCTTGGGTAAACCCGAGAGGGTAGAGCATCCATATTCCAGTCTAGAGATGACTAGTGCCTGGACAGCCATTTTTAGGTCCGGGGTGTCAAGGAAGGGTTTCAGTTTTCTTAGGTAGTTCAGGTGAAATCTGGCTGATTTGGCCATTGAGTTGATGTGGTCACGTATGTTCAAACTTCAGTCTAGGGCAATTCAAAGGAATTTGGCGGAGTCCACTATGGTCGGTGGGCAGTTCAGAGCTGTGATCGCCTTAATCCATTCCTGAATGTCAGGGTTGGTTGTGGGTGGGGAGATTAGGTGAAATTCTGATTTTTTTGCGTTGAGTTTGAGCTGGTTAGTGGTGAGCAAATGGACAGTAAATTTCAAGGTCTCATTCAAGGAAAGAATCTCCTCAGATGAAGAGATTTTGATGTAGATCTGGGTGTCGTCGGCATACATGTGGTAGGAGATATTTGTGTTGTCTAGTACTTCAGCTAGCAGTTCAAGGTAAAGATTGAAGAGGGTCCAATCCAGGACAGTGCCATCCAGACCCATCCTGAGTTTGAGGCGTTCAAGGAGTTTTTCGTGGTTGACCGTATCGAAAGCCGAGGATAGATCTAGAAGGATTAGGAGACAGGTTTTGTCTTGATCAAGGGCTTGGAGGGCATCATCCACAATGTGGAGAAGGATGGTTTCAGTGCTATGTCCCGGCCTGAAACCGGATTGGAAGTCGTCTAGTAGGTGGAAGTTGGTGATGTTTTAGCTCAACTGCTATTGCACACATTTCTCTAGAACTTTAGCTAGAAGTGGGATATTAGATATAGGTCTAAAGTTGTCAGGGGAAGCGGGATCCAGCGTAGGTTTTTTTAAGATGGGGAGGACTTGGCTGGCTTTCAGAGAGTCAGGTATCGACCCCTGTAGAAGGGAGGCGTTGATTATTGTAGTCCAACTAGGAATGATAGATTGAGAGGCGGCGGCTAAGCAGTTAGAGGGGAGTGGGTCATTAAAGTGGTTGTTTGGGTTTAGGGAGGAAAGAATTTTCGAAATGGAGTGTTCATCATAAACTTTGAAATTGGGCCAGTGCGCTTAGGTTTTGGGTGAAGTCTGGGGGGGTAGCGAGAAGAGCGGAGACAGATCCGGAAGGGGTTGGCGGCTGGTGGCGGATCTAAGGTCGTTTCCTAGGACAGTGATTTTTTCAGAGAAAAAGGAGAATTCCTCGCCTGATATTAGAGATTTAGGGGTTTCTTTAGAAGTTTTAGCCAGTTTGTTGGATTGGTGTTTGACCGTTTCGAATAGCTTGCAAGGTCTGTTCTTAGCGTTCCCCAGTTCGGATCTGAAGAATTATTTTTTTGAGTTGAGGATGTTCCTGTTATAGGTGTTTCTGGACTGGTTTTAGATGTGCAGCTGAGGGGTGCTGTCTCCAAATTCTTTCTGCCTGCCGGAGGGCTCTCATCTCGTCGTTGAGGGCTCCGTTGAACCAGGAGTTTCTGTCTTTGATTTGGGTTCTTTTTAGTTTTAGCGGAGCAAGATCATCAATAATGTTAGATATAGTCGTGGAGTAATGATCGTTGAGGTCATTAACCGTTGTGATATGAGGGGGGAGGTCAGACTTGCAGCGAACACCCAATTCCCTATGATCAAGGTTCTTGGTGTCTCTGACCGAACGTTTTGGAATCACAGGTTGCCGTGCCAAAGTCTTATGGGTGCCAGGTAGTGGGAAAGTGATAGCGTGGTGCTCAGACCAATCGCATGGGTCTATATTGATAACCTTGACCATTGACTCCTTAGCGATGATCCAGTCTAGAGTGGCGCCTTTCGAGTGTATTGGGAGTGAGCAGGCTTGGGTAAGGGCTTGGTCGGCCAAGAGGTCTTTGATGGCATTGACCTGAGGGTCCTTGAGGTTGTTCCAATGAAGATTCAAATCACCAAAGAAAATGTCTTTAGAATTGGGGGAAACCTTGGCTGTGATGATTTCCATGAGGTGGTCGGTGAAGGTGTCGTTCATGCCTGGGGTGGTGGTAAAAGATGTGCATTCTACACAGTTGGGTGGCGTTGCTGCATATGGAAAGTGCAAGGTATTCGCAGGAGTCAGTGGATTTTGCCAGAAGTTCAGTGACTGGGAGGTTAGAGTGGTAGATGCAGGCAATGCCTCCCCCTTTTTTATTAGATTTCCTATCCTATTGTGATGTTGTAGTTGGGATGGACTAGGAGGTCTAGGCAGGGAGATGAGGATTCATTAAACCATGATTCGGTCAGGATTGCTAGGTCGAGATTTTGTCTCAGGATGAGATCGCGATACCCTCTTCAACATTTATCTGCCACCCCTTGTGAAGATTACCTGCTCCCATGGACTCAGCATCATTTCATACACCAATGAAGCACAACTCATGTCCGTCTCTGAAGATCCCAACAACACCAAAAACAACTTCAAAAGTTGCATGACACAAGTCACCACATGGATGTGCACCAACTGTCTGAAACTCAATGCAGAGAATAGAGAAATCCTGCTTTTCAGACCCAGCAACACCCCCTGGGATGGCACCTAGTGGCCCACTGAATTGAGGCTCACCCAACACCCACTTAATGAGCACGAAACACGGGCATCATACTGAACCCCGAAATCTTCATGAGACCCCAAATTCAATGCCGTCACATCCACCTGCTTCAACATCATCTGCGTGCTCAGAAATATCTTCAAATGGCTCCACCTGGACACCATAAAGACCATCACCCAGGCTCTTTTCACACATAGGTTAGACTATAGCAATGCCCTCTACTATGGAATACCTGTCCACTTTACACATAAGCTTCAAACCATCCAGAATGCTGACGTAAGACTGGATCTCAGCCTACCCCGCTGCACTCACATCATGCCTAACCTCTGAGAACAACAGTGGCTCTCCGTCCAGAAACGCTGCCATTTCAAGTTACTCACCTTCGCCTACAAAGCACTGCATCAGTAGGGACTTGCCTACCTCAACCACCAACTGCACTTCCACCATCCAGACTGATTTACCTCGCTATCACTCGAGCACATGCCCAGCATTCACTGAAGTAGGACAGGGTACTGATCTCTCTCCTACCTAGCAGCAAAGACCTGGAATGCCCTCCCCCAGGACTTCAGAGCATTCACCACGCTCACAACATTCTGCAAGACCTGACTCTTCGACTGATGCCCCTGACCTCCCACACCTACTGGATAGGCTTACATTTGATTACTTCACACTCTACAAATACTTTTACATCACATTATTCTGTTGATGTTATTTGATTTTCTTAGGAGTTGCAGACAACTGAGTAGACTTTGCAGACCCCCCAGGGCTGCCCAGACCACAGGCTAAGAACCACTGATGTAGTGTATTAGAAAAAGTAGCTCTGTGACAGACAGTTAAAGATGTTTGTAGCAAGACATAAAAACAGATGCTTCATATGAGTGCATTTCCGCAAAAGAGGCTGAAATTGTTATGGTTTGCTTAAGGTCTGCTCTGAACATACACCAGTGATTAGAGTTGCTCCCTCAGGGCATGTAGTAATAAAATCCTGCTGCTTTGCAGGCTCTAATTGTGAGGTCAACTACTATTTGGGTCTGAGGAAAGTTGGTCAGGTCACATATTTTGAACATATGCTGATGTTTAGTACCTCTCCCACAACCATGTGGTAATGAACTACGCCTACTGTATATGCTTTTTTGGTCTATTTACAGGATGGAATAAATGAATATAGTGCTAGAAATGTGGTATCAGAGACCACATCTCAAGTTGTATGAGCCAACTTACTGAGTGCACTCGTTGCCACTGATTCAAGCTAAGAGTAAATGGGCACACACAGGAGACAGCCACTTACCACAAATTGATGCCTCATGAAGTGGATGAATGAATAGTGCATTGCTAAGTAAACACTAGTAGCATGACTGAAAAATAGCCATCTGCCCCCATCATTATTGTAGGCACCCATACACTCATGCATCATCTTGCCCACTCACTCACCCATCCATACAATCATCTATTTATCTTGCACTCTGTCTATGTTCACTCACCCATTCTGTCATCAATGCATTCACATATTCATGTATGCACTCAATCATCATTTCAATCATGCATCTAATCACTCATTGACCTGTTGTCTCATTGCACATTCATACACTCAACAATCCGTACAATCACCCAAACAAAATCCGCAGTCAAGGAAGATGAGCTTCTTTTAAATAAAAGCCAAAGTTGTTGTTTTGCCAATATGTGTTTTGCCAATATGTGTCGACTGTACCAAGTCCAAACAACTTATAACAATTACCAATATTATGAAATATATACCTTTGCCTTATTGTTCGCCCCTTTTTCCTTATTTCCTACTGCTCTGCCTCCTCACTTTCTGCTCCTCTCTTACTTCCCTATGGCACTTAATTAGATGTGTTCCTCTTTTAAACTCTGATGTTTTCCTTCACTACACCATGTTGATACTGCTTTTGGACTGTTGTTGTTATCCCTCTGCCATTTTGGTACCTTTTCGGTCCTCTGTGAGATGTTAGCCCAGCACAACCTGTTATTCTGTTGTACAGTGAGCTGACACCTTCTCAGTTGAGTTGTGCTTTATCAAAACAAGAAATAATTAAATAAATATGTATTTGAAGGGCATGATTGTGCTGTTTGAGAAAAATGCCACAGAGTACATATTTATAGAAGGAGTACTTTCTACAGATATGATTTGAGATCATGTCTAAAGAAAAGCATCATTAGAAAGGGTTTCTTAGATGGTCATTATTAATGAATTATGATGATGGCGATGTTGCTGATGAGCTTTTTAATGGTGATGTTGTGTTCCACTAGGGTCAGGTGATATGACTTTTGTAGATCTATGTAGAATGTACTTCAGTACATAACTGCAGTTCCTGTTTTGACCTCATGAAAGCGGACAGTCATGCCATCCACATCAGTGTGCAATATGTGCAATGTATAATGTGCTACATGTGTTCAGTTCCGGCACCTCTGCTTTTCAAAGTGGTTTATGAGCTGCAGGTTTGTATACTGCAAGTGGTGATAGGTGGAATCTGAAACTGAAGCAGTCCTGAAGAGCCTTATTGGATTCATCGCCAGAGGTCCAGAAGTTCCTTGTTTCACCTTCCATCACTCTGTGCTTGCCACTCTCGGGGATTTAAGGAAGCTGAGTAGGTGAGAATATTGTTCAGGTTGTTTGCATTTGGGAGTCGTCCAACACAATACAGTAGAAAGGAAGGAAGGAACACTACACCATTGTGACCCTACTCTACATGTTATACTGACTTCTATGGTTAAGGATTTTAATGTGATGTGCCATCAGCACATCGGAAGGATTGGCTATAGCAACTTTGTTGGGGGGGGGGGGGCGGAGGGTGGCAACTGGTACAGCTTCTTGGGTTCACCTTGGCATGAGGTAGGTGTGCAGCTGGCATACACTGTATCTACAGTCATACAGCACTACAGGTTTACTCTTGTAGGGGTCTTTTGCTTGTATGCTGAAATGTTGTTTTATAAGTGACTATTACTATATGCTAGTAAGTGGAACAATTCTCTATGCCTTTAACTCATTCAATAATACTCAAGTGGAAGTAGATCTCTCTGGCTGTTTATCTCAAAAGATCAGGATCTGAAAGTCTTGAACAAGGATTTCCTCTGGAATTGCCGTTTTTAGCTTGTATTGGACAGATGTACTGATTAAATTGACACAGTAGCATTATGCAGAAACCTTTTTCATTTTGGTTCTTCAACTTAAGAGTGAGGATAGAAATCATATTGAGGTGATAAACCGGAATTTTCAGCGCCTGTGCCCAAACTATGGCCAAAGACATTGAACTTCCAAACTTTTGGAAGACATAGATTTAGAAATTAACATTGAGCGCCTCATGTTTTCCATTTTGAATAAACACTTTGGCTTAGAACGTTCCCATCAGAAAAAAATGCCTCTTGATACAGCTACAAAACCTGTTTTATAAATATATGCAAGCTGGCCACCTTGTGTATCCCCGCACCTTATGGGGAAAAGGGCTATGGTTCTGTATAAGCCCAGCAGTGGCTGCTACTGAACGGGGGTGGTTGGGTGGGGGAATACATTTTTTTAAAGCACTTACCTTAGTACCACCGGCCGCCGCCTCTTCTCCGTCTCGCTCTCTGCACCAGGAAGCACATAGCCTCCCAAAATCCCCTGGGGAATCACGACACTGCCTTACAGCATCGTTGTGATTGGCCTGAGCGCCGTGGTTGGCCGCTCAGATAGGGTCTGGGAAGCTGGGCATGTTCTTTACCTAGGCTGTAATACAGCCTGGGTACAGAACATGCAAAGTGTGCATGACAGTTTTGCCGGTCCAAGACGGACTTAAGGTGCAGCCACCTCTCCTCCTCCCTGTGATGCGGTTTGCCCAGCCCCGCCTGCCCTAACCTACCCTGGTGAACTTTCAAAGTTGCTGTGGAGGCATAATATTGCACTGAGAGAATGAGCAAAGCAAGCAAATCTTGATTCCTTGAGGGGAGTCATTGGTGGGCCCACCCACAAAATGTTTGTAAAACAGTCCAATAGTGACACATCTGGCCAGGGACAACATTGTACCTAGGGTGGATACCTTAATGCCATGCTTTTCCACCTTATGCAAAGGATTACCACCAGTATGCAATGTTCAACAGTGTCTCTGGTTGGTGTATTTGTACCACCGAGGTCCACAGTAATCCAGGAATTACCATTCATCACCCAATGGTCACCAGCTCCAATGGTAGGTGTCATCACACCATTGATGCAAAAAATAACCCAGGATTCACTATCAATATACCAAGCCAGTGTTTTTGTCAGGGTTGGCAGCATGATGCATGCAGAGGCACTCTTGAACCACCAGACTTACACTTTTACCCAGGTATGTGAAGCATGAAATCATATGTACACACACAGGGGATTTGAGATCTATTTCCACTTACCATCCCGTCTCTTGAGGCAAGGATTCCCCTCAATTTACTTCTTCTGTCTATTTACCTCAGGGCACTGCTGCAGTCCAACTTCTTGGTTTCATTTCCCAAAACATGCCCATTCCTTTGTTGTGCATACAGTGTTATAGACAGCACAGGAGCAGACAGGGCTCTGCACTGCCAGTTGCACTGTAATTGGGATGTCATTAGTGAAGGCTGTTGACAGACAGAGTCCCATTACAGAGGTGCGGGTCTCATTTGCAAGTCCATAGCGTCTCATACAGTGTTCTAAATGCAGCTGATAAATGCAGTATTTATTTTTACTTCTTCTTTCAATCTGAGGGTCTGATGCTGAGCATTACTCTTCCAGGGACATGGCCATCCACAGGGCAACATATGCTGCGGCCCTGTGGTGTCAGACACACACTGCATCACATACGACCATCTTGCCCTACTCAAGCATTGGCAACAAAGCGCGCTATCCTTGCTTGCCAGTAGGATCCACAGAAATCTTGTAGCCGCTGCATCCTCTGCGGTCTATTATTCCTCCCCACTCCACTAAGACTACTTTCCTCCTTCTCTTTTGTTTCTACCTTATCTGTAAATTTGACCTATTATTGACTAAATTGACAAAGGAATCTCTGCACGTGGAAGCTCTTGGGTAAGTCCAACCATCACATGCAAATTTACTTTTGCAGTTCATAAATGCAAATCAGTTTTCTCACATCCATAATTATACTAATGTGGTATGATAATACATGGAGCTAAGGGGCATATCAGCAACAACCGGCGATAATTATCCCTAAGCACACTGTTTTTTTTTTTTTTCTAACTTTTCAAAAACCTTTATTTAAGCACACTTAGCGCTAGGATAATTATCGACGGCTAGCATGGATTTTTATCGCTGAGATAGCGTGCTATTAGCAATGCTTATCTCAAAAGCGATAAAAATCCTAGCGCTAACTGCCTAACGTGAGTTTATCGCTGGAAACCCAGCGATAATCTCACGAAATGTGGCGTTAGCTTGTTGGTAGGGCCCCACAAACTTAGCCATGATATCCACCTTCCATAGGATATCATGGCTAAGTCAGTCCTGAAGCAGGCTTAAGGAAAGTAGCGATAACAGGGGTTATCGCTACCTTTCTTGTCGCTATGCTTCATAGCGTGGGGCTTGATGATAGGAGAAATGTCGCTTAGCGACATTTCTCTTGTCATGTCGGGTCAGGAACGCCCACTTTGCATTAGAGATGCAAAGCTGGGCGTTAAGATTTTGTAAGCTAATGCAAGGTTTCACGCGTTAGCGTGACCTTGCTAATTAGGAGATAAAATTATCGCCGCTTTTCGGCCGAAAATGTCCGCAAAAGCGGCGATATTTTTCTATCGTCGCCTTGTAAATATGCCCCCAAGTTTGCTACAATCGGTTAGCAGGGGCATTCAAGGGCAGGATGCCTGAGAAAGTCAGTGTACATCCACAAAGTTTCGAATTTCTGGGTGATCACAAACTTTATCTTTGTCCATTCCCGCCTTGGAAACGGTAGGAATTTTACTTCTGTCACCTATCTTTCGAGTTTTGTAATGGGAAGAGTTTGATGCGCCGGAAATAGGCGGGGGTGTAGAGGAAGAGAGGTTTACCCACAGGCAGAAACGTTTTCCATTAGAGAAATAAGAAAAATGAAATTGCACTAATGCAGAACAAATTTCACTTGCACCGATGGACATTATGTACTATAATGTATGCGAAAACGGCTTTGAAGAAAAATTGTTAGTCATAAAAGTAACAACGTTCCAGAAGTATATTCGAAGGGGCATATTTACAATAACTGGCGCATCCCTGCATATCAGCAGGGATGCGCCAGTTATTGTGCGCCACAGCTCCGCCACCATGGATGCGCCGCATTTACAATGCGGCGCACCATGGGGCAAAAACAGCAGAGCTGCGTGACGCATCAGTGCCGTAAAAGTGGCGCATTGCTGGAGTTGCGTCGCAAGCGCGACGCAGCTCCTGCAATGCTCTGGGGGGCACTATCTTGTTAATGCTGCGTCAATCCTTATGCCTGCTTCAGGCAGGCGCAGGGTTTTGACACAGCATGGGTCTAAAAGTGACTGAGTGAAATAGATTTCACTCAGCCACTTTTAGGAGGCGTTCCTGCGCCGGTACGCCCCCCCCTGCGAAGGAACGCCTACATGTAGCGCAGGGCTGTACAACGTGACGCATCTTCCAGATGTGTCACGTTGTAAGTACCCCGCACCATGTCGCAGGATTTGCACTGCCGCTGCGTCACAAAAGTGACGCAACGGCGGCGTAAATGAGGCGCAAAGGGCTTGTAAATCTGCCCCAAAATTCTTTGTGAATCAAAGAAATGTGAAAAACTCCCATGAAACAAAGGTGCAACCTATGTATTTATATATTCCTGAATTCCTTTGAAAATAAGCAGTGTCCTTTCATGCTTGGTGATTTGTAACATGATTTCTAAATGTATCTATTATCAAAGCTTGTAAGCGGCGACATCCACCCTTGGGGGCAGATTTATAAGCCCCTTGCGCCACTTTTAACATGGGAAAAGTGATGCAAAAGTGGCGCAAGGGGCTTGTAAATCTGCCCCTTGATGGATTAAACAAAATGGCCACCAAGCCATTCAAAGTTGGAACTAATGGATTATGGGTAATTTTTTGCGTTCTAACATTTTACACAAGATGTCAGTGGAAGATGATTTCAAGATAAACAGGACCAAGTAAGCGAAAAATAAAATAAACGAATAATTTGTGATTATTTTTCGGGTCTGACTTTGGTTTCTGCCTCAGTCACACTTTGAAGCGGGGAATATAACTGCAGTAGTTTAAGCTGGCCCGTTTTCTGCACAAAGTAGTATAATTGTTACATTTAAAAACCATTTTAATTCACAGTGCCTAATGCCTACCTTCTACTATTCATTAAAAAGACATATATGTTCTGTAGGCATCACAATGCAATTTCATTCATAATTGCATGGTAAAAAAAATGCAAATGAGCCACGTCTGCCGAGCTGACGGCTCTGTGGTTTTGACACTTCTTCAAGGGTTGTCTCCAGTTTAAATGAAGGATGCAGGCTGCAATTAGCAGCCTGATGTATTTGACTTACAATGTCCCCGAGGAAACAGCAGAAGAATGACCTTGTCCAATTAATACGTCCTCAATGTATGTCTTTCCTCTGGCGAGCTCTTTCTTTCGGTGGGGTGATTTAATGTGAAGTCTGCCGGTGGGAGGTCATTTTCATGTTGAGATCTGGGCTATAAACTACCATCCCGCAGGGGTTCCATTCTCACAAACATGGCCATGTGTCTGAAGATGCTGAAGTCCCACTAGCTTTGGCCATCATTCACTGTCATTCAGTCGCTTCTCGCTTTGCCCCAGTCCCTTCTTTTGTTTCTCCTACTCCTTGATCAGCTTTAAGCTGCAAAAGTTCTAGAGGTAATGACATTCCAGCGTGTAGAAGGAGGAATTATTTACCTGACAATTGTGGACTTTATCATTTCACGAGGAGGGGAGGCATAATCTTTGCTCGAGTTTGACCAGAATACTTGACCAAGAGTCCAGGTTCCAGATCCCAGGTTTCATTGCATGCTAACCCCAGAGAAAAGAGTAAACTGCACTTTTCCTGTTGAGTTTTTCAAGACTTCCAGCCAATGAAATGTATTTAAAGCTGACCCGATGCTCCATTTGACATCTTATTTACTACCACAAGTCTCCCTCTGGACAACAGTCCAAACAAGTCTCATAGTGGACAACAGCCGAAACACGTTTATCAGTAATCAACAGCCAAATCGTCTAAACCGGAAGAACAGTCCAATCAGTGATCATTAAACAATTTGCACGCGCTAGACCTATACACACAGTTATTTGCATATGTTAGTTTTACATGTGTCAATAGTTGTTTTGTAAACTAATTTTATAGTTAGCTCTGCACTTATTAAAAACGTTTAGGGCCTGACGTTTATAAGTTTTTACCCATGCTGTCTCCCCCTGTCTGCTTTGTTTATCCTTGTGCCTATGCTCCGCTTAATCTCCCTCCCCATCGTCCTTTTACCTTACCCCCTTACCCTTCAACGCGCCATGAACCAACGGATGTAACTTGTAATTGATGTACTGTTCTGTAACAATGTTGTAACTTGTAACCTATGTAACTCTCCTCTTGTAAAGCGCTCTGATACCTCCGGGTCTAGCCAGCGCTATATAAAACTCAAGTAATAAAAATAAATAAAATGTCTCTGAGGACACAAGGAAGGGTGTTTTTTGGAAGGATGTATGATGTGTGTGTGTGTGTGTGTGTGCGCGCGCGTGCCTGCATGTGTCTGTCTGTCTGTCTTAGGGTGTATTTCAGAGCACGAATGCCCTGAATGTCTGTGAAAACTCACAAAAGTAGGCCAAGAATCGCAAAACTTAGGAGCACATTTTCAAGGGGTAAAATAATATTAAAAATGCGCAGCTGCATTGTCTTTGGTAGCTCGTCTCAATTCACTAGCAGGACCTGTAGACAATGGGAGTGCCAGATGGCAGGCTCACATTTGTCAGCCAGCTCTTTGCTTATGTCAAAAAAAAAGGCATGCCTGCGGCACTGCTGTGAACTGACTCCCATGAGCCATGTGGACATGCTGACGTCAGAAGGCTCCCTCCCCCATATTCACATCGCTCATGGGCGCTGAGTTGACAGGTATGGGCCTCACAGGGTCAATTTATATCCACCTTTATATTTACTTTCCACCTTTAAGTTAATGTTGGTAACGTGAACCCATAGTACACTGCTCAAGTAGCACCTGAGTGATGGAGTATGGGTCTGCAGTGTGTAAATTTAAAAAAACTGTTTTCTGTCTACATTTTCCCTTCTTCCCCCAGGACTGCCGTAGAGGAATGAGTGGTGCACCAGGTATTTGAGTATTGTTTTAAAAATTAAGGATGTGCTCAAACTTGCTCTTGCAATACCCATGGTACACAACTAATGGAGTCTTTTCTGGGGCTAGATGTGTGAAATATGCGAATCCCATTTTTTGCATAAATAATTTCCCTTCACAAATTTGTGCATACAAAAAAAATTAACTCTTTATCCCCATTTCGACTAACAGAGATTGGAAAATAGGGTAAGCAAGACCTCCCACATGTGTGGTCGCTCTCCGACCCTTTTCAGAACTTTTTTCACCTTAGAGACGTTTGGCGTTTTAATCCTGTCAAGGGCAGAAATAAAACTATTTCCATGACGGAAAAGGAGTCTGTCACACGAGAAAACTAAAGATTGCTCTGTCTCACTGTTTGGCCTCAACCAGTGGTCGAAGTGCATTAACCCCTTGTGTGCCACGCCCTTTCCCCGCCCTGTGCCGGGCGTTGCATTAGCGGGCGGGGTTCATGACGAGCTGGACTCGTCATGGGCACAGCGCAACCGCGGCCCATGACGAGTCCAGCTCGTCATGGGCACACAAGGGGTTAAAAGAAGTATGGGAACTGTGATGCTGTGCGCAAGGGGGCGTGGTGAGTGAGCGTGTGGGCGTGGCTAAAAACAAAATACTAATGGGCAGATTAACAAGCCCATTGCGCCACTTTTGCGTCACTTTTAGCATGGAAAAAGTGACGCAAAAGTGGTGCAAGGGGCTTGTAAATCTGCCCCTAAGTAGCTTTTTTCGGTTTTTCACCTTCGGTAACTATATATAAAATAACGCACAGCTTAAGGTACAATTAAATACAAATTTTGTGGATCAGTGGGAAATGCACAATCATACATCATAGGCAGAGGTCTGTATAACCAGAGAACCACAGAATTCAAACCCGGTTGCTGCAGTGGAGAATAGTGATTTGTGTATATTTACTGCTAGAAGGTCCCAGTCTGGGACAGGAAGCACTGTGAACATGCAAGTCATTATTTTACACTTGCATTACACATAGCATAAGATAGGCTGCTACATAATGCACAAAAAGGTTTAAGATAAAAAGTGTTTCCAAAATATAGATTTTTTTGCAGACTGCATATAACGCAGTTTTTTTATAACTGTCGTTTAAAAGCCCACACTTCACAGCTTAACTGGTAGGTCCCTTACAATACCCCTCAAAAGGAAGGAATGTGCCATCAGGAAGCTTCAAGTGATTCCAACAGTAAACCCAATACCGGCTTCCAGGTGCCCTTTACATTTCTCGATTGACTAGTTGTGCACATTTGCATTTCTTTCAGGGCAGCCTGCACCCTAGCAAGATGGGTTGTTTAACTGTCTCCTCCTCTCTCGGGTTCTTAGCACAGGAGACTCTCTGCCTTGTTCTTCAGCTGAAGCCTTTTAACTCTCGGAATTAACAGTTTCTGGAAGGTTGTCTTTTGACACAAAGTAGGAGAAATGATTTTCTAAAATTTAAAAAGTATGGGCACGTCGCAACCCTCAGATTTCCCCCACTTCGACGACTGACCTCAACTCAAACTGAGCTGTTGGGTGCTTTTCTGATTGACATCTACAACCTTGGGGTTGTACTGGCCTATAGAGCAAACAGGCAGTGCCAGATGGACTGGTCTGACAGATCAGTGAGTGGGTTGTTTTTATTAGCAGATTGTAGGCCTGTTTATGGTCTGGTGAGCCTGTTTCTACTGCTGATTTACCTAATATTACCCACACATTGCCTGTCTAAAATATAAGTGCATGCAGTCTCCCATGTCTTGCACAATATCCATACCATCTGTCTTTGCAAGTTCAAAACTGGCCTGATTTTCAAAAGTGGCCCGATTTTTTAGCTTTCTGGTTTCCTAATGGGGGCCATTTTTATATTGGTGCCCAGGCCTATTTTTTACCCCAGCGCGACCCTGCTGGGGGCCAAGAAATCACTACTACAGTCCCCATTAAGAATCAGAAGCAATTAAGTATGCACATTCTCAGTGGCGGCTGGCATTGGGGTTGGGTCATGGGGGAGGAATTGCGCGAAGATGCACATAAACAAATGTATACAAAAAAAATTAACTTACCTTCCCGCTGGGTCCTGCATCCCTGCTCCTGCTCTCCTTGAGGAACAGGAAGCACAGCTAGGCCCCACTGACCAATCACAGCACTGCAATGCAGCGTTGTGATTGGTAGGCACCCAGGCTCCCCTGACCAATCACAATGCTGCAATGCAGCGTTGTGATTGCTTTTGAGCGTCCTGGTTCGCCACTCAACCAGGGAATGGGGCCTGGGCATGTTCTCCCTTACGGGAAAGTGCGCATGACTGGTTTGGGCGGCCTGAGAGGGCCGACCAAACAGTCATTGCGCACTTAGGAGTGGGCAAACCACTCCTTCCCTGCCCTGCTCCGAGAGCAGAGCAGCCCCGCCCACCTGCCCTCCTGCATAGCAGCACAAGCATAAAATGATAATAACGGAAAGTTATCGTTTTATGTTTCCTCTTCTCGCACTGCTTAAAAGCAGTGGGGCGACGCTCCTCCGCCATAGCGGAGGAGATGCCACTGTACATTCTGGCCAGCTGGACATAATTCTTCCTATTATCCCTAAACTCCACGTAATGGGGAGTAATTGTGCGGAGCCAGATGTTGCATGCTACAGTGAATTCCCAATGCAATGTGGCTAAACACACACATTACCCCCTATTCTGAGCAGGAGTAAAATGCAGTGAATGGAGGCCTCCGTGAGGCATTGAATTGAAGGAGATGATGGAGAGCATGGAAAAGGGAAGGGAAATTGTTGCTTGCCCAGCATCGCATTCTGCTCCATACTTTGACAGAGTGTGCGGCGGGGCCAGGGACCAGGATGTAATATAGCAATACAACTGTACCTGCCATATTATCTGGCTGCTAAAATGTGCTCATGGGTTCTCACATGCTTGTAATCTGGCTGAGGACGCCCTGCACTACTAAAAATGGTGCTGAGCAGAATGCCACATAGTAATTCCGCTTCCTACAACTTACAATTTAAGAACCTAAAAGAATAAGGGGCATATTTACAAGGCGGCGATAGGAAATTATCGCCGCTTTTGCGGCCGTTTTCGGCCGAAAAGCGGCGATAATTTTATCGCCTAATTAGCAAGGTCACGCTAACGCGTGAAACCTTGAATTAGCGCACCTATTCTTAACGCCCTGCTTTGTATCTCTAATGAGATGCAAAGTGGGCGTTCCTGACCTGACATGACAAGAGAAATGTCGCTAAGCGACATTTCTCCTATCATCAAGCCCCACGCTATGAAGCATAGCGGCAGGAAAAGTAGCGATAATCCCTGTTATCGCTACTTTCCTTACGCCTGCTTCAGGACTGACTTAGCCATGATATCCTATGGAAGGTGGATATCATGGCTAATTTTGTGAGGACCTATCAACAACCTAACCCCACATTTCGTGAGATTATCGCTGGGTTTCCAGCGATAATCTCACGTTAGGCCGTTAGCACTAGGATTTTTATCGCTTTTGAGATAAGCGTTGCTAATAGCACGCTATCTCAGCGATAAAAATCCACGCTAGCCGGCGATAATTATCCTAGCGCTAAGTGCACTTAGCGATAATTATCGCCGGTTGTTGCTGATATGCCCCTAAATGCGAGCATCTACTCACCCTTAGTAAAATACAGCTCTTCAAACACCAACTGAGAAATAATGCACGTGAACTACGTCAAATCTTCAGGTCTCAAGTGAAGGAAGTGGGCTATCAGTGTTATGTTATTGCTGGTTGTAGTCAGCCAACGGCAGGTGCCGGGAATTTGCTTTCACTGGTCTGTAGAATCCTTTTCCGCATTTTACTGAAATCATGCTTCATTATACGACCACAGGCATGCGCTGTTTTTCACTTGCGTAGCTCTTAGGTTTTCAACGCAGATGTTAAAACAGTGGGGGCCTTGTGTGCACTGGCGTAACGAAAGTTGAGCCCCCCCCCCTGCAAGGTACATGGTGGGTCCCCCGCTCCGGATTGAATACGGAGCTCCCAGGTCTGACTACTGTGCAGAGGGGGCACCCTGCGGGTCAGGGCCCCCCGCACCGCGGGGGATGCGGTGGCCTGTGTTACTCCACTGCTTGTGTGACGTAGGCTGCTGGCGGAACTTGCTGTCTCGCTATAGGATACGCAAGTTATCCATCAATTGTGTTTGGCTGGGAGGTGCCTGAACTCTGTTACGTGATAAAATAACGTACAGTGCGGTTTTTGACCTCAATGACGCCTTTCTGGGTTTCTCTTTGGAACATCAAATAAAAAATGCTCTGTTTACCGAGGCAGATAAGATAAGTACAGTATTGAAAGGGAGATAATGTAAACATATTTCTCACTCCAAACTGTCTCCTTAAGTAACCTCCAAACACAATTACACAAATCTAAAAACAAATCCAGGATATAGTAGGAAGGTGATATACATATTAATTTAAATAAAGAATACTTGAAAATGCATTTTAACTTTAGTCTAATTCATTAAATACTGTTAACTTGGTTCGCTAGCTGCTCTCAAGTGCAATTCCAAACGAAAGTCGAGCTTGAAAACCCATTGTTGCAAAAAAAATATAACACTACTGCCAGTGCACAGCATGGCCCTTTTTTAGTGAATGCCAAAAGCAATAAATAATCATTTCAATGACTACTGCCTCACCGTCCTGGGTGTCACTTGCTACATTGGTATGATTAGCATAAACACATGTATATTAAGGGGCAGATTTATGTTCCCTGGCGCATCCCTGCAAATCAGCATGGATGCGCCAGGGAAGATCCGTCACGCAAGTTTGCCCTTGCGCCACCGCAGATGCGCCGCATTTACAATGCGGTGCATCGTGGCACAAGGACAAGCAGATACGTGACGCATCTGCCGGCGTAAGGTTGGCGCAGTGCTGAAGTTGTGTCGCAAGCACGACGCAACTCCAGCACTGTTCCAACCTACCCTATCCCTAACATTGTGCGTCAAGCCTTACGCCTGCTTCAAGCAGGCGCAGGGTTTTGACGCATCAGCGTTGGGAAAGTGACTCAGTGAAATCTTATAGATTTCACTGAGTCACTTTTCAGGGGCGTTCCTGCGACGGAACGCCCCCCCCCCCTGTGTCGAAATGCCCACATGAAACCTGACGCAGGTTTCACGAGGTGCAGGGCTTTACACCGTGACGCATCTCCATAGATGCGTCACGATGTAAATTGGGCGCAACGTGGTGCAGGGTTTACGCCGCCGCTGCGTCACAAAAGTGACGCAACGGCGGCGTAAAAGGGGCGCAAGTCCCACATAAATCTGCCCCACAATCATTAAGCACCGTTTGCATTTACATGCACAGATCTAACTCAAGGGATCACAAGCAAAAACATATTTTTGGATAGACATGATGACAATCTTTTTTGATGAAATCAAGAAAACATCAAAAATTTGCAATTGGCCGATTTGTCGTTGAGGAAGAGAATTGAAGAAAACCTTAAAATGTAAATTCAGGGAGATGACTCGGTGAGTTAACACTCGCCTACGTCGTCTGATGTGATCTGCGTATCATGAGTTCAAATTCCAGCTTGGCGGCTTGCACGACGTTCCTCTGATGCAGGCCGAGTTGGCGTTAAATTGAGTACATTTGGTAATAAGAATTCCTCAAATTTAAAACACTGAGAGGCTGCATTGGACTTGTAGGAAGCGTTATATAAAAACAGATTAAATATCTGCCAATAAGTGTATTTAACCTATATTGTTATGATATGTTATGTTAAAATTTTATTTCTATAGCGCACGGCTACTCCAGAGGAGTGTCCCGGCGCTTTATCGGGGCAGCTCAGTAAAAAACATAACATCATAAAACAGACAGCGAACAAGAGAAAAAGAAACATCCTAAAGGTTAAAAAGCCAAGTCTTAAGGCTCTTCCTAAACAGAAGGAGATTAAAGGAAGACCGTAGGTCCAAAGGCAAGGAGTTCCATAACTGAGGGGCCCTCAAACTAAAAGAGCGTCCCCCAGTGCGAGCCTTCCTCACTCGAGGAACCACAGCCAAAAACAAAGATTCCAACCGCAGTGATCTAACTGGGTGGTAGAAAGCCAATCTCCGTTGTAGGTACTTTGCTCCGGCGCCAAATAGCGCTTTATGCGCTAAGGTCAGTGCTTTAAACATAATCCGCTTCCGGATGGGCAACCAATGAAGCGATCCCACCAGACCCGAGGCTCTAGCTCGCCTATGGAGACCAAAAATAGCACGGGCCGCGGAGTTCTGCACAACCTGCAGCCGCTGAACAAGACAGTCCGGAAGACCTACATAGAGGACGTTTGCATAGTCCAGTCTGGAGCCTATTAAGGCTTGCACAGTGATCTTTCTATGCTCTTCTGTTAGCAGAGGCAGGAACTTCCGGAGCATCTTAAGTATGCCAAAGCAGGTGCCCGCCAGGCCAAGAATATGTGATCTCAGCGACAGATTATTATCAACCTTCACTCCCAGATTTTTTGCCACAAGCGATGCCTGGGCAGGGGGACACATATCTATTGGCCACCAGGCCTGCCAATCAGGGTCAAGAGAGCAGCCGAAGAACAGCACCTCCGATTTGTTGGAGTTTGCTTTAAGGCTGTTCCGCTGGAACCAGCTGAAGACCATCTCCAGGCAACCCCGGATGTTCTCTCCATCAAAAGCCTGATCTTTCCCACACGTGAAGAGCAATTGAGTATCATCCGCGTAGGATACGATCTGGGCCCCAAAGGACTCCACCAGTGCCGCCAAAGGTGTCATAAAGATGTTGAACAGAGTCGGGCTCAACACAGAACCCTGTGGAACACCGACTCCCAGTGGCGGCATCTCGGCGGAGCTCGGGGAGGCCCAGACCGTTTGTCGGCGGCCCTCGAGAAAAGATGTAAACCAATTGCAAGATTGACATTACATTAGCAGCTGCAGAGGAATGTGTTGCATCCTTTAGATATGACAATACGTTACTGGACCAGAAAAAACAGCTTTGAAGCAGTATCTCAAGAATAGCTATACTAGGGTCCTTAGTCCAATGTGCTGGGAAAATCTGGGGGGTAATAGAGCGTGGTGAAATAATGATGCTGGTGGCATCACACAGTGGAAGGGAGGTAATGCAGAAGTCCTTTTCTGGGATTTTCCACGTATACATTTTGCGAGACCTTACCTGTTGCAATATGTTTGGTGAAAAATCAGCAGGTCACAGCAACATTTAAGCCCAGATGGCCGACCATTTGCATGCGCAAAATCGGTCACAAATTGATTTGCACATGTAAAAATGGCCGTACACAATGTACGAACGGCACTCGCAAATCACAAATTTGCGCTGCGAAAGAATACCGCCTCACAAAAAATGCAAACACATTTTGCCTTCCCAAAATTGCAACTCGCAAATTGCGAGTCGAAATTTTCAGCGGTCGTACATCTGGCCCTTGGACACTACTTGCAATGCTGATTCGGGTGCAAAACCTTGCTTGTGCTCAAATTGCTAATGGTCATTTAATGAGAATGAGGTCATTACTATTGTGCCTGGAACACGAGGGCCCAGAAGGATAGTGTATGCAGCATAAAGGCAATCGGTCAACCAGTCGGGCATATATATGGGATACAGTACCCCTTGCCATATATTATAAGGATGTTGCAATTTACTGATGACTTCAATAACCATATAGAGGAACGAGGCCAAAGGCCGAGTTCCTGTATAAGATTATGGAATTCCCAAGTGATCTACAATATCTTTATCAGGCAGGCCAGTGGGTTACTCCCCTCTTTCTCAAGCGATGTATCAGACCTATGGCCAGATGTACAAATACCTATTCACAAACTAGGATGTGAAATTTGCACATTGCTTGGTTTGTGAGTGGGTGTGAAATCTGTGATCCAATCCTGTATCAATAGGTCATAGCGCAAATTGTTCATTCACAGAAATGTTGTAATTTGCGACCCCTTGTGATGATAATGCAATGGTCGAGGCTGCAAGGGACAGAAGACCTTCGTATGTGCATTTGCAGTTCCAAACAGGAAACATTTTGTTAAAGCAGCCCGTGTTCATTAAAGCAGCAGGTGTTAACTTTAAACAAGTTTGTGATTAGGGAGGTGTTAACTTTAAACAAGTTTGTGATTTGGGAAGAAAAACTTCAGGGGGTAGGCAGTGTTGTGTTGGTACTGCCTTTCCTTTCCCATTCTCCCCTGAAGCTGTCTAGCACAATTCCTAGCACAATTCCTAAACAAGAAAAAGAAGAATTAGGAGGGGAATGCCCCTTTTATGCCCCCTTCTGTTTGTGAGTTATGTGGTGCAAAAAAGCCCTTTTGGTATTTGGAAACATTTTTTCAAAGTCCAAAAATGGATTTTGTGGCCTGTAAAACACTCTTTTCTAGCAGCAAACACTGGGAGCCAGATTCACAAAGTTAAAGTTAGACCAAAAGTCTTACCTTACAACTTTTTGGTATCCACCAAGGTAAGTTACTACTAGTAACTTTACTACTAGTAATTTCATTAGTAGTAACTTACATTTGTGAATACCGAAAAGTAGTAAATTGGACTTTTGGTCTAAGTTTGACTTTTGGTCTACCTTTACGAATCGGGCACTAAGGGGCAAATGTACAAGCTCCGATCGCCACCACAATGCCACTTTTATCGACGTTGTGGTGGCGAAAGGGGCTTAGCCTTATTTACAAGGCAGTGTTAAGCCACTTAACGTGGGTTAACGCTGCCTTGCAAATAAGGCCCCCTTTCACGCTATGGTTGGCGTGAAAGGTGGGTGTTGCGGTGAGTGTTCCACCGCACACCCATTGATTTTAACACTGCCCCCTATGTAGAAGGGCAGCGTACATAGTAGGCAGCGCCAAGTTGACGAAATGAGGAGAAATTCCTTATTTCTCCTCGCTTTTGCTTTTTCCATGTGTGTTGTCTTGTGCAGCACACATGGAAAAAGCAAAATGCCATGCATTTTATTGTGTTCCGAAAGGTCCCCCTTCCTGTACATAAACAATTAAAAAAAAATCAATTTTGTGACTTTCATGTGTGCTGCAATGTTAAGCAGCAAACATCCTCCCCTCCCCTCCAGCAATGACAGCAATGACAGTCAGCCCACCATCACCACCTGGACACTGGTAACAACCGAAGACACCACCACAACCATGAAAAATACCCACTCAAGAGCCATCTGCCACAATGCCACCTACAAATCTGGCATCTTCTCCGACCATTGGAAATGGACTGAGGTCAAGCCCGTCCTCAAGAAACCCACGGCAGACCCGGCGGACCTGAAAAACTACCGGCCCATCTCTCTCCTTCCCTTTGCAGTCAAAGTCACAGAGAAATTCTTCAACGGCCAGCTGATACCTTCATCGACGAGAACACCATCCTCGACTCCTCCTAGTCCGGATTCCACAGCAAACTCAGCACCAAGACCGCCCTCCTCGCCTCCACTGACGTCATTCGCATGCTACTCTACCAGGGCACACTGCAGCCCTCATCCTGCTAGACCCCTCCGCAGTCATCGACACAGTCTCCCACCGCATGCTGGCAGCCAGACTCCATGACGCTGGCATACGAGGAACCGCCTGAGACTAGATCCGCTCCTTCCTCGCCAGCAGAACCCAAAGGATCAGACTCCCACCCTTCCTCTCCGAGCCCACAGAGATCAACTGCGGAGTTCTTCAAAGATCATCACTCAGCCCCATGCTCTTCAACATCTACATGGCCCCCCTCGCCGCCATCGTCAGGCAACAGGGGCTCAGCATAGTATCATACGCTGACGGCACCCAGCTCATCCTCTCCCTCATGAAGAACCCAGAAGACACCAGACTCAGCTTCCAGGAAGGAATGAAAGACGTCTCAGCCTGGATGAGCAGCAGCTCCATAAAGCTCAACTCGTAGAAGACAGAGGTCCTCATCCTTGGACCCTCCCCCACCACTTGGGACAACTTCTGGTCGCCCTCCATCCTTGGAAACCCTCCCACCCCAATGGACCACACCCGGAACCTCACCATCATTCTAGACTCTTTCCTCACCATGACGCGCCAGATCAACGCCGTCGCCTCCACCTGTGTCAACTCCCTCTGCATCCTCCGCAAGACCTTCAAGTGGATCCCCCAAAACCAGAAAGACCGTCACCCACGCACTCATAACTAGCACACTGGACTACGGAAATGCCCTCTGCGCTGGAATAAATATATCCCTGCCACACAAACTCCAGACCACTTAGAACACCGCAGCCAGACTAGTCCTCAGCACCCCACGACATGAGCACATGATCCAACACCTTTGAGACCTCCACTGGCTCCCTGTCGAGAAGAGAGTTACTTTCAAGCTACTCACCCATGCCTACAAATCCCTCCACAACATCAGACCCAAATACCTCAACAAAAGAATCTCTTTCCATGCACCCAAAAGAAACCTCCACTGCGCCGACCTTGCCCCAGCAGTGACCCCGCGTATCTGCAGAGCCAGACCAGGTGGAAGAGCCTTCTCCTATGTCGCAGCCAAAACCAGGAATGAGCTACCAGTCAACATCAGACGCTCCCCTATACCCCTATACTGCACACCTTCAGGAAGAGCCTCAAGACCTGGCTTTTTGGCTGACACAGAGCTGTACCTCCCCCCCAGTGCCTTGAGACCCTCAAGGGTGAGTAGCGCACTTTAAAAGCCCCTGATTGATTAATTGATTGAAAGTGTTCTGTGTAGGCTTGCATTGGGAATGCAGGCAATTAATCACTGGTCGATGTGCCGGTGCACCAGGGTCACCTGTGGTACACGGTGTTTGTGCCTTTGTAAACCACACCAAGAGACTGACTGACTACCACAGTCACCGCCAGGCCACTTTAATGTGGTGCCAGGATGTTGTCCGCGCCACAACTGTGCTGTAAATTGAGGAACTGGGCTATCCTTTGGGACATACTCACCTTGGTGCCCTGCCTCGTGTGCCCTGACAAAAGCAGTGTTATCCCCCCCAACCACCCATCACTGTAAGGTCATGGCATGTGCAAGGAGGTTACGTTGCATGTAGTGGCCTCGCAGTGAGGCAAGTTTCATTTGGCCAGTCTAACCTACCCCACACCCCCTTGATCAGCAGCAGTGTGCTTTTGGAAACATCCCTTGACAGGGAAATACACAGGGCCACAATGAAAGGGATGATCATGGAATGTGTCCCAATGACTTTGAGAGTGCCCAAACATCATTGGGATTTCAATCCAACCCAGCTTCCATAGCATGTTGTGTATGTCAAATCAGGGAATGTCATCATCATGTAGGTACTGTCAGACCGCTAAATACTAGGAGAAACGCACATTTGACGTTGGAACAGGAATGCCCATAGTCACACTTATGTATGTATCACAAAGTGAATGCATGAGTTCACAACAACATACAACAAAACTTCACAGGGCAACAGAGCTCCAATGTGCTCACCAAAGTATGTCCACAGAGACATATTCGCTGGCACTATGCCCGCACCTACATCCATCTGTGATATAGGCTAAATCCCAAGATCTGAAATGAAATGCATACAAATACCACTACATTTCATATCAAAGGAAGTCACATTGCAGGAAGTGACATCATTCATCCATATCACCTTAACATTTCACAAACACCCTAGAGGAAGTACATGCTTTACTCTGGATAGCAGCCAAAGAAAATACAACATGTATAAATCACACAGGAAAGTGAAGTCAAAAGCAATAGGTGATCTACCAAGTAGCAAGACAGTACATCCACCCAATCAGATTGATAACATAGGCCTAGCTTATTTACTATCTCACACCTCACTTTACCCGATGCACAAATTGTTGACTGAGCAATACATGTCTACAAACAACAAATTGACTACTACAGTCCAACCAGAACCTACACTCCCCCATCAGACCAATCACACAGTCCCGTCCCACATCATGTGTCATGATGAGTACACCAGAGTCTGAACAGGTCATCATAGGGAGACACAACCAGAATGGGATGTTGGATGTGTCAGGAAGAACAACATGGGAATGACCCTGCACAGATCCAGAGCAGGACTCAGACAGATTGATCCCTTACATACAATCACTAACATGCACACAGGTCAGATAGCACGCACAACGCACTCAAATATATAAAGGACAAAACTATCTTGGGGAACACTATGCTTTGCCAGGCTAAGTTAATACGTCCCTTGTAGACCCGGGCCATTCAAACACCGCTGTTCAGTCAGGCCAGCCAGAAGATCACTGTTGTGTTTTAGCAATGTACAGTGAAGAAATTGCTACATGGATTGTGTGTCTCTCCAATAACTCAAGGTGGCCCAAGAGATATACAGTCACCTGTATCCAAGTAAAAGCTCATAGGCATCATTGAGACAGGGTGGGTGGCTTTCAAACGCATGAGCGGTCATCGTGGCGGTGTGCGGAATCACTCTGAGTATCTCTTGTACCAGTCAACGGGGTGTTGATCACTGCACAAGCTGCCAGATCAAGTTCAGTTAGCTTAAATCCACTCATGAATCAGGATACATCTATCATGCATTCACAGTAGGGGTGAATGTATAGGCCAAAACAATACACTGTGACACATGGATGTTTGCCTCACAACTGTGCATCTGTGGAAGGTGATCCACAATCAGCAACATCTGCTGGCTTGTTGATAAGCAAAAGAGGAAGCATGACACAAGTTGTCCTTACTTATCCCACTATGTGTTCATCACAGCTTGTCATGTGGCAAAGTAAAAGCAACCCAGTAGCTCAATCAGATTGGTGTGGTGTGTTTGATCATCTGTCAGCAGGACTACCATCAAAGCCTGCAACTGAACCACATTCTATTGATCAAACAGTAATGCCTCTGTCTACAGCAAAGCCCTGAGGAAATTGGCCCAGACAACATACAAGTGAACAGACACAGCCACACAGTAGTGATTTCAGTGTTTGATACTCAAACAACATAGACGTTGTTGTGTCCCAGTCATCAGTGAATCGTGTTGAGACAATATCCAGCAAGAATGCGTAAAATTGCATGGGCCGACAGCAATTTAGGCTACAGTCACCATGTGTGGACTGGGTGTACAGCACACAACACCCAATCTGTAGGTGTCTAGAGTCATCTCCTGAGAATGTCATTCACACCAATTCAGCATATACCTATTCAGGCTGTAGTGTGTGCTGCTAACAAATAATCCATTCTGAATATGCAGATTGTGTACTACAGAGTAGTAGGAGTACACATGAGTCTCAGGACGTAGGTTCCACTGGCAGTGTTGGAGGGATCACTGCACAGCACATTTTATAAGTTGAGCTGCCACTATTGTTGAGGATGCCGGGGGGGGGCCTTAACATCTGGCTTTCGGACACAATTGACATAGACATTCTCGAGCCAAGCAATGTGGTTTCACCATGGGAGGATGAAGGATATGTGCAGAATGTAGTTTGCTCTGTCCACATTTGGTCATAAAACACTGCACCTTTCATATTTAAAAACATCAAGGACACTGCACCTTTCATATTTAAAAACATAAAGGAGACCATCTACTAAGACATATTACCCTCTGGCTCTGTGTCACTTTTCAGTGTGTAAATGGAACCTCATATTGTCCCACACAGGGGCTACACTTGCCAAACCAGATTACAGGCCGTAAAATACATTGACAATGAAAGCACTTAGAGAACTTGGTGTAATGTTCCGGTGTCACATGTGTGTTTTGTTGCAAGATAGTGGTTCATGCACACCTCAGTTCAAGAGAAAAATGGTCACCCTCTCTTTAAAGTTAATAATGTTGTGTGTGCAGATTGGGCATTGCTCACTGATCATTGAGCATGGGTAACAACTGAAATTAGCACCACCCCATGGGGTGGTGTGTGCCCTCAATGCACAGCGTAATATCTGTTGATTCACATTAAATAGGTTTCAAGCAGATTAGTCTGTTTCCATAGGTCGAATTTATTCAGTATACATGTAATTTATAATCCACATTGATTCGTTGGGTGATAAACTTTTGAAAAGAAAATTGAAACTGAAACACCAGTTTACACTTCAATTTGGTAGTCGCAATGCATTTTGTGGATCACTTTCACTCCTGTAACTGACTTTTGCATTACAATTTGTTTTACCACGGTACCGATTAATATACCACTCGGGAATTGGGATTTTCTGTAACAAAGTAGGTCCTAAGTTAAGGATATGAACAAGTGCCATTCAGTGACCCAAGCTTCTTTGCTTCATTTTTTTGGAATTTAACATTCCCCTGATGAAGGGCTACCTACAGTCCGAAATGCATCGGGATTACCAAATTGGAGTGTAAACTGGTGTTTCAGTTTCAATTTTCTTTTCAAAAGTTTATCACCCAACGAATCAATGTGGATTATAAACAACATGTATACTAAATAAATTCAACCTATGGAAACAGACTAAGCTGCTTGAAACCTATTTAATGTGAATCAACAGATATTTATTTATTTCTTTATTTTTGACATTTGTAGAGCGCTAACGAATAACCGTGGGCGTCTCGGCGCTAGACTAAGCATCTGACTCTCCTAAGCAAAAAGGATCAAGGGGGTTCACTGATTGAAGAGCCATGTTTTCAGGCTCTTACGGAACTGAGTTAAAGATATGCTGGATCTGATTTGCTGAGGCAGCGTGTTGCTACTATAAAGCGGTGATCACCCCATGAGATAGTTTTAGAACGAGGGACCACCAGCCTATTGAGAGTCATGGATCTGAGTTGTCTGGTGGGTTTGTACAGTTTAAGTTGGTCTTTCAAATAATGTGGACCTTGATCATGTAGGATTTTATAAATTATACAAAGGGATTTGAATGTTATCCTGTTCTTAATAGTTAGCCAGTGGAGTGTCCTAATGGTATCCGAGATGTGCGCGAACTTGGGTGTTTTTGTCAGAAGACGTGCTGCCGCGTTCTGTATGATTTGGAGTTTTTTTGTAACTCTGGATTGACTGTTGAGAAAAAGTGAGTTACAATAGTCCAAAGAAGGGAGGACCAGAGAGGTAACCAGAGTTTTGGCAGCATCATCTGGAAGAAATGGCATGATTTTTTTAATCATCTTCAATTTGTAGTGGGCAGTAGCTGCCACTTTATTAGCATGTGCCATAAAGTTGAGGTGATCATCGAAGGTGATTCCCAAATTCCTGACCTTGGTAGTTGGGTTAGGTAGAGTGCCGAACTCAGGGGGCCACCAGAGAGTAGACCAGGTCGGTGAGAGGGATCAGAAGATGACCACCTCCGTTTTTTCGGAATTAAGTTTTAGGCAGTTGCCTGCCATCCACTCTCCTATCCGGCTCATGGTGTTTTGAAAGTGTTCTGCCACTTCTGTCCCCTTACCTTTGATGGCCAGCACCAGTTGGGTATCATCGGCGTAGGAGGTTAGGCTCATCCCAGCTGATTTGATTATACTTGCAAGGTCCGACACATAGATATTGAATAGTGTCGGACTAAGGGAAGAGCCTTGGGGAACTCCGCAGGGGAGTGACAGCTTGGTAGATTGATATGGACCCAAGGTCACCACCTGTGTTCTGTCGGCTAGGAATGACGAGAGCAGCTCTTTTGCCAACTGATCAATACCCTTCTTTCCGACACGGTCGACCAAGATCTTATGATCGACCGTGTCAAAGGCTGCCGAGAGATCCAACAGCACAAGCAGTGCTGTCATGCCCTGATCACGGATGGTTCTAATATCATCGGCTGCCTTGAGAAGGGCAGTTTCCGAGCCGTGATATTTGCGGAAGCCGTACTGAGTGTCATCCAGGAGAAGATTAGTCTCTAGATATTCGGAGAGCTGCTGGTTCATTGCCTTTTCTACCACCTTAGCTAGGAAAGGGAGACTAGCAATGGGCCTATAGTTCTTGAGTTCTGCTGTATCAAGACCAGGTTTTTTCAATAAAGGTTTGATCAGCGTATTTTTAAGACAATCGGGGTATATCCCGGAGGTCAATATGGTGTTACAGACCTGTGTGATGACAGGGATGGTAGTGTCCATTGCCAAAGAGAACATTGCGGGAGGACAAGGGTCCAAGGCCGAGCCTGATTTGATGGATTTCATAATGGTGGTTATCTGATCAGCCGAAAGAGTCCTAAAGCTGGACAACGAGCTACTGGGACTGATGTCAACAGGAGAAGCTTTACTGCCGGTATTTGTGGAGGAAAAGGCATGATAAATATTATTAACCTTGAAGTAAAAAAATTCTGACAACACGTCACAAAGTGGTTGGGTCGGAGGTGGAAGGAGATCTGGAGCATTACCAGACAGGGTTTTTGTTATAGTGAATAGTTGTCTACTTGAATTTTTTGAGGATTCAATTTGCTGCGAGAAATATGTTTTTTTAGCAGCAGCAATCGTGGATTTATAAATAGCCAGTGATTCTTTGTATATTGTCTTGGATTTGGCATCATAACTTCTGCGCCATTGCCTTTCTTTATTCCTACATATTTGTTTCTGGGTTCGTAGTTCATCCGTGAACCAGGGTGCTGTCGGGGTGCTCCTGTTCCTGGAATAGCGCCTAGGCATGAAGTTGGTTAGTAGCGGTGGTAGGATCATCCGATAAAGTGGGGCGAGTTTCTTCCAGTAGTGTGGCAAATTTATCCTGGTCTAAATTCGCCCAAACTTTAAAGGGAAGGGTTGTTGGAGCTATAGTCTTATTCTTCACTACTTCCTTCAGTTTTAGACTGCTGAAGATGGCATAATGATCCGTCCAAGGCATGGGCGAGATATGTAATTTATGTAAGCCCTCTGCATTGGAAAAGATGCCATCCAGCGTATGTCCTGCTTTATGCGTGGGGGCTGTGACTAGTTGTCTAAGACCCATGATTTCAAGATCTGAAATGAGAGCATCGGTGTCCCTATCAGTCAGTTGTTCCAGATGAAAATTCATATCACCCATTATTGTGATAGATTCATCTGTAGCCATGCCTTCTGTTAATACACTGAGGTTGGCGAGGAAATCTGCTTTGTTCCCCGGGGGACGATATAGAAGTACACCCTTATAGTTATACAAGGCTGTGAGCTTAATGTTAAAATACATAGCTTCACAAGCGATGTCAAGAATGGGTGCAGTTCGGATTTCTAGCCTCTCTCTAATTATTATCGCTATGCCCCCACCCTTTTTGCCAACCCTGTCCTGTCGATGGACTTTATAACCGGGCGGGACTGCTACCACGAGGTCGGGGCCTGAGGCATCGTCTGTCCAGGTTTCCGTGATGTACAGCACATCCAGGTTATTGTCAAGAATGAGGTCAGCGATTTCTTGGCTGTGTTTGACTAGGGAGCGTGCATTAATGAGTGCCATAAGAATGGTCGCTTCTTCAGTATCCTTTTCCTGATAGTTTAATACCTTGGTGTTGTACATCCTGATCATGGTGTTACAGTGTAAGCAGGTGTGATGGGCGTCGTTATTTGGTAGTGAGGGGACATATATGGCGCAGCTTGAGGATGGGGAAGGTTGAAGCCTCATAAGAGTGGAACGATCGTAGGATTGTTTCAAATGTGAGGGAAATGAGACAGGGGTTATGGCCCCGGGCCCGGACTTGGCGCGGACGGGCGCAGACGGGCTTGCCTTTGGCGCTCCTTCGGTGCGCCGCCGGCGCGCCCGCTGCGCTCGCCCGCTGCGCGGACGAGTAGTCTGTCCCATTTATCCGTGAGAGGAGGGCGTGAGGCGGCGAGCAGCTGCAGCGCTACCCCTCCCTCACCCAAGATGGCCAGCCCCTCCCTTCCCGGCGCGAGGGATCAGCAACGCGCGAGGAGTGAAAGCGAGGCTGTGATCAGGTAAGTGGCAGCAGTAGAAGGGTTAGATAGGTTTTAAGCGTTTAAAAACATCAAAATTCACAATGTTTAAAAAACCGCTAGGTATTCACAAGATATAAACAACAGTTAAAACAGTTTGCTAACCGCTAAGTAAAGGCCCCCGGCTTCCGCCTCAGGGGAGAGACTAGTGCTATATCATGCTGGGGTGGTGCTATTTTCACATGTGTGTTTTGTGACAGTGCACTGTATTTACATAAGAACAACCAGAGCTATCATTACAATGAGTCCATCTCCCTTGGTGTCCTCCATACCTCTGACATTCCAAGTCTGAGTGACATCAGTACACATGTGTGTGTAGTCTCCTGGGAAGTGTGGGGGTGCATTTCAGGAGTAGTCTGACCCCAGGTGGCCCAACAACACACATTCTTGAATCATCATGGGGGGGCAATAGCCCAATAAGCAATGGACTGCCATCCAAAGTTTCTGCATGATGACATGTCAATGTAAGCAATATCCACCTCCATCCCAGGGTAGTATCCAAGATGAAGAATGAGCAGTCAGTGACAATATCTACCTCCAAAGGGTAACTCGCCAACCATGCCCACACACAACTCAGATAAGGCAAGGCTAGGTGGAGGCAAATTGTTGTGCGAGGACAATAGGTTTTGCATATGCCACTGCACTCAAAGTGGACATTCCAACAATCAGTCATGAACATTCAGTGGGAGACAGCAAGGCTGCAGACACCACATACTACATCCTCACATTTCATTGGCCTACTGTTTCTGCCTACTTATATCCACATAATCAACACATATGTAAATTTCAACATTACCTCTTGGCCTGCATAATCTCTACTTGGGAGGGTATGACCCCTCTCACATCTACCTCGAGGTACATGCACATCTCTAAAAGCAATCATACATACACAAGCACATCATAAGCCCTCTCTGGTGCATTTCTCCCAAAAAGCATGTCTGCCTCACAAGCTCCTGCCTGGTACTCAAACTCTTCCTAAATGAATCTCAATATCTCACACTGGCGATGCCCTTCTTTCATCCACATCTACATTCCCAGCAACACTCTTCATCACTATGTACACAACACCTCTCACATGCATGACATGTACACAATGTACTATACTCATCACCTCATCAGCAAAAGTCAAGTGTTACATGTAAAATGGACCACTCTCATACCCAGTTGCATCCTCAGTAATGTCTCAGACTGCACTCATTTAACAATGTGCAGCATCATAGCCCACTCTGACATCCTCACTTAACACATCTCACAACAAGACACTTGCATTGCTTAATGAATATGTCCTCAGCCATTTGCATATGATCAGACTCCCATCATACTCTGTTTAAGTTCTTCGGATTGTCATTTTGGAAACTGATGCTTTCACATATTGGAAAAAAACATGCATCCACTATACTACACCTCATATGTCACTGTTCAGGACCCTAAATTACACAACTGCTGTAGACCCTTTACATACACTTATCCACTTTGTCACAAATGAAAAGTTGAACCTTGTCTCACTGTGGCCCTGTCACATCCACATATGACTTGCATGCTCCATACCACCATTCACTGTAATGCACATCGACAACTATCCTCACTCATTGGAAAGGCCTGGTTACAGAGATCCCTCACTGAAGAGGCACAGACTACAGCTCACCTTCTGCGAGAATAAAACATTGTCTAAGTGGTTGAACACTTATCACATCTACCTATTCATAAAATACCGTGCACAGGATTTAACTAGTTGCATACTCTGAACCACATCATTCTGTCTGTAAGCACCCACATAGGGTTAATGTAGATACCTCATGTCTCCTTCACAAGATCTGCCTATGCACTCAACTCATACCTTACACTCTCTGACAATCACTAAATTTGTCCTGCCACCATGACGTATGTATCTCCACTCCAACAAAAAAAATTAAATACTAGTCTCTCTCACCATTACCCTTGTTTCAGCAAGCTCAGCACATGCAACATGAACCCTTGTTGATACATCTGCAGCTAGGACACATATTCCCATAAACACATCCTTCCTGTATGGCAACTAAGAGCATGGTGGAGACTCCCGATCTTGGAGCATCTGCACAGTAGACAAACATGCATCCTTTCTGTGCAATCACTGTCCACTTGTCTTGCACTTGGCAATCCATCCGACATCACAGCACTTATAGTTCAGTTTGGTGTGACATAGAACATCATCAGTCATATCTTATATAGGGGTGGGCAGAAATGCATAGTTGCGATACTCAAAGCTCCTCGAAACAGTAAAAAATCTCCGCGAGCACGCAGAAATTCCACGAACACGAGGAATTGCTTGTTCAGCCCATTCGCAATGCTTTTTTCCTGTTCGCGAACGCTGTTTACGTGCTCAGGGGAAAATATCTCCCGAACATGCATTTTGAAAGCGTGAATAAGCAAAAAATTCCGCGCAGCAGCGGCTCGCGGAATTTTGCGCAATTCCGCGTTCTCTGCGGAACACAAAATTACCCAACTTCTGCAAATTCCGCCAGCGGAATGGAATTTAACGCCCAGGCCTAATCTTAAATCAACACCAGTGCCAATCATCCACAAAAGACAAATTACATACATTTCATATGCTCAACTGCGACTGGCATATGGTTGTAAATATGAAATCTAAACTTGGACAATCCATAAACACCATACATGTAATGTCACCAAACAAAAGCAGGATGGCATGGCTGACTCATAAATGAGTAAGCAATGTACTATTAAGACAACATACACCTTGCCTAACAGAAATCCCTGCAGTAAGTTGAATCCTGTTGATGCAACAGGGTCAGAAGACTGTGAGAATACTGATCACTTTACACTCACCATGGGCTCAGGAAATGCATCAGATGTGTTTACAACTATGAAGGGATTTTGCACACAGTGGCATGCCACCTGTGGCAAGGTTGACATTGCCACTATTCTACAAGATCTGAAGAAGACACAGACATGGGTCCACCACCATCAAGTAACACACAAGCATTGTAACTTTGCATATATGGGTGTGTCCAAAGTCACTGCCGTGTAGCTAAACTCTAAATGTATCCAGGTGTATTGATGAGACAGGTGTCTTTCTGCACAACAAACATATGCAGCATGCTTCGTGAAAATGTTGCCCTTGGAGATACTTGCACTATGTTGACAAATGAAAGCATGACCCATGTGTAAGTGTGTTTTAAAAATGAAAAAGTTTGTGACTTCATGTCACACTCTTAGCCAAGACTAATGTTGATGATGACACTCAGGAAATGTAGACACAAAATTCTTGAATACATACTGTCAAAGTGCTCATACTCCATGGAACATTTGCAATCCATTCCAAATTAACATCATTGTATACGTTAACTACTAATTGTACAGGTCATACAGTTAACTAAAAAACAATTTTGTGGACACAGAAATTTGAAATAAAAAATTTAAACAGGCATTATTCAGCATCAAAATCAAGGTAAATATACAGCAAATGGTCAGTCCATAAATTTCAGTGGTTATATGGGCTAAAACATAATGCCCATCTACTTGTGCCTGCACAGGTTCTGCTAGGGACCACCTCCCCTGGGAGGGGCATATAGGGGGCATGTCAGGCACCAAAGGGGACACAATAGTGGGGATTGGGCTGTGTTTTGGGAGAGAATGGATCAGGAGGGGTGTTAGGGTCCACTGCAGTGGTAGTTTCTGATGGAGGGGGTGTGAATCCACTGCAGTGGTTGGCTCTAATTGAGGGGTATCAGCTGTAGTGGTTGGGGCAGATGGAGTTGGAGATGGGGTGGCCTTAACTATTTTGGGGATTTTGAAATGTTTGAGGGGTGTGTCAGGAATGGGGATGGGAAAGGTCTTCATAGTGCAGGTTTATTTGTGATGGAGGTACTGGGCATGTCTGGGGCACTATAGGTTGCCGGAGCTGTTTTTTTCTTCTGAGACCAGGGGGATTTTCTGGTGGGGGTTGTTCGTTTAGGTTGTTTCTTCTCAGGGGGGAAGATGTCAATGCCGGGTCAGGGGGGAGGTATTTTCTCTTCTTAGGAGGGGGGGTGTAGGTTTGGGGAGGAAAGAATTCAATGGGAAAAAGGTGGGGTGTCTCGGATGAGGGGGGAACAGGTGAGGAAAGGGTATGGATTGTGGAGGCAGAGTGTTGTGAGGTATGCAGAGTGTCTGTGGATGCATGTGTGCATGTGTGTGTTTGCATGTGCCTGGGTCAGGGACGGTAGTTGGGACAGTGGATGGGGAAGAGGTAGGAGGGGGAGGTACTGCTGGAGCAGGGACACTGCTGCTGTCAGTGTGGAGGCCAGAGCCTGCTTGGATCTCTCTAGGGCAGACGTGTTAGAGTGAATGCCCTTCAGGAATAATGACATGTCTGTCAAAAGAGTGGTATGCCCATGGAGGACATTCAGCACGGATGTCTGCTCCACAGAGATTTGCCTCAGGATGTCATTAGCCACCACACTGAGGGCAGCAGGGGAGACCGGGGCTGGGGGGGAGGTGCCTGGCCCAAAATGAGATGCCTTTCCTGCCACAGGAGTAGCCACGGACAGTGGGATGGGGAGCAGCTGGAAGGGGGAGATGGTAGTGGTGGCGGTAGTGGACTCTGAGGTTGAGAATCCGGGCACTGTCTCCCCCACCACCACATGGGAGTCTTCACTGGAACTGTGATCGGCTTCTGAGCCTGCTGATGGAGTTGTAGAGCTGCAACCAGCGAGGCTCCCCTCACCCTCTCCATCACTGGGTCCCTCATCCGACATCTCATCACTGGACCCAGACTGACATACTGCTCCCATTGCACTGTCTCCTCTGTTGTCGCTGATGATGATGTGACCAAAAATGAAAATGAATTACATAAGTCATCCATCTGTACTTGACACATAGGTAACATCACAAATCTTCACAGATCCAAAAAAGACATAACATTGAGTTGTGCTATTAGCTCTTGCCACATTAACATACATGGCACTTGTTAGTCTGCCAGTTAACCATTTCACAATCACACATGATGTGATCTGCAACATTGGGTGTATCAACATCTAGTTACATAACCACAAGGTCGACTATTGCACTATTTAGCAAGGGGATGTTTCGTCTTGTGCTCATGACAGTCTTGTGTCCTGACATACCTGTCTCCTCTCCTGCAAGTGAGTTTTGCCATCACAATGGGAATATGATTCACAATTTTGAATTGAGACATAGTAACTATTCTGCTATCCTTAGTCATCAGATGGGGAGCCACTGGCTCATATGTCACAGCCCAAATGTCTTCCTTGTCAAACATTCACATTGCGTAGTCATTGCATGAGTTGTGTCACACAGCTAACAGTGATTGATCTCATTTGATCTGTAGTATGCATGAATAGGATGACAGGCACGTGGCACACTGTCCTGTGTCAATCAATCAATCAATCAATCAAAATCCTATATTCGATCAATTACAAAATTGTGGAAATATGGATTTTTTATGATCAGTTATGTCCCCTATCTTGGACCCCAACGGTTCTATGTGCATGTTACAAGTACATGTATGTTCCCTCCAGTTCCAGTTATGAAGACGCAAATACATGTGCGTCCACCGTCAACATGTCCTCTCTCAGATCCGCCATGAATGGGCTGGATATTCGATTCCTAAGTACGAAAGGCCACCGACTTTATATGGCTCAGTTACTCCATTTTGCAGTTCAGGCGAGTAGGCCCTGATTCTGCCATCAAGCCTTTCCCTGCTTTCTGCCTCTGACAGCTCCAGTCTGAGCTCACATCTGTATCCATGAACTTTGTCCTACTCCCTGTGCGGCTAACGGTGCCTGCCTCGGCCGGTCTGCCTGCCTGCCAAAAACTGTATTTCACCTTCAAGTTATCTGCTTCGCTCCTCAGCCGATGCATTCTTGTCTAGTAGTTTAAGTAAACATTTCCTTAAGCTACCGAGCAAAGGGCCCGGCTTCTCTGTCCTCATGCAAGTAATTCATAGCCCCGTTACCATGGAAGGTTTCTGCCCCTTGCATCTCATGTAGACACTTAGACGCTTGTACACGCACACACAGTCAGTATAGAATAGATTTTGTCTAAAAATCCTTCCTTTGTGGATAACATAGTTCTTTAAACATAGGATGTTAGATATGATTTGGGATTAGGTTGACTTGACCCCCCAGACTTCTTGTCTCCACATGTAGAGCTAAATGTCAAGTCCCCTTCACCCCCTAGTTGCACGTCAATCACACGTCATGCTGCTGCGCGCGCATCTCTGCCAAGTATTTCTGCTGACATTGCGAAATTATTTCATAGGTCCACCCATAGGTGACATCACAACCAATGACGTTTCCTTGTTACTCCCAATTACGCCTCTTTCAGCTACGCATGTGAAATGTTATCTTTGCTATCAATTGTTACGCCTCTTACATTGGTTTCATTGTAATGTCTGTTCTATAAAAATGATTACTTGTCAATAAAATATTGTACTCCACTTCCTGAACCCCCGTGGTGATGGAACTTGGAGGCCACGATTCGAATCGTCCATTGGAATAAAGTCCATTCTGAAACCTCTTATACCACGGATTCTGCCTCTTATTTTACTGAGCTATTTTACTAAGATTCCGTATCAAATTCAGTTCCGGTAATTAAATTATTTACCACATGAATGGCGCCCGAATAGGGACACTTTCTCATCTCACGCGCCGGTGGTGCGTTGCAGGCCCGGTCTCCTGCCACAGCTGGACGGACAACAACGCGTACCAGCAGGATTTCCTGTATCTCCCTCCGGTCAAGCGGGGGCGACTGAGGCTGCGATCAACACCCAGACGAGGCGGTGAGAAGTGCGAAGTATCCCAACCAGAGCCTAGCTGAGAGAGCAAGATCCGAGGTATACAGAGGCCCACCAAGTTCCGAAGTTTCCGATGATCCGAAGTTCCGAAGTTTTCGAGTCGAGTCCAGTTCAAGTTCAGTTCCGTTCCGAGGCCTTCCGTTCCGAGCTACCCGGTGAGTACCATTGCTGGGGAGGCGTTCTGACGTGCACATAGGTTGTGCCGGTCAAGACGGATTTGGGTACACAAATCCGGTCTGCACTGTTTCAGCAGTGTATATATACTGTTTAGCAGTATATTGAGTATGTCTAGTATATGAAGTCAGAATTATCTAGTTAGTATCGAGTATTATGCTTAGTGAACGGCCATCATTGTTGTTCATTAAATGTTAAATGTTAAATGTTTTAAATACGTTCTGCATATTGTGGTATGAATGACTGTTCATTATTGTGCTTTTGTATTAAGTGTGTTTAAGAATAAGTATCAGATCAGTTGTCAGTATGCCGCTCTTTTCGAAATTAAGACAGATCACAACTAGAAAAGGGGTACTCGAAGAAGCTGTTCCTATTCCTCCTAGGGACACTCCAGGGCACTTTATGTATCACAAACATGGCTTAGACGCCATATTATTTCTTGATTTATGGGTGGACTACACCAAGGAATTACCAGAAAGTCACAGGTGGCCCGCAGCTGGGACCTGGGATGCAGAGTGCATCGTGAAAGTAGAGGAAGAGTTATGGAAAAGGAAAGCTAGACAGTCACAGAAAGACGCCGTTGAGTTATGGCGTAAAGAATCGTATAGACGTACAGAAAAAGCACGTAGACAGGAAGAGAAGAGTAAGGAGAATTCAAATAAAGTTCGAGAAAATATATTAATTGAAGAAGGTACTCGAGTAAAATCAGAACAAGGAGACAGACAAAGAAATGCCCTTATGAATGGTATGTATCCCCTTCTGGCCGAAGGATTACCTAAGGCTACTCCGGAGATACCAAAAGACTTGCCATCCCCATTGTTTCCGATAAAAGCGCATCCAAAGGGGCATCCCAGAACCGCAGAAGATGTTTTTCTTTCCTCATATTTAGATGACGCAGCTCCCGAGTATGCTAACCCTGCACCACATAGACCGTCTGCTGGGGGGGTTCAACGTCAAGACCATGTGTCTGTACCTTTGCAACAACAAATTCCGACACAAGTTCCGGCAAGCACATCTGTTTCTACATCTGTTCCCACGGCCGTTTCTACAGCTGTGTCCACACCTATAGTTGCTGTATCACGATCAACGAATCCTTTCGCGCCCAGTACCCCAGATGGGGCTACCGGAGGTGCTACCAGCGTGTATTCTACGCCACCCAGAATAAATAAACTTACTTTTCAAGAATCAGCACATCCACGTACGCCCAAACTTATAAATACCCGCACACTTAAGGAACTTCTAGTAGATTGTAGATATGATCCTGTGCCCGGCAAAGAGGACGAAATGGTCCTGGCATCATTACGTATCAGACGAGCTGTGATGTTCTTAGGGAAGCTACCAGGAATGACTATGCATCTAGATAATATATATCATTTTGTCCAAACAGGGCGAGATTCTGAATGTATTAACAGAGCTATGGAATACCAGAAAGTGGAAATACAGGGGGAACTGTTACGTTTCCTCATAAATTGTGTGATCAGAAATCAAGACCGACCGGGGGTAAACCCGGAAGTAATGCAAATTCTTACGAGATGGAGCCAGAATATATCAGACGGGAAACATGATAAGCAAACTTGTATAGTAGCTATGTGCCGAAAGATCAGAAAAGAAATAGAACGAATACATGAAGAGAGATTGGAAGTAGACCAGTTTGAACAAAACGAAGAGGGAGAATTAGAATTTCCCGCAAGACAGTCAGAAACTATAGCCTATGTAGGTAGAGGAAGATCTTGTAGTAATACTAGATGTTTTACTGATCCGATACGTCCGATATGTCCAGATAATAACAGGACTTATCCAACACCTATAATAAATATAAGGTCTCCCGAACATTCGTTCCAAGCCGCTGACAAACTACTCCGAGAATGAAGGGGTTATCACCTACTCGATTCTATGGATGAACAAGAATTAGCCAGATCAGCCGTTCACTGGATTGACAGTCCCGGAAAATATGGTGATGAAACAGTAGCACACACGTTTTTGAACCTCAGCCCAGATGAACAGCGTTTAGCTGGGATTTATATGATTCAACAACTTCTTATATTATACAAGAACGAACATTCCGATCCTGGTCCTTTACCAGATATATTAACTGAATTACTCACGAATAGATGGAGAGGTTCAGGTACTAAGTTAATTAGAGAAATACTAGAATCCAGAAAGCAGTACATTCTCTTTGTATGCCCAGAACATGTCTCACTGCCCATCAAGGAAAGAACGCCGTATTACATAGATAGACAGAATCCCTTGCGAGAAGTGCACCCAATAAAAGGTGAAGACAATGAGTTTAAACGCGTATTTGTATATACGCCCATATCTAAAATAGAATTGTTAGAAATGAAGAAAGTAGTACCCAGTCATGACAAAGACCCAGCGGGTTTTCACCGAGAAATTAAAGACATGTTACTCATGGGAGAATATACCTATCCTGACATTATGACAATATTAAAGGTATTAATGCCTGCTGGCATTTATGAAAAAATAAGGAAAAAGAGTGGGAAGTGGGAGACCAAAAGATAGACTGGACAGCATTAGAAGCAGAAGAAAAGGCCCGAACTGCAGGAGCAGGGCTCGGGGATAAAGTTAAAGCACTACCAGGTTTACTAGTACAGGTACTGCCACGTTTATTAACTACGAAAAAGGAAGACTGGGGTGCAATTTCAGCCTGTAAGCAAAAACAAGATGAAGACACTAGTGATTTCTATGCCCGATTCGAGAAATGTTTTGGTATAAATAGTGGCATAAAAGCAAGTAGTGAGTCATATCCACATCTGTTTGTGACAAAATTAGTTGAAAATTCCTTGCCCCAAGTGAAGAATAGAGTATTGAAATTCGAAAGTACCTGGCAAGGTAACACCCCGTCACAAATGTTACAAATGTTACAGTATCATCACAATAGAATTAGAGAAGAACAAGAACATGAACAAAGACGTATGAAAGACACAAAAATGAAAATGTTAGTCTCCCAGACAGTTCCAACTGACGGTCACAAAAAGGGTGTGACACATTCCGGAGATTCAGCAGTTCCTGTAAAAGGGACATGCAATTATTGTAAACAGCCAGGTCATTATGTACACGATTGTCCAGTCCTGAAACGTAATATCGCCGCAGGTATTGCAAAGGAAAGGCCACGGCCACTCAGACAGGATCAGAATGAACAAGGAGCTCCGCAGCATGCACAGTCCATGCCAGCTCCGCAACAGTCTATACAGTTTGTGCCAGCTGCACCAGTGCTGCCTGTTGCTGCCACACAAACCACGACACGACAAATGTATCAGGCCGCACAGTATGAATATCCTGAGTATCAACGATACGCATGAACCAGCCTAGAGAGGGAAGTTGACTTACCCCTTATCGAGGTCCCTGTAGATCAAGAAGGACCTTATGTGCACAGTGAATTATTGGGTCAAGATAGAAAATTTTTACTTGATACAGGGGCAAGTCGAACAACAATAAAACGTAGTGAAGTTCCGGAGGCACCCCTCTCAGGCTCACAGAATATTTCCCTTGGTTTTTCAGGAAAACCTATTATTAATGAAGTATCACAGCCTCTTCCACTTACGATCGGACCCTTGACACGAACTACAGATTTCTTGCTTACTAAATCATGTCCAGAAAACTTGTTAGGTATAAAAACATTGAAAGCTCTAGGAGCGATAATATGTTGTTCTCCGGAAGGAGTAAGATTGTTTTTGCGTGATTTCAAAGGTCACTATGTATCCCGAGACATGGATCACCGACTGCAGACTTTACCCACACATTTATGGGCACAAGGCCCTACAGATGTTGGTTGCATGAACATTGCACCATATCGAGTCACACTAAAGGCAGGAGTGGTACTACCACGAATACGACAATACAAGCTACCACCAGATGCTGTAGTGGCTTTACTGCAAATCATTGACGAGCTCATTGCCCAAGGAGTGGTTGTGGAAACCGACTCCAATGTATGTAATTCCCCGATAATTCCGATTCTTAAACGAACCGATCCAAAGGCCCCGCCAGTATATCGATTGGTTATTGATCTGCGCGAATTAAACAAATGCATTGTGCCACAATTCCCTGTGGTCCCCGATATCTCGTATTACTGACAGCCATTGATTCGAACGCAACATTCTTTACTGTAATTGATCTCAAGAATGCCTTTTTCAGCGTCCCAATAGATCCGGAGAGCCAATACTTGTTCGGATTTAGTTTAAATGGACGAAGTTTTAAATTCACACGCGCACCTCAAGGATTTACAGAAAGCCCCAGCATCTATAGCCAAGCACTGAAACGAGAACTTGACAGTATCCACATGCCAGTCAACACTGCACTGCTTCAATATGTCGATGATCTGCTGATCACCGCCCGAAGCGAACCTGAATGTGAAAAAGCATCTCTGATGGTTTTACAATTTCTAGCCGAAAAGGGGCACAAGGTGTCCCCTTCTAAGCTGCAATTCTGTGTCCAGCGAGTTGTTTATCTTGGTCACTCGCTGTCCAAGGAGGGAAGGCAGCTTACACCCGATCGCATTCAGTTAATTGCTAACATGCCAAGACACAAAAGGAGGTGCGGGCTTTTATAGGCCTCACTTCATATTGTAGGCAGTGGATCCCTCAATATGCATTTTTAGCAAAACCACTCATTCAGTTGACAACACAGGAGGCGGCCACATCGACTGTCCTCCCTTGGACTCAGGAACACACACTAGCTTTTGAAAGCTTAAAGAAAGCTCTATGTCAAGCACCTGTTTTAGCAACACCATGTTACAGAAAACATTTTACACTCTTTGATACAGAACGAGAAGGTACTGCCTTGTCCGTACTCACTCAGGAACAAGCAGGATCACGCAAACCATGTGCCTATTTCTCTAGTACATTAGATCCCGTAGCCCAGGCTTTGCCTGCGTGCCTGAAATCAGTGGCAGCAACAGCTTTAGCAATAAGACAAAGCGATGCCATAGTGTTAGGACATCCATTGACAGTACAAGTACCGCATGCAGTAGAGGTTCTTGTGAACCGAACGCAAACACAACACTTGACCATAGCAAGACTTACAGGGTACGAACTAACATTGTTTCAGCCACACATAGAAATCAGACGCTGTAATACATTGAATCCTGCCACACTTTTACCTGTAATCGGAACAGACCCACTAGCTCATGATTGTATTGAAGTTATTACAATAACGACGAAACCCAGACAAGATTTGACAGATGTTCCATTGTTAGATCCAGACCTGACGTTGTATGTAGATGGTTCATGTATGAGAACAAGTACAGGAGATTTAGTGGCCGCATATGCAGTCACAACAGATACTGAAGTCATTGAAACAAACTGTATAAATACCTTGTCAGCTCAAGCAGCAGAGCTTATTGCTCTGACACAAGCCTGTATCCAAGCCACAAATAAGAAAGTCAACATATACACTGACTCACGTTATGCATTCGGAGTTGTACATGACTTCGGCGTGCTGTGGCGAGAGAGAGGTTATTTAACTTCTCACGGTACCCACATTCAGCACGGATCCCTCATTCATGCTCTGTTAGATGCAATACATTTACCCACTGCAATATCGATTATGAAATGCAAAGCTCATACGAAAGTTACTGATATCATTTCTCAAGGCAATGATTTAGCTGACAGAACAGCTAAACAGACTGCGCAAATTCGCGCATCCGACATGACAAAGACAATAGTCCAGACACCAACACATTGTATGACGATTAAGGATCCCGCTCTTGATGTAATTGACATACAGACTCATGCTACACCAGACGAAATAAAGAAATGGACGGAATTAGGAGGGATCCAAACGGACCAGGGATGGATGACGAAGGAGAAATCTGTATGGTTTCTTCCTGACTCTATGGTCCAAGCTATCATAAATACAATACACAGTCCAGCGCATCTAGGAGAGAAAGCTATGCTAGATAGCATTCAACCCATTTGGTTCAACAAACATTTACGAGCAGCGGCGAAGCAAAAAGTCCGTACCTGTATGATATGTTGTCAGTTTAACCCAGGTAAAAGCATCCCCGTAGAGCAGGGTGGATTTCAGCCTCCTGATCACCCTTTTGAAGTCCTCCAGATGGATTATATCCAGATGGAACGATGTCGAGGATTCAAATATGTTCTCGTAGTTGTCTGCGCTCTTTCCCGTTGGACCGAAGCTTACCCAGTATCAGATTACACTGCCCCGACCACTGCCAAGCAGCTAGTTCGAGAATTCTTCCCACGGTACGGTTTACCACGTGTTGTCTATTCAGATAACGGCCAGCCGTTCTCATCCGAACTGATGAAACATGTTTCACTTCTGCTAGGATATCAGTGGAAGTTTCATTGTGTCCGACACCCCGAGGCAGCAGGTCTCGTGGAACGACATAATCAAACTTTGAAAATCAGATTGTCCAAAATATGTAGAGAGAAAGGTGTTGACTGGGTAGTAGCTTTACCAGTTGCACTCTTTTACATGAGAATGGTAGCACACTCTCGAACAGGGCTATCCCCTTATGAGGTGATCTTTGGAAGACCACCGAATATGTGGGGGACGCCTATACCCCGTAAAATAACTGATGTTGACTGTAATATGCTGACAGATTACTTGGCTTCCTTGATGTCTGCACTACAATCTTGTCGTTCACAGGTAGCTGCAGCCTTTCCTGACAACACTGAGGTGAAACCCCATGACGTAGTTCCGGGGGATCTCGTTTTAGTGAGGAACTTTGATCGGAAGACTCAGCTGGATCCTAGGTGGAAGTCGCCGCAATTGGTCCTGCTCACCACAAGGACAGCCGTGAAGATCGAGGGCAGAAAAGGCTGGGTACATTCAAGTCATATCAAGAAATTTCATGGACTACCATCGGATGTAAATGCCACACCTCGTGTGTCTTCGCCCATTGACTCAAAGCTTCCTTTGGTTGAACTTAGTAGCTCGGAACAATATAAATTAAAACTCAGGTCTAATAAGTCAGACAATTTGATTGTTTAAGTCCTCTCCAAGGTGAAGCGGTTGAATTTGTCTCTGACATGTATCCCTTAGACCTGAATAGAGGAAAAACCCGAAAAATGTTGAAACGACATGCGTACTGTAAATCACTGCGTAGTCATTGTATAGTGACGTTATTAATTTTGTTTTTCTTGAGTCTTATAATAATCACTGCAAGTATATTGTTGCACATATATTATCCTATTTCTAAACATGTCTATAATGTTACTACTGAACATTCTTTTAGTGACCTACCCCCGCATGAATTGTCCTATAGATTTGCGCTGCGCAATAACACTTTCATTAGTATGTTACATCATTCCCATCAGACTAGTAATGCTACCAATTGTTGGATATGTGGTCGACTCCCTCCCTATCAGAATTATAAGGGAGTTCTGCCCCTCTTTCCATATCCGTTTACACACAATGGCTCCTGTGGAGCATGGTTTAGTTTAATTAATTCCTTAGATTCAAACACAGCAGTTTATCAAGACAATTGGGTATGGGGAAATCTGAACTTAGTTTTACTCAAAGTCTGCTACCCCGACAAGGAGGGTCGTCCCAAGAGAACAGGAACTGATCTAGAAAATGAAGTATATGGATTAGGTAATTTTGCACTTAATCTCATGATCCTGAATGTCGAATCCGAAGTTGCACCAATTTTGCCTGCCATGTCAGTGTTCCCAGCTAAGGGTGAATTGTGTGTAAGAAAGAATGGTTCCATACATATGGGCCATAGTAGATGCACTACTGTAATAGAATTCAGTGATCAAGGCAAGTCTTTGTTTAGAGCTTCTCGCCACTCCTACTTCATATGTGGTCAGACTGCATATATGCGTCTGCCTCTAGATTGGGATGGTACCTGTTACATTGCATTCCTTTTGCCACCTGTTTTCCTAGCTCCTCCTGATTACCACAGAAATATTCATTTAGTACACAATAGAGAACGGAGAGATCTCCCAATTGTCGATTACACTGAGACGGCATGGGAGAAGTATGTAGATTTTAATAAAGGTCTCTTTCCCTATATAGGTACAGTTACCAATAGTAAGCTAATACGTAGATTAACTAGGACTCTTGAAGCCGTAGTGAATGAAACTATTTCCGCCCTAGGCAACTTGACAGAGGAGCAGTTTGCGATGAGGATTGTTGTTCTTCAAAATCGTCTTGTCCTTGACGTCATCCTGGCCGATAGGGGCGGAGCTTGTAGGGTCATCGGATCAAGCTGCTGCGTATTCATACCACAAAATTCGCCATCTGTATATAAAGCTATAACTCGCCTTCATAAGATTGTGAGCCAGATACACCAGAATCCAGGCACTTGGACTTGGTCCGGGTGGTTTTGGAGCGTGTTATCAGCCTGGGGATGGAGAGTTCTATCCTTCCTAGGTATTGGCCTTCTTATACTATTCAGTTGCTGCTTATGCCTGCAATGTGGACCAGCGATTTGTGGTCTGTGTGCCACATCGTGTATTCCACATCAAGATTTTCATTCAAGATCCCGGAAGAAGAAAGAAGAACAAATGATGCTATATGAACAGATCGATGGATTAATGAAGATTGATATCTCTTGACGGGCAAGTAGGGGACAAGGAGGGAATGTGGAAATATGGATTTTTTATGATCAGTTATGTCCCCTATCTTGGACCCCAACGGTTCTATGTGCATGTTACAAGTACATGTATGTTCCCTCCAGTTCCAGTTATGAAGACGCAAATACATGTGCGTCCACCGTCAACATGTCCTCTTTCAGATCCGCCATGAATGGGCTGGATATTCGATTCCTAAGTACGAAAGGCCACCGACTTTATATGGCTCAGTTACTCCATTTTGCAGTTCAGGCGAGTAGGCCCTGATTCTGCCATCAAGCCTTTCCCTGCTTTCTGCCTCTGACAGCTCCAGTCTGAGCTCACATCTGTATCCATGAACTTTGTCCTACTCCCTGTGCGGCTAACGGTGCCTGCCTCGGCCGGTCTGCCTGCCTGCCAAAAACTGTATTTCACCTTCAAGTTATCTGCTTCGCTCCTCAGCCGATGCATTCTTGTCTAGTAGTTTAAGTAAACATTTCCTTAAGCTACCGAGCAAAGGGCCCGGCTTCTCTGTCCTCATGCAAGTAATTCATAGCCCCGTTACCATGGAAGGTTTCTGCCCCTTGCATCTCATGTAGACACTTAGACGCTTGTACACGCACACACAGTCAGTATAGAATAGATTTTGTCTAAAAATCCTTCCTTTGTGGATAACATAGTTCTTTAAACATAGGATGTTAGATATGATTTGGGATTAGGTTGACTTGACCCCCCAGACTTCTTGTCTCCACATGTAGAGCTAAATGTCAAGTCCCCTTCACCCCCTAGTTGCACGTCAATCACACGTCATGCTGCTGCGCGCGCATCTCTGCCAAGTATTTCTGCTGACATTGCGAAATTATTTCATAGGTCCACCCATAGGTGACATCACAACCAATGACGTTTCCTTGTTACTCCCAATTACGCCTCTTTCAGCTACGCATGTGAAATGTTATCTTTGCTATCAATTGTTACGCCTCTTACATTGGTCTCATTGTAATGTCTGTTCTATAAAAATGATTACTTGTCAATAAAATATTGTACTCCACTTCCTGAACCCCCGTGGTGATGGAACTTGGAGGCCACGATTCGAATCGTCCATTGGAATAAAGTCCATTCTGAAACCTCTTATACCACGGATTCTGCCTCTTATTTTACTGAGCTATTTTACTAAGATTCCGTATCAAATTCAGTTCCGGTAATTAAATTATTTACCACAAAATGATCATAAAAGTACATGTATAAAAAAAAAACAATTTTCGATATTCAATTTCATTTATAATCCAAAATACAATAGTTCATTTTAATCTTACTAAAAAATTTAAAATTAAATCTATAAAGGATTGTCCGTTTCCATGGTTTTACTCCTATTACATACTTTTCATCCAGTGATTGGTTCTAGTGCTGGGTTTTTCCTTTTTTTCATGCACGCCCATTGAAATGAAGCTAACGTAAAACAAGTCAGAGGATCTGATAGACTCTTTAAAAAATATAGTGCCACCCTACATTGTTTAAAATTTATCTTCTGCAATATCGGTTTTAAATAACTATTCCTCTCCTTCTTATACAATTTGCAGAATAAAACAAGGTGCAGATCAGTTTGTCTTGACAAGCCATCACAGGGGCACAAAGATAAATCAGCATGGTTATAAGTTTTACCAGGGTAAACTAACATAAGAGGGATCATATTCAGACGAAACATAATCAATATAAATCTGTGATGTGCATTTGTAACGTCTGACAGATAAAAGTAATATCCTCTCTCTATCACTGGGGGGATTGATCTATAGTTCACTATTGCCTGCTTTTCACCATACATTTCCCTTCTCTCAAACTCTACCCTCATCCTAAATACATTTTTGATCTTTTCTTTAGAGATCTTTCTACATTCATCTGGATCTTGAAACAGTTTGGGTAACCCCATCTTGTTTGGGAGTTTTTTTACGTAGCACACCCATCTGGATCTCCTCCACTTATTCATATTTAAGCAATTCTTAATTATTGTGTGTGTCAGGGGAGTGTGTCCCTTCTTCAGATTGCGTGCCACAGAAGGACAGGGGTCAATTGTATTGAGTCGGTGATATAGGGGTGTCCTAGTTCTAAGTGCAAAATGTAGTTAGGGGTTTAGGGAGGGAGGCCAACTATGGACTTAAAAAACTTGTTTTCTATAGTTTGCAGTGTGCCCGTTTTGACAGTACCCCATACCCCCGCCCCATATGTCACTGCTGCTGTAACTTTAGCCTGATAGATTTGTTTTATTGGCAATAATGGCCTATCGCCCAGTTTTTTAGCGAAGGACTTTACTGCCGACAGGGTTCTTTAGATTACCGTCCGGCGTCCTTGCACTAGTTTTGTCCAAATCCTTATCAATACGAACCCTCAAGTACGGGAAGGAATCCACCACCTCAATCCTCTCATTCTCCACATGGGGGTACGGTGTTCTCTCTCTTTTCCTTGCCCCCACTATCATAGCAAAGGATTTGGTACGGTTCACCCTCAAATCAAGTGAGTCCATAAATAATACATGGAAGATATGAGGTGCTGAAGGCCGGACCCAGTCCTGGCCATCAACACCGCATCATCTGCGTATGCCAAGATAGGTAGAGGTTGTGAGTTCAATATTGGAACATCTCTTGTAGACTTGATAAGGGCTTTTTCTACTCCATTTGTATAAATGGAGAAGAGAAATGGTGCAAGAACACAGCCCTGCCTAACTCCTCTGGCAATTTTGAATGGGCGTGTACAGCCTCAATTTTTTGTGTAACGTACCGAGGCCATAGCATTGGAATACATCTGTCTAATAAAATTTAAAATTAATTGATCGACTCCCATCTCCCTCATGATAGTCCACAGCTTTTCATGGGTCACACAGTCGAACGCTGACGACAAGTCCATGAAAGCCATGTACATCTTCCCCTCCTTCATCCTGGTGTATTTTTCTATTATAAGTGACAGGTTTAGACACTGGTCTACAATGCCCCTTCCCTGCTGGAAACCATATTGGGCCTGCATTAGAATATTCTTATCTTTGGCCCAATTCTCTAGCTTAGAGAGGAGGAGCCGTCCCATTAGCTTCGCTGTCGTGTCCAGCAGGGAAATTGGCCTGTGGTTTTTTGGGTCAGACCTGTCCCTTTTTTTAAATATAGGGACTATAACACCAACAGACCAAGATTGAAGGGGGCCAGCTCGAATTATGCTGTTCATCACATTCGTCAATAACGGTGCCCACAGGTCTGGTATTCCCTGAAAGAGATCTATTGGTACACCTTTCGGACCTGGGGCCCTGCCTGAACTACACAACAACAAAATCTTCCTTACTTCGCTGAGTGAGTAGAAAGAAGAAGAAGCCTGTTGATCATCTTCCATATTTAGAACAGGGGGTTGGAGTGTAGAGGCAAAGATACTCTCAAAATGGGTTACCCAAGCTTCCTCATCTACATTGTTGTCTACTGTAGGGTCTGCGGGATTTTTAAAATGCGGTGCATATATTATCCTCCAAAAGTCGCGGCTGTTTCCCATTTTTGCTGCCTCTCTAAGGTCCTCCCATATAGTTTCTTTTAATGCCTTCTCTCTATTTCTTCTATTAAGTTTGTATTTAGCCCGCAATTCTTTGATTTCCTCCTGGTTTCTGAGTCTACTTTTCAGAGCATGGATCAAAGCTCTCCTAGCCGCTGAACATGGTGAGTCAAACCATCCCCTTTCAGATTTCTTATTAATATTTTTAGAGCGTGTAAGGGTCAGTTTTGCCTGCTCTAGGAGATCACAAAAGGCCTTTACCATTTCGTCTACTTCGGTCTCAGGATCTAGACATGTTGCTAAATTTTTAAGTGTAGCAGATATAATTTTTACAGTCAGTTTAGGTTGGTTAACATGGGCCCATTTTAGTTGTATTCCCTTTCTTCTTGCCACCATTGGGGTATCTATATTTAAGATTTTTGGGGATTCCACTCTGGCTGTTTTTATCTGTAGTGATAGCATAGCATGGTCACTATAAATTGTAAATTGGTTTTCCAACCTAGTGGCTCTTAAACTAATAGGGGCAGTGACTAACATATAACAATTGACTCTCGGTCATTTCGTAGGAAGGTTCCACCCATTTTCCCTGATAGTGCTTCTAGGTCACCCGTGATTACCAAGTTTCTCTCTGCTAGTATCCTATTTAGGCAGTTGCCATACTCATTGTGCGTAAAATGGTTAAGGCTGTCACCCCCCAGGTCCTCTATACCACATATAGAAACTGTGTTGTATTTACAGGGATATATATTAAAATCTCCCACCCATAGAAGATTAAAAGGACAATTGCTGCTATTGTTTGTGGCGTGTTCTATCACTATGTCGACCTCTTCCACAATAGCATATTTATTTGGGCCAATCTCGTTGTTATAAGCATTAATTAAAAGCCACATGCCTTCTTTATGTATCTCTAGTGTGAGAATATGGGAGTTTTCACTTAGAGATTCAAATTTTGATACCTTTCCTGGGAAATTGTTCAGGATTAAGGTCAGAACACCCCCCTTGGCCCTCCCCGAAGGTGAAGATTTGGCTGGAGTTTGATATGGGCAATATCCATTTGCAAAAATTGGGTCAATCGACCACATCTCCTGGAAACATATACTATCATGGTCTTGCCACATTTTTTAAACAGTTTTCATTCCTTAAATTTTGCATAATGCCTGCCAAATTCCATGAGGTTATCTTTAGGAAACTTTTACTAGGCTCCTTTAGTGGTTCACTCACGATCGAAACTATTTCATTGGAGGGAAGGTGGGGCTCTAGTCTTTCGGGGCTAATTTGAGCTGTTGTAGTGGATTGATGTAGTCAATCACACTCTTCCAGGTCAGTTAATGGCGCAAATCGGTTTTCAAGGGTTAGATTTTCCATCCTCCTCAAAACTCCCCCATTTTTCCACGGGGGAATCTCTCTTTGATTTAAATTTGGTCTTTGGAATGTCAGGTTAGTTGGTTTATAGAAATAGCCCAACGGTAGAACAACTATTCCTGAATCCATTATGGTGTCATTTCCCAAATATTCCAATATGTGTCTGACTATACATTCGTTATTAAAATTTAGAACAATACAATCACCTGAAAGATTCTTTCTCGCTGGACCCACCCACATAGTCCTTCTAGCCATAATCATCTGCCTTGAGAGGTTCCCAACTCTCCCCCCCGCCCCTTCAATTTCCCTGTCAGCCAATGTAATGCTTTGTGGATCAGTTGACTCGTAGATTCCACTTGGCCCTCATTCAACTTAGGTGCATTCCCTAGGACCAATGCCAGGGGAGCAGCTGCCGAAGGTAGATATAAAGTATGTACTTGAGTTCGTATTTGACCAGCATTCGCCCCATCTGGTCTTTGTAGTTCTACTTGGTTGTCTTGGCCTCTCTCTGCGCCAAATTGCGTTTGTCCTCCAAATTTAATAGCGGTGTTGGGGGATGGTAATGGTGGTGGGTAATAGGTAACAATGGGCATATCTCATATAACCCCTCCCATTAGTGTCACTCAGGTTAGTTTGGATTTGAGTCTCTTGTCTCGAACACCTTCTAACATTTGGGTCACTACCCTCTAGACCTTTCACTAAGGGCACCATTGCCCCTAATAACTGTTCAGTTTTATCCAGCTGTAGTTCGAGGGCCAATAGCTTCCCCTCCATCCTTGCCAATGTAGTTGTGATAGGATTCAGCATCGTGGCTACTAGAGTCTCCAATCTGTGCTACATGTCCGCATTTGTCAAAAGGTCAGTAGTTGATATATCGTCTACTGGAATAGCAACTTGGTCCTGGTTATTCTGGGAAGTTTGCTCCTCGGTGTGGTTCCCTCTCTGTTTGTCTTTGTCTGTCCTGTGTCATCTATGCACAGTGTCATGTAGCAGAATCAGAATGTTTTGCACATTGAAAACAGCTCAAGATTCACAGATGTGAAAAAATGGTCTACAAAGTTCAAAGTCTGATGACTGCATATGCACAATGCTTCAGGTGGAACACCATTCCACTGGCACGTCTGGGTGAATTGACTGTAGGGACTATTGTTACTGAACCAATATCCGTCATGAGAAGTCAACACTGTGTACCAATCCTGTCTAGACTGCACAAGTCCCCATTTGTATGGGTGAAGTCTGAACGTCCATCACTTCGATTAGACATGTTGCACACTTTCTACAGCTGATATTGCTCCTGTTTAACATGTCATTTTGGTAACTAACTCCAATCTGATCTATATTTGACATCTCTGACTTTGACAGTGATGCATCAAACACATGGTTTACAAAATCATCATTTAGGAATAGTCAAGAGCATTCACACATGTCAACTGTTGTGACTCTGTACCTCACATCATATCTCACAATTGCAGCCATGTTTCGACCAGTGACAATCTGTGTTTGACACTGAATGACTTGTGTTCTCACCCTTACAGAGTCAGAAACATGAACTCACTCTTAAGAATGGAGAGAATGGAATATTCAACAATATAATCTGTAAGATCAGTGTTCTCACCCTTACAGAGTCAGAAACATGGACTCACTCTTAAGAATGGAGCGAATGGAATATTCAACAATATAATCTGTAAGATCAGTGTGACATGACACCAGAGTTAGCATAGCTTTGACTGTCCAATGGGATACATGTGATTATACTTAGCAGCATGGCTGGGACCAAACTTTGGCACACTGACCAAGCCAAACTGACCTAGGCCTGAACATAGACAACACATTGTGCCAGAATGTATAGCATGGGCTTTCCATAATTGAGTGCTCCAAGTCCAACATACTTTAATGATTTGTTAAAACCACACTGAGAGCAGGCCCGCCCATCAGTCAATGTGCAGACACATGTCAAGCTATGACATTACTGCTGAAGCTCATCCACATGTGTTCAGAATTTGTGCTGACCATATGTCCATGGCACTACCGTCACTACCTTGAACAAAACTTACTTACATGTCCCTGATGAAAGGGGCATAACCAACCATCTAATGATCCTTCTGCATGTGCATCTTGCGAAAATTACTGTGTGTTTGGCAGACTTATGACCTGTAAAAGTGCCATCAGGTGGATATTTTACAACATGAATGCTTAAAGATAGAAGTGCGACAAGGCACAGACTCCCCCCCTCCTTGCTCCTGGTTGGCCTTCAACTGCCCATCCAGGTCAGAGAAGACTACCGCTAGAATGCGGAGCATGTGGGGGATCAGGGTTCGGTGCCTGCCTCTCTTGCCAGGTTGTGACTGGCCCATCTGGACCTCAGCTATCTTCTTAGCCCAGTCATGAAGGTCCTGCCACCCCTTGCGGCAATGACGGACGTGCCGATATGCGACTCCCACGTCAAACACCTTCTGGGCGATGGTCCTCCCCATCTTCACCTTCTCATGGGGGTTGTCCTGTAAGGATGACATGGTGACAGTCCCTAAGTTCACATGCAACAAGTTTCTGAGTCATACACTTCAACACATAGGTCATGGTCAGATTGTAAAAAATGTCTAAGTGGTATACATATGGCATCATGTGCATTAGTCCTGTGTTCAATGACAACTCTGTCCCATGAGAACAGTGATGATATGTTTTCCCCAGTGCACACACTTCTACAGCAGTGTACCTGCCTAGAACAGTTCCTTATACACTGTTAAACTTGCAAAAACCCAAATAAAAGTTTTGCAAACGAGATTCCCAATGCTAGGAGTGTATGACTATTGCACTCAAAAAAGGGGGGAGAAGGAGGTACACAGTTAGGTTCACCCCCAGAGGTCCAAAAACTTATCCAAGGGAATGAGGATTCCCTGAATGTGCGAAAAAGAAAAACCCCTATCCTAAGAAAAGACCATTCTTTTCTTGAGTCCACTCACTCACCCAGGGTTGCACCTAGGTGACATGCTTCATCATTGGGGCCATCCCAAACAGCTGCTGTTTGGGGCGTGCTGCGACTTGCGAAACTACGTAGGAGCACTTTGTGAAAAATGTGTTAGTGGAGTGGTGGAAGTGATGCTAAAAATACCTAGCTGGTGAGCTAATCTTTTATTCTTGCTCCTAGTTGGTATGGATAAAAAGGGTTTGATAGTAGGGAAAAAATATATAATTGTTATGTGCATACAGTCCCTAATATTTGGTCGACATGTTTCGAGGTATCCCCTAAACCTCTTCTTCAGGACCACATGGGGACCAGCCCCATATGTGCCACTCCTTGTGAAAATCTGTGGTAAGGACACGGTATCTGCATTAGAACCGAATTGGTCACATCCATTGGTTGTTGGTTGTTATGGTGAGCGACGTTGGTGAGTATTCAAAGGACGCGGTATCCACATATGAACCGATTCGGTCACAGCTATTGACTGTTGGTTGTTATGGTGAGCAATAAGCGTTTAGGCTTGTGTCTTCATCGTGTGGAAACCGACTCGGTTACCTCCCATCACAAAAGTATCAAAGTCAATCGAGGTCCAATGATGATTTTTTGAACGTCGTGGTAGGTGTGTCATTTGCAAACAATGTAATGCTTTGGACCGATTCGGAAAATGTGACCGACGTGAGCCTATCACTTTTGATGCATGGATTTGAGACCGCCTCTGCTGTTTAGATATAAGTCGGTCTGTTCCCTAGAGACTTCACTTCCCTGCACTACCTGCATCATTCCTGCACTTCCCCATCCCTATGCTTCTGTTACCACATCCTCTGTAGCTACTATAGCACGGGCACAGCCCATGGCCCCAGCTTTCTCAGAGGAGGAGAACCGGTCCCTGCTGGACACACTCCTACCACTGCACAGCCGCAAACATTACCACTCCATCAATGTCCAGGTGGTATGTTTGGCTAACATGTCCATCTCCCACGTCTGTGCCCATTTTTCAGGATCTGCACATAATACATATATCATGAGGAACTGCGTCATCCCCCGTTTGAGGTCTCAGCTACAACCTGACCATGCCTGGCTTGTTGGTAGCTGATGTGACATGTGTGTTTTGGTGTGCGTTGATTGAATGTCAGATAGTGGTCTGTTGTCAGACAACCACATATTTTTGTCTGTGGGAAATGTAGGAGGGATGATGATGATGTCATGGGTTTGAGACAACAGCTTATCCACAACTTCTTCACATGAGTGTAAGTATGCAATGAGAGGAGGTAACTAACCCCAACAGTTTGCTGTTGTGTTGCTGGTGGAAATTTTTTATGTATGTTTGTGAGTGTATGAAAATTGTCCATATGTTTGTTGTATGATACGTTTTTTAAAGGGGTAAATTAACATGCACAGTGTTACCGTGAATCTTAGCTCATGTCCACACAGTAGTTCTTGTGCTTCAGATGACATTGTTTGCAAAATGAACTGCCATAGCCCTGTCGCCTGACTCTGTTCTATGTTTCTCCTTACCGGGGTACTTTGCCATGTGAACTGCTGAACTTTGATCTCCCAATACCCCTGATGCTGTGACTTACTCCAACATTGACCTGCTGTGGAAACCCCTGGCACTCGCTTTCATTTGAACTGATGGTCATTTTTCTTTACTTGTGAGCATTTTGTTACTGTGTGATGAGAATTGACATTGGGTTGATGCACCAGGTTGTATCCAGAGAATAAACCTGTGCTCAACATTGCGGTGTGCTGTGTTTTCACACATCCAAAGATTATTCTGACACAACACATGCTCCATGATGGAATAGTTTTCTGACAATGATTGTTCATTGTGCTTGCACATGCTGCTAGTTTTTTTGGCTGTGAACTTGCTTTGCATCTGTTCCATGTCCTACGGGTTGTGTGATTACCTGGTTGTGTCTATCTATCATGCTGTGACAAGGTGCATTTACTCACAAGTCAGTAGTTCACATTTTTGAAGTGATGTGTAACCAATGTTGTTGACGCTTTCTTCTGTGTGATTTTGTGCTACATTGCAATTATACATTTGTAATTCAAAGTCAAAACGTGGGCAAGATTTTTTGTAAAGTGATTTATTTTAGTGCATGATATGATGTAATCAGTACACACCTTGGTGGAGTGCTCAATAAAAAACCAGTAAACAAAGTGCAAATAGGAGTAGGCAATGTTTGTAGATGAAATATTCCAAAGTAGATCCACAGTTATCTGAGTCCATAGTCCAACTTAGACCCTCCAGCCAATGTGGGACCATTCAATGATAGTCAACAAAGTGAAAAATTGGCACACAATTGAGGATATCGGGAGCAGATAGTCACTTCCTGGGGGTGATGCATAGCCATCTGTATCTCACTGTTTCTTCTTCGAACGAACGACTCCACGTTTTTCTGGGGGACCCTCAGGTGTAAGCAGCGGCGGTGCAGGGTGCTCTCTGCCAGAGTCCACATCCCTCCCTGTGGCTGGTGCAAATGTTGTTGCAATGGATATTGAGGGCACACAGGGAGGTGTGGACATGTTGGTGGCAATCTGGCTGTGGCTGGTGATAATGTCCCTGTGCACCACAGTCATATCATCAATTGTTTCCATGAACCTGTCCAGTTTGTCATTTTGGGCTGCCTGCTGCTGTTGGATGGTTCTGAGGATCCAAACGACATGGCCCATTTCTCGTTGTGAATCCTCATAAGCATGGAGGATTCTGGAGAGGTTTTGGGTCTACTCATCAGCAGCACCAGCTGCATGATGGTACCGGTCCCCATGGCCCCTTCCTCCACCCCTACACACCCGAGCAGGACCAGTTGCTGCTGGCACAGCAAACACAGAGCCTCCTTCATTGCTGACAATAGTGTTGTTGTCCGGCAGCTCCAAAGTGCCTGATGTTGCTGTGCTGTTGGTGTTGTCCTGGGCTGCTGTTTCCGTGCAGATAGGGGTCAGCTGTATGTTGTCTGCTGAGGATGAAGTGGTCACAAATAATCCAGATCTTGCTGCTGCTGGTGCTGTGGGGTGACCCAAATCAGATGGGCCAGGTTGTTCCTTGTTGGCCAAGGATGGATGTGAGACATCAACACTGGAGAGCTCCTGTTCGACCAGAGTCTGGGCCTGGCTGTCCTGGATGGATCCAGTGGTGTCCCCTGTGGGTACAAACATAACACAATGACTGGTGTGAATGTTCACTTGCCCTCAAATCGTGCACATTACATAGTCTACTGAACCGAATGATGATTTGATGTGTATAGATTTGCCACCTTCATCCATGATGCTGGCCTTTTTTTAGGAAAACTATGTATTTCCGACAAACGGGGGATTATTAGACATGTCCAGCTATATGTATAAATGGGCATGTTGTGTTTAGTTCACATTTCATATCCAAAGACATTGACTGGTTCCTGACACCGTGTGAATGACGCAGGTGGGTTTGTGTTGTCCGCAGCTTAACTTTCACAGTGAGATACATACTCTTTCCCTCCCTATGCAGTTATCATTTTTGGTCTGTGTACTGGGCTTATTGCATGTCTTTAGCAGTGACATTGGTGTGGCTGCCTACACACTCACATTCTGTTGACTGATCCAGAAAGTTGTGGAAATGTAGTGAGTGAGGTGCTTCTTGTTATCGTCTCATTTTACACATGTGAATGGGTGTGAGTAGCCAACTGTGTGATTACTTAGCTTTGTGCGTACACAGATCGTGTATTTTATACATTCACTCTATTGTCAGATGAGTTCACAGACTCTGCATTCTGCCATTTTGTGGCAAAGAACTATGTTAAACTGATGTATGAGTGCTTGTGCTGTAATTGTGAAACATATACCCCTCCTTCCACCCAACCCCACCAGGCAGCCAGGAAGAGTGTCGCTCCGAAAATGTTGGTAAGTGTACTTGCAGGATATTTCTCACTGGTGGCTGGTGTTTGTAGCACATAGGCCAATTTGGCAGTTGTGATAGGTTCAGACAGCAGTCCCCATTGTCTGTCATCTTGATAATACAAATGAACAGACTGTGAGGTATACATGGCCCCATACACAGACCTTCTCACCCAGCCAAACCATGCCACCAGGAAAAATGGTGTGCAACAATGAGGGCAAGTGTAGTTGCAAGATGTCTGACACTTGTGCATGGTGTTGACCACAACTTCCATCAGTTCCTTTTGCTCCTCACACAAGTCACCAGTGTCAGCCATCTTGCCAGTAGATTTCCACTCACCATCAGGGACATCATAGTCCCATGTGGGCTGGTTGGGCTGTGTGTGTGGGACAGGGCATGGTGGGAGATGTCAGTGCAAACACTCCTCCTCCCACACTGACCTAGAAGCTCATCTGCGCATCTGCCTGACTGATAGTGGATGTAAGTCTACTCTCAAGATGCCTGACACTGGTGCCTGTTGTTGACTTGCCCACAACTCCCATCAGTTCCTTGTGCTCCTCACACTAGTCACCAGGGTCAGCCATCTTGCTACTACATCTACGCTCCCAGTGAGGGATGCATAGTTCCAGTGGGTCTGTTTGGGCTGTATGTGAGGAGGAGCGTTTCCTGCGCCTACAAGTCCCATGCGGCCTGTGCCCAGACCCACCATCCCAGCCATCCCAAACAGCTTATCTGTGACTCAGCTTTCCTGTGAATGAGTGGAAAAGTACTTTCAAAGATGTCTGACACATGTTCCTTTTGTTGATTTGACCGCAACTCCCAACAGTTCCTTGTGCTCCTCACACTAGTCCCCAGGATAAGCCATCTTGCTAGTACTTTTACGCTCACTGTGAGGGATGCATAGATCCAGTGGGTCTGTTTGGGCTGTATGTGAGGAGGAGTGTTTGCTGCAACTACAAGTACCATGGGGCCTGTGCCCAGACCCAACCTCTTAGCCATCCCAAATAGCCTACCTGTGACTCAGCTTTCCTGTGAGTGAGCGGAAAAGTATTGGCAAGATGTCTGACACTGGTGCATGTTGTTTGAGTTGACTACAGCTCCCATGTGGGCCTTGTGCTCCGGACACCATGCAGCAGTGTCAGCCATCTTGCTAGTACATTTCCACTCATTGTGAGGGATGCATAGTTCCAATGGGTCTGTTTAGGCTATATGTGAGGAGGAGTGTTTGCCATGACTACAAGTCCCATGGGGCCTGTGCCCAGACCCACCTTCCCAGCCATCCTAAACATCCTAACTGTGACTAAGGTTTCCTGTGAGTGAATAAAAAAGTACTGGCAAGATGTCTAACACTGGTGCATGTTGTTTGGAACACAAGGCCTTGATATGAGTTTGTGAGAAGTATGTACTAAGCTGGGCGGGGACCTCCGCTCTGCCCGCGGAATGTGCAGAGATTTGCCTCCTCCGTGTTCCATGGAGAACGCGGAGCAGGCAAATCTCTGCACACTCTGCGGTGGAGCGGAGTTGGCCAGCCCCCGCCTCCACCCCTCTATTAACAATTAATTATAAATGACATAAAGTGAAGAAAAACCACTTACCTGGACTGCGGCGTCCCCGGGCTGACCACCTCCTCTTCCTCGCCCTCCGTTTAGCCCCGCTAGACCCAGGGCTAGTATGTACATGCTAATAGTTTGGTTCATTTTAAATTTCCTTGCAGGTATATTTGTTATCAATCTGACATACACACAGTGCGCTCCCCCCACACAACCTCCCCTCACCGCCTTGAGACCCCTTTGGGTGAGTGGCTACGCTTAACAAACCCTTGGTTGATTGATTGATTGATTGAAGTGTAAGTGTGTGAGAGCAGGGAATGTGTGGTGTTGGCTCCTTGAACCTATTAGCAGTTATAGCAAAGGATCATGATCATGGTTTATACAGGTTGATTTGTGGGTGTGGCTTAATTTTTAAAAAGAAATTCATTAGGCGTTGCCGATGTGTGTTTTGACTGTTTTGGACTATTCCCCCTTGACATTTGATATACAGACCAACACAATTCCGGAACCGCGTCAGATACATCGTGATCTGCTTGTGGGTTAAACTGAGTTCTAACCGAAATGGTATTCTAGGGCGTTTCCGAACGAGTCATTCGCTTCGGGCCTGTTACCTGACGGTTCGGATGGATTGCCTTCCTTACAGCTAGTTTAAAGTTTAACATGCAATGCATCATACTCCGTCGCTCGAAAAGCTCATGGACGAGTCGGTCGCAAAGCATTCCGGAACTGATTCGGTCAGAATGCTTTCTGAATGAGATCGGAATCTGGCCCCAAGTGTGCTGCTAATCCTATTTTGCTGGTCTTTAAACATCTATGCTCCTTAGGAAATATCTTACATTTTCTTTTAGATTTTCTATTCTAACCATCGTCGCAGACAAATGTCTCAGAGACATTTCAAAAGCTGATCACAGAAAGTAGTCTCATGTAGCATTGAGATTTAATTTTTTTTTTAACTTTGCCTCTGCTAGGATGGTGTACCAATGAGTCGTTGATGACGATGTTACAATGCCTGCAATTAAGACATGTTTACGTTCCACTTTGTTGTTTGACGCTATGGCTTTTCTTAATCCTGATAGTGAATAGTTTTCTGATATTTTAGCTGCAATTGTATACCATCATGGTTGCACTATTCTATAGCTTCCTAAGATTCTCATCCACTTCAAACAGTTTCCAATAATTCATGATTGTGTATCTCTGAATTATTTTGTTATAAGTACTGATGTGGTTGAACTCTTTCTTTTTCTCTGTAAACAAAAATATTCTTTCTATGTTATCAAGTCTGGTTTATGCTCTGACATTCTTATTTATAATTCTAAACTCGCTCCATGATTTTTTCCATGATCTGTTGTTTTCTTACTTAAAATGTTCAGGGTTGTGGTGAAGCGGTGTATTAAAAAACTAAAAGTTGCAATAAGACCTGATCGTGTTTGAGTAATCACAAATGGAAAGAGCTGTAATGCTACATGCTGTTTTGGTCCATACACATAAATTAGTTTACCACAAATTGCCATCCCTGGCAATTTGCATGTCTAGAAAATCAATGGCGTCTTTGCTTATTCTGTATGCCTGTCTTTTTGTGGTGATAGTTATTGAGTTTGTCTATGTTGTTAACCAGGCCCTCTTGGTTTCCACATAAAATCAGAAAGATATTATCTATACACCCTAGATAAGTACTTTATCCTGTTTGCCATCTTGCTTTAGATAGTAGGTACGCAATATGTATTTGTACATGGACATATTTGCATAGGATGGCGCAGCTCTGAAACCTATTGAAGTGCTTGTTAGTTGAAAACAGTGGATGCATCTATCCCTATAGTAAACATGCAGTAACTCAAGGGTGCAACTCCCTCTGGCTCCTGATAGAATATGACCCATTTTACAGCTTACATTCCTTCATAATGAGAGATTGAGGTGTAAACGTAATTAACCTCCATAATGTACATCGTGGATACTCTTACCACTGTAAAATTTGTCAAGTCCTGAAGCTTTGAGTAATTTAAAGCACGAATCCTGTCAGCTTGAGAGAGTCCATGCTAGACCATAGTACTCCAACATTGGGGGTCATTAGGATGGCGGGCGGGTGGGCGATCCAACCTGATTTACCCATGCCATATTATAATGGCGGGGGTATCACAGTGGACGCAAAGTGCGTCCGCTGCTTTTCAGCCGGGCAGACTTGGGCCTCAATATGGTGGCAGTGCCTAGCAGGCACCGCCATCCATATTAGGATGCTGGGTCTCACATGCCTTTTCATGATGGCTTTGCCGCAATGGAAAGGCTGGTGTGAATTTACAATGGGGGACCGTTGCAGGCCCTGGGAGGGGTGGGGGGAGCACTTGGCATGCGGTGCCTGCCACATTGTGCATGGGAATGCACAACATGGCACTTTGGCATTGCGTCAGGGACTGCTTACAGCAGCACCCGCCGCAATGTCAACAATATGGAATGCATCCGCCAGGGTGGCGGTCGCATCTTGATTAGCGGTGCGGGACCGCTGCATGTCTGGCGGCCAGTCCCAGCACCGCCCTGCCATCCTAATCACCCCGATTATGTCAGCATATTAGTTGTAAAAGTGATGCATTCAGGCATATCAATAGCAATCAAATAAACATAATTTTTATCATATTGGATACCAGGCATCAATGATGTAAGTTCTGTAGTCTGTCTCCTTTACCAATGGAGTAACTAGTAAATATTTGTTGTAAACATTTGCATGTAAAGATACAGAAGGATTTGTTATAGACTAATAATACATAAATGAATTCTGTGTATGTGTAGGCTCATAGGATTTAAATGATTAATATTAGATTACATGTATACAATGAATGAAATGATTCAACAAATTCCATTTAAGTTTGAAATTCAGAGATTTCATGAAGGAATCTTGGGAGATCATCAAAATATTAAGAAAATTAAAGAAGGTCTAAAACACTATGGGGCTTATTATGATGTCAGGCGGACGTGACACCGTTGTAGATTGGGAACTTCCTGACCTTAGGTTGGCGGTTCCAATCGCAGTTGGCGGTCGGAAAGATCTATTTTTCAATGGAAGCTTGTGCAGTGGGCAGAAAAGGCCCACAGCACAAGCTTCCATTGAGAAATTGAGGTTTTCAAATATGGTGCCTGCCACACGGTGCAGTGATGTTAAGGGGGCACCATAGGTGTCCACAAGGCCCCAGAGCGGAGGACGAGGAGTAAAGGGGGCTCTGCTAAGGCCCCCAATGGGGCTTTCCAACAGCCTTTCCATATTGGAAAGGCCAACATAGAATGGCTTTCAGAAACCGACATCATCATCCTGACAGTGGAGCTGCCATCATTAATGGATTATGAAGTGTTTCTGATGCACCGACGTGCTCCCTCAGCCAGTCAGAAAGTGTTTGATGGTGCCTCCGACTGCACACATTATAATACATCGGTCGGAGCGCAGCAGCAGATGGCGGTTGGCCCAGAACTAACGAGCAGTTGGTTGCAGTCCGACCACCATTGTAATCAGCCCCATTATTATTTCAGCTCAAATGTTGATGCTCTCATTTTAATTAAACCCCATCCCTAACATTTGTCTGAATTTAAATTATTAATGTAAGGACGTCGGGGCTGATGCCAAGACAATATAACTTTCTGTACTGGGTTTGATGATCCACATTGTCAGATTAGAAGATACATTTAACACTTAGGAGGTGACTATTGATGAGAAGATAACTATTAACAAGAGTATTCACCATCATTGCCAATGGTTGAGCAATTAGACCCAAATCCAGTCTGTCTTTTAGGAATAACTATAGTGCTCTTGGAAGAAGGATTTTCCCTCTTCTAGAACATGGTTTAGATTGAATGTGTATTTTTGGAGAGTAGGTGCAAATCTTTTACCAATATTAATTTACAAACTAGAACTTCTAATCGATTAGCTCATTTAATCATCATTTCTGCTATTGCCTTGGAGTGTACCAATATAAACTCATTTTCTAAAAGAGTTATAATTGTGAAACTGCTGTACGGTTCTTGATGCATCAAAATCTGAGAGTTTGTGATGAAAAACATCCTGAGCAGAGATATAGATGGTCTAATCTTTTCAGCAGTTGAGGTTGATTTCTTTGATTACATACTATTAGTGGATATAGCCATGTAATGCCACAAATCTCATTTCTCGCATAAACATGGCTGTATACACACACACACACACGAACACTCATGAACTATAATTTCACCATTCCTCAATTTGTTCTAGTCTAAAGCAAGAGTTTATAAACAAACCTCCAATGTTTATTACAATACATGAGTGGAGTCTCTAGGCATTTCTTAAAACATTCAGCCACTCTCATTTTGAGCACAAATACTTCCAAGAAAAGGTTTAGGAATGTGCATAAGTAATCTCACAATGAGCAATAGCACATTTATGGTTGTATGAAACTCTTACTGCTTCTCTCACTCCAGCACTGATGCTTATAAAGCACTGAGGAGGTGGGCCTGGGAGGTTTGTTGTTCACTCTTTTCAACTAAATCGCTTTGTTTATTGTAAAAACAATCTTCATAGAAAGTTATTATGTTTTGGACTTTCCACCAACTGGAATTTAAGTGTCTGTATGCAACATCAAAGTCCTTTGCTTTGTCTTAACACCCTCTGACCCCGGTTCATGGCAGAAGGAATGACGAGGATCTCTGTGGTACTAGTAGTGAGGCTGACTCAGAAGTGTAATATGAATGTTATGCCAGCTTAATTGTTTGTACAGTAATAGTAACCAAAGTGCTATTCACTGCATACGCTGATAGCAATGTTCCACTGGAAGAGCTGGAAATATGGTTTTGCATCTTCTTTTAGTATCCTAGACAAGGACAACATATAGATGTCACCATTTCCAAATTTGACTAATGAATGCAAATGCAATTCACTAAACAACTTTTATTGGGAGCGTAAGTGACACAAAATTGATTTAAAGAACATTTGTTCAGTTCAATCTCAGAACCTAGGAATATGAGACCAGTGCTGAAAATCCAGGACTTCTTTTTGTGACTGTATATAGATTAATGTTCAAATCAGAAGGGGGAGGGAAAGGGAAGTTAAAGTCCATTCGGCTTCCTTTGAGTTATATTGAAATCAAGAGGGAGAATGGACTACTTGTACCTGTGTAACCAGGGTCAATAGGTTTGCGTATGTTCCTTAAAAAACCCTCATATACGTACACAAGTTCTGGGCGGTATATCTTGGTTCTCCGCCTGTCAGTGACGTGGCAGCATCATCATTGGTTTTTGCATAGGTATGCTGACCGCCACTTGGAGGAAGACCAACTGGTATTACAGTAGTGTCCAGGGATGAAAAAAGTGGGTGCGGTGCTCATGTGAGGTGGGTTAAAATTCTCTATGCCACCATTTAAGACAAATCTTTAGTATTATGGTGGTGTGTGAAAATTAAAAACAGTGTTGGTGCATGTGTAGATCAAGTAACCATTCTTACGCACTCTTAAAGTTCAACGGTGGTCGACATGTTTCAGCCTATTTGTCCAGTAGGATCTTGGAGGTTTCTTCAGGACCAGAAAAGGGTAGATGCGCGTTGCGGCAACCAAGGTAAGTGAGTCATGGACTTACCCATTCAGTTAGATCAGGTCAGGTCAAGAGTACCTGCACCTCTTAGTTCCCAGTTGCGGGTATCATCAGGGTCCTGGCAGGTTTATCCAGACCACACGACGCGACCTGTGCTGACTCTGCACAGGACATGTTTGCACACATGTCACATCAGGCCCGCCCCCTCTCCTCACCACTGTGCAAACGCGCCCCGTGGCGCATTGTAAGTTGGAGGATTAAGTCCCCTTGAATCCTGAGGGTCCCTGGGGTCCAACTAGCCCACCAGGTACCTCCAGTAAGTGCCACAGAGCTGCACTGCAGAGAGGTGTGAAAAGGGGCGGGGCCTCGGACCACCTCTCTGCAACGCAGCTCTGTGGCGCATACTGGAGGTACCTGGTGGGCTAGTTGGCCCTCAGGGACCCCCAGTATTCAAGGGGAATTAATTCCCCAACTTACAACGTCCCTAGGGGCGCGTTTGCAGAGTGATGCACTGAGGGGGTGGGGCCTCCGGCACGATGCTGGTTTTTTATTTTATTTTTTATTTTCCTATTTTTTTAGACCTGGGGATCCCCTCCCTCAGGGTCTGACCCCGATTTTGGTAATTGTTTTGAAAAACTATGGGAAGGGGGCCGCGTGGGGCCTCTCCCGAGGCCATTTTCGACCCGGGGCATGGCCAGTATTTAAAATGTTATTTAATATATTTGGAGGGGCGCCACATGACCATTTATGGCCCCGGAGACACCATCCCATTGTAATTGTAGTGTTGGGACCACCGACCGGAGGTTGGCCAGTGGCAAGAATGCGACGGTGTTGATCAGAGGCAACTCCGACCGACATCGTAATTGAGCCCATAATGTTTTGATTTATGTTTTGGCTTGTTGGTTTTTATAGAGTTTTAAAATGTATACATTTTAAATTGCTTATCTTAAATATTTCTGTATTTTTTGTTTGTTAAATATTTTATGAAAATATTTTATAAAAATATTTTATAAAAATAGTTTATTGATTGAATTTAAAAAAATCTGCTTTGCTTACAAAATATGAAATGTGTTTTGGATTTCAAGTTATTTATTTTAAGGATATTCTTTTTATTGTTTCATATTTACAAGTATATATTTTAAATACATTATTGTGCTATTGTAAATTTATCTATCAGCTATTATTAATCTCATTATAAGTTTGATATTTACATTACTTTTAAAAGTTTCATTTTTTAGATAATAATATTTTGCTATATTATTGCCTTTAATAGGTAATATATATCTGATATTTCTATGTTTTGATTTATATATATTTATGTATGTTAATGTTGTTTAGTTTAGAGAGAGAAAAGAAAATGTTACCCCTCCTGATTATAACGCTTTTCCTAATGCCTAATTTGGAGTGGTAGTAGCAAATCTGACCTTTCCAGTTCCCAGTGCTTACCCAATGCTGTTTAGTTTGGAGTACTCAGAAAAAAACGAACCCCCCCCCTCCCAGGATCAAGTGTTTTCTCCAGTGTCACCACAGACAGTCAAATGCTTTCCCTGATGTTGATTAGTTTGGAGTGAGAATAGTAAAGGGGACCCCCTCAAAAGGCCAATATGTTTCCTGGTGATGCTTAGATTGGATTGGAAATAGTAAATCTGGCTCTTCCAGAGTGGGATTTGTATATCTGACCACTCCAGCGTCCAACATTAATCCCAGTGTTGCTTAATATCGATAGGAAATAGCATAATTAATGCCCCATAATCCAATGCTTTTCTTAGTTTTGAGTGGTAATAGTAAATCCGACCCCACTGGAATCCAATAGTTGCTCCAATGTAGTTTTGTTTTGAGTGGGAGAAATAAATATGTCTCTGCCAGAAATAAAAGCTGATTCTTTAAAATTTGAATATATATTAAACAGTTGTTTTATATGTGGTTAGATGTATGTCATTATTTAACATTTTTAATGTTTCTAAAATATATACTTGTCATAATTATTAATATTATTTTTATTTTCAGACAAATTGGTTTATAAAATTTGTTTTATTATTGTTTTATTTTATTTTAAATTGATTTATGCCCTGGAATTAAATATTTTTAAATCTAGAAGCTATAGTATTTTTCATTAATCATAACTTAAAATGTATACATTTTTAAGATTATAGCTAGATTCTAAATTAACCTGTGCTTACACCTGGGTAGCTTAGGTCAAAAAAATGGCTTGGATGCAATGTGTAAAGTGCACAAACAGTAATAAAGTGAAAATACAGCACAAGAAAAACCACACAAATATTTAGAAAAATAGATTACATTTTAATAAACTACTTTACACTAACAAAAAAATAATTCAATCAGTGGAACCAGAGTTATACATTTTCAAAGTTTTTGGTAAAAACTAAAAACTACCGCCTAAAAGGCCCAAAAGCCAACTGCGAATATCTAGTTGTGCAAGACCTGGTCAAAGTCTAAAATATGGCTGCCTGCAATGGAATGCAGATTGGAGACAAGAAAGGGGATTGGGCCCAGACGCCCTTCCCTAAAGACTTAGAAATATTTTCACAGCAAATGCTCAGAGAAGGTAGACATTCAGTGGGGCAAGGCTGTTGGCGGCGCCAGAGGAGGGAGCATTGTCACCTGGGAGCTGCTGGATGAAGTGAATATGTCTACATTAGGTGACTTTTTGGAAGTCGGAAATCTCCAGCACAATGAGGCAGGAGGTTGTAGCCAGCAAGAGTTACAGGTGGCTGTCTACCCCTTTGGCGGAGAACTGCTGAACAGAATTTGCAGCTGTGGAGAAGAAAGCATTGGGAGCAGCTCATAGTTTCTCCACCTCATCTAACGTCAGGGGAATGGCTGAGTTTCCAAAGGTGGAACCTAAGCAAGCTTCACCCTAGGAAACACAGAGCCGGCAGTGCCTCTGCCAAAGATCAGACAGTTTTTCAGTGTGAGAAGGCCCATACTTTTTTAAGTTGACCATCTCATGTGGATTTTTCCTGTTGTGTCCAAATGCAAGGCGCGGCATTCACAAATAGGAAAAAAGCTAAAATGCTTGAGTTTTTTATTTTTGAGCAACAAACCACAGATTTGGAAAGTTTTTTCTGAATAGCAAAATAAAATTTAATGTAAGTAGACTGCCATAACAAAGTGGTCTATCTGCCATTTTGTTTTGTGAAGAGTGCTCCTATGTGTTTGTGGCAGCACATTTGGTAAACATTTTTACCACAGCACCAAGGAACTCACACTATGGTGGTCTGCCTCCACTGGGCCATTGAAGGCATGGCCCTTTGGAGGCTACTTCAAGGGGTTGATAACTAAGCCACCGTACTTTAAATAACCCCCATAATTTTTAGAATGTGGAGAAATGCACCATCTGGTTAGATATATTTTACCTTATAGTATACAGAGAAATATCTAGTTTTGTATCTGGTGTAGTCCACTTGAGGAAAACCTTATTTGCTGTATGATGTGTAGTCTTAATTTATAATTGCAGAAAGGGAACATTAGAATCCTATACATCACATTGTAGTTAGTACTTAAGTACCTGTTATATATTGGGATGATTACGAGTATGGTGGTTCCAAGACCGCAATACCATTGACGGAGCTCCAACTGTCAGATTACTAGCATGGTGGTCAGATTGCCATGAGATCGCCGTACCCACCAGGATCTTGGATCCCACTGCAGCGTCAGTGGGGAAACTGGTGGGCCATGGAGGCAGTGCCGATGTCGGCATCGCCATGCTGATTACGACCGGCCTTTCTGCTGACCTTTTCATGGGCAGGACCCAGCTATGTAAAGGTTGGCGTAAAGGCAGGGAAAAGACCCCAAACAGGAGCACTGGACGTTTCAGTCTATTGGGCATTGTGGCTAGTGCCTGCACTGTTGTGCGCCGACTGTGTGCCATGCATGACATGGTGCATGGAAACAGTGTGTGCACAACAGTACAGGTGCAACAGTGTGGCGGCAATGCCTTCAGGCTCCCTCTATGAGCCGGAGCATGCCAGCGTGCCCCAAGACCACCAGTGGCACACCGCCAGCCCACCGGTATACTCCAAATGCGGCAGTTGGGATGCTGCATCCTTGGCTGCAATATCCCGACTGCTGACGCTGCAGCCTGGCAGTCCGACTGCCAAGGTCTAATCAAATCCAATACATTTCAAATGCAAAAAAGATTGCAATCAAACAGAAAAATAATTTTATTTTATTTTGAAAAAGCAATGATAGACAGGAAGAAGTATAAAAGAAACCTACAGAGAATTAGCACAAATACATTTGTGTGAGTAAGAAGAAACAGATCACCCCAAAAATAATTATGTATTATTCAATTCTTTTGATGATATACAAACAACTATCATATTGTAAAGATTTATATAATAAAGTATAAATATATTTTATCAAGGAGATTAAAACACATCAGCCATGCTTATATATCTATCAACATGTTTTTATAAGGAGGACTAGAGCATCCACATATCAACATGCCTTTTTAATAATAATGTTTTGGATGGTAGATTTGCTGTTTCCAATTTGTGCAGTTTAAAGTAATGGAAGCATCTGTAGAACTAAACAGTAGCTGAGAAGAAATACATACAGTCATTAAAAATAAAAAAGGAAGATGTTCAGTATGGATTGTGGTTACACATCTTGTCGGTAATGTAAACCATCCACATTCGCAGCATTTGGAATATGGTGGCAAAAATGTTATTCAATATTTTGATAACAAAAGATATTATTCAGAACCTTTGGAAGTTGTTAATGAGATTAAGCTGAATCCAACTGGTTGAATGTTGGGATGTAGTCCATAATGGAAATCATTAAGACCATAGAATACTATATTGCTGGTCACTTGAATTGCCAAGTATTTTTTAACAGCCTGTTCGCACTAGGGGACACTTTTAAATTATTACTTTAAGTAATAATTCAAAATCACATAATACCATCAGATTGTAAAGATGCAATCACTGCACTAGCATGAATATGGGTTCAGAAGATTATGTCTACCTCCTATAAGCCAATATAATTATTGTCCCAGGTAGAAAATCAGAAGTAGTACTCTAATTTGTTAGCGTAGGCAGAGGAAAATGTACTAAAACCAGTAAATCAGAATGGATTGCAAAAGCATCAATGTGTAGTTGACCAGTCCTTTTTCTATCACCCAGAAGTATTAGCTAGCTTTATGACAAGTTATTTTCATGTTTCATACTCTTTGCAGTGAAGTTTGAGGTGATATTTGAATTATGTGACACATTTTAAGGAATAAATACATCTAGGTGAGACTGTATAAAATATCAATCAGGGTTACACTCACACTATTGTGAGTTGGTTAAGTCGAACATAAGAATCCATACGCAAAATAATATTTTACTGTCAAATTATAAACATTGATTACACAACAATGTAATGTTTTGGAGGAGGTACATGACCTAATTTTTCATGCACAATTTACGGGACAACAATAGAAAATGGTAACAAATTGTACATGTTTTGTGGTGGATTTAATTTGCTTTCTTTTAGGATTGGCTGACATTAATAGAATTGGTAAAAGCTGAATTATTGGGTAAGCAACTGTTGAGTTTTGATAATTCCACAATGACAGTATGTTAGATTGGGGTTTCTGGGTGGTTAGGGTGTGGTCTAAGCCAGGCAGAATGCACCACTCTAGTCAGGGTAAGTAAATTACACACCAAAGATAACCTGAGCTCACCCTCTGGTAGTTTGGTAGAGATTAGTCAGGCTTATCATCAGAGGCAATGTGTAAAGGATTTATTGTTTCTGGTCAACGGAAGACATGGATTGGCATTTCGGGTTGGACTGTTCCCATGAGGCACAGGGTCAAGACTGATTTACATATAGCTGTGTCTGAACGGGGGTGGCAGGGTGGGCTAAAGAATGAAGATGGATTCAACCCAGATCTGTGACAGGTGGTGAGTGTTTGAAAAGTTTCAGCACTCCGTCCATCATCTCCTTGTGTTTGCTTTGTTCGCCCTAATTTGGTAGGGTATGCCCGGACGTGGGTCCCTTGCTCACTTTGCCACTGGATTCAAGCTAGCCTGGCTGATGAGGGCTGTTAGCCCGAAACCGGTCCCAGGATGCTTGTTTCTGGTCCAGGGAAGACATGGCTTGGCAGTTCGGACTGGACTGTTCCCATGAGGCACAGGGTCAAAACTGATTTGCATATAGCTTTGTCTGAACTGGGGTGGCAAAGCTAGCCTGGCGGATGAGGGCTGTTAGCCCAAAACCAGTCCCAGATCTGTGACTGGGGTTGAGTGTTTGAAAAGTTTCAGCACTCCGCCCATCATCTCCTTGTGTTTGTTAAAGTGTTTATACAACACACTCACTCCAGTAACACAATGAATACACCACAAAAGAGACTCCATGCAGGAGTATATAAAAATATATAGTGAATGTTTTACATAAAACTCAGACTAAAACAACATGGATCATAAATACTGTGTATACTATGCAAATCATGAGGTAGTGCCTGTTATCCTGACAATGCATGAATCAAAACGACATACATTATAGCATTAGCGCAATTAACCCCATGTGAAACATGCACATGTATCATAATGACACAGCAAGTTATGTATATTTTTTTGAAAAGGCTCATATGTTGCAAATGACAGGAATTCTCTACTTAGTACACGTAACACTGGATTAGAGAAACCCCAATAGTGCAGGATGTAGGAGAACAGCACATCAATTGGCCATATATAAATCTAAGGTGCAGTAACACCTGCAGGAAGGAAACATCATTATCCCAGGGGCAATTGGCAAAATACACTCATTCCTTGGAGGCGATCACTGTGTGCGAAAATATCCTCCTCATTCACTTGGTGAGCAAGGGGCAACCAATCCTGCATGGTTAGGCCATTCTTCAACAAAAGTACCCCTCTGGCTCCCTTGGGACCAGTAAGCCTGCAGTGGTCATGGGTATGTGCCAAACAATAGCTCTGTAGGGGCACAAGCAGATGGTAAACACGAGAGACCTCCCGCAGTCCCTCACTACCTTATTTAGAAATCTAGGTGCCTATGAAAGTGTGGTGCAGCTGTTGGGGTCGCAGTATCTGGTTGGCATTTCAGGGCGGGGCTGAATGTCCTTGGTTTATCAGGGCACGCGTGGCAACCTGTCATCAGACCCCAGGGAGGCAACGATCTCCAGCCTGTACTGTTGCTGGGGAGAGCCCCCAACATGTGGTCCTTCTCCTTGGCCATACAACTTTAGAGTCCTCTCCAATGCATCTCTCATGGTGGAGGGTCCTCACCAGGGGGTGGTTCTGATGGCCAGCAGTGACATTTGTACAGGAAGATGGGGCCTCAGAACAGCACCTCTCTCACAAAGAATACATGTTGCATTTCCTTTGCTGGGAGGGGCATAGGAGAATTCCTGCAGTGCATATGGGGACGCTGCTCCTTTCGTTGAAATCCGTCTGCGGACACACTCAAAGGGCTTACCTCAACACTGCAGAACACATAGGACACAGCAACACTCCATTTGCGGGAACTCTAAGAGTGATCAACGCACTCTGTTAGGGGGATGTCAGAAACATGCAACAGCTCTTCACCACGTGCTAGTTGGAAGTAAAACATGAAGCATTCACCACACTCTGGTTGCAAAAATGAAGGTAAAGTATAAAGCGCTATCCATGCGCTATTTTTAAGAGAGAAGGCCGGTCAGCCTCAGAACCCCATGACAGTCCCACTTGCACAAGGACTCTGAGGGTACAGGGGTCCTCCAGCAAATCTCTGGAGAACACTAGGTGCGGGGCACCAAGAGGGATAGAAGCACATAAGGAAGGTAGGCCAAATAGAGGTTCCTCCTAGCAAAACAACAGTCTTCTGGCAGAACAGAGTCAGGAAGCAGCTGGCGGCAAGCAGCAAACAGAAAAGCAATCCAGTGAGTTCCTTAGGCCACCTAACAAGCAACAGAAAGCAAGGCAACAGCAGAAAAGCAGTATAGATGATTCCTTTGAGCAGAGCAGCAACCCTTCTGTCAGAGGTTCAATCCCAGATACAGAGGTGTTCAGAAATCATGAAGTCAGAGCCCCTGCATGTATGTTTTCAGGGGGGAACTTCAAAGGAAACTTTAGAATTGCACAACACTCTCTTTCAACCCCAACCCTGGCTCCGGTCATCAGTAGGGGGTAAATCACCCATTTGTGTGAGGGCGGGACACAACCTATACAAATGTAAAGTGTGAACACCCCTCTCTCTGTCACGATTCCGTCCCAGTCCAACACTCCTCAGATTCGAGCGATGCTATAGGGGTTCCACCTCTTGACATCCCAAACTCCTGCACTTATGGCACGGAAGGTTAAGGCGATCAAGTGAGGGAAGGGAAGGATGGGAACAGCGGGGAGTAGAACCTGTAAAGAAAGACACACCAAAACAACGTAACAATTAATACATGTAAGTCTACACTCATCAATTCTCGCTAGGACTAATGCCCCTTGTTGCTTGCCCTTAGAAACACCACTCTTACAACATAACCTATTTATTGTGCAACCTTCCTGATTGCACCATCGGAAGCCAGATTCAACCAACACAGCACACAATCCAATTTGGAGGTTATTCAGAAAAGGAAACGCTTCCCCTCCACACAGAGCACTGACAGCGTGATTGTTGGTCGTGTATGACACAACCCAGATGCGTTATCGTTTTGTAGTTTTTGGTGATTGGCAAACATTAAACAAGGCACAGGAGAGGCTCCTCTCCTAACGCTAACTGTATTGTCCGAATACTTTTCAACGGTTACTTCACCGCTAAATGGACACTGGCGTCCCAGTTCGTAACCTTTCGTGCGGGTGGAGCTCATGCGGTTGACTCACCGCTTTCGTTGCCAGCGTACCCCTACACACCGGTACTAGAGTGTTTTGGCGGGCTCTCACGGTTTCTTCACCGGTTAAAGACCACCAACCCTAACAAAGTAACAAAACCCCCTCGACATCCGTGCTCTCCAGTTCAGCTTTACTGAAGAGACCGGAGGGAGACTGAGAAAGCAACAATTAAGTAGATGCCCACCCTCGTTTCACTGGACACAGCACTTATCTTTGCCGCTGAAGCTCACGGCCTCGGAGTGCTCCTGTTCTGATCCTCTGGTTGCCGCTTACATGCGGCTATGGTCGAGAAGGGTCTCAGCGTCTCCAGTAATTCACCGGCTCGCGGGTAAAATCAGCAGTGGGCTTCGGATCCTCGGAACGCTTCCTGCTATGGATAAACATAGACGACGGACTATGACCAGGAATTACGCACGTCGTGCTGGGCTATTCGCGCCGTCTTATACTCGAGGCTCCTCCTCTCGTCCCGTGGCCTTCTGGGAGCTGTGGTACTGGTAGGCGCACAAACCTGATTCCTAACAGTATGTCCCCCTGCCCAGCGCCTCCTAGCACCAGGCTTGTCAGGGTGCCTTTGGTAAAATGCACAAACTCTGGCGGGTGCATGGACTTGACTACTGGGCTCCCATAAATCGTTTTCCGCGGAATACCCCTTCCACAAGACTAGGTACCAGAGGTTCTTCCCCTTGTACTTGGAGTCCACAATGCGTTTCACTTCGTATTCAAGTCCCACCTCCGCTGCCACTGCTGGGGGAGGCTTCCTCAGCCCTCCTATGGCCGGTTTCAGAAGGCTACAGTGAAATACTGGGTGGATGCGAAGGGAGCCCGGAAGCCTCAATTTGTAGGCTACAGGATTAATCCTTTTCACCACATGATAAGGACCGATGTATTTGGGATGGAACACACTCCTTAGTTTGAATTTAATGTTCTTGGTGGATAGCCAAATCATATCTCCAGCTTTATACAGTGGGCCCTCTACTCGGTGGCGATCTTCCCATCTTTTGTACGCCAACTTCGCTTTTATCAGGTGTCTTCTCACTCTCTCGTGCCCCTTGTGCAACGATCGCATGTGCTGTAATACCGATGGGTGGTTGGGTGTGCTCCTTGGGAGAGTGATTGGCAGAACCCTAGCGCTGAAGCCGAAAGTAGCTGCAAAGGGAAAGACACCAATAGGGCTATGCGTTGTGTTATTGTATGCCAGCTCTGCCATCCATAACATGGACATCCAAGACTCCTGTGCCTCATCGGCGTAACACCGTAGATACTTCTTCACTGTTTGGTTCAACCTTTCAGTTTGTCCATCCGTCTGGGGATGGAAACTAGTAGACACTGCTGACTCGATGTGTAGTGCCCTGCACCATTCCTTCCAAAAGCTGGCTATAAATTAGGGACCTCTGTCCGACAGTATAACTTGTGGGAGTCCGTGGAGTCTTACCACGTTTTGTAACACCAGCTGGGCCGTTTGACTGGCTGTAGGCAGGGTCTTGCATGGGATGAAGTGTCCCATCTTCGTTAAACTGTCCACCGTTACTAGAATGGCTGTACATCCTTGATCGACTGGAAGCCCCGTGATAAAATCCAAGCTAAAGGTCTGCCATGGGAATTGGGGCGTGGGCATTGGCATGAGCTTTCCTCTTTTCCTGGACGTGTCCGATTTGCCCCTAGCACAGTCTTCACACCTGATGACCCATTGCTTGATATCTGGAACCAGAGAGTCCCACCAGAAACGCCGTTGGACCAGAAGGGTAGTCTTTTGTATGCCTGGGTGCCCGGCAAGTGGTGAATCGTGACACCAGGCAAACGCCTTTTTTCTCAGTTCTTGGGTCGGTACGAACAGACGGTGATTCTGAAACGGCAATCCTTGCCTAAGTTGTCTCTCAGAGTTTTTACTGGCCCATTGATTCCATGTCTCCGGGTTCTTGTATTTTCGTATTGAATTTAAGTAGTTTTCTGCCTGAAGCGTGCATATCACCTTGGAGGCGGGTATAATCGCTGCATCCCTGACCTCAGTGTCTTCGTCTTTGGTTAACACCCTGGATAGGGAATCAGCCTTGCGGTTATCGGTTCCTGATCCAAAAGTGATGATAAAATCGTACTCCTCAAAAAAGAGCATCCACCTCATTTGTCTGGGGGAGAGGCGTCGAGCTGTTCTTAAGTACTGCAGGTTTCTATGATCGGAGTACACAGTTACCGGAAACCGGGCTCCCCATGAGTAAGGCCTTCATGATGGACAGCAGCTCCTTTTCCGCTATGTTGTAGTTCCTTTCAGCCGGTAGTAGTTTTTTGGATAGATAAGCCACGGGGTGCAGCTGTCCTGTATCTTTGTCTTGTTGAGACAAAATAGCTCCTATGGCTTCATCAGACGCATCGGCCTCTACTATGAACGGGATGTCCATCTGAGGGTGTCTCAACACGGTGCTGTGGTGAACGCCTTTTTTAGATATTCAAAGGCCCTTTCGGCTTCCTGAGTCCACCCAAAAGGCACTCCTTTTCTGAGCAGCCTGGTGATTGGGAGGGCCTTTTGTGAGAACCCTTGTATAAAGCGTCGATAAAAATTGGCGAAGCCTAGGAAGCACTGCACTTCCCTGACTGTGCCTGGAACCGGCCACTCCTGCACGGCCTTGATCTTGCACTCTGCCATACTCAGACCCTCAGGGCGGAGAATCACCCCTAAAAACTCCACTTCAGACACACCAAACTCACACTTGCTCAGTTTACAGAACAAGTGGTGTTTCCTCAATACCCTCAACACCTGTCTAACGTGTTCCGTGTGGTCAATCAAGGAGTCAGAATATATCAATATATCATCGATGTAGACCACTACTGTCCTGTCTACGTACTCCTTCAACACGTCGTTTAAGAAATACTGGAAGGCTGCCGGGGCATTACACGACCCGAACGGCATCACAGTATACTCAAAGAGACCGTATCGGGTCTTAAATGCCGTCTTCCATTCGTCCCATGCTCGTATACGCACCAGGTGGTATGCGCCTCTGAGGTCTAATCGGGTGTATATCTTCGCCTCGCGCACTTGGTCCAACAGGACTGGAATGAGTGGCAGCGGGTACCGATTGCGAACGGTGTTCTTGTTCGGCATGCGGTAATCACAGCAGGCCCTCAACTCCCCATTGGCTTTCGATATGAAAAATAAAGGGGACGCTGCTGGAGAACGGGACGGTCTAATGAACCCAATGTCCAAAAAATGGTCTAGATACTCTCTAAGGTACTTGGTCTCTGGTTCAGAGAGCGTGTAAACCCGACATGTGGGAATAGTGGCTCCCTCCACCAGGTCTATTTGACAATCATACGGCCTGTGAGGTGGCAGCTTCTCAGCCTGGGATTTGCTGAATACGTCAGAAAAGAGGGCATATTCGCGTGGCAGGCTTACCTCCTTTTCTGCCGCCGTATCTGCTATGAAGGGACTAGCCAAGGTCTCTGCACCGGACCCCTATCCCCGCACCAGGTGCTCCTGACAACCTTCGTCTAAAAACCGCACCGTTTTTTCTTTCCAGTCTATGGTCGGGTTGTGATGGCTGAACCAAGGCATCCCCAAGATGACTTCATACTGTGGAGCTTCGATGATGTTTAGAGCCACAGTTTCTATGTGCCACCCCTCTCCTGTTCTGATGGTCAGTCGGAGGTTCTCAGTTTGCTCAATGAGTAACCCTGAAGTTAGTGGTTTACCGTCCACCGCCAGTACCTCTTCTGGGACATCTCTAGATGCCTTCTTTATACCCAAGTGTTCCACTAGTCCACTATCTATGAAATTCCCCGTGGCCCCTGAATCCAGCATGGCCTTGGCCTGATATGATTGGTGTCCGTTATCCAACCGGATGACCAACTCTATGTGTCTTTCGGTGTCTCCCTGTCTGGTGGTAGCAAGAGAAGGGATTCTCCAGGGTTGGTCGTCCCCATTCTCTTGAGCACTCGACTCCTGGCTATGAGGATCAGGGCTCGACACTATGGCTATGGACTTTCGAGTCCTGGAGTTCCCTCCTGGTTTATTGGGTCTAGACGGGCATTCCCTGACATAATGTCCCTTCTTTCCACAATACATACACAGCCCCTGTGTTCTCCGACTCTCCCGTTCTAGACGGGACAAGGGCGCCCGGATGGCCCCTACCTCCATGGGCTCTGGTGATGTCTCACTACCCGTGGCCTCTTTCTTGGCTCTCTCCCCTCGAAATCTCTCACCGCCCCTATCGGCGATGCGCCCATCTAGGCGTAAGGCCAAGCTGACTAGCTCAGTACAGGTATGCGGTTGCGGATCTATCCTCGCTATGACGTCCTTTAGCTCATCGCACAGCCCCTGGTAGAAGAGTGACATCCTTTTTTCTTCCGGCTAAGCGGCCTCAGCCACCAACCGATTGAAAGAAGTTAAATACGTCACCAGTTCGTTCTTTCCCTGTTTCAGCTCTAGCAGCTCCCTGTCTGCGCTGAATGCGGTGGTACGTCGATCAAATACCCCTTCTAGGGTGGCTCTGAAGTCATCCCAATTGGACAAAACCGGGTCGTTGTTTCGCACCAAGGGTACTGCCCAATTGGCGGCATCGCCTGCCAAGTATGAGATGGCAAACGCCACCCTGGAATGATTGTTCGGAAAAGAGGAGGGCCTACAGGAAAAATGCATCAATAGCTGTGTCAGGAACACCTGAATCTTCTGGGGATCTCCCGTATACCTTTCGGGATTAGCTAACGGAATTGGTGGGGATACGTTAACCTGGATGGGAGATGCTCCTGTGCCTACATCAAAAGGGTTTCTAGTCAACCTTTCTACCCTATCCTATAATGCCGCTGTTTCGACTCTAGAAGCCGCCAGCTCCTGCCTTACGGCTGCTAAAGCCTGCATCACTTCCTCCATCCTACTGCCCTACAGCACCCCCCGAACCGGGAGGAGTCTTAATACTTGGGTGCGTAATTCTGTCACGATTCCGTCCCAGTCCAACACTCCTCAGGATTCGAGCGATGCTATAGGGGTTCCACCTCTTGACATCCCCAACTCCTGCACTTATGGCACTGAAGGTTAAGGCGATCAAGTGAGGGAAGGGAAGGATGGGAACAGCGGGGAGTAGAACCTGTAAAGAAAGACACACCAAAACAACGTAACAATTAATACATGTAAGTCTACGCTCATCAATTCTCGCTAGGACTAATGCTCCTTGTTGCTTGCCCTTAGAAACACCACTCTTACAACATAACCTATTTATTGTGCAACCTTCCTGATTGCACCATCGGAAGCCAGATTCAACCAACACAGCACACAATCCAATTTGGAGGTTATTCAGAAAAGGAAATGCTTCCCCTCCACACAGAGCACTGACAGCGTGATTGTTGGTCGTGTATTACACAACCCAGATGCGTTATCGTTTTGTAGTTTTTGGTGATTGGCAAACATTAAACAAGGCACGGGAGAGGCTCCTCTCCTAACGCTAACTGTATTGTCCGAATACTTTTCAAAGGTTACTTCACCGCTAAATGGACACTGGCGTCCCAGTTTGTAACCTTTCGTGCGGGTGGAGCTCATGCGGTTGACTCACCGCTTTCGTTGCCAGCGTACCCCTCCACACCGGTACTAGAGTGTTTTGGTGGGCTCTCACGGTTTCTTCACCGGTTAAAGACCACCAACCCTAACAAAGTAACAAAACCCCCTCGGCATCCGTGCTCTCCGGTTCAGCTTTACTGGAGAGACCGGAGGGAGACTGAGAAAGCAACAATTAAGTAGACGCCCACCCTCATTTCACTGGACACAGCACTTATCTTTGCCGCTGAAGCTCACGGCCTCGGAGTGCTCCTGTTCTGATCCTCTGGTTGCCGCTTACATGCGGCTATGGTCGAGAAGGGTCTCAGCATCTCCAGCAATTCACCGGCTCGTGGGTAAAATCAGCAGCGGGCTTCGGATCCTCGGAACGCTTTCTGCTATGGATAAACATAGACGACGGACTATGACCAGGAATTACGCACGTCGTGCTGGGCTATTTGCGCCGTCTTATACTCGAGGCTCCTCCTCTACTCCCGTGGCCTTCTGGGAGCTGTGGTACTGGTAGGCGCACAAATCTGATTCCTAACACTCTCTCTCTCAGCCCAGGAAAACCATCAGTTTGCAGATGATAGCTGATTTAGTAGACCTGCCCAACTCAACTCTTCCTGTGTGATGGCTGTCTGGAAAGTATGCACAAAGTGTGCCTGTCAACCAGGCCTTGACGTGCATTGGAGTCAGGCTGCAAAGTACAAAGAGTCATAAGCACAGAGACATGCCTATAAAGAGGGGTGGGCCCTATTTCACACAGCTAGATTGGGCCGGTAAAAACTATAAAAATAAGATATCTAGCTGACCGTTTGTGATGCTGCAAATTATTTAAACAGACTCAGACCAAAATCTTTAAGGATGATGGTCTACATCATTTAATTATTCAATGTTTTCAATTAATACTCTTTTGATAAGTTCACAAGCCAGACTTGACTACACTTCACAATTATATAACATCAAGACAAACTAACAAAAAACATCAAAACAATTTCAAATGGCAAATCAATGTAAGCTGTTAGCAGTCAGAGAAACAAGGTAACCCACATTTCAATCAATTACAATTCTAGTAAAACAAGCTGGAGTTACCAACGATCGGGGGTAAAACATTTGGCATAACTGGGGGATTATACATTTTAAACACATTATTCCCCTTTGTTGCTCTGCACATTTTTATGAATAACTCTTCCCCTGGTGGTTAAGCGTGCTGACACGTTTCGAATCCCACTATATTTACAGGGATTTTCTTCAGGGCTGTGACTGGATTCTGTAAGACCAATAAAGAAAAGGATATTTTAAAGTTGCCATCCTTGTCCACTAAAATTATAAGGTTCTTAGGAGTAAACAAAAAAGGGTTTTCTACCTGTTGTTGAGTTTGCAACTCACTTCTTTGTGATTTTGAGTAGCCCGATTTACACACGTTGCTGACTGATTGGCCTGAAACATGAACAGGCGTTACAAAGTTAAAAACAACTTAATTGGAAGAGGAAACTGTCGTAGACCGCAGGTACTGGCTAATTGACTTACTTATAGGGTATTTGGTTTGTAGAACAAGCTAGGAATTTTCTGGAAGGATATATAAATGGTGAAGCTGTGTTGAGCTTTCAGATATTCGATTTTTCTGAAATAACAGATGCGTGGAATAGTTATTGGAATGATCATCAGCCAATGTTTCAAGATAGCTTCTACGAATAGCAATGTTATATAACCTTGGTTATGTTGTAGACTTGTAAAGCGCACAGCTGCCCCAGCAACGGGGCGTCCCGGCGCTGTAGACCGCTGGGGAACCCATCCTGGCTATCCATGTGAGATGGTCCCTTTCTGGGTATCTCCAAGGTGAAACCAGGCATCCCCGGCATCTGTGGGGGGCCGTTGTAGAGATGAGGCAAGCTTAATGCCCAGAGTTGCCGAGTGTGTTCCTGGTTAGTGTAGGTACCGAGGCAAGAATTATCGAGTCCATTTTGACCCTGGTCCACGACCCTGCCACGTCGGGAATTGAACCCTGGTCCCTGGCAGATTCTCTGCTTACGGGTCTGCCGCCTCTAACTAGTGAGCCACACCTCTCCACATAACTCCATTGTGACTAGATTGAGACAAATTGCTCGAAAGCTTCCATACAACTTCGCACTGCTCTTAAAATATACCCAAGAAACAAAGATTTGATAAGGAAGCTAGGAGCTGACTATAAGACAGGTAGGGAGACAAGAAAGAAGCAGTTGCGGGACGAAGCAGGGGAAAACTTGCATGAGGATTCTAGGAGTAAAGACAGCAAGGCCTTTTGGACAGTGACAAATGCACATTTTTCATGGACAGAGTGATAGTACCACAAAAGAACACAAGGATCTGACGGTGGTCCAATTTGGGATGGAATTTTCTCAGAGGAAATTAAGCTTACACTCTCCCAATCACCTACCTTAAAGGCAGCGGGGCAGGATGAGGTCCCATCTTGTATATAAAAATGTGTGGGCCCTACTCCTGACCCAAGTTTTCAAAGCTGTTATCAATATGGGTCCCCAGTCATCCTGGAAACAATCAGTGATTATCGTTATATATAAGAAGGGTGATCCCTCGAACCCCGCAAACTACCATCCAATCTCCTTGTTGGACAGCACCGTCAAGCTAAGTGGGAGATTACTTTTCAATAGATTGGAGGATTGGGCATCTGAAACTAATGTTTTAGCCGAGACCCAATATGGGTTTAGAAAGGGGAGGGGCAGGATTGATCAAGCTTAAATCTAGCTTTGCTCGCAGCAAAATATGTACATACAAAAAAGGGTCTGTTTTATATGGCTTTTATTGACCTGTCCACGGCCTTCGACTGTGTGAGCCACACAAAATTGTGGGCTCTTATAGAGTTGATGGGCGTGGACAACTCCATAATCCTTTTTATTAGTGATTTGTATAGAGAGGCAGAGGCTGCAATTAGGCTTGGAAAACAGGGGGAATGCACAAAATTGTTCAGAATTGAAAAGGGGGTTCAACAGGGGTGTGTCCTCGCCCCCTTTCTTTTCTCTTTGTATACCAACATATTTAACAAAGTTTTGACCGCATAATGTAGGGACGTTCTATCTGCAGGTAACCTTTCGTTGCCTGCTCTTCTCTATGTAGATTTATGGATCTGATGGCCAGATCACCCCTGGCCCTCCAGCATTTGATTGGCATGTATTCAAATTATATGGTTGAACTGGGTTTGTTTGTCAAGAAATCGTAAACTTTTGTTAGGGCAGCAGGGACAGGAAGAAAAAAGGCAATTTCACTCCAACTAGATGGGGGTTCCCTGGAATGTATTGAGTCCTTCATGTACTTGGTTCTCTTTTTTGACTCCAAACTTAATTGGTCTGCTATGGTAGAAAACAGAACAAACATGTTGAAAAGAAGCATAGCTGCTTTGTGGAAATTTGCTTCCAACCTGGGTAAAAAGCCATGCAGGGAAATGGTAAAAGTCTACTTGGCAAAATCTGTAGAGAAAGCCACTTAAGGCGCTTAAATATGGGGCACAGCTCAAGTGGGTTCCCTGCTGACAGTGCAGGATAAATTTGTTAAAAAGCTGCTCTCAGCCCCTCCGGCTTGCTAGAACTTTTTTGCCCATAAAGAACTTGGCCTCCCTTTTATTACTGACTCAATCAAACTGGCCTGATCCTTTTATGGTTGAGAATCTGGAAAATGTACTCGGCTATGATAAATCAAGCTGTAATAAAAGATATAATCAATCTTGACTGGACTAACAGTATCCCATGGCTATGTTAAGCAGTCCTTTACAGATCTGGGCCTAGATTTCCTGTATGCATCATCCTTAAAATGTTTGTCTTTTTCTAAATCCAAGTTAAAAGAGGCCTTTGTCAATAAGTGTGAACTAGAAAGATGGCAATGCAATCAAAGCAAAGTTATGGTTTTATCTTACCAGACCCTGCCCTGAGTGGCCACGGGACACGATTCCTATCTCTTCTTTGTTACCAATAATATGCACCGATGTCTGTTGACTAGGATGAGATTGAATTTATTTCCTTTAATGGTCGCTTACCCAGCTCAAGCATATTCACTAAATAATTTATCGCTATGTCCTTGTGATGACCAGTTCCCACATTTTATCTTTTTATAAGATGGAAAGGAAAAAATACATCCCCCAAATGTTAACCAAACTGTGTCTATCCTCTCATTCCTCAGCCCTAGCAGTTAATCATAAGCTGGAAAACCCCTTTTGTCTGTTTTATGACTGTGAAGGTTCTATATTCAATTTTGCGGACTTGGAAAAGCTCATCCGAGAATACCGGGTTGTTTATCGGATCAGTTTTAATAGTTTGTTTATAACTGCTTATTCGCTGACAATGAACTGATGAAAGGATTTTAAAATATTAGCCCTAGTATGCTGTGGGATTTGGATTTGGAACAAGCTTGGGTAAGAGTGGTCCTGATTTAACTTATCTGTCTTAATAACTTGTTTTTTGTATCCTAATCGCTGAAAATGAATTGTTGTTTGGTTTCTTATACCTTAGTGATGTGTGCTGTTGGTTTTTAGCGATGTATATGTCTGAGAATATCAATATTTTAACAAACAACCAATTGTTGATTTGAACATGTTTTTGAATATTTTTCACTTTGAAATTTCTCTGTACTTGCATGCATTTCTCAAAAGGAAATAAAGCTGTATGATTAATTGAGGAGTGTAATTTCAACTTAATACATGGACATTTCTGTAAGGAACTACACAACAGCCAATCATCTCATGGACCTCATGTAGCTTAACATAGCGTTTCATTCTAATAATAAATACAAAAACGTGTTGTTAATAATGAGGAACTGAACAGAATGAAATGTAGGAGCAGCTGAAGAGGGGTAGATGCAGATTATTTTCAGGGTATACCAAGGAAAAAAACTTATAATATTATTATGTCATGTAAACGTAATTATGGTGCCTGGATGTACTTGTAATGAGTAGTTGTTCCTTGAATGAAAATAAAAGATTTAACTTAAGAATGATTAACGTTCAAACCTGAGCTGCATAAGGCGTACGTTCCCTTATTCCATAAAAGTTAGGTATGTGTCCTTTACACGGAATGTTACAGACACCATTTATTTTTCTGCACTTAGCTCGTGCAGAAAGAAATGTGTAGATGAAGCTGATATGGTTCAAGGTGAATTTAAAAGAAACGAGGCCGTGTCTATTTTCTAATTCAAATGAGAAGTCATAATGATATTGATTCGTTTGCTACGTGTATGCTAGCAGCTAAAAAAAAATAATAATACTGTTGGTCTGTCCATTAAACTGCTAGGAATTACTGGTCTCTTATGGTTTTAAGGTTCTTTTGATTGTATAAACATGTAATGAAGAGAATATTTTTAAAATAACATAAGCTTTCTTTAAAGTAAGGCAATATCCTATTTGATGGAGTGTACTGTGAAAGTGGACAGCAGACAGACCAAAAAGTGAAAAATTATTATTGTTGTTATGTATGGCTCTGGTAGAGAGTCATTAACATGAATAACTGGATTCAAATACAGTAACTCACTTATATAGCTTAGCAACATTTGCTAACAAAAGCAGTTACTCACTGGTGCTATGTCAAAAAAGGAATCCAGCATGCTTGGCAGACATCTTTTAGAGCCGCCGCGCCGGAGACCAGGGAGCACAGCTTCTGGGTGGTAGAGAAGGAAAACCGCAGACTGGTGGTGGAAGCGGGTGGGATGCTGGGATGATTTTTTTTTTATTTGAGGCAGGGGTTAGTAACTGTTGAAAGTAGAGGCAGCAGATTATTGAGGGCCATACATAAATTCAAATTATAGATGGGTAAAAAGTGAATTACAGGGATATTTGTCACCTTGGGCTTTTGAGTAACATTATAGGCAGCACGAGCTTCACTTTCACTGTCTGTTTGATGTGTTTCTGAACCCCTTGGTGAAAAACATACCCTTAATTCACTGTTACTCATCTATAATATACATATTATTATAGGTAGTAGGAAATTCGATAGTAGTTACAAAAGAGGCAAAATCTTAGGACTTGTGTCAGTAGAAAATTAAAAACCTAAAATGGGTTGATGTGATTTTACTAGCCTTTAGTCCTTCAATATAATGTAGAAAAAGGTAATCAATATTTATTTTGATTGATGTTGATCTTCCTCATAGTCAGAACTAAGCATCTTGAATAGTTGCCATTGCACATCTCAATATCTGTAAATCATCACTGGCGCTCATAGTGCAGTAGTTGCCATAGCCAGTCGAAATGTTGGCACAGAGGTCATGTGGTTCATTTCTAGATACACTATGGTTAATACCTGCATATTTTATATGCGAGTTTTTATATATATTCATTTTTTATATCCTCAATCTGTCAGTATCCTAGAAATGGATAATCAGCTACTTACACTATTGGATCTGTGGACTAAAATCACAAGGAAAAACCTCACGATTAAAATACCCCAAAGTTAACCACTTCTGGCTGATTCACACATATGCCACAATATGACTATTCCTGCTAGAATGTTCACCCTTCATGGCTTTTTCACAAAAGGCCATAATTGTAGGTTCTAAAAAATGTAAGTCATTTTGACATTTTAAGGAGTATGCTGGGAAACTCATCATAAACTGGCTTTTCATCTGCCACTGGACTATCTGGCTTTTTCTGGACATTAAAAAACATTTTACCATGTGATCTTGTCCACTGTGTAAAATTGGGGCTGTGGCATTTTACCATCTTTGATAAAACCGTTATTTCTGACTCTTCTACTGCAAAACCATTTAATTGGTGAATTGATCTATGTTTCGAACATTATAACTGAGATGTTCTAGTAAGTACATTTATTGTATATTTTTCGAGTTTAGATACACTAGATGAAGGGAATAAACACGCGAGGTTACAACTATCTAAGAGTGTTTCATGCGGATGTGAAACAATATTAATGATTTAGTTTGATTTTTCCTTTTCAATATCTGCTTAGCTTGAAACCTGTAATTTTCCGTTTTATTGTGTATTTTGCAAATTATTTGCTTGTATATCATAATAAGATGTCTGAAGATTAAGGTTTCAGGACTAAGGAGAGCTCACATATCTACATTTTGCATATCTTGGACTAGCCATGTGGTCTACTACTACAATGTACTTACATACTTTTTGTGATTTTGACGTAAGCTTAAAGTTTATTAGAACATTGGAATGTTGATCGCTCCATTCAAGATAATGAGGTGCTCTGGGCTTCTACTGGCCGGTGGAAGCCAGGAGAGCAACATTCCAATGTGTTTTTTCTTTTCACAGCTGTTGCTGTGAACAAAGACCTTCAATCCCCTTGGGCTCTGAGAGACCTTTGTTTTTACAAATTAGAACATTCTGCCCTCTAGAGACGGAATGTTCTAATAGCCTTAGAGCCCTCTTAGCGGGCTCACAAGCCAAGGCCCGCTCCATTGTTAAAGAGCCTGTTACGTCGGGCTCCAAGGCTATAACATCTGTACATTTATGTGGAACGTGCGCTCAATTTGTCTGAAAATCAATTAAAAAGTAAACAAAAAAAACAGTGATTCAGTAATTTTTTCCTTGGCAGAGCTAAACTTGCAACATCAAATGACCTCCAAATTAAATCAAATGGAAGTGACAAACTGGTGTGGGTATTGAATGAAAAATTACAGTGCATACTTTAATTATTTATTGGGGTGGTTAGGGTACAGTCTTTATTTTACTTGAGGTGTTTTGGAAAAACATATTTTAGAGAGCCAATCCTTCACCTCAGGATTTTAGTGCACTAGCTTTTTGAGGACCTAGTGAATGCAGTTTATTTTCGTTAGGTGGAATGCAGCAATTTACTTTTGGGAAGTTCGTTCACAGAGCGTTGTAGTCAGGGGCGGCTTCTCCATTAGGGTGGAGGAGCATCGCCCCACTGCTTTTTGCAGTGTGAGAAGCAGAAACATAAAATGGTACTTTATGGAACAAATCTTTTTATTGATTTAGTCGGAAGGTGCTGTTACACCTGAACACGGCCATTTGCCTTCAACCACAGGGGCCGGCGCCTTAAGAACAATGCAATATAGATATGTATCTCGTTACTGCTTGCAGTTCAGCATTTGGTAAGCAGGCGGTGCTCAAGATGAGACATATTAGGCAGGAATAACTGAACCAACAACCAGCATAAGCAATACCGCCATAATAAGCAAACAATAGATAATAAAAACCCTCCCTCCCTCTCAATAGAACATAAAAGAAAAGGGGAAGAAAAGGGGAACCGTACCAAGAACACTAAAGGAGTGTGCGATGTCCCGCAAAGCCCGTTGGAGACCACCCAAGTTGTGCTACACCCTCATGTAGGGGTCGCTAAGTCCGGAGAAGGAGGAATGAGTCGCAGCACTTGTAGGAGTTTGGGGCTGGTGACCTCGCACAAGTCCTTCGAGACCATTGTTATAAAGGGGGACCAGAGTTCAGCATATTTCTTGTATACATGATCGCGACCCATCGTTATCCGTTCCATGGCCAGGATCATCCAGAGCCTATGTATCCAGGCCGAGTGGTCCGGTACCGTAGCAGTACCCCAGTGGATTAGAATCGCCTGGCGTGCCACAAGCAAAGCTAGTGCCATCTGTCGGCCTCTGAGAGACCATAGCGGGAAGGTGAGTGGGTTGGACAGCCCTAGTAAAGTGTAGGCCGGGAAGCAGGGAATTTCAGTGTCGAATACTTCATCAATGTCGTTAAGCACCTGGTCCCAGTACCTCTCGAGCCGCGGGCAATGCCATAGAAGGTGTGAAAGGAAGCCCGTTAGGCCACAACCCCACCAGCATTCCTCATTGTGGTTCTTGTCCCATTAGTGTATCCTTGCTGGCGTAAGATACCAGTAGGATGCCACCTTGAATGCAGATTCAGTCCCGCAGTGTTGTAAGCCATGTGGTGAGCCCTATAATAAATATTGTCCCACTCCTTATCTGTAAGGACTCGTCCCAATTCCACCTCCCATCTAGCCTGTCCGCGGGAGCGCCTCACTGTCGCGCGAGGAGGGTATAGAGGTGTTTGTCGTCTGTCTTATGCGCTATCCATTTCTCGAAGGGGGTAAGCTTACGAGAGACGTGGGGAAGGAGGGACGGGGAAGTATCCCAATGATGGATCTGGAGGTAGACGAACTCATATTAAATCAAAAGGAGGGAGAAGGAAGGGGTTGTGATCCATTCAGCTTCCTTGCGTTAATACTCAAAAATCAAAGGAGAAAGGTTCACTTGACCTGAGCAACCAGGGTTTGCAACATTCATGTGATTAATAAAAAACCCTCATTCACGTACTCAAATCGTGAGGCGGTATATCTTGGTTCTCCGCCCTGTATTTATAAACGTGACAGCCTCATCATTGGGTTTTTCTTTTGTAGTATGCTTCCTCCACCTGGTGAATAACCACTGGTTATTACAGTAGTGATCAACGAAAAAGAAGGTGACTAGTGCTTGAGTGAGGTGAATTGTGAAAGTGATGTTAAAAAGTTTGTATCCCTAAATATTTTTAAATTTTAATTGATCTAGGTTCAAGATTATTTTTTTTTTTTAAAGTGTCGTGCGTGTAAGACCTATTTTTAGTCTAACGCACTAGAGTGTCCATAAAAAGGTCGACATGTTTCAGCCCTTGGGTTTGCCCAGATGGGTCAGGGGGGCTTTCTTCAGGACCTAAAAAGAGTGAAGAAGCTGTGTATTCCTACAGTTTCTGAGCAATGTGAAGAGACTGTGTGTTGTCATAGCCTCGGTGAAACCTGGTTCTTTCTATCGGTTTCAACAGGTAATAAAGTACTTTTAAGTCCTAATGATATCCAAGTTGTCAAGAGTAGAGCAAGCACAAGTCACGCTGCGCACCGCAGCAGGAAAAACGCTCCTTGATAATCTGACGAAGTCCGTACATTAGGACTTAAAGGTACTTTATGACCTTTTCAAACCGGTATAAAGAACCAAGTTGTTGTTCCTGTACCCCTACAGTAGGATTTTGTCCCCAAAATACTCATGCTGGTGTTATCCCATGATTTTGGCAATTTCACATTACAAGAGTATTGCATAATTACTGAAATATTAAGATTACTCTGGTCTAATTAAAACGTCACCCAGGCCTACAATACACTCACTACATTTTATTTTGGGGTGTATTGCAATGTATACACTTAATTTTTGGCAATTGCTGTGATGGACTTTGGAATAGAGGGGCCTATTTAGAGATAGACGGATGGCTTAATCCATGATAGACTGACATATATCCCATCTGCTATATTACAAGTGTATTAGATCCAATGGCACATTTAATACAGTGGACTAGGGATAGGATATCACATTAGTGATTGAGTAACCTGTCCATCTAACTCTAAATCAAGCTCTTAGTTTTCTAATATGAAGTAGGTAATATAATTATTGTGAAGGAAAACACCAATGAATAGATAATATTATCATCATCATTATTATTATTAGTATTATTATAACGAAAAATATTTTGTATTATCATTAATATGCAGAGTTTCGAATTCGTATGGTAACACTTTATCAAGAATTCTACTTGCAGTCATTTCCAGCATAATGTTAGCTGCAATATAATGTGACATCCTTATTTCAACAGATATCTTTTTAGTATCTTCTTCAGCAGAAAATATCAATTTTCCAATGGATTCTTGGTATTTTCTATGAATTATATTAACAGCAATGAATCATCAATTCACTGTAGCATGTCACAATCAATATTTATTTTGAGTGATGGCCATCTTCTGCATACTAACAGCTAAACCTGGTGAATTGTTGCCATTCGACATCACAGTACTTATGAATCATCACTCGCACTCTTATTCTAGTAGATGTCATCATCATTTGAATTGTTTGAGGGTAGACGATGTGCCAGACAGGGTAGGCCTTTGCTATGTGCCAGTTACAGATATAATTATTTGTCCTATTATTGGTGTACCTCCTTGCTACCAAAAAAATCAATAACCAATTTTAGTGGTCTAATATAATGTGGCTCCAGACTAAAGTCACAAGAAAAACTGCTACTCTCTAAGTATTTAGGCGTTATGGGTCGAATTACAAAACCTGGTGATGTCAGCATAGGTAGGTGTCATAACATGATATTTCTTCGGATGTACGATGTTACAACGCGAGTTTTTACAACGCGTACCGTTACATCGCGGTTGTTACAACGACTGCGATGTTACCACGCCATGCCTTTACAACGCAAGTCTTTACATCGACTTGCACTAGATGGCGTGCTAACATTAGAAAAGCGTAATTTACTATTCCAACTCCAGTCCACTTAACAGTAGGGAAGGTGTTGGGATAGTAAACTACACTATTTGTAATGTTAGCACGCCATCTAGCGCAAGTCGATGTAAAGACTTGCGTTGTAATGGCATGGCGTGGTAACATCGCAGTCGTTGTAACGATTGCGATGTAACTGCATCGCGGTGTACTAACCGCGATGTTAAGGATGTTCCCCTATTTCTTCACATGCAAAATATTTTAGTTGTGGTGATTCTTTTCCCCCAGATTTGAATGACATAGTGTAGAGTTATTTAGCCTTACCCATTCTGCAAACACTAAGATGGGTAATTGGTGGGGTTCAAAATATGTCAATTGAGTTAAGACAGGCTAAAAGGATTTTCACCATCTGCAACAAATTCCACATTTACTCCACTCTTCATTTTTTTTTACTTGTTATGGTAATGCTCTTTCACTGAGGAGGCCAGTGTACCTTTGATCTTCTACTTCAACTCTGATCAGTTGAGGAATTTAACTTTTGTTACGCTATTTAACTGAGAAAAAACACTCAGGGTAGATTTAATAAAAAATCATGAATGTTGTTCAGCAAGGCAAGTTGCAGTGCTGCAGTGCGTGAATAGGAGAGAACTGAAGAGCACAATATTTACAAATGTCATGTCTACCCCAGTGTTGCCACACTTGTGGCTGCTTAGCAATAACACTGGCGCTCTTGCGTAATGCTGCTAGGGGGCCTGCATTTCGGAAGGATTGTTTTCTGGGGGAAGGGCTACATTCATACACAAAAACAATGCACAGAGACTTTTCTATGTGCATCATTTAAAATACATCACACATATAAAGAGGAAGTTACAAGGAGAAATAGACATTTTTTTCCTCCTTATGCCTCAGTGGTAGGCCTACTGAATTCATGCAATTTAAGCTTTACAAACCTTTGGTAAACCTGGAACTACATAAATCCATGGGTGGATAAATGGGAACATCTGTGCTCCACCCATGGAACGCCTACCACTAAGAGATGTAACTCGGAGCAATCAAACAACTACATTGCGCTACAATGGCGGATGCGCGCTGGCAAGGCTGAGGCTCGATTCCATTGCACTTGGCACTTTTAGTAACTGTACTGTTCTTAATCACTGCTGAATTTTAATTGCGAAATTGCACTTTTACTTGCACTGATTCATAATTGTTTACCTGGTTACTTGAATCCATCTCTGCTGTCCCTGACTTTGTTGCCCCTCCCCAGTCCACCATGGGTCTCGTCTCGATTGTGTGGAGGGAGGAATATGTGACTTCCGGTCCGAGGGAGGTTAGCGCTCTAGTGGTTGCGCTCCCTCTCTACAAAACCGGATGCCCTGCTCGACGCGCAGCGGACGTGCGCTGGCAAGGCTGAAGTTCAATTCCATTGCACTTGGCACTTTTAGTAACTGTACTGTTCTTAATCCCTGCTGAATTTTAATTGTGAAATTGCACTTTCACTTGCACTGATTCATAATTGTTTACCTGTTTACTTGAATCCTTCTCTGCTATCCCTGACTTGGTCACCCCTCCCTGGTCCACCACGGGTCTCGTCCCGATTGCGTAGAGGGAGGAATATGTGACTTCCGGTCCGAGGAAGGTTAGCACTCTAATGGTTGCGCTCCCCCTCTACAAATCCGTATGCCCTGCTTGACGCGCAGCGGATGCGCGCAGCAGGCGCACCGGCGGCACGCCAAAGGCAAGCCCACCTGTGCCCATCCGTGCCAGGACGTCGCCGGGAGCCAGGAACCCTGCCAGTTCCTCACAGGATTCTGTATTACCTTATAGAATCTTCGACTCCGGCAAGACTTTGCATAATCTAAGGCCTGGACTCTCAAATCTCAGGGGGAATCCTCCCAAAATTCATCCGCAGCCTCGGTCAACACCTGAGGGCCCTTTTTCTTATATCTACTGCCAATTCCAATGCAGTTCCCTTAGTAACACGACAGCTTCCACTGGTAGCTCTCCCCCACCTATCTCTATCCCCAAGGTAATCTCCCCCCTCTCTCCGGTACCTGGGAAAGAGCATAATAAATCCATCAAAGGATGGAAGAGTGTTTTATGTAATGTGAGATCCCTTCCTAAACATACTATAGAAATATGGGACTTACTCACTTCAGGAAATCCAGATTTAGGATTTTTGACTGAGACTTGACTCAAGGCACAATCCACCCCGGCAATCACTTTAGCACTCCCTCCTGGTTACAGGCTACTTAGGTTGGACAGACCTTCAAAAGTGGGTGGTGGAATTGCTTTAATCCACAAAGAAGGCATTGCAGTTTCAATACTTGAGCAAAGCAGTAACAGCAATATAGAAATCATGGTCTTTCGCCTTGACTTACACCCGCAGCTTAGCTGGAAAGGGGCCTTAGTATATCGGCTCCCCGGTCCGCTGGCAGATTTTTCCATCCCCACGTAATTTCGACAAACAAATTCCTGCTGCTGGGTGACTTCAATGTGCACAGTGAATGTGAAGCACTCTCTGATACATCGTTGCTCCTCGCAGACCTAGCTCTCCTTGGCCTCATAAAGCTCAATGATGGCCCAACTCATTCTGTGGGTCACACACTGGACATGATTTCTTTTAATGCCTCCTGCATCCAGTGTGAGCTCCCCAACCTCTGACGTGGTCAGATCACACATCCATTGAATTTACTATTCAGGGTCATAGCATGATTGCCACCCCCATAGATAATGTCCCATGCACTCGTGGACAGTGGCATAAGATCTCCCCAGATATCTTCCAGGCAGCTTTATCACCAACCTGGGAATCCGAAGCCAAATCTCCCCAGTTACTTGGACCATCGATTTACTTGCGCCCCTCAAATCATTTTCAAACGTAGCCAGACATCCTCAATCAGCATGTTATTCTCCGGAGCTGCGCGCTGAAAAACATAAATGCAAAAACCTGGCGAGACGCTGGCATAGGTCCCATGAACTGAGGGTATAAAGATAAATTCAAGAATGCTCTTTCCTGCTATCATAAAAATATAAAAGGAGCACGAAAAACATTCATTGCCCATCAGCTAACTAAAGCAGAGACTGCACCGAAAACTTTATTTCAGATACTGAAAGGCCTGCAAAAATCCTGAGACTGCTTCTCAAGCCCTTTGTGATGACATCGCCCAGTATTTTTAAAAAAAAATAGATCTTATCTATGATAAGATCGCCGCCTCGGGGAGTCAACAACTGATTACATTTGATCCTACTCCAATTGTTCTTACCAATTTACAACTGCTTGACAGTTTTCCTCCAGTGTCAAATGAGGTGGCAGCAGCCTTACATTGTTCGGTTAAATCTGGCTCTCCCCTGGATACCATCCCTGCAAAAGTTGCTTCCTCCCTCCACAACGAACTATCCACACCAGTAGGTACCATCCTAAACCTTTCCATGGAAGAAGGACATCTTCCACGGGCTTGGAAGGCGGCTCAGGTCATCCCCATTCGGAAAAATCCTAAGGCCTCCATGGAAGAACTATCCAATCTCCGTCTCATCTCCCTATTATCTCATCTCAGCAAAATCTTGAAAAAATATATCAATTTACACCTATCCGCTCACATCGAAAATAATAGCTGTCTGAACCTCTCTCAATCTGGTTTCAGGCCCGATTACAGCACGGAGTTGGCCTTACTTGAGGCCACGGATAACTTCAGAATGACCTTAGACAGTGGCCACTCCACCATTCTTGTGCTGTTGGACCTCTCCGCAGCATTCGACACGGTGTCGCATCCGATTCTGCTGAGGAGACTGAAGGAGATTGGACTTAGTGGAACGGCCTTTCAGTGGATGACCAGCTTCCTGCCTAATCGCACTCAGACTGTTAATCTGGGTCCTTTTCGGTATAAGACAATGGAATTGACCAAGGGAGTCCCCCAGGGCTCCTGTTTGAGCCCCACATTGATCAACATCTACACTGCCCCCTTGGCCAAACTTCTTAGGTGCCATTGTTTCCTGCCCATTTCCTATGCTGATGACACCCAGCTTCTCTTCTCCTTTGAGAAATCTTATTCGCTGGCTGTGTCAACCTTATCAGGAGGAATGACTGCTATTGTAGAATGGATAAAAAGCTATTTTTTACAACTCAATGCTGGAAAAATGGAGATAATGCTTTTTGGAGATGCCCCTCTTTTATGGTCCCCGAATTGGTGGCCGGCAGCTCTCGGCTCGTGCCACAATCCCAAATCCCCAGTCAAAAACCTGGACATTCGCCTTGATCATGCATTAACATTAAAGGAGCATGTCACCCACACTGCTAACACTTGCTTCTATATGTTGGGCTTGCTACGAAGAGTCTTTCCTCTCATGCCAGACTACATGCAGAAAGCTCTCATTCAAACCATGGTTATGAGCTGTCTTGATTACTGCAACGCTCTCCTGGTCTCTGCAAATGAAATGAGTCATCTCTCAGCAGGTTACAGGTGGTTCAGAATAATGCTGCGTGACTCGTTACGAATTCTCCGTTCAAAACCCCATCTCTCCCCCTATTACAAAAACTTTACTGGCTTCCAATTCGCAAGCGCGTAAAGTTTAAGGTATACTGTGCATTTCGAGGAAAATGTAACCTTATGCTCCATCAAGAACTCTTAGGTCAGGAAGCAAATTACTTCTACAAATCCCCAGAGTTAGGAAAGTAAGTTTAGGTGGTAAATCCTTTTCATACCTTGGCCCCCTCTACTGGAACCAGCTGCCCATTCACTTGAGGCTATGCCCTGATTACCTGTGCTTCAAGAAACTACTTGAGTCCACTTTGTTTTAACATCGTTTCATCAGCTTGCCAGCAGCCTTGTCCTAAGCGCAGAGATACCCCTCAGGGGGTGATTCAGGCGCTCTATAAATTCAATAAATAAATAAATAAAACTACATTTATTTACAAAGCCACAAAATCCCATTCAAATCAGGCTTTGCATGACATTGCATATTCCAAATAAGCCTTTACATTGCCATGTTTCAGCTTGTGAAACGCAAGGGTGATGCCTAATATACCTCATCTGTGGCGAAAGCAGTTGTTGACAGTAGTCCTTGTGTTCTGTGCTGGTATTTATTCTTATGAGCTCCCTCTTATTCACATCTATGGCTCCCCATTCAGCTACAGGTTGGAGGCGTTGAAGCACTGAGGTACTGTTTTTAGGGTTCACTGGTAGGGGCCGGTTGTTGGTATTCAAACACACCTGAATGTGTATAGTCCCATATTAAAAAAGTTCATTTGTGGTGCAAGAACACCTCTGTTTGTAAGGTAATGCTTACAGATGTGTATGTAACTCGTCTTTTAGGACATTAGTACTCCTTACTGAACATTCGTAACTAAGGATGACATTGTGACATAGTTGTGAGCTTGTTTGAACTCATTGAATACCTGTGCTAACTAACAAACTGGTGAACTGCGAAATGGCGAAACTTGAATCTGGAAAACATTAAACTTAGGGGCATAACAACAAGGGCTTTATCTCTGCTTATTTGGCTTTAAAAGCCAAAAAAGCAGAGATAAAACTAGCACCCTATCAACAACAGGGTGCTAACATGCAAATTTGCATGTTAGCACCCTTTTACTCTACGCTTCCCTTTGCATCTCTAATGAGATGCAAAGGGGGCGTTCCAGAGTAAAATAATAGGAGAAATGTCGCTAAGCGACATTTCTCCTATTATCAAGAATGTCGCTGACCCTGTTAGAGACAAAATAAGCAGCACTAACCGCGGTTAACGCTGCTTTTTTACGTCTGGTATTTTTCTGACATAGCCATAATATCCTATGGAAGGAGGATATCATGGCTAAGTTTGCCTGTCCCTATCAACAAGGTAACGTGAGATTATCACTGGGTTTCCAGCGATAATCTCACGTTAGCCTGCTAGCGTGAGGATTTTTATCGCTATTGAGATAAGCGTTGCAATAGCACGCTATCTCAGCGATAAAAATCCACGCTAGCCGGCGATAATTATCCTAGCGCTAAGTGCGCTTAGAGATAATTATCGCCGGTTGTTGTTGATATGCCCCTATCTGTCCTAAAAATGTTAACACCTCTTGTTGATGAGTAGCTTTGGGCACCAAACTTACATCAGCATACCAGCTTGACTGATGTCTGTGAAACATTATGGCCCAGATTCTCTTAGCTGTCAGGCAACGCAGCGCAGCACCCAAAGAGGTTCCACTGCATTGCGTGACAAGGAGAGAGCAGGAGAGCTCCATGTTCACAGAGATATGGTACTCTCCTCCCCTCTCCCCTGATTTCAGCTGCCGTGTGCCAGACACACACTTTAGTGCCATAGCGCTAGGGTGCGTGCCTGTGTCTACCATAGGTTTTGTACTGCATGGGTACCCTTCCAGTACAAAATACTATGCGTAGACACACATCAAAGCTTTTCCTACTTTATATGTGTGCTGCGCAGTGTAGCACGCATTCAAAGTCGGAAAAGCAAGGAGAAATGACAACATTTCTCCTTTTACTATCGGCTTTCCAGCTGCTTTCATTTTTGGCAATAAACCCTGTGTGTTAGTATTAGTAGATAGGGTTTAGTCTAAACAATCATGGGTGGTTTCATGGGAACGCCCATGAAACACCCATGTCACGCCCCGTGATGGAAAGTAATGTAAAGCAGCGAGAATTGTTACTTTTCCATGCAAATCAATGCAAATACCAATTTGCATTACTTGTTTGTTAATCCCAAAACAGGTTTAGAGTTGGGTTTGCATTAATAAAGTACTGCTAACCCGACACTAAAACTTTGAGAATCTGGGTCTAAGAGTTAAGCCACTGTTCAGTACTGGTGATGCACATACATGGGTATTCCTTGCTAAGTTTGGATAAGTTGACACATTTATACTTCAATTCTAATGTGGTAGGGAAATAGGCAATAAGGAGTTAGGCCACATGAGTTTGAAAACTGAGTATGAAGTCTTGGGCCTACATTTTCTGTGCCCACTTATGAATTACGACAATTCTTCTACTACCAATGTACTTCTTAGCCTTAATCCTAAAGCAAAATCAAGGAAAACCCGGGTGAATGTGTTTGGTAGGTACAATTTATACTTTTATACTTGAATTTCCTCTCTAACAAAATTTTGATTAATAGCAATTAAAATAATCTTGTCTGTCAGTCTTGCTCTACCATAGAAGAGTTTTTATACGTTGGAAAAAGCGAGGGCCCGCTACAATGTATACTTGATGAATAACTCTGAGTTTGGCTTTATCTGTAGTTCACCAGATAAGTGTATTCGTGGTCTATTATTAATTCTCAGAATAGGTCTTGCTGCTCGTCATTCTTTTTATTTAAATTATGTATTTTACAAGCATCAAAAATTGCAGATGACTATTCAGCCTTACAGATAGATCATATCTACTATTGTTCATTTCCTCTTCTTTGTAAGGCCAGATTATTGTTTTAAAATCCATTCTTACATAAGTTGGGGCTCTGTTTGGAGGCAGAAGCTTTGTATTTTCTCATTAGTTTGCCAGATCTAGAGAAAGCAATAGCACTTGCAGCATTTTTACTTCAGGTTTAGAGACAGCTTGAACCTTATTCAGCCTCAAGTAATGACAAATACATCATAAATATAATATTCATGCATATATACATACAAAGAGGGGATGTGGGTTAGCCCTCTTCATCTATTACTTTGTTTAACCAGCATGGGGCAATGGGCCAGCCCTCCTCAGCCATTGTCCCTTTTACACATCGATGGATAGCCTTTTGCCTGATCACATATGCACATCTGCCTTATAAGAAGTGCACATCAGTGCCAGTTTCCCTTCCTGCACAAAAACAATCCTGAATGCAATGGAGGCATCCTTGCACCCTAAACAGCGGCAGCACAGGAAGAAAGGACAGGTATGCATCGTATTGCATACATTCAGTGCATTCCTGGCCTTTCAGTTTGGCGTAAAGCAGCCCTATGCCAAAATCCCACAAATGAGGGTCTTAATCTTAAGTGTTGTCAAAGACTAACAAGTAGAAATGCACTGAAGCGTGTTGCTTCTGAAGTGGCATAGACTGGCTGCTCGGAATTCAGAATGTGCACAAGGCCAAATGCTGGCACAAGCTGGCACAGTGCCACACCCACTTGATAAACACGAGTGAGCATTGTGTGTGACAAACAGCCTGCAAAGGTTTTGAAAACTGCTCTCTGGTCCCCTTGAGTTAGCTTACCACTATTTAAAAGAAAAGTGAAAGGGAATGAGTATCCACATTAAATACCCACACTATGTCATTAAATGTTATTTGCATTGCACCTTAAAGGTAATATGAAACAGTGTTACACTATACATAGTGAAGAGACAGCAAAAGATTTCATTAAGGCACAGTTTTTCAAATCACAGGAGGTGTTATTATTATCTGCATTTTTCATTGTGGAATTCCAATATGGAGGTTTTGTTTTAATTTGTTTGGGTTTTTACTAACAGAATGAGACTTTGGAATTGTCTCACCCTAAGTGTCTCCTAGGCTTAATTTGCTAAAGCACATATCCATATGATTAACTGTCTTGTAATACATTTTCCTATTTTTTGTGCTACATTCTTATCAAAAGACACACAATTGATGGACGGAATGCAGAACAAATCAAAACATTCACACCCAGTCAAGAGATCTAGGTTAAATCCATCATTCTTTTGCTTACCATGCCACCCCAGTTTAGACCTGGCCATATGCAAATCAGTCTTGACCCTGTGCCTCATGGGAACAGTCCAGACCAAACTGCCAAGCCAGGTCCTCCCTGGACCGGAAACAAGCATCCTAGGACCGGTTTTGGGGTTTCACCCCTCTTCAGCCAGGATAGCTTCATTCCAGTGGCACAGTTAGCCCAGGACCCACGTCTAGGCATACATGGTGCACTTAGGGCGAGAAAGCAAAAAACACACAATTGATGGATATTCTAATCAATCACACTGCCATTTACTCACCTATACAGTTATACACACACTACCTCACTTATTCATACAGATACTAACACATATTTACTCTCTTCTAAAATCATTGACACAAGCACACACTCATCCATACAGCCACTCTCACAATCACTCACTCTCACATATAGTCACTTATATACTCCAACACTCATATGTACTGCCTTTCACATATGTAGTTACTTACACATATACCACTGAGACATCCATTCACTCACCAACACAGCCATACGTATACTCACTCACCCATACAATCCCTCGCAGATGCACTCATGATCCCATATACCCAGTGAATCACCCACTCATACATCCATGCATGGAGTCATATCCCCCCACCAACCCACACAATCACTCAGGCACCCATACAGGTACTCAGACAACCAATCATTAACCCATATATACACTCATGTAGCTACTCACCAACCCATTCAGTAACTTACACATCAACTGACAGATTGATACAGGCCTTCACTAAGACACGTTTAATCACTCACTTATACAGTCAGTCACACACCCACTAAATCATCCATTCATCCACCCATATACCGACTCTTTCTTCAATATACCTTGGCATATATATATATATATATATATATATATATATATATATATATATATATATATATATATATATATTACCTACTGGCGGTCGCCAGTAGGTAGTTATAGTTAGGACCCTGTTTCCATAGGAAATCCGCAACATTCTATTTGGAATAACTTTGGCGCCGGTCGACGAATCCTCGCGAAATTTTCAAAATAGGTGGGGCGCTCCGCTCCGCTCCTACCCTGAAAGTCTCGGGGGGATTCGTCAAGCAGGGGCCGAGAAAAAAGGGGGGTCCCAAAACGCGTTTTCCCCATGCATTTTTCCATAGGACCTTTAGACACAGCTACAGCCCGAACGGCTGAACAGAATTACTTGAAATTTGGCAGAGAGGTAGCCATAAGGTCAAGGAAGTGCCTTTTGCAGGTCTGGTGTAAATCTGTTCAGTATTTCCTGAGAAAATAGCATTTAAAAGCATATATATATGTGGGCGGAGCCTAACCACACATCTCATCCTGAGATCTGATTGGCTGTCAGCACTTCATCCAAGAAGTGTTGGCAGCCATCTTGGGACCAATATACATGATAGCACCTCATTAAAAAGCATTGCAGTTAATGGAAGGTTTTAAGACTTTAGTTACATTATAAATCATTTGTTGATGGTACCATACTCATTTTAGGAATTGTGGTATGTTCTAAGGTGATTTCACCATGTGAAAAAGCCTTCTGCTGGGATATCATGATTGAGAGAAAAATATTTTCTCATGCTTTTACCACAGAGGTTTGGAAGGTGATCTATAGGCTAAACTGAGAGCTTATTTTCTGTAAATTCACATTATCTTTCTCAGTCATGTGAGAATGAAGTCTGACATTCTCAGTAAAACATGTACATCCAACAAGGGCAGAGACTGTCAGTTGATTCCTTTGTGTTCTACTGCAGCTTCCCAGAGTGTTCCAAAGAACTACTAGAGCGCTAACAGTCCTACTTATGATAAACGTATGGCACACCTGAAGCCATCTTGCTTGGATTAAAGTGGTAACTCTTAAAACATTTAATTTAAAAAGGAACAAAATGAGGGGGTTCATTTTTCCATAAAAAGTATGATTAGTGCTGCAGAAAGAAAAATTAGGGCACATTTTGAGTGACTTCTCAAATCCTCTTCTATTTCATTAAAAAATTCTGACATGCAGACTGAAACATGCAATTTCAATACCAGCAGCAGTTTTCCTTGGTGAGCAGTAGCTTTACTACAGTGATCTAATGAGCAAAAAGAGTGCTAACATTCTGAATTTATGGCAAATGTGTGACACATCTGAATGCCTTCTTGATGGAATCAAAGTAAAAAACTGAAAGTATTTCCTACTGAGGAGACTGCAGTAAATGAGGAAATTAGGAAACTTCATAACAAATAAGTCTCCCAAGATGGCCACCAGAGACAAAAGAGCCCAAATGTAGCCCAAATATCACCCAGATGTAGCCCAAGTATAGCCCAATGACAGAATGTCCCAGAATGTTCTTAAAAACAACTAGAGCGCTTACTGTCTTCATTATGACAAAAGTATGGCACACCTGAAGCCATCTTGATTGGAATAAACTGGTAACACTTAAAACATTTAATTTAAAAAGGAACACAATGAGGAGGTTCATTTTGCCATAGAAATTATGATTAATGCTGAAGAAAGAAAATGAGGGCACATTTTGAGTGACTTCTCAAATCCTCTTCTATTTCATTAAAAAATTCTGACATGCAGACTGAAACATGCACTTTTAATACCAGGAGTAGACTTCCATGGTGCAGTAGTTTTACTACAGTGATCTAATGAGCAACTAGAGTGCTAACATTCAGAATTTATGGCAAATGTGTGACATATCTGAATACCTTCATGATGGAATCAAAGTAAAAAACTGAAAGCATTTCCTACTGAGGAGACTGCAGTACATGAGGAAATTAGGAAACTTCATAACAAATAAATCTCCCAAGATGGCCACCGGAGACAAAAGAGCCCAAATATTGCCCAAAATCACCCAGATGTAGCCCAAATATAGCCCAATGACAGAAGTGTGCAAAACACTTATTATTTTGTGTTTTTGCAGTGTTATATAGTGCAGACTTGTCAGGTATTGGAGTGCTTTACATGAGCATTGGTTACATCACACAAGAACAAATTAATTTTGGTTGTAGACATGGGGAGACTAAGTGATTTGACCAGAATCACAGAATATCGAGCTGAAGCAGAAACTTCAACCTGGTTCCCCAGTTGCAAAGTCTGCAGTTCTGGAAGTAACACCACATCCTCTCCCCTAAGTGCAACATTTAATCAAGTGGTCAACTGGATAAAAAAACATAAAGATAACAAATAATTTAAAAGTGCTTTGTCGCTATTTGAAAACTCAGAAAATATGTCCTTATTTTAGTCTTTTAGAGCACTAACCATAATTTTGATGCCAATAAGACCCTCTCATATATGTAATTTCTAAAGGAAATGCTCTAGGTATTACAGTTTTGATTACATCAAGATGATGTCAGGCGTTCCACACTTTTGTAATAAATATAGAATGTTAGCAATCTAGTTGTTCATTAGGATACTGTTGAGAGGCAGAGGCCAGGGGCACGGACTCTGAAAATTGAAGGCAGGTAGGAGGGTGCAAAGGCAACAATTTAACCACACTGAGCAGGCAGGAAGGGCCGTGGAAGCACAACAGACTATGGAGGGCAGTGGAAAGGGGGGCAGGGGCAACAAACCAACAATACAGGACTTGCAAGAGAGGCTGTTGGAGGGAAGATCTATTATGGGTCAAGGAAGCTAGGGGCAGTCCCCAGATCCCCGGGAGCCACCACAGAACTGAGCAGGAGAGTGAGTCAGGGACAAAAGGGGCACCTTAATTTGAGCCGGGGTGCCTAGGAACGCTTGCTCCAAAAATGAAGAAAACAGACATATGAGACATGGAATTGGAGGCAGAATACAATGGCAGTTTAATGAGAAGATGCAACTTCAAAGAAACCGCAGAATAGAGACATAAAGTACAAAATACAGAATCCAGATAATCATACAGCTGTCATAATATTCTCTGTATCTCAATTAATGTACTGACAGAGAGAGAGAGAAAACACATCTATAAATGCATCATGAGAAACAAGTTACACCAAGGAAAATGTTACCTAGGAACACTCACGTTTACTCTTAGAGCAAGCATTCCTGCAATTACACAATACAAAATCTTTTAAATGCAAAAGTAAAGAGAACAATGGTTAAACATAACATGACATTTCATATAGGTAAAATAGAATAAGATACTTCAAGCAAAGCAGAGCAAGACATTTTAAGCAAAGGAAGACAAGAGCTCCCAGCTCTTGGGGAAAACCTGCACTGCCTGTTAACCTACATACAGACGGCGAGGTAGTCCGTCGATATCTGTGGGTGCTCCCATTTTATATCATTTTGTGGGCTCCTTTGCACGCTACATCTACCTACGTATGCTACCCAAAAGCTTCGTCTGCAGATTTTACCAGACATTTCGTCATTTACCCACTTAATGCTGACAATGGACTGGGTGAAAAGGTCAGTCTCTCAGGCCAATCGCTTATCGCAAGTTCCATAGAGCAAGCAGAAAATAATGGGTATTGTACGGGAATTCAATATATTCATGTATAAAATCTCCTCAGTTCTCCTAACTTGACGCTCTGCGGTTGCCACTTCCTTAAAAGCGGGAAACCTGCCCAGGAAGCAAGTACCAGTCCAGGATGCAGCCTACTGTATGTCGACAGCTTCAGGGGGATGTTGAACTTTGATACCGAGCACGGAGCACTCGGGTAGGGTGGGGGCTACTAGTTTGGATCAGAAGGCCTCGCAGACCTGCCTTCAGACTGCTATACACTAAAATTGCAGAGCTATGGTCAATTTAACAAAGAGGCCTACATATTGAACAGAAGGGCCTACACAGGGGTTTTATGCTGGCTGAGTGGTAAGGATGTCTCAGGATAATTATATAGCAACACAGGACCCGCTGGTCAATTTAATACGGCCTACAAATGCAGCTGGCAGGGCAAGGACAAGGGTCTCATACTTCAGGTGTGGACAGAACGGGTCAGGGGCCCCCTGTGATACAAAATCTACCCTCCTTCAAGGCTGTGGCAATGTAATAGACCATTGTGGGCAGAAGGAAGAGGCAATGGTAGTACAACCATACATGCCAACAGACCCGATTCAGCCAGGAAACGTCCAATGTTTTTAAGCTCAAATGGGCTTTATTTGATCTGTCTCCTGTCTACAATATCCTCTTTTTCAATGTAACTCAAAGGGGAAAATCAATACCCCAGTTTTTTTTCAAAATCTCCCTCTTACCAAGTTCAAAATGTTCGCAAGTATGGTACATTGGATCATGGAAGGAAATGGGATAGGGACATGGACTTGGATAACAGAGGACAGGAGGGACATGGAGAGGTGCACCAAACTGACACTGCAGGGCAGGCATCAGGGTTTGCAGCAGCACAATACACCACACAGGGCATGCAGGACGGGAGTGCAGCAGAACAATCCATAGAAAGCAAGAGGGAGGGGACAGGACCATGCACATGGACAACAGAGAACAGAGGGGCAAGAGGCAATGGTAGCTAGCTGACCATAATAGACAGACAGGAGAGAAAGCTGCAGCATAACAGACCATAAAGGGCAGGAGGGACGGATCAGGGGCATTACAATGGAACAGACAAGCCAGGAGGGAGGGAGTAGGGCTGGGGGCAAGGGGGCAGGGCAGGAGCAGCAAGATAGCCATGGAGGTCAGGCTGGATGGGCACTAGAAGCAAGGCACACCATGAAGAGCAACAATGAGACTGTGATGGCATACACACAGACCATGGAGGGAAGGTGGGAGGGGGTCAGGGGCAGCTAACTGACCACACAGGGAAGGTGGGAGGGGCCATGGCAGCACAGAAGACCATGCATGGCAAGTGGGAGGGTTAGTGGCAGCACAATGGCTATGATGGGCAAGAAGGAGGGTGGAGGGGCATGCACAAAGGACGATGGAGGATAGAAGGGAGGGTCAGGACCTGTGCACAGACAAGAAAGTTCAGGGGAAGGGACCTCACAACAGACCACACGGGGCAGGCAGGAGGAGCAGTTGCAGCACAACAGACCAGGGAGGGCAGAAGGGTGTGGCAGTACAATGGACCATGTAGGACAGGAGGAAGAGGATAGGGGCATGGCATGTGGACAGGCAGGGTGGAGGTGGCAGGGACAGGTTACAGTCATCTGACAATGCTAGGCAGGTGGGAGGGGAGTGGCAGCTCAACAGAACACTCAGAGTAGATAGGAGTGGCAGGTCCATGGGACATGGTGGGCAAAAAGGATGGAGCAGGGGCATGCACAAAGACATCGGAGGGCAGGGGGAAGGAGAATAGGGGCAGCAAGCTAAGCACAGAGTTTAAGCAGGAGGTCAATGATGGGGCATAGAATTGGGCAATGGAGGGCAGGAGGAGTGGACTGGTACATCATACTAAATTGAGGGCAGTGGCAGCACATCAGACCATGCATGGCAGGAGGGAGGAGGCTAGTCCATGGATTCACACAACAGAGGATAGGGAGGAAGGGGATGGGGCAGCAAGCTAACTGTTCAGAGAAGGCGGGTATTAGGAACTTTATTGTTTTTAAAACATTGTGTCTGTGCGAACTACTTAAAATATGAACAAGTATGCAGCATAATCTCACTTTTATTCAGGAAGAAGAGGACGTTTGTGACTGTGACTCCGGGCTCACTTGGCAGAAACACCCCCTGACCCTCCACCCCCTATCGCAAAATGTAATGCCCGTGAAAAGGGTAGGTGAACACAGTGTTATATAGAACATAGTCCTGAGAGCACGATTGAAAATGAAAACTAGATATAGTGTATGGTATAAACTATGCACCAAAAAGTGTGATATAAGATGAAACGGGCGTGAAATATAATATGCAATACATTGTGCGCAATGACAGATTCATTGGAGAGCGCGAGATAGCACAGGCACTAGCGCGTGCTATGCGATATGCGCCTTGGAGTGTAATATGCACAGGGCAGTGTTGTGTAACCTAACTAGTCTCTAAAGTTGTAATATAAAATATGTGCTGGGGACTGTAACGTTGCATATGCACTGTGACAAAGATATGGATCCCAGATTGTAATATGTATGCCATAGCACTGTGCGTTATAACATAGGCATCGAGAAAGGCACGTTAGATGGGGCAATATAACCCGTGCGAAGACAAGTGTGGCATGACATATTCATGGGGTGGTGTTACAGTGCACATGGGCTAGAGAGTGTCATAGCATATGCACTAGCTAGTGGAATACAACACAGAGGTGTGTGGCACTCGGCAGGCAATGGTGGGTGTAACACAGCATTGGGCTCTGTCAGGAGCACGCTGTGACTCTCAAGTGATGTTCGTCCCCTTTCCAGAGAGTAAAATAAAAAGTATTACACATCCGGCAGTGGATGTGTGTTTTATTAACCGTGAGGGGGGTTTCTTGCATAGTTTTGGTCGAATTTTTGTCGAATCCCCTTTGAATGGCTTGGTGGGCATGTGTATTAAATGTGCCCGTCAATAGCTACCCATGTTTGTATAAATAAACGACAAGGGTGTCTACCAGGATTAGGCATGGTAGGGCATCAGACATGTCAGAGCTTCACTAGTGGTGTAAATACATTCCACGTGGAGTCATTGCATGCATAGTCGCCTTTTAATGAATATCACGCAAATCGTCATGGTGATAGGTACGTACGGTTTGTCCAGCATGTCCTAGGTGTGTCTATAAATATATATTTTTTAAAAATAATAAAAAACAGTGGCCGGCCCTGGGGATTGGGGTCAAAAAAATATAATTAGGAGACTGGCCCTGGGGGATGGGGTCATCAGGGCCAATAAATTAGAATAAGAAGGGGAACCAAACAGCCCCCCTTCTTAAAAAACTAAAATAAATAAAAGACTGGCATCGTGCCGGAGGCCATGCCCCCTCCGTGCAGCACTCTGCAAACGCGCCCCCCAACAGGCATCTCCAGTATGCGCCAGGGAGCTGCGCTGCAGCCAGGTGTTCTGAGGCCAAGCCCCTTTTTACACCTCTCTGCAACGCAGCTCTGTGGCGCTTACTGGAGGTACCTAGTGGTCTAGTTTAACCCTAGGGACCCTTAGGATTCAGGGGGACTTAATCTCTCAACTTAGAACAGCCACAGGGCGCGTTTACACAGTGGTGAAGGGAGGGGACGGGGCCTGAGGTGACGTGTGCAAACACGCACTATGGCACGTTTTAAATTGGGGATATAATTTCCCTTCAATACTGAGGGCCCCTGGGGGCTAACTAGCCCACCAAGTGCTTCCAGTAAGTGCCACTGAGCTGCATTGCAGAGAGGTGGTCCAGGCCGTGCCACTTTTTACACCTCTCTGCAACGCAGCTCTGTGGCACTTACTGGAGGTACCTAGTGGGCTAGTTGGACCCTAGGGACCCTCAGGATTCAAATGAACTTAATCTCCCAACTAAAAATGGACACAGGGCGTGTTTACACAGTGGTGAAGGGAGGGGACGGGGCCTGAGTTAACGTGTGCAAAAACGCCCTGTGGCCTGTTTTAAGAGGTAGTTTTAATCCCCATGCCCTATTATACACTAGGGGCTTACAGAGGAGGTCATGCTAATCACAGGGGGACCCCAACGCATAATGTTCCCTAGTGCATGTAGGTGTTTTCACTGTATTCTAAGTGTCTTTTAACATAGCACTGGCTCTAGGACTGGTTAGTCAGACTCAGTTACCACCAGTATCCGTCTGAAAAAGTTGAGGGTACAGGATGATTTTGCAACAAGGCTTCTTTCTGCTCTTCTTTTTGTTCTTTCTGCACGTTATCCTTCTTCCTGCACTTAACTTCGTATTTGAGGACTTCTGTTGCTTCTTTCTGCACTTCTTTTGTTTCTTTCTGTGCATTTTTTCTTCTTTCTTCACATGTCCTATCTCTGTAGGCATAGTTAGAAATTAGCATTTAAAAAACCTTTGAAATTCACAGAAAAAACCATAGGTTTCAGGCACGTTATAGTTAGGAATTAGCATTTAAAAAACCTCAGAAATTCACTGAAAAAACCATAGGTTTCAGGGGTGTTATAGTTAGCTGGACTTTTCACTTGTACAAAACCATTGAAATTCCCCCGTTATAGTTAGTTCAGCTAACTATAACTCGCGCGCCCGCAATGCACTGCTGATGACGTCACATATTACATCACTCATGACATGGTCAGTGACATCACTCATGACATCACTGATGACATCTCAAATGACATCACTGATGACATCACTGATGACATCATCCTTGTGATAGAGTGGCAGACCTCCTCTCACCCTAATATAACCTTTGATACACACATTCAAAAATAGAGACTAAAATTTTCAAAACAATGGACATACCAATACCAGTTACAACAACCTCTTCAGTAATTCTAAGATCCACATACACATCCACTCATTCACCAACAGTCCTATACAGTCACTCATACATGTACTCACTCATCATATGTACTCATACACCTATACATCCTGTTACACAATGCCACTCATCCATAGAGTTACTCACACACATAGTCACTCATGCTAATAAAGAATCAAACATACATTTACTTGCATATACAGTTATACACACACCACCATACTTACTTCTACAGAAACTTACACATACTTAGTCTTTTAAACAATCACTTATAGAAACACATACTTATTCATACAGGAACTCTTTCAATCTCTCACTCTCACATATACTCACATATATACACCAATAGTCACATATACTAGTTTAAAACATATGTAGTTACTCATAAAGACACTATTGAGACAGTCATTCACTCACTAACACACCCATAAACACACTCATCCACCCATACAGTCCTGCACACATGCTGTGTTCAACACATACAAACAGTGAGTCACTCATTCATGCACCTATGCACTACGTAATACCCCCCACCGAACCATGCAGACACTCAGACTGATACTCAAAAAACCAACTAATAACCTATATAGACACCCATGTAGCTACTCACCAACCCATGCAGCCACTTATACACAAAGTGAGAGACTGATACAGATATTTACATATTTAAACATTACTCACTAAGCCATGTATTCACTATGATACACTTAATCAGTCAGTTACACAATCAATTTTTCAAAAACAAATCATCCATTTAGACACTTATATACCCATTTATTCTTCCATCGACCTTGAGATATACATATATAAAACATATTTAATTTTCAGAAAAACACACATTCACTGGATGATGTCATCAGTGATGTCATCAGTGATGTCATTTGAGATGTCATCAGTGATGTCATGAGTGATGTCACTGACCATGTCATGAGTGATGTAATATGTGACGTCATCAGCAGTGCATTGCGGGCGCGCGAGTTATAGTTAGCTGAACTAACTATAACGGGGGAATTTCAATGGTTTTGTACAAGTGAAAAGTCCAGCTAACTATAACACCCCTGAAACCTATGGTTTTTTCAGTGAATATATATATATATATATATATATTATCTACTGGCGATCGCCAGTAGATAGTTATAGTTAGGACCGTGTTTCCATAGGAAATCTCAAAATTCTATTTTGAATAACTTTGGCGCCGGTTGACGAATCCTCGCGAAATTTTCAAAACTAATGGTGCGCTCCGCTCAGGCCCCACCCTGAAAGTCTCGGGGGGATTCGTCAAGCGGGAGCCCAGAAAAAAGGGGGGTCCCAAAACGCGTTTTCCCCATGCATTTTCCCATAGGATCTTTAGTCAAAGGTACAGCCCGAACGGCTGAACAGAATTACTTGAAATTTGGCAAAGAGGTAGTCCTCAGGTCAGGGATGTGCCTTTTGCATATATAGAGTCAATCTGTTCAGTAGTTTCTGAGAAAATTGCAGTTAAATTACATAAATATCTATAGCCGCGCACCGTGCGCGCACCGTGCCCACACCCTAACGTGCGCGAGCGTAATTCTGATTGGTGGTTACATGTCAGTCAAAGTTCGAATCGGTCGAAATCAGGAAGTGTCACCCGCCATTTTGTTTGTTTTGAGTGCGAGAGTGAAAAAGGAAGGTGGCGAATGTGAAAAGGGGGCAGGGTAGAGAGTTCCTGACCCCCTAGCCTTTGTCAGGGGGTCCCTGAAGGACCCCGAAGGCAGAAAAAAACATTTTAATTTTTTGTTTTTTTTTAAATCGCGGGGTGCGCACACGGTGCACGCACAGCGCGCGCACGATGAAAAACCATTAAAAAAAAAAATTATTATGTATTTTATTGTAAAATAAATATATAAAAAATATAATAATAAATACATAACTTAGCATTTAAAAAACGTACAAATTCACTGAAAAAACCATAGGTTTCACACACGTTATAGTTCGGAATTAGCATTTAAAAAACCTTGCAAATTCACTTAAAAAACCATAGGTTTCACACATGTTATAGTTAGGTGGACATTTCACTCGTAAAAAACCAATGAAATTCCCCCGTTATAGTTAGTTCAGATAACTATAACTCGCGCGACCGCCACTCTATCAAAAAGATGATGTCATCAGTGATGTCATGAGTGATGCCACTGACCATGTCATGAGTGATGTAATATGTGACGTCATGAGCAGTGGATTGCGGGCGCGCGAGTTATAGTTATCTGAACTAACTATAACGGGGGAATTTCATTGTTTTTTTACGAGAAAGCCTCCTGCTTCAACGATGACCTCAAAAACTCCAAAAAGAACTGCCGTACCCTCGAGAAAGCCTCGTCAAAGAGCTCTCCAACCCCAGCGCCGGAAACAACGACATCACTCCCTCACAAGACCTCTGTGACTCCCTCGCCTCGTTCTTTCACCGCAAGATCGCCGATATACACAACAGCTTCGGCGCACAGACCACGCACCCAACCACCGAACCGACGACCCCCACCACCACCCTCCGTGCCTGGACCCCGGTCAGCACCGAAGACACCATCCACACGATGAACACCATCCACTCCTGATCATCAACCGACCCATGCCCCCACCAAGTCTTCAACAAGGCCGACTCCGTCATCGCACCCCAACTCCGGGACATCATCAACTGCTCCTTCAACACCGCCACCTTCTAGGAGAGTTGGAAGCACGCCGAGCTCAGCGCCCTCCTGAAGAAGCCATCAGCAGACCCCTCCGACCTCAAGAACTACCGCCCCATCTCGCTCCTGCCTTTTCCTGCCAAAGTCATCGAGAAGACCGTCAACAGACAGCTTGCCACCTTCCTCGAGACAAACGGATCCCTCGACCACTCGCAGTCCGGCTTCCGAGCCAACCACAGCACCGAGACCGCCCTCATCGCAGCCACTGACGACATCCGAGCCCTGCTCGACAACGGGGAAACAGCGGCCCTCATCCTCCTGGACCTCTCCACAGCGTTCGACACTGTCTGCCACCGCACCCTAGTACAGCGCCTCAGCAACATCGGAATCCAAGAGAGGGCTCTAGATTGGATCATCTCGTTCCTCGCCGGAAGAACCCAGAGAGTCCGCCTCCCCCCGTTCAGATCCGAGGCCACCGAAGTCATCTGCGGTGTCCCGCAAGGATCATCACTCAGCCCCACCCTCTTCAACGTCTACATGAGCCTCCTCGCAGCCATCGCACTCCAACACAACCTCAACATCATCTCCTACGCCGACGACACTCAGCTGATCCTCTCCCTCACCAACGACCAAGCCACCGCCAGAACCAACCTACACGAAGGGATGAAAGACATAGCCGAGTGGATGATGAACAGCCGCCTGAAACTGAACTCAGACAAGACGGAAGTCCTCATCCTGGGATCATCACCCTCCGCCTGGGACGACTCCTGGTGGCCCCCCGCCCTGGGCAGTGCACCCAAACCTACGGACCACGCACGCAACCTGGGCTTCATCCTGGACTCCTCCCTCTCGATGACCAGACAAGTCAACGCCGTCTCATCATCATGTTTCAACATCCTACGCATGCTCTGAAAGATCTTCCGATGGATCCCCACCGAAACCAGAAAGACAGTCACCCAGACTCTCGTCACCAGCCGACTGGACTACGGAAACACCCTCTACACCGGAACCACAGCCAAACTACAGAAAAGACTCCAACGCATCCAGAACGCCTCCGCACGACTCATCCTTGACATCCCCCGACACAGCCACATCTCCGGTCACCTGAGAGACCTGCACTGGCTCCCCGTCAGCAAGAGAATCATGTTCCGACTCCTCACCCACGCACACAAGGCCCTCCACGACCTGGGCCCCAGATACCTCAACAACCGCCTGACCTTCTACACTCCCACATGCCAGCTACGATCGACCAGCCACGCCCTCGCCACCGTTCCACGCATCCGAAGAGCCACCATGGGAGGAAGATCCTTCTCCTACCTGGCAGCCACGACTTGGAACTCCCTCCCCATCCACCTCCGCCTGACCCAAGACCACCTCTCCTTCTGGAAGTAACTCAAGACCTGGCTGTTCGAGCAGTAGCGGACCCCCCTCCCCCTAGCGCCTTGAGACCGTCCGGGTGAGTAGCGCGCTTTACAAATGTCTTGATTGATTGATTGATTGACTTCACATATTACATCACTCATGACATGGTCAGTGACATCACTCATGACATCACTGATGTCATCTCAAATGACATCACTGATGACATCACTGATGACATCATCCAGTGAATGTGAGTTTTTCTGAAAATTAAATATGTTTTATATATGTATATCTCAAGGTCGATGGAAGAATAAATGGGTATATAAGTGTCTAAATGGATGATTTGTTTTTGAAAAATTGATTGTGTAACTGACTGATTAAGTGTATCATAGTGAATACATGGCATAGTGAGTAATGTTTAAATATGTAAATATCTGTATCAGTCTCTCACTTTGTGTATAAGTGGCTGCATGGGTTGGTGAGTAGCTACATGGGTGTCTATATAGGTTATTATTTGTTTTTTTGAGTATCAGTCTGAGTGTCTGCATGGTTCAGTGGGGGGTATTACGTAGTGCATAGGTGCATAAATGAGTGACTCACTGTTTGTGTTGAAGACAGCATGTGTGCAGGACTGTATGGGTGGATGAGTGTGTGTATGGGTGTGTTAGTGAGTGAATGACTGTCTCAATGGTGTCTTTATGAGTAACTACATATTTATTAAACTAGTATATGTGACTATTGGTGTATATTAGTGAGTATATGTGAGAGTGAGAGATTGAAAGAGTTCCTGTATGAATAAGTATGTGTTTCTATAAGTGATTGTTTAAAAGACTAAGTATGTGTAATTTTCCGTAGAAGTAAGTGTGGTGGTGTGTGTATAACTGTATATGCAAGTAAATGTATGTTTGATTCTTTAGTAGCATGAGTGACTATGTGTGTGAGTAACTCTATGGATGAGTGGCATTGTGTAACAGGATGTATAGGTGTATGAGTACATATGATGAGTGAGTACATGTATGAGTGACTGTATAGGACTGTTGGTGAATGAGTGGATGTGTATGTGGATCTTAGAATTACTGAAGAGGTTGTTGTAACTGGTATTGGTATGTCCATTGTTTTGAAAATTTGAGTCTCTATTTTTGAATGTGTGTATCAAAGGTTATATTAGGGTGAGAGGTGGTCTGCCACTCTATCACAAGGATAATGTCATCAGTGATGTCATCAGTGATGTCATTTGAGATGTCATCAGTGATGTCATGAGTGATGTCACTGACCATGTCATGAGTGATGTAATATGTGACGTCATTAGCAGTGCATTGCGCGCACGCGAGTTATAGTTAGCTGAACTAACTATAACGGGGGAATTTCAATGGTTTTATACAAGTGAAAAGTCCAGCTAACTATAACACCCCTGAAACCTATGGTTTTTTCAGTGAATTTCTGAGGTTTTTTAAATGCTAATTCCTAACTATAACGTGCCTGAAACCTATGGTTTTTTTCTGTGAATTTCAAAGGTTTTTTAAATGCTTATTTCTAACTATGCCTACAGAGATAGGACATGTGAAGAAAGAAGAAACAATGCACAGAAAGAAAAAAAAGAAGTGCAGAAAGAAGCAACAGAAGTCCTCAAAGACGAAGAAAAGTGCAGGAAGAAGGATAACGTGCAGAAAGAACAAAAAGAAGAGCAGAAACAAGCCTTGTTGCAAAATCATCCTGTACCCTCAACTTTTTCAGACGGTTCTGTTGGTAACTGAGTCTAACTAACCAGTCCTAGAGCCAGTGCTATGTTAAAAGACACTTAGAATACAATGAAAACACCTACATACACTAGGGAACATTATGCGTTGGGGTCCCCCTGTGATTAGCATGACCTCCTCTGTAAGACCCTAGTATATAATAGGGCAGGGGGATTAAAACTACCTCTTAAAACAGGCCACAGGGCGTTTTTGCACACGTTAACTCAGGCCCCGTACCCTCCCTTCACCACTGTGTAAACACGCCCTGTGTCCGTTTTTAGTTGGGAGATTAAGTTCATTTGAATCCTGAGGGTCCCTAGGGTCCAACTAGCCCACTAGGTACCTCCAGTAAGTGCCACAGAGCTGCGTTGCAGAGAGGTGTAAAAAGTGGCACGGCCTGGACCACCTCTCTGCAATGCAGCTCAGTGGCGCTTACTGGAAGCACTTGGTGGTCTAGTTAGCCCCCAGGGGCCCTCAGTATTGAAGGGAAATTATATCCCCAATTTAAAACGTGCCATAGTGCGTGTTTGCACACGTCACTTCAGGCCCCGTCCCCTCCCTTCACCAGTGTGTAAACGCGCCCTGTGGCTGTTCTAAGTTGAGAGATTAAGTCCCCTTGAATCCTAAGGGTCCCTAGGGTCAAACTAGACCACTAGGTACCCCCAGTAAGCGCCACAGAGCTGCGTTGCAGAGAGGTGTAAAAAGGGGCTTGGCCTCAGAACACCTGTCTGCAGCGCAGCTCCCTGGTGCATACTGGAGATGCCTGTTGGGCTAGTTGTCCCTCAGGGACCCTCAGTATTGAAGAGGAATTAATTCCCCAACTTACAACTCACCAGGGGGCGCGTTTGCAGAGTGCTGCAAGGAGGGGGCGTGGCCTCCGGCACGATGCCAGTCTTTTATTTATTTTAATTTTTTAAGAAGGGGGGCTGTGTGGTTCCCCTTCTTATTTTAATTTATTGGCCCTGATGACCCCACCCCCCAGGGCCTGTCTCCTAATTATATTTTTTTGATCCCAATCCCCAGGGCCGGCCACTGTTTTTTATTATTTTAAAAAAATATATATTTATAGACACACCTAGGACATGCTGGACAAACCGTACGTACCTATCACCATGACGATTTGCGTGATATTCATTAAAAGACGACTATGCATACAATGAATCCACGTGGAATGTATTTACACCACTAGTGAAGCTCTGACATGTCTGATGCCCTACCGTGCCTAATCCCAGTAGACACCCTTGTTGTTTATTTATACAAACATGGGTAGCTATTGACGGGCACATTTAATACACATGCACACCAAGCCATTCAAAGGGGATTCGATAAAAATTTGACCAAAACTATGCAAGAAACCCCCCTCACGGTTAATAAAACACACATCCACTGCCGGATATGTGATACTTTTTATTTTACTCTCTGGAAAGGGGACGAACATCACTTGAGAGTCACAGCGCGCTCCTGTCAGAGCCCAATGCTGTGTTACACCCACCATTGCCTGCTGAGTGCCACACACCTCTGTGTTGTATTACACTAGCTAGTGCATATGCTATGACACTCTCTAGCCCATGTGCAATGTAACACCACCCCGTGAATATGTCATGCCACACTTGTCTTCGCACGGGTTATATTGCCCCATCTAATGTGCCTTCCTCGATGCCTATGTTATAATGCACAGTGCTATGCTTAGAATTACTGAATAGGTTGTTGTAACTGGTATTGGTATGTCCATTGTTTTGAAAATTTTAGTTTCTATTTTTGAATGTGTGTATCAAAGGTTATATTATACACACCCATTCACACACTCACACAGTCACTCACACACTCACTGACAGACCTGCACACCCACTCATAAACACCCACTCTGAGACCTACACAGCTGCTCATATACCTAATCACATACTAATACAGCCCCTCACATACCTACTCACAGACAAACAAAACACTCAAACACCTACTCACAGACCCACACAATCACAAACACCTGCACTCACAGAACAACACAGCCACTAACACACCAACTCACATAGTGACTGACACACCTACTCACACACCCATACAATTACTCCCACACCCACTGACAGACCCACAGAGCCACTCACACACCCAGTAGCAGACCCACACAATCACTCACACACCCATAGTCACTCACACACCCTCACTGCCACTCTCATACCTACTCATGGTCCTACAAAGACACTCACACACCCACTCGCACACAGATACAGCTACTCATACCCCAACTCACAGAACTATTTACTCACCAACTCACACACCCTTACATGTACTCACACACCCACATAGCCATTTATACACCCACTGACAGACCCACATAGCCACTCACACATCCACTCACAGATTCACTTATATATTATCTCACACCCCTACACTGCCACTCAAATACCTACTTACACATCCATACAGCCACTGATACACCCTCTCAGAGACCCACACAGCCACTCACACCCCCTCCCACAGACCCTCACAACCACTTACAGACCCATAAAACTACTCACCTACCCACAAACCCAAACAACCACTCACACACCTACTCATACGCATACAACAACTCACACACTCACTGACAGACCCACACATCCACTCACAAACCCACAAAATCACTCACATACCCATTCTGAGGCCCACACAACTGCTCATGCACCTACTCACATACCAATACAGCCACTCACATACCCACTCACAGATCCACAAAACCCTCACACACCCACTAACAGACCTGCAAGACCACTCACACATGCACTTGCAGAACCACACAGCTGCTCACACAGCCACTAGCACACCCATTCACACACCTATACAGCCACTCACATGCCCACTCAAACACCCATACAGACACTAAAACACCCACTGACACACCCATATAGCCACTCACATACCCACTGACAGACCCACAGAGCCACTCACACACCCAGTCACAGACCCCCAAAACATTTACACACTAACTCACAGACCTACAACATGACTAACACACCCATAGAGTCACTCACACACCCACACAGCCATTCACACACCCAGATATCCACATGCACACCCACTCACAGACCCACACACCACTCACACACTCACTCAAACACCTACAAAACCACTCACACACCCATAGGGGCAATTATACACTCACTCACACAGCGACTAACACACACATTCAAACACCCATATAGCCACTCACATGCCCACTGTCTATTCAGACACTAAAACACCCACTGACACACCCATACAGCCATTCACATACCCACTGACAGACCCACAGAGCCAATCACATAACCACTCACAGACCCACAAAACATTTGCACACCAACTCACAGACCCACAAAACCATTCACACACCCATTGAGTCACTCACACAGCCACTCACTAGCCCACACAGCCACTCACACACCCTTTCACACAACCACACAGCCACTCACACACCCACTCACAGACACATAAAACACTCACACACCCACTCAAACACCCACAAAACCACTCATACACCCATAGGGGCAATCACACATCTACTCACAGAGCCACTCACAAATGCATACAGGCCCTCACACACCCACTCACACTCCCATGTAGACACTCACACACCCACTGATAGACCCACACAGCTACTGACATGCCCACTCACAAACCCACAAAATAACACACCCACTCACAGACCCACAAAATACTCATATACCCATAGAACCATTCACCCACACAAAAACCTACCTAATTGGACTTCTTTATAGGAAATTTGAAAAGGGTTGTAACCATTTAGGAAAAATAAAAGATGAAAGGAACTCTGGGAGTTCCTAAGTCAAGGAGTATTAGTGAGAGGGCAGTGGGTAGGTGTAGGAAAGTCCCTCAGTTGACATGGTTAGCCCCTACTTTTTGTTTGATGCGTGGTGTGATTTTGAACTGTAAGTGGCTGGGTCCCTGCTAACCAGCTTGCCAGTGCCAGATCTCTTTCCTAAAAGTGCACCATGATTGACACAAATTAGCCACCCCTGTAAATCCCTATTAAATGGTACCCCTGTTACCTAGGGTATGGGTACTGAAGAGGGTCCACTGGGGCTGCAGAACAAATTGTGCCAACCCAGAGACCCCTTTCCAAGACTATGTAAACTGACATTGCAGGCTAAATCTCTTGATGCAGAGAAAACCAAAGAGTCGACATGGCACATAGCCCTGTGTGCCATGCCATCATACCCTGCATGAGATATAGGTGAGTCACCGCTAATGCAGGTCTTCCAGCCCTAAGGAAGAGTACATGTTATCCCATGTGTGGACATATCTATGTGAGCTGATATGACCCTACAATATCTGAGCCATTCTTGGATATTGTAAGTGCACAGAGAAGCCATAAAGAGTATACAGGCTGGATACTCGTCATTGTGAGTTTCCTAGCTCTATGATTGCTTCACTGTACCCTAAGATGTTTGATACCAAAAATCTTGTCTTGATAAATCCTCAGTGATGCCAGTGTTGGATTTATTAATAAATGCACACAGGAGACTCTTTAGAGGGTCCCCTGAAAACCTACCAAGCACTGGTGTGGTCTCTGATTGATCATAGCAAACAAATGATGGACGGAATGCTGACAATGCAAACATTCTCCCCCAGTCAAAAGATCTGGGTTAAATCCATCATTATTTTGCCCACTACGCCACCCCAGCTTGGACCCAGCCATATGCAAATCAGTCTTGACCCTGTGCCCCATGGGAACAGTCCAGACCGAACTGCCAGGCCAGGTCCTCCCTGGACCGGAAACAAGCATCCTGGGACCGGTTTCAGGGTATGTCACTCTTCTTCAGCCAGGCTAGCTTTAATTCAGTGGCACAGTGAGCAAGCGACCCACGTCTGGGCATACCCATTCCACTCAGGGCGAAAAGTGTTACAGCAAACAAATGATGGACGGAATGCTGACAATGCAAACATTCTTCCCCAGTCAAAAGATCTGGGTTAAATCCATCGTTCTTTTGCCTACTACGCCACCCCAGTTTGGATCCAGCCATATGCAAATCAGTCTTGACCCTGTGCCCCATGGGAACAGTCCAGACCGAACTGCCAGGCCAGGTCCTCCCTGGACCGGAAACAAGCATCCTGGGACCGGTTTCAGGGTATGTCACCCTCCTTCAGCCAGGCTAGCTTGAATTCAGTGGCACAGTGAGCAAGGGACCCACGTCTGGGCATACTCATTCCACTCAAGGCGAAAAGTGTTACAGCAAACAAATGATGGACGGAATGCTGACAATGCAAACATTCTCCCCCAGTCAAACGATCTGGGTTAAATCCATCGTTCTTTTGCCCACTACGCAACCCCAGTTTGGACCCAGCCATATGTAAATCAGTACTGACCCTGTGCCCCATGGGAACAGTCCAGACCGAACTGCCAGGCCAGGTCCTCCATGGACCGCAAACAAGCATCCTGGGACCGGTTTCAGGGTATGTCACCCTTTTTCAGCCAGGCTAGCTTGAATCCAGTGGCACAGTGAGCAAGGGACCCACGTCTGGGCATACCCATCCCACTTAGGGCAAAAAGTGTTACAGCAAACAAATGATGGACGGAATGCTGACAATGCAAACATTCTTCCCCAGTCAAAAGATCTGGGTTAAATCCATCATTCTTTTGCCTACTACACCACCCCAGTTTGGACCCAGCCATATGCAAATCAGTATTGACCCTGTGCCCCATGGGAACAGTCCAGACCGAACTGCCAGGCCAGGTCCTCCCTGGAACGGAAACAAGCATCCTGGGACCGGTTTCAGGGTATGTCACTCTTCTTCAGCCAGGCTAGCTTGAATTCAGTGGCACAGTGAGCAAGCGACCCACGTCTGGGCATACCCATTCCACTCAGGGCGAAAAGTGTTACAGCAAACAAATGATGGACGGAATGCTGACAATGCAAACATTCTTCCCCAGTCAAAAGATCTGGGTTAAATCCATCGTTCTTTTGCCTACTACGCCACCCCAGTTTGGACCCAGCCATATGCAAATCAGTCTTGACCCTGTGCCCCATGGGAACAGTCCAGACCGAACTGCCAGGCCAGGTCCTCCCTGGACCGGAAACAAGCATCCTGGGACCGGTTTCAGGGTATGTCACCCTCCTTCAGCCAGGCTAGCTTGAATTCAGTGGCACAGTGAGCAAGGGACCCACGTCTGGGCATACTCATTCCACTCAGGGCGAAAAGTGTTACAGCAAACAAATGATGGACGGAATGCTGACAATGCAAACATTCTCCCCCAGTCAAACGATCTGGGTTAAATCCATCGTTCTTTTGCCCACTACGCAACCCCAGTTTGGACCCAGCCATATGTAAATCAGTACTGACCCTGTGCCCCATGGGAACAGTCCAGACCGAACTGCCAGGCCAGGTCCTCCATGGACCGGAAACAAGCATCCTGGGACCGGTTTCAGGGTATGTCACCCTTCTTCAGCCAGGCTAGCTTGAATCCAGTGGCACAGTGAGCAAGTGACCCATGTCTGGGCATACCCATCCCACTTAGGGTGAAAAGTGTTACAGCAAACAAATGATGGACTGAATGCTGACAATGCGAGGCCAGGTCCTCCCTGGACCGGAAAGAAGCATCCTGGGACCGGTCCTAGGATGCTCGTTTCCAGTCCAGGGAGGACCTGGCGTGGCAATTCGGGCTGGACTGTTCCCATGAGGCACAGGGTCAAGACTGATTTGTATATCGCTAGGTTCAAACTGGAATGACATGGTGAGCAAAAAAACAATGGATTTAGGCCCAAATCTCTGCACTGTGGTGAATGTATGACATTGTTCTGCATTCTGTCCATCAACTGTTGTTTTTGCATTTGTCACCCCAAGTGTGACGGTTATGCCCAGAGGTGGGTCCCGTGCTCTCCATGCCACTGGAATCAAGCTATCCTGGCTGAAGAGGGGTGGAACCAAAAAATCGGTCCTAGGATGCTTGTTTCCAGTTCAGGGAGGACCTGGCTTGGCAGTTCGGGCTGGACTGTTCCCATGAGGCACAGGGTCAAGAGTGATTTGCATATGGCTGGGTTCAAACTGGAATTGCATGGTGAGCAAAAAAACAATGGATTTAGGGCCAGATCTCTGTAAAGGGGTGAATGTATGACATTGTTCTGCATTCTGTCCATCAACTGTTGTTTTTGCATCTGATTAGTCATAGCCAACCTGCCACCACCAGACATGTTTCTGACCTCATGGGGTGAGAGCTCATGCTCTCAGAGGCCTGAAACAAAGTCGGCTCCAGGCAGAAGTGCTCCACACATCCTCCACGCCGAAATGGTCTTCCAGAGCGGGAAGCTTCAAAGGCAGTGCTGCCTTTGAAGTGCAACCCAGGCTTTCCCAGATATTGGGGGATGCTAACCCTCTACTCCTGCTCCACATTTGTCAGGAGGACAGGTGGGAAAATTAGCTAGATGAAGAGAAGTGTCCACATTCAGTCATCACCACCCCTAAGGTGTGGCAGGCGATATAGACACTACTTTTGAAAATCCAGCCATCTTAGGATAGTGGGAAAACAACCCATCAGGTCTGGGGTAAATCCCCTTCCCACAGGAAATGGTTACTTAGAGGGTGTAGACACCCTAAAGACAAGTATCCTATTGACTACTACATGTTTCCCCCTTTAACACCCCTAAATTTAGTATTTAGGTGGCATTCCTGGACCTGGAACATTAGATTCCATTGAAACAAAGAAGAAATGGACCAAAAAGAGCTACTGCCCAAAAACTGAAGCCCTACTACAGAAAGATTGGTGCCAAACCCTGCCTGATGCCTGAAGAACTCACCACTCATGGTGTGCTACCTCGCCTTGCTGCTGTGAGGACTCCAAGAACCCCGGAGCCCCTCCAGTATTTAAAAAATTGCCAAAGAACCTCCCTTGGAGCATAGGCTTTTCTCCCCTGTGACAGCAGGCACAGAGCCACAGACTCTGGACTTGCTAACTTGCTGCTCCCTGGTGACACCCAAAAGAGCACCCAGACCAAAAGTGGTACACAAGCTCTTAAGGGTCAGATCTGTCCCCCCACCACATTCGGAGACACCAGAACCACTGGAACCGTGCCACACCAATACCCTGGGTACCATACCTCCTGCAACCTGCACTGAGATGGATAGTCCCCTCCAGACTCCCAATGCCCAGGAAGCAAGCACCCTTGGAGGGATAGCAAGATCCCTGAGGCCCAGGTTTTGAGTGGCTCAGCTGTCCTGAAATCACATCTTCAAGTTGCCTGTTACTGACCCTAAGGACATCTTGATGCGCACTGCCTGTCTGACCTATCTGCTCTGCACCCAGCCTGACTGGCCCCAGTAATGATGATCCATTGGTGCCCCCGTGGTCCTGAGGAGCTTGCAACCTATTCCTTTAAGTGAGTCTCCTCAGAGTTACCTGTAAGTCCCCTTGTGCAGTGTGTTTTCAAGTTGCCCCCTCCAGCTACCAACGACTTCAGCACCATGTTCCCGGCCGAACCCGGGATGCTCCAGAGAATCCACTGGTGGAACATTGGGCCTGGCCATGCTAACTACCAAAATCCAAGAGGTGAACCTTGAAAATCAGCGGTATGATTTTACATGCATTTTTGTCTTTTTCCCCATTGACTTCAATGGTGCGTAATTGCGAACAAATGTGATTGATTTAGCAAGCTCTAAATATTCATGACTTTAAAAAGTACTTACTGAAGAATGAAGTTCTTGGTATGAAAGCCTATATAAAAATAAATATTATTTTTGCTAACTGCTCTCAGATTTCTTCTTGAGTGTGTTGCTCATTTATTGCCTCTGTGAGTATAACAAATGCTTAACACTACCCTCTGATAAGTCTGACTGCTCGCCCACACTACCACAAATAGAGCACTATTATCTACTTTTGTCTCTGTAACCCAATAAGGGACTGACTGGACTCTGCACAGTGCACTTCATTTCAGTACACTATATTAAGAGCCAGGTACCTACAGAAGGGTAGCCATAATTGGGACTTTTGTACTGAGAGTGGAAGAGAATTGAGAGATTTCTGACTTGATATTTGCACTAGAAAACAGATATGAGCAGATATTGACATAACAGTTGAACAACAGCAAAAAGATTTTACAGGTATGTTAATTAGGTTGTACTATACAAAAAGTACATTTAAAAAACCTATGACTCAATATAAGCTGAACTAAAATGTGTAGTTTATCGACACTATAGTAAAAGGCAAAATAGAATAGAGGTTAGATGAGAAAATGTAGTGAGCAGCAAAAGGGGAAAAGGAATTGCTATTGTGAAAATATAGATATTTTATTAAGCCAGTATGAATGAATTTGTTTGAAATTAGATGTGGGTGCTTTATTATATTTTGCACTTTAATAGTACATAATTTTCACACAGTTAGGCAGACAGTGGCACACCCAGTTACACTTCCAGAAAACCACTTGTCTACCCACTACTCATATAGCCAGAAATTGAGTGTAATACTGAGTCCATCATCCATAAAACCATTCACCCACCCATTTACTCACCTATACATCCACTTACTTAGTCATTCAAACACCCATGCAGGCACTGTCATACCCACTTACAAACCTATAAAGGCAATTATGTACCGTGCAGTCAGACAGTAAGTTATATATGCAGTTGTACGCTCATACAGCCTGTTATACACCAAGTCATCAGTTTATACAGTCACTCACATATCTATTCAGAAAGCTATGCAGCCACTCAGACACACAGTCAGATAGTGACAGAGGCAGTTACACATCCACACACACACTTGCACAGCCCTTATGTATGCACTACTAACAGAGTCATTTGCAAACAAAGTTACATGCCCAAACATCCTTTTAAACTTTCCAGTTACCATGCAGCTACTTATATACTCATTTAGAAACCCATAGAGTCACTAAGAGACTCAGTCAAACACCCACACAGCTACTTATACATCCAGTGACAGACGCATAGAGGCATAGATATACTTACTCACATATCCACCCAACCACTCACATACCTAATCAACATCCATACAGCCACTTATATATACATTTACACACTTATAATTAGACACTTAGATAGCCTGGTATAAACTGACCACACCCCTTATGCAGGCACTGATTTGCTTATCGTATGTAATGAAGTAGTATATATTATAACGTTACATGTATTCTATATTTGCTTTTCAGTTATTCAGTTGTGTTTAAAGAGGAGGATTTATATATAATGCCAAGAAAGATATAAAAGAGAAGAAAACAAAGGAAACAGTACTACATGCTTCAAAGTAAGAGTAAAAAAAGCACAAGATGTGGAGAAGATACTGGGAGAAAGAGCTAGAGGTAAGAGAACTAAGTACTTTATTATAACAGTATATGGGAGAATGCAAAAAGCAAGTTTTAGAATCAACTCACAATGGAGAAGGAGTAAGTCAGATTGAAAAGGAAAAATGCTATAAAAACACCTAGTTTGACAAGGAGGCAGAGACAATTTAAAGAAATATGAATGAGAATGTTTAGAAGTAGAGTAATACATAATTTGGTACCAAAGATGAAGCAGTATATGAGGAGAAGAGCAGCAATGAAACAAAAAAAAATATTGAGAGTGTGGTTGATAAAGCATTTGCCCTGAAGTGCAAAATATTTATCTTGATACTAAACAGATTGAGAACACTGGATAAAATGGTGTTGTTTATGAAGAAAAAAGCCAAAAAAAGGCTTATTAATAATAGTAAATTTTGCTAAATTTTCAAAAGAGGATGGAAGCATATGACTAGTACTGAGGCTTCCTTTAATGAAGAATGCTACTTACAACAGAATGAATTAGTACATGCAATTGGAACAGCTAACCAATGTTATGAGGTAAAATAAGGTACTCCAGTTTCAAAAGAGGAGCTGATGCCTAGAAATGTAGAGGAAGATATAAATTAAGAGGTACAAGGAAGGCATAGACATGCCCCTGTGTATAAATGGGACTGCAGTAGTATTTGCAAGAACACTCATTGGTGTGTCTATCGAGGAAAGTGAGCACAAGCACTTCTCATAATTTTTTAATGTAGGCTGTTCATCATTAAAAAAATTGAAACTTAGTTAGAAGACTTTAGTTTGTAAAAAGTCCTGCATTGTATTTAGGAGAAATGAACAAAGCACTTCTATATGGGACAGTATCATAGGTTGAAAATGTTTGTTGAAGATATTCATTTGCGTATCTTTTGTCCTGAAGTGCAGTCTGGTCAAAATGATGAGTCGGTATGTTCAAGTGTTGAGGAACAAAACATTGATATTAGTACTAATAACTTTAGATGAGCAGTAGAAATGTTTAATGCAGTTTCTAAAGAGAAACCACACTTGCTTGATTTTGGTGTCAAGGCACCCACTACGAAGACAAATTCAAAATGTTGATGTGTGATTAAAAACTGAAGAAGAAAACAGAGAAAAGTGGCTAGATTTTGCAATGTATTTATTTGTGGAGGAGCATTTTGACTTGTCGACACCCCTGATCATGTGCCAATATTGCTATGATAAATTAGCAGCAAACAAAATGCCTGCCAGTGCAATACACAAGAAGTTAGAGGTGACTGAAATCCCAGAGGAACTTCAACATTTGAATGTTTATAAAACAATACTGATACAATCTATACACCCTTTTCAAGCAATTGTTCGTATGGAAAAAAAGACTGGGAAACTACCACCCGCACAGCTTCAGAAAGGGCTTAAAGGTAGAGTTGTGTATTTCCTTCTAGATTTTAAACACAATATTGAACCTGTGGGTATAGAGAGAGATTTAGAAGAACCCCTTGTTATTCTAGTGAATGGTTTGCCCACAAGAAAAAATAAACTCTGGCAGGAACTAGTGGATGTAAATAAGGTGAAGCAAAAGCTACATTGTATCTTAAAGACAATAATGTGTACTATAAAGATGTAGATGTTGCTGAGCATGGAGGTTGCATGGAGGAAGAAATGTTGACTTCAAGTGTACAGTATAAAAATAGAATAGAAGTAGATCGGAAGAAATATAGGAGCACTACAGTTTCCATCCACTACATTCAAAAAAGATTATGAGGGATGTAATTCAACTGTATCAGATGAAACAAGCTAGAGGTGCTCCAGTGAGTGTGTGGGAGAAATGTTTAGAGGCTCACTGTTTTCCTCAACTATTTACAACTGGAGTAGGAGAATGGTATGATGACCACCCTGTCCAAATACCTGTAGCAGAGTATTGGTCAACAAGATTATATTTAGAGGACCCTAGATTTTGACAAAGTATTCCATATATATTTCATCTCTTATTTGAAAGTGATTTATCTGGATTGTCATATGCTGTTAACCATATTCTTAAGACAAGAGTTAATATACAAAATATGCCTGCAAAAGACTTCGTTGAAAATATTCAAGGAAATTATGAGAAGCTCAAGTATAATACATTTGATGGCATTCCAACGTGGGACAAATGAGTACTGGTATTGTCATCATGGTGAGCTCAAGAGTAGGTTGCAACATTTAGATGCATCAACTTGGGGGTAGATTTATGAAAAAGTCATACAGCACAGCAGGTCACCTTGCTACGCTGCACTGCATGAGAGAAAGAGCAGGAATGTGCTGTATTTAAGGCAATATATTGCATTCCTGCCATTTCCCCAGTGCTGGCACCCTTTTTGCTGCCTAGCGCCAATGCAGGCACTCTTGCACCATGGTGCCTATATTACATGCAGGATTGTTTTTGTGCCCGAAGGAGCACCTTCTGGCACAAAAACAATCCTGAGAGGCAAATTCCTCTTTCTATGTGTCTTGCAAAATGCAGAACACATAGAAAGAGGAAACAATGAAGAGAAATAAAGATATTTTTCCTTGTTACGCCTTTCTGGGAAGGTATATCTTTTTGGTGCATTCCCAGGTTTACCAGTTCCGGTAAATCTTGGAATGTGTTAAAAACCATGGGAGTTGCGTGGGAACACCCACGTAATACCCATGGAATGCATCCCTAGTTCAGAGTAAGGCAACGCAGCAATTTGTGCTGCGTAGCTATACCTCAGATTATGAAGCCACTCAGGACCATACAAGGTGGTCTTGCATGGCTTCAGAAATCTCATTTTGGGCTTGTGTTGTGCTTGCACTATGTTGTGTGGTACAAGAGCAATGCAACCCTTTCTGTAAATATGCCCCTTGGCTTGTAACACTGAGTTGTGCGGAGTATGCATGGGATGATATACATGAGTTTCTGAGTGAAACATACTCTAACATGAAAAGTATTAAATTGAAGACACCAGGAGAACTTTGCTCTTTGGATCCTGCAAATATTTGCAGGTACTTTATTCACACATTTCCAGCTATACTGTCCTACATCTGTGACAAAAAACATCCACCTCTTGGAAAAATTACTGATTTCTTTCGGCGAAAAGAGTACCAATCAAGCAGTGCTCATCCTATTCATATGCAGTTGTAGATAGAAGATGTACCTAAATCTGGAACAGACACTTATGAGTCTGTACTTTCTTATATAGAACAGTGTATTACATGTAGCATACCAAACAAAATACACTAAGGAAAAAGGCCTAAAGGAGCAAGTACTGCATTTCCTATCACATATATGTGGAAAGCACTGTCGGTGGAAACACAGAGCAAAAGGAAACTATTACACAAAATGCTGTTATTTCAAAAGGAAAAGTGAACAGTTTTAGGCTGCAGTAAGGCGTACACTTACTCGTAAATCAGTAGAAAGCACCTACAACCTCAGGAGAACAGAGGCTTCGAAACATAACCCTGGGTGTAGTTCACGTAGTAGCGCTACGCGTAGCTACGCGAAGTGCACTTTGCACTACGCGAGATACGCGTAGCACTACGCAAACTGCGTAGTGCGCTGTTCGTGATGATTGCACAGTGCCGGATGCTTGTCCGCACTGTGCAATCATTGAAAACGGCATCTTTCACAGTGCGAGCTGTCGTTTTCTGCCGCTCAAGTAGATTATTACTCGAGCGGCAGCTTTCTCAACGCGGACTGGTAGTTTCTCAACATGAGTGGTCACGAGCATATGTGGCCACTCGCAATGAGAAACCTGACCTCCCCGTGTTGATAATCTCGCCGGGAGGTTTATTTTCCACGCTCGCGATTGGCAGCTTGATGTTGCTGATCGCTAACAAGGGAAAAGTCTCGTCAGGATGTAATTTTGCTCGCTCGCGGTCGCCAAGTTGACGTTGAGGACCGCGAGCGAGCAAAAAATGCCAACTACACTACGCTACGCAATTTTGCACTGTGCTACGTGCAATTCGCGTACCACGAAGTAGCACAAACTACGCAAACTTCACGAGCGTAGCGTAGTTGTCCGCCCAGGGTCATTAATGATACTGTAATTTAGACAATATGGAATGCCAATTTGGATATTCAGTTTGTGGCAGACAACTCTATAGCTGTTGCTTGTTATGTCACTTCATAAATAGCAAAATCTGAGAAGGCAGAGCTGAAAGATGTGTGGGAAGAGATCTCCGCTGAAAAGTCACTCACAAAGAAATTGTACAGCTTCAGTTTGAAGATGATTTCACACAAGGAAATTAATTCCTATGAATATTGCGATCGTTTGAGTTCTGCTAGTTTATATTCTAAGTCCACGGTAATTATTTTGGTGAGTTTAGGTCTGGCATCAACTTGGAACAGTTGTGAAGTCTTTTCCAGAAATGTAATATCTTGCCAAATTTGAGCCAGACAGTACAGATATTGTAAAGACAAACATATTGGACACTTACTATCCGAAAAGGAGTATACATCTTGAAAATGTCTACCTATATGACGTACCCCATTACTACACATTTATACACAATGTGACAGAAAATGTAGATGTAGGTAAATTTGCACTAGTTCTTTCAAGTCTTTTTTTTTTTAATCCCTTCCTGGGGTGGATCCCAAGCCGTACTCCTCATCCCTTCCTCCTCCTCAGGCCCGTCTGCGGAGAGGGAAGCCCAGTTGTGTGTTCCAATGGGTGAAAAAGGCAAATTTTTATATTTGTCACTTTTGCATCTATTTAAACCTTGGTGTTCTGAAACAGAATTAATAGAAGAGTTTCACTGCTATGAAGACTCTTTTGATATTGCAAAGCATGGAATTGAGTGCTCAATACTTGCAAACTACTTGAAAATGTTGAATGATGAAATTCAATAGGAAGATACAATTGCTGCTGAGGTGGCTGAGGACAGTTTGCAAAGTAGCCAAAGTTCAACTCCTCAAAGTCAGGACCCACTCGGGCAGCGAATAATTGAAAATGATGCTGCAATTGCAATGAATGAGGTGGAGACTGCAATTTAGCAAGCAAGACACAAAACAATTGATTTGGAAGAATTAGCTGCACAGCTAAATGGTGATTAAATGAAAATATATATGGACGTGCAAGCTACGATTGAGCATGTATTGCTTCATGGGAATAAAGAGTGTGCATGTTCAACATTTAAACCTATACTGTTGTACGTCAGTGGTCATGCTGACAATGTTAAATGTTTCTTAATACGAGTTCTTACTGCTTTTCAAAAATGAATTCAAATAAACCTGTCTGTTAATAGCACCTACTGGATTAGCTGCACACAATATCAAAGGAATTACTTTTCATTGACCTTTAACGCTGCCTGTGGAACATAACAGCAAACTGAAACACCAAAAGCTGCCTGGTGAAGCTTGTCATGAAGTGTCAAGTATGTTAAAAAAGTTGAAAATTTTAATCATTGATGAGTTGAGCATGGCTTCAAATGTAATGCTTGCCTTTTTGCATTTGAAAATGCTAGAAGATTGTTTTTGGGAATCTACTGCACTTCTGTGAAGTGTCAGCCTGTTTTCAAAGCACTGTTGTATGTGATAACTAGGAATTTTTTGGGAAACATTTGAAATGTGAATATTTGGTTAAATTTCCCATACGGAGAATTAATCAGGAATATGTGACAAGCATCTGATATTGAATATGGTAATAATCTGAAAGATATTAGAGTAGATGTTCTTTCAATAGAAGGAAGGTGTGTTCTACAAAGTCGTCTTTTTAAAAAGCTTTATCCAACAATGAAGACAGCTGCATAACTAATGTTCAGTATTATTCAAGATGGTAAACATGGTGGGCCTGATTCACAAAGGTAAACTAGGGCGAAAGTATAACTTTATGACTTTTGTTATTCACAAAGGGCATTTACTACTCCTAAATGCGCTTTATGAATCCAAAAGTTGAACTTTACGACATTCGGTATTCACAAAGGGCATTTACGAGTAGTAAGACGGAATTTTGCAACGGAAGGCAGTAGATGAAATGGAGCACTCGGAAATTACTGTATTTCTAAAAGAAAAGTTACAAGGAAAACTGGATTTATTAGAGAAATCTGTTTCATGTACTGCAGGATTGGATAAATGTTTGTCTACGCAAAAACTATAGGGTGTTTTTGCACCAGTATTTAAATGTTGAAAAAGGTTTAGTTAATGATGCTATGGGTAAAGATATTGATTCTACTAATCTTCCAAATCGGAATGAGGCGGAATACCTTGTCATTATATTTGATCAGATTGAGAACGCTAAGCACATTTTGAAAATGTATGGAACATTTGTTGCTTGTGAAAGATTTGTATGTTTGGCGGAAACAGTTTCTTGTTTGTCTAGTATGGGCTGAGACTATTCATAAATCACATGGTTTAAGCTTATATACGGAATTTATTAATATTGGCAGTACAGTGTTTAAGGTAGGTATGTCATATGTAGCATTGTCTCGAGTTAGGACTTTGTCTAGTTTGTATCTAGTTGCATTTCAATGAGAGTAGAGCAAACACACACTAAAGTTTCTTTAAGGAATTCAATCGAGCGAGAAGTCTGTATGGTCCTCATTTTGGACAGTATCCAGTTTATGAGGGATGCTCCATCTGTCCAAAGCAGAAAATCTCAAAGCAGTGTAGTTATGCTGTTGCAAGGAAGGAAATGAAAGAGAAGAAGGAAGTTGTTAAGAAACAACAAATTGAAAATTGGGGAGATATTTTTGGTTACCAGTTGTCAAATCCATCTGGTGTCAACTGTTATGCTAATGCTGTGCTAAATGTATTGTTTGCATTACTTCATGATGTAGATGAAAATGAAGATGAACAACAGAAGGCATTGTGTACTGCACTGTGTGTTTTGTTGCAATATCTGCAAAGTGACAGAAGTAAAACACATTGGGCCACACCCTGCTGCCCTGCACTGCGTGATAGGGAAAAAGCGGGAATGCACTGTATTCAAGTCAATACATTACATTTTTGCCTTTTCTCCTGGGCTGGCACCCTTTTGGCTGCCTAGCGCCAATGCAGCCACCCTTGCACCATGGTGCAAGGGTGTCTGCGTTTTAAGGAGGATTGCTTTTGTGAAGGAACGGCCACCTTCCTGCATAAAGACAATCCTGGCAAGCGTTTTCCTCTTTCTAAGTATTACAGCTCAGCTGGGGAGGCATAGGTTTTTGGCACATCCTGAGGTCTACCACTTGTGGTAAATCTGAGAATGCATCAAAATCCATTAATGTTGCGTGAGAAAATGCGAAACCCATGGAATTACCTCCCTGTAGCAGAGTAATGCATTGCAGCAGTTTGCGCTGCGTTGCTCAATTCTTATTTTTAAGTTGCGTCACTTTTGCATCATGTTTCGTGGTGCAAGACCAACGCAAATGGGCTCATGAATATGTCCAATTGTGCGTCACACATTGGGGACCTTGTAGATATATGTAGTGGATCTGTACAGTTTACTCCAAACACTCAAGAGGATGTATAGGAGTTTTTAATGGTGATGTTTGTTGTTTTAAAAGAAGAGAATATCTGTTAAGCAGTTATTTGGACTTCGTTACTCGTGGCACCATGAATATGAAGATTGCACATATAAATCTACTCCAGAAATAGAATCAGAGTGTTTTATTTATTTAACGTTACCAGATTCCAAAAGTGTGACTTTTGAGAGCTTAGTGAGACAAGCTAGACAAAATAATGTATGCCAGAATTGTCAAACAGATGTTCTGTCGACTTATAACAAGAACTTGCAATGATGCAGAGCAGATGGTACTAAATTAGGTACTGAGATTACTAATTTGAAGGAGGACAAATATTTATTTCTGGTAAAACATACACTACTAACACTATCCTTTTTCAACACAGACACACCACCCTGAGAGTGCTTGGGCCTCCCACTCAAGTACGCAGCCCCCTTACGGACTATGTTAAATTATGTCAACCAAAAAACACAATAGAAATTTACCTCCTACCTCCTCCATATCATATCTGACACATTATTGCGTCTCTACCACTGAGCACAAGATAAGTCACCCACATTTCAAATTGCTCTTATAATGTTTTGTGAAGGGCTTTTGGATTCACAATTGATGCTAACTGTTTCCTAGATTGGAGCAGCAATATAATGTAGCATGTATGTGATTCATTTACAAGACAAATGATATAACTCCTTATACGGATTAACGGATACCCTTTCAGGAATAATGCTTAAATACATGTGCCTACTCCTGAATGCTAACTACACTGTTGCTCATATTTTCAATAAAGAAACATTGTTAAAAAAAACTATGATTATTCATGAAGGCGTTAATATTAGATTTGGTCATTACATTGTGTATCTAAAAAGTAGAAGTGGAGGTACAGAATGTAATGATAGTAACCTTAAATTCAGGCAGTGATTCCCTTGGAAGTTACCAAATTCCTATCTTTGGTTTGTGTAACCAAAGTTCTAAGAAGGGTGAAAGTTGTAACACTGGAATAGTTTAATTATTGTACATGCATTATCAAGATTTTCTACATCAATCGGCTACCAAGGGTGATGTCTTTATAAGGCTTTGCCTTGTATAACTAGCAGTGTTACTGTAGAACTTCCAATGATGAAATTCTTATTTCAGCATATGTTTCTTTGGATTAGTACTGCAAGTATATGTAAAACTATTGTTTAAAAAAATTATACTCTATGTAATGTGTTCTGTTGCATATTTACAGTGACAAACTGCAGTTCTGTACATAATTGATGTTGTATAAGTATAACATCTGAGAACAGTAAACAGAGAAATTAAAATGCTGATTCTTATTATAATATAGCATTTGAGCATGGGAAATGTGTAGTGATTACATTCTTGATAAAGTTAAGCATTGCTAACATTTTTACGTTTAATATTGTGTGGGTGTTCCAGGCTATAATTAAAAAACATACACCCACTTACATAGTCAGGCACCTATTTATAGTCCCATACAGCCACTCATACACCCACTCACAAATCTATACAGACACATACTTTTCATATACCAACACAGTCATTCAAAGACCTGCTTGTACACCAAAATACTCACACAGCTACTCACACACTCACTTACACACCCACTATCACACCTAGACAGGTACTCACACTATCTCACATACTCACAGAGCTACTCAGATACCTACTCACATACCCATACAGCCACTCTCATACCTACTCATATACCTACAGACCCACTCATATGCCTACCTACACACCCACATAGACATTTACATCCTCACTAAAACATCCATAGAGTCACTCACAAAGCTACTGACACGCACACACAGCCACTTATACACCCACTAACATATCCATTCATAGGGTCATATACCTACTCACACACCCATTCACATACTCAGGCCCCCACTAACACACCCATTCACACACTCACACATCTACTTGCATACTCAGAAAACCACTACCAAACCTCCTCACACCCACATAGCCACTGAGACACCCACTTACACATTCCTTCACATACTGACACGCTCACTAACACATTCTATTCACACACCCATTCACACACTCATTCACACACTGACACACCCACTAACACTCCCATTCATAGACACATACATCCACTCACACACATGCAAAACCACTACTGCAACTTCCTCGCAGACACACACAGCAACTCACACATCCACTCACATACCCATTCACATACTAATGCACCTACTCAGACACCGATTCACACACTCATGCACCCATTCATACACTCACACATCCACTGACACATTCAGCAAACTGCTACTGTACCTCCTCGCACACCCACACAGCTACTCACATAAATACTCACACATTGATTCATGCACTCACACACCCACTAAAATTCCTATTTACACACCAACACACCCATTCACAAAGTGACACACCCACTCACACTTCTATTCACATAGACACCCAGTCACACACTCATTCACACATTCACACATCAACTCATACAGTCACTCACACACCTAGTAACATATCCATTTACATACTTACACACCCATTAACAGGCCCACACAGCCTCTGGGATAACTATTCTGACACCCATAGAAACAATAACATACCCACTTACATATATGTAGACATATGGCGGCAGGTATTCAGACAGTGACAAACACATAGTTTGTCTTTCTTTGAACCAGAATAGGCAGTTCTAAAAAGAACAATTGTTTTGGGTTTTTGAAACTTCTTTTTTATGTTTTTTTCTTTTTTTCCAACCATACCTATAAAAAAGAATATCCATAAATGCAGAGAACTTGTCAAGCCGTCTTCTTAAAAAAAAGAATAATAATAATAAGATTTGTGGCTCATCACAGCCTGTACAAATGCTGGCATTGACTGTTCACCAAATGAAATAATGTTATTGCACCCTGTGCAATAGGTTGCAAACTTCAGCATCTGTGGCAGAAGTGCGGGGATATTGGCTGTCACCGCAGCAGGAACCTTGTCCCAAGGAGCAACAGATGATGAAGATGCCTGTGCTGCATCCCTCCGGATTTCTACTCTTGCCAGATGATGAGGGTTTATGGTTCGAAGATGCTGCAGAAAGCTGCTGGTGCCATGAGAATATTTATGATGCGTTCCTCTGGACAGATCTTTTCTGCAAAGGTTGCATTTGACCTAATTCTCTCCAGAAGAAATGGAACAAAAACTACAAGCAATGGACTCTTTCTTTTTGGGGAGTTTTCTTCTTCTTCTTCTTCTTCTTCTTCTTCTTCTCCTTCTTCTTCTCCTCTCTCTTCTTCCTCCTTCTGTCTCTCTCCTCTAGATATTATTTTTGAAAAAACACATCAAAAAGGAAAAACAAAACTCTGCTGGAGAAGTGTAATAACTAAAGACACACCCCAAAAGAAAAACAAAATGGTAAGGAATGTCCTGTAAAAGAGGTTAGCAGGTGTTTTAACCAATCAATTCCATTTCCTGCTGTGTCACGTGGGATTCAAGGACCTTTCACAGTGATGCTGTGACGTCACAGCAGTGCTCCGTTGTCATAGCAAATACAGAAATATGTATTAAAACTAGGGGTGGGCGGAATTTGCGGAATTAACCTCCGCAAATTATCGCGAGAATGCAGAAAATCTCCGCAAACACGCCGGAAATATCGCGAAGATGCGGAAGTTTTTTGCCGCCTGTTCGCGGTATTTTTTGCGTGTTCGCGGGTCGCCAACTTACCCATGCGGTCGCTCACGGGCGCGGCCATCTTGTTTTCACTTGTCCCGCCCTCTGGCGTTGTTTACTTCCTGTTCCGGGTCGCGCAATGCATGTTCGCGGTCGATATTTCCTGTTCGCGATCGCTTTTACTTGATCGCGTTGCTTTTTGCTTGCTCAGGGAGAAAATATCGCGCGAACTTGCGCACGTGGTCGCAACGGGCGCGGCCATCTTGTTTTCCACTCTATTGCATGGTTCTGGGGCCTGATTTTCAATCCTCCCTAAATCTTTTCAATCCTTTGTTTATAGCCACTTTTTTTGGATCTTTATTACTTATTATTTCTCTAACTATTTTCCTGCCTCTATATTTTTGGTTTTTGTGTACCTTTTTTTTTGTTTTTTAGCTACTTTTTCTCTTTGTATTGCCTGCTATTTATTTCTTTTACTCCTTTATTTATTTTACCTTTTCTTTCCCGCCCCGTCCCCAGAACCATGTCCAAGGGCAGGGCTGTTCGCCGGCGCAGCCAGAGCCGCGACCGCCTTCCTTGCGGAAGGCGGCGCCCACAAGGGGTGCATGCACGGGCCTTATTTGGGGAGGCGGAGTTGGCTGCACTAATTTTCTTTGTGCAGCGCCACCTCCCCTCAACCCTGGCAGCAGGTGGCAGGCCTGGGTCCGGGTACGGCCTCCGGGAGCGTCGGCAGCGGTGGGGGAAGGTGCGCCGGGCAGTGTCGCGCATCTCTGGGGTCCGGCGCACCCAGGCACAGCTGACGCACCGGTGGTCCGACATCCTGGACCGTGAGCAGGACCTGCTGGACCTGCTAGGAGTGGAGGTCCCGGGGCTTGGTGAGTACCTATTTAATTATTACAACTTTGTGTCTGTTCTTCTGCTCTATGTTATATATTGCGAATATCTTTTTTTCCTTCCAACCAGATAGAATGTTGCTGCTTGCAATACATTCCAGGTTAATAACGTTTAAAAGTCTTCTGTGATTATGACACAGGTGCTCTTCTGCGCTACTACTAATCTTACTTGTTTGCAGCTTTGCGTTTGCGCTTGCTTAGCGTGATTCTTTACGAGTTTATTTTAGAGAAATTAAGTTACGTAATGCTACAGTGACTCATGTCCACTCCTTACTTTGTCCTGTCACTAATAGATAGGGGCAGATTGATACATAGGTTTAGGTACGTTGTATGAGCTTCTAATTGGTTAGTGGTATGCGTGATGCCCCCTCACTCAGTTACGTGACGTGCTGCTAGTACGCCAGTCTTTAGAACCTTTCTAGTTTGTTCAATGAGTGGAGGTAGGCTTTGCAGTTACTTAGCAGTAGCAGATGAGCATCAATCAAACCAAAATTGTGTATATACAAAAAATGTAGTCATGTTAATGTGTCCTCCATGATTGGATCATACACATTGTTGAGGAATACAGTCGAAATGCATACTTAATGTACAATTGGCATGCCTGGAATAGGTGGGCTAGGTTGGGTGGTACGTTGTACTAATACTTAGGCTTACTTGTAACTTAGTTTTCTGGAATCAGAATGGAAGAATGGATTACTGTTGATAAATAGTAACTTAAGTAGTCGAACTGCGAATCTCCCGATATTACATGTTGACCAGATGAGATCGGTCAATGTAGTTATTGCAATTGTTTACATAAGTGTTTTTTGACCGTTGTTGAAAAATATTGTATTTGCTTAAGTTGACACCATCCATCAATGTTTGTCTTTCTTATATCTTTCCTGTTCATCAGCACCCAGGGGCAGACGGGCAGGGACTGGGCAGTCGGCGGGACAGGAACACCACGAGGAGGACACCGCTGAGGGCTCCTCTGCTGGCCCCAGTAAGTCTTCTTGTTTTTAATAATATTTATTATTCCATAACTTTTACTGCCCCATTTCTCCCGAACTATAGTGTGTTTCCAAATGCTATTTGTTTACCACCAATTATCCTTCGATCTGTACGGTTTCAAAAAGCTTATCCCTGCCTCCGCTATGATGACTGAGTACTACTACATACTATCAGTCTGTCTGTCTGTACTGTAGTAGCTAGTCTTGCCCAGTGCCACTCTTTGTGAAAGGTTGTAATATAAAACTCATATTCACCAGTAGCTCGTACAATCCGTTGGGTCGTTGTCTTGTACTACTTTTTACTCTTGTTGATGTTTAGGCTTTGAAAATTCACAGCAACAGCCCTACCAGATTTCTTAATATTTTGATATGATACCCTATAGGACATACAACTGTTGTAGGGATCTTGCACATACATTTGCACCAGAAAATAGGATGTTGGTGATGGTAGGTTGGACCTTCCTTGCACACCTCAATCAGAAATTCCGCACCCACCACAATTCCACTGCTTGACTATAGTACTGTCTTGTCATACCTATTAGGTCTCGGAACCCTCCCCCCAAGATAACCAACAAGTAGACAACCCAGAACATTAACACACCCAACCTCTGTCGTGGAAGCAATTCACATGCACACCCTTACTTTAATTTGCTCAATCGTGTAAGTTAGTCCACTCCACACCAAAAATACCACAAAGTCTATGTAAGTTTAAAATTTTTATTTCAATTTGAGAAGGTCTGTACACTGTTTTCTTAGCAGCACCAACCGGCAAATCAATAACATTAAAACAATATACATTGTTACACTTATACAGTTGGGAATTAAATCATGATAACTGAAGTGGTGGAAGGCAGCACCACCATCCCATAGCAATTTAGTTTATATACATTTATAAATGAAGATGTGAGTGAAGGGACCCCTCACCTCAGAAGAACCTAGTACTGGTAGTTGGTGCATCGTTCAGAAGCTCTGGTTCGTAGAAGCGAATCTTGCGTCTGTAATGCGAAAAAAGGAAATGGTGTGCGTTAGTATATTGCAACTTGCAAGCATTTCTCAGCCGTGCCAAAAAGTGTAGCATCTATGGATAAGCAATATGGACTAACAGTAACAGTAGTACACCAGTTCTTCCTAAAAAAGTGGCTTGTTAATGTTTGTTGACCGCCTGTACGCAGCGCGTAGACTAGACAGTAGCAGTGTGAGGCAGGTCATGTGGGCTCAAAGGTGTCTTAAGAAGCTGCAAGGTAAAGGTAACGTCACATGTGCATGGCTAGGGCTAATCAAGCAAATGCTACAATGATCATATAACTTAGTGTCTACTCTACTACTACCTGATTTGTACTAGTGATTTATGTTAGTATTAACTCATTTTTCAACCTTGCTACTGATCAATAGGGGGGAGGTGTATATGTTGCCTAATAAATGTGTAATGTTTTCTAGGCGCACTACCGACCACCATTGCTGGGGCCAGCGAAGGCGACGCAGAGGGCGAGGATGCGGCAGTTGCAGATAGCAACGGAGGGGGAGTGGCAGCACCAGTGGCAGGCGGTGGTAAGTTAGATTCATAATCTTTAACTATTGTTGAACTTGACAGCACACTCACTGCAAAGGTGTACTGTATGTATATGTATACTGTAAAGTTGTGAATTAGGGCCCCATTAGGATGGTGGGCGTATTGCCCCCGCCGGGCTGGCTGGAATTCACTGCCGTCACAGCAGGGGCAAACTTCCCGCCATCCCTGTAGAAAATATTCAGACATGTCTAGGCGGAAAAGGGTTCAATATGGCGGTGGTGTCTCTCTCACCACACCGGCAGCCATATAATCTGCATTTTGGAATGCCTTTGCGTGGCGGCATTACCGTCCGCCATGGAAAGGCATGCACACATTGCAGAGTATGCTTGGGGGCCCCCATGGAGGGTACCTACCGATGCTATGGTACCCCCCCGACTTTCAAAGCAAAACGTGACAGGCTCCGTGCGAGGCCCGTCATGTTGTGCTTGGAAAAGCAGCACAACATTTTAGCATTGCTTTCAGCAAAGCCAACCAGAATTTAAATTTAAAATAACAGGGTGCGCCCGCCACTGTGCCGGGCGCATCATCCTAATTAATTGTCCCCACGGGACCCCCACCCTTTTTAGCAGTCGGATGGCGGGCGGACAAAGTCCGCCCGCTATCCGATGTCGTAAGTAAGTATGAGTTCTTGGGGACGTTTGAAGAGTGAACTAGAAGACTAGAATTCCCTTTAATTGGTATAGGACTAGGAGCCAGAGTATTGAGTAACCAATGGCCTCATCTATCTGATTTCAACTCCGCTTTGAAAGTTTTATGGAGAAGAGCACCTGGTGCACTGTTCAACTAAAAAGTGTAAGACAGGTGGAAGGAAGAAGGACGGGCGACATTTAAAATGTTATGTACTACTGTGCTTTATTTTATAGTGCTACTCTACCATGCCACTATGTGTATAAATAATTACCTTGTCCTACTGTTTTATTAAGACTATATTTTACAATTGTCTTGTTTTTTTCTATTTGATACACAGCTACTCCGAAAATCAACCGGAAGGAGTTGGCCGCCAAGGCACGGCGCCGGAAGCTGGAGGCAATCCAGCAGGAATACCGGCGGCTGGTGGTCCTAGCCGAGGAGGAGGAGGAGAGTGCAGCAGCAATTCAAGCCTCCTCCAGTGCCCCGGGCCCCAGCCACCGCCCTCCAGCGGTACGGCGCCACCGTCTGGCGGCTGCCCGCCGCCACCGTGCCATCTCCGGTGCCCCCCCCCCACTGTGGCTGCAACTGCCGCGGCCTTAGACGCCGCGTCGCCCATTTAGAGGACCAGATTCGTGTCCTCCTCCAGTCCCGCCCCACCAGTTAGTCCCTGTCACTGCCCCTTTTTTAATTCCTGTTCGTTCTTCACTCGTTTGGGCGTTCTCTATTTCTATGGACAGTCGTTGGGGTTAGGGAGGGGGGTGGGTCAGCTTTTGTGGGTTTAGTTTATTTGTTAGGGTCAATTAAATATATTTTTCTATGTTACATGCAATGTTGTTAATGTTTTGTAGGTGGGGTAACTGTTTTACATCACACTGTTTCTTTGCTGGTGCATGGCCGCCCATAGCGTGTGTTTGATTTCAATAATTTGCTGACTGTATAAGACACAAACAGATAGATGCGACACACCTCACTCATTGACTGGTCCTACTATGCATTCTTTGGAGTGGTGTTTGAAACTGACATCATTGACGCCATGTCCATTATTGATTCTGCCTCCCCCAAACTTCTCTCTTACCGGTGCTTGATGTTTATGTCCAACTGTGGCACAGCACTGGCTGCATGGTGAAGATGGTTTCCTTTTTCATACATGCCATGATTGGGGTGGTGGTGGTAGTATAGTAGTAGTATACACTGGCAGGGTGGCAGCATTTCCAAAAAAAGAAAAGGAGATAGTCAATCGCCTTTGAGAGACTGTTAGAGGAGTAGTTGAATGAAGTACATCACAGAATTTACCGAGCAACAATTATATGCTCAAATATTTGACAAAAAAACTGAATGCTGGTTATTATGAGGATAGCCTACTAGACAGAGTTACAAACTATAGTTTTGTCGACTTGGCTATGCCTACAGTCTAACAGTTAGTGCTGTATATGAGGAATGACAACAAACAAATCAAATCAATGCCGGCAATTCATGCTGAGGTATATGTTCCTTTGTTAAATAAAATAACCTGTGAAATATCCTACTCATGGGTGGGCAAGCAGAAGAAGATCATCGCTCTGCATTGAAATTGAAGTAGTGTTGCTTTCACCACATCCGCCCCAGCAAGTGTGTGATTAAGTATTGGTGTACATTTAATTTAGTTACACCTCGACAATAAGTCTCTCAGCCCGGGGGAAGAGGGTTAGGGTCCGTTGATTGGATGGGAAGGGGGATTTTGGGAAAGGTTTGACATAGAAAAACAGTATGCATACATAGACAAACAAACGACAATCATTGAAGACTACCATACCATATCCATTCCATATGTTAAGGTATAAAAAAGGAAATGCATGCATGATGAGACCCGGATTACATACACTTCTATTTCTTGTTCTGTTCCGGCCTTAATACTTTAACAGATAGCAAATAGAAATTTTAAATATTGGTAGTGAAGAATCGTAAACACAGAGCAAACGTAATGATGATTGATAATAACAACTCCAAGAACACACTGTTGTAAAGAATGTATACAAGATATTAATCAAATTATTTAAAAGAAGTGAAAAGTGGATACTGTTACTGTCTTATCCTGGTCAAAAATGTGGACTGGTTTTTGCATCTCGGCATTCCTCTTGCTCCTCTCGTCCATCAATCTTGGGTGTGTCGCCTCACCACTCGCCACTGCCCGGCTGGAATAAAAAGGTGATTGATTGGTAAGGTAATTAATATGCATTGTAATGTTTTACAAAGTTTTGGACAAGGCCCGGCCTGTAATTTTAGATTGAAAACCAAAGGGGATATTCAGAAAGAAAGTGAAAACAAATGCACAAGTGATGGTGTAGTGCAACAAGAACACTTTCCGAGGTGGCATGTATGCATATGCATCATCTCTACTGTAGTCTGTTTCCAGCATAGACCTTCAACAGTAACAGGAGAGATCAGGCCCACAGTGCTTACCATTAGCACATCCTACGTTAACACTTTAGAGTCCTTTTTTTTTTCTCTCAAAGAGTTGGACAAACGCAAAGCACATTATCCATTCCAGACATAGCATTTTACAGTTAAAGTTAGTAAAATCAATGCACTGCAGTCATCCCACCGCTACACTCTATTCAACTTCTACACAGACATTTGGGTGTGCTGTGGTTGTGGTTCACGTGTTTACCTTTAGGCTTTTCCGTTTTATGCCACTCATGAAACATCCTCCTGACTTCATCATCAGCTCTGATACTTCTACTGACTGAAGATCGGCCTGCAGTACAAGTGTAATTTTTAGAACACAACAAGAGTAGAAATATAAATATTACTGACTTGAGTCATTCTTTATTGTGTACAGAAAGATAGATTAACACTAGTACACTTTGACATCACTTTGTGCACAACAAACAACGCAAACACAAAGACCAATAGCTCAGAGTCAGGTGTCCAATGCATGCCATTATAATTATCATCATTTATTACCTGTTACTTCTCATCTTAAGTTAACGGGCCGTCTCTTTCGCCATCATCATGACGGACGGTGCTGTTAAGTCACAGTCATTTGCATTGCGCAGATTGAGTGAGTCCCCTTCCTGTATTGAATTAAAAGCAATGTATCACCAAGATGCAGGAGAAGTACACATTTCTTGTTTGCCAGAAGAGGAAAATTAGTAATTACTAGTGTGTTCTGTAGAAAGTTGATTAGTGGCAGTGCACAATTACATCAATTCATGCGCAACACACCACAAAATCTACATCATTCAGTCTGCTATTCTGCGGCCAATGCATGGCATCAATCATTACCTGTTGCATCTCATCTCGTTAACGCTGCAGGCCGTCTCTTTCGCCATCATCATGATGGACGGTGCTGTTAAGTCACAGTCATTTGCATTGCGCAGATTGAGTGAGTCCCCTTCCTGTATTGAATTAAAAGCAATGTATCACCAAGATGCAGGAGAGAAGTACACATTTCTTGTTTGCCAGAAGAGGAAAATTAGTGTGTTCTGTAGAATGTTGATTAGTGGCAGTGCACAATTACATCAATTCATTCATGCGCAACACACACAACAAAATCTACATCACTCAGTCTGCTTTTCTGCGGACAATGCATGGCATCAATCATTACCTGTTGCATCTTATTTTCAGTTAATGGCCAGTCTCTCTCGGCTCTGAAGGAGGATAGCTATAGAAGTCATCAGATTCATGGTCCACTTGTTTTGGAAGGACGAGGAAAGTTTGAATTTGTTGTTACCATCATCCAATCATCATTCATGAGGGAAATGGAATTGACCAGGAGATGCAGTATGATCGAGCGGAGGAGCTGGATTCTGAGGACTGTAGTGTCAAATGGCAGACACCTGAAACTTGTATCCTAAATTAGAAGATTAGAAGACGGTGATAATGCATTGGTTGCGATTCACAAGTTTATAACCGGAACAACAGACACAAACAAAGGGGGAAAAAAGGGAGGAAGACAGTAAGTGCGAGCCTAATTGTCAGGGAAGTATAGCTCGTCCTCAAACTCTGGGGGATCTTCCAGTAGTAGGTAATCATCTGACACAATACTTCCGTCACCTGAGCCGCTGTCCTCATCTTCCTCTGTTGATTCATGCATTGTGTAATTCGGTGGTATGAAGTGCTGATTCATTTTGATCATTGTTAACCTCTCCACGTTTTTGGGAGATAGACTGGTCCTTCTCAAGGTTACAATGGAACCTGCAGCACTGAAAACACGTTCGGAAGAGACACTTGCGACAGGGCAAGCCAGATAGCTTATCGCCAGCCTGCTGAGCTGTGGCCATTCAGACCTTTTCCTATGCCAATACTGCACTGGGTTTTGATCAACGTACACCTCTGTTGGGTCGTCCAGATAGGCCTGGACCATCCGCTCAATGTTCAGGGTTGCTGCTGGTAAGCTTTTGTGCTGTTTTTTCTGTGCATCAGCACTGTGCTTAAGGCCCATCTTTACATACCAATCTGATAATGATTGTACTCGGCAGAATGATCCAGTTATTGTTTTTGTAGTCGATGGTGATGGTGAGTGTTGCGATTGTGAGCCAACCGCACTGCCCTCAGCCGACGAAGTTGCACTTGATTCTGCATGGCCTGCTTCAGTATCAGTTCTTGTTGTGGGTTGATGTGGCGGGCTTTTAATTAGCAGCCCTTCGTTTTCAAACTTGATGGCTGCTTCAGCTATACAACTTTTGTAGCGGGCAACATCAGTGTCGGAAAAAGAACGGAATAGTCCTAATTTTGCACGTGGATCCAGAATTGTGGCACAAATGTAATGGTCTTGTGACAAAATTTTATTTTGTATCCTTACATTTTCTGATAAGCGCCTGGATAAGCTCTCCACCAAGTCATGGGCTTGCCTTCTGTCCTCTACACCTTTGTAGGATTCAGACACATTATTCAGCTCATGCTCTAGCATTTGCAACAATGGGATAGCTTGGCCCATTGTACAGTCCTCCTTGCTGACTTCACGTGTGAAGACCTCAAAAGGAGACAGCATCTCAGTCAGGCATTGAATTAGGGTCCATTGCTCCCTCTGAAGGGTCATGCCTTTAACACTAGCATCACTGCTTCTGTACCAGACATAATCATTGAGTGACCTGTGCTGTTCGTACAGACGATCAAGCATGTAATACGTTGAGTTCCAACGTGTTGCCACCTCCTGGATGAGTGCCTTGACTGGCACCCTACGGTCACGTTGGATGATCCTCAGCTGCTTCCGAGCTTTAAAAGAATGGCTGAAATGAGTGCATATTCTTCGGCAGATGGACAGTAAATTGCTTACTATGGGTTCTTTTTTCAGAAAGTCTTGCACTATAATGTTTATGCAGTGTGCCAAACACGGAACCCTGAAATAGGAACCAAGTTCCATGGCCTTAAGTACATTACTGCCATTGTCTGTGGCAACAAAACCAATACCAAGCCCTCTGGGCTGCAGCCATTCCAAAACCTTGGTGCGAAACTCTTCTAAAATGTTTTCAGCCGTATGAGATTTCTCCATGGCGAACATGGCTACAGTTGCATGTTTCCGAGTACCTTCAAAAATCGCAGCTGTGTCAACAACACCTCGTGCAGATAGTTGATCTTTAACCCCCACAAAAGAGATCCAGTGTGCAGTGATACACATGTAATCTGTGGCTTGGCAACTGGTCCACATGTCTGTTGTCAGGTGGATATTGTGCACAGCACTCTTCTGCAAAGCTTGTCCAACCAATTCCAGCACATCATGATGTAGTGCCGGGACAGCAATTCTTGCGAAATAGGACCGGCTTGGAACTTTCCATTTCGGGCAGATGGCAGACACAAATTCAAGGAAACCCACCCCTTCCACAAATGAAAAAGGAAGAAGGTCCAGCGCTAACATTTTAGCCAGCTTCGCATTGTACAATCGTGCAGTTGTGTGGTTGCGTTGGAACTGCCCCTCCAACCTAAACATGCTGTCAATGGTAGGCTGGCTTACTTTCCTTAGTGGTGCCATTAACCCACTAAGGCTCAACGACACAGATTGTCTCATTGAGGTACTCGCCGCCGGTCGCCTTGGTGTCTCACCCACACTCTGAGTATGGCTCTTACTGCGGTGCCACTCTGATGTTACTGAGGAGGATGTGGGCGTTACCACTGCAGTGACTGAACTACTGGAGACAGGGCTAGAAATGCCTCCCTGTTCTTCACCTGCCACCACAATAATATCGCTCCCTGATTCCTGACCAACTTCAAAGGGTTTAGTTTTCCTACTTTCTTTTAACTTAAGTAGGTGATCCTCCCACACAATAGTGTGGTGTATTCTGAGATGACTTGCTTGTCCTCCGGTACCATAGTTTGTACCAAGCTTACCACGCCGAACACCTTGCCGACAAATTGCGCATATAGCAATGTTCTCCTCCTTGGCGCTAACAGAAAAGAAGTCCCAAACTGGGGAGGAGAACTTTCTGGCACTGCTGGATGTGCCACTTTCAACACCAGATGAACTTGAGGGGGTCCTTGAAAATATGTGACCCTGTCCACCTACACTGTGACTTTTACTACCACTTCCTACTAAGGTGGTTGAGCTGGATGTAGGTCCCTGCCGGGCCTTGGAAAATATGGCAGCTGGAGGTAGTGGTGGTGTAACCTGTGTTGGTGAGATCCGTGCTACATCCCGCTCAGTAGCAGCCTTTCTGGATAGGGTTAGAATGTCGGTCTCGAATCCCTTTGGGGCGGGAGTAATGTGCGTGATGACTGGCTCGTCTTCATCAACATCATCACCCCCCTCTTCTACATCTACCTCCATAACTCTAAGTTTTTCTGGGACCTTCCTTTTCAGAAGCAATGTCTTGTGGCATACTTCACTCTCAGACCGAGCTGGTGGGACCCAAGTGTCATCACGATCATCAGAAGCGGGGCTTGAAGAAGAAGATGATGGACTAAGCCTCCTTTTCCTTGCTGGTGGTCTGGAAGACAATAGATGTTCTGAAACAGTGGTTTGACTTCGCTCCGCTTTGTCTGCAGGAAGCTCGATTTCCTGAAATGCCCCTACGTCAGGAGCAACAACTACTATGGTGGGCTGTTGTGGCGGCTGCTGCTGTTCTGGTTGCGGCGGCTGCTGCTGCTGTTCTGGTTGCGGCGGCTGCTGCTGCTGTTCTGGTTGCGGCGGCTGCTGCTGCTGTTCTGGTTGCGGTGGCTGCTGCTGCTGTTCTGGTTGCGCCGGCTGCTGCTGCTGTTCTGGTTGCGGCGGCTGCTGCTGCTGTTCTGGTTGCGGCGGCTGCTGCTGCTGTTCTTGTTGCGGCGGCTGCACACTGATCTGCTGAGTTTGCGCCTGCGTTGAACTTGATTGTGTACTACTTTGCGGTAATGACATTTCTTCAACATCGCTGCCCGTTAGTAGACTGGCTACCTCTGCGACAGTAAAGCCCTTGGGCCTAGGTTGGTGGGGTTGCTGGACCGCTGTGCTGCTCCCAGCTTGGTTCCCGGACAACGCTTTGGTGCCAAAAAAAACCTTGGCCGGCACACCACCAGTCGTGGTTAATGGCACTTCCTTTTTCTGTTCCTTCTTCTCACCAGCAACTTACTTGGTACTGGACCTGGTACCTTTCTTTGGGGCCATCTTATTCCGACGTCAGGCAGGAGGCAGATGCACAACAAGTTCTGGTCACACGTGGGCGTGATGCGCAGCAGGACTTCTGTCTGGCTGGCAGTACAACGGGTAGCCAGGTGATGCCGATGACACCTCCTACTCTGTCTTTTGTGCACCTAAAAGCAAAGAAGACAGGAGAAGAACATCAGTGAAATGTTGCATTTGTTTTTGTGGTTCAGTTACTTAGTACTGTACTAGTGCAAACAAAAGATAGTCTAGCCATTTATGAATTTTTTTTAACTAGAGCTATGTTATACTACTAGTACTGTGTACAGCCACACTACACTCTCAGGAAGGTGATGTCTAAAAATTCAACAGATCACATAGAAAACACTTGATCAATAAAGCTGTGGCTACCTGCTCTGGTAGCAGTGGATGAAAGCAGGCCTGCTGGCAGACAAGGCCAGGCAAGCTTGCAGGCCTAGGCCTCAAAATGGCCACCAGCCACATGGCGAGCCCCAACAACATCAGCAAGGCCACCCCAAAAAACACACTTCCCCAACTCAATCCAATGCCATCCATGCCCAAAATGATGTCTAAATTCAACAGAACACACAGAAAACAGTAGATTACTAAAGCTGTGGCTACCTGCTCTGGTAGTAGTGGATGAAAGCAGGCCTGTTGGCAGACAAGGCCAGGCAAGCTTGCAGGCCTAGGCCTCAAAATGGCCACCAGCCACATGGCGAGCCCCAACAACATCAGCAAGGCCACCCCAAAAAACACACTTCCCCAACTCAATCCAATGCCATCCATGCCCTAAATGATGTCTAAATTCAACAGAGCACACAGAAAACAGTAGATTACTTAAGCTGTGGCTACCTGCTCTGGTAGCAGTGGATGAAAGCAGGCCTGTTGGCAGACAAGGCCAGGCAAGCTTGCAGGCCTAGGCCTCAAAATGGCCACCAGCCACATGGCGAGCCCCAACAACATCAGCAAGGCCACCCCAAAAAACACACTTCCCCAACTCAATCCAATGCCATCCATGCCCAAAATGATGTCTAAATTCAACAGAACACACAGAAAACAGTAGATTACTAAAGCTGTGGCTACCTGCTCTGGTAGCAGTGGATGAAAGCAGGCCTGTTGGCAGACAAGGCCAGGCAAGCTTGCAGGCCTAGGCCTCAAAATGGCCACCAGCCACATGGCGAGCCCCAACAACATCAGCAAGGCCACCCCAAAAAACACACTTCCCCAACTCAATCCAATGCCATCCATGCCCAAAATGATGTCTAAATTCAACAGAACACACAGAAAACAGTAGATTACTAAAGCTGTGGCTACCTGCTCTGGTAGCAGTGGATGAAAGCAGGCCTGTTGGCAGACAAGGCCAGGCAAGCTTGCAGGCCTAGGCCTCAAAATGGCCACCAGCCACATGGCGAGCCCCAACAACATCAGCAAGGCCACCCCAAAAAACACACTTCCCCAACTCAATCCAATGCCATCCATGCCCAAAATGATGTCTAAATTCAACAGAACACACAGAAAACAGTAGATTACTAAAGCTGTGGCTTCCTGCTCTGGTAGCAGTGGATGAAAGCAGGCCTGTTGGCAGACAAGGCCAGGCAAGCTTGCAGGCCTAGGCCTCAAAATGGCCACCAGCCACATGGCGAGCCCCAACAACATCAGCAAGGCCACCCCAAAAAACACACTTCCCCAACTCAATCCAATGCCATCCATGCCCTAAATGATGTCTAAATTCAACAGAGCACACAGAAAACAGTAGATTACTAAAGCTGTGGCTACCTGCTCTGGTAGCAGTGGATGAAAGCAGGCCTGTTGGCAGACAAGGCCAGGCAAGCTTGCAGGCCTAGGCCTCAAAATGGCCACCAGCCACATGGCGAGCCCCAACAACATCAGCAAGGCCACCCCAAAAAACACACTTCCCCAACTCAATCCAATGCCATCCATGCCCAAAATGATGTCTAAATTCAACAGAACACACAGAAAACAGTAGATTACTAAAGCTGTGGCTACCTGCTCTGGTAGCAGTGGATGAAAGCAGGCCTGTTGGCAGACAAGGCCAGGCAAGCTTGCAGGCCTAGGCCTCAAAATGGCCACCAGCCACATGGCGAGCCCCAACAACATCAGCAAGGCCACCCCAAAAAACACACTTCCCCAACTCAATCCAATGCCATCCATGCCCTAAATGATGTCTAAATTCAACAGAGCACACAGAAAACAGTAGATTACTAAAGCTGTGGCTACCTGCTCTGGTAGCAGTGGATGAAAGCAGGCCTGTTGGCAGAAAAGGCCAGGCAAGCTTGCAGGCCTAGGCCTCAAAATGGCCACCAGCCACATGGCGAGCCCCAACAACATCAGCAAGGCCACCCCAAAAAACACACTTCCCCAACTCAATCCAATGCCATCCATGCCCAAAATGATGTCTAAATTCAACAGAGCACACAGAAAACAGTAGATTACTAAAGCTGTGGCTACCTGCTCTGGTAGCAGTGGATGAAAGCAGGCCTGTTGGCAGACAAAGCCAGGCAAGCTTGCAGGCCTAGGCCTCAAAAGTCAAAATGGCCACCAGCCACATGGCGAGCCCCAACAACATCAGCAAGGCCACCCCAAAATACACTCTTCCCCAACTCAATCCAATGCCATCCATGCCCTAAATGATGTCTAAATTCAACAGAGCACACAGAAAACAGTAGATTACTAAAGCTGTGGCTACCTGCTCTGGTAGCAGTGGATGAAAGCAGGCCTGCTGGCAGACAAGGCCAGGCAAGCTTGCAGGCCTAGGCCTCAAAATGGCCACCAGCCACATGTCCAGGCCCAACAACATCAGCAAGGCCACCCCAAAAAACACACTTCCCCAACTCAATCCAATGCCATCCATGCCCTAAATGTGATTGAAAATGAAATATATTCAAAAAACAAAAGGAACAGTTGCTTCATCATGCACACACACACCCATGAGGCCATGCCCATGGCTAGCTCGGGCCTACTACTACAACCCACAAAATTAAAATAAATTAAAAAAAAAAAAGGAATGATGATAATTAATTATCAAAAATAAATTGTAGTTACACAACAACTGCAATGCCCACAATCAAACACAACAACCACTTACTTGTAAAATATCCTATTCCAAAAATCCTGAAATCCAATTGCAATGATGCAGCAGACAAAAAGAGTGATCTTTCCAGCTCCAAATCCAAAGGCAGAATGAGCAGGAGATGGACAAAGCACTGGGAGGAGCCTGCTGGACAGGAACAGGAAGTTGGAGAATCTGTGTCACTTCCTCCCTCTCTCCACCTTGTAAAAAAAAAATGACTCCTGGAGTCCTTGCACAAAAAAGGAAAGCCAAATGTGAATGTAAGGAGTTCTTTTCATCCAAAATCAGTATTTGCAGATGGTTTCATGCTGCTAGAGCCGATATTCCTCTCCAAATTGTAAATTTTACGTTGTTGAGTTCTCCAGCTTCACATTACTTCCGCCGGCGTGTCGAAAACGATATGATCGCGTTCTCTTCTTTGTCCCTGTCGCGTTGGATATGACGTGTTCGCGGTCTCTTTCTCCTGTTCGCGTTCGATTTCATGTGCCCGCGTCCTCATTCTCTGGCTCGCGATGTAGAATGACATGTTCGAGATCTCAATCTTCTCATACTCGCGCGGTGCATGATCGCGAGAAGAAAGACCTGATCGCGCGACAAATGACGTGATCGCGTGAAAAATGACTTGAATGCGGCCGCGAACTCTCGCGAGACAGCGCAAAATGGCTACCAAAATCCAACATCTCGTGGAGAACGCGACCGGGTCAAGAAAACTTGTCGGAGAACGCAGGGATTCAGGTAAGGCGATCGCGCGCGCGCGAGAATGTATTGTTTTACAGCGCGAGCAAGAAAAAAATTATCGCTAAGCTGCGGAATGCGGAAATTTTGACATTTTTGCGCTTTCCGCGGAACGCGAGAATGCCAAAATATCGCAATTTCCGCGAACGGAACGGAATTTTGGCCCAGGCCTAATTAAAACAACCGTGTAAGCTAGAATTACTTATGGAAATCTAAGTTTCTATGTTATTTTACTAAATTACATATCTCAAACCTCAAATTTATAGAGTCCATTTATGCTTTTAAGTGTTATTAAAAATCATGTCGGAGCTCAAAATAGGAAGTATGGATTGAAAGGACTCTCTGCAGATCCATGAATCCAAACAAAAGTTTTAAAAAGACACAATATTTAGTTTTTAAAAGAATTAAATGTAATTTAATATTTTTATGCAGCCCGTTTTCTTCTTTTGCCTGCTGCCGGTGTCTGTACCTGAAAACCTTGCAGGACTGCACAGACCTGCCTGCTTTGCGAGAGGATGCTGCCAGAGACACCAGTATTGCGCCAGGAGGCGTATTCATACAGCCTAGGGCTCCCACAGCGTGGAACGTGCGCGGGCAAAGCCCGGGCCAAGGGCAGGCCTGTCTGCGCCTGTCCAAGCTTGGAGGAGGCTGGGCTGGGCCCTCCCTCTTTGTCTGTCATTTGGAATATATACCACTCTCACTGGATATTTGGCGCTTGGAAGATCTATTTGAGCTTTTGAAAAGGATTACCTACAGTGACTGGGGGAGTGGTGCAGGTAGGAAGGCAGCTGCCTTGTTTTAATTTTATAGACATTGGCTGACAATTAAATTGTGCTTTTCGGCTGTAGGGCCTTGTAAACATCAAGATTTTGAACTTTTAGCTCCATGGTTCCCAGGACACCCTGTCGTATAGACAGCTAACTAGTTTGGAACCTCTCCTATTCCTTGGATTTGAGACCGTCTATTCAGGTATTTTGTATTGGACATAATATAGATGCGTTCTTACAGCGAGCCGTGGCTGTGTTGGACAAGGAGATCGAGTAGGTGAATCGACGCCTTTCTAGGTCGCCTGCTATCGCTTCTTCATTATTGCCCATAGATACTCAATCATCTGTGGCCAATGCTTCAATTGAATCTCTAGATAACTTAGGGGTGCAGGCGGATATGCAGGACTGTTCTGGCATAATTAGTCACCCAGTAGTTCAACAGCCACCCCTCTCGCCCGCTATTGTGGTTAAAAATCAGAGGGCTGTCACAGCTCCCTTAAACAAGGGGTAGTCGGCAGTTACCGCCGACAAGCATATGGGTAACCCATATATTGCTGGTTCCAATGTGCAGGGAAGACTAATAGTTGCTGAGCCAGTTAGTTTAGGGTCCGGGACAAAAAGAAAGAGAGTAACGAGGGGGGAAGGCAAAAAGATTAAGACCTAATCCAATTTCTCAAGGGACATCGGTCCCTCAAACTTTTACAAAAGCAGATTTGACGGGTATATGAGACTCTTTCCTAGCTTCTATGAAGTCATTGTTGGACACTAAATTGATATAACAAAAAAGGGACCTACCCCGAGAAAGGAGTTAATGTTATTATATTTGTTTGTACTATGGGCACCCAATAATCGATGTCCCTATCTCACTCAAACCTCTTGTGTTTCTGCCACATAAGTGGAAATCTAATACTATACACAAACCGTGTCTGTTATTACAGTCTGTGAAAAGGAAAGCTCCTATGTGTCAATGTGTTTTCCATAACTGGTGTGCTGTGAAGTGCTACTAGTGGTAAAGCAAAAAAGAACAGGAAAAAAGGTGTGAAAGGCCGGCAGTGCCTCACGGAAGTAGCCCCAACGAGGTTGTGTAGACAGGTACTCGCCTTCTACCTCACATTATCATCATAGGCTACTGCCGCCAAAACAGAAAAGAAGGAGTGCTGGAAACCTCATGCTAATCCTAATATCTAGTGTTTAGAAAAAAATTCATATGGTGACATGTATCTAATTGTGTAGAAAAAAAAAAAAAAAAGCGGAAGTGTCGACCCAACAGCGGGAAGACTGGGTCTGATCAGGACCCAAGTCACTCCAGTTAAAACCGAGCAGAACTACACTGGCTATGTGAAACTTTATTCTGTGCTGTGTAGCTGCTCATTAAAACCAACATGTTTCGTTGCCCAATTAAATTTAGCGGCAACTTCTTCAGGGCTAGGGTCGACTGGCCTCTCTGCGTCGCTAGTTCAGACCAGCGATTTGTTTATCAGCACCTGGGGGAAACACAATTAAAAACACACACTCAGTTTGACACCCATATAGTCAATATGGGTCCTTCACAAGTACATGAGAGCAATTGCTCATACACTACGGTGCCTGCACCACAACTGACGTTCATATTTACCATCACAGATGATGTCTGTCAGCATACCTGAACCTTTGGTATGTGTGGATGTATGTCATGTCATAAATCTTGCGACGACCATCGCAATTCTGCCCTCCCACTCACTCCGTCGGTCCTGAGGTCCTTGTCTTCGAACAGAAAGTGATGCAGGACATCACCACTCTGGAAGAACAACAGCACAGTTACAGCCGGAGTAACATGACACAGGCTGATTGGCTAGCAGTACAATCCCTCCAGCAGAATAGTACGATCACTATCAAGCCTGCCGATAAGGGCGGAGCAGTGGTAGTACTCAACACTGCAGATTATGAAACCGAGGTGGCCAGGCTTCTAGGCGTTCGCCAAAATTATCAACCCTTGTTGAGGGACCCCACTAAGAACCTGCAGACGACCATCCATAAAATGGTCGCTGAAGCTAAAGAAAAGAAATGGTTGACGGCAAAGGAAGCTGACTTTTTGATTAATGAGAAGCCCAGGATCCCGGCTTTTTATATTGTCCCGAAGATCCATAAAGCGCAGAGGCCCCCCCCGGGACGTCCCATTGTCTCGGGGATTCAATCGATTCTGGAACCACTGTCCCAGTATGCCGACTTTTTTCTCAGGGAATGTGTGATCACTCAACCATCATACGTTCAGGACACCACCGATGTTTTAAGGATCTTACATGACATCGAGTATGACCCTCAACATCAATTCCTGGTGACAATTGATATAGAATCGTTATACACGAGTATCCCCCAGGAAGCCACGCTGGTGGCAGCAGCACGCGCCCTGGGGGCCTGTGAATGGTTCTACGATGTTCCACAAACCTTTGTGCTCCAATGTGTTGAACTGGCTCTTACAAAAAATGTTTTTGCCTACAAAGATCAGCTATACCTGCAAGTGTCCGGGACATCTATGGGGGCTACATTTGCCCCTAGTCTGGCTTGTATCTACGTGGGCCAATTCGAGACCGGCCACGTCCTGCATCGCAATAATCCCTTCCAGAGGAATATTGCCCTCTGGAGGCGATATATTGACGATGTCTTGTGTATATGGACGGGATCAAGGACTGACCTGGATGGATTCCTCGTGTGGCTCAATAGCCTGGACGAATGCCTTAAATTCACATGGACCATCAGTGATACGGTAGCCACATACTTGGATTTGGACATCAGGGCGGAAAATCATAAACTTGTCACTAACGTCCATCAAAAACCTACAGACAAGAATTCCCTGCTGCACTACAGATCCTACCACCCTAGGGCCCTGAGAGACAATTTGCCCGTGGGACAGTTCTTGCCGTACCGCAGGAACTGTTCATCCACAGAGGAATTTGTTACACAAGCTGAAGCCTTGTCTGGTAAATTGGAGGAACGATCATACCCCACGAAGATAATCAAACAAGCACGGAAACGAGCCTTGAACACTCCCAGAGCTGCTCTTTTGGAAAGAACACATAAAACCAAAGGGGATTGCATTCCGGTGGTCACAACCTTTGGTCCCTTGTCCACCAAAGTTAGACAGGTGATCAGGAAACATTGGCCCCTGCTGAACACTCCGCCTATGACGATGCCACATCCACGATTTGCCTTTAAGCGGTCTACCAATCTACATGACCGCTTAGTGCACTCACGACCCCAGTATAAGATCAAGGACACTGGCATCCCGCCCGGGCACTACCAATGCGGCGGATGTACAGTGTACGAACTCACTACCCCTACCAAAAGTGTCACCTTGGTAGGTGGCAAGACCTGGCACTTGAACACATTCAGTAACTGCAACACGAATAATGTCATCTACAGACTGACGTGTCCCTGTGGCTTGCAGTATATTGGTCTCACCACACGCAAAGTAAAGATCAGAGTACAGGAACACCTGAGTACCATCAGGGTGGGCAAACTGACCACGAAGTTGGTCCAGCACTTCCTGGTAGCCGGACATAACCCCAGAGATATACGCTGGGTGGTACTGGAGCGAGTGTTTGGTGACACCTACAACATGGAAGCCAGGTTATTGACCAAGGAGGCTCGTTGGATTTACCAAGAGAAAGCAGACCAACAGGGCCTCAATGATTTTATTGAGTGGGGTAAGGTAGCACAGTAAGGCAGTACACCCATGACCTGTGGTTGGGAGTATCACACAAGGCTTACGATCACGCATACATAGAATCACTTACCAGCCGTAGTATACATGCCAGAGGTTTATACATGTGCAGATGGGTGCAATATATGAGGCTAGTGATTCTAACGCATTTTTAACCCATTCTTAACAGCCCTCATAATGTAGACACATATGACTGCAGTTGAAGCACATCTAAATGTGATCACTCTTTCTGAACCATTCTTTTTAGTGGCGCTCCCAGTCCCTATAAATATCAGTCGGAGAGGTCAAGATTATACTACACCATACCCTAGATATAACAAGGAAGACATTAGGTGTAGTGGAGGAAGTACGGGCGGTTTACACAATATGGCCGCCAGCTCCTTCAGTAAACAACTGCGCATGCGCGTGTCACAGCGCGCGATATGCATTTAAGCAGGAAGTAGCCTTCCCGTCCGTGATGGAGGATGAGCTACGTCCGGACGATCAGGCTGACGAGGTAAGATCACAATGGGTGATTACAGTGATCAGGCCCCACCCGCATATACTATTGAGGGGTGTAGTCCTATTCCGGAGCTAGATTGTGGCGAGCCATAACCGAAGGACTGTCTAGCAATGGGGAAGGTTTGGTTTCTCTAATAAGCAGGCAGTCGTAGCACTATGAACACACTTAGAGCAGCGCTGCTAGCGGGTATTATACTGATGGACATGCAATGATACGGAGTATGTACTGAAGTTATAATATAATCTGGGGAATACTATAACGCTGGTATCACCGGTGAACCCTTGGAACATGGAAACTATGGCTTTTTAATAAGAGCGGATAATTGATACATGAGCAGATGGGACTACATAGTCCAAATCGGGGTGTTTTAATTACTGTATGTATCTTTGTGCCCTTCTAGAAACGTGGTTCCGCAGCCGCTGGGCAAGCAGTCCAGGTTTTTATGACATGACATACATCCACACATACCAAAGGTTCAGGTATGCTGACAGACATCATCTGTGATGGTAAATATGAACGTCAGTTGTGGTGCAGGCACCGTAGTGTATGAGCAATTGCTCTCATGTACTTGTGAAGGACCCATATTGACTATATGGGTGTCAAACTGAGTGTGTGTTTTTAATTGTGTTTCCCCCAGGTGCTGATAAACAAATCGCTGGTCTGAACTAGCGACGCAGAGAGGCCAGTCGACCCTAGCCCTGAAGAAGTTGCCGCTAAATTTAATTGGGCAACGGAACATGTTGGTTTTAATGAGCAGCTACACAGCACAGAATAAAGTTTCACATAGCCAGTGTAGTTCTGCTCGGTTTTAACTGGAGTGACTTGGGTCCTGATCAGACCCAGTCTTCCCGCTGTTGGGTCGACACTTCCCCTTTTTTTTCTACACAATTAGATACATGTCACCATATGAATTTTTTTCTAGACACTAGATATTAGGATTAGCATGAGGTTTCCTGCACTCCTTCTTTTCGGTTTTGGCGGCAGTAGCCTATGATGATAACGTGAGGTAGTAGGCGAGTACCTGTCTACACAACCTCGTTGGGGCTACTTCCGTGAGGCACTGCCGGCCTTTCACACCTTTTTTCCTGTTCTTTTTTGCTTTACCACTAGTAGCACTTCACAGCACACCAGTTGTGGGAAACACATTGACACATAGGAGCTTTCCTTTTCACAGACTGTAATAACAGACACGGTTTGTGTATAGTATTAGATTTCCACTTATGTGGCAGAAACACAAGAGGTTTGAGTGAGATAGGGACATCGATTATTGGGTGCCCATAGTACAAACAAATATAATAACATTAACTCCTTTCTCGGGGTAGGTCCCTTTTTTGTTATATGGTCCTGAGAGGGGGGCGACCTACCCTTTGACCCCCTTGGCTCCCTTTTTGTTGAGAGGGACACTAAATTGAGTCAGCTAATTCAGAGGTTGACTTTGATTGAAAAGGGTCTATGTGAACTCAAATGTTGTGTATCATCAGGAGGGGTAGAGGCTATCCAAGACATCGGACTACCAATGGCTCGCCCAATTATGAACCGTCCCTCTTCAATTACCCCATCTCTGAACACCGGGGAACAATCTCAGCTATCAGGGGCCAGACATCCGTCGGCCATCCGGTGTTAACCTTGGATACAAATCTGGGTCAAAAGGAATGGAAGGACATGTGGAATGCAAGTACCTTGGAGATCCAATTACCTGGGAGGCAACCACAGAGGGGAGAGATAGTTACTTCACAGACCTTACCTGTTATCCATCAATCAGTCAAATCGCACCCCTATGTTGTGATTTTAGGGAATGTGCCAACCCTCCCCAAGGGGTTTAAGGAGGACTTCACCCAACTAAAGAATAAAGTCCTACATTGGCTATCAGGTAACACCACTTCAGGACTGAGGGTGGAGAGAAACATAATCATGGTTCGAAGGGTTAATTGAATGGGTAGTTCTCTAAAGTCCTGTAAGGGTGACTGTGTTATTATACATTTTGACAGGCTCCACATTGCAGAAAGGATCTTGGCCCCAGACATGTATCATGCCTCTTCTGGTTCCAAATCATCCATAACTGCTTTGCCCCTTGGCTTCTTTTATAAACCAGAGCTTGGGGGGTGGAATCTCACAAACAATGCTAGATGGGCCTCAGTTCATGGATTGGCACCACCAAACATAATTTCTCTGAATGTGTATCCAAATGTTTCATATATCCCAATGCACCAGAAGCCCCAAGGTTGACTGAATGCTGGACCACCTTTTTTGGAGTTGTCAAATCGATTCACTTCCTTGGTGCACATGGATGGCTGTCATTGACTTAATGGATCCCCCTTTCAGACTTCAGAGAAACTAGATGATCAGCAGGATTCACTAGTGCCAAGCCCGGTGTCCTTGGGTGGACGTGATAAAAACGTTATATCCTGGAACGTTGCAGGTCTAGCTAATAAATTCTCTGACCCGTTATGGATAGCATTTGTAAAACATTTTAATGTAATATGTTTGCAAGAAACTTGGCTGACAGATTGTAGTTTCTTTTTAGAAGGATACAAGTCCTTTTTTGATCCAGCTTCCCCCTCCTCGGCAGGTAGACCAAGCGGTGGTCTTGCAATTTATATTTCTCTCACAGTGAATTGTAAGTTGTGGGTCTTTCCCACATCAAGCCTGTGTATACAGTCTTTGGTAGTAAGCAAGGGGTAGAATAAAGTAGGCCTAATTCATTTTTATAACTCAACATTACGTCTCAAGGGGGCGTGTAACATCACCCTGTTGGGATCATTTATTAGGCAACACTGTGGAGTGGCTTTCCAAAACCTCAAGATTGTTGTGGATTTTAACATTCACCCATGTGGAGACACTAGGTTCTTAAAATTAGCCGACCTGCATTGTCCATGCGTAAGGGGAATTCATTTTGAACATTCTTCCCAGGGGGATTTGTTGAATGACCTTCTTCATGAATTTGACCTACTATCTCTTATGTCTTTATGTGATCCATGTAGTAGGCCCACAGACAGTCTTTCAAAGGGAGGAGGGGTGGTTTCATTTATTGATTTTATATTAATTTCATCACCCATACAGGCACAATTTGGAGGTTTTGCCTTACAAGTAAGCATGTATAGTGATCATAATCCTCTACGTGCTGACTTTTGGGAACGTTTACTATTGTCTGAAGGATGGTCTGGGAGGAGTGGGACTGTAATACCAATAGATGGTAAAAGACGATTGAAGTGGACCCAGATTGACCCAGACGTATTTTATGATTCACTTATAGGCTCATGCACTCGGGAGTTAGCCGTGTGTACTGCCCTATCTATACCTCCGGTGGAGGTTGTTGTAGCTTTCAAAACTATTTCTGTTAAAGTGGTAGATCTTTTAAGTATCCCAGCCCGACAAATAATCACTAAGACCCCCAGATGGTTTGATTCTTCTTGCAAGAAAATTATGCGTAGCTTTAAATAAGAGCTCAAGAAACCTTACTGAGGTCAGATTATGTCGGAGAGATTATAAATTAGTAGTGGCCAAACATAAGTCTGCCCTGAAGGAGGAGGCCTGGAGGCGTTTACTTAGGGCAAGCAGGGTGAGGAATAGCTCTAGATTTTGGAGCATTATTTACAGTCTCTTTCTAAATCAAGAGGAGGGCTGTGTAGTGGCCGCACACATTACAGAGGAGGAGTGGGATTCCCATTTCGAAACTATGTTTGAAAGCCCCCCAGAGTTAAACCGTCTGTTTACTTGTGAGATAGACATCCCTGATTTGGTTTTTAGTTTAGAAGAGATTAAGGAGGGTATTGTCGGGCTGACAAGCATCAAAGCCCCGGGACCGGATGGAATCCCACCAGATCTTTTTAAATCAGATCCCAACTTTGGGGCTCCGGTTCTTGCTGCAGTAATCAATGCTGCCACAAAGACGGGATGCCCGAGTCCTGGGCAACCTCGACTATAGTTCCTGTTTTCAAGAAAGGTGATAGAGATAGTACCCACTGTTATAGACCAATCTCGTTGCTGGATTCAGTGGTGAAGATTGTGGGCCATGTACTCTTAAATAGGCTGACTAGCTGGGTGGCAGAACATACCATCTTAACCAAGAGACAGGATGTTATGCATGATGCTCAGGTTTGGGTCCCTCCCGATAAATGCACTGAGGGCAAGCTGGAATTGCCAGCTTTCCATTTCGACCAAATGCCCGGGCTGCTCTGCCCCAACTGAATCTGTTCCCTATTTCCTCTTTGCCTGCCCGGCTTATAGGGCGGCGAGGAGGAAGTGGCTTAGGCCTATCTGTAGGAATATGAGTTTTGCAAATTTTAGGGTGGCACATCGCTCCTTGTTGTCCGATACCTCTTCCCTGGCAATGGTTTGTGGGGTAGCCAAATTTACAGGGTGTGCCTGGCTGATTCGCAGTAAATTGATCAAACGTTTAGAGTCTGGCCTTTGAGATTAGACGTATTTGCTGTATGTCATGAAGAGGTGTTTCTAGGGTTTTTTATCTTGTACATACATGGTTTTATTGTCTTTTAAACTTTTTTTTTATGCTGTATCATGGATGATATTTTGCTATGTGCATACTTTTATGATATTTTATATCGAATAAAGTTATTCAAACAAACATACCATCTTATCAGACGTTCAATATGGGTTCTGTCCAGGGAGGTCCACTGTGGCCAGTGCCTTAATTTAATTCTGATTCTTAATAAATATACGGTTGCACACCCTGGCACAATTTATCTAGCATTTATTGATCTGTCTTCCGCATTTGATCGCGTGAATAGGGCCAAACTATGGCAGTCTATGTTAGATATAGGGGTGGATGGTAGTATTGTCTATTTTCTTGAGGACCTCCATCGCACAACTAAGGCCCATGTCAGATTTTCAAAAGACTTAAGAATTTCACGCAGCTTCGATATAAAGAGAGGAGTACGCCAAGGATGTATTTTAGCCCTCTTTTTATTTAATTTATATATTAATGACCTGGACGAAGTCTTATTGAGGACAGGGGTAGATTATCCGCAGGTAGGCCTCTATATGCGGATGACGCAGTCCTTATTTCGAGGACCGCCAGGGGGTTACAATTACAAACTTTACTTAATGCTTTCTCTACCTTTATGTTGGATAGGGATTTATCCATAAATGATTCTAAGTCTTACGTTTTGCAGGTGGGTCTTCGTCCAAAAAAAGACTTTCAATTCAGGGTGGGATCTGCTTTTGTTCCCAGTACCGATATTTTTTTCATATTTGGTGGTCGTATTGGACAAGCTGATGAAATGGGGGTATTTAAAACAGAGAAAGGAGGGAGATTTGGTGTGTGTGAACTCGGTCATTTTTCATTTTGCATCAAAATTGGGTAAGAGACCGATCGCAGCTCTTTTAAAGATCTATCATGCTAAGAGCATTGCGACGGCCTCTTATGGTAGTGAAATATGGGGACATGTGTTTACAACTGACCTACAAGTAGTCGAGAATACATTCTTGAAGCGCTTATTGGGCATCCCTCGTGGTACATCCAATATAGTGGTGCATGAGGAACAGGGGGCGCCCTATTTAAGTGATATATTTGGGCTCCGCCCATTCATTTTTTGGCTGAAGGTTTGGTTTAGCGAAAGATTAGGGCTCAGTCAACTGATATTAAGAGAATGTATGACACTTGACCACGCCCTTCATATTCCATGGCTTCGATACATCAAGAGCAGCTTTGAAAGCCTAGGAAAAGTCAAACTGTTCCTCAACCCGGAACTGGTAACTAAAAAGGACGTGGGGCTGATATGAGAGTCTTTTAGTAGTTTTAAGATATTAGAGAGGGAAGAGCTGGAATTGAAGAACATAGTGTCCGAAAAATTTTAATGTTGAAAACGACACCATCAGCTGAGCCATATCTTCTGGGGCCTTTTATTTATTTATTTTATTGACCAGGTTTCGCCTGAATTTGTTTCATTTTATGTTGGCTGTGCCAAGGGGGATTAGACGAGGACAGCTGTTAGCACCCTGTGGCTGCGATGATGAGTCTCCACAGGATTTGCTGCAATTCATATAATTTTGTAAATATCATGAGGTTCCCCATAAAAAAGGTATTACCCCCATATTAAAAAGGATGCATTTTAACCAGGCTCACCCAGCTCTCATCTATTTACAACTGCTGCATGAAAAATGTATTATGTTTATTATAAGCTTCTTGAAATCTGCGGTGAAGGCCAGGGCTTGCTTTAATTAATTGTTAGCACTGGTCTAGGTTCCTTGTAATGTGATGACATATATGTAGTAATTAAGGCCTGATAGCCTCCCCAATTCTTACCCAAAATTTTCTATTGGGGATTGAGTAAATATGTATCTAAACTTTGTATTTTTTTCTGGATTGTTTTAGATCTTTGTGGAATTAAGCTTATTGTGTGATGAAATGTATACTATTTTGTGAATTGTCTTGTGTTTTGACAAACTTTTATGGTTTTACACAATGAAACCGAATAAAGTCTATTTGAATTTGAATTTGTACAGTTTTTTACTTAAAAGATTTTTAGATTAAAAACACTTAAAAAAATCTATGGTTGAGGTAATGTTATAGTTGGGTGTGTTTTAATAATATATTATGGTTTTGTTTTAACATGAAATTCAGTCAAAAACTAAAGGTTTCAGACACATTATAGTTAGGAAATAGCATTAAAAAAGTCGAAATTTACTAGAAAAAAACAGAGGTTAAATGGATGTAATAGTTAGGTAACACCTTTAAGAAAACATAGCAATTCACTGAAAAAAACATAGGTTGTAGGGATGTTATTGTTAGGTGATAGAATTAAAAAACCTTAGAAATTCACAGAAAAACGAAAGGTTACAGAGAATTTATAGTTCAACATATTTTTTACACACACAAATTCATAGAAATTCAGCAGTTATAGTTATCTGAGCTAACTATAACTTACGCTCCCAGAATGCACTGTTTATGACTTCACACATTACATCACTCATGACATGAACAGTGACATCACTGATAACATCTCAAATGACTTCACTGATAACATCTCAAATGACATCACTGATAACATCATCCAGTAAAGTAAGCTTCAATATCTTTTATAAAATGCCATTTACATTTTTTTTAAATTAAAAAGAAGACACAGGTGAGAGACATACAGCACACAACTCACTGTAACCATATGAACTACTACATTCAGTTATCACGTAAGAGAGAGAGTTCTCACTGGATAGTCCTATCACTTCTGAATAAGCTCTACGCGAATTGCACATAGCACAGTGCAAACATGCGTAGTGTAGCTTAGTTCAGCTGTCATTTATTGCTTGCTCGCGGTCCTCAACGTCAAGTTGGCGACCGCGAGCAAGCAAAATGACATCCTGGCGAGACTTTTTCCTCATTTGCGATCAGCAACATCAAGTTGCCGATTGCAAGCGTGGAAAATAAACCTCCCGGCGAGCTTCTCAACACGGGGAGGTCAGGTTTCTTATTGAGAGTGGTCGCGTATGCACGCGACCGCTCGTGATGAGAAACTACCAGTCCGCGTTGAGGAAGCTGCCGCTCGATTAGAAATCTACTCGAGTGTCAGAAAACGACCGCTTGCACTGTGCAAGATGCAGTTTGCACTGATTGCACAGTGCGGACAAGCATCCGGAACTGTGCAATCAGTGCGAACAGCATCTTGCACAGTGCACTACGCAGTTTGCAAAGCTACGCGTAGCTCACGTAGTAAGAAAGTGCACTTTGCGTAGCTGCATGTAGTGCTACTTCGCAAACTACGCCCAGTGTTACTTCAGAACCACTTCTCTAAACACCAATATCCAAAGCAAAATATCTAATGGTAGAAGCTAATCTATTGTAAACCACAACTCCTTTTCTGAACGTAAAAAGAGGCTTTAGTGGAAATGTCAGATTTACACAAACTACTACCACATACAACCAGTAGAGAGGTCTTAGCAGATAGGTCACTGTTTATATATAGCTGAGCTAACTATAATTTCCTTGGGGGGGCAACTACCCCTCCTGTTACCTCCAATAAGCCCCACACATCAGGATTGATGAGAGGATGTCGGAGGCCATTGCCCCTTTCTCCACCACTCTGCAAACTCAACTCCTGGTGCATTACTAGTAGGGGGATGAAGTCCCCTTGGCTGTTGAGGGTCCTTGGGTGCCAACTACCCTGCCTGTTACCTCCAGTAAGTCCCGCACAGTGGGTCTGCTGAGAGGTTTTCAGTGGCCATGCCCCTTTCTCCGCCACTCTGCAAAAGCGCCTCCTGGCGCACTAATAGTTGGAGGGGTGAAGTCCCCTTGGCTCTTGAGGGTTCTTGGGGGCCAACTACGCCTCCTTTTACCTCCAGTAAGAGTCACACAGATAGATTGCTGAGAGGTTGTCAGAGGCCACGCCCTTTTCACCACCACTCTGCAAACACGCCTCCTGGCGCATTAGTGGTTGGTGGAAAAAGTCCACTTTAGTCCTGAGGTCCTCAGGAGTAAAGTGGAATTAATTCCCAAACCAGTGGTGTGTTTGCAGAGTGGTGGAGAAAGGGGTGTGACCTCCAAATACCTCTCAGCAATCCCCTTGTGTGGGATATACTGGATGTAACAGGAGGGCTTGTTGGCCCCCAAGGACCCTCTGGAACCAAGGGGACTTCATCCCCCAACCAGCAGTGCCCCAGGAGGCACCTTTGCAAAGTGGTGGAGAAAGGGGGAAGGCCTGCGTGAGTTGCCTGACTTTTTCTTATTTTTTTATTTTATTTTTGTAGGGAAGGAGGATGTGTAGCCCACCTTCCCTGGGCCAATCTAAGCCTCGGGGACCCCATCCCCTAAGGCAAGTCCTTTATAAAAGGGAAAGGGGCCGCGTGGCATTCCTCCCGGGCCTATTTTGGCCCCGGGAGCACATCCCCTAGGGACTGCCCCTTTTTATGTTTTTTTTTCTTTTTTAAAAAGGGAGGGGGCTGCGTGGCCCCCTCCTGGGCCGATTTCAGTACCAGGGATTCCATCACCTGGGGCAAAGTCTGTACTGTGGGTGCACTTATACCACCCAGGGCACCCACTCTTATCTGTTAGGGACCACGAGGGGAGCCTCAAGGCCACCGCAGTCCCTGCTGGCTCCCCGTCTCCTGCAGGAGCTAGGTTTGCTTTTAGACAGAGGGAGCGGCTAAACATGCAGTTCCCTCTGCAGAAAAGCAATTCTGCTCCGCTTCTAGTAAGCACAAGTATTTTACATGCTCTTGCTTGCTCGAAGCAGAGCAGAGTTTGCTATGGCTTGGTAGGAGCACCTCTCCCACCAAGCCATAGCAAACTGCAATGTTCCAGGGTGGGCACCCTGGGACATTGCTGGAGCAGGCTCTGGGGCGGTGGGGCCCTGAGGATGGTGGTCCCCTGGGCAATCTATGCCTCAACGAGGGGGGTTGTGTGTCCCCCTCTTTCAAATATTTAGCCCCAGGAAGGTGGTGGTTCCTGGGGCTGGGGTCCCAACAGACCCCTTTAATTGTTCTGTAATTTTGGGGCAGCGGGGGAGCCACGTGGCTCCCCTTAAATATATTATTTCTGCCCTGGGGAGGCGGCAGTCCCTAGGGCTGAGGGGGAGGCCATATGACCTTTTCCTTGCATTGTTTTTAAAATAATGTATGTGCATTCCCCGGGGCAGCTGGGGAGCCACATGGCTACCCTGCCCCTAATTTATATTTACAGTCTTGGGGAGATGGCAGTCCCCTGGGCTGTAGGGGACTGAGTGGGCCCTCCTGCATTTCTATTGTTCAGTGCCCCAGCGAGCAGGTGGTCACCGGGGCTCCAGGGGGCCAGGTGGCCCCCTTGCATTTGTATACTATAGTGCCCCGGGAAGGTGGTGGTCCCTGGGGCTCCGTATTTGTATAATAAATGCCCCGGGGAAGTGGCGGTCGCGGGCGCTTTTCTAAAGCCTATGCGAGGGACCCATGAGCCCCCTCCTTTATTACACTCATGCCCCTGGGATTTGGCCCACCATGGGGCTAAATAAAAAAGACGCTTTGGTCCTGTACTTCTTGTTTTTCTATTTTGCAGCAAATTCATGGATCCACCTATGAATTTGCGGCAACATTTAAAAAAAATGCCTTTAATCCCCCCGACAGGGTCACTGTGGGGCCCACACCATATTTTGGGAATCAGGGTATTTCTACACTGCCCCCTTTTTTTGGCAGCCAATCAAATTTTAGTAGGATCCGCGAGTCCACTGCAAGGACTTGCATCCTCAAATATCTTTGAAACTACAAAACGGATCTACACCAAATCACAAAAAGCATGCTTTCTGGACCAACATTTAGCCTTCTGCCGAATTTGGTGTAATTCTGTTCAGCAGTTTGGGCTGTAGTGTGTTACAAAAATGAGAAATCCCCATAGACATAAAATGGGGAAAACGCATTTTGGGACCCTATGGTTTTTTCAGTGAATTTCAAACATTTTTTAAATGCTAATTTCTAACTATAATGTCCATGAAACCTATGGTTTTTTCAGTGAATTTCTAAGATTTCTTAAATGCTTATTTCTATCTATAACGTCCCGAAAAACCTGTGTTTTTTTCAGTGACTTTCTAAGGTTTTTTAAATGCTTATTTCTAACTATAACATCCCTGAAACCTGTGGTTTTTTCAGTGAATTTCTACATTTTTTAAATGCTAACTTCTAACTACACCTAGATTGGTAACACGTGCAAAAAGAGAAAGAAAGGTGCGGAAAGAAGCAAGAGAAGTGCAGAAAGAAGCAAGAGAAGTACAGAAAAGGGCAAGAAAAGTGTGGAAAAAAGCAAGAGAGGTGCAAAAAGAGGAAGAAAGGTGCAGAAAGAAGCAGGAGAAGTGATGAAAGAGGCAAGAGAGTTACAGAAAGAAGCAAGAGAAGTGCGGAAAGAAGCAAGAAAGGCACAGAAAGAAGCAAGAGAGTTGCAAAAAAAAGAGAGTAAGGTGCAGACAGATGAAGAAAGGCACAGAAAGAGGCAAGTGAGGTGCAGAAAGAGGCAAGAGAGGTCCAGAAAAATGAAGAAAGGTGCAGAAAGAAACAATATAAGCACAGAAAAAAGCAAGAGAGGTGCAGAAAGAAGCAAGAGAGGTACAGAAAGAAGAGCGGGAGGTGGAAAAAGAGGCAAGAGAGGTGCAGAAAGAGGCAAGAGTTGATTAGAAGGCCAAGAGAGGTACAGATAGAGGCAAGAGAGGTAAAGTAAGAGGCAAGAGAGATACAGAAAGAGGCGAGAGAGGTACAGAAAGAGGCAAGAGAGGTGTAGAAAGAGACAAGACTGTTGCAGAAAGAGGCAAGAGATGTGCAGAAAGAGGCAAGAGATGTGCAGAAAGCAGCAATAGAGGTGCATAAAGAGGGAAGAGAGGTGTAGAAAGAGGCAAGAGAGGTGCAGAAAGAAGAGAGTGAGCTGCAGAAAGAGGCAAGAGAGGTACAGAAAGAGTCAAGGGGGCACAGAAAGAGGAAGAAAGGCGAACAAAGAAGCAAGTGAGCTGCAGAAAGAGGCAGAAGAAGAGCAAAAAGTGTCAAGAGAGTTGCATCAAGAGGCAAGAGAGGTGCAGAAAGAAGAAGAAATGTTCAGAAAGGGGCAAGAGAGGTGCAGATAGAGGCAGGGGAGGTGCAGAAAGAAGGGAGTGAGCGGCAAAAAGAGGCAAGAGAGGTACAGAAAGAGGCGAGAGAGGTACAGAAAGAGGAGAGTGAGCTGCATAAAGAACCAAGAGAAGTGCAGAAAGAGGCATGAGAGGTGCAGAAAGAGGCAAGAGAGGTACACAAAAAGGCAAGACAGGTGCAGAAAACAGAGACTGAGCTGCAAAACGTGGGAAGAGAGGTATAGAAAGAGGCAAGAGAGGTGCAGAAAGAGGCAAGAGAGGTGCAGAAATAAAAGAGTGAGCTGCAGAAATAAGCAAGAAAAGTGCAGACAGAGGCAAGAGAGGTGCAGAAAGAGGCAAGAGAGGTGCAGAAAGATGCAAAAGAGGTATAGAAAGAGGCTAGAGTGGTGCAGAAAGAGGCAAGAGATGTGCAGAAAGAGGCAAGAGAGGTGCAGAAAGAGGCAAGAGATGTGCAAAAGAGGCAAGAGAGTTACAGATAGAAGAGAGTGAACTACAGGATGAGGGAAGAGAGGTGCAGAAAGAGGCAAGAGAGGTGCAGAAAGAAGAGTGTGAGCTGCAGAAAGAGGCAAGAGAGGTGCAGAAAGAGGTAAGAGATGTGCAGAAAGAGACAAGAGACAACTAGATTGCTAACATTCTATATTTATTACAAAAGTGCAGCACGCCTGACGTCATCTTGATGTAATCAAAACTGTAATACGTAAAGCATGTCCTTTAGAACTTATAGAAATGAAAGGGTCTTATTTTCATAGAAATTATGGTTAGTGATCTAAAAAACTAAAATGAGGGCATATTTTCTGAGTTCTCAAACAGCGACAAAGCACTTTTAAATTGTTTGTCATCTTTATGTTTTTTTATCCAGTTGACCACTTGATTAAATGTTACGCTTAGTGGAGAGAATGTGGTGTTACTTACAGAGCTGCAGACCTTGCAACTGGGGAACCAAGTTGGAGTTTCTGCTTCAGCTCGACATTCTGTGATTATGGTCAAATCACTTAATCTCCCCATGCCTACAACTAAAATGAGTTTGTCTTTGTATGATGTAACCAATGCTCATGTAAAGCACTCCAAGATCTGACCAGCCTGTACTATATAAAACTGCAAAAAAATAAAGAATAAAAAGTATTTTCCACACTTCTGTCATTGGGCTATACGTGCGCTACATCTGGGTGATATTTGTGCTACATTTCGGCTCCTTTTTCTCTGGTGGCCATCTTGGGAGACTTCCATTAAATTCATTAAACTTTATTTGATCTGATTTAGAAACTTAGGGGCAGATTTACAAGAAAGTGACGCATCTGTGAAGATGCGTCACTTTCCCTGCGCCACTTTGAGAAACCCTTGTGCCATTTACAATACAGCGCACCATGACGCAAGGATTGACTGATGCGTCAGAAATTCTGATGCATCTGTTGACGCAAAAGTCACGCATTGCTGGAGTCGTGTCGCAAGCATGATGCAACTCCAGCAATGCAGGGGGATGCCTATCCTCATTGTGCTGCGTCACTCCTTACGCCTGCTTCAAGCACATGTAAGAATTTGACGCAGTGACGTCCTAGAAGTGGCGCAGTGAAATCTTGTAGATTTCACTGCGTCACTTCTACGAGGCTTTTCTGCGTTGGAACGCCCACCCTGCATACATTATACCTGACACAGGTATACTGTGATGCAGGGCTTTACAATGTGACGCATCTCCCTAGATGCGTCACATTGTAAATGGGCTGCTTTTTTACGCTGCTGCTGCATCACAAAAAGTGACGCAACTGCAGCGCAAAAATGACGCAAGGGGCTTGTAAATTTGCCCCATAGATCATAAAAGTGTACATAAAAACAAAAAATCCTCTTTCTTAATACAATACAGTGAGATTTATTTAAAACCAGTAAGTAAAAACGGGTGTTACAAAACCCGGTTCAGAGCAACTTCAGGTTAACAGAATAGTAAAGTTCAATGTTTTGCAAGATCAATCTCATGTACTTCATACAAAATACGCTATAAGGGGTCCAAGTAAGATGCAACGCTCCAATTCCTGACCAGTATGCATTATATAAAACTGCAAGAAAACAAAAAATAAAAAGTGTTTTGCACACTTCTGTCATTGGGCTATATGTGGGCTACATCTGGGTGATATTTGTGCTACAGTTGGGCTCTTTTTTCTCTGATGGCCATCTTGGAAGACTTATTTGTTATGAAGTTTCCTAATTTCCTCATTTACTGCAGTGTCCTCAGTAGGAAATGCTTTTAGTTTTTTATTTGATCAAGAAGGCATTCAGATGTGTCACATATTTGCCATAAATTCAGAATGTTAGCACTCTAGTTGCTCATTAGATCACTGTAGTAAAGCTACTGCTCACTAGGGAGTTCACTGGAAGTCTACTGCTGGTATTGAAAGTGATTGTGTCTGTCTGCATGTCAGAATTTTCTAATGAAATAGAAGAGGATTTGAGATCTCAATTAAAACATGCCCTAATTTTTCTCTCTGCAGCACTAAACATATTTTCTATGGCAAAATGAACCCCCTCACTTTGTTTCTTTTTAAATTAAATATTTTAAGTGTTACCAGTTTATTCCAATCAAGATGGCTTCAGGTGTGCCATACTTTTGTCATAAGTTAGGCTGTTAGCGCTCTAGTTGTTCTTTAGAACACTCTGGGAAGCTGCAGTAGAACACAAAGGAATCAACTGACAGTCTCTGCCCTTGTTGGATGTACATGTTTTAATGAGAATGTCAGACTTCATTCTCACATGACTGAGAAAGATAATGTGAATTTACAGAAAATATGCTCTAATTTTAGCTTCTGGAGCACCTTTCAAACCTCTATGGGAAAAGCAGGAGATAGTTTTCTCTCAAACATGATTCATGATATCCCAGCAGAAGGTTTTTCACAGGGTATAAACACCTTAGAACACACCACAATTCATAGAATTAGTATGGTACCATCAACAAATGAATTCTAATGTAACTAAAGTCTGTTATCACCTTTTATAGTTCTCCTTTTGGTGACCCTAAAAATCTTGTATTCACTACAATGCATTTCAATGGGGTGCTATCATATATATTGGTCCCAAGATGGCTGCCAGCAATTCCAGGATGAAGTGCTGACAGCCAATCAGATCTCACGATGAGATGTGTGGTTAGGCTCCACCCAGATCTCATTTTTTTTATTTTTGAATTTCTGAGAAACAACTGAACAGATTTACACCATTTAAAAAAAAGTCACTTTCTGAAACAAGAGCTACCCGTTTGCCAAATTTGGTGTAATTCCGTTCAGCAGTTTGGGCTGTGGCTGTGTCTAAAGTTTCCCATGGAACTTTAAATGGGGAAAATGTGTTTTGGGACCTCCCTTTTTTCTCAGCCCCCGCTTAACGAATCAACCTGAAACTTTCAAGATAAGAGCAGACCGGAGCACCCCATTAGTTTTGAAAATTGCGTGAAGATGTGCCAAACGCCAAAGATAATGGTGAATAGAAACAAGGTCCTAACTATAACTACCTACTGTCAACCCCCAGTAGGTAATATATATATTATATATATTATCAACTGGCGGTCGCCAGTAGATAGTTATAGTTAGGACCTATTTTCCATAGGAAATCTGCAACATTCTATTCCCAATAAGTCTGGCGCCGGTTGACGAATCTTTGTGAAATTTTCCAAACTTTTGGCCAGCTCCGGTCTGCTCCCATCCTGAAAGTTTCGTGGTGATTCGTCAAGTGGGGGCCGAGAAAAAAGGGGGGTCCCAAAACGCGTTTTCCCCATGCATTTTCCCATAGGACCTGGTGACGCAGCTACAGCAAGAACTGCTGAACGGAATTATATCAAATTTGGCAAAGAGGTAGTCCTCAGTTCAGACTCGTGCCTTTTGCATAAATGGTGTAAATCTGTTCAGTAGTTCCTGAGAAAATTAGACTAAAAAAGATAGATATATCTATGGCCTCGGAGGATCCGTGCACCGTAAGCGCACCCTATGCGCACCCTCCACGAACCGAACGCGCACCCTACCGATCACGCGCTGAATGCTAATTGGCTGTCAAGTGTCTGTCTACATTCGAAACCAGGAACTCTTAGGAGCCATTTTGCGCCTCGGTAGAAGCGAGGCTGAAGAAGTAAGGAGAATAAGTGTTTAAAACATATAAAGGGGGCAGGGTAGAAATACTCTGACCCTCTAGTGTTGCTTAGGGGGTCCCAGAAGGACCCCCTGGGGCCCCCTTTTAAAAAAAAAAACAAATCAGCGAAATGCGCGCAGGGTGCGTGGATCTGGCCGAAAGAAAAAAAAACCCGAAGCGCGGGCTTCCGCGCTTCGTTAATAATTAGTCCCCGGGTGGGCCAAATCCCGGGGCATAATGTTTGTAAATTAATAGGGAGAGGGGGGCTGCGTGGCCCCCTTCCTGGAGCCCTCGATAGCCCTGGGGACCGCCACCCCCCAGGGCCGGCTCCTACAGTGTCCTTGGGTGCCCAGGATACTGTTGTTTGCTATGAGAGGGCGGGAGTCTCCCGCCCTCCCATAGCAAACTTCGTTAGGATTTTGAAAGATAGAGCAGGGAAGCCTGCTCTCTCTTTCAAAATCCAAACGATATTGCTTTTCCACACGGGGAGCTACATGTCAGCAGCTCCCCATGTGGAAAAGCAATGCCGGCTCCCGAAGGACGCGTGGAGCCAGCTGGGACCACGGTCTCCAACGTTTTTTTATAAGCCCCGGGGGATGGGGTCCCCGGGGATAAAAAAAATTAGTGATAGGGGGTGCACGGTTTCTCTTGCATTGGGTGCGCGGTTCCTAACGTGTTGGGTGCGCGGATCCAAGGGAAAAAACTTAAATTATTGGGAGATAAACATCAAGCTTAAGTGTTTTGTTCTTGAGTGGCTCTAAAATGAGCCGTTGTGTTAATTGAGAGTTTTTGGTACTTATAAGTAAGTACCTATACAGAGTCTAAAGTTGTTGAGGAAGACTCTGTTTCCTTCATCAGTAAATTGTACTCCATCTCTCCTATACATCTCTTGCATATGAAAGCGCAGATTGTTATTGTAAATGGATCCCATTCTATTGTCTCGGAGAAAAGCAGAAACAGATTTATTCACATGTTTCCTAGCTTTCTCAATTTGTGGACAAAAAATATTGGAACAGTTCCATTTCTGCCTTTGGCATATGTTAGAATACACAAAGGCAGTTTTGGGAAAAAGTGAAATCAATTCTTCAAAGGTGTTCTTCATAAACATTTCCAGACCTACCCCAGTCAAAGTGCCTAGGTCATTGCCACCACAATGCACTATTATGAGGTCAGGGTGTTGGATATGCATAAAGGATTTTACCAATGGCATCAATTGGTGCCACTTTAACCCTCTCTGTCCAATCCAGTTAATGTCTGCATTTGGCAAACCTAGGTCTTTGTGAATGCCTTTGTTTTCTGCATACCTTTGGCCCCAGAAAATATAGCTGTGTCCCACAATCCACACTCTAAGCATCTTGAAGGGAGGTCTGGATGCACTCAGATGGTCTCTGTAAATGAAATGGCAGTTTGAAAAGTAAGATTTTTCTAAAATGGTGGCTAAGATGCAGTTTTGAAAAAAGACAAGAAATCATTGGTTGTTTGACAACCTTCTACACTGAAAGGTAGGGTGCATGTTTCTGTTTTTTAAACGCATGAATCTTATTGGTTAACAAAAAGTGATTGAAAGGAACATTATATATGATAAGCTGATATGTTGAAAAGTCAAGCACACTTGCTGTTTTGATTAGCAACATTGTGTGCTGAACTTGTGACCTGTGAGCTCAGTTCAGTGTTCCATGACCTGTTTCTATGGTAACAGGCAGAAGGCAGATTGGGGGTAGGGTTCAAATGTATGTCATTTGGAAAGGGTTCAAATGTTTAACCAATAGAAATGTGTGTTTGCTTTTGAATTTATGTGGGATGGAATGTGATTTGATGTTTACATGTATATGTGTGGAAAATGAGAGGGAAACTTTGCCCTTCTTTGGTTTTGCTGACAGGTGCACAGTGCAGAGATTCTGTATAAGAAAATCTGGTGTGTGACTGATATACTTCTTAATCTACAAAACAACTTGAAAGGTGAGTTATTTAATTGTGAGGGGATGTATGTGCTGTATTTTGATTTTAATCAGACTAATGTATTTCTCCTGGTAAAGTGCAGGGAGTACTTTTTTTTGTCTACAATCTTATTGCCAGTGTGTGTGCATGTAGAAATCATTCTGTGATAAGCATTTGTGTTTTCCATGTGTTTGCAGAAAGATTACTGTGCTATTTTTATATTTTGGTACAATTAGAAATCAGTCATTGTTTATACATTTGCAAAATGAGTCATGTTTCTACACTAAAATGTAGTATTCGTAGATTAAGAAATGTGTTTTGGTATAGTGCAAGGGATAGTGTTGTTTGTCTAGGATCACACAGTGAGTCTGTGTGTATTTAGGAATCATTTTGAGAGAAACATTTTGGTACTAATCTGTAGTAGTAGATTTTCTGCAATGTGTGCAGTCACCTTAGATCTTGTAGACTAGTAAATGTGTTTTTTTACAAGGGATAGCTGTCTGTCTACAATCACACTGTGAGTCTGTGTGTATCTGGGTAAGCATTGTGAGAGAAGCATTTGGTAAAATTATGTATTTGCTGACAGACAATTGTTTTAAAACCTGTCATGTTGTCAAGTTTTAGTAGCATTAAAAGCCAGTGTTTGCTTGTGCATTGATAAAATGAGTCAGGCTTTGACACTAAAGTGCAGTACTTGTAGATTGTGTGCAGTCCCCTTACCCCTTCCATAGTACTGAATGAGTTTTGGTAAACTCCTAGTGATAGTGTTGCTTGTCTAGAATCACACTGTGAGTGTGTGTGCATTTGGGAACCACTGTGAGAGAAGCATTTGGTAACATCATGTATTTGCTGACAAATAACTGTTTTAAAACCTCTCATTTTGTCAAGTTTTAGTAGCATTAGAAGCCAGTCTTTGCTTATGCATTGATAAAATGAGTCAGGTTTCACACTAAAGTGCAGTACTTTAATATGTAGATTGTGTGCAGTACCCTTACACCTTCCAGACTAGTGAATGAGTTTTGGTAAACTCCTAGGATATTGTTGCTTCTCTAAAATCACACTGTGAGTTCGTGTTTCTTTCGGGTAAGAATTGTGAGAGAAGTATTTGGCAACATCGTGTATTTGCTGACAGATAACTGTTTTAAAACTTGGCAAGGTGTCAAGTTTTAGTAGCATTAGAAGCCAGTCTTTGCTTATGCATTGATAAAATGAGTCAGGCTTTGGCACTAAAGTGCAGTACTGAAATATGTAGATTGTGTGCAGTCCCCTTACCCCTTGCACAGTAGTGAATGAGTTTTGGTAAACTCCTAGGGATAGTGTTGCTTGTCTAGAATCACACTGTGAGTCTGTGTGCATTTGGGAACCACTGTGAGAGAACATTTGGGTACTTCATATCTTTGAATACGCATAACTGCTTAAAAACTTTCCTGTTCTCAAGTTTTGGTAGAATTAGAAGGCAGTCATTGCTTATGTGAGTCTGTGTGCATTTGGGTAAGGATTGTGAGAGAAGCATTTGGTAACATCGTGTATTTGCTGACAGACAACTGTTTTAAAACCTGTCATGTTGTCAAGTTTTAGTAGCATTAAAAGCTTATGCATTGATAAAATGAGTTAGGCTTTGACACTAAAGTGCAGTACTTAAATATGTAGATTGTGTGCAGTCCCCTTACCCCTTCCACAGTAGTGAATGATTTTTGGTAAACTCCTAGAGATAGTGTTGCTCATCTAGAATCACACTGTGAGTCTGTGTGCATTTGGGAACCACTGTGAGAGAACATTTGGGTACTTCATATCTTTGAATACGCATAACTGCTTAAAAACTTTCCTGTTCTCAAGTTTTGGTAGAATTAGAAGGCAGTCATTGCTTATGTATTCACCCAGGAACTGTCCTTGCAAAACTGTAAACATTCAGTTAATATTCAAGTAGTAACGGAGTGAGGCAGGCCTGAGCACATGCATTGATTCAAATGCTTATCCACTATGCATGCAGTTCTCTAACCATCTACACAGTTCTCTTTCACACCTTTAATTCCACAGTCAGTATCCATACACTTCAAGTAAACACCCTGTCACTCCCCATGTACTCCTCTAGTGACCCATTCAGCAGCATATACTAAACCATTCACTTCGCCAAAACCCAAACACTTATAAATTCACTCAGGCATTCTCTTTGCAGTACTCTAATCATTCAGTCAGTATCCAAGTACTCATGAAGCGAGCCAGGCCTTACAACATGGACTACTTCAAACCCCTATCCAGTATGCATACAGGCCTCTAGTCCCCTACACACTTGTCTTTCACTTCTTTAATTAACTAGTCAGTATCTATATACTTCAATAAACATCCTGTCACTCATCTTGCACTCATCCAGTGACTGATCCAGTACCATGTACTAATATTTTCACTGCGCCAAAACTGAAAAACTTAAAAGTTTTACCCAGGCACTCTCCTAGCAGTAGTCTAATGATTCAGTCAGTTTCCAGGTACTCATGTAGTGAATCATGCATTACCACATAGAGGGCTTCAAATGTCTATGCAGTATGCATGCAGTCTTCTAACATACTATACACTTGTCTTTAACAGCTTCAATACCCCAGTCAGTATCCTTGTACTTTCAGCAAACATCCTGTCACTCCCCTTGCAGTGTTCCACTGACTTATTCACCACCATTTAGTAATGCATTCACTGCGCCAAAACTGAAACACCTGTAAATTCACCCAGGTACGCTTCTTGCAATAGTCTAATCATTCAGTCAGTACCTGAGTACTAATGGAGTGAGGCAGGCCTTAGCACATGGATTGATTCAAACGTGTTTCCAGTATGCATGGAGGCCTCTAACTACCAACACAATTGCCTTTCAGACCTTCAATTTCTCTGTCAGTATCTATAAACTCTAATAAACACTCTGTCAATTTAATTGCACACCTCCACTGACTCATTTGGCAGTAAGTACTAATCTATTCACTGCACTAGAATCCAAAATCTTAAAAAGATTCACCGAGTCACTCTTTTTGTAGTACTCTAATGATTCAGTCAGTACTCAGGTAGTTTTGCAGTGATCCAAGCGTTACTCTATGGACTGTTTCAAACGTCTATTCACTATGGATGTAGGTCTCTAGCCACCTACATACTTGTCTTTCACACCTTCAATATCCCAGACAGTATTCATACAGTTCCTGCAAACACTCTGTCAGTCTCCTTATACTTCTCCAGTGACCCATTCAGCACCATGTACTATTCCATTCACTGCTCCGAAAGCCAACCACTTATAAATTCAACCAGGCACTCTCCTTGCAGTACTCTAATCATTCAGTCAGTACCCAAGTACTCATGCAGTGAGCCAGGCCTTAGCACATGAATTGCTTCAAACGCCTATCCAGTATGCATGCAGTCCTCTAACCACCTACACACTTGTCTTTCACACCTTCAATTCCCCAGTCAGTATACATACACTGCAGCAAACACCCTATCACTCCCCTTGCACTCCTCCAGTGACCCATTCAGCACCATGTACTAATCCATTCACTGCGCCGAAAGCTAACCATTTATAAATTCACCCAGGCTCTCTCCTTGCAGTACTCTAATCATTCAGTCAGTACCCAAGTACTCATGCAGTGAGCCAGGCCTTAGCACATGAATTGCTTCAAATGCCTATCCACTATGCATGCAGTCCTCTAACCACCTACACACTTGTCTTTCACACCTTCAACTCCCTAGTCAGTATTCATACACTTCTAGCAAACACCCTGTCACTCCCCTTGCACTCCTCCAGTGACCCATTCAGGACCATGTACTAATCCATTCACTGTGCCAGAACCCAAACACTTATACATTCACCCAGGCACTCTCCTTGAAGTACTCTAATCATTCAGTCAGTATCCAAGTACTATTGGACTGAGACAGGCCTTAGCATATGGATGGATTCAAACATGTGTCCACTATGCATGTAGTTCTCTAATCACCTACACACTTGTCTTTCACACCATCAATATCCATGTCAGTATTAATACACTTCTAGGAAACACCCTGTCACTCACCCAGTGTGTCTCCTTATAGTATTGTAATCATTCAGTCAGTTAGCATGTAGTCTTTTAGTGAGGTAGGCTTTAGGGCATGAACTGCTTCAAAGTAGCAAGCACTATGCATGTAGTGTTTTAACCATCATCACACTTGTGCTTCAGGGCTATAGTTTCTTAGTCAGTTTTTATATAAAATGTGTTTCTACAGTAATAGAATTGTATAAATTTGAAAGTTACTAATATACTTTTATTTGTGATTCTTTTTTACAGATTCCATTTTTCAACGTTAAAATAGAGTAATCATGCCAGAAAACAAAAAGAAAAAGAAAAGAACAGAGACAGGAGAATTACTTGAAGAAACATCAACCACAAGTATTGAATGTACAAGATAATGTGGCTAAAAAGAAAAAATCTTCTGGTAAGATCACAAAGCAATTTATTAAAAATGTTTGTAGGAGCAAACAGAATGTACAGAATGCTGAAACCACTGAGAATGTTTCAACTAGAAAAAAAATTCAAAATAAGAGGAAAAGCAAAAAAGCAAATGTTCAGTCAAAGGAGACAAAGTATGCTAAAAGAAGACAAAATCAGTATAAGGAATTACGCAAAAAAATATTTTACAGAATTTGCTGAAAGATGTGAAGAAATATAAAACGAACGCATCACAGGCAAAGCGCGTGCCCGGCTGAAAGACGCAGTAAGAGGAGAGGGGAAACAAATTGAATAAGGTGCCTCACCTGACTCTGTTTTCCTGCTGCTGGGTGTGATTTCGCCATTCCTGGATCCGCGACTGCGGGACTGCGAGGACCAGCACTCCCTGAGCACAACCACTCACGGCGCAGTTGGATACTCTTCCCGCCCTCCTCCACCATCAATCAGGCAATGACTCGCGGCCCCCGCTTCGCGGGAGCCGCTCGTAGTGCATAAAAGCGCTCCTTGCCTATGAACTTGTGGTGCCTCACCTGACTCTGTTTTCCTGCTGCAGGGTGTGATTTCGCCATTCCTGGATCCGCGACTGCGGGACTGCGAGGACCAGCACTCCCTGAGCACAACCACTCACGGCGCAGCTGGATACTCTTCCCGCCCTCCTCCACCATAAATCAGGCAACGACTCGCGGCCCCCGCTTCGCGGGAGCCGCTCGTAGTACATAAAAGCGCTCCTTGCCTATGAACTTGTGGTGCCTCACCTGACTCTGTTTTCCTGCTGCTGGGTGTGATTTTGCCATTCCCGGATCCGCGACTGCGGGACTGCGAGGACCAGCACTCCCTGAGCACAACCACTCACGGCGCAGCTGGATACTCTTCCCGCCCTCCTCCACCATCAATCAGGCAACGACTCGCGGCCCCCGCTTCGCGGGAGCCGCTCGTAGTGCATAAAAGCGCTCCTTGCCTATGAACTTGTGGTGCCTCACCTGACTCTGTTTTCCTGCTGCTGGGTGTGATTTCGCCATTCCTGGATCCGCGACTGCGGGACTGCGAGGACCAGCACTCCCTGAGCACAACCACTCATGGCGCAGCTGGATTCTCTTCCCGCCCTCCTCCACCATCAATCAGGCAACGACTCGCGGCCCCCGCTTCGCGGGAGCCGCTCGTAGTGCATAAAAGCGCTCCTTGCCTATGAACTTGTGGTGCCTCACCTGACTCTGTTTTCCTGCTGCTGGGTGTGATTTCGCCATTCCTGGATCCGCGACTGCGGGACTGCGAGGACCAGCACTCCCTGAGCACAACCACTCATGGCGCAGCTGGATACTCTTCCCGCCCCCTCCCCCTTTCCCTATTTCAGTACTCCACCCACTCTCCGCGCCAGCGGGACGCGTGCGGGACGTAGCCCGGGGCGAAGACCGGGCAAAGAGCGGGCCGTTTGAGGCCGTTAGAGGACGGGAGTGGTCGGGCCAGGGCCATCCCCCCTGGAATTTTCCCGGACCTAGAGGGATATTACCGGTCCTACCCTGCAGAGATGTCGACAAGAGAAACAAGGAGTAAAAGTGCCACGACTCTTGCGACTACATCAAAGGGAACATTGGATAACTATTTCGTGAAAGCCAGGTCACTGTTAATTGAGGACATCACGCTCCTTGAGAGGCGAATATCCCAAGAGCTGGACTGGGTGCGGAGATCGTCTATGGGCCCCTTGGCACAGGCAAAGTCTCCTGTGGTAAGCTCAGAACTCATTGCGTTGGACACAGGGGTGGATGGCATCAATGATCTCTCTGGGTCATTGAATATATCAAATTGTATTTCTCAGGCAAGCAGTAAGGACCCTAGTGATTCCGTAGATTTTGGCATGTTAACTCTTCCGCCAGCCCAACCCCACCCTATATCTACTATAAATCCCACGCCAGACCCTGTTATTATCAACTCTTCAGGCCCCAAACCGAACAAGCGAAAGGGAATTAGAGAAGGAGCTATCCCGAAAAAAAGCGGAGGGCTTAAGGGTACGCGAAAGCCAAACACTTTAGTTCCACCCACGAACACGTTACCAAAAAGTTCCCGTTCAAACACTAGGGAAAAACCGCAAACAGGTAGAGATGAGGCTATGTGTTCTAACTCAGCAAGGAAGACAAGAAACCAATCTGAATTAAATCTACTTGAACATACTGAGGAGGATGTCACCCTTGCGGATATATGTGTCCTTATAAGAAACCTTCTAAGTCCACTGGAAGAAAGGCTAATGAAAATGGAAGCCAGGCTAGTGGTTATAGAAAAACCAACAGTCCAACTAGCCGATAGTTTGAAAATAGCCAATAAAGGTGGAATAGAGGTTCAAGATAGGGCAGCAAAAAGGGGTTCCCCTCAACCTATAAATCGGGCTAAAAGTGCCTCACACATAGTGCAGCAGGCAACATCCATCTCGTCTACAAGCACTAACATTGACTTGATGGTAGATGCTCCAAATAAACATGCAAATCAGTTTAATCACACACCTTCCCCCCCAATTAGGGTAGTTCAAACTGGGGAAAGAAATTCTGCTCCTACCAATTTATCCAATAATGCGAAATCAACGATGGAGGGTGTGAGTGAGAGGTCAAACCCTGGACCAATACACCTCCCCCCAGAGGCAGCGCCATATACTGTTGTGCTGGTGGGGGTACCAGAATTGAATGCTACCTCTAAAGAATCCACTATCTCCCTCAAGAATAAGGTGATAAATTGGCTATGTACATATAGACCGCTCCCGGAAGGTATGGCAGACGAGGGATGGGAATTTTGCCATGGTAGAGGTGGCAATTGGGGCGCAGGCGAGCAAAATTATCATCCCCGGAGACCCCCCCAGCATTTCCATCTTCCAACCCAGAATAGATACAGCCAATTAGACATGGTAGACTGACTCCCCATATATACAAGTGGGAAGTCTAACTATGTAGCATGGGAGACTGCGGATGAAACTAGCCAAGAAACAAAGCCGCCCAATCCCCTTGAACACCATGCGGCTCTGAGCAATCCGACTGGTAAGGTATGTCATAATGTGGGGGAAGAAATAAGCATCCCCCTAACACACACAGAGACCATGACCAGTGATAATGGGAATGTTTGTACCCACACCACTATTCGGAGTGACAGGCCCCTCTCACTAAAAATATTGTCTTGGAATGTGGCGGGTCTGGGAAATAAGTCCGACTCCCAGGAATGGATTGAATATACTGACTCCAAGGACTTATGTATGTTTCAGGAAACTTGGGAAAGAGAGGAACATGCGAGGCAGGGCTTTGCAGTATTCTCCATTCCTGCGAAATGGGGGAGAAGGGGGCGTCCATCGGGCGGACTTGAAACCTGGGTCGGAGTCCATTTGGGATGTAAGGCCACGCGTTTCCCAGTGGAATCAGAAGACATACTTGTGGTACTACTGGAATGGTCCCATTCCTGTAGACTGGCGGTGGTAAATGTCTACTCGAGGCCGGTTACCATCTCACAGGAGTCCCCTACCATCGACAAATTAGCGGATCTTTTGGCTGAGCTCCCTCAAGGGTTCCCTTTTGTAGTAGGTGGGGACTTGAATTCACACTATGAACCTTTACCAGGTCTTTTAGACGGGGCCTGTCTAGAGGAAGAGGTAAGATGGCGAGTACCATCGATAGTATCCATCCCGCCAAAAGCTTGGAGCCCACTGGCAGTGCAGATTACTGCCCTAACTCTGAGATATGGGCTCAGGGCTTGCAATGGGCGAGTTAAATCCGATATCCCAAGCAAACACACATTTAACGGAAAAGGCAGGGAATCAAGACTAGACTACATTCTAGTGCAGCTTTCTTCCTGGTCGTATGTCGCTGATTTTAGGGTCATTGACAGAGAAGATAGCGATCATAACGCCCTGGAATTGGACTTTCTCCTTCCTGGCTGGGCCGGCGGGGAAGTAGAATTGCCCAAGTCAAACTCCGACCTAGTTCTTGAGAGTAACAGGAAAAGAATCAAGTGGGAAAAATTAGCAGCAAGTACAGCTAAGCTCCCTCGGTTTTATAATAACCTTATTCCCACTTTGGAGAATATGGCGTTTTTAAGTGATAAACCCAGTTCAGAGGCCAATAACAAACAAATTTGGCTGTATCACGAAGGACTTGTAACGACTTTATCTGTAGATTTATTTAATAACGGTCCAAGGAGGGGGTTGGAAGGAACCAGTGCACTTGGTATAATGCGATGTGCCGCAGTGCAAGGAGGGATCTCTTGTTGAGTATTAAGAACCGCAAAGGCAGGTCGGAGATCCAAACTAGGAGACGCGAATATAAGAGGCTGATTGCTAACGCCAAGATTGAATGGGACCAGAACAAATGGGAAGAACTCGCTAGATCCCTAGCCTCCATGGACTCAAGGAAGTTCTGGCGAATTGTCAGCTCAGGTTCTGGGGAACTTGTCCCAGCGATAGAGCCAAATATTTCCTCTAAGACCTGGCAGGAGCACTTCCAATCTCTGTATACAGAGGCGCCAGGCCGTGGGGGCTGCAGCGCCATCCTGTCAGTCCATAATTGCAGGGAAGGGGATCCATTCACAATAAGGGAGGTTCGGGCTGCCATAACAGGTTTGTCATCCGGAAAGGCACCCGGCCTGGATGGCCTCCCTGGTGATCTTTTTAAACAGGAGCCAGATATATGGGCCCCTTATTTCCTGGTGCTATTTAATGCGATTCTAAAGGGTATGCAGGTGCCCTGTACTTGGCTGGGCGCAGAGGTGGTCACGATCTTTAAGAAAGGTTCGCCCCTGCTCCCATCCAACTACAGGCCCATCAGCCTGATAGATGTGTCGCAAAAACACTTTGGAAGGCTCGTTCTAGACCGGTTAGAGAATTGGATAGAGGAAACCGCCACTATGAGCCCTTTCCAGGCTGGGTTCAGAAGGGGGTATCCACTATGGATCAAATTTTTCGCCTTAATCTTATTTACTGGAGGACGGCACTTGTGGAGGGGGGCTGCCTGTACACGGTATTCGTGGATTTACGGGCCGCCTTCGATCTGGTGCCTAGATTCAAACTCTGGAGCGTCCTGGGCGATTTGGGAGTCCCGCCAGACATCCTGGCTATTCTGATCAAACTACATCAGGACAATTTTGCGCAGGTCAGGTGCGGCAGGATGGGGGGCTTAACTGAAAGATTCCCCGTTGATAGGGGGGTGAGGCAGGGATGTGTGCTTGCACCCACCCTGTTTTGCCTCTTTGTCAACGGGGTCATCGACCATGTGTCCAGGTTAGAAGACATTGACGCTCCCAAATTGAATGGCAGCAGGGTGCCTGCCATAATGTTTGCAGATGACACCCTGCTGCTCTCCAAATCCCCCATGGGAATCCAACGGATACTCGACGGGTTCTTAGAGTTTTGTACTGAGAGGGGCCTCGAAATTAATGCCTCCAAGACAAAATTTATGATTCTGAACCCTACCCCCTCCACACGCCCCAACCCTTTGCTAGGCACGGTGCGACTGGAGAGGGTTACCACATTCGAATATCTGGGGGTAACCCTGAATGAGAAAATGACATGGGGGACACATACGATCAAGGCAAATCTGAAACTATCGCAGAAGGCGGGGGTGTCCTGAGAATGGCGGGTAAATCTATCTACCGCCCACTGGGCCCTATGATACAGATTTACAAATCCCAAGCACGGGGCTCAGTTGTATACGGGGCGGAACTTTGGGGCCATGTTTCTGTAAATACTTTAACAATCACAGAAAACAAATTTCTTAGGCAGTTAGTGGCCCTTCCCTCGAGTACCCCACTGCTTCCCCTCAGATTGGATCTAGGTCTAAGGCCAATTGCTGAGGAGTTAGGTTTAAAGCCCTTAGCTTTTTGGCGACGAATATGGAGAAGCCAGGATCTTGGTGATTATAGAAGTGAGCTCCGAGAGTTCTTGGCTTTACCAAATACCAGTAACATTCCCTGGCTAAAATACATAAGGAGCACATGCGAAAGCTTAGGTCTCCCGGAACTATGGACTGACCCTGCCAACTCAAGTAGGAGGACCTCCCGAAAGGCACTCTCACAACTTTACTACCAGTTGAAGTTGACTACTGATATAGGTAATACACGGGTGGGATCATTGACTCACACATTTAGAGCAGTGTCCAGCCTGCACACATCCTCATGAGAGTGACCTACATGTGCTCCTCTTCTGTAAAGCCTACCAAAGAGCGAGGAGGTATTGGCTCCTACCTATTCTCAAAAATATGGGCTTCAGGAAATATTTGCCCGCGTTTAGAATCCTTAAAACTGACTTGTCACCCCCGATTGTCTTTGCTGTAGCAAAGTATTTAATGGCTATGTGGCACACACGATCTCGCATTTTAAAAGAGGGGGGTATTGCATAAAGTTACAAGATATTGGTTTATCTTCATTATGGATTTTAACGTTTGAATTATGTAATTTTTAAGCTTGTGTGTAACTGAAAATCTTTTTTAAAACATTGTAAATTCTAAATTTTAAATAATGTTATGCATTTATATCTTTGATGGTCTAAATGACCGAGAATAAAGATTATTGCATTGAATTGAAAAAGAGAGCTCTATTTTATAAAAAGAAGAAGCATATTGAAAATATTGTTGAAAAGGCTTTTGAAGTAAACAGAAAACTATTAATTTTAGTATTAAACAGAAGTCAATCACTAGATAAACCAATCCATTTAATGAAGGCCAAAAGTAGGAGGAAAAGAGTAATTAATAGAAAAAAAAATTGTGATGTTTTTTTGGGAGAATGGAAACACAGTTCCAGTTCAGAGCCTTTCTTTAATGAAGAGAGTTATCTACAGAGCAAAAAATTACTGTATGCAGTTGACACCAGTGGTAGAGGTTATGAGGTTAGAGATGGTTGTCCAATTGAGAAAGAGAAAATGGTTGAAAGAAATGCAGAAGAAGTGATAGCTGATGAAGTTCTAGGGAGACGTCCTAAACACCCTGTGTACATTTGGGATTGCAGTAGTATTTGTAGTGTACGACAGGAATCTATTGATAAATTATGTACTTTTTTACGAGCATATAGTAAAAAAAGTGTTAAACAAAAGATTAAGGTGTTGCAAGGACTAGACCCTTGCAGAGTGTTAAAAAATACTGGTTTGCAAGGTCATTCTCTGGCTTGTCTTTCTAGGAGAGTTTGTCAAAGTAGTTTTCACCATTTCAGGATGCTGGCAGTACTTCATATTCAAAATGCGGAAGTTAGTGAGAAGATTGTATTATGCGAAAAGTCCAGCACTAAAGTTAAATGAGTTGAACAGTGCTCTTTTGCGTGGCTCAGTATCAGATGTGAAGAAGGTTTGTGATGATATTGAGTTTTGCTACTTTGGTCCTCAGAAAGAGAGTGCAGAAACTGACACATTAGTAGAACAACATTTTGAAGACAATGTAGAACCCGTAATTACAAAAAATATTGAGGATGAAGTCACAAAGTTTAAGGTAATTTCAGGTGAAAGACCAAATGTTTCTTGTATTTGTTGTCTGCGAACTCACTATAAAAATCAGACTAGGGGTGTCAATCTGTATTTAAAAAGTGAAATAGAAGATAATGATAAGTGGATGGAATTTGCAACTTATTTGTTGGTAGAGGATTGTTTTGATTTGGGATCTGAGCAGCGTATTTGCAAATATTGTTATAACAAATTAGATGAGAATAAAATGCCTGCTAGAGCTGTTCATAATAATCTAGAGTTGGTTGCTATTCCTCCAGAGCTGAAAGATTTAAATACGTATGAGTCTATTCTCATTCAATGTGTTCACCCGTTTCAGGCTATTGTTCGTATGGAGCCTAAAACAGGTAAATTACCTACATCAGAGTGGCAAAGAGGATTGAAAGGAAGAGTTGTGTATTTACCGTTAGATTTAGGGAAAAATATTGAAACTATTGGTGTAGACCATGCAGAAAATGAGCCACTAGTCATTCTAGTTAATGGTGTTCCTACTAAGAATAAGACAATCTGGCAACAGTTAGTGGATGTTAGAAAACTGCAAAAGGCATCATTGTATCTGTTAAAAATAATGAGTACTATAGAAATGTGTTTGTAGGAGAAAAAGAAATAGATTTAGCAGAAGATACTGAAACATTAAGTGGACAAATAGAAAAAGTGGACATGTCCAGATGTGAAGAAATCTATGAACATTACAGTGTACATCCACTTAATTCCAAGGAGGTGATGGGGAATACGATTGAGTTGTTCCAAATGAAAAAAGCAACAGGAAGTCCCATGAGTGTATGGTAAGAGAGCTTGGAAGCTCGTTGTTTCCCGCAGTTGTTTCCAACAGGAAAAGGTGGACGATATGATGAACGTCCTGTGCAGATTCCTGCATCTGAATATCGGACAACAAGATTATATGCAGAAGATCCAAGATTTCGACAAAGTATCCCTTATATGTTTCATCTTCTGTTTGAAAGTGAATTGTCTGGACTTTCATATGCAGTAAATCACATTTTAAAAACTGGAATGCATCTGCAAAATGTAACTGCAAAGGATTTTATGGATAAAGTGCGTCAGAGAGATGATCATTTAGAATCTCAGTTGATTAATCTGATGGCATGTCAGCGTGGGACTAATGAATATTGGTACCGTCGTCATGGAGAACTGAAATGTATGCTATGGAACTTGGGAACTCCTACATGGTTTGTTACACTAAGCTGTGCTGAGTATGCTTGGGATGATTTACTTGAATTTCTTCGAGAGGCAAATTCCAATATAAAAAATATTGAATACAAGACACCTGGAGAGTTGTGCTCTTTGGATCCTGTTAATGTATGCAGATATTTCAATCATAGATTTGAAGCTATGATGTCTTTCATCTGCAATAAAAAGAATCCTCCTCTTGGAGAAGTTGTGGATTTTTTTTGGAGAAAGGAGTATCAAGCAAGAGGTGCTCCTCATATACATATGTTGTTATGGATCAAGTACGCCCCCAAATTTGGAACAGATTCAGATGAAACTGTTTTGTCTTTCATTGAAGATTATGCCACATGTGCTGTACCCAATAGCAGAGAACATAAAAACTGAAAACAACAAGTTTTACGATTCCAAAGCCATCGATGTGGAAAATACTTTCGACGAAAGTACAAGTCAAAGGATAAGTTCTATACCAAATGTCGTTTTGGATTTCCACGTCCTGTATTATCCAAAGGAAGAGTGAACAGTTTTATGTCAGCTATGCGACATACCATCACAAGAAAGTCTCCGAAAAATACCTACAACTTAAGAAGAAGCGAAGAATCAAAATACATAAATGACTACAATCCAGTTATTTTATCCATGTGGAATGCTAACATGGATATTCAGTATGTTGCGGACAATTCCATTGCTGTTGCTCGATATGTAACATCCTACATTTCTAAATCAGAAAAGACGGAATTGAAAGAAATGTGTGAAAAGATTTCTCACGAGAAGACTGTAATTAAGAAATTATACAGTTTCAGTTTGAAGATGTTATCGCATCATGAAATTGGAGCATATGAATGTTCAGATCGGTTATCATCTGTAAGTCTATATTCCAAAAGTAGAAGAATCATTTGGGTGAGTCTAGGTCTTGCAGGAATGCAAAATCGGGTACAGAAATCTGTTCAAGAAATTGAATATTTAGCAGAAAAAGAACCAGAAAGTACAGATATTTTGAAAACAAATATGTTGGACATATATTACCCAAACAGAAGTCATCATCTTGAGAACACGTGTTTTTATGAAGTGCTGCAAAACTACACTTTTAAATGGAATACTATAGAGAACATCAATGATGGAAAATATGCAGGGCCCGATTCACAGAACTAACTTAAGACAAAATCCTAAACTTACTACTTTTGGTATTCACAGAAGGCATTTAGTAGTAGTAAAGTTAGGATTTTGTCTTAAGTTGGACTTAAGACAGACTTAAGACAGACTTAAGACAGACTTAAGACAGTCTTAAGACAAACTTAAGACAAACTTAGGACAGACTTAAGACAAAATCCTAACTTTACTACTACTGAATGCATTCTGTGAATTCCAAAAGTAGTAAGTTTAGGATTTTCTCTTAAGTTAGTTCTGTGAATCGGGCCCGCAGTGATTGGTTCCGAAGGATGTCTGGTGAAACAAAGGAAAGGAAATTTTATTAATCACAGGAAACTGAGTTGCGACACTGCTGATAAAAGGGAATTTTACTATTTAGCCCTTTTGCAAATGTTCAAACCATGGCGTTCAGAACTGGAATTACTTGGAGATTTTCAGAGCTATGAAGATTCATTTAATGCATGTAAAGATAGCATACAATGCAGTGTTTTTGCAAATTATGTGAAAATGTTGAATGATGAAATTGATCAAGAAGCTACAATTGCAGCTGAGATTGCTAGAGACAGTTCTCAAGACAGACAGGGCCCGATTCACAGAACTAACTTAAGACAAAATCCTAAACTTACTACCATTTTGGTATTCACAGAAGGCACTTACTGATTTTGGTATTCACAGAGGACACTTACATATTTCGGTATTCACAGAAGTTAGGAGTCCTAACTTTAGGACTCCTAAATGCCTTCTGTGAATACCGAAAGCCTTAAAATTAGGATTTTTCTCAGGTTAGTTGTAGTATATATAGGACTTCTAACTTTAGGACTCCTAAATGCCTTCTGTGAATACCGAAAGTCTTATAATTAGGATTTTTCTCAATTTAGTAGTAGTAAAGTTAGGACTCCTAACTTTAGGACTCCTAAATGCCTTCTGTGAATACTGAAAGCCTTAAAATTAGGATTTTTGTCAGTTTAGTAGTAGTATAGTTAGGACTCCTAACTTTAGGACTCCTAAATGCCTTCTGTGAATACCGAAAGTCTTAAAATTAGGATTTTTCTCAATTTAGTAGTAGTAAAGTTAGGACTCTTAACTTTAGGACTCCTAAATGCCTTCTGTGAATACCGAAAGCCTTAAAATTAGGATTTTTCTTAGTTTAGTAGTAGTAAAGTTAGGAGTCCTAACTTTAGGACTCCTAAACTGAGAAAAATCCGAATTTTAAGACATTCAGTATTTACAGAAGGCATTTAGGAGTCCTAAGGTTCGGACTCCTAACTTCTGTGAATACCTAAGTGAGTAAGTGTCTTCTGTGAATACCAAAATGAGTAAGTGTCTTCTGTGAATACGAAAATGGTAGTAAGTTTAGGATTTTGTCTTAAGTTAGTTCTGTGAATCGGGCCCTCAAAGTTCTGCTGCACTGAGTCAAGATCCACTTGGACAACCAATTGTTGAAAATGAAGTAGCAACTGCCATGAATGAGGTGGAAACAGCAATGTATCAACCTCAAGAAGATGTAATACAGTTAGGAAACTTGGAAGAACAAATTAGGTGGCGATTCCGATCCGTTAAAAAAATTTACCGTCCGACTTGTATTCGTATATTTTTACGTACGAATCGTACAAGTACCGTACAAACTGTGAAGTACGATTCGTACGTGAAAAATACATACGAATTGCGTCGGGAAAATGGTCCGAGAGGGAGCCGTAAATTTATACGTCCGAATAGCATCGGGAAAAGTGTCCGATAGGGAGCCGGACATTTTTACGTGCAAATTGTAAAACAGAAGTCCGAGCGTGCAAGTACGATCCGTACCGCCCGTCCGAATACACAACCGCATGTAAAAGGCCCCGTACGGAGCGAACGCTGTAGCCTACATGTACACGGGTAAACTTGTGCCCGAATACGAGTCGTACAGCCCCCCTCACCCCGCACATGTCAGCACCGTACCCCCATATGTCAGCACCGTAACCCTCCCTTTGCACCGTACCCCAACACCATAGCACAGCCCCGCACCTGTACGCACCGTACCCCAACACCGTAGCCCAGCCCGTACCTACACGCACAGTACCCCAACACCGTAGCCCAGCCCGTACCTGTACGCACCGTACCCCAAAATCGTAGCCCAGCCCCGTACCTGTACGCACCGTACCCCAACACCGTAGCACAGCCCCGTACCTGTACACACCGTACCACAACACCACAGCCCAGCCCCGTACCTGTGCGTACCGTACCCCAACACCGTAGCACAGCCTGCACCTGTATGCGCCACACCCCAACACCGTAGCACAGCCCGCACCTGTACGCGCTGCACCCCAACACCGTAGCACAGCCCCGCACCTGTACGCACCGTACCCCAACACCGTAGCCCAGCCCCGTACCTGTACACGCCGTACCCCAACACCGTAGCACAGCCCGCACCTGTACGTGCCGCACCCCAACACCGTAGCACAGCCCCGCACCTGTACGCACCGTACCCCAACACCGTAGCACAGCCCGCACCTGTACGCACCGCACCGCACCACAACACCATAGCACAGCCCCGCACCTCTACGTGGTGGAGAAGTGTGGCTCAATGGTTAGAGCGGCAGACCCTGATGCAGAGTTCTGGTCCGGGACCAGAGTTCAATCCCCCACCTCGGCGGGTCTTGGATTCAATTTCCTCGTACCTGATAATTCTCGCCTCGGTGCCTATTCTAATCATGGGTCCCACGCTGCAACTCTGGGCAACAGCTTGCTTAATCTCCACAATGGCCCCAGCAGCGCTGGGACGCCTGGCTTCACCCTGGGGATGCCCAGGAGTGGACATTTCACAGGGAAAGGCCAGGAAGGGTTCCACAGCGGTATGAGTAAAAGCGCCAGGATACCCCCATTGGGGGTGGCAGTGCGCTATACAACTACATACACATTTACATTTACGCACCGTACCCCAACACCGTAGCACATCCCGCACCTGTGCGCACCGCACCCCAACACCGTAGCACAGCCCGCACCTGTACGCGCCGCACCCCAACACCATACCCCAGCACCCTCACCCAGCATCGCGTATGTACAGACCGTACCTACGCGAAAAAGACTCGTACAGAACCAGGACACAGTAAAACAGCACAAGGAGGGTCAATTCGACTCGCACAACACCACAAAACACATCAACATGACAAAATACATCTCTATGACTGACCTGCCACATCCAAACAGCCAAACAGAGGACCAAATCACAACCACCTCTTATAACACACCCACCACAAATTCAAACACAGCCACACCCAAAAATTGGACCAATAAAAAGGGCCCACACACACAACCCATGAGCCATTGCAACAGACCCACTGCTCACAGACACCACAGACAAACAACTGCACCTTACTCACACCTAAACTACACCTTCACTTACACACCTTCACACAACCTCCTTCACAAACACCCCCTCTTCACCTTCACACACACATCCTCACATTCACACCCACACACCCACAACCATCCACACCCACACCCCACACCATGCCCACTGACAAGAATCCAAAGTTCACTACGGCGGAGCTGGAGCTCCTTGTCAACGAAGTCATCAGAGTCGAGCCACAGCTGTTTGGAACATTGGTCAGACAGACCAGCATAGCCCAAAAAACCAGCCTGTGGCAGAGGGTCGTCGATAAGGTGAATGCTGTTGCACCCATCCGAAGGACCAGGCATGAATGCCAAGCCAGGTGGTACGATCTGCGCAGGGCAGTCAAGAGGAAAATGAACGAGGAATACGCCCAGAGTAACATCACTGGAGGCGGGCTGCCCCGCAGACCCGTACATTACCATCCCTGGGAGTCGAAGGTGATGGCCACGCTTCCGCCGGTGGGAGTACAAGGAGTCGAAGGAGTCGCAGAGCCTGGTGAGTACCCAAACAACTCACGTAACATGGGGGGAATGGCATCCACACCCCAACTACAACAAATGCACTCACCTACCCCCAAGCCCTCACTGCACACAACCACACCCTAAAAACCACGCTCATGCCACTAACGTCTCCATGCCCCATTCACAAATAAAGGCAATGCCATGTCCCAGGCCACACCAACCACAAACCCAAGACTGGATGTCTGGGATGCTGGGAGGGTGGGGCTCACACAACACATTGTGCAACTCAGAACCAGACACCAATGCCCACAGCTCATATGGCCTAGGTACATACCCATGCACCATGCCCAATGCACAGGGACTGGCAAAGTAATGACAAGGTAGCTGACACTTGGCCCTGCTGTAGGCAGCACAAGGCCCTCCTGTGACCACTGTACACTCAAACAACAACTCCACTAGCTCACATACCCAGCACAGGAACTCACACACACTGTCATGCCAGCATGCACCATGAGGGGACAGACACATCACCAGGGAGACCCAATGACAAATCACACTACACACAACAACAGGCCTGGTCACACACACCCCCTCACACAAGCACACACCCCCGGGGCAGGCAACGGATTTACCCACTCTCACAATGGACATATGACACAACAAGACCAATCCATAGCCAAATAGGCATCCCAGCAAAAAATCTACTGGCAAACACTCAGGAGCACATACCAAACTGTCCCCCGCAACATACCCATCCCCAAGTGTACATTGAGAGGAATGCTAGGCACATCCAACCACCTGGAGGAACCGTGACTACTTGAATATGTATGAAACATGGATGTGGCATGAAACAGCATTAACATTGTCTCTCTCTCACACACAGGGCAACGCCATCGACCTCCCCCAACAATGTGGGGGAACAATCACAGTCCCAGGATCAGCGTGAAGATGACCCCACCGGCAGCGACGACTCTCACCACTCCGTGGATGACCCCGACCAACCTGGCCCCTCTGGTGCCCAAGCCACTGCAGCACCTGCGTCAGGTACATCTGTGCCAACCACCACCCCCATTCCTGCCACATCCCAGGAGACACCAGGAGCCCTGCTCACACCGAACAACACAGCCAATCTGACCAGGAGGGACAAGGTTCTCCGGGCACCCAGGAGGAGGCAGACGACCACGCTAATGCCATCCCTCAGGGGTCCCGTAGATCCGATGTGCCCACAACAGCAGGCCCGGCTTGTGTGGGCAGGGGTGTGGGAGTGGAGGCAGGCGGAGGCGAGAACCTGACCAGCCAGCTGAGGGAACCGGTATAGCACACATGCGCCACATCCTGGACACATACCGGCGTGACACCAAGGGCATCAGCCAGGTAGTGGCGACCCTCAACGAGATGAAGAACCTGCAGGCCGAGCAACATGCCAGTCAACAACAACACAAAGGACGGATGGAGGCAAGACTGGCTGAGCTCCTGGCGGTGCAAACGGACATGAGCCGTTCACTCCATCGGATTGCCAACAACATGGGCAACCCTCCCTGTGACACCAGGTGAAGACCAGCTCCAGCCACAGGGAGGGAGGAGGACATCGTCAAGGCCTGCATCTGAGGGTCCCTGGAGGAAGGTGGGTCGTCCACGGAAAAGACCGTGAGAGTCAGCGGACCATCCACATCTCCCAGGTCACCTGGCCTGGCACCTGGCCCTCTGGCGCAACAGCACCACCTCACCCAATGACATTCTCTGCCATATGGACTTGCTGGTCACAGTCTGACCAATGATGACCAACACTGTGGTCTGGACTCTGATGACTCCAACTGACAAGGATGCCATCTCCCACTGTGAACTTTGGATTCTATGCACCCGGTAGAGCACCTTACTTCATCCACCAAAAGACTTACCCCACCAAAAATAAATACTTAAGTTTGTCATGAGATGTTGCTGTCATTTGGCATTATTCACCAACATATGTGTGTGTAAATGTCAAACTATGCCTGAGTGTTGAACTAACTCCACACATCCATACCCTGGGAACGGAGTCTGGTACAGGACACACATGGGTCACAATGTATCATTCAATGCAGACATGGAGCACAATACTCACCTGTGATGGCCTCAAGCTGCTGAGGGGGTGCTAGGGAAACTGTGTGGACACACCTATTTGGAAGAGTAACATTAAGGCGTAGAGGTCATGCCTCATTTGGAGGTTCCCGGGGAGGGAGTCCCAGGTATGTGTTCCCAGGTGGGAGAACTATGTCCTGCATGCAGGAGTACGGTGGATCAGAAGAATGGTGGCCAGGTCAAGGTTGGATGCACGGAGATGGCACTACGGGGTCTCGGATGACAGTGGTACAAGGTTGGTTTTGGGTCAGGGTTGTGGCCTGCCTCCTGAGTGTGGGTGAGGAGTCTGAAGGTCATCCTGCAGCACACAGTGATCCATTGCAGCTATCTCTGCTGGACGGTGATGTGGCTGGGGCGCGGGATGTTGACATTGAGGTGTGCAGATGCAGCCTGGATGTGGACAAGTGTCCCTGGATTTCGGATGTTGCTGCTCCGTAGAGGGCAGGGCAGTATTTGACACGGATGTTGTCGTGGACCTGGGGATGGTCCGTCTTACCTTGGAGTGGATCTATCTGGGGATCATGTTCATAATGCTGAGGGTGTTGCAGTGTGAGGTACAGATGCTGGTGATTACCATGACAAATTAGAGCAAGCAATTCATGATGCACAACATCTTGTGTGTGTGGACACTGGGTGCCTGTGCGGGGCTTCTGTGGGTGGGACACAAGCAGTTGAGCCAGCTGTAAGGGGACAATCCTCAGATGTTGACCTCAGTCCTGTACAAGTCCAGCCTCAGGTGACTGCTGTTCTGCCATTCATCTATGGATCCCATGCAATCTTGAATATTGGAACTGGAAATGTCTGCATCCTTGGTGAGGGTGAGGAGCGCCTGGCTGTCAATGGCATACGAGTTGATGATGAGGGCGTGTGCGCATGTGATGGTGGATAGGGGGGTCCTGGACACATTGTAGATTGACACGCTGAAAGATGATACCTGTGCCATGTGCCTCACGACAAAAGCATACTACATGCAGAAGCCTTGAGTCCCACTCCCATGGCCTTGCAGGGGTACCGATCCGGTGGGGAGTAGGAGGGACATGACCTGGTGGGTGTGACAGGTCCTGGAAGGCATGGCAGCGCTGTGTAGGCAGTCGGAGTTGCACACTCATCATGCCAAGGTGTTGTCGGTGCGCTCAGTGCATGCCTGAGAGCAGGCATGCCTAAGAGCAGGCAGGAGATGTGTGGATGGACCTTGCTTGGAGGGTGGCTGCAACATCACACTGTAGTGTGATGTGGGTCATGCAAGGACCTGAGGGTCGTGCAATGTGCACGTTGCATGTGCAGACGGTCCAGCCTTTGGTACCGCGTGGCCGCAACTGTGGCACAGACAAGCCGAAGACAGCCAAATTAATGTGTTGAGGGAGGAAGGGAGGAGCACCTTTGATGTGTGTGTTGCCAAATCTGGAAACTACGTGTGCCCTTGCTGCAGTGGCTGCAACAGCAGGCGGCATGTCCTGGGAATTATGCCACAATATCCACACAAAGACTAGGATGTCAGAAAGGACTACTGCAACAGTTGCATGTCAAGGAAGGAGTTACCGGTTTGCAATGGCACACACAGAGACAAAGGATGCACAATCACCAAAGATGACTGACACCGGATCATGAAACTGAAGGCCGAGCTGCGCACAGGAAACACACCCCAGAAGGTGTTGACGGCCTGTGGGGGGGACTAACATGCCAAAACACATACACAGCCATGGACATCATGCACAATAGAGAATCAAATACATGAAGAACAGCATGCAGGTTGCTAATCTACACATAGACTCATATGCACAATCCTTGACAACCATGCCAGAGATGCCGCATGCACAGTGGCAAGAGACCTGCATTGACAGAGATGAGGCACCTTGGAGGCTGAGGAACACCTTTATTACTCATGCTCACACCTATGCAAAAGCATCAACATTAACAGACTCACAGGTCTATTGGATTAACATGTGGGACCTACACCGGACACCCCCTTTGCACCACAGATGCTGTAAATCCATTGTACTGGCACACAAGTGAAGGGGTTGAGCCAAACAGCCCCTGATGCACATGGAGAGGCTGCAATTCCCCATTGAGCATCATATGGGGATGTCCCGCAATATGTCCACCCGTAGCCTCCCGTATGTTTCAGAGGCAAGTTGTACACACATTGATGCCTTCATCACAAACCACAATCCCATAACAGATGACTGTCACGAAGTGTGACTATCAATTCATGTGAGTCATGCCACATGTCATGTGCCCCATGGTGAGTCGACATGTATGCATAGTAACATAACCTGCACAGGAGCAGTGCCCACACAACTACCACACCCAAAAAGCTTTGCTGCAATCCTTACCCAAAGGAGAATTTTCACCAAGTCCGTGCATGTAACGCTGATTCAGCACACGTTGCATTACTCATGAGGAATAGCAGGAGCACAACGATGCCACGAGCAGACAGCATGCGCAAATACCTAGGGATGAGAGACACACAAGAAGTCAGGAAAAACATAGTCATCCGCATGCATGGTCATGTACTCTACATGAATAAGGTTGACACCATGCCAGTTGTCAATTGAGTGTGTTAGCTAAAATGTGTGGAATGATATCAGCACTCGAGTGACACATCAGCACACACGTCAAAGTCACTTAGCATACAGTCAGCTGGACACACACATTGCAACACATGCCACACAAGGCTCAAAGCGTGCACACTCAGACCCAGTGACTCACCATTATGAGAAGAAGTTGCGTATGAGCTGACTCCGATGTCCTCCTCCTCCTCCTCACTTGCCTCGTTGGCCAAGGCCGTCATCCTCCACGGGTGGATGTTCCTGCTCATCGGGATCCAGGATGAGTGGCACAGCTTTCTCCACTGCCATGTTGTGCAGCATGCAGCACACGAGGAAGATTTTTCAGACCTTCACCGGTGCATATGGGAGGGACCCGCCGGTCTTGTGGAGGCACCGGAATCGGCTCTTCAGGAGGCCAAACGTCCTCTCAATCACTCGCCTGGTCTGCCCATGGGCGTTGTTGTGACGGTGATCTGCAGCTGTTCTCGGGTTGCGGAGAGGTGTCTCCAGCCATGGCATGTTGGGATAGCCAGAGTCCCCTACATGGAATCATCATGTAAAGAAGTGGACAAACAGAGTCTACTAACCAACAAGACATGCTCGTTCGTTGTGCAGCTGCAGCATCATTTCTGGCACCCTGCTATGCCTCATGATGTAGGCATCGTGTGCTGACCATGGAAAACATGCACAGACATGGGAAATCACCATGTTAGCAAGAAACACCACAAGGGCATTATTGGAGTGGTAATGTTTACGGTTACGAAAGACTACCTCCTGTGCCTGTGGTGCTACCAAAGCCACATGTGTCCCATCAATGGACCCAATTACATGGGGCATCCCTCCCAGGGCATAGAACTCACCCTTGATACCTGTCAACTGCTCACGAGTTGGAAAATGGATGAATTCATCCAGGTGCTCCAACATGGCTTCTAAAACATCATGCAGGACACGGCTGAACATGGTCTGAGACATGCCACCCATATCAGCTATGGTCAATTGAAACGTACCGGTGGCAAAGAAATGTAGGACTGACATCACCTTCATCTTGGGGGTCAGCGCAGTCGGATAACTGTGTCGCGGTTGGAGGTGTGGTGCCAGCCTGTTTGTCAGGTCCACAATTAACCGTTGGGGGAATCGGTAGCGGCGTATGCAGTCACGTTCCCTCATGGCAGCCAAGTCTGGCATTGGTCGGGGGAGAGGCGGTGCCCTGCAGAAAATTGGAAGGAATAACAAAGATTGAGTACATTACTACACAAATGTCAATGAACTGAGCACATGTTCAACAGCTAATACACATATGCCACATATAGAGTCTGGTCTGTGCAATACATCCTACATGTAACTTTTTGTGAGATGCCCACACTCACGACGTTCTCGTAACCTATTTGGGTTATCACACTAGGAGCAGCTTTTTGTGGTAAACATTTAATATTGGAGGCTGCTAGCTCCTAGAACCCCATGCCTCTTGTTCCCTCCTCCACACATGTAGTGGAGCCCTTTTGTGATTAGATTTAAAACACTTGCACATGAAGATACCAGAAAGTCTCTTGGTAGTGTTGGTAATGTGAACATTTGGACTAATTTTGAATACAAAGAACTGACAACAAATATGTGACAGGCAAATGATGCTGAATATGGAAGTATTCTTCAAGATATAAGAATTGGAATTCTTACAGAACATGGCAAACAAGCTTTGGAGAGTCGATTACTTTGCAATGTCTTTCCAAATGAAAATGTAGTTCCTGCAAAAGTGTACATGAAAATTGCTGAAAATAAATCAGTGATCTGTTTAATGCCAACACTGCGCGAGTGTTCCATATTCAACGAAGAACTATTGAAAATGGAAAATGAAGAAATTATAAAAATGAAAGCCATCGATAAAATAGAGCATGTAGGAATCACTATTATTTTGACGGGAAAGTTGAAAACAAAACTGGATTCTTTAGAATTTTTTTTTCTAAAACAGCTGGTTTATAAAAGACACTATGTGCGTGTGTAAACTGTTGGGTAATTTTAAGGTGTAATTTGGATGTAGAAAAAGGGTTAGTTAATGGCACAATGGGTAAAGTGGTGGATTTTGGTAATTATCAGAAAAAAGAAGGAATTGAATTTTTAAAAATTACATTTGATCAGATTGAAGAAGTTAAAGAAATTGGTCGTTGTCCAGTTCGTTTTTTGCTTGTTAAAGATTTATATGTCCGTAGGAAACAATTTCCATTTTCTCTGGCATATGCAGCGACTATTAATAAATATCAAGGATTAACTGTAGACAGTGCATTGGTGAACATTGGATCTACTGTATTTAAAGAGGGTATGGCATATGTTGCTTTGTCGTGAGTCAGAACTTTATCTGGTTTGTTTTTGATTGATTTTGATGAGACAAAGGTTACTGCAGATGGAAACTGTGTAAAAGAGTATAATGGAAACTGTGTAAAAGAGTATAATAGGTTAAGAAGGATGTATGCTCCAAATTTAGGTCAATATCCTGTATTTGAAAAGCGTGTGATTGGTTGAAAAAGAAGGTTTGAGAATATCTGTTCTGAAGGTGTCGAGAAGGGAAAAGCAAAGATAATGTTGTGATTGCAAGTAAAAAGAAATTGGACACTGTTGAAGAGGTTGTTGGTTATCAGTTTGAAAATAGTTCAGGTGTCAACTGCTATGCTAATGTAGTGGTCAATGTTGTTTTTTATCTTGAAGGTTTGCAAAGAGCAAATTATGCAGAATCGGCAAAAGAGAATTTGTTCTCTGTTGCATTCTGTCTATGAAAAATTGACAACAGATACAAGTAAAATACAATCTGTTTCAGAGGTTCGTAATCTTTTGGATGTGTGTTCTGGTTCTACACAATTTACACAAAATATCCAACAAGATGCTCAGGAATTTGTAATGTATATGCTTACCATTTTTGAAAATGAAGGTGTAGAAATAGAAAATATTTTTGGCCTTTCTTACAAATGGGAACATCATTGTGAAAATTGCATGTTTTCATGTACCACTAATGTAGACACTGAAAGATTTCTGTATTTAACATTACCAGACTGTAAATCAGTGTCTTTCAATATATTAGTTAAAGGTGCAAATCAAAACATGGAGTGTAACCAATGTAAATCAGAAATGTTATCCACATTATTTTTAACAAAATATGGACAATACATAATTTTAATGATGCAACGTTGTACAGCTGATGGAAGAAAATTGGATACTTTAATAAAGCAGTTTGTAGCAACACAAGTATCAATTTCAGGAAGGACTTTTGTAGCAATTGCAATAATTTTCCATGATGGTCCTTCCACCACATCTGGACATTACACTGCCTATCTAAAATGTGACAAAGGGTGGACACTGTGTAATGATTTCCAGTTGGTTTTCAAACAACGTTTGCCTAGGGAATTACCTAATTCCTACCTAATATTTTTAAAGTCAAAGTTTTAGGAAGATAATTCATTCTCTGAGGAATTTATTATTATAATTTAATAGGATTACCATTGGACAATTTACATAAAAAGGAGTGCAAAAATACCATTTGGCCTCAAGGAAAGGTATATGTTTGAATTACGGACTTTTTTGTGCTCATTGACTCAGTGAATATTTTTAAGCGACAACATTTATAGTTTTTATAAGTTAAAATTATAAAATTTTGTTAGCCATAAGCATTTCATATATGTGTGATTTGTATCTTGTGGTATTTTACTGAGAATAGCATGTTGGTTCTTTTTAAACAATCTTTTTGATTGTTTTTTTTTTCCCGCTGTTAAGTGATGAGTACGATTGAAATCACTATTTTCTAGTGAAATTCAATATATTCTGAGAACAGCAAACAAGGCAAACAAATTACTTTGTTGAAATTATGCTGTGTTGTAAAAAATGTATTATTACATGTTATAACTATTTTTTCTTTTCTTTACAGATCCTAATTCTAAAATAAGCAGTTTACATCAATTTACATTGCAAAAAAAATCTGAAAAAATGTATACCATTTTTAATTTCTATTACTGTGAAGGTAAGTTTAACTAAGTATTAATATGCAGAATGGGCAGATCTGCAAGAACCTACAAAGATTGAACAAGTTTTTAAAGACACTCTGTTTATACCGATGTAGTTTTGAAATCTCTCTGTTACCGGATATTATGTGACCTCCAAAAAAACAGATTTGAGTGGTTCATAATATTTCCCATTGTACCTATTGAAGGACCGCAATCATTTCAATCATTCAAAGTCAAAGATTGCTTTATTCGGTTAAAAAGTTTTAAAACCACAAAAGCACAGAACAAAGTTTCATAGTGCAAATAGTTACAGTTACAAAAGTCAAATAAGACCACTGACGCAAAACAGATTAAAACTCCATTTACGACATTTCATGAATAATAAATAATACAGTACAATTGGCACCTGGTCACAATAAAAAGTATATCATCCAAATAATTCTACAATTTTTACAAATCCATAAAACCATTACTGCTTCATCAATCCACATTCTCCAACTATTAAAAACGATACTAATAAGATGTGGGGAGGTTACTAAAAGGACTGCGCCCTATATCTACGCCTAATGGCCCCTGTAATGTAGCTGGCTACCCCGAAACATACCAGTGGTGACCCAAGCATTTGCAGATAAACCAGTGTGGGCCTCACTTGCTCAAAATTGCAGTTCTTAAAAATAGGAAAAATAAATTTCTTTCGCTGCATCATTCTTGTTTGAGCATCTTTGCAGACAAAACTCTGTGCTTACCTTCTATCATTAGGAAGCAATTTTAAAACAGAAATATGTCACTTTTTGTAACATAGTTATTGCACAAGACACTCTTTCATATCTACAAAGAGAGGAAAAGGCGCTCTGTGTACTTTTTCTACTCCATGTAAATACAACCTCATCATGCACACCACTTTGCGTTGAAAGGGCATTCTATAAGTGTTGCTGTGTGTAATTGCACTTAATACTCATAGAACAAGACACATTTCCAGATTTTTCAGAAATCATGAATCTCGATATGTGTGTGAATGCTGCACCATTCTCTAATTGATGTACGAAAGCACAAAAAGGAGAATTGTTTTCATTTCTCCTCATTTTTTAATCTTCAATGCATGCTAAAATGTTCAGCATACATTGAAGGAGAAAAATGCGTTTACTGATTGTTTTTGTGCAGGAAGGTGTGTCTTTCTGCACAAAAACAAACAGCACATGACACAGATATCCTTCCACCATGGTGCAAGAGTGCCTGTGTCACCACATGGCTGCAATTTAAGCAGCCGTGCAGAAAGAAGCATAGATGTGCAACATATTTATGTACATATGTTGTATCCCTGTGCTTCGGAAGTACTACAGCACACTGCAGTTAAAGAGGTTACTGTGTGATGCTACAGCACTTCCTCATAGTTCTGCACTTATACATTCACCATACGCTATTTATGCATTCATTCAGTCAATTACGTACTACACATATATTCATCTAAACTTTCACACACCAACAAACAAATATATAGCTCTTTTTTTAAACCAGGAAAGTTAGTTCTTAGAAGAACTTTTTTTTTTCTTCTCTTTTCTTTTATATTTTGTTTTTTGTTTTTTTGAACAATTTGTAATTTTTGGGGGATTTTCTTGAAAAAAAAGGAAAAAACAGAACTGGAGGAACAAAACAATGAACTTCAGGGGAAAAGAAAACACAGAAAAAAACTAACAATTATGGCTTTCTTGCATCCTGCAAATTAAGTCAATAGATCGCTCTCCGTAGCATAGCACTGCATTACACTTCAAGCAGAGGACTTTCAGTGTGGCAAACTGAGGACGGATGTCCAGGTGTTGGTCCGATGGATGCACGCGAGAAGTACTTGGCTCTGATGTCTGTGAAGGTCCAGGAAGAACTCTCATTCTTTGGCACTCTTCACGTGCCAGGTTTATTGGATGCATGGTTTTGAGATGTTTTTTCATGCTGGCTGTACCACATGAGTACTTCTTTTCTGGATCGCCATGGGAGAGCACTCTTTGACATATCTTGCATGTCACTTCGGTGGCATTGGTCTTGGATTGCCCCACTGGAAAAGTAAAAAATTTCCAGACGATAGATGTATATCTTTCCGGGTGTGGTGCTTCAACCAGAAATTCATCTCCAGAAGAATGTTGAGATGCTGGAGATCCCTCCTGCCTTGAAGCCATTGTATTGCAAAAAAGATTGAACTAAGTTTAAACTTAGCCAAAAAAAGTTCTTCTCAGCAGAGAGATGCTCCTCCAAAGAAGGTCTAGGAAGAATGATTGACATGGGTAGGGTCTTTCAATAGTTAGAACAGGAAGTGTAATGAACCAATCAAATCTCTTTTTTTCAGGTCACATGGGATCCGCACACCGTGCGCTTACGCAGCACGCACCCAGCGCGCATCCGCGAAACTGAATTTAAAAGGAATATAGGATTAGATGTAAAAATATATTACTTTTATGAGTAGTTTAGAGTTTGTCTTCAAATAATATTCACATGAAATACATATATATATGTTTTTTTAAATGTTAAATAGTTCGCGGGATTCGCTCATCATACACGCATATGACGTAGGCTTGGAGTCGCGTACCGGCCGCATTGCAATCGCGCACCAAACACGTACCCAACGCATACCGTACGCGGATGCTTTCGCACAGGGATCGAGAACGGTGCGCATAGGGTGCGTGGATCCCAAAAAAATGGAAAAAAATAAATAAAAAATAAAGTTTTGAAAATATAGTTTAAAAAATATAAAAATATATTTTAAAACATTAACAATTTTTTTTACAAAACCCCAATAAAAACAAATAATATTTTTAAATTTTTAAAAGAATTAATTGAAAAAATAAGTTAAAATAAAGGTGATAAAAAAGTATTTTAAAAAAACATAATTAAAAGAATTGACATACTGAAATTGAAAAATTTAGAAAATCAATGAAAATCATTAAACATCATAGCTTTAGAGATACATTATAGATAGGAATTAGCATTTAAAAAACCTTTGAAATTCACTGAAAAAACCATAGGTTTCATGCACGTTATAGTTAGGAATTGGCATTTAAAAAACCTTAGAAATTCACTGAAAAAACCATAGGTTTCAGGGGTGTTATAGTTAGCTGGACATTTCCCTCGTACAAAACCCTAGAAATTCCCCCGTTATAGTTAGTTCAGCTAACTATAACTCACGCACCCCCGCAATGCACTGCTGATGACGTCACATATTACATCACTCATGACATGGTCAGTGACATCACTGATGACATCTCAAATGACATCACCGATGACATCACTGATGCCATCATCCATGTAATAAATTAGTGCATCTTCTCACACCCTAATATAACCTTTGATACACCGAATCAAAATTTCAGACGGCCATTCTCAAAACCATAGATACTCCAATACCAATAATTACATACCCACTCTTTGACTCTTAGGTCTACACACACCTCCACTCACTCACCTGTAGAGTCACTCATACTTACAGTCACTCAGTACAGGACTATCATGTGCATTTATATACCTATATAGACACTCAGACACCGCCAATCATCCATAGACATACTCACACACCTAGTCAATCATTCAAATAATTAATCACACTCCAATTTACTCACCTATACAGTTTATACACACACAAGTTCACTTACTCATAAAAATACTACCACATTCTTACGCTCTTATACAATTACTGATACAAGCACACACTCATCCATACAGCCACTCTCACAATCACACACTCTGACATATACCCAGTTATATACTCTTACACACATATACCCTGCCTTTCACATATGTAGTTACTCACACATGTACCACTGAGAAATACATTCAATCACTAACACACCTATACATACACTCACCCAACCATACAGTCCATCACAGATGCACTCTTAAAACCATTCACCCATAGAATCACCCACTCACACATCTATACACAGAGTCACACACACCCCACCCACACAAACACTCAGGCACCCATACAGATACTCAGACAACCAATCAATAACCCATATAGACACTCATATAACTATTCACAAAACCATGCAGCCACTTATACACCAACAGACAGACAGATACAGACATTCACACAGTTTAGTCACTAGTCTGCAGTAAGATACATTTAATGACTCACTTATAGAGTCAGTCACGCACCTAGAAAATCATTCATTCACACACTTATCCACCCACTCATTCTTCCATAGCCCTTTCCCTATATATATCAAACATATTAAAACTTTACAGAAACACAGACTCACTGGATGACGTCATCAGTGATGTCATCCAGTGATGTCATTTGAGATGTCATCAGTGATGTCACTGACCATGTCATGAGTGATGTAATATGTGACGTCATCAGCAGTGCATTGCAGGGGCGCGAGTTATAGTTAGCTGAACTAACTATAACGGGGGAATTTCTAGGGTTTTGTACGAGGGAAATGTCCAGCTAACTATAACGCCCCTGAAACCTATGTTTTTTTCAGTGAATCTATATATATTCACTGAAAAAACCATAGGTTTCAGGGGTGCTATATGGATTATTGAATGGTTGTCAGAGTATCTGTATGGGTGCCTGAGTGTTTGTGTGGGTAGGGTGTGTATGACTCTGTGCATAGATGTGTGAGTGAGTGATTCTATTGTGCATGGTTTTTAGAGTTTATATGTGATGGACTGTATGGGTGGGTGACTGTGTGTATGGTTGTGTTAGTGATTGAATGTATATCTCAGTGGTACATGTGCCAGTAACTACATATGTGAAAGGCAGTGTATATGTATGTAAGAGTATATAACTGGCTATATGTGAGAGTGTGTGATTGTGACCGTGGCTGTATGGATGAGTGTGTGTTTGTATCAGTAATTGTATAACAGCATCAGAATATGGTAGTATTTTTATGAGTAAGTGAACTTGTGTGTGTATAACTGTATAGGTGAGTAAATTGGAGTGTGATTAATTATTTGCATGACTGACTAGGTGTGTGAGTACATCTATGGATGATTGGCGGTGTCTGAGTGTCTATATAGGTGTATAATTGCATATGATAGTCCTGTACTGAGTGAGTGTAATTATGTGTGATGAGTGGAGGTGTGTGTAGACTTAAGAGTCAATGAGTGGGTATCTAGTTATTGGTATTGGAGTATCTATGGTTTTGAAAACGGCCATCTGAGATTTTGAGTCGGTATATCAAACATTATATTAGGGTGTGAGAAGATGCACTAATTTATCACATCGATGACATCATCAGTGATGTCATCAGTGATGTCATTTGAGATATCATCAGTGATGTCATCAGTGATGTCACTGACCATGTCATGAGTGATGTAATATGTGACGTCATCAGCAGTGCATTGCGGGGGCGCGAGCTATAGTTAGCTGAACTAACTATAACGGGGGAAATTCTAGGGTTTTGTACGAGGGAAATGTCCAGCTAACTATAACGCCCCTGAAACCTATGGTTTTTTTCAGTGAATTTCTAAGGTTTTTTTAAATGCCAATTCCTTACTATAACGTGCATGAAACCTATGGTTTTTTCAGTGAATTTCAAAGGTTTTTTAAATGCTAATTTCTATCTATAATTTATCACTAAAGCAATGATGTTTAATGATTTTCATTGGATTTCTAAATTTTTCTATTTCAGTCTGTCAACTCCTTTAATTATGTTTTTTTAAAATTCATTTTATCACTTTTTTTACGTATTTTTTCAATTAATTCTTCTAAAAATTAAAAAAGATGTATTTTTATTGGGTTTTAAAAAAAAATGGTTAATGTTTTAAAATATATGTTTATATATCTTTAAAATATTTTGAAAACTATATTTAAAAAAAAAAAATCTTTTTCTTTCCATTTTTTGAGGATCCGTGCACCCTATGCGCACCCTTCACGACCCGTACGCGTAAGCATCCGCGTACGGTATGCGTTGGGTACGTGTTTGGTGCGTGAATACAATGCGACCAGTACGCGAATCCAAGCCTATATGCGACACGTACAATGCACGTTACGTGATGCTTGCACGCTTCCGCGATGCGTCATGTGCGTGCAAGACACGGTAGGTGCGCAAATCCCTCAAAATATTTAACATTAAAAAAAACATATATATATGTATTTTATGTGAATATTAATTGAACACAAACTCTAAACTACTCCTAAAAGTAATATATTTTTACATTTAATCCTATATTCTTTTTAAATTCAATTTCGCGGATGCGCGCTGGGCGCGTGCTGCGTAAGCGCACGGTGCGCGGATCCCATGTGACCTGAAAAAAAGAGATTTGATTGGTTCATTACACTTCCTATTCTAACTATTGAAAGATCCCACCCATTTCAATCATTCTTCTTTGACCTTCTTTGGAGGAGCATCTCTTTGCAGAGAAGAAGCTTTTTTGGACTAAGTTTACACTTAGCTGTAACTTTTTTTCTAACAAAACAATGGCTTAAGGGCAGCAGGCATCTCCTGTATCTCCTCATTCATCTGAGGATGAATTTTTGGAAGAGCCACCACGCCCACCACGTTTTTCATCTGTGGTGTGGAAATATTTCACATATCCAGAGGGGCAAACAAAGACCAATGGTCACTTGCAAGATCTGCCAGAGAGTGCTGTCTCGTGGAGATCCAAACAAGAAATATTCATGCGGAACGGCGAGCATGATGAAGCATCTAAGGACACTTCATCCAGTAAATCTTGCTGGGGAGGAATGCCAAAGGATGAGAGTCGCTCCTGCTCCTGCTCCTACGGATTCATCAGAGCCAAGCACTTCAAGAGTGCATCCTTCTGCACAAAATTTGGACATCCGTCCGCAATTCCAATTTTTGAAAGTGCTCTGCACAAAATGCAATGCAACTTTATGCTACGGGGAGCAGTCTATCGATCTGATCTGCCGCAAGCAAGAAAGTCACCATTGTTTTTTTGGTTTTTTTTCCCCTGAAGTTCATTGTTTTGTTCCTCCAGTTCAATTTTTTCCTTTTTTTTAAAAAAGAAAATCCCCCAAAATTTAAAAATTGTTCCAAAAAACAAAAAAAAATATAAAAGAAAAAAGAAGAAAAAAAAAAGTTCTTCTAAGAACTAACTTTACTGGTTTAAAAAAAGAGCTATATACTTGTTTGTTGGTGTGTGAAAGTTTAGATGAATGTATGTGTAGAACGTAATTGACTGAATAAATACATTAATAGTGTATGGTGAATGTAATACTGCAGAACTATGAGGAAGTGCTGCAGCATCACACAGTAACCTCTTTAACTGCAGTGTGCTGTAGTACTTCCGAAACACAGGGATGCAACATATGTACATAAATATGTTGCACATCTATGCTTCTCTCTGCACGGCTGCATAACCCCTTCCACGTGCGGCAAATTCTGCAGCGGTGCGAGGGGGGCGGGGCTGGGCGTGGCACCCAGGTACTCAGGACGGCTCACGGCCGTCATCAATCACGGTGGGCATGTGCTCATGACGGCTGGGAGCTGTCCGAACTCCGCCCACTGATTAATTCACCCGCACAGGCGGGGAATTACCTGCGCGTGGGCGGAGCGGCAACAGTCGGACAGTTCCCGGCCATCATGAGCACACGACTACCGTGACTCATGATGGCCAGGAGCCATCCTGAGCACGGAAGTGGTTAAATTGAAGCCATGTGGTGACACAGGCACCCTTGCACCATAGTGAAAGGATATCTGTCTCATGTGCTGTTTGTTTTTGTGCAGAAAGACACACCTTCATACACAAAAACAATCAAAAAAACGCACTTTTCTCTTTCAATGTATGCTGAACATTTTAGCATGCATTGAAGATTTAAAAATGAGGAGAAAAAAAAACAATTCTCCTTGTTGTGCTTTCGTACACCAATTAGAGAATGGTGCAGCATTCACACACATTTCGAGATTTCTGATTTCTGATAAATCTAGAGATGTGTCTTGTTCTATGAGTATTCAGTGCAATCGTGCACAACAACACTTATAGAACAACCTTTCAACGCAAAGTGGTGTGTATGATGAGGTTGTATTTACATGGTGTAGAAAAAGTACACAGAGCGCCTTTTCCTCTCTTTGTAAATATGAAAGAGTGTCTTGCGCAATAACTAAAAAGTGACATATTTCTGTTTTAAAATTGCTTTCGAATGATAGAAGGTAAGCACTGAGTTTTGTCTGCAAAGATGCTCAAACAAGAATGATTGAAATGATTGCGGTCCTTCGATAGGTACAATGGGAAACATTATGAATCACTCAAATCAGTTTTTTTGCAGGTCACATAATATCCGGTAACAGAGAGATTTCAAAACTACATCGGTATAAACAGAGTGTTTTTTAAAAATTGTTCAATCTTTGTAGGTTCTTGCAGATCTGCCCATTCTGCATATTTATATTTACTTAAACTTACCTTCACAGTAATAGAAAATAAAAATGATATACATTTTTTTCATATTTTTTTTACAATAAAAATTGATGTAAACTGCTTATTTTAGAATTAGGATCTGTAAAGAAAAGAAAAAATAATTATAACATGTAATAATACATTTTTTACAACACAGCATAATTTCAACAAAGTAATTTGTTTGCCTTTTTTGCTGTTCTCAGAATATATTGAATTTCATACATATATAAAATGCTTATGGCTAACAAAATTTTATAAGTTTAACTTATAAAAACTGTAAATGTTGTCACTTAAAAATATTCACTGAGTCAATGAGCACAAAAAAGTCCATAATTCAAACATATACCTTTCCTTGAGGCCAAATGGTATTTTTGCACTCCTTTTTATGTAAAATGTCCAATGGTAGTCCTATTAAGGGGCCGATTCCGATCCTGTAGTTTTTTTTCCCGTACGACTCGTATCCGTATTTTTTTCCGTACGAATCGTACAAGTCACGTCCTACCCGTGAAGTACGATCCATATGGGAAAAAGTACATACGGATCTGCCCGATCCGTACGAATTGTAGCCGGAAAATTAGTACAAGACGGACCCGGACACTTCTCCGTACAAATCGTAAAAATGAAGTCCGACCGTACTAGTACGATCCGGACCAGCTTTACAATTTACGATTCGTACGGAAAACGTCCCGTACATGGGGAATGACTTTGCCCGCAATGAAGCGAAGTTTGTACGCACCGTACCCCCAGCGTGAATGAATGGTGCATACCCCCAGCATGTAGGTACGCACCGTACCCCCAGTACGTAGGTATGAACCGTACCCCCAGCGCGTAGGTATGCACCGTACCCCCAGTGCGAATGTATGGTGTGTACCCCCAGCGCGTGGGTACGCACCGTACCCCCACCGTGTAGGTACGCACCGTACCCCCAGTGCGTAGGTACGCACCGTACCCCCAGCACATAGGTACGCACTGTACCCCCAGCGCGTAGGTACGCACCGTACCCAAAGTGCATAGGTACGCACCGTACCCCCAGCACGTAGGTACGTACCGTACCCCCAGTGCGAATGTACGGTGCCTACCACCAGCGCATATGTACGGTGCGTATCCCCAGCGCGTATGTACGCATCGTACCCCCATTGTGAATTTACGGTGCGTGCCCCCAACATCGCGTATGTACGGCAGATGTTGCGGGTACGCGATGTTGCGGGTATGCACCGTACATACGCGATGGCGGTCTACGCACCTGCACCATACATAAGTAATGGGGTGTACGTACCGTACATAGCAATGTCCGTGTACGCACCTTACATCCACTACGCATGGGTGTGTGTGGCTGTATGACTCATACCCATGTACCGTACTGAACCACGGACACTGTAAAACAGCACAAGGAGGGCCTATTCGACTCGCACAACACCACAAAACACGTCTACACTGCACACAAAATGGAAAGGACTGACCTGGACACATCCAAACAGGCAAACAGAGGGGCAAACTCACAACCACCCCTTATAACACACCCACCAAAAATTCAAACTGAGCCCCACCCACAAATGGACAAATAAAAAGGGACCACACACACAAACCATGAGCCTTTGCAACAGATTCACTACTGCTACAGAGCACACACAAACCAATGCACCCATCCACCTTAACATATACACCTTCACACATACCCCTTCACACATACCCCCTCTGCACATTCAGACACACACCGTCACATTCAAACCCACACACCCACAACCATCCACACCCTCACCCCACACCATGCCCACCGACAAGAATTCAAAGTTCACAAGGGAGGAGCTGGAGATCCTTGTCAATGAAGTCATCAGAGTCGAGCCACAGCTGTTTGGAACATTGGTCAGACAGACCAGCATAGCTGAAAAATCACGCCTGTGGCAGAGGATCGTCGATAGGGTGAATGCTGTTGCACCCATCAGAAGGACCAGGACCGAATGCCAAGCCAGGTGGTACAATCTGCGGAGGCCGGTCAAGAGAAAAATGAATAAAGAACACACCCAGAGCTACATCACTGGAGGTGGTGCGCCCCGCAGACCAGTACATTACCATCCCTGGGTGGAGAAGGTGATGGCCATGCTTCCGCCGGTGGGAGTACATGGACTCCAAGGACTTCCAGAGCCTGGTGAGTACACAAACAACTTACGTAACATGGGGGTAATGGCATCCACACCCCAACTACACCAAATGCATGCAACTACCCTCAAGCCCTCACCCACCAGAACCACAGTCAAAAACAACGTGAATGCCAATAACGTGTATGCCCCAAATGTATGAGAAAGCAAGGCCATGCTATGTCCCATGCTACACGAAGCACCAACCCAAGAATGGATGTCTGGTATGCTGGGAGGGTGGGTGCCCCAAAACGCACGTTTGAATTCTAAATCAGACACAATTGCCCTCATCCCATATGGCCCAGCTACATACCCATGCACCATGCGCAATGCACATGGATTGGGAAAGTACTGACAAGATAGCTCACACTTGGCCCTGGTGTAGGCAGCACAAGGCCCTCCTGTGACCAGTGCAAACACAAACACCAACACAACAAGGTCAGATATCTAGGACAGGAACTCACACTCACTGTCATGGCAGCATGTGCCATGGGGGGACAGCCACATCACCTGGGAGCCCCAGTGCCAAATCACACTACACCCACCAGCAGGCCCTGTCACACACACCCCTTACACAAGCAGACACCACCAGGACAGCCAATGGATTTACCCACTGTCACAATGGACATGTAACACAACAAGACCAATACATAGCCGAAGAAGCACCCAAGCCACAAATCGACATGTCAAAGACTCAGGAGAACATATCAAGGTGTCCCCCGCAACATACCCATACACAAGTGAACATTGAGGAGAATGCTAGGCACATACAACTACCTGGAGGACAGTGCCAACTTGAATGTGTATGAAACATGCATGTTGCATGAAACAGCATTAACATTGTCTGTCTCTCACACACAGGGCAATGTGATGAACATCCCCCCAACAATGGGGGTGAAGAATCAGAGTCACAGGCTCTGGAGGAACCGGATCCAACCAGCAGCGACGCCTCTCAACACTCCGCGGATGACCCCGACCGACCTGGACCCTCTGGTGTCCAAGCCCCTGCAGAACCTGGTTCAGGAACATCTGTGCCAACCACCACCCCCATTCCTGCCACATCCCAGGAGACACCCAGGAGCCCTGCCCGCAGTGAACAACAGAGCCAGTCTGACCAGGAGCGACAAGGTGCGACGGGTACCCAGGAGGAGGCAGACAACACCGCCACTGCCATCCCTCAGGGGTCCCGTCGACCCGATGTGCCCACAACGGCAGGCCAGGTTCGTGTGGGCAGAGGTGGTGGGAGTGGAGGCAGGCGGAGGCGAGAACCTGACCAGCCAGCTGAAGGGACCGGTATGTCACACATCCACACCATCATGGAGGCATACCGGCTTGACACCAGGGAGATCAGCCAGGTAGTGGTGACCCTCACAGAGATCAAAAACCAGCAGGCTGAGCAACACGCCAGTCAACAACAACACCAAGGATGGATGGAGGCAAGACTGGCTGAGCTCCTGGCGGTGCAAAGGGACATAAGCCATTCACTCCGTCGGATCGCCGACAACATAGGCAACCCTCCTTGTGCCACCAGGCGCAGACCAACACCAGCCACAGGGAGGGAGGAGGAGGAGGATTTGTCCGACGGAGCGTCCCAAGCATCGTCAAGGCCTGCATCTGAGGGTCCCTGGAGGAAGGTTGGTCGTCCACGGAAAAGACCGTGAGAGGCAGCGGGCCATCCACATCTCCCAGGTTACCTGGCCTGGCACCTGGCCTTCATGTGCGACAGCATCACCTCATTGACTGAAATCATCTGCCACATGGACTTGCTGGTTACAGTCTGACCAATGATGCCAAACACTGTGGGATGGACTCTGATGACTTCAAATGCAAAGGATCCCATCTCCCCCTGTGAACTTTGGATTCTATGGTCCCTGCATTTCCCCTTTTTCTGTGCACAAATCACGCCCCAGAGCTAGAAATTAAAAAATTAATAATTGAAATTTCATGTTGCAGTCATTTAGCATGAGTCCACAACATACGTGTGGGGATATGTCGAAGTAAGCCTGAGTGTGGAACTAACTCCACCCATCCATACACTTGGATCTGAGTCCGGTCGAGGACACACATGGCTCACAATGTATCACAAAATACAGACATGGAGCACAATACTCACCCGTGATGGCCTCAAGCTGCTGAGGGGGGGCTTGCTATATTACTCAGACAGACCAATTTGGAAGAGTTACATGAAGGTGTAGAGGTCATGGGCATGTTGATGTGCCCGGGGAGGGAGTACCAGGTCTGTTTTGCGAGGTGGGAGAACTATCTCCTGCATGCAGATTTTATGTGGATGTGATGAATGGTGGCCAGGGCAAGGTGGGCTGCATGGAGTTGGGCCAACAGGGTGTTGGATGACACATGTCCAAGGTCGGTTTGGGTCTGGGGTTGTGGCCTACCTCCTGAGTGTGGTTGAGGAGTCTGAAGGTGATCCTGCAGCACACAGTGAGCCATTGTACCTCTCTCAGGTGGACGGTGAAGTGGCTGGGGTGGGGGATGTTGCAGATGAGGTGTGTGGATGCACCCTGGATGTGGATAAGTTCTCCTGCATTTTTGCTGTTGTCCTCCGTAGAGGCCGGTGCTGTAGTTGAGCCGGCTGGTGTTCTGGACCAGGGGGACGGTCTGTCTTGCCTTGGAGTGGATCTATCTGGGGTTCATTAGCAGCATGTGGAGGGTGTTGCAGCATGAGGTACAGATGTTGGTGAGTTGCATGGTAATTGTGAGCGATGGGTCCATGATGAACACCAGCTTGCGTGTGTGGCCACTGGGTGCTGGTGCGGTGCACAGACCAGTGGGATGCAGGGAGTTGACCCAGCCGTAAGGGGACAATCCTCAGATGATGACCTCTGTCCTGTCCAAGCCTAAGATGGCTGATGTTCAGCCATTCATCAACGGATCTCAATCCTTCTTGAAGTTTGGATCTGGCAATGGCTGGCTCTTTGGTGAGTTTGAGGAGCAGCTGGGTGTCAATGGCATACCAGATGATGATGAGGTTGTGTGCGCATGTGATGGTGGAGAGGGGGATCATGGAGACATTGAAGATCGTCACGCTGAGAGAAGAGCCCTGTGGCATGGGTTAGATGACCCCAGTGTACTACATGTTGCAGGGTGGAGGCAGACTCCCTGGGCCTTGCTGGTGAGCTACTTTCTGATTTAATACTGGGCCCTTGTCTGGTACCAGTGTTGGAGATGTGTGAGCTGACAGTGTGGTAGCACATGGTGTAGAATGCCGTCTAGAGGTCAAGGGGGGTGCCCTCACCATTGGTGAGCAGGGCAAAGTAGTCGTTGGTGGTGGCAATGATGACGGTTGCAGTAGTGTGATTACTGTTGAAAACGGTCTGGTGCCGGTTGGCTGCAGCTGGTTGCATGGAGGAAATTGGTCAGTTGCTTGTTGAGTGTCTTCCTGATGACATTTGCTGGGTAGGGAAGCAGGGTGATGTACCAGGAGATCCTGCGGTACTGCCGTTCATTGTTTAAGAAGGGCCTGGGGCTATGCATGCCTCCTGCACCCATGGAAGGTGGCTAACTCAAAGGAGACATTCATGACGAGCTGGACGTGGGCTTCAAGGATGGGGAATGATGTGGTTGAGATGTTGTGTGGGAAGGGGCCTGATGGAGAGCCAGAGTGGATGGTGCACATGATCCCGGTTGTGTACTTGCTGCTGACGGGAGTCCAGGACCTGAGGGGGGTTTGTCCAGCGGATAATTGTGCTGTCTGCCTCTGTATGCCAAGGCTGTTGTTTATGGCCATGAGCTTGCAGTGGTACAAAGTTGCAAGGGATGGGATCTGCCTTGCAAGGGTGGGGTGTCTTGGATGGAGATCTGCTGTCAGTTCACTCACAATGCTGATGAGCTCTTTGATGTCGTGTGTTTGGGTGTCTCTGCACTATCTGAAGGATCTCCACTTGTCCTTGCTGATGATATGGTGATGGCTGTGTGAGGTGTGTTCCAGGGCTGTAAGGAAAATTATGTCTCTTTGAGTTGCAAGGTTTGCACAAGAGTCGGGCTAGGTCTGTAGGAGTCCAGTAGGTCTGCCTCGTCCCAGGTGCCTTAACTGTTGTTGTGCTTCACAGGAAAGTCCGTCAATGTGCCAAGATTGTTGGATCAGTTGCTGATCCAGTGCGTGAGTCTGCAGGGTGTGGCGGTGGTATTGTTTTGAGTGTCCCACATAGCTTGTCTGTGGCGACTTACATCAAGCATTTTTGGGGGATCTGTAGCGGGGTGTGTGGCACTGTGTTGCTTGTTGGTGACGTGGATTCAAATGTTGATGGACCAATGATGGTTGGTGGTGTGTTTCCCCTCCAGCAAGAAGTTACAGGCCCCCAGCCACATGTAGCCTGTGGAGGTGAGGGCTTGCGTGCAGATGTACGTGTTGATGGCTTAGCGGAATTGTGGATGTAGGCCTGCAGATCTGGAGATGAGTGTTACTCCGAGGGTTGCCAGGGAGTTGCTGTGAACCCGGATTTGTGACTCTGAGGGTGTACTTGTGAAGAAGTAGCAATTCAGCCCCCGGGATTGGTGTTGGCGTCCCTGCGGGTGATCTTGTAACCGTCTGAGATGGCAATGAAGACGTCATGTGCTGAGGATGCTTTTGTCCAGGTTACTGTCATGAAGGTGATGTGTGGGGCTGTAGTGTTGAGGAGGTAACAGAGTCCAATGGCATGCTGGTGGATGGAGCGGGACTGGAGTAGGAGGCACATTGCCTGGTTGTTCTGACAGGGTCTGGTAGGCTGGGCAGCGCTGTGTAGGCAGTTGGAGTAGCACACTCAGCATGCGAAGGTGTTGTGTGTGTGCTTAGGGGTTGCCTGATGGCAGGCGGATGATTGTCACGAGGACATTGCTTTGAGAGTGGCTGCAGCATGAGCCTGTTGTGTGACGTGGGTCATGCACATACTAGAGGGTCGTGCACTGTACATGTTGCAGGCGCAGATGGTCCTGCCTTTGGCACAGCGCTGGGGCCACAGTGCCACAGAAAAGCTGCTGGCTGCATTTCGAATGGGTGGAGGGGGAAGGGCTGAGCATTTTTGAGGCGTGGGGGTTGCACAATCATGGCACTCGGAGTGGTGGGGCTGCAGGTGAGGCAGCAGCAGGCGGAAGGGGTTAGAAATTATGCAAAAATCAACACACAAAGTCAAGGAGGTCTGCAAGGCACAGTGCAACAGGTGTATGTCAAGGAAGGAATGTCAGGTCACTCATGGGTCACTCCCAGAAACTGTATGATCAATCACCATAAATTACACCCACTGTATCAGGCAACAAAATGCGGAGATGCGCAAAGGAGACACACCCTCAGCAGGCATTCACGTCCCGTTGTGGGGAGCAACCTGCACAAATACATACCCAACCAGGTACTTCATGCACAATAGAGATCATTAGCCATAAAGCACTGCATGAATGTTGCCAAAGTACACATACACTCACATGCTCAATCTTTGTCAATTATGCCATAGATGACGCATGCAAACTGGTAAGAGATCTGCAGTGACCGAGATGAGGCACTTTGGATTGTGCTGAACACCTTTATTCCACATACACACACAAAGGGATATGCATCCATATTAACAGACTCACAGGTCAGTTGACAGAACATGTGGGACATACGCTGGACACCCCCTTCACAACACAGATGATGTCAATCCCAATGAACTGGCACACAAGGTAAGGGGAGAGGCTGCAATTCCCCATAGAGCATGTTGTTGTGATGTCCCCCACTATGTCCACCCGTAGCATCTGGAATGTTTCAGAGGCAAGGTTTACACACATTGATGCCTTCATCATACGCCATATTCCACTACAGATGACTGTCAAGAAGGCTGACTATTATGTCATGGGAGTGATGCTACATGTTATATGCTCCATGGTGAGAAGACATGTATGAATGGCACCACAACATGCACAGAAGCAGTCACCACACATTCCCAACCTGTACCACCACCAAAAAGCCTTGCTGCAATCTTTACCCAAACTGACATTTCCACATGTCCATGCATGGAACGCTGATTCAGCACACGTTGCAATCCTCACGAGGAATAGCAGGAGGACAATGATTACACAAGCAGACAACAGGTGCAAAATAACTGGGAATGACACACACGAGAAGTCACCTAAAACAATTCTCAACGCACACATGGAAGTGTACAAAACATGAACAATGTTGGACACATGTAAATTGCAAATCAAGTCTCTCTGCAAAACTGTACTGCATGACATCATCACTCGAGTGACACATCAGAACACACATCCAAGTCACTTTGCATTCGGTCAGCTGGACACACACATTGCAACACATGCCAATCAATGCTACAAGCTTGCACACTTATACCCGGTGACTCACCATTATGAGAAGAAGTTGCGTATGAGCTGGATCCGGATATCATCCCCCTCCTCCTCCCCATCACTAGCCTCGTGACCAAGCCCTTGATCCTCCACGGGTGGATGCTCCTGCTCATCTGGATCCAGGATGAGTGGCACTGCCTTCTCAACTGCCATGTTGTGCAGCATGCAGCACACGATGAAGATTTTGCAGACCTTCTCCGGGGCATAAGGGAGGGACCCACCTGTCTTATCCAGGCACCGGAATCGGCTCTTCAGGAGTCCAAACGTCCTCTCAATCACTCGCCTGGTCTGCCCGTGTGCATCGTTGTACCGGTGATCTGCATCTGTTCTTGGGTTGCGGAGAGGTGTCATCAGCCATGGCCTGTTGGAATAGCCAGAGTCCCCTACATGGAAACATCATGTAAATAAGTGGGTCAGGAGATGCCATAAGAGGCAAAGATACCGCAACACATAGGACAAAAAGACTATACCCACCAACAAGACATGCTCGTTCATTGTGCAGCCACTGCATCATTTGTGGCACCCTGCTGCGCCTCATGATGTAGGCGTTGTGTGCTGATCCTGGAAAACGTGCACAGACATGGGAAATCAGCATGTTAGCAAGACAGACCACAAAGGCATTTATCGAGTGGTAATGTTTGCGGTTGCGATAAGCTTGTTCCTGTGCCTGTGGTGGTACAAAAGCCACATGTGTACCATCAATGGACCTAATGACATGGAGCATCCCACCCAGGGCATAGAAATCCCCCTTGATATCCCTCATCCCCTCTGGAGTCGGAAATTTGATGAATTCATCAAGGTGCTCCAATATGGCTGCTAAAACATCACGCAGGACACGGCTGAATATAGTCTGGGACATCCCACCCACATCAGCTATGGTCAATTGAAACGTACCTTTGGCAAAAAAATGTAAGGCTGCCATCACCTTCATCTTGGGGGTCAGCGCAGTAGGATACCTGTGTTGCGGTTGGAGGTGTGGTGCCAGCTTGTTTGCCAGGTCCTCAATCAACTGTTGAGTGAATCTGTAATGGCGGATGCAGGCACGTTCCCTCATGGCAGCCAAGTCTGGCATTAGTCTTGGGACAGGTGGTGCCCTGCAAAACATAGTTTTGAAGAATGAAGATTGAGAGTCGGCCAACATCAATGTCAATGAACATAGCACATGCTACACTGCTAATACACATCAGGTAACTATGGAGTCGGGTGTGTGCAATACATCCAGGACATAGATGCCAGCTTGCTGGCACTCCTACAAAAAGCCTGATACACCTGTTGATTGTCAAGTCTACATGACATGCCATGGAATGATTTGGGGGCCAGTCTGAGTGAAGAGCCACAGATATCAACAGAGTGACACACAACCACATAGCTGCATTTGAAGGATGTCATCTCATCCAGACAGCTGACTGCAAGGCACACGCACAGGTCACATGGAATGTCAAATGTACATATCAAACACAGTGCGATGAAGGGGTACACTTGACAACCCAAAGACACAGCCATTGAGACAACAAACACATGTGTGACAGAAAATATATGATGTCCGATGCACACAGACCCTACAGCCTTGGGAATCCACATGTGGCATGGTGTGCGTAGATGTGTTACATGCCCATCTCCACACAGACCCCTGTTGGATGCACCAACAGCAGATGCCGTTGACGGGACACTGACATCAAGCTCATGGGAACACATGACACACACCTGACATAGTCCCAAAGGGGCACGCTGATCGTGACAGGTCAGTTGATAAAGTGTCCCTGTCCCTGGCATCAGGAAAAAGGTGCGGGTGTTGATGACTGTGCCACCCACTGCTGCTATGCATGACACAGTTGGACTACAGACACACATGTGGCAAGTGGCAAGGTGATGTGTGCCACATTGTGCCCCATCACACATGACATGTGTCCACAGGTCAGAACAAATCAATTGTGCAACTAGATGAGATGACCTGTGCAATATCACTGGCTAACACACCTAGGGCCTGCACATGACATTATGCAATGATAAGTACTTGATGGACATCCATGTGCGACTCGTAGCCCTCCATTCCTGGCATGTGTACGGCTGTATTACCACTGTAAGCATGTGAAATGCGTACCCGTACATGTACGCACTGGTAGTACACATACGTGTACTAAGGTAGTACACGTACATGTACAACTAGTGCGTACACGTACTTGTACACGTACGTGTACTACCTTAGTACACGTACGTGTACAACTAGTGCGTACACGTACTTGTACACGTAGGTGTACTAAGGTAGTACACGTACGTGTATAACTAGTGTGTACACGTACTTGTACACGTACGTGTACAAGTACGTGTACGCACTAGTTGTACACGTACGTGTTGTACGTATACAACTAGTGCGTACACGTACTTGTACACGTACGTGTACTAAGGTAGTACACATACGTGTACAAGTACGTGTACGCACTAGTTGTACACATACGTGTACTACCTTAGTACACATACGTGTACAAGTACGTGTACGCACTAGTTGTACACGTACGTGTACAAATACGTGTAGGCACTAGTTGGACATGTACGTGTACGCACTGGTAGTACACGTACGTGTACAACTAGTGCCTACACATACGTGTACAAGTCCATGTACGCACTAGTTGTACACGTACATGTACTACCAGTGCCTACACGTATGTGTACAAGTCCGTGTACGTACTAGTTGTACACGTCCATGTACGCACTGGTAGTACAGGTGTACTACCAGTGCCTACACGTACGTGTATAAGTACGTGTACGCACTAGTTGTACACGTACGTGTACTACCAGTGCCTACACGTACGTGTCAAACGCACTGTGCAACTGGTGCCGTAGGGGTACGTGTGAAACGCACCGTACCTGTGTGTGGCTTTCAAAATTACATAGGGGACACATAAGGGACAAGTATTAGGCCCTAAATGCATGCTGGTTGTCATGGATACCGAGTTTTCTCTTCAAATTTTTCCATCAGGTGTCCTGGAAAAGTCAGTTGGCCACAAAATACAATGTTGCAAAGTGGTTGTTGACTTGACATGATGCTCTAAATTTGAACGATGCAAATGCTGTCACTGGTGTATGTTTAAAGGGATTGGAGTAAACGTAAGATGCGAATGATTCTGACCAATCACTATGTACTCCTCAAAATGAATGCCCCTCAGTAAGACAGATATAAGGCAGCCAGAAGCCATGAGAGGGCACTTGCCTGAACAACTTTCCTGTCGACAACATTGCTGCTGTCTCTGCTTCCCTGGACCATGTCTCGTGCTGTAGAGAGGGCCCAGCCTTTCACCCAGGAGGAGAATCAGGCCTTGCTGGACGTCCTCCTCCCACAGTACACCAGCCTGTATGGGAGACCAGGGGAGCAGGTGAGTGCCGAGTCCACTACCTTTGCCTATGCACCTGTTGTGTGACTGTCAATATTGTGTCCAGTTGGGAATGACATGCAATGTTGTTTAGAGTGTGTCCCGGGGGGGTCATGCTTATGGCTCTCATGCAGAGCATCATGTAGTTCCTGTGTGCACTCCTCACTTGCATGGTGCTTACAGTGACTTTCACTGCATAGTGCATGAGACATTCAGCCTGGCTAATCCTTGGGGATTTTATTCCTCTTGTCCTGAGGTGATTCAGTGGCCCCCCCGGTGTGACAGGTGACTGTACCCACAGATGTGTATGAGTTGAGTGGACCTGTGGTGAGAGTGTCCAAATGACGTGTACGACCTCATGGACATTGATGTGTGTGAATGTTCCTTGTCATGTGGGTGAGTGTCTATGTGAAGTGTTGCACCACAGCTGCATGTTGGAGGCTACTGATCTAACCATCTGATGTGACAAGTGAGCCGTGCTTTGTGTCTGACTTGCAGAGCTAGCACGACACCTGTGACTCCCCCCTGGCAAATGGCACATGTGCAGAGTGAGGGTTGTATCCGCTGTTATCAATGACAGGCCAGTGATCTGTGGCTGGGTGTGTCTGTCTAGTCTGCTGAGGGTGCGTCAGTGGAGTGGAACATGTGACTGCATGGCACGTGCTGCCCATCAGCCTGCTGTTGCATGTGCTGCACAGTGTGTGGCATGTTCATTGAGTGTTTTGCACCCCTCATGCCACCTGTAGACTTTCAATGCCATGTACTGCATTGTCGCTTGCACACAGGCCAATTTCATGTTGTGAATGAGGCTATTCATGTCAGCATCCTATGCCCTGTTTAACATTTCAAAGGTGTTCTAATGTGTGTCTCTGGGACATGGAGCAGGTGTATTGATGTTGTGTCACTTTGTCATCCTGACAGGAAACTGCCTACGAGAAGGGGGTGATCTGGACCAACGTCGTCAGGGCCGTGAGGACTGCGGGGGGCGTGATCGGCAGCTGGCCCAGGTCCGCAAGAGGTGGCAGGACATCCGGTGCTGGACGCGGCAGATCGCCCGGGTCCAGCTCAAGCTCTCTCCTCCTCGCCCCCACGGCGGCCGCCGACACCTGAAACACCACATGAAACGTGTCCTGGAGGTGGTCTTCCCTGACCTCGATAGGCAGTTACAGGAGACTGCAGCAAGGAGTGGGTAGGTACATGGCTTTATGTGTCGCCAGCTTTAGGAAGTGCTATTTTGCATGAATATACTCCCAGAGTTCATATGTGCAGTGCATTTTCTGTTCCCAAATGTCACCTGGGGATCTTTTTCATCCCTTCCTCTCCTTGAAATGTGTCCCCTGGTGTGTGTGTAATCACATTTGCACATGGTCATCTAGGGGGCCAGTACATCTAAGTGCACAGTGCTTTCTGCATCATGTGGGAGGGTAGTCTGTGACTTGTGTCTGTACCCTGCCTGTGCCATAACCTGTTCACTATGTTGGGGGTCCATAGTTGTTGTCACTGATGCTGATTCTCAACATAGGAGTGTGAGCTTTCAACTGGACACCCTTGCAGCATGCATGAGCAATGTTGTGGCCTCAGACATGATGTGCATGAGTGTGAGATATGCATAGTGTCATGACTGTTGAACATGGTAGAGTCAGCTCATTCCAGGACCATGGAGCAGTGTGCCCACTACAGTCCCCTGAGACACCCTGGCCTCCTAATCATGTGTGTCATCCAACACTGTGCACATTCTCTGTGTGTGCTGCATAGGTCTGCCTCTGTGGCATTGTTCCCTGGCCTAGTTTGGATTTTGTTAATGTGTGCTACATGTGTCAACTGGACAGGGATACACAATTTTGCTTGTGCATACTCACACTGGGCAGTGCCTGTGTGGCTATTCACAACAATCTGTTGATGGTTGTTTGTCACAAATATCTGTTGTCAGCCCCACAAGGCGGTGTGGTGTAAATGAAGCCATGTTTCTAGCACAGTTGTTGTAACCCTGAATAAGAGGTGTAACTTCTTGATCTGTATAAATCACATTGACTCAGGTATTGGGGGGGGGTGCACATGTGCAACCATGATTTTTCATTGCCAGGTCTGACTTGTGTGTGAGAATTACCTGGACTAAAATACACTGGGCAGTGCCCCTGTGATGCTGGCCAGTGCTTAATGTATGTGCTTTGCAGCCTGTGTCATTTTTTCCCAATAAGAATCCTGCTCATACATTTTTGGCATGTGTGTGGTTCAGATGCAACGCAGTTTGGACTTTGTGTGCTGACATCTGTGTGTACATTCTGGCTTGCCATGAGGGTGTCCACACAGTACAGCTGGTCTTTTTTACCAACCAATTGCAGGCCCATTAGCTTATGCATTGTCCTGGGTGTGGACATGTGTGCCACTCCGGATGACAGGCAGTAGGTCATATGTTTAGCCAACTGTGTAATCAGGTGACGGATGGCCTGGTGACAACTGACATGATTCAAGTTGTTACTCTTCATGAATTGTACCTTGGCACGCACAGCACTTGTCAACAGTTGTTCATGTTTAACATGTGGAAATGTGATGATTTGTGTTAAGAACACTGATGTGCCTGCATGCAATATGTCGCACAAGGCAGTGCACACAAAAGTACATTGACACTGTCATTGAATAAGCTGGCACCTTTTCAAAGAAGCCACTGTTATAAATAAATGGTGTTGCAGATTCTCCATATACATGTTCCCACGGTGGTCTTGATTTTGTAAGACTCATTAGTTGTCGGTGATATAAACTAACGAGTGTCAAGACGTCAAGACCTCCGTGGGCCCATGTATATGTACTTTCTGCAACACCATCTATTTCTAACAGTGGCTCCTCCCAAAAGGTGCCAGCTTCTTCAATGACAGTGTCAATGTACTTTTGTGTGCGCTGCCTTGTGCAACATATTGCATGCAGGCACATCAGTGTTCTTTTCACGAAATGGCCAATTGGCACATTCCAAACATGTAGATTGGTTAAAGTATTGTGAGTCCCAAGGTACCAACATTTGTTCGTTTTGTGTTCCAAGGGACTTACAGGTCTCTGAGTGTGGTGACACCTTGAGTATTAAGGTGGGTTAGTTTACCTTGAGTGCACCATTCCTGTTTATTTCAGGGTAAACAAGAGGTGTCATGACTTCATTGTATTGCTGTGCTCACCGGTTCACAGACACTAGCTTCTCAGTGTATTGCTCATTCAAGTTGTGGCGTTTTTTGTATTTAGTTTCCTGGTGTCAAAGTGGCATGGTGGGTCTACCAACTGGGCAGTACAGGGCTTACATATGTGCGGAGTAATCTAGCTGTTACTCATGATGCATTGCCTGATATGCACTGTGACCAATTGTTCTTGTGCTCATGTGTCAGATGTATACAGGTGACTGATGCTTTCTGGTTTCTTCTCCTTGCCCACAGCATCATCATCCACAAGCAAGGGAGACACCTGCATGGACCTTGAGTAGGGACCCAGCGACAGTGCCACCAGTGCTGTGGCGTCAGCAGGAGACAGTGGCACGGAGGGCGAGGGGAGTCAGTCGGAGGACCTGTCCGGAGGCGAGAGCATGTACGACACCGACGGGTCCCGGGCTGACATCCTTGAGGAGGCAGAGGATGCAACAACATCTGGCAGCATCCCACCATCTGTACCCGCCTCCTCCATTGCCATCTCCGCCCTCCCACTTGTTCCCGTCCCTTCTGTCCATGCAGGGTCCCACCGTGTCTCCTTCGGACCAGGCACCGCAGCCCCTGCCCCTGTCACCCCTGCTGCCCTCAGTGAAGAGTCTGTGGACACACTGCGGCAGTTGCAGGTTGGTCAGGCATCGATGCTGCATGTCCTCCATGAACACACTAGACTGCTCACACAGTTGGTGTCGTTCGTGGAGGGCATGTCATCAACGATGACTGAGCAACGCAGGTTTCTGCGGTCCATGGACTCTTCACTGACAGAAGCAGCGTCTCTCCTGCGGCGCTCCGTCCCCCCCCTACCCCGGACCCATCCACACTGCCCTCTCCCATGCCTGACCAAAGCACACACAGACAATCACAGGCACACACCCCAACAGACACATCCAGAACACCCCCAACTAAGGCACAGCGTACACCTCCTCACACGCACACTCAGGGGGATGTAGTCACACCCACAGGGTCTGGGGGCAAACGGCAGACATGCAGCCACAGTCAGAGTCCGCATTCCTCACATCCCAACTCCTCCAAAACCACTCCCCTTAGCTCCCCTGCCAAACTGTCACCCAAAGAGACCTTCATGGCAGGTCTATCCCTCAGCCACTGTCACACCACCCCGCAAGCGGGTGAGGAAGTCCACGGGCAGGGGAGTTGAGTCCCCTCCATGTCCACCCCCTCCCCCAAGAGTGCTGCACCCCATCCCTCGGACACCCCCCCTCCGTTGGCCCTGGCGTTTCTTCCGGTGCAGGGGTTACACTGGATGCCCTGGTAGCAGTGTGAAGCAAGGTGCTCACATCCACCTTTGGCGCTGCCCCACCCCCTGTGGTGGAGAAGTCCAGCCCTGCACCCACCACACCTACCCAACCCACTCCTGTCTCTGCGGTGCCTGGTACTCCCACTGATGATGCCCCCCCGGTCGACAAACCTTGAGGTGACTTTATGCAGGCAAGGTAGGGGTGGACACAGTCGGCTACGTCCACCCTTGTACTCGAACTATGGATTGGCCATTGGCCTTTGTGAATAGTGTCTTCTTAAATTTTATTATTTGTGTGCTGAATAAAGCCTTTTCATTTAGTTTCAACACTATTGCATTTCTGGTACTTAATGTTGGTGATGAGGCTCATGAAGTTGGTGTTCTGGTAATGTGTTAGGGTTCTGAGAAATGTTTTAGTATGATGGTCATGAGGTGGACCATGGTATCTGTGTGCCATCACGATGTCTGTGCAAATATTATTTGGTAGTGTGTGTTCATTTTGATTGGGAGACATTGTCCCAAGGAGTGTTCCTTCTTCTGTGGCACCTGACATGTTCCCTGCAAACAGTAGCACAATTGTTGTGCTGACCTGTGTCAACATATCCTTTGTTGGTGACGGATCTCTTCAACAATGGCCATGCATGCTCACCAATGTCTCCTGCTGAATCAGCTGTGCCATACTTGCCAGTCACTGTACTTGTGTTTTGGGTATGTAGGGATGGCATCAGGGACCAATTGCCCCTTTTCAGCACTATGCATGTGTGTAATCACGGCCTAACACACAAATGGCACGTGTAATGCAGGGTATTTGGGCACCTGACTTGTCGCAGTGAACCCTACTCCTTCCATGACAAACAACATCTGGGTGGCTGGACCAGAACCTGGACATTCCTATCACTCCTGTGGTGTGCATGACAGTGTGTGTTCCCTTTGGCTAACTTATTTTTGTATGCATTTCCAATACTATACAGTCTGTTGGCATGAAATCAGGGTGTGTATTGTGCGGCATCCGCCATGGGTGGGTATGCATGTGTTATACGTCCTCACACCCAAATGTGGTATGTCATGCAGTGTGTGAAAGACATCCATCCTCCTGGGAGTGGGGCAGTGCTGGGAGTCCTCTGCACCCACCCCTCATATGTCTGGACACTGCTGGGAGTCCTCTGCACCCACCCCTCATATGTCTGTCCACTGCTGGGAGTCCTCTGCCCCCACCCCTCATATGTCTGGACACTGCTGGGAGTCCTCTGCACCCACCCCTCATATGTCTGTCCACTGCTGTGAGTCCTCTGCACCCACCCCTCATATGTCTGTCCACTGCTGGGAGTGATGTGCACCCACCCCTCATATGTATGTCCACTGCTGGGAGTGCTCTGCACCCACCTCTCATATGTCTGGACACTGCTGGGAGTCCTATGCACCCACCCCTCATATGTCTGTCCACTGCTGGGAGTGATATGCACCCACCCCTCATATGTCTGTCCACTGCTGGGAGTGATATGCACCCACCCCTCATATGTCTGTCCACTGCTGGGAGTGATATGCACCCACCCCTCATATGTCTGTCCACTGCTGGGAGTCCTCTGCGCCCACCCCTCATATGTCTGTCCACTGCTGGGAGTGATATGCACCCACCCCTCATATGTCTGTCCACTGCTGGGAGTCCTCTGCACCCACCCCTCATATGTCTGGACACTGCTGGGAGTCCTCTGCACCCACCCTTCATATGTCTGTCCACTGCTAGGAGTGATATGCACCCACCCCTCATATGTCTGTCCACTGCTGGGAGTCCTCTGCACCCACCCCTCATATGTCTGTCCACTGCTGGGAGTCCTCTGCACCCACCCCTCATATGTCTTTCCACTGCTGGGAGTCCTCTGCACCCACCCCTCATATGTCTGGACACTGATGGGAGTCCTCTGCACCTACCCCTCATATGTCTGTCCATTGGTGGGAGTGATATGCACCCACCCCTCATATGTCTGTCCACTGCTGGAAGTCATATGCACCCACCTCTCATATGTCTGTCCACTGCTGGGAGTGATAGGCACCCACCCCTCATATGTCTGTCCACTGCTGGGAGTCCTCTGCACCCACCTCTCATATGTCTGTCCACTGCTGGGAGTCCTCTGCACCCACCTCTCATAGGTCTGTCCACTGCTGGGAGTGATATGCACCCACCCCTCATATGTCTGGACACTGCTGGGAGTGATATGCACCCACCCCTCATATGTCTGGACACTGCTGGGAGTGATATGCACCCACCGGTCATATGTCTGTCCACTGCTGGGAGTGATATGCACCCACCCACGCACCCCCTTGGAGCTGTACACTGCTGGCCAAGACCTACACACACAACAATATGAAGGTAACATGCTGGGCCAGTCCTCTATGCCCACATTCCTGGCGTGTGTACGCCTCGTATCCAAAATGTACTGCTGTCGTAACGGGCGACGTGTAGTACGCACCGTACCCACGCATTCATGCGTGGGTACGGTGTGTTCCACTGTTGTCATGGTGCCGTAGGGGTACGTGTGGTACGCACCGTACCCACGCATTCATGCGTGGGTACGGTCCGTACCAATGTTTTCATGGTGCCGTAAGTCAATGTGTAGTACGTACCGTACCCACGCATTCATGCGTGGGTACGGTCCGTTCCACTGTTGTCATGGTGCCGTAGGGTAACGTGTGGTACGCACCGTACCCACGCATTCATGCGTGGGTACGGTCCGTACCACTGTTGTCATGGTGCCGTAGGGGTACGTGTGGTACACACCGTACCCACGCATTCATGCGTGGGTACGGTCCGTACCACTGTTGTCATGGTGCCGTAGGGCGACGTGTGGTACGCACCGTACGACTGTTGTCATGGTGCCGTAGGGCTACGTGTGGTACGTACCGTACCCACGCATTCATGCATGGGTACGGTCCGTACCACTGTTGTCATGGTGCCGTAGGGGTACGTGTGGTACGCACCGTACACGTCCACTTCCGTTGTTGCGTTACGCAGGGGTTGCTGGCCATGCCCCCCCAAGTGACCAGACCCTGGTGGTAATGTATGGCCTCCATATTATAGGTTTGTGTTTGGGCATGGGGTATGTTTCCTGGCCCTCACCCCGCCCTGGCCCCTGGGTGTTGTTCTCCCCTTCTGCGGCGTGTGCGTCGGGTGCGGTGCACCAGGTCATAGGCCAAGAGGACCGGGATGACACGTACGATGGGGTTCATGGCTGTAAGTCGCGTACCGGGGCTCCATGGCGTAGGGTTCTGCTTTCCCGGCAGTTTTTCGCTCCCGTAGTCACAACGAGGTACGCAGTGACGTCGGTACGAATCGTACTTGCTGGGCCGGAAAACGCTGCTGAAATACGTGCGGATGTCGTGTACAAGCAGTTCCGGATCGGAATCGTGGATATTTTTTTGCTGTATGTTCTTTTGTACGATTCGTACAGAAAAAGGCTTTCTGTATGAATCATACTTCCTAGGTTGTAGAATGAGTTTACCTGGTACGAGTCGTATGGAGAAAACGCTCTGTACGACTATTCGTACAGCCTTTTTCCATGATTGGAATCGGCCTCTAAATGATATTAATAAATTTGTCAGAGAGTGAATTATCTTCCTAAAACTTTGACTTTAAAAATATTAGGTAGAAATTTGGTAATTCTCTAGGCAAACGTTGTTTGAAAACCAACTGGGAATCATTACACAGTGTCCACCCTTTGTCACATTTTAGATAGGCAGTGTAATGTCCAGATGTAGTGGAAGGACCATCATGGAAAATTATTGCAATTGCTACAAAAGTCCTTCCTGATATTGATGCTTGTGTTGCTACAAACTGCTTTATTAAAGTATCCAATTCTCTTCCATCCGCTGTACAACGGTGCATCATTAAAATTATGTATTGTCCATATTTTCTTTAAAATAATGTGGATAACATTTCCGATTTACATTGGCTACACTCCATGTTTTGATTTGCACCTTTGACTAATTTATTAAAAGAAACTGATTTACAGTCTGGTAATGTTAAATACAGAAATCTTTCAGTGTCTACATTAGTGGAACATGTATACATGCAATTTTCACAATGATGTTCCCATTTGTAAGAAAGGCCAAAAATATTTTCTATTTCAACACCTTCATTTTCAAAAATGGTAAGCATATACATTAAAAATTCCTGAGCATCTTGTTGGATATTTTGTGTAAATTGTGTAGAACCAGAACACACATCCAAAAGATTACGAACATCTGAAACAGATTGTATTTTACTTGTATCTGTTGTCAATTTTTCAAAAACAGAATGCAACAGACAACAAAATCTTTGTTGCCGATTCTGCATAATTTGTTCTTGCAAACCTTCAAGATAAAAAACAACATTGACCACTACATTAGCATAGCAGTTGACACCAGAACTATTTTCAAACTGATAACCAACAACCTCTTCAACAGTGTCCAATTTCTTTTTACTTGCAATCACAACATTATCTTGTTCTATTCCCTTCTCAACACCTTCAGAACAGATATTCTCAATCCTTCTTTTTCGACCAATCACACGCTTTTCAAATACAGGATATTGACCTAAATTTGGAGCATACACCCTTCTTAACCTATTGTACTCTTTTACACTGTTTGCATCTGCAGTAACCTTTGTCTCTTTAAATACAGTAGATCCAATGTTCACCAATGCACTGTCTACACTTAATCCTTGAGATTTATGAATAGTCACTGCATATCGCAGAGAAAATGGAAATTGTTTCCTACGGACATATAAATCTTTAACAAGCAAAAAACGAACTGATCAACGACCAATTTCTTTAACATCTTCAAGCTGATCAAATGTAATTTTTAAAAATTCAATTCCTTCTTTTTTCTGATAATTAACAAAATCTACCACTTTACCCATTGCGCCATTAACTAACCCTTTTTCTACATCCAAATTACGCCTTAAAATTACCCGACAGTTTACACACGCATACAGTGTCTTTTCTAAAACAGCTGTTTTAGATATTTTTTTTCTAAAGAATCCAGTTTTGTTTTCCCGTCAAAATAATAGTGATTCCTTTATGCTCTATTTTATCGATGGCTTCCATTTTTATAATTTCTTCATTTTCCAATTTCAATAGTTCTTCGTTGAATATGGAACAACTCAAGCAGTGTTGGCATTAAACAGATCACTGATTTATTTTCAGCAATTTTCATGTACACTTTTGCAGGAACTACATTTTCATTTGGAAAGACATTGCAAAGTAATCGACTTTCCAAAGCTTGTTTGCCCTGTTTTGTAAGAATTCCAATTCTTATATCTTGAAGAATACTTCCATATTCAGCATCATTTGCCTGTCGCATATTTGTTGTCAGTTCTTTGTATTCAAAATTAGTCCAAATGTTCACATTACCAACACTACCAAGAGACTTTCTGGTATCTTCATGTGCAAGTGTTTTAAATACCGGTTGTCCTTTTACCGGAGTCAGTTGCAATAGATCTCCAAAAACTATGACGTGTTTTCCTCCAAATAACACGTCATACTCTGTTTTAAGAATTTGCTGCATTCTTAAATGCACAAAGGCAAGCATCAAGTTTGAGACCATGCTCACCTCATCAATAATGAGAAGTTTCATTTTCTTCAAGACTCTTGAAACTTCACAACAAGCTTCTCCAGATAACTTGTGGTATTCCAATTTATTCTCATGCTCTACTGGTAGCATTAGTAAACAATGTAAAGTAATTCCTTTAATCTTATGTGCTGCCAACCCAGTTGGAGCAGTGACAACACAAGACAAATGTGACAGTTGTTTTTTGCAGATAACTTGTAATTACTTTAATTAAGAAACTTTTTCCTCTTCCAGCTTGACCACTCACATACATTCGGATAGGTTGAAATGATGCACATGAGCACCCTTTCTTTTCATGAAGTAATCCATGGTCAATGTGCTCTTTCACTTGTTGATATATTTGTTTCTGTTCAACATTTAGTTGTTCTTCCAAGTTTCCTAACTGTATTACAAATTCTTGAGCTTGATACATTGCTGTTTCCACCTTATTCATGGCAGTTGCTGCTTAATTTTCAACAATTGGTTGTCTAAGTGGATCTTGACTCAGTGCAGCAGAACTTTGACTGTCTTGAGAACTGTCTCTAGCAATCTCAGCTGCAATTGTAGCTTCTTGATCAATTTCATCATTCAACATTTTCACAAAATTTGCAAAAGCACTGCATTGTATGCTATCTTGAGAAGCATTAAATGAATCTTCATAGCTCTGAAAATCTCCAAGTAATTCCAGTTCTGAATGCTATGGTTTGAACATTTGCAAAAGGGCTAAATAGTAAAATTCCCTTTTATCAGCAGTGTCGCAACTCAGTTTCCTGTGATTAATTAAATTTCCTTTCCTTTGTTTCACCAGACATACTTCAGAACCAATCACTGCATATTTTCCATCATTGATGTTCTCTGTAGTATTCCGTTTAAAAGTGTAGTTTTGCAGCACTTCATAGAGACACATGTTCTCAAGATGATGACTTCTGTTTGGGTAATATGTGTCCAACATATTCGTTTTCAAAATATCTGTACTTTCTGGTTCTTTTTCTGCTAACTATTTCTTGCACAGATTTCAGTACCCGATTTCACATTCCTGCAAGACCTAGACTCACCCAAATGATTCTTATACTTTTGGAATATAGACTTGCAGATGATAACCGATCTGAACATTCATATGCTCCAATTTCACGATGCGATAACATCTTCAAACTGAAACTGTATAATTTTTTACTTAGAGTCTTCTCGTGAGAAATCTCTTCCCACATTTCTTTCAATTCCGTCTTTTCTGATTTAGTAATGTAGGACGTTACATATCGCGCAACAGCAATGGAATTGTCCGCAACATACTGAATATCCATGTTAGCATTCCACATGGATAAAATAACTGGATTGTAGTCATTTATGTATTTCGATTCTTCACTTCTTTTTAAGTTGTAGGTATTTTTCGGAGACTTTCTTGCATAGCTGACATAAAACTGTTCACTCTTCCTTTAGATAATACAGGACGTGGAAATCCAAAACGACATTTGGTATAGAACTTATCCTTTGACTTGTACTTTCGTCTACAGTATTTTCCACATCGTTGGCTTTGGAATCGTAAGACTTGTTGTTTTAAGTTTTTATGTTCTTTGCTATTGGGTACAGCACATGTGGCATAATCTTCAATGAAAGACAAAACAGTTTCATCTGAATCTGTTCCAAATGTAGGGGCGTCCTTGATCCATAACAACATATGTATATGAGGAGCACCTCTTGCTTGATACTCCTTTCTCCAAACAAAATCCACAACTTCTCCAAGAGGAGGATTCTTTTTATTGCAGATGAAAGACATCATAGCTTCAAATCTATGATTGAAATATTTGCATACATTAACAGGATCCAATGAGCAAAATTCTTTAGGTGTCTTGTATTCAATATTTTTTATATTGGAATTTGCCTCTCGAAGAAATTCAAGTAAATCAACCCAAGCATACTCAGCACAGCTTAGTGTAACAAACCATGTAGGAGTTCCCAAGTTCCATAGCATACATTTCAGTTCTCCATGATGACGGTACCAATATTCATTAGTCCCACGCTGACATGCCAGCAGATTAATCAACTGAGATTCTGATGATCATCTCTCTGATGCACTTTATCCATAAAATCCTTTGCAGTTACATTTTGCAGATGCATTCCAGTTTTTAAAATGTGATTTACTGCATATGAAAGTCCAGACAAGTCACTTTCAAACAGAAGATGAAACATATAAGGGATACATTGTCGAAATCTTGCATCTTCTGCATATAATCTTGTTGTCCGATATTCAGATGCAGGAATCTGCACAGGACGTTCATCATATCTTTTCCTGTTGGAAACAACTGCGGGAAACAACGAGCTTCCAAACTCTCTTCCCATACACTCTTGGGACTTCCTATTGCTTTTTTCATTTGGAACAACTCAATCGTATTCCCCATCACCTCTTTGGAATGAAGTGGATGTACACTGTAATGTTCATAGATTTCTTCACATCTGGACATGTCCACTTTTTCTATTTGTCCACTTAATGTTTCAGTATCTTCTGCTAAATCAATTTCTTCTTCTCCTACAAACACATTTCTATAGTACGCATTATTTTTTAACAGATACAATGATGCCTTTTGCACTTTTCTAACATCCATTAACTCTTGCCAGATTTTCTTATTCTTAGTAGGAACACCATTAACCAGAATGACTATTGGCTCATTTTCTGCATGGTCTACACCAATAGTTTCAATATGTTTCCTTAAATCTAACTGTAAATACACAACTCTTCCTTTCAATCCTCTTTGCAACTCTGATGGAGGTAATTAACCTGTTTTAGGCTCCATACGAGCAATAGCCTGAAACGGGTGAACACATTGAATGAGAATAGACTCATACGTATTTAAATCTATCAGCTCTGGAGGAATAGCAACCAACTCTAGATTATTATGAACAGCTCTAGCAGGCATTTTATTCTCATCTAATTTGTTATAACAATATTTGCAAATACGCTGCTCAGATCCCAAATCAAAACAATCCTCTACCAACAAATAAGTTGCAAATTCCATCCACTTATCATTATCTTCTATTTCACTTTTTAAATACAGATTGACACCCCTAGTCTGATTTTTATAGTGAGTTCGCCGATTGCAAATACAAGAAACATTTGGGGGTTGATTCCGATCCTGTAATTTTTTTTTTCGTACGACTCGTATCTGTATTTTTTTCCGTGCGAATCGTACAAGTCATGTCCGACCCGTGAAGTACGATTTGTACGGGAAAAAGTACATACGGACCGGCCCGATCCGTACGAATCGTAGCAGGAAAAGTTGTACGAGACGGACCCGGACACTTTTCCGTATGAATCGTAAAAATACAGTCCGAGCGTACAAGTACGACCCAGACCGGCTTTCCGATTTACGATTCGTACGGAAAACATCCCGTACACGGGGAATGACTTGTACATATGCAATGTCGGTGTACGCACCGTACATGCGCAATGTTGTTGTACGCACCAATGTTGTATTACGCACCGTACATACGCAATGGCGGTGTATGCACCGTACATACGCAATGTTGTTGTACGCACCAATGTTGTAGTACGCACCATACATAGCAATGTCGGTGTACGCACCATACATACGCAATGGCGGTGTACACACCGTACATAGCAATTGCGGTGTACGCACCGTACATAACAATGTCGGTATACACACCATACATACGCAATGTTGGTTTACGCACCGTACATACGCAATGGTGGTGTACGCACCGTACATATGCAATGGCGGTGTACGCACCGTACATACGCGATGGCAGTGTACGCACCGTACATAGCAATGGTGGTGTACGCACCGTACATACGCAATGGCGGTGTACGCACTGTGCATACGCAATGGCTGTGTACGCACCGTACATAGCAATGTCCGTGTACGCACCGTACACACACAACGCATGAGGGTGTGTGCCTGTACAACTCGTACCCCTGTACCGCACTGAACCACGGACATGGTAAAACAGCACAAGGAGGGTCTATTCAACTCGCACAACACCACAAAACACGTCTACAGTGCACAAAGAATGGAAATGACTGACCTGGACACATCCAAACAGGCAAACAGAGGGGCAAACTCACAACCACCCCTTATAACACACCCACCAAAAATTCTAACTGAGGCCCACCCACAAATGGACCAATAAAAAGTGCCCACACACACAAACCATGAGCCTTTGCAACATACTCACTGCAGCTAGAGAGCACACACCAACAACTGCACCCATCCACCTTAACATATACACCTTCACACAACCTCCTTCACACATACCCCCTCTTCACATTCAGACCCACACTGTCACATTCAGACCCACACACCCACAACCATCCACACCCTCACCCCACACCATGCCCACAGACAAGAATCCTAAGTTCAAAAGGGAGGAGCTGGAGATCCTTGTCAATGAAGTCATCAGAGTCGAGCCACAGCTGTTTGGAACATTGGTCAGACAGATCAGCATAGCTGAAAAATCACACCTGTGGCAGAGGATCGTCGATAGGGTGAATGCTGTTGCACCCATCAGAAGGGCCAGGAACGAATGCCAAGCCAGGTGGTACAATCTGCGGAGGGCGGTAAAGCGGAAAATGAATGATGACTACGCCCAGAGCAACATCACTGGAGGTGGTTGGGCCCCGCAGACCAATACATTTCCATCCCTGGGAGGAGAAGGTGAAGGCCCTGCTTCTGCCGGTGGGAGTACATGGACTGCAAGGAGTTCCAGAGCCTGGTGAGTACACAAACAACTTAGGTAACATGGGGGTAATGGAATCCACACCCCAGCTACACCAAATGCACGCAACTACCCCCAACCCCCCATCGGCCAGAACCACAGTCAAAAATAACGCTAATGCCACTAACATGTGTATGCTCCATTGAGAAATTAAGGCCATGCTACGTCCCATGCTACACGAAGCAGCAACCCAAGAATGGATGGCCGGTATGCTGGGAGGGTGGGTGGAACAAAACACATTGTTGAACTCCAAATCAGACACAGTTGCCCTCATCCCATATGGCCCAGGTACATACCCATGCACCATGCGCAATGCACAGGGATTGGGAAAGTACTGACAACATAGCTCACACTCGGCCCGGGTGTAGGCAGCACAAGGCCATCCTGTGACCAGTGCAAACACAAACACCAAGACAACAAGGTCAGATATCTAGGACAGGAATTCACACTCACTGTCATGGCAGCAGACTCCATGGGGGGACAGCTACATCACCCAGTGCCAAATCACACTACACCCACCAGCAGGCCCTGCCACACACACCCCTTACACAAGCAGACACCCCCGGGACAGGCAATGGATTTACGCACTGTCACAATGGACATGTAACACAACAACACCAATACATAGCCGAAGAAGCATCCAAGCCAAAAATCTACATGTCAAAGACTCAGGAGAACATATCAATCTGTCCCCCTCAACATATCCATCCACAAGTGAACATTGAGGAGAATGCTAGGCACATAAAACTACCTGGAGGAACAGTGCCAACTTGAATGTGCATGATACATGCATGTTGCATGAAACAGCATTAACATTGTCTGTCTCTCACACACAGGGCAACATGATGAATCTACCCCCAACAATGGGGGTGAAGATTCACAGTCCCTGGCCCGGGAGGAACCTGATCACACCGGCAGCGACGCCTCTCAACACTCCGCGGATGACCCCGACCGACCTGGGCCCTCTGGTGTCCAAGCCCCTGCAGAACCTGGTTCAGGACCATCTGTGCCAACCACCACCCCAATTCCTGCCACATCCCAGGAGACACCAAGGAGCCCTGCCCGCAGTGAACAACTGAGCCAGTCTGACCAGGAGGGACAAGGAGCGTCGGGCACCCAGGAGGAGGCAGACAACACCGCCACTGCCATCCCTCAGGGGTCCCGTAGACCCGATGTGCCCACAACGGCAGGCCAGGCTCGTGTGGGCAGGGGTGGTGGGAGTGGAGGCAGGCGGAGGCGAGAGCCTGACCAGCCAGCTGAAGGGACCGGTATGTCACACATACACAACATCATGGATGCATACCGGCGTGGCACCAGGGAGTTCAGCCAGGTAGTGGTGACCCTCACAGAGATCAAGAACCAGCAGGCCGAGCAACACTCCAGTCAACAAGAACACCAAGGATGGATGGAGGCAAGACTGGTTGAGCTCCTGGCGGTGCAAAGGGACATAAGCCATTCACTCCGTCGGATCGCTGACAACATGGGCAACCCTCCCTCTGCCACCAGGCGAAGACCACCACCAGCCACAGGGAGGGAGGAAGAGGAGGATTCGTCCGACAGAGCGTCCCAAGCATCGTCAAGGCCTGCATCTGAGGGTTCCACGAGGAAGGTGGGTCGTCCACGGAAAAGACCGTGAGAGGCAGCGGCACATCCACATCTCCCAGGTCACCTGGCCTGGCACATGGCCTTCATGTGCGACAGCATCACCTCATTGACTGACATCATCTGCCACATGGACCTGCTGGTCACAGTCTGACTAATGATGCCAAACACTGTGGTCTGGACTCTGATGACTTCAAATGGCAAGGATCTCATCTCCCCCTGTGAACTTTGGATTCTATGGTCTCTGCTTTGCACCTTTTTCAGTGCACAAATCATGCCACAGAGCTATAAATAAATAATTATTATGTGAAATTTTATGTTGCAATCATTTAGCATGAGTCCACAACATACGTGTGGGGATATGTCAAAGTATGCCTGAGTGTGGAGCTAACTCCAGCCATCCATACACTTGGATCTGAGTTCGGTCGAGGACACACATGTGTATCACCAAATACAGACATGGAGCCCAATACTCACCCGTGATGGCCTCAAGCTGCTGAGGGGGGGCTTGCAATACTGCTCAGGCAGACCAATCTGGAAGAGTATCATGAAGGTGTAGAGGTCATGGGTCATGTTGATGTGCCCGGGGAGGGAGTCCCAGGTCTGTTTGGTGAGGTGGGAGAACTATCTCCTGCATGCAGTTTTTATGTGGATGTGATGAATGGTGGCCAGGGCAAGGTGGGCTGCATGGAGTTGGGCCAACGGGGTGTTGGATGACAGACGTCCAAGGTTTGTTTTGGGTCTGGGGTTGTGGACTGCCTCCTGAGTGTGGGTGAGGAGTCTGAAGGTGATCCTGCAGCAGACAGTGAGCCATTCTAGCTATCTCAGGTGGACGGTGATGTGGCTGGGGCTGGGGATGTTGAAGATGAGGTGTGCGGATGCACCCTGGATGTGGACAAGTTCTCCTGCAGTTTTGCTGTTGTTCTACGTAGAGGCCGGTGCTGTAGTTGAGCCGGCTGGTGTCGTGGACCTGGGGGACAGTCTGTCTTGCCTTGTAGTGGATCTATCTGTGGATCATTTGCAGCATGCGGAGGGTGTTGCAGCATGAGGTACAGATGGTGGTGAGTTTCATGGTAATTGTGAGCGATGGGTCCATGATGAACACCAGCTTGCGTGCGTGGCCACTGGGTGCTGGTGCGGTGCCCAGACCAGTGGGACACACGGAGTTGACCCAGCCATAAGGGGACAATCCTCAGATGATGACCTAAGTCCTGTCCAAGTCCAGCCTCAGGTGGCTGATGTTCAGCCATTCGTCAACGGATCTCATGCCTTCTTGAAGTTTGGATCTGGCAATGGCTGGCCCTTTGGTGAGTTTGAGGAGCAGCTGGGTGTCAATGGCATACGAGATGATGATGAGGTCGTGTGCGCATGTGATGGTGGAGAGGGGGGACATGGAGACATTGTAGATCGTCACGCTGAGAGAAGAGCCCTGGGGCATGTGCCACATGACCGCAGTGTACTACATGCTGCAGGGTGGAGGCCGACTCCCTGGGCCTTGCTAGTGAGCTACTTTCTGATTTAATCCTGGGCCCTCCTCTGGATACCATTGTTGGAGATGTGTGAGCTGACAGTGTGTTAGCACATGGTGTACAATGCCGTTGAGAGGTCAATGGGGGTGGGCTCTCCATTGTTGAGCATGGCAAAGTTGTCGTTGGTGGTGGCAATGATGACGCTTGCAGTGGTGTGATTACCGTGGAATATGGTCTGGTGCTGGTTGCCTGGAGCTGGTTGCATGGAGGAAATTTGTCAGTTGCTTGTTGAGTGACTTCCGGATCACATTTGCTGGGTAGGGAAGCAGGGTGATGTAGCAGGAGATCCTGCGGTACTGCCATCCGTTGTTTAAGAAGGGCCTGGGTCTCTGCATGCCTCCAGCACCCATGGAATGTGGCTAACTCAAAGGAGACATTCATGACGCGCTGGACGTGGGCTTCTAGGATGGGGAATGATGTGGTTGAGATGTTGTGTGGGAAGGGGCCTGATGGAGAGCCAGAGTGGATGGTGCACATGAGCCAGGTGGTGTACTTGCTGCTGACGGGAGTCCAGAACCTGAGGGGGGTTTGTCCTGCGGATAATAGTGCTGTCTGCCGCTGTGTGCCAAGGCTGTTGTGTATGGCCATGAGCTAGCAGTGGTACAACGTTGCAAGGGATGTGATCTGCCTTGCAAGGGTGGGGTGTCTTGGACGGATATCTGCTGTCAGTTCACTCACAATGCTGATGAGCTCCTTGATGTCGTGTGTTTTGGTGTCTCGGCACTATCTGAAGGATCTCCACTTGTCCTTGCTGATGGTATGGTGATGACTGTGTGTGGTCTTTTCCAGGCCTGTAAGGTAAATGATGGCTCTTTGTGTTGCAAGGTATGCACAAGAGTCCGGCTAGGTCTCTAGGAGTCCAGTTGGTCTGCCTTGTCCCAGGTGCCTTAACTGTTGTTGTGCTTCACAGGAAAGTCCGTCAATGTGGCAAGATTGTTGGATCAGTTGCTGATCCAGTGCATGAGGTTTCAGGGTGTTGCGTTGGTGTTGTTTAGAGTGTCCCACACAGCTTGTCTGTGGTGACTTACATCAAGCATCTTTGGGGGATCGTTGGCGGGTTGTGGGGCAGTGTGTTGCTTGTCGGAGACGTTGATTAAAATGTTGATGGACCAATGATGGATGGTGGTGTGGTTCTTCTCCAGCCAGAAGTTACTGGCCCCCAGCCACATGTAGCCTGTGGAGGTGAGGGCGTGCATGCAGATGTACATGTTGATGGCTTAGCACAATTGTGGATGCAGGCCTGGAGATCTGTAGATGAGTGTTACTCTGAGGGTTGCCAGGGAGTTGCTGCAAACCCGGATTTGTGACTCTGAGGGTGTACTTGTGAATAAATTGCAATTCATCCTCCGGGATTGTTGGTGCCGTCCCTGCGGGTGATCTTGTATCCGTCTGAGATGGCAATGAAGAAGTCGTGTGCTGAAGATGCTTATGTCCAGGTTACTGTCATGAAGGTGATGTGTGGGGCTGTTGTGTTGAGGAGGTAACAGAGTCCAATGGCGTGCTGGTGGACGGAGCGGGTGTGGAGTAGGAGGAACATGACCTGGTTGTTCTGACAGGGTCTGGTAGGCTGGGCAGTGCTGTGTAGGCAGTTGGAGTTGCACACTCAGCATGCGACGGTATCGTGTGTGCGCTTAGGGGTTGCCTGATAGCAGGCTGATGATTGTCTGGGGGACATTGCTTGGAGGTTGGCTGCAGCATGAGCCTGTTGTGTGACGTGGGTCATGCAAAGACCAGAGGCTCATGCACTGTGCACGTTGCTGGCGCAGACGGTCCTACCCTTGGAACGGCGTTGGCGCAACAGTGGCACAGACAAGCTGCTGGCTGCATTAAGAATGGGTGGAGGGGGGAAGGGAGGAGCATTTTGGAGGCGTGTGGGTTGCAGAATCAGAGCACTCGGTGTGGCGGTGCCACAGGTGAGGCAGCAGCAGGCGGAAGGGGTGAGAAACTAGGCAAAAAGTAGCACACAAAGACAAGGAGGTCAGAAAAGCACAGTGCAACAGGTGTACTTAAAGGAATGAGTTTCAGGTTACTCATGGGTCACTACGAGAAAATGTATGACCAATCACCAAAAATGACGGCCAGAGGGTCAGGCAACAAAATGCGGAGCTGCGCACAGGAGACACACCATCAGCATGTGTTCACGTCCCGTTGTGGGAAGCAACCTGCACAAATATATACACAACCAGGGACTTTATGTAAATAGATATTATTAGCTGTGAAGAACTGCATGCATGTTGCTGAAGTACACATACATATATGCTCAATATTTGACAAGTATGCCATAGATGACGCATGCAAACTGGCAAGAGAGCTGCAGTGACAGAGATGAGGCACTTTGGATTGTGCTGAACACCTTTATTCCACATACACACACAAAGGGAAATGCATCCATGTGAACAGACTCACAGGTTAGTTGACAGAACATGTGGGACATACGCTGGACCCCCCCTTCACAACACGGATGATGTCAATCCCAATGAACTGGCACACAAGTTAAGGGGATGAGCCAAACACATCCTGCTGCACACGGAGAGGCTGCAATTCCCCATAGAGCCTGTTGTTGTGATGTCCCACACTATGTCCACCCGTAGCATCCGCAATGTTTCAGAGGCAAGGTTTACACACATTGATGCCTTCATCAGACACCACACTCCACTACAGATGACTGTCAAGAAGGGTGACTATCATGTCATGGGAGTGATGCTACATGTTATATGCTCCATGGTGAGAAGACATGTATGCATGGTACCACAACATGCACAGAAGCAGGCCCACACATTCCCAACCCGTACCACCACCAAAAAGCCTTGCTGCAATCCTTACCAAAACTGACATTTCCACATGTCCATGCATGTAACGCTGATTCAGCACACGTTGCAAACCTCATGAGGAATGGCAGGAGAACAACGATGACACGAGCAGACAACATGCGCAAAAACCCGGGAATGACAGACACACAAGAAGTCACCTAAAACAATTCTCGCCGCACACATGGACATTTAGAAAACATGAACAATGTTGGACACATGTAAATTTCAAAGAAAGTCTCTCCGCAAAACTGTGTGGCATGACATCATCACTAGAGTGCGGCTCACACAAAGAGGGGTTAAGGGAAGAGCTAGGCTACATACAACAACTGTTGTCCTATATGTCTTCCAAATAGAATAAATCTCACATATGATATAGGGTAGCACAATGAAAACTAAGGACCAACCGTTAGCTTGGGCATGCGCCAGTTCTGGACAAAAACCCTCACTCACCCGAGGGTGACATGCTTCATCATTGGGTTCCTCCAGCACACGGGGACCGCAAGATACCCCGTGTGGGCTACGACTTAACCCGAGAGGGAAGGAGCAGGAGTGCAAAAGCACACGTTGGATCAACCAACTCGAAATGGTGAGGAGGGGCAGAGTGCAAAATAATAAATTGAAAAGAAGTGATGGTTAAAAACTATCTATTTAGGGGCAACAATTGTATTCTTCCTGCCTAAATGATAGTAATTAAAAAGCAAGTGAGTATAGGGTTGAATATACCCTATCTATTGATCAACATGTTTCTGCCCAGGTGACATAGCTGTTCAAGGCATTCATCAGGAACAAAAGATAGTCACTCTGCGTTATCAGTGCTCAAATCATAATAAAAGTGTATACTTAGGCCTCAAATTCTTGTCCTTCAAACGGACAATCGTTCAACGTAATAGGTCAGCGGGCTCTGAAAAACAGCAACACTTGTAATAATACTCTTCAAATAGTATTCACCCATGTGACCATTGCCCAAAATGGTGGTAGAGATCATGTAGTTAAAAAGAACTCTTGTCTTACCTAAAGCATACTTCGTGTGTGTCAACTCGACCGACTTCAGAGTCTTACATCACGCTCGATATGCTATTAAAATTAAAATGAATGTATTCCTCTGCTTATTAAGTCTAGCTCATAGTACAGACACCATCATATAAGACACACCTTCAAGATTGCATTACTTGTGTAAAAATAAATGTTCAACAAGGCAGAACGAATGGCTATATTGAATCAAATAACAAATACTCTATCACGAGTGGTAACAAACTGTTTGTTATTGTATTCTGAACCATGCAATCAAAATTGTGATAGCTGTAGTCCCTAATTGCCAACCCTGTAATAGGGACTCTTACAGTAAACAGTGACAGCTTCTCGGGAAGCAATGGTGCAGGGAATCGTAAAAACGATCGTCTAATTAAAATAATTGAAAGTGCAACAAACACGGCAGAAATTAGGCTAAGCAAAAAACTTCTCAATGATGACTTACTAGATCAACGCGTGGTGCTGCTTCAAGGACTCTGCCGGGAGTTACGCGTTGGTGAAGCGTGTTTGTATTTATGCAGAAGTGTTTGGAGGTTGAGTCACGTGATAACGTGCTCAATGTAATTGCGTGTGTGTGAAACGATAGTGATAGGCACCAAAATGAAGTAAAATAAAATAAAAACACAGCCCAGGACTCAAAAAATGTTTAACTGTTGATGCATTTTATACTTCACAAACATGTGGATTTATATGTTTCTTATCGAAAGCTTTTGACTGGAAAGAATTAAAACCAGCAGCAGTTGCTTTATTCAGTTTCGAGAAAGCTCAAAAGGCCGCTCACGTGATCTATGTTCTTTGTCTATTAAGATATATCCCCTCTATTTATCGAAGTGGCAGATATTGAAGGGTATAAAAATAGATAACAAACGTCACCCTCGTATATATCATACAGTGTCTCCATGTGTTCAAAACAGTAGAACCCCCTACTGGAGACATAAGTATAAGGTGAATAGTGGTCTCAAGGCTGCTCCAAAATTATCTCCATCAGTATTAGAGTGGCAAGCAGTATATATAGATGTCATGTTAGCAAAATAGAGAGTTGTCATCTATAGGCCACAGCATGGAATTAGTGAATAAGGAGTGTGTAAAAATATTATATTCACTTAAATGGCCTATAGCCATAACTAGCCTCCTAATATTCCATGCAATAGAGTGGTATAGAAAAAACTAATCTAATAAACTACTAGAAAGTTAAAAATCCTATACCACAAAATCGATCTGTATGGAAATGAGGTTAGTGATAGTGTAGTAGGGACATGTGGCATCTGTTAATGGGAGTTCAGTGCACACCAGGGTATATCATCATTGAGCCCATTAATATGACTGCCCAATCTGAATACCCATCGTTGTTCACTTTGGATCAAAACTGTCTCCAAAGGACCCATGTTCCTATGATGATGGGGTTTGTCAAGGACCACCCATTTAAGATCCATTTCTGTATGGTCTGCATCTAGAAAGTGCCTGGTCAATTTAGTATTGGATTTCTTGCACTTGATGGAAATTTTGTGTTCAATCAGCCTGGTTTTTACCTTTAGAGTAGTCATGCCTACATAGTAAAGTTTACAGGGACACTGAATAAGGTAAACAACTCCATCAGAATTGCAATTTGTATGTGAAGTAAGACGCCAGGGCGTTTTTAATCCCAGATCTATTGAAAATGTACGTGTGGTCAGGTGACATACCACATGGATAATGCCCTAGAACTGGTGTACCTGTATTGATTGTTCGTAGCTGACTAGTGGCACTAGTAACTCTCGGCCGAGAATGTACTAAGATATTACCAAGGTTCCTACTTTGTCTAAATGCAAAGAGGGGTTTCTCACAAGTTTTTTTAGCCTTGTTGAGGATGTTCCAATTGGTATTGATTGCTTTTTTTATAGTTGTGCTGAGATGGCTGAAAGTACTGACACAAACTAAGCGATCGGAAGAGGGTTTGACATATGTTTCCAGCAAAACCTCTCTGTTGTTGTTCATAGCTCTCTTATTTGCCTTGCGTACCAAACATGCTGGATATTGATGTTTCTGAAGTTGCGCGCTGAGGTTGCTGGCATGTTTCTGATATGTCACAAGTTCGGTACAGTTTCTTCTCAACCGTAAAAATTGTCCGATAGGGAGATTATCCCGAAGTGCCCTAGGATGGAAACTTCTGTAATTAAGCAAGGAATTACATTCAATGGGTTTTTGATATAATTCCATGTAAATTTTGCCTTCATATGGATATAATCTCAAATCAAGGAAGGGCAAAGTCTCCTTACTGGCTTCCCATGTGAAATTGAGGGTAGTGTTAAGAGAATGAAGCCAAAATGAGAATTCTGATAGTGAATTGTGGTTACCTTCCCAGATAATTAAGATGTCATCGATCTAACGCTTCCATAGCAACAACTTCCCGTGGAAGGGATTGTGCTCTGGATATATATGGGTAACCTCAAACCAATGCATGAACAAATTGGCCATACTGGGAGCACAGGTACTGCCCATGGAAGTACCCATGACTTGCCAATACAGTTGTTCTTCAAAAGAAAAATAGTTCTCTCTCATAGCTAGTTCAGTACACTTCATTACAAAGGCTGTGGGTGTTTGATCACTACGAGGATTCTCTTCCAGTAAATCTTTGATGGTGCGAAGGGTATCTTCTTGTGGGATGTTTGTATACAGGGCCTCAACATTAAGTGAGGCCATGAGATGTTTAGTTGGATCAAATTCAATCGTAGTCAGGAAGGATAGGACATGTTTGGTGTCTTGCAAGTATGATGGCATCTGAGCAACCAATGGTCGTAGAAACCAATCAACAAATTGCGATAATGGTTCAAATATAGAACCGATGCCAGACACTATAGGTCTACCAGGAGGCGGTGTCTGATTCTTATGTATCTTGGGCAAGATGTAGAATGTATTTCGTCCATGACTGGCGCATGCCCAAGCTAACGGTTGGTCCTTAGTTTTCATCATCACTAGAGTGACACATCAGAACACACATCAAAGTCACTTTGCATTCAGTCAGCTTGACACACACATTGCAACACATGCCACTCAATGCTACAAGCTTGCACACTCATACCCACTGACTCACCATTATGAGAAGAAGTTGCGTATGAGCTGACTCCGGATATCATAAACCTCCTCCTCCTCATCACTTGCCTCGTGAGCAAGCCCTTGATCCTCCACGGGTGGATGTTCCTGCTCATCCGGATCCAGGATGAGTGGCACTGCCTTCTCAACTGCCATGTTGTGCAGCATGCAGCACACGAGGAAGATTCGGCAGACCTTCTCCGGGGCATAAGGGAGGGACCCGCCTGTCTTGTCCAGGCACCGGAATCAGCTCTCCAGGAGTTCAAGCGTCCTCTCAATCACTCGCCTGGTCTGCCTGTGTGCATTGTTGTACCGGTGATCTGTAGCTGTTCTTGGGTTGCGGAGAGGTGTGAGCAGCCATGGCATGTTGGGATAGCCAGAGTCCCCTACATGGAAATAACATGTAAAAAAGTGGGTCAGGAGATGCCGTAAGAGCCAAAGATACCGCAACACAGGACAAACAGAGTATACCCACCAACAAGACATGCTCGTTCATTGTGCAGCTGCAGCATCATTTGTGGCACCCTGCTACGCCTCATGATGTAGGCATCGTGTACTGATCCTGGAAAACCTGCACAGACATGGCAAATCAGCATGTTAGCAAGACACACCACAAGGGCATTTATCGAGTGGTAATGTTTTCTATTGCGATAGGCTTGTTCCTGTGCTGTGGTGGTACCAAAGCCACATGTGTACCATCAATGGACCCAATTACATGGGCATCCCTCCCAGGGCATAGAAATCACCCTTGACATCTGTCAACTCCTCAGGAGTAGGAAATTGGATGAATTCATCAAGGTGCTCCAACATGGCTGCTAAAACATCACGCAGGACACGGCTGAACATTGTCTGTGACATGCCATCAACATCAGCTATGGTGAATTGAAACGTACCTGTGGCAAAAAAATGTAGGGCTGCCATCAGCTTCATCTTGGGGGTCAGTGCAGTAGGATACCTGTGTCGCGGTTGCAGGTGTGGTGCCAGCTTGTCTGTCAAGTCCTCAATCAACTTGCGAGTGAATCTGTAACGGTGGATGCAGGCACCTTACCTCATGGCACCCAAGTCTGGAATTGTTCTTGGGACAGGCTGTGCCCTGCAAGACATTGTTTGTAAGAATGAAGATTGAGAGTCTGCCAATATCAATGTCAATGAACATAGCACATGCTACACTGCTAATACACATCAGGTAACTATGGAGTCGGGTGTGTGCAATACATACAGGACACATATGCCAGCTTGCTGGCACTCCTACAAAAAGCCAGATACACCTGTTGATTGTCAAGTCTACATGACATGCCCTGAAATGAGTTGGTGGCCAGTCTGAGTGAAGAGCCACAGATATCACCGGAGTGACACACAACCACATAGCTGCATTGGAAGGATGTCATCTCATCCACACAGCTGACTGCAAGGCACACGCACAGGTCACATGGAATGTCAAATGTACATATCAAACACATTGCGATGAAGGGGTACACGTGGCAAGAGAAAGACACAGCCATTGAGACAACGCAGACATGTATGACTGGGAAAATATGATGTCCGATGCACACAGACCCTACAGCGGTGGGAATCCACATGTGGCATGGTGTGCGTAGATGTGTTCCATGCCCATCTCCACACAGACCAATGTTGGATGCACCAACAGCAGATGCAGTTGACGGAACACTGACATCAAGCTCATGGGAACACATGACACACACCTGACATAGTCACAAATGGGCACGCTGATCGTGACATGTCAGTTGATAGAGTGTCCCTGTCCCTGGCATCAGGAGACAGGTGCGGATGTTGATGACTGTGCCATCCCATGGCTGCTGTGCATGACACAGTTGGACTACAGACACACATGTGGCAAGTGTCAAGGTGATGTGTGCCACATAGTGTCCCAACACACATGACATGTGTCCACAGGTCATCACACATCAATTGTGCAACTAGATGAGATGACCTGTGCAATATCACTGGCTGCCACACCTAGGGCCTGCACATGACAGTATGCAATGACAACTACTTGATGGACATCCTTGTGCGACTCGTAGCCCTCCATTCCTGGCATGTGTGCGCCTGTATTACCATTGTATGCAAAAATAACAATTGATGGACAGAATGCAGAACAATGTCATACATTCACCCCAGTACAGAGATCTGGGCCTAAATCCATCGTTTTTTTTGCTCACCATGCCATTCCAGTTTGAACCCAGCCATATGCAAATCAGTCTTGACCCTGTGCCCCATGGGAACAGTCCAGCCCGAACTGCCAAGCCAGGTCCTCCCTGGACTGGAAACAAGCATCCTAGGACCGGTTTTGGGCTTTCAGCCCTCGTCAGCCAGGATAGCTTGATTCCAGTGGCATGGAGAGCACGGGACTCACGTCTGAGCATACCCTTCCCACATTGTAAGCAAGTGAAATGCGTACCCGTACATGTGAACTAGTGCGTACCCGTACGTGTCAAACGCACTGTACTACTAATGCATACCCGTACGTGTCAAACGCACTTTACTACTAGTGCGTACCCGTACGTGTGAACTAGTGCATACTCGTACGTGTCAAATGCACTTTACTACTAGTGCGTACCCGTACGTGTGAACTAGTGCGTACCCGACATGTCAAACGCACTGTACTACTAGTGCGTACACGTACGTGTGAACTAGTGCGTACCTGTACGTGTCAAACGCACTGTACTACTAGTGCGTACCCGTACGTGTCAAACGCACTTTACTACTAGTGCATACCCGTACATGTGAACTAGTGCGTACCCGTACATGTCAAATGCACTGTACTACTAGTGCGTACCCATACGTGTGAACTAGTGCGTACCCGTATGTGTCAAACGTACTGTACTACTAGTGCATACCAGTACGTGTCAAACGCACTTTACTTCTAGTGCGTACCCGTATGTGTGAACTAGTGCGTACCCGTACGTGTCAAACGCACTGTACTACTAGTGCATACCCGTACGTGTGAACTAGTGCATACCCATACATGTCAAACGCACTTTACTACTAGTGTGTACCCATATGTGTGAAATGCACCGTACACCCGCTATCATCGCGTCTGTACGCTTTGTTTCACCATTGTACTTGTGCTGTAGGGGTACGTGTGAAACGCACCGTACACCCGCTATCATCGCGTGTGTACGCTTCGTTTCACCATTGTACTTGTGTCGTAGGGGTACGTGTGAAACGCACCGTACACCCGCTATCATCGCGTGTGTACGCTTCGTTTCACCATTGTACTTGTGCCGTAGAGGTACATGTGAAACGCACTGTACCTGTGTGTGGATTTCAAAATTACATAGGGGACACATAAGGGACAAGTATTAGGCCCTAAATGCATGCTGGTTGTCATGGAGACAGAGTTATCAGTTGAAAAGTGTCGATCATGTTTCCTGGAACAGTCAGTTGGCCACAAAATACAATGCTGCAAAGTAGTTGTTGACTTGACATGATGCTCAAAATTTGAACGATGCGAATGCTGTCATTGGTGTATGTTTAAAGTCATTGGTGTATGTTTAAAGGGATTGGAGTAAACGTAGGATGCGAATGAGTCTGACCAATCACTATGTACTCCTCTAAATGAATGCCCCTCAGCAAGACAGATATAAGGCAGCCAGAACCCATGAGAGGGCACTTGCCTGCACAACTTTCCAGTCGACCACACTGCTGCTGTCTCTGCTTCCTTTGGACCATGTCACGTACTGTGGAGAGGGCCCAGCCATTCACCCAGGAGGAGAATGAGGCCTTGCTGGACTGCCTCCTCCCACAGTACACCAAGCTGTATGGGAGACCAGGGGAGCAGGTGAGTGCTGAGTCCACTACCTTTGCCCATGCACCTGTTGTGTGACTGTCAATATTGTGTCCAGGTGGAACAGACATGCAATGTTGTTTAGAGTGGGTCCCGTGGGGGGGACATGCTGATATCTCTCATGCAGAGCATGATGTAGTTCCTGTGTGCACTCCTCACTTGCATTGTGCTTACTGTGACTTTCTGTCATGTCACACTCCGGTAAACACTATGGCATCCCGGTGGCGGCGCAACCAGGAAGCATAGAACGATACGAAGACTTAATTTCCCAGAAAGCATAGCGTCATCACGCCCCACGTGACCATCGCTACGCACAGAACCGGATATAGGCGTTACACTCTGTTTCAGCTGTGCCGATGATTAGAGTTCCGGAAGGCGTTCCGAAATCTGCAGGCTCCTGAGAACACTCCGTGGATTAAGACCTCCGTGTTGTAGAGCGGTACTGTAAGTACACGCAACTTTAGTTGTATCTAAACTGTGAGGATCGGGCTTTATGTGTGTTCCTCTGTTGGGGAGACTGCAGCCACGCGTCTCATGCAGAGGGACTGATTCGTGCCCCGTCCTCCTCCTCAGTTTCTCTTTGCTTCGTTCGGCCCTTGCCCCTTTTTGCTCGTTCCTCCGTTGTTGAGACTACTGCCTAGCATCTCGTGCGGAGGAACTTATTCTGTGATTATTGCCGGTTTCGTAAGCGGTAGGCCCGCGCTATATCTGGACGCTACTCTCGCCCCTCTCTTGGAGAGACTGCCGGCGGGCATCTCGTGCAGGGGAGCGTGTTAGCGCTTGTGAACTCCTTGGTGATTCTTTTCTCTGTTGGCGAGCCAGAACTTTCAGGGCTCTTGCAGAGAAAAGACATTCGAAAAGGGATAAGGCAATCCCTGTATCCTTGTGTGCACGTTCATTCCATGGTGCTAGGTTGGGAGCCAAATCTAGCCTCTAAACATTTCTGAATCGATCCAATACGTGGGAGACTATAGAGTGACCGGCTCCTTCTCCTTGGTATGGTTGCATTGGTTCGGAGCTGAGGGGCTTGTTTCTCACCCCACATACTGGGGGTCTCTGATCTTCCAAATCGACTCTGACAAGACTGTGCACCCAAAGCATCAGGGGCTAAGAAAACCGTTATCCCAGTGCTATTGGGAAGTATCCTTATTACCAGAAGAGAATGTGCATTAACAGTGAAAGAATTTTGTGTTGAGCTCGTTTACTGTGTTTTGTTTTTACTAGGAGAGAGAGTCTTTGGAGGGTGTGACAATAGCCGATTGTCTGCACTAACCACAGAGCCGGCCTCGCCCGGGGGTAGGTTGAGGGATAAAAGGGACCTAGTCTAATGAACAGTAAGAACAAATCCTTACCTAGGTGCTTTATTTACGGTATCCTCTCTCTTCTATCTCATAGCTTTGGGTCGGACTTGAGCATTCACCCTCACCTCTCTGCCAGTCTCAGCCTTCAACCTTTTGTTTCAGGTAGGAAAAGTGGTCTCAATAAGATTAGCACGAGAGAAAGGGAAGGGGGCAGGGAAGCGGGGTGTGGTGGATGAACAGCAGGGATTAATTTGTTGTTCTTGTGTTTCCTCAGGTCTCCCTCCCTGCAGTTCCCATCCTTTCCTTCCCCCGCTTAACTATCTCACTAGTCCGAGTTTATTGCTCTTCGGACTTGGGGCAGTTTAGAGGTGGACCCCTTTGAGCATCGACACAATCCCGAGGACTTCGTATGGCCAAACCTGACAGAATCATCGGCCCACGAATTTATTCGTCCTCTTGATTGTGCCGGTCTCAGGGATGGCCACCTTGGATGATGTCATGGCCGCTTTGGCCCAAGTCCAAATGGAGCTCGTAGCGTCTCGTCAGGAGACAGCTGCTCTACAGGCCAGAGTATAAAGAATGCAAAAGAACCCCTTTTATGCGGGAGCATCTTCAACCCCCTCACCGGTACCCGTTGTGGTGGAAATGCCTTCTCAGATTCCACTAGCCCCTCCTGAACGGTTTCACGGGGACAATAAGAAAGTTCAGGTGTTTATGACACAGGCATTGCTCCATTTTAACTGTAAGCCGAAGCTCTTTTCTACCAATCAGGCTAGAGTGGCCTTTGTGATCTCATATCTGGCGGGCGAGACAGCGCAGTGGGCATTTCCGCTGGTGAAAAGAGATGATCACCTACTATATGATTGGGAGGCCTTCAGACATGAATTCGAAAAAACGTTCGATAGAAGGGCGGAAACCTTTTCCGCCGATAAAGACCTGTTGGAGCTCCGTCAGGGGAATACAGAACTGATCACATACCTAAATAACTTTCGCAGACTGGTGGCCGAAACAGAGTGGTCGGAATCCAAACAAGCCGCTATATTTAATCAGGGGCTTAAGGATGAACTGAAGGACGTCCTCGCCCAGGTAGATCCCCAACCACAGACCTGCGCCTCCCTTATTGACCTGACCTTGAGACTGGATCACCGGATGAGAGAGCGGAAAGGGGACCACAGGCGGAAGGACAGATACACTCCGTCGTTGGATAGAACACCTCCTTTGGACCGAGGAGCCTCTCGACCAGAGCCCATGGAAATCGGGGCGGTACGAGCCTCTTTGACTCTCAGTGAAAGGGACCATAGGCGCAAACAAGGTTTGTGGTTATATTGTGGGAGGAAGGGCCATTACCTTCGCAAATGTCCCGTTAAACCAAAGTATGGGTGGCCCAGGCCAGGACACGTAGCTACTGTAGCAGCAAAAACTGAGGCGAAAAACACTGTAGCTTGAGGGCCCAGGAAGGGGAGCCTTTGAGCGGTGTTATGATCCCTTCAGTGAACCGGTCGAACTTTCTAGAAGCAGAACATTTCTTTGTGGAAGTGGACATTGTTATCAATCAGGAGCACAAACAAACACACGCCATGATTGATTCTGGTGCCACCGGGTGTTTTATAGATAAGGAGGAGGCTCAGAGGTTGGAGATACTGCTTCTATTAAAAGACACTCCTGAACATGTGTATGCGGTGGACGGGAAGGAACTGGAAGCTGGTCCCATAACTTACGTAACGCCGGAGCTTGTGATGGTGTATGAGGGGTATCATCGTGAATCAATTACGTTCAACGTTATTCAAGCCCCACAATGCAGAATGATAGTGGGTCTCCCTTGGTTACGGAAACACGAGCCTACGATCAATTGGTCAAACGCCTCCATGACTTTGCATTCCCCTTACTGCCAAACCCATTGTAACCAGACATCCCTCAGCCCTTCTGTGATGTTGGCCCAAAGACAGCACATCGCCACAGCTGCGGAAAAAAGCATAATCCTACCTACCTGTTATAGGGACTATGCAGATGTGTTCAGCGACGTCAAAGCAGAGAAACTACCTCCGCACAGAGACTATGATTGTCGTATCGAACTGGAGCCTGGTGCGGTGGTACCCTGTGGTAGGATTTATGCCCTTACTGCTCCTGAGACCCTCCATCTCCGGGAATACTTAGACAAGCTCCTCCAATTGGGGTTAATACGCCCATCCAGATCACCTGCGGCATCCCCACTCTTCTTCATTCCGAAAGCCAATGGTGAATTGAGGTGCTGCATAGACTACCGAGCGTTGAATGCAATCCCTGTGAAAAACCAATACCCTCTACCGTTGATTCCGGTCCAGTTGGAACAGGTAAAATCAGCGGTTATCTATACAAAATTAGATCTTCGCGGGGATGAATGGAAAACGGCCTTTAAGACGCAGTATGGTCTATTCGAGTACCTGGTGATGCCCTTCGGGCTGTGTAACGCCCCTGCCTCTTTTCAGTTCTTCTTAAACGACGTCCTGAGAGAGTTCCTCGACCACTTTGTCGTGGTATACATAGATGATATCCTGATCTATTCGGCCCATAAAGAAGACCATAGGGGTCATGTAAGTCGCGTTTTGCAAGCCCTACAGGAACATCATCTGTTCTGTAAAATCACCAAGTGTGAATTCCACGTGACATCTGTGGAATTTTTGGGGGTCATACTAACACCGTCCGGTCAGATTATGGCCGAGAGGAAGGTAAAAGCGATCCTCGAGTGGCCCCGACCACAGGATGTGAAAGACATCCAAAATTTTCTGGGGTTCGCCAACTTTTACAGGCGTTTCATCAGAGGGTTCTCGGAGAAAGTTGCACCCCTTACCCGGTTGACCCGGAAGAAAACCCCATTTGTATGGTCCCCCGATGCTCAAACAGCCTTTAAACCACCTGCGTGCTAAGAGAGGTACTAGACCTGATTATGTTTTTAGCAGCTTACACAGCAACCCCACTCTCATTTTCCTACTCCCTGCTGACGAGAGGCAACTACCTCGAAACACGTGTCCAGGGATGGCACACGCCACGCATACTTGCACGCACTCTTGAGCATAGGTGTATCCGCCGACGCTGACCTTCAGGGACCATTTTCATTGGGGGAACACGACTGGTAGGTGTAGCAGTGTGCGACCAATCTGATGTAACTTTATATTCAGGCTCCCTTGAGCCGGTGGAGTCGACGGACTCATGGTTACGCACCTGCGTGCTAAGAGAGGTACTAGACCTGATTATGTTTTTAGCAGCTTACACAGCAACCCCACTCTCATTTTCCTACTCCCTGCTGACGAGAGGCAACTACCTCGAAACACGTGTCCAGGGATGGCACACGCCACGCATACTTGCACGCACTCTTGAGCATAGGTGTATCCGCCGACGCTGACCTTCAGGGACCATTTTCATTGGGGGAACACGACTGGTAGGTGTAGCAGTGTGCGACCAATCTGATGTAACTTTATATTCAGGCTCCCTTGAGCCGGTGGAGTCGACGGACTCATGGTTACGCACCTGCGTGCTAAGAGAGGTACTAGACCTGATTATGTTTTTAGCAGCTTACACAGCAACCCCACTCTCATTTTCCTACTCCCTGCTGACGAGAGGCAACTACCTCGAAACACGTGTCCAGGGATGCCACACGCCACGCATACTTGCACGCACTCTTGAGCATAGGTGTATCCGCCGACGCTGACCTTCAGGGACCATTTTCATTGGGGGAACACGACTGGTAGGTGTAGCAGTGTGCGACCGATCTGATGTAACTTTATATTCAGGCTCCCTTGAGCCGGTGGAGTCGACGGACTCATGGTTACGCACCTGCGTGCTAAGAGAGGTACTAGACCTGATTATGTTTTTAGCAGCTTACACAGCAACCCCACTCTCATTTTCCTACTCCCTGCTGACGAGAGGCAACTACCTCAAAACACGTGTCCAGGGATGGCACACGCCACGCATACTTGCACGCACTCTTGAGCATAGGTGTATCCGCCGACGCTGACCTTCAGGGACCATTTTCATTGGGGGAACACGACTGGTAGGTGTAGCAGTGTGCGACCAATCTGATGTAACTTTATATTCAGGCTCCCTTGAGTCGGTGGAGTCGACGGACTCATGGTTACGCACCTGCGTGCTAAGAGAGGTACTAGACCTGATTATGTTTTTAGCAGCTTACACAGCAACCCCACTCTCATTTTCCTACTCCCTGCTGACGAGAGGCAACTACCTCGAAACACGTGTCCAGGGATGGCACACGTCACGCATACTTGCACGCACTCTTGAGCATAGGTGTATCCGCCGACGCTGACCTTCAGGGACCATTTTCATTGGGGGAACACAACTGGTAGGTGTAGCAGTGTGCGACCAATCTGATGTAGCTCAAACAGCCTTTGACCTCCTTAAGCAAGCCTTTACCCCTGCACCCATTCTGGTTCACGCCAACCCAGAGATCCCATTTATAGTGGAAGCCGACGCCTCCGACATAGCAGTAGGGGCTGTCCTGTCCCAAAGACATGCTACAACCGGACAACTTCATCCCATCGCTTTTATGTCCCGAAAACTCAACTCCGCAGAGCTCAATTATACAATAGCGGAAAAGGAACTCCTGGCTATTAAGGACTCCTTTCTGGAGTGGAGACATTGGTTAATGGGGGCCGCACATCCAGTGACTGTTTATTCCGACCACTGCAATCTCCAATACATGCGCGCCGCTCAGCATCTCACCCCCAGACAACTCCGTTGGATGTTGTTTTTTGCCGAATTCCAGTTTATAATCACATTTCGTCCCGGGACAGAAAACAGGAAGGCAGGCGCATTGTCGCGACAGGAACCAACAACTCAACAAACCCCAGGAGATGACAGAGCCATCATCGCCCCGGGCCGAGTGTTATGCACAATTCAAACAGAAGAGTTCCTAAGGAAAACCCGGAAGCAAGTACACTCCTTTACCTGGAAAACCTGGTTGAAATACCACCCCAAATGGCAAATACGGCAGGGTCTCCCTATGAGAAATCGCCAGTTGTTGGTTCCCACTCAGAAACTACGGAGGGTGGTGTTCGCCTGGTGTCATGAACTTCCGTGTGCAGGACATATCGGTGGCCAGAAAACCCTAGACAAGGTGTTACACCAATTCTGGTGGCCTACAGTCCGTCCCGACATCATGTCCTGGGTGAGAGAGTGTCCCGTCTGTGTGCAAATGAAATCCGATCACAGAGCTACTCAGGGACTCCTTCAGCCGTTGCCCACGCCCGAAGTCCCCTGGGAAAGAGTGTCGGTTGACTTCATCGTGGGTCTGCCAAAGGATCAGGGTTGTACCGCTATAATGGTGGTGGTGGACTATCTTTCTAAGATGGGGCATTTCATCGCATGCCCTCAGGTCCCTTCCGCGAGTCAATTGGCAAAACTGTTTTTGACGAATGTGGTCCGTCTACATGGCCTTCCGAAAGTCATTGTATCCGACAGGGGTTCTCAGTTCACCGCTCGCTTCTGGAGATCCTGGTGCTCTGCACTAAAGATTGAGTCCGCCCTTTCAACCAGTTTCCACCCTCAGACAGATGGCCAAACTGAAAGATTAAATCAGACATTGAAGCAGTACTTACGGTGTTACATCGATAGTAATACAGAGGCGTGGGTGGAATGGCTATGGGTGGCAGAGATAGCGTATAACAGCTCCAAACACGCCTCTACACGACATTCTCCTTATTTCTGTACTTATGGTTTTCACCTTTGGGTCACACCTTTGATTCTTCCCAGTCACACCTCAACCCTCCCGAATCTACAGCAACGCTTATCCCACATTTGCACGTCCTTGATAGAAGCGAGGAACAACTTGCTTCAGGCCAAACAAAGGTACAAGGCCCAGGCGGATAAGCATCGCAGACCCGGTCCCATTTACAAGAAAGGGGAGAGGGTGTGGTTGTCCACGAAGCACATTTGCTTTAAAAGACACAGCGTTTTTAATCCTAAATATATAGGTCCATACCCAGTGATCAAACACATCAACCCCGTAGCTGTGAAACTGAAACTGCCGGATCACCTCCGCATTCATCCAGTATTTCATGTGTCCCTCTTGAAGCCCTCGCACTGCCCAGTGAGGAAGCAACCCCTGCCTATCTGGGTTCACCAGAATAGAGAATATGAAGTAAAAGGAATCTTGGACTCTAAATGGGTGAGACGAAAACTATGGTACCTCCTGTCCTGGAAAGGGTATGGCCCGGAGGAAAACTCCTGTGAGCCCGCTGAAGCTGTACATGCGGTACGTTTGGTATCCGCCTTCTTTAAACGTAATCCATCCAAACCGGGTGCCGGTCAGTGTCTTCCGAAAGGAAGACGTACTGTCATGTCACACTCCGGTAAACACTGACAGCATCCCGGTGGCGGCGCAACCAGGAAGCATAGAACGATATGAAGACTTCATTTCCCAGAAAGCATAGCGTCATCACGCCCCACGTGACCATCGCTACGCACAGAACCGGATATAGGCGTTACACTCCGTTTCAGCTGTGCCGATGATTAGAGTTCCGGAAGGCGTTCCGAAATCTGCAGGCTCCTGAGAACACTCCGTGGATTAAGACCTCCGTGTTGTAGAGCGGTACAGTGAGTACACGCAACTTTGGTTGTATCTAAACTGTGAGGATCAGGCTTTATGTGTGTTCCTCTGTTGGGGAGACTGCAGGCACGCGTCTCATGCAGAGGGACTGATTCGTGCCCCGTCCTCCTCCTCAGTTTCTCTTTGCTTCGTTCGGCCCTTGCCCCTTTTTGCTAGTTCCTTCGTTGTTGAGACTACTGCCTAGCATCTCGTGCGGAGGAACTTATTCTGTGATTATTGCCGGTTTCGTAAGCGGCAGGCCCGTGCTATATCTGGACGCTACTCTCGCCCCTCTGTTGGAGAAACTGCCGGCGGGCGTCTCATGCAGGGGAGCGTGTTAGCGCTTGTGAACTCTTTGGTGATTCTTTTCTCTGTTGGCGAGCCAGAACTTTCAGGGCTCTTGCAGAGAAAAGACATTCGAAAAGGGAAAAGGCAATCCCTGGATCCTTGTGTGCACGTTCATTCCATGGTGCTAGGTTGGGAGCCAAATCTAGCCTCTAAACATTTCTGAATCGATCCAATACGTGGGAGACTATAGAGTGACCGGCTCCTTCTCCTTGGTATGGTTGCATTGGTTCGGAGCTGAGGGGCTTGTTTCTCACCCCACATACTGGGGGTCTCTGATCTTCCAAATCAACTCTGACAAGACTGTGCACCCAAAGCATCAGGGGCTAAGAAAACCGTTATCCCAGTGCTATTGGGAAGTATCCTTATTACCAGAAGAGAATGTGCATTAACAGTGAAAGAATTTTGTGTTGAGCTTGTTTACTGTGTTTTGTTTTTACTAGGAGAGAGAGTCTTTGGAGGGTGTGACAATAGCCGATTGTCTGCACTAACCACAGAGCCGGCCTCACCCGGGGGTTGGTTGAGGGATAAAAGGGACCTAGTCTAATGAACAGTAAGAACAATCCTTACCTAGGTGCTTTATTTACGGTATCCTCTCTCTTCTATCTCATAGCTTTGGGTCGGACTTGTGCATTCACCCTCACCTCTCTGCCAGTCTCAGCCTTCAACCTTTTGTTTCAGGTAGGAAGAGTGGTCTCAATAAGATTAGCACGAGAGAAAGGGAAGAGGGCAGGGAAGCGGGGTGTGGTGGATGAACAGCAGGGATTAATTTGTTGTTCTTGTGTTTCCTCAGGTCTCCCTCCCTGCAGTTCCCATCCTTTCCTTCCCCCGCTTAACTATCTCACTAGTCTGAGTTTATTGCTCTTCGGACTTGGGGCAGTTTAGAGGTGGACCCCTTTGAGCATCGACACAATCCCGAGGACTTCGTACGGCCAAACCTGACACTTTCACTGCATAGTGCATGACACTTTCAGCCTGGCAAATCCTTGGTGGCTTTTTTTCCTATTGTCCTGAGGTGATTCAGTGGTGCCCCCGGTGTGACAGGTGACTGTACCCACAGATGTGTATGAGTTGAGTGGACCTGTGGTGAGAGTGTCCAAATGATGTGTACGACATCATGGACATTGATGTGTGTGAATGTTCCTTGTCATGTGGGTGAGAGTCTATGTGAAGTGTTGCACCACAGCTGCATGGAGGAGGCTACAGATCAACCCATCTTATGTGACAAGTAAGCTGTGCTGTGTGTCTGACTTGCAGAGCTAGCATGACACCTGTGACACCCCACTGGCAAGTGGCACATGTGCAGAGTGAGGGTTGTATCCGCTGTTGTCAATGACAGGCGAGTGATCTGTGCCTGGGTGTGTCTGTCTAGTCTGCTGAGGGTGCGTTAGTGGAGTGGGACATGTGACTGCTTGGCACGTGCTGGCCTTCAGCCTGCTGTTGCATGTGCTGCACAGTGTGTGGCATGATCAGTGAGTGTGTCGCACCCCTCATGCCAACCTGTTGACTTTCAATGCCATGTAGTGCATTGGGGCTTGCACACAGGCCAATTTCTTATTGTGTATGATGTAATTCCTGTCTGCATCCTATGCCATGTTCAACATTTCAATGATGTTCAAATGTGTGGCTCTGGGACATGGAGCAGGTGTATTGATGTTGTGTCACTTTGTCATCCTGACAGGTAACTGCCTACGAGAAGGGGGTGATCTGGAAAAACATCGTCAGGGACCTGAGATCTGAGAGGGAGCGTAGTCGTCAGCTGCCACAGGTCCGCAAGAGGTGTCAGGACATCCGGTGCTGGACCTGGCGGATCGCCCGGGTCCAGCTGGGGCTCGACAGTCCTCGCCCCCACGGCGGCTGCTGACGTCTGATCCCCCACATGAGACGTGTCCTGGCGGTGGTATTCCCTGAGCTCGATAGGCAGTTACAGGTGAGACTGCAGCAAGGAGGTAGGTACATGGCTGTTTGTCGTGTTATGTGTTGCCAGCTTTTGGAAGTGCTCTGTAGCCTGGATACACTCCCAGAGTTTATATGTGCAGTGCATTTTCGGTTCCCCAATGTCACCTGGTGCTCTTTTTCATCCCTTCCCCTCCTTGACATGTGTCCCCTGGTCTGTGTGTAATCACATTTGCACATGGTCATCTAGGGTGCCAGTAAATCTAAGTGCACATTGCTTTCTGCATCATGTGGGAGGGTGGTCTGTGACTTTTGTTGGTACCTTGCCTGTGCCATGACCTGTTCACTATGTTGGGGGTCCATATTTGTTGTCACTGATGATGATTCTCAACATAGGAGTGTGAGCTTTCAACTGAACACCCTTGCAGCATGCATGACCAATGTTGTGGCCTCAGACATGATGTGCATGAGTGGGAGATATGCATATTGCCAACACGGTTGAACATGGTACAGTCAGCTCATTCCAGGACCACGGAGCAGTTTGCACACTACAGTCCCCTGAGACACCCTGGCCTCCTAATCATGTGTGTCATCCAACACTGTGCACATTCTCTGTGGGTTCAGCATAGATCTGCCTCTGTGGCATTGTTCCGTGGACTAGTTAGTATTTTGCAAATGTGTGCTACATGTGTCCACTGGACAGGGATACACCATTTTGCTTGTGCATACTCACACTGGGCAGTGCCTGTGTGGCTATTCACAACAATCTGTTGATGGTTGTTTGTCACAAATATGTGGTGCCAGCCCCACGAGGTGATGTTGTGTAAATGAAGCTATTTTTCCAGCACAGTTATTGTAACCCTGAATAAGAGGTGTCACTTCTTGATCTGTATCAATCACATTGACTCAGGTATGGGGTGGGATGTGCGGGAGAGGCATACATGTGCAACCCTGATTTTTCATTGCCAGGTCTGACTTGTGTGTGAGACTTGGCTGTACAAAGAATCACCATGAAGTGCCCCTGTGATGCTGGCCAGTGCTTAATGTTCGTGCTTTGCAGCCTGTGTCAGTTTTTTAAAAATATGATTCCTGCTCATACATTTTTTGCACCTGTGTGTGGTTCAGATGCAACGCAGTTTGGACTTTGTGTGCTGACATCTGTGTGTCCATTCTGGCTTGCCATGAGGGTGTCCCCACAGTACAGCTAGGCTTTTTTTCAACCCAATTGCAGGCCCATTAGCTTATGCATTGTCCTGGTTGTGGACATGTGTGCCACTCAAGATGACAGGCAGTAGGTCATATGTGTAGCCAACTGTGTAATCAGGTGATGGATGGCCATGTGACAACTGACATAATTCAAGTTGTTACTCTAAAGAAATTGTACCTTGGCACTCACAGCACTTGCCGACAGTTCTTCATGTTTTAAATGTGGACATTTGATGATTTGTGTTAAGAACACTGATGTGCCTGCATGAAAAAGTCTCCCAAGGAAGTGCACACCAAACGACATTTCCACTTTCATGGAACACACTGGCACATTTTCTAAGAAGCCACTGTTAGAATTAAATGGTGTTGCAGATTCTCCATATACATGTTCCCACAGTGCTCTTGATTTTGTGAGACTCCTTTGTTGTTGGTGATACAAACTGACGAGTCTCAAGACATCAAGACCTCCGTGGGCCCATGTATATGTACCTTCTGCAACACCATTTATTTCTAACAGTGGCTTCTTAGAAAAGGTGCCAGCTTCTTCAATGATAGTGTAAATGTACTTTTGTGTGCACTGCCTTGTGCAACATATTTAATGCAGGCACATGAGTGTTCTTTTCACGAAATGGCGAATTGGCACATTCAAAACATGTAGATTGTGTAAAGTATCGTGAGTCCCAAGGTAGCAACATTTTTTTGTTTTGTGTTCCAAAGTACTTACAGATCTCTGAGTGTGGTGACACCTTGAGTAGTGAGGTGTGTCAGTTTAGGTTGGGTGCACCACTAAGAGGTGGCATGACTTCATTGTATTGCTGTGCTCACCGGTTCACAGACACTAGCTTCTCAGTGTATTTCTCATTCAAGTTGTGGCCTTTTGTGTTCTTTTTTTCCTGGTGTCCAAGTGGCATAGTGGGTCTACCAACTGGGCAGTACACGGCTTACATATGTGCGGAGTTATCTAGCTGTTACTCATGATGCATTGCCTGATATGCACTGTGACCAATTGTTCTTGTGCTCATGTGTCAGATGTATACAGGTGACTGATGCATTTCGGTTTGTTCTCCTTGCACACAGCATCATCATCCGCAACCGAGGGAGACACCTGCATGGACCTGGAGGAGGGACCCAGCGACAGTGCCACCAGTGCTGTGGATTCAGAAGGACCCAGTGGCACGGAGGGTGAGGGGAGTCAGTCAGAGGACCTGTCTGGTGGTAAGAGCAGCTACGACGCCGACGGGTCTGAGACTGACATCCTTGAGGAGGCAGAGGCTGCAACACCAACTGGCAGCATCCCCACATCTGTATCCGCCTCCTCCATTACCATCTCCACCCTCCCAGTTGCTCCCGTCCCTTCTGTCCGTGCAGAGGCCCACCATGTCTCATTCGGCCCAGGCACCGCACCCCCTGCCTCTGTCACCCCTGCTGCCCTCAGTGAAGAGTCTGTGGACATACTACGGCAGTTGCAGGTTGGGCAGGCATCGGTGCTGAATGTCCTCCATGGACACACTCAACTGCTCACACAGATGGTGTCGTTCATGGAGGGCATGTCAGCAACGATGTCTGACCAATGCAGGTTTCTGCGGTCCATGGACAGTTTCTCTCCTGCAGCGCTCCGTCCCCCCCTCTACCCCGGACCCATCCACACTGCCCTCTCCCATGCCTGCCCAACGTACACCCAGACAGTCACGGGCACGCACCCCACCAGACACATCCAGCACACCCCCAAGTAAGGCACAGCACACACCACCTGGCACGCACACTCAGGGGGATGTAGGCACACCCACAGGGTCTGGGGGCAGATGACATACACGCAGCCACAGTCGCAGTCCGCAGTCCTCACAACCCTGTTCCTCCAAGACCACTCCCCTTAGCTCCCCTGCTAAACTCTCACCCAAGGAGATCTATATGGGTGGGCTGGACCTCGCCCCCACTGAGCCACCACCCCACAAGCGGGCGAGGAAGTCCCCGGGCACGGGAGTTGAGTCCCCCACCATGTCCACCCCCTCCCCCAAGAGCGCTGCACACCATCCCTCACCCACCACACCCTCTGTTGACCCTGGGGAATCCTCAGGTGCAGGGGTTCGGATGGAGGCACTGGCAGCGGTGTGCAGCGCCGAGCTCGCCTCCACCTTCGGTGCTGACCCACCCCATGTGGTGGAGACATCCCCCCCTGCACCCGCAACACCTACCCTTCCCCCTCCTGTCCCTGCGGTGCCTGGTACTGCCACAGATGATGCCCCCCCCGGTCGACAAACCTTGAGTTTCCTTTGTGCAGGCAAGGTAGGGGTGGACGCGGTCCCCTACGTCCACCCTTGGACTTGAGAAATGGACTGGCCATTGGCCTTTGTACATAGTCTCTTTTTAATTTTTTTTTTTTTTGGTGCTGAATAAAGCCTTTTCTTTTACTTTCAACACTATTGCATTTCAGGTACTTGATGTTGGTGATGAGGCTCCTGGAGTTGGTGTTCTGGTAATGTGTTAGGGTTCTGAGAAATGTTTTTGTATGATGGTCATGTGGTGGACCATGGTATCTGTGTGCCATCACAATGTCTCTGCAAAGAATCATTGGTAGTGTGTGTTCTTTTTGTTTGGACACATTGTCCCAAGTAGTGTTCCTTCCTCTGTGGCACCTGACATCTTCCCTGCAAACAGTTGCACAATTGTTGTGCTGACCTGTGTCAACATTTCCTTTGTTGATGAGGGATACCTTCAACAATGGCCATGCCTGCTCACCGATGTCTCCTGCTGAATAGTCTGTGCCATCCTTGCTAGTCACTGTACTTGTGTTTTGGGTATGTAGGAATGCCTTCAGGGACAAATTGGCCCTTTTCAGCACTATGCATGTGTGTAATCACGGCCTACCACACAAATGGTACTTGTTATGCAGGGTATTTGGGCACCTGACTCACAATTGTGGGCATTGTATCTAGTGGAATAGAACCCTATTGCTTCCATGAGAGACAACATCTTGGTGGCTGGACCAGCACCTGAACATTCCTATCACTCATGGGATGTGCGTGACAGTGTGTGTTCCCTTTGGCTATCTTAGTTTTGTATGCAGTTACATGACTATACAGTCTGTTGGCATGACATCAGGGTGTGTATTGTGCTGCATCCGCCATGGGTGGGTATGCATGTGTTATATGTCCTGAGTGGTGTGTCATGCAGTGTGTGAAAGACATCCATCCTCCTGGGAGTGGGACACTGCTGTCAGTGATGTGTTGTAATAGCACTAAAATCATAGTCCAAAGTTAGGGATGTGTCCATACCACCATGTAGGTGTGGTCATCTGATAATGATGTACACCCCCCCATATCTCTGTCCACTGCTGGGAGTCCTCTGCACCCCCCCCTCATATCTCTGTCCACTGCTGGGAGTCCTCTGCACCCACCCCATATCTCTGTCCACTGCTGGTAGTCATATGCAGCCACCCCTCATATGTCTGGACACTGCTGGTAGTCATATGCAGCCACCCCTCATATGTCTGGACACTGCTGGTAGTCATATGCACCCACCCCTCACATGTCTGGACACTGCTGGGAGTCCTCTGCACCCACCACTCATATTGCAGGCCACTGCTGGGAGTCATATGCACCCACCCCTCATATGCCTGGACACTGCTGGAAGTCCTCTGCACCCACCCCTCATATTGCAGGCCACTGCTGGGAGTCATATGCACCCACCCCTCATATGTCTGGACACTGCTGGGAGTCCTCTGTACCCACCCCTCATATTGCAGGCCACTGCTGGGAGTCATATGCACCCACCCCTCATATGTCTGGACACTGCTGGGAGTCATATGCACCCACCCCTCATATTACAGGCCACTGCTGGTAGTCATATGCACCCACCCCTCATATGTCTGGACACTGCTGGGAGTCCTCTGCACCCACCACTCATATTGCAGGCCACTGCTGGGAGTCATATGCACCCACCCCTCATATGCCTGGACACTGCTGGGAGTCCTCTATACCCACCCCTCATATTGGAGGCCACTGCTGGGAGTCATATGCACCCACCCCTCATATGTCTGGACACTGCTGGGAGTCCTCTGCACCCACCCCTCATGTTGCAGGCCACTGCTGGGAGTCATATGCACCCACCCCTCATATGTCTGGATACTGCTGGGAGTCCTCTGCACCCACCCCTCATATGTCTGGATACTGCTGGGAGTCCTCTTCACCCACCCCTCATATTGCAGGCCACTGCTGGGAGTCATATGCACCCACCCCTCATATGTCTGGACACTGCAGGGAGTCCTCTGCACCCACCCCTCATATGTCTGGACACTGCTGGGAGTCCTCTGCACCGACCCCTCATATTGCAGGCCACTGCTGGGAGTCGTATGCAGCCACCCCTCAAATGTCTGGACACTGCTGGTAGTCATATGCACCCACCCCTCATATTACAGGCCACTGCTGGTAGTCATATGCACCCACCCCTCATATGTCTGGACACTGCTGGGAGTCCTCTGCACCCACCACTCATATTGCAGGCCACTGCTGAGAGTCATATGCACCCACCCCTCATATGCCTGGACACTGCTGGGAGTCCTCTGCACCCACCCCTCATATTGCAGGCCACTGCTGGGAGTCATATGCACCCACCCCTCATATGTCTGGACACTGCTGGGAGTCCTCTGCACCCACCCCTCATATTGCAGGCCACTGCTGGGAGTCACATGCACCCACCCCTCATATGTCTGGACACTGCTGGGAGTCCTCTGCACCCACCCCTCATATGTCTGGACACTGCTGGGAGTCCTCTGCACCAACCCCTCATATTGCAGGCCACTGCTGGGAGTCATATGCACCCACCTCTCACATGTCTGGACACTGCTGGGAGTCCTTGGCACCCGCCCCTCATATTGCAGGCCACTGCTGGGAGTCATATGCACCCACCCCTCATATGTCTGGATACTGCTGGGAGTCCTCTGCACCCACCCCTCATATTGCAGGCCACTGCTGGGAGTCATATGCACCCACCCCTCATATGTCTGGACACTGCTAGGAGTCCTCTGCACCCACCCCTCATATTGCAGGCCACTGCTGGTAGTCATATGCACCCACCCTTCATATGTCTGGACATGTCTGGACACTGCTGGGAGTCCTCTGCACCCACCCCTCATATTGCAGGCCACTGCTGGGAGTCCTCTGCACCCACCTCTCATATGTTTGGACACTGCTGGGAGTCCTCTGCACCCACCCCTCATATTGCAGGCCACGGCTGGGAGTCATATGCACCCACCCCTCATATGTCTGGACACTGCTGGGAGTCCTCTGCACCCACCCCTCATATTGCAGGCCACTGCTGGGAGTCCTCTGCACCCACCCCTCATATGTCTGGACACTGCTGGGAGTCCTCTGCACCCACCCCTCATATTGCAGGCCACTGCTGGGAGTCATATGCACCCACCCCTCATATGTCTGGACACTGCTAGGAGTCCTCTGCACCCACCCCTCATATGTCTGGACACTGCTGGGAGTCCTCTACACCCACCCCTCATATTGCAGGCCACTGCTGGTAGTCATATGCACCCACCCCTCATATGTCTGGACACTGCTGGGAGTCCTCTGCACCCACCCCTCATATGTCTGGACACTGCCGGGAGTCCTCTACACCCACCCCTCATATTGCAGGCCACTGCTGGTAGTCATATGCACCCACCCCTCATATGTCTGGACACTGCTGGGAGTCCTCTGCACTCACCCCTCATATTGCAGGCCACTGCTGGGAGTCATATGCACCCCCCCTCATATGTCTGGACACTGCTGGGAGTCCTCTGCACCCACCCACGCACCCCCTTGGAGCAGTACACTGCTGGCCTAGACCTACACACACACCAATATGAAGGTAACATGCTGGGCCAGTCCTCTAAGCCCACATTCCTGGCGTGTGTACGCCTCGTATCCCAAATGTACTGGTGCCGTAATGGGGTACGTGTGACACGCACCGTACCCACACATTCCTTGCGTTTGTACGGTCCGTATCACAGTTCTACTGTGCCGTAGGGGTACGTGTGGTACGCACCGTACCCACGCATTCATTGCGTGGGTACAGTCCGTATACCTCTTCTACTGTGCAGTAGGGGTACGTGTGGTAGGCACCGTACCCACGCATTCATTGCGTGTGTATGGTCCGTATCACTGTTCTACTCTGCCGTAGGGGTACGTGTGGTACGCACCATACCCACGCATTCATTGCGTGTGTACGGTCCGTATCACTGTTCTACTGTGCCGTAGGGGTACATGTGGTACGCACCGTACCCAAGCATTCATTGCGTGTGTACGGTCCGTATCACTGTTCTAATGGTGACGTAGGGGTACATGTGCAACGCACCATACACGTCCACTTCCGTTGTTGTGGTACGTAGGGGTTGCTGGCCATGCCCCCCCAAGTGACCAGACCCTGGTGGTAATGTATGGCCTCCATATTATAGGTTTGGCTTTGAGTATGGGGTTTGTTTCCTGCCCCTCACCCCCACCCTGGCCCCTGGGTGTTGTTCTCACCTTCTGCGGCATGTGCATCGGGTGCGGTGCACCAGGTTGTAGGCCAAGAGGACCGGGATGACACGTACGACAGGGTTCATGGCATGTACGTCGCGTACCGGGGCTCCGTTGCGTAGCGGTTCGCGTCGGACTGTGCTTTTCCGGCTGTGTTTGACTCCCGTAAAAAAGGAGCCGTACGGAGTGACGTAGGGACAAATCGTACTTGCTGGGCCGGAAACCGCTGCCTGCATACGTCCGGACGTTGCGTACAGGCTGTTCCGGATCAGAATCGTAGTTTTTTTTTACCCGTGTGGTCTTTTGTACGATTCATACGGAAATAGGCTTTCTGTACGAATCGTACTTCCTAGGTTGTAGGGACAGTTTACCGGGTACGAGTCGTACGGAGAAAATGCTCCGTACGACTATTCGTACGGCCTTTTTCCAGGATTGGAATCGGCCCCCTGGTCTTTCACTTGAAATTACTTTAAACTTTGTGATTTCATCCTAAAAAAAAATTGTGATCACGGGTTCTACATTGTCTTTAACATTTTGTTCTACTAATGTGTCAGTTTCTGCACTCTCTTGCTGAGGACCAAAGTAACAAGACTCAATATCATCACAAACCTTCTTCACATCTTTTACTGAGCCACGCAAAAGAGCACTGTTCAACTCATTTAACTTTAGTGCTGGACTTTTCGCATAATACAATCTTCTCACTAACTTCCGCAATTTGAGTATGATGTACTGCCAGCATCCTGAAATGGTGAAAAACACTTTCACAAACTTTCCTAGAAAGACAAGCCAGAGAATAACCTTGCAAACCAGTATTTTTTCTCACTCTGCAAGGGTCTAGTCCTTGCAAAACCTTAATATTTTGTTTAACACTTTTTTTACTATATACTCGTAAAAAACTACATAATTTATCAATAGATTCCTGTCGTACACTACAAATACTACTGCAATCCCATGTATACACAGGGTGTTTAGGACGTCTCCCTAGAACTTCATCAGCTATCACTTCTTCTGCATTTCTTTCAACCATTTTCTCTTTCTCAATTGGACAACCATCTCTAACTTCATAACCTCTACCACTGGTGTCAACTGCAAACAGTAATTTTTGCTCTGTAAATAACTCTCTTCATTAAAGAAAGGCTCTGAACTGGAACTGTGTTTCCATTCTCCCCAAAAAAAATCCCAAAACTTTTTTCTATTAATTACTCTTTTCCTCCTACTTTTGGCCTTCATTAAATTGATTGGTTTATCTAGTGATCGAATTCTGTTTAATACTAAAATGAATAGTTTCCTTTTTACTTCAAAAGCCTTTTCAACAATGTTTTCAATATGCTTCTTCTTTTTATAAAATAGAGCTCTCTTTTTATATTTCTTCACATCTTTCAGCAAATTATGAACTACTCTCTTGTAAAATATTTTTTTGCATAATTCCTTATACTGATTTTGCCTTCTTTTAGCATACTTTGCCTCCTTTGACTGAACATTTGTTGTTTTGCTTTTCCTCTTATTTCGAATTTTTTTTCTACTTGTAACATTCTCAGTGGTTTCAGCATTCTGTACATTCTGTTTGCTCCTACAAACATTTTTAATAAATTGCTTTGTGATCTTACCAGAAGATTTTTTCTTTTTAGCCACATTATCTTGTACATTCAATACTTGTGGTTCATGTTTCTTCAAGTAATTCTCCTGTCTCTGTTCTTTTCTTTTTCTTTTTTTTTCTGGCATGATTTCTCTATTTTAACGTTGAAAAACAGTATCTGTAAAAAAGAATCACAACTAAAACTAGATTGATAACTTTCAAATTTATACTATTCTATTAGTGTAGAAACACATTTTATATAAAAACTGACAGTTCATGCCCTAAAGCCTACCTCACTGAAAGAGTACATGCTAACTGACTGAATGATTACAATACTATAAGAGACACACTGGGTGAGTGACAGGGTGTTTCCTAGAAGTGTATGAATACTGACATGGATATTGATGGTGTGAAAGACAAGTGTGTAGGTGATTAGAGACCTACATGCATAGTGGACACATGTTTCAATCCATCCATATGTTAAGGCCTGTCTCACTCCAATACTACTTGGATACTGATTAGATGATTAGAGTACTGCAAGGAGAGTGCCTGGGTGAATTTGTAAGTGTTCGGGTTTTGGCACAGTGAATGGATTAATCCATGGTGCTGAATGGGTCACTAGAGGACTGCAAGGGCAGTGACAGGGTGTTTGCTAGAAGTGTATGAATACTGACTAGGGAATTGAAGGTGTGAAAGACAAGTGTGTAGGTGGTTAGAGGACTGCATGCATAATGGATAGGCATTTGAAGCAATTCATGGACTAAGGCCTGGCTCACTGCATGAGTACTTGGGTACTGACTGAATGATTAGACTACTGCAAGGAGAGAGCCTGGGTGAATTTATAAATCGTTGACTTTTGGCGCAGTGAATGGATTAGTACATGATGCGAAGGGATCACTGGAGGAGTACAAGGGGAGTGATAGGGTGTTTGCTGCAGTGTATGTATACTGAGTGGGGAATTGAAGGTGTGAAAGACAAGTGTGTAGGTGGTTAGAGGACTGCATGCATACTGGATAGGCATTTTAAGCAATTCATGTGCTAAGGCCTGGCTCGCTGCATGAGTACTTGGGTACTGACTGAATGATTAAAGCACTGCAAGGACACTGCCTGGGTGAATGTATAAGTGGTTGCCTTTCGGTGCAGTGAATGGATTAGTACATGGTCCTGAATGGGTCACTGGAGAAGCATAAGGAGAGTGACAGAGTATTTGCGGGAACTGTATAAATACTGTCTGGGATATTGAAGGTGTGAAAGACAAGTATGTAGGTGGATAGAGACCTACATCCATAATGGAAAGACGTTTCAAACAGTCCATAGAGTAACACTTGGATCACTGCAAAACTACCTGACTACTGACTGAATCATTAGAGTACTACAAAAAAGAGTGACTCAGTAAATCTTTTTAAGATTTTGGATTCTAGTGCAGTGAATAGGTTAGTACTTACTGCCAAATGAGTCAGTGGAGGTGTGCAATTAAAGTGACAGAGTGTGTATTGGAGTTTATAGATATTGAAACTCTGAAAGGCAATTGTGTTGGTAGTTACAGGCCTCCATGCATACTGTAAACACATTTGAATCAATCCATGTGCTAAGGCCTGCCTCACTCCATTAGTACTTAGGTACTGACTGAATGATTAGACTATTGCAAGAAGCGTACCTGGATGAATTTATAAGTGTTTCAGTTTTGGCGCAGTGAATGCATTACTACATGGTGCTGAATAACTCACTGGAACACTGCAAGGGGAGTGACAGGATGTTTGCTGAAAGTACATGGATACTGACTGGGGAATTGAAGCTGTTAAAGACAAGTGTATAGTGTGTTAGAAGACTGCATGAATACTGCATAGACATGTGTAGCCCTCTATGTGGAAATGCATGGTTCACTACATGAGTACCTGGAAACTGACTGAATCATTAGACTACTACTAGGAGAGTGCCTGGGTAAAACTTTTACGTTTTTCAGTTTGGGCGCAGTAAAAAGATTAGTACATGGTACTGGATCAGTCACTGGATGAGTCCAAGATGAGTGACAGGATGTTTATTGAAGTATATAGATACTGACTAGTTAATTAAAGAAGTGAAAGACAAGTGTGTAGGTGACTAGAGGCCTGTATGCATACTGGATAGGGGTTTGAAGTAGTCCATGTTGTAAGGCCTGGCTCGCTTCATGAGTACTTGGATACTGACTGAATGATTAGAGTACTGCAAAGAGAGGGTGTTTGCTTGAAGTGTATGCATATTGACTGTGCAATTAAAGGTGTGAAAGAGAACTGTGTAGATGGTTAGAGGACTGCATGCACAGTGGATAAGCATTTGAATCAATGCATGTGCTAAGGCCTGCCTCACTCTGTTACTACTTGAATATTAACTGAATGTTTACAGTTTTGCAAGGACAGTTCCTGGGTGAAAACATAAGCAATGACTGCCTTCTAATTCTAACAAAACTTGAGAACTGGAAAGTTTTTAAGCAGTTATGCGTATTCAAACATATGAAGTACCCAAATGCTTCTCTCACAGTGGTTCCCAAATGCACACAGACTCACAGTGTGATTCTAGACGAGCAACACTATCCCTAGGAGTTTACCAAAACTCCTTCACTACAGTGGAAGGGGTAAGGGTACTGCACACAACCTACATATTTCAGTACTGCACTTTACTGTCAATCCCTGACTCATTTTATCAATGCATAAGCAATGACTGGCTTCTAAAGCTACTAAAATTTGACAACATGACAGGTTTTAAAACAGTTATCTGTCAGCAAATACACTATGTTACCAAATGCTTCTCCCACAGTGGTTCGCAAATGCACACAGACTTTCAGTGTGATTCTAGACAAGCAACACTATCTCTAGGAGTTTACCAAAACTCAATCACTACTGAGGAAGGGGTAAGGGGACTGCACACAACCTACATATTTCAGTACTGCACTTTAGTGTCAAAGCCTAACTCATTTTATCAATGCATAAGCAATGACTGACTTCTAAAGCTACTAACACTTGACAATATGACAGGTTTTAAAACAGTTATCTGTCAGCAAATACATAATTTTACCAAATGCTTCTCTCACAGTGGTTCCCAAATGCACACAGACTCACAGTGTGATTCTACACAAGCAACATTATCCCTCGGAGTTTACCAAAACTCATTCACAACTGTGCAGGGGGTAAGGGGACTGCACACAATCTACATATTTCAGTACTGCACTTTAGTGTCAAAGCCTGACTCATCGTGGCGCCGCGGCCAGGGCGACTGACTCCGGAATCTAGGGATCACGGTTCGATCCCCAGCACCAGAGGCAGATTAGTCCAGCACCATGTGTCTCTGGGCAATAGCTTGCTTAATCTCCCCGACGGCCCCCCGCGCCTAGAGACCCTTACGGGTGATTGTTCGCGCTTTACAAATGTGGATTATTATTATAAGCAAAGACTGTCTTCTAATGCTACTAAAACTTCACAACATGACAGGTTTTAAAACGGTTATCTGTCAGCAAATGCATGATGTTACCAAATGCTTCTCTCACAATCCTTACCCGAAAGGAACACAGACTCACAGTGTGATTCTAGACAAGCAACACTATCCTAGGAGTTTAACAAAACTCATTCACTAGTCTGGAAGGGGTAAGGGGACTGCACACAATATACATATTTAAGTACTGCACTTTAGTGTCAAAGCCTGAGTCATTTTGTCAATGCATAAGCAAAGACTGCCTTCTAATGCTACTAAAACTTGACAACATGGCAGGTTTTAAAACAGTTATCTGTCAGCAAATACATGATGTTACCAAATGCTTCTCTGACAGTGGTTCCCAAATGCACACACACTCACAGTGTGATTCTAGACAAGCAACACTATCACTAGGAGTTCACCAAAACTCATTCACTACTATGGAAGGGATAAGGGGACTGCACACAATCTACATATTTAAGTACTGCACTTTAGTGTCAAAGCCTAACTCATTTTGTCAATGCATAAGCAAAGACTGCCTTCTAATGCTACTAAAACTTGACAACATGGCAGGTTTTAAAACAGTTATCTGTCACCAAATACATGATGTTACCAAATGCTTCTCTCACAGTGGTTCCCAAATAAAAACACACCCACAGTGTGATTCTAGACAAGCAAAACTATCCCTACGACTTTACCAAAACTCGTGGACTACTCTGGAAGGGGTAAGGGTACTGCACACAATCTACATATTTCAGTACTGCACTTTAATGTCAAAGCCTGACTCATTTTATCAATGCATAAGCAAAGACTGGCTTCTAATGCTACTAAATCTTGACAACAAGACGGGTTTTAAAACAATTATATGCAAGCAAATACATGATATTACGAAATGCTTCTGTCACAATGCTTACCCAAAGACACACAGACTCACAGTGTGATTATAGACAGCCAACTATCCCTTGTACAAAATACATTTACTAGTCTACAAGATCCAAGGTGACTGCACATATTGCAGAAAATCTTCTACTACAGATTAGTACCTAAATGTTTCTCTCAAAATGATTCCTAAATGCACACAGACTCACTGTGTCATTCTAGACAAACAACACTATCCCTTGCACTATACCAAATCACATTTCTTAATCTACAAATACTATATTTTAGTGTAGAAACATGACTAATTTTGCAAATTTATAAACCATGACTGATTTCTAATTGTACCAAAATATAAAAACAGCACAGTTACCTTCCTGCAAACACATGAAAAACACAAATGCTTATCACAGAATGATTTCTACATGCACACACACTGTCAATAACATTGTAGACAAAAAAAGTACTCCCTGCACTATACCAGGAAAAATACATTAGTCTGATTAAAATCAAAATACAGCACATACATCCCCTCACAATTAAATAACTCACCGTTCATGTTGTTTTGTAGATTAAGAAGTATATCAGTCACACACCAGATTTTCTTATGCAGAATCTCTGCACTGTGCGCCTGTCAGCAAAACCAAAGAATGGCAAAGTTTCCCTCTCATTTTCCACACATATACATGTAAACATCAAATCACATTCCTTCCCACATAAATTCAAAACCAAACACTCATTTCTATTGGTTAAACATTTCAACCCTTTCCAAATGACATACATTTCAACCCTACCCCCAATCTGCCTTCTGCCTGTTACCATAGAAACAGGTCATGGAACACTGAACTGAGAACACAGGTCACAAGTTCAGCACACCATGTTGCTAATCAAAACAGCAAGTGTGCTTGACTTTTCAACATATCAGCTTATCATATATAATGTTCCTTTCAATCACTTTTTGTTAACCAATAACAATCATGCGTTTAAAAAACAGAAACATGCACCCTATCTTTCAGTGTAGAAGGTTGTCAAACAACCAATGATTTCTTGTCTTTTTTCAAAACTGCATCTTAGCCACCATTTTAGAAAAATCTTACTTTTCAAACTGCCATTTCATTTACAGAGACCATCTGAGTGCATCCAGACCTCCCTTCAAGAAGCTTAGAGTGTGGATTGTGAGACACAGCTATATGTTCGGGAGTCAAAGGTATGCAGAAAACAAAGGCATTCATAAAGACCTTGGTTTGCCAAATGTAGACATTAAATGGATTGGACAGAGAGGGTTCTAGTGGCACCAATTGATGCCATTGGTAAAAACCTTTATGCATATCCAACAGCCTGACCTCATAATAGTGCACTGTGGTGGCAATGACCTAGGCACTTTGACTGGGGTAGGTCTGGAAATGCTTCTGAAGGACACCTTTGCAGAATTGATTTCACTTTTTCCCAAAACTGCCTTTGTGTAATCCAACATATGCCAAAGGCAGAAATGGAACTGGTCCAATCATTTGTGTCCACAAATTGAGAAAGCTAGGAAACATGTGAATAAATCTGTTTCTGCTTTTCTCCGAGACTATAGAATGGGGTCCATTTACAATAACAATCTGCGCTTTCATATGCAAGAGATGCATAGGCGAGATGGAGTACACTTTACTGATGAAGGAAACAGAGTCTTCCTCAACAACTTCAGACTCTGTATAGGTACTTACTTATAAGTACCAAAAACTCTGAATGGATAGGAACCGCGCACCCAACGCGAGAAGAACCGTGCACCCAACGGGTTTGGATGCGCGACTCCTAATTTTACCGTAAAAAAAAAAAATAGCCCCTATCACTAATTTTTATTATCCTCGGGGACCCCATCCCCCGGGGCTTATAAAAAAACATTGGAGACCGTGGTGGGAGCCCCAACACCTCCACGGTTCCAGCCAGCTCCCTGCATCCTTCGGGAGCCGGCATTGCTTTTCCACATGGGGAGCTGCTGACATGCAGCTCCCCGTGTGGAAAAGCAATATCGTTTGGATTTTGAAAGAGAGAGCAGGTTTCCCTGCTCTCTCTTTCAAAAGCCTAATTAAGTTTTCTATGGGAGGGCAGGAGACTCCTGCCCTCTCATAGCAAACAACAGTGTCCTGGGGGTGGGCACCCCAGGACACTGTAGGAGCCGTTCCTGGGGGGTGGCGGTCCCCAGGGCCCTCGAGGGCTTCAGGAGGGGGGCCACGCAACCCCTCTTCCCCTTTTAACTTATAACAATTTGCCCCTGGGATTTGGCCCACCCGGGGGCTAATTATTAACGAAGCGCGGAAGCCCACGCTTTGAGTTTTTAATTTTTTTGTCCGGATCCGCGCACCCTGCGCGCATTTAGCCGATTATTTTTTTTTTAAAAAGAGGGCCCCAGGGGGTCCTTCTGGGACCCCCTAAGCAACACTAGCATTAGAGTATTTCTACCCTGCCCCCTTTATATGTTTAAAACACTTATTCACCTTACTTAATCAGCCTCGCTTCTACCGAGGCACAAAATGGCTGACAACCGTTACTGGTTTTGAGTGTAGACAGACACTTGACAGCCAATTAGCATTCAGCGTGTGATCGGGAGGGTGCGTGCTCAGTTCAGGGAGGGTGCGCTTAGGGTGCGCGGATCCTCCGAGGCCATAGATATATCTATCTTTTTTTGTCTAATTTTCTCTGGAACTACTGAACAGATTTACACCATTTATGCAAAAGGCACGAGTCTGAACTGAGGACTACCTCTTTGCCGAATTTGGTGTAATTCCGTTCAGCAGTTCGGGCTGTAGCTGCGTCAACAGGTCCTATGGAAAATTGCATGGGGAAAACGCGTTTTGGGACCCCCCTTTTTTCTCAGCCCCGCTTGACGAATCACCACGAAACTTTCAGGATAGGAGCGGACCGGAGCTGGCCAAACGTTTGGAAAATTTCGCGAAGATTTGTCAACCGGCGCCAGACTTATTGGGAATAGAATGTTGCGGATTTCCTATGGAAAATAGGTCCTAACTATAACTGCCTACTGGCGACCGCCAGTAGGTAATATATATATATATATATATATATATATATATATATATATATATATTCACTGAAAAAACCATAGGTTTCACACATGTTATAGTTAGCGGAAATTTTACTGATAAAAAACCAATGAAATTCCCCCGTTATAGTTAGTGCAGGCAACTATAACTCACGCGACCCCAATCCTCTGCTGATGCTAATACTGTATTTAGACACTTATTTGCCCATGTCTTCTTCCATACATTTTTAGCTATACATATATTACAAATATTTTTTTTTCATAAAGACACATATGTCATCAGCAGAAGATTGCGGTCGCGTGAGTTATAGTTGCCTGCACTAACTATAACGGGGGAATTTCATTGGTTTTTTATCAGTAAAATTTCCGCTAACTATAACATGTGTGAAACCTATGGTTTTTTCAGTGAATTTGCAAGGTTTTTTAAATGCTAATTCCTAACTATAACGTGTGTGAAACCTATGGTTTTTTCAGTGAATTTGTACGGTTTTTTAAATGCTAAGTTACTTTACGCCATTCGTGGCGTGCGCGCCCACTTAACGCAGTTCGTTCCGTGCGCGCACGGTGCGCTTCGCGCACCGTGCGCGCACAGTGAGCACGCGGTGCGCTTCGCGCACCGCGCGCCCACTTTACGCAGTTAGTGCCGTGCACGCACGGTGGGCACGCGGTGCGATGACAAAGCAAGAAAGCACGTCAACAAATCTGTTTCTGCTTTCCTCCGTGACTATGGTATGGGTGCCATTTACCACAACAACTTGCGTTATGACATGCAAGACATTTATAGAGGAGATGGTGTGCACTTCAATGATGAAGGCAACAGAGTCTTCCTCTTGAACCTTAGACTCTGCATCGGTACTTACTTGTAGGTACCACTAAAAAATCATTTCATAAACACAACGGCTCTTTTTAGAGCCCCCTAATATCTAAACACTTAAATCTGATTTTCATTTTTTTTTTTTTTTTTTTTCTACCGTACGCTTACCGTAAGCTTACCGTACGCGTACCCCGTGATTTTTTTTAAAATCAATAAATGTTTTTTTTGTACTTTTCTGTCCTTCTTTGACCCCCTTACAAATGTTAGGGGGTCTGTAACTCTCCTCATTGCCCCCTTTCCTTGTTTTCACTCTTTTTTTTCAGAGTGAAATACACAAAATGGCGGCCGCCGCTTCCTGGTTTCGGCCGATTCGAATGTTTACTAAGATCTAAGAGCCAATCAGAATCGCGCTCGCGCACGCCACCGTACGCTTACCGTAAGCGTACGGTAAGCGTACCGTAAGCGGGCTCAGATATATATATTGATTTAAAGGCTATTTTCTCAGAATCTACTGAACAGATTTACACCAAACCTACAAAAGGCACTTCCTTGACCTAGGGACTACCTCTCTGCCAAATTTTGAGTAATTCTGTTCAGCCGTTCGGGCTGTAGCTCGTTTCTAAAGGTCCTATGGAAAAATGCATGGGAAAAACGCGTTTTGGGACCCCCCTTTTATCTCAGCCCCCGCTTGACGGATCCCCCCGAGACTTTCAGGGTAGGAGCGGAGCGTAGCGCCCCACCTATTTTGAGAAATTCGCGAGGATTCGTCGACCGGCGCCAAAGTTATTCAAAATAGAATGTTGAGGTTTTCCTATGGAAACGTGGTCCTAACTATAACTACCTACTGGCGACCGCCAGTAGGTAATATATATATATATATATATATAGATATATATATAGATATATACATATATATATATATATATATATATATATATATATATATATATATATATATATATATATATATATATATATATATATCAAAAAACCAGTCCCGATAAAGATGAAGGCTGTCTGCTGGGCGGTCCGTGTGGGGGTAATCGGCGACCCCAATTATGCAACACCATACACTTCTCCTCAAGGAAGTATACACGGACACCAAGGAGATTTGCAGTTTTCAAATTGGTTTAATGGACTGCACAAACAACGCGTTTCAGCTTTCACCTTGCTCACGTTACAATGACGTTTTTTTGTGTAAAGTTAAATACAGTTCATGAACACAAAGTAAACAAAATAAACAACAGACTCTTAGCAACAGAGAATGTGTGGAGTAGCGAATTGGTAAACTTGGCGGCCATCTTAGCCTAGTGCAGAAAATCAATCAAAAGGTATCAGTTTCCCAGTAGCATATCAAAAAAATATATTACATACATGATGATTAGTAACAAAATTGTATCAATTTACAAAATAAACATATCCAATGCAATATTAGATTAGGGTAGCGATTAGAATTAGAGAGAACCTCCGCCATATGTTTTTTCTTGCTTTTAAAGTAAATCTTCCGGTTACTTGTTAGTTTTAGTCTTCAACATGGTCATGGGCTTTGATATGCCCCTTTTGTATTAGACAATGTCTCACGGCGCAGTCCTTCCGTGCTTCGATATGCAGCTGCAAATACAAAAGGGGCATATCAAAGCCCATGACCATGTTGAAGACTAAAACTAACAAGTAACTGGAAGATTTACTTTAAAAGCAAGTAAAAACATATGACGCAGGCTACAACATTAATGGGTGGGGGGGCTCAACCGCCACCCCCCCAACAAAATAGATGGGTGGGGGCTCAAAGGCCCCCCAGCCCCAGGGACCGCTACCCCCTGGGGCTTTCTCAAAAATGGATGGGGGGCTCAAAGGCCCCTCCAAGCCCCGGGGACCACCACCCCCGGGGCTTTGTGTGTTGTGGAGGGGGGCCATGTGGCCCCCCGGCCCCCCTCCTGGAGCCCACGAGGGCCCTGGGGACCACCACCCCCAAGGGCTGGCTCCTGCAGTGTCCCAGGGTGCCCACCCCCGGGGCACTGCTGTTTACTATGGCAGGGCGAGAGCCAAGGCTCCCGCCCTGTCATAGCAAACTCGGTTTGGATTTTGAAAGAGAGAGCAGGGAAACCTGCACCTGCTCTCTCTTACAAAATCCAAACTGTTTTGCTTTTCCACATGGGGTGCTGCATGTTAGCAGCTCCCCATGCGGAAAAACAATGCCGGCTCCCGAAGGATGCGGGGAGATGTCTGGGACCGTGGGGGCATTGGGGCTCCCCCCACGGTCCCCAACATTATATATGAGCCCCGTGGGATGGGGTCCCCGGGGAGAATAGAAATTAGTGATAGGTGCTAATTATTTTTTTTTACAGTAAAATTAGGAGTCGCGCATCCAGCGCAGCGCTCAGTGCGGCCCCCTGGTGTGCACGCATCGGGTGCACAACTCCAAACGTGTAGGGTGCGTGAATCCAGCGCGTCAGCTGCACGATTTATCTCACGTTGGGTGCGCGAATTCTATTGCGTTGGGAGCGCGACTCCAAGCAAAAACAAAAAAAATATTTTTCAGATATACATCAAGCTTATGTTTTTAGATCTTGGGTGGCTCTAAAAAGAGCCGTTGTGTTTATGGACAGATTTTGGTACCTACAAGTAAGTACCGATGCAGAGTCTAAAGTTCATGAGGAAGACTGTTAGCCTCATCTGTAAAATGTACACCATCTCTCCTATAGATGTCATCCATATTGAAATGCAGATTGTTGTGGTAAACGGACCCCATCCTATAATCTCGGAGAAAAGCAGAAACAGATTTATTGACAGGTTTCTTAGCTTTCTCAATCTGTGGACAAAATTGATTGGACCAGTTCCATTTCTGCCTTTGGCATATGTTAGAATAGAAAAAGGCAGTTTTGGAGAAAAGTGACATAAATTCTGCAAAGGTGTCCTTCAAAAGCATTTCCAGACCTACCGCAGTCAAAGTGCCTAGGTCATTGCCATCACAGTGCACAATTATGAGGCAGGGTGTTGGAGATGTAAAAAGGATTTAACCAATGGCATCAATTGGTGCCACTTTAACCTCTCTGTCCAATCCATTTAATGTCTACATTTGTCAACGCTAGGTCTTTTGTCAATGCCTCTGTTTTCTGCATACCTTTGGCTCCAGAAAATATAGCTGTGTCCCACAATCCACACTCTAAGCATCTTGAAAGGAGGTCTGGATGCACTCAGATGGTCTCTGTAAATGAAATGGCATTGAAAACTAAAATTTTTCTAAAATGGTGGATAAGATGCAGTTTTGAAAAAAAAAAGAAAAGATTGGTTGTTTGAGAACATTCTAGACTGAAAACTAGGGTGCATGTTTCTCTTTTTTAAAAGCATGTTTCTTATTGGTTAACAAAAACTGTTTGAAAGGAACATTACATAGGATAAGCTGATATATTGAAAAGTCAAGCACACTTGCTGTTTTGATTAGCAACACTGTGTGCTGAACATGTGACCTGTGTGCTCAGTTGAGTGTTCCATGAACTGTTACTATGGTACGAGGCAGAAGGCACATTGGGTGTAGGGTTCAAAATTATGTCAATTAGAAAGGGTTGAAATGTGTAACCAATAGAAATGTGTGTTTGTTTTTGAATTAATGTGGGAAGCAATGTGATTTGATATTTACATGTATATGTGTGCAGAATGAGAGGGAAACTTTGCTATTCTTTGGTTTTCCTGAAAGCAGTACAATACAGAGATTCTGTATAAGAAAATCTGGTGTGTGACTGACTTACTTCTTAATCTACAAAGCAATTTGAAAGGTGAGTTATTAATTTTTGAGGGATGTATGTGGTGCATTTTGTTTTTAATAAGAGTAATGTGTTTCTCCTGCTAAAGTGCAGGGAGTAGTTTGTCCTGTCTATAATCACATGGTGAGTCTGTGTGCATTTGGGAACCATTGTGACAGAAAAATGTGGGTAGTTCATGTGTTTGCAGACACATAACTGCTTAAAAATCTATCCTGTTCTCACGTTTTGGTAGAATTAGAAACCTGTCATTGCTTATGTATTTGCAAAATGAGTGAGGCTTCTACACTAATGTGCAGTAGTAAAATATGTGAATTTTGTGGAGTCCCCTTCCCCTTCCAGACTAGTAAATGTCTTTTGGTAAAATGCAAGGGATAGTGTTTGTTGTCTAGAATTACACTGTGAGTCTGTGTGCATTTAGGAACCATTCTGAGAGAAGGATTTGGGTATGTCATGTGTTTGCAGACACATAACTGCATTAAAACCTGTCATGTTGTCAAGTTTTAGTAGCATTAGAAGCCAGTCATTCCTTATGCATTCAAAAAATAAGTCAGGCTTTGACACTAAAGTGCAGTACTGAAACATGTAGATTGTGTAAAGTCACCTTACCCCTTCCAGAGTAGTGAATGTGTTTTGGTAAAGTCCAAGGGATAGTGTTGCATGTCTAGAATCACACTGTGAGTCTGTGTGCATTTAGGAACCATTCTGAGAGAAGGATTTGGGTATTTCATGTGTTTGCAGACACATAACTGTATTAAAACCTGTCATGTTGTCAAGTTTTAGTAGCATTAGAAGCCAGTCATTGCTTATGCATTCACAAAATGAGTCAGGCTTTGACACTAAAGTGCAGTACTGAAACATGTAGATTATGTGCAGTCACCTTACCCCTTCCAGAGTAGTAAATGTGTTTTGGTAAAGTCCAAGGTTTAGTGTTGTTTGTCTAGAATCACATGGTGAGTCTGTGTGAATTTAGGAACCATTCTGAGAGAAAGATTTTGGTATTTCATGTGTTTGCAGGCACATAACTGCTTAAAACCCTATCCTGTTATCACGTTTTGGTAGAATTAGAAACCAGTCATTCCTTATGTATTTGCAAAATGAGTCAGGTTTCTACACTAATGTGCAGTAGTAAAATATGTGGATTGTGTGCAGTCCGCTTACCCCTTCCAGACTAGTAAATGTGTTTTGGTAATATGCAAGGGATAGTGTTTGTTGTCTAGAATCACACTGTGAGTCTGTATGCATTTAGGAACCATTCTGAGAGGATTTGGGTATTTCATGTGTTTGCAGACACATAACTGCTTAAAAACCTATCCTGTTCTCACGTTTTGGTAGAATTACAAACCAGTTAACTCTAACCACCTTCACACTTGTGTTTCAGGCCAAAACCCAGATACTTATAAATTCACCCAGGCACTCTCTTTGCAGTACTCTAATCATTCAGTCAATACCTAAGTACTCATGCAGTGACCCAGGCCTTAACTCATGGACTGCTACAAACCCCTATCCACTATGCATGCAGTCCTCTAACCACCGACACATTTGTCTTTCACACCTTCATTTCCCCAGTCAGTATTTCTACACTTCCAGCAAACATCCTGACACTACCCTTGCACTCCTCTAGTGACCCATTCAGCACCATAAACTAATCCATTCACTGTGCCAAAAGCCAACCACTTATAAATTCAACCAGGCACTCCCCTTGCAGTACTCTAATCATTCAGTCAGTACCCAAGTACTCATGCAGTGAGCCAGGCCTTAGCACATGGACTGCTTCAAACCCCTATCCACTATCCATGCAGACGTCTAACCACCTACACACTTGTATTTCACACCTTCAGCTCTCCAGTCAGTATCCAAATGTCTCAGAGCTTAACACAAACACTGGTAGGAACCTTGGTCCATTACACATGCAGACCTGTAATCACCTATACAGTTATGTATACACCTTGAATTACAATTACAATTAGTGAAGAGAAAATAAAGTGGTTAAATGGTTTTTATATAGAATATGTTTGTATAATAATTGAAAAGTATAATTTATACATTTATTAAAAGACATTTATTTATGTTTAGTTTTTACAGATATTGTTTATCAGCATTAAAATAAAGTTATCATGCCTGAAAATCAAGAAAGAGAAAAGGACAGAAAAAGGACAATTATTCGAAGAAAATTCAACAACAAGTATTGGATGACCAACATCATGTGGCTAAAAAGAAGAAGTCTTCTGGTAAGACAACCAAGGAATTCATTAAGAAACTTTCAAAGCCTACAAACAGTGTGCGGAATGTGCAAACTAATGACAATGATTCGACTACACAGAAGAAAATCAATAACAGGAAAAGAAAAAAAGATAATTTACATCCAAAAGATTCAAAGTATGGTAAAAGAAGGCAAAATCAGTACAAAGAGATACGTCAAAATTTGTTTTACAAAATAGGGGTTCTTAATTTGTTGAACGATATGAAAAAATATAGCAAAAGAGCACAATTTTATAAAAAGAAGAAGCATATTGAATCCATTGTTGAAAAGGCTTTTGCAGTAAAAAGGAAATTATTTATTTTATTTTTAAACAGAATTTGATCACTAGATAAACCAATCCATTTAATGAAGGCCAAAAGTAAAAGTAAAACAGTACTTAACAGAACAAATTTTTGTGATTTTTTTGGGGTGAATGGAAACACAGATCAACTTCTGAGCCTTTCTTTAATGAAGAGAGTTATTTACAGACCAATGATTTGTTGCATGCAGTTGATACCAGTGGTCGAGCTTATGAGGTTAGAAATGGTTGTCCAATTGAGAAACAGAAAATGGTTCCCAGAAATGCAGAAGAAGTGATAGCTGATGAAGTTCTAGGCAGACGTCCTAAAGCCCCAGTATACACTTGGGATTGCAGTAGTATTTGTAGTGTACGACAAGAATCTATTGATATTTTACGCAATTTCTTACGAGCATATAGTAAAAAATGTGTTAAACAAAAGATTAAGATATTGCAGGACCCTTGCAGAGTGAGAAAAAATACTGGTTTGCAAGGTCATTCTCTGGCTTGTCTTTCTAGGAAAGTATGTTAAAGTGTTTTTCACCATTTCAGGATGTTAGCAGTACACCATACTCAAATGCGGAAATTAGTCAGAGGATTGTATTAGGCAAAAAGTCCAGCACTAATGTTAAATGAGTTGAACAGTGCTCTTTTGCATGGATCAGTATCAGATGTGAAGAAGGTTTGTGATGAAATTGAGTTTTGTTACTTTGGTCCTGAACAAGAGAGTGCAGAAACTGATACATTAATAGAAGAAAATGTTGAAGAGAATGTTGAACATAGTAGTACAAAAAATTGTGAAGATCAAATTACAAAGTTTAAGGTGATTTCAGGTGAAGGGCAAATTATTCTTGTATTTGTTGCCGGCGAACTCACTATAAAAATCAGACTAGGACTGTTGATCTGTATTTAAAAAGTGAAAGAGAAAATAAGGATAAGTGGAAGGAATTTGCAACTTATTTGTTGGTAGAGAATTGTTTTGATTTCGGTTCTGACCAGCGTATTTGCAAATATTGTTATAACAAATTAGATGAGAATAAAATGCCCGCTAGAGCTGGCCATAATAATCTAGAGTTGGTTGCTATTCCTCCAGAACTGATAGATTTAAATATGAGTCTATTCTCATTCAATGTGTGCACCCGTTTCAGGCTATCGTTCGTATGGAGCCTAAAACAGGTAAATTGCCTCCTTCAGATTTACAGAGAGGTTTAAAAGGAAGAGTTGTATATTTACCTCTAGATTTAAAGAAAAGTATTGAAACTATTGGTGTAGAGAATGTAGAAAATGAACCAATAGTTATTCTAGTTAATGGCGTTCCTATTAAGAATAAGAAAATCTGGCAAGAGTTAGTGGATGTTAGGAAAGTGCAAAAGGCAACATTGTATCAGATAAAAAACAATGAGTACTATAGAACTGTGTATGTAGGAGAAGAAGAAATAGATTTAGCAGAAGATAATGAAAGGTCAAGTGGACAAATTGAAAAAGTGGACATGTCAAGATGTGAAGAAATCTATGAACATTACAGTGTACATCCACTTCATTCCAAAAAAGTGATGGGGAATACTATTGAGTTATTCCAAATGAAAAAAGCAAAGGGAAGTCCCATGAGTGTATGGGAAGAAAGCTTGGAAGCTTGTTGTTTTCCGCAGTTGTTCCAAACAGGAAAAGGAGGACGATATGATGAACGACCAGTGCAGATTCCTGCATCTGAATATCGGACAACAATATTGTATGCAGAAGATCCAAGATTTCGACAATGTATTCCATATATATTTCATCTTTTGTTTGAAAGTGACTTGTCTGGCCTTTCCTATGCAGTCAATCACATATTGAAAACAGGAGTACAGCTGCAAAATGGATAAAGTACATCAGAGAGATGATCATTTAGAATCTCAGCTGAATAATCTGATGGCATGTCAGCGTGGTACTAATGAGTATTGGTACCGTCGTCATGGAGAACTTAAATGTATGCTAAGGAACTTAGGAACTCCTACATGGTTCTTTACCCTAAGCTGTGCTGAATACGCTTGGGATGATTTATTTGAATTTCTTCGAGAGGCAAATTCGAATATAAAAAATATTGAATACAAGACACCTGGAGAATTGTGCTCTTTGGATCCAGTTAATGTATGCAGGTATTTCAATCATAGATTTGAATCTATGATGTCTTTTTTCTGCAATAAAAAAAATCCTCCTCTTGAGAAGTTGTGGATTTCTTTTGGAGAAAGGAGTATCAAGCAAGAGGTGCTCCTCATATACATATGCTGATATGTATCAAGGATGCCCCTAAATTCGGAACAGATTCAGATGATACTGTCTTGTCTTTTATTGAACAATATGCTACATGTGCTATACCCAAAAGCACAGAAGAAAACAACTTAAGACAACAAGTCTTCCGATTCCAAAGCCATCGTTGTGGAAAATACTGTCGACGAAAGTACATGTCTAAGGAAACGTTTTAGACAAAATGTCATTTTGGATTTCCACGTCCTATAATATCAAAAGGAAGGGTAAACAGTTTTATGTCAGCTATGTGACATACCATCACAAGAATGTCTCCAAAAAATACCTACAATTTAAGAAGAAGCAAAGATTCAAAATACATAAATGATTACAATCTGGTTATTCTGTCTATGTGGAATGCTAACATGGATATTCAGCATGTTGCGGACAATTCCATTGCTGTTGCTCGTTATGTAACATCCTACATTACAAAATCAGAAAAGACGCAATTGAAAGAAATGTGGGAAGAGTTTTCTGACGAGAAGAGTCTAAGTAAGAAATTATACAGTTTCAGTTTGAAGATGTTATCCCATCGAGAAATTGGAGCGTATGAATGCTCAGATCGGTTATCATCTGCAAGTCTATACTCCAAATCAAGAAGAATCATTTGGGTGAGTCTAGGTCTTGCTGCAACGCGAAATCGAGTACTTAAATCTGTACAAGAAATCGAATGTTTAGCAGAAAAAGATCCGGAAAGTACAGATATTGTGAAAACAAATATGTTGGACACATATTATCCAAATAGAAGTCATCATTTTGAGAACATATGTCTCTATGAAGTGCTGCAAAACTACACTTTTAAACGGAATACTACAGAAAACATCAATGAAGGAAAATATGCAGTGATTGTTTCCGAAGGATGTTTGGTGAAACAAAGGAAAGGAAATGTGATTAATCACAGAAAACTGAGTTGCGACACTCCTGATAAAAGGGAATTTTACTATTTAGCACTTTTGCAACTGTTCAAACTGTGGCGTTCAGAATTGGAATTACTTGGAGATTTTCAGAGCTATGAAGATTCCTTCAATGCTTGTAAAGATACCATAGAATGTACTGTATTTGCAAATTATGTGAAAATGTTGAACGATGAAATTGATCAAGAAGCTACTATTGCAACTGAGATTGCTAGAGACAGTTCTCAAGACAGTCAAAGCTCTGCTCCACTGAGTCAAGATCCACTAGGACAACCAATTGTTGAAAATGAAGCAGCAATCGCCATGAATGAGGTGGAAACAGCAATGGATCAAGCTCAAGAAGATATTTTGGACTTAGCCAACTTGGAAGAACAACTAAATGTTGAACAGAAAGAAATATATCAGCAAGTAAGACAACAGATTGACCATGGATTTCTTCATGAAAACAAAGAATGCACATGCACCTCATTTCAACCTATACGAATGTATTTGAGTGGACAAGCTGGAACAGGAAAAAGTTTCTTAATTAAAGTATTCACCAGTTATCTACAGAAAACAATGGACTCACATTTGTCTTGTGTTGTTGTAACTGCTCCAACTGGGTTGGCAGCACACAACATTAAAGGAATTACATTGCATTGGTTACTTATGCTACCTGTGGAGCATGAAAACAAATTAGAATATCACAAGCTATCTGGAGAAGCTTGTTATGAAGTTTCAAGAGTGCTGAAGAAAATGAAACTTCTGATTATTGATGAGGTAAGCATGGTGTCAAACTTAATGCTTGCTTTTGTGCACTTAAGAATGCAGCAAATTCTTAAAACAGAGTATGACGTGTTATTTGGAGGAAAACATGTCATAGTTTTTGGAGATCTACTGCAACTTACTTCCGTAAAAGGACAACCAGTATTTAAAACACTTGCTCATGAAGATACCAGAAAGTCTCTGGGTAGTGTTGGAAATGTAAACATTTGGTCATATTTTGAGTACAAAGAACTCATTACAAATATGCGACAGGCAAATGATGTTAATTACGGAACTATTCTTCAAGATATAAGAATTGGAGTACTGACAGAACATGGCAAACAAGCTTTGCAGAGTCGGTTAATTTGCTATTTGTTTCCAAATGAAAATATAGTTCCTGAGAAAATATATATGAAAATTGCAGAAAACAAATCTGTAATCTGCTTAATACCAACACTGCGTGAGTGTTCTATATTCAACGAACAACTTTTGAAGCTGGAAAATGAAGAAATAATAAAAATGGAAGCCATTGATAAAATACAGCATGAAGGAATCACTATTATTTTGACAGAAAAGTTGAAAACAAAATTGGATTCTTTAGAAAAATCAATTTCTAAAACTGCTGGTTTAGAAAAGAATCTATATGCATGTATAAACTGTCGGGTCATTTTAAGGCGTAATTTGGATGTAGAAAAAGGTTTAGTTAATGGAGCAATGGGCAAAGTTGTGGATTTTATTAAATTTTATTAATTATAAGAATAAAGATGGTATTGAATTTTTAAAAATTAAATTTGATCAGATTGAAGAAGTGAAACAAATTGCTCATTGTTCAGTTTGTTTTTTGCTTGTTAAAGATTTATATGTCCGTAGAAAACAGTTTCCAGTTTCTCTGGCATACGCAGTGACTATTCATAAATCTCAAGGTTTAAGTGTAGACAGTGCTTTGGTGAACATTGGAAGTATCGTGTTTAAAGAGGGTATGGGATATGTTGCTTTGTTTCAAATCAGAACTTTATCTGGTTTGTTTTTGATTGATTTTGATGACACAAAGGTTACTGCAGATGCAAACTGTGTAAAAGAGTATAATAGGTTAAGAAGAGTGTATGCTCCCAATTTAGCTCAATATCCTGTATTTGAAAATCGTGTGATAAGTCGAAAAAAAAGGTATGAGAATATCTGTAGTGAAGGTATAGAGAAGGCAAAAAACAAGATAATTTTGTGATTGCAAATAAAAAGAAAAAGGACACTGTTGAAGAGATTGTTGGTTATCAGTTTGAAAATAGTTCAGGTGTCAACTGCTATGCTAATGTAGTGGTCAATGTTTTTTTTTTTCTTGAAGGTTTGCAACAGCAAATTCTGGAGAATCTGGAAAAAAGATTTTATTCCTTGTTGTATTGTGTTTATGAAAAATTGAGAACTGATAAAAGTAAAATACAAAGCGTTTGTGATATTCGTAATCTTTTGGATGTATGTTCTGGCTCTACACAATTTACGCAGAATATCCAACAAGATGCTCAGGAATTTCTAATGTATATGCTTACCATATTGGAAAATGAAGGCATAGAAATTGAAAATCTTTTTGGCCTTTGTTATAAATGGGATCATTATTGTGAAAATTATATGTTTACATGTAGCACTAACATAGACACTGAAAGATTTATATATTTGACATTACCAGACTTTAAATCAGTGTCTTTCAACAAACTAGTTAAAGCAGCAAATCAGAACATGGATTGTAGGCAATGCAACTCAGAAATGTTATCAACATTATTTCTACAAAGATATGGACAATATATAATTTTAATGATGCAACGTTGTACAGCTGATGGAAGAAAATTGGACACTTTAATAAAACATTTTGTAGAAAGTCAACTATCAATATCAGGAAGAACTTTTGTAGCAGTAGCAATGATTTTCCATGATGGTCCTTCCACAACATCTGGACATTACACTGCCTATTTAAAATGTGATAAAGGCTGGACATATTGTAATGATGCTCACTTGGTTTTTAAACAACGTTTGCCAAGCGAATTACCAAATTCCTACCTAAAATTTTTAAAGCCAAAGTTTTAGGAACATAATTCGGCCTCTGAGGAATTTATTAATAGGTATTATTATGATTACTGTTGGACAATTTAAATAAAAAGGATTTCAATAATACCATTTGGCCTCGAGGAAAGGTGTATCTTTGAATGGCGGACTTTTTCTTGCACATTCTCTCAGCGTATATTTTTAAGTAACAACATTTACAGTGTTTATAAATTTAAGTTAGGACATTTTCTTAGTAGTAAGTATTTTATATATGTGTGATTTGTATTATATGGTATGTTATTGGGGATGTAGTCTTGGGTTTTTTTAAACAATCTTATTGATTATGTTTCTTTTGGCCCCTGTTATGTGATGAGTACGATTGAAATCACTGTTTCTAGTGAAATTCAATATATTCTGAGAACAGCAAAAAAGGCAAAGAAAATCATTTGTAAAATGTTAAAATTATGCTGTGTTGTAAAAAATGTATTGTTATATATTATATCTATATATTTTCTTCTCTTTCACAGATCCTAATTCTAAAATATGAAATTTTCAGAAATTTAGATTATAAAAAAACAACTGAAAAAAATGTGAACCATTTTTTATTTCTATTACTGTGAAAGTAAGTTTAACTAAGTATTAAAATGCACAATGGCCTGTGTTTGCACACAGGTGAAGAAAGGGGAGATGAAGAGTAGATATGTGTGGAAAGATGCTCTGTGGATGTTTTAAGTTTCAGGATAAAGTTAACATGAATACTAAGTGTCACTGGGAGCCAACTAACCCACCAGATATGTGCAGAAAGTGCCAGAGAGTTCCATTGCAGAGAGGTATAAAATAGGACATGGCTTCAGAACACCTCTCTGCAACGCACCTGTATGGTATTCAATAGAGAGACATGGTGGGCTAGTAGGGCCCAGGGACTTTCAGGATTAAAACAGACAAAATTCCTTAACTTAAAACACGTCACAGGGTGTGTTTGCACATGTCACACCAGGCCCCATCCCTTACCTTCACTAATCTATAAATGTGTCCTATTAGTTTGCCAAAACGTAAGTCCTTACAAATTTATTTTGTTCTCTGTTTGCAGTGCTGAAATTACTCTACTTATTATTCATATAGTTAAGGATTGGCCTAGCCATTAACCCTAGTACAAATTAATTTCTTTATATACTATGCAAGCAGATCTGCAAGAAGCTAGAAAGTATTCATTCAGTCCTGAAAACACCCAGTTTATACTCATGTAGTTTTGGAATCTCACTGTCATAGGATATTGTGTGACCTGAAAAAAAAAGATTTGATTGGTTCATAAAATTTCCCATTGTACCTATTGAAGAACCACAATCATTTCAATCATTCTTCTTTGAGCATCTTTGGAGACATAACTCTGTGCTTTTGTAACATGGTTATAGTGCAAGACACTCTTACATATTTACAAAGACAGGAAAAGGCAGTCTGTGTACCTTTTCTTCTCCATGTAAATACAACGTCATCATACATACCACTTTGCATTGAAAGGGCGTTCTATAGGTGTTGCTCTGTGTGTTTGCACAGAACACTCAAAGAACAAGACACATCTCCAGATTTATCAGAAATTATAAATCTGCACATGTGTGTGAATATTGCAGCATCCTCCAATTGGTGTAGCAAGGCACAAGAAGGAGAATTATTTTAATTTCGCCTCTTTTTTTCTCTTTCAATGCATGCTGCATTCCACGGCATACATTGAAAGAGGAAAATGTTTTTACTGATTGTTTTTGAGCAGGAAGGTGTCCCTTCCTGCACAAAAACAATCTCCACACAACACAGACATCCTTGCACCATGGTGCAAGGGTGCCTGTGTCACCGCATGGCTGCAGTTTGTGCAGCAGTGCAGAGGGAAGCACAGAGTTGCAACATATTTATGTACATATGTTGCATCCCTATGTTTCGGAAGTACCACAGCACACTGTAGCTAAAGAGCTTACAGTGTCATGCTGCAGCACTTCCTGCGTTACAACAAACAAATGATGGACGGAATGCTGACAATGCAGACATTCTCCCCCAGTCAAGAGATCTGGGTTAAATCCATCGTTCTTTTGCCCACTACGCCACCCCAGTTTAGACATGGCCATATGCAAATCAGTCTTGACCCTGTGCCTCATGGGAACAGTCCAGCCCGAACTGCCAAGCCATGTCTTCCCTGGACCGGAATCAAGCATCCTAGGACCGGTTTCTGGCTATCAGCCGTCATCAGCCAGGATAGCTTGACTCCAGTGGCGCAGTGAGCACGGGTCCCACGTCTGGGAATACCCATCCCACTTAGGGCGAAAAGCATTACAACAAACAAATGATGGACGGAATGCTGACAATGCAGACATTCTCCCCCAGTCAAGAGATCTGGGTTAAATCCATCGTTCTTTTGCCCACTACGCCACCCCAGTTTAGACATGGCCATATGCAAATCAGTCTTGACCCTGTGCCTCATGGGAACAGTCCAGCCCGAACTGCCAAGCCATGTCTTCCCTCGACCGGAATCAAGCATCCTAGGACCGGTTTCTGGCTATCAGCCGTCATCAGCCAGGATAGCTTGACTCCAGTGGCGCAGTGAGCACGGGTCCCACGTCTGGGAATACCCATCCCACTTAGGGCGAAAAGCGTTACAACAAACAAATGATGGACGGGGTGGCATGGTGAGCAAAATAACGATGGATTAAACCCAGATCTGTGACTGGGGGTGAATGTTTTGCCATTGTGCAACATTCCGTCCATCATCTTGTGTGTTTTGCTGTTCACCCTATGTGGGAAGGGTATGCCCAGACGTGGGTCCCGTGCTCACTACGCCACTGGAATCAAGCTATCCTGGCTGATGACGGCTGATAGCCAGAAACCGGTCCTAGGATGCTTGATTCCGGTCCAAGGAAGACATGGCTTGGCAGTTCGGGCTGGACTGTTCCCATGAGGCACAGGGTCAAGACTGATTTGCATATGGCCATGTCTGAACTGGGGTGGCATGGTGAGCAAAATAACGATGGATTAAACCCAGATCTGTGACTGGGGGTGAATGTTTTGCCATTGTGCAACATTCCGTCCATCATCTTGTGTGTTTTGCTGTTCACCCTATGTGGGAAGGGTATGCCCAGACGTGGGTCCCGTGCTCACTACGCCACTGGAATCAAGCTATCCTGGCTGATGATGGCTGATAGCCAGAAACCGGTCCTAGGATGCTTGATTCCGGTCCAAGGAAGACATGTCTTGGCAGTTCGGGCTGGACTGTTCCCATGAGGCACAGGGTCAAGACTGATTTGCATATGGCCATGTCTGAACTGGGGTGGCATGGTGAGCAAAATAACGATGGATTAAACCCAGATCTGTGACTGGGGGTGAATGTTTTGCCATTGTGCAACATTCCGTCCATCATCTTGTGTGTTTTGCAGCACTTCCTGCAGCACTTCCTTATAGTTCTGCACTTATAGATTCACCATACACTACAAATGCATTCATTCAGTCAATTATGCACTACACATACATTCATTTAAACTTTCACACATTAGCATACAAATTTAGCTCTTTTTTTAACCAGAGTAGTTAGTTCTAAAAAGAACTTTTCTTTTTTTTCAGTTTTATATATTTTGTTTTTTTTAAAAGGGAAAAAAAGTCAACTGGTCAAACAAAACCATGAACTTCAAGTGGAAAAAAAAAAAACTCTAGCACCGATGATTGTCAATTGCTCAGCAAACCAAATCAACAGATTGCTCCCCATAGCAGAGCAATCTATTACACTTAGTGCAGTGTATTTTTGCTTTGGCAAATTGGGGACTGGTGTTCGGGTGTTGGTTGGACGGAGACATCCCCGAAGTGCTTGGTACTGCCGGCGTTGATGGTGGGTTCTCCCGGAGTCTTCTGCACTCCTCACGTGCTAGGTTTGCTGGATGTAGGCATTTCAAGTGCTTTAACATACTTGCAGTCCCGCAAGAATATTTCTTATTAGGGTCTCCACGTGACAGTACAGCGTTACAAATTTTGCAAGTGACCTTGGTTTCGTTCACTTTTTTCTGTCCTTCAGGAAATATAAAAAATTTCCAGACGATGGAAGAATACCTCTGAGGGCATGGAGGTTCCTGTACAAATTCTTCGGTGTTTGAATCAGTTGAGTCTTGTTGTCCAGAAGCCATTTTTTTCCAATGCAAATCCAAAATAGGTGTGCAATCACCCCAAAATGAGGTTCTTCTTAGTAGAGTTGTTGCTCCAAAGAAAGTCTAAGAATAATGATTGAAATGGGTGGGGTCCTTCAATAGTTACAATAGGCAGTGCTATGAACCAATCAAATCTCTTTTTTTCTGGTCACATGGGATCCGCGTAGGTTGCGCACAGGCAGCTCGCACCCAGCGTGACTTCGCAAAATTGCATTTCAAAGTAATATAAGTTTATTAAAAGTAAAAGAATATTATTTTATTAAATAACTCAGATAATGTCTTGCCTTAGTATTTATATTAAATACATATATATATCTTTTTAGACATTAAAAAAATTTCACGGATTCGCACACTCAGAATTTCAATATTTAAAAAAAAAAAAAATTCAATTTATATAAAAAATATGTAATTTAATTTAAAAAATAAAATATCTAAAAATAAATAGTTTTAAAAAATGAAGTAAATCAGTATCAGAAAAATAATTATAACAATTAATACATTTAATAATTGTAATTTAAAAAACCTTTGAAATTCACTGAAAAAACCATAGGTTTCAGGCACGTTATAGTTAGGAATTAGCATTTAAAAAACCTTTGAAATTCACTGAAAAAACCATAGGTTTCAGGCATGTTATAGTTAGGAATTAGCATTTAAAAAACCTTTGAAATTCACTTAAAAAACCATAGGTTTCAGGCACGTTATAGTTAGGAAGTAGCATTTAAAAAACCTTAGAAATTCACTGAAAAAACCATAGTGATGTCATTTGAGATATCATGAGTGATGTCATGAGTGATGTCACTGACCATGTCATGAGTGATGTAATATGTGATGACATTAGCAGTGCATTGTGGGCGCGCAAGTTATAGTTAGCTTAGTTAGCTGAACTAACTATAACGGGGGAATTTCTATGGTTTTGTACGAGCGAAATGTCCAGCTAACTATAACACCCCTGAAACCTATGGTTTTTTCAGTGAATATATATATAAAAAAAAATATATATATATATATATATATATATATATATATATAGATATATATATATAGATATATATATAGATATATATATATGTCCTGTTCTGGCTCAATTTTGCTGAGTATATCGGCGCTCTGTGGCGGTGCGGCCCGATAAAAATGGCAGAGCCCCTCTGCATTTATCTTCACGATTTACAATTAAAAATTGTAAAGGACTCGGGTTGCACTCACGAGTAGATTAAAATTCTTTTTATTCCTTGTCCATAAGCAATGCACAACCAAAACAAGGTTCCTCTCAACGCATTTCAGTCTCACAGAGACCTTGTTCACGGGCAAAGTTTCAAAAACAGCGGCGCTTGATAAATACATCATGCAAACTGCGTGTTCTCTTTTTTGTTCCTAGGAATTCTGGGACTTGTAGTGAGTGTTGAAAGCAGAAGGAAGTATATCATACCATTGTTGCGAGGGAGGGGTTTTTATCAAGTTAAACCTGCTTTGATGTATCTGCAATTATTAAATTCCCCCTGGATTATTTTTAACATTGCTAACTTCCTGGTTGCTGCAGCTCGCGCAAAGAAAAAAATTTGATGTACAGCCTACCTTATGAATTTAGTGTTATTTGTATTTGTCGGGATGGATTTTTATAATGTTGTTATTGTATTGTACTTGTGTTTTTAACAATGTGTAATACTGTGATGTACTTTTATGATTTTAATTAATCGATTAAAGTGGTTTTGATGATGATGATGGTTGATGATGATGAATACCGTGATTAATATGTGTTTAGTGACTATCTAATATCGAAGGTTCAATTATTCCTAATAATTGATTTATTATGTTTTTATTATTAATCTTTAATGCCCATTTATTGATTCCCCCATGATTGTTGCTATTTTACTAATATTGTAGGATTATTGAAATGTAATTATACTTCACTTTCACCAAGGGGCTATTTAATGGGAGCTATATTTCAATAGAACCCTCTGGTGGGTTATTGCTCCTTCAGTCGTCAACCCTTGCCTTGGTTAAACATTTTAAATGCATGTATTATTCTAGTGTTATTAGTTAATTCATTTATCCTAAGCAACTCGAATAAATCTACTTCCTTTTTATTTTAAGGAGTTGTCCAAATGGGTACCCTCTGGAGGGTTTAGTCATATTGACTTAGATAGTTTGGATGTTATTTATTACTAGGTAGCTTCCATTTTATCCAACTTAATTTCATATGTATAGTTGCTAACTCTTAAATCAGTGCTACATGGGCATTAGCAAGTGCTATATATTTTAAGTGTTACCATATAGGTGTTTGTGTTGCGGTGAAAATTCTGATTAAAATTAGTGAAATATTAAAAATAACCATAGCGAAAGATAGACCCAACAAAATACAGGTTTTTTTCAAAGATGTACATAAAGTTCCTCATTCTGATTTAGACCATGTGTGTGTGGAGATCCAGTATATATCGAGATTCTCGTTGGCTCAGTTGGCGTTCACGGTCGCCACCTCGTTCATGTTGCTCAATTGATTTGATTCCAAAGAGTTTTAATTTTTTCCGATTTCCTTCATGATTGGTTTCCATGTGCCTCGCTATCGCATTGCAGCGGTCCTTATTTATTGTGGCCCTTACATGTTCAAGATTTCTTTTCTTTAGCTCACAAATTGTACTTCCTACATATTTTATTCCACATAGGCATACTATTACATATACCACATATTGGCTTTTGCATGTTATGTATTGCTCAAACCTCCAGTTTTTATTATTTGCTGTTTTTATTTGTCTCTTGTTTTCCACTATTTGATCAACTTTACAATTATTGCACTTGAAAAAGCCCAATTGTTTAATCCAATTCATTATTTTTTTTCTTTCTTTGAAAATGGCTGTGCATCAGGTTGTCCTTTAGATTTCTGGCTCTCCTAAACGTTATGTCGAGGTTGTTGCCCATTCATTTTGCAGCTGTATCATCTAATTGTAATATGTTTGAATTCCTTTGGCTTCTGCTGAAAACAAAGGAATTAAACAAATTACATTATTTTTGGAATTTATATTTCGCTCCCTCTTTTTTAGTATGTCAATTCTGGATTCCTTTTGTACTTTGTTGAGGTCAGACTTGAATATATGTTGTTTATAGCCTCTTTTTTTGAATCTGCAAGTTGTTTCTTCAGTATGTGTTTTGAGTTCTTTATCTTGAGAGCATATTCTGCGAATCCTAAGTAATTCACCATACAGAATGCTGTTGATAAGGGTAGATTGATGAAAGCTGTCCACATTTAGTACTGCATTCATTGCTGTTTTTGTCCTATGCAGGGTAGTGTGGATTTTGGTTTTTCAATGTATATTTCTGTATCCAAGAATGTTATTTTGGAACTGCTTATCTCATACGTGACATTCAGATTCGCTCTTGTCAAATTTAGGATTTTAAAATATTGGGAAAATTCTGCTTTCGTTCCAACCCAAATGATGAATAAATCATCTATGTATCTTAACCACATTATGGTTTTGTTGACATACTGATCATTTTCGGGTTGCCAGGCTATTTGTTGTTCCTACCAGTCCATTATAAGGCAGACATAAATAGGACTAAAGGAAAAGCCCGTTGCTGTCCCCTTTGTTTGTTGATATAGTTCATTGCCAAATAGGAAGAAATTTTGTGTTAAACAAAGATTAATCATTTCCAATAACATCTCGTTCTGGAGTGAATACTGTATGTTACGTTTTATTAAAAAATATTTGCATGCATTGAGGCCGATTTCATTCTCAATGCTTGTATATATCAAAATCAGATCCATTGTGATCAGTTTGAGAATGAGAGAGGCTGCTGGTGGGAACGATTTCCATGTCTGGTGCAGCACAGCAAGTGAGGAGATTTAACCTGCTCTGTACTCTGGGTTCAACTGAGGAAAATAATGGATTTTAAAAGCATGAATGTTTAAACAGAACCCACTGAAGGGTTTGATCAGCTCTGAATTGAACTACCTGTTCCAGCATGCATTAAAAGGAAAAGCGCACTGAGCGAGGCCCACTAAAGGTAATCAATTACTGAACAGTATGCAGCTGCGTATAAAAACAGAGCTCTCTGGAAAACACTCACAATTTCCAAGTTGCCTAGGAAGAAGAGGCAGGAGCCTTGAAACGCATTAGGCGCAATTAACTTTTACTGGAATGCAGACGGTCATATTAAAATGAACACAACAGTTTTGGCCTTTACAATCTGATAACACTTTCACATTGACATTTGAATGTTAAATGTCCCAATACACAAATTCGCCACTAAAATCCTGGTATAAATACCCAACGTCTGTTTCTAACATAGCAGCAGGCTTACTGAGTCTTTGAACCCTTTAATCTTGTTGCCCGCAAGGTGTAATTTTATCTTTAAACATCACGCGAGTTAAAAACATTAAAAGTGGTACACGTATATTATTATGACTCTAAGACAATATTGTGCAAAGTGTGCATGTTGACAGTACTGGTTAGAAATAGTGCTTTTATCTAATCAAACCAGAATATGTTGTTTCATCGTACAGGTTTAAATACCTTTATCCAACAATTACATTACCTATCACCTTGTTAATAAAAGCTAAAAATTCTATGTTGTATCTTATGCCGAAAAGATTTCGGTTAAAATTGATAAAACCAAACTTCAAATTGCATGAACATACCTATTTCTTGTGCAAATTACGCATGATATACAGTACTAGTCTGATCAGGGCGCTATATGCCAACCCTCCAGATTGTACACAAAGTTATCAATGAGATCAAAGTAAACATATGACCGAAAAAGTGAAAAAAGTGCAATTACGTTCAAAAGTGCTTGTGCCTATATAATACTAAGTGTACATCTAAAATTTGATGATAGAAACAGTTACTTAAAATCATTATTGTTCTACTGACTATTGTTCCCGTTTGGCTAATAGCAGCATTCCTCCTGATGAACTAAGTGGCTGTTTCTCAGTTTGTATATCATCTTATTCATGGCTATTTGCAATCAGAGACATGTATACAGATCTTCAGTGGTATTCAACCCTCCTGGATGTTTACAGTCGAAATCTAATATGTACCTTGTTTCTAGTTTACGTAGCACTCTCTCCCTGTCACCACCCCTTTTGGTAGCTGGTACGCTGTCTATAAGATAATACTTTAAGTCTTTGGGGTCTGAGTGATGGTGTTCCTCAAAGTGACGGGCAACCGGGTACACCGGGTCATAGTTTTGAATCGCTCTGATATGTTGCAATATCCTTTTGTGTCCCTGTAGCTTGGTACTTCCCACATACCTAAGCCCACAGGGACATTCCAGGACATATACAACATATTCAGTCTTACATGTCAAGGCTTTAGTTATGCACTGCTTTTGTTACCAAATGCCGTCCTGTAGGATGTCTTGTTAGTGCCATGTTGGCAGGCTTTACAGGATTTGTATTTGTAAAATCCTTTTCTCTGTCTCAGCCAGTTGCCCTTCTGTCTGTCAATGGGGTTGTTTTGCACCAACTGATCTTTCATGTTGGGTGCTCTTTTATGAGTGATAGATAGTTTGTATGGTAGTAGGTGGCCAATCACAGGATCATTACACACGAATGGCCATTTTCTTTGGTTAATTCGATTGATGATTTTATCTTGTTTACTGTACCCTACTATCATTCTGAAGGTCTCTCCTGGTGTATGTTCACTATTCATGTTGGCAGCTCTTTGTATTGTGGCTACGTTTGGTTGCAGTTCTTCAAGTTTTAATAGGGTAGCCTTGTCTAACTTCTGGCTTTTGAGTATGGCGGCATCTATGCATTTTTTAGAATAACCCCTTTCCAGAAAATGTATTCGACTGATTTCCGGAGCGGCATGTAGTTCTATCTCAGTTCTACAGATTCTTTAATCTAATCATTTCCCCATTAGGAATACTTTGGATGAGATGTTTCGGATGTGCACTTGCCGCATGTAAGACAGAATTCACTGCTTTCGGTTTCCTGTGTACCTTGGTCTCTAGTTTCCCATTTTTAATGTATACTACAGTATCTAGAAACGTGACCATGTCTGGGCTGATGTTCGCAGTGACTTGCAGATTAATATCATTTACATTGAGTTGTTCAATTAAATTATTTTCTTCTGACTCTGACCCATGGCATATTAAAAACAAGTCGTCAATATATCTCAGCCATGTTTTTATGTTAGTATTGAAGATTTTTTCAAATTTCCTGTGTAGAACCAGCTCCTCCCACCAACCCATGTGGAGGCAAGCATAGCTGGGGGAGAAGCTGGCCTCCATGGCTAAACCATGGAGCTGTTGGTATAGGATGCTCTGAAATAAAAATATGTTATGATTTAGACAACAGTCCATCATGTCCAAGAGCATTTTGCTGTGCTGCTCTTCTGTCAATGATCTTTTTCTGAGAAAATATTGTACAGCTCGCAGCCGTCTTTATGATTATTGCTCGTATAGAGCACTGTGATGTCCATGGTGATCAGCAAATAGTCTGGCTGCTAGGAAAAATTATGGATTTTAGCTAGGAAGTCTCCCGTGTCTCTTAAGAATGAAAGTAATTATTGAACAAACTCCTAAAGAAAGTGGTCAACATACTGGGAGGTTATTTCCGTTAATCCATTCAAGGTGGATAGTATTGGGTGGCCTGGAAGTTTCAACAGATTTTTATGGAGTTTGGGACTGAAATAGATTACCGGAGTTGTAGGTGTATCATTTCTTAGGAATTGGCATTCCTCCTTTGTGATTAGGCCCATGCCTTTCCAAGCCAATAACGTACTGTAGTAGGTGTTATATGTGGCTTTTAAAGAGGTTAGATCACTCCTTTGATAATATTCTCTGTCAGCCAGTTGCTCCATGGCTTCCTTTACGTAGTCTTCTTTCGCCCAAATAAACAAGTTGCCACCTTTATCCGCATTTCTTATAATAATGTCTTTGTTGTTCTTAAGTTTGGCCATTAATTGATGGTATTCACGTTCTTGTTTGTTCTTTGTCGTCCTTGTTGTATTTTTGATTTTCCGGTTCAATTTTTTGAGCCCCAACGTGATCGGTTCGTGAAATGTGTCTATTTCATCCCTGGGCATGACAGGGATGAACGTAGATCTAGCTTTGAACATCTTTACGTGAGCTTTAGGTCTGGTTGTTGCCTTTGTGAAGGACATTTGGCTGCTAGTTCCTTGTGTTATATTCTCCTGAGCCAAGTCCTGTAGGTCACTTTGGAGTGGCATTTTTTGTGTTGTTAAATTGTATAGAGATAGGATTTATATCATTGTTACTGCAATGGTTTGGATGGCATTTTACCAGGACTTTAACTCAATGCAAGTACGCTATGAATTCAGTATTTTACAAAGCATGCTGGATGTTGTAGGATTTGAGGACTACTGGGCATAGTGAAAACCCACATATAAAGCATGTAATTACTTACCTTGGTAAATTTCTTCACCTGTGATCAAGGTCCATTTTTTTTGCCGAAATGCCGAAGGATTGTCCTGAGTAAAAGCATTTAGCCACTTTCATTGTGCGGATCAAACAGAGGGAACCTAATGATTTTGCCTCAGCGTTCTTATTCTTGCTTGATGGAGTTATGGGTGCTCCCTTCCCTGTAGGGTCTATGTCTCCTGTAATGGAGGAACTGTGTTGGAGTTCGTTATGGACCGTGGAGCATGACCCGCTTGGTTCCGCTTCACAAAAAGGATTTCCCAGAATTTTGCAGCAAGATATTAGTAAGGGGGAGAAGAGGATTAATGCCTCCTTTTCGGTCTTGGAGCCCTCTGTTTGCAATATTAATTTTACTTGTGGCAAAATGCACAAAGGCATGCTTTTTAATCCGCGTTTATGCACGTAGTCATTTTATTAACAGCGTAGTTGAATATAAACAATGTTAATGCACTGCTTGGATGGTATTTTACCAGGACTTTAACTAAGTGCAAGTACGCTATAAATTCAGTGATGTCATCAGTGATGTCATTTGAGATGTCATCAGTGATGTCATGAGTGATGTCACTGACCATGTCATGAGTGATGTAATATATGACGTCATCAGCAGTGGATTGCGGGCGCGCAAGGTATAGTTAGCTGAACTAACTATAATGGGGGAATTTCATTGGTTTTTTACGAGTGAAATGTCCAGCTAACTATAGCATGTGTGAAACCTATAGTTTTTTCAGTTAATTTGCAAGGTTTTTTAAATGCTAATTCCTAACTATAACGTGTGTGAAACCTATGTGTTTTTCAGTGAATTTGCAAGGTTTTTTAAATGCTGATTCCTAACTATAACGTGTGTGAAACCTATGTTTTTTTTAGTGAATTTGTGAGGTTTTTTAAATGCTAATTCCTAACTATAATGTGTGTGAAACCTATGGTTTTTTAAGTGAATTTGCAAGGTTTTTTAAATGCTAATTTATGAATGTATTCTTATATTTTTTATATATTTATTTTACAATAAGCTACCTATCTAGTTATTTACTTTATCCTGTAATATGGAATGGCTCAGTTTTTTTTTTCATTTAGATAGAGTTGAACAGCATAGTTAATATCTTCTATAAACTTCTAAACACTTCAAAAAAATTTTTAAGGGTTTTTGTCCGTGCGCGCACGGTGAGCGCACGGTGCACGCATGCATACGTACTCTGTGTGCGCATGCGTACGTGCTCCACGTGAGCATGCGTACATCGTGCGTGCTCCGTACGCGCGTGCTCCGTACGCGCATGCGCGCGTGGTCCGTGCACGTACGCGCATGCTTCGTGCGCGCACCGTGTGCGCACGGCAAGTCATGTAATTTAGAAACAACACTTTTCATTGGTTTATAGTAGTTTCAGGTCATGTGATTAAGAAACAACACTTTTCATTGGTTTATAGTAGTTTCAGTTCCAGAAACGTCCAACACCACACCCACTCCCCTCATTATTACTTCTGATTCCCTGGGAGAAGGAGCTGAGCAGCTTTTCCAGTACTCCAGTACTTGAGAATGGCAGAGCAGCAGTCATCTTCTGGGAGTGAGCAGGAGACCCTTGTGAGACAGAGACAGAGGAAACAGAAAGACTCTTTTATATGGCAATTTTTTACATTTCCAGATGGGCAGAAGAAGGTGAATGCTCCAAAAGTCACCTGCACTCTTTGTGATCGTGTCTTATCAAGAGGAGATCCTAAAAAGAAATACTCTTTTAGTATCTTCACTATGATCAGGCACGTTAGAGATATACATCCTGTGGCTTATGCTCAAGCTGCTAGAGAAAACCCTCCAGCAGCTCAGCCGAGCACATCCGCCGCAGCTCAGCCGAGCACATCATCAGCAGCTCAGCCGAGCACTTCATCTGCGGCGGCAGCTTCACCTGCTTCGGTTCCTCTGGATATACACCCTCTGTTTAAGAGGGTGCATATACGGTGCAATGCGTGCAATGCTCTTCTCTCTTATGCGGACACCAGCATTCCCCTAATAGAGAGAAAGATACAGCAGCACACGTGCGGCACCCTATAATTTTTGCCATGTTTTTTTTTCCTGTGTCCCTCAATTAGCACAACGGCTCTTTTTAGAGCCACCTAACATATAAACACTTAAATTTGATTTTTAATTCTATTTGTTTTTATGATTCTGCCGTTCACGCACCGAGCGCACACCGAGCGATGGTGCGCATACGGTGCGCGCACCGTACACGCACCCCGCGATTTAAAAAAAAAAAATAATGTTTTTTTCACCCTTCATGGTCCTTCAGGGACCCCCTGACAAAAGCTAGGGGGTCAGGAACTCTGTACCCTGCCCCCTTTTCACGTTCACCACCTTTCTTTTTCACTGTCACACACAAAATGGCGGCCGACACTTCCTGATTTTGACCGATTCGAATGTTGTCTGACATGAATCCACCAATCAGAATTTCGCTCGAGCACGGCACCGTGCGCGCACCGTGTGTGCACGGTGCGCGGCTATAGATATTTATGTGCTTTTAACTGCAATTTTCTCAGGAACTACTGAACAGATTGACACCATATATGCAAAAGGCACATGCCTGACCTGAGGACTACCTCTTTACCAAATTTCAAGTAATTCTGTTCAGCCGTTCGGGCTGTACCTTCGAGTAAAGGTCCTATGGGAAAATGCATGGGGAAAACGCGTTTTGGGACCCCCTTTTTTCTCTACCCCCGCTTGACGAATCACCCCAAGACTTTCAGGGTAGGAGCTGAGCGGAGCGCCCCATTAGTTTTGAACATTTCGCGAGGATTCGTCAACCGGCGCCAAAGTTATTCAAAATAGAATTTTCAGGTTTCCTATGGAAACACGGTCCTAACTATAACTATCTACTGGCGACCGCCAGTAGATAATATATACATCAAAACAGGTTGCCCTAGGTGGAGACGCCACTCGTGAGGATTGACACCTTTTTATTGAAGACCGCAGTGCAAACAGGATCACACACACCAAATTCAAAGTCTCTGAAGCCTTACTCGTTTCAGACATTGCTGTCCTTGTTCACAGGCAGGGAAAGTAAAGAGCAGCAGCAGCGTGTGTGGACACACCTGATAAGCATTTCCCAAGTCCTGCCCCAGTGGGCGGTGCCGCTCGGCATGCTGGTACTTGTTGTCCCACAAATAATCCTCCCAAGTGGGTTCTGCTGCCCTTCAAAATAAACACAAATGTCTTACCCAAGTGGGTCGAATTGGTGCCAGAAAGCTGTGTGTGCTGCATATCAAGTCTTTCAAAACAGCTCACCCACGCCATCAGCGCTGAAAATTCAAGCTGCCAAGGTCCGCTTTTAAGCAGTAGAGCATCTCCGCGACCAGACCGGCCGCTCAAATACATCAAAACAGGTTGCCCTAGGTGGAGACGCCACTCGTGAGGATTGACACCTTTTTATTGAAGACCGCAGTGCAAACAGGATCACACACACCAAAGTCAAAGTCTCTGAAGCCTTACGTGTTTCAGACATTGCTGTCCTTGTTCACAGGCAGGGAAAGTAAAGAGCAGCAGCAGCGTTGTGGACACACCTGATAAGCATTTCCCAAGTCCTGCCCCAGTGGGCGGTGCCGCGCGGCATGCTGGTACTTGTTGGCTCGTGATCAAGAACGGCAGTTCGAAACGCGTTGAGCCGCAAAAGGAGACGGAAGGGTGAAACTGCCTGCACTGTCCTCCGCAGCATCAGAGGGAAACCTTCAGTGTTGGCCGTTCTTACAGGGGGACCCTTTGTTTTGTGGATATATATATATATATATATATTACCTACTGGCGGTCGCCAGTAGGTAGTTATAGTTAGGACCACGTTTCCATAGGAAATCTGCAACATTCTATTTTGAATAACTTTGGCGCCGGTCGACGAATCCTCGTGAATTTTTCAAAATAGGTGGGGCGCTACGCTCCGCTCCTACCCTGAAAGTCTCGGGGGGATTCGTCAAGCGGGGGCTGAGATAAAAGGGGGGTCCCAAAACGCATTTTTCCCATGCATTTTTCCATAGGACCTTTAGACAGGGCTACAGCCCGAACGGCTGAACAGAATTACTTGACATTTGGCAGAGAGGTAGTCCTCAGGTCAAGGAAGTGCCTTTTGTAGGTTTGGTGTAAATCTGTTCAGTAGATTCTGAGAAAATAGCCTTTAAATCAATATATATATCTGAGCCAGCTTACGGTGCGCTTACGGTACGCTTACCGTACGCGTACGGTGGCGTGCGCGAGCGCGATTCTGATTGGCTCTTAGATCTTAGTAAAAATTCGAATCGGCCGAAACCAGGAAGCGGCGGCTGCCATTTTCTCTCTCGCACTGAGAGTGATGATGAAAATACAAAGCACAAAAACATGTAAAGGGGCTGTTTAGACAGCTCCCACACACATAGCCATGTTGAGGGAGTCCCCAAAGATCCCCCAAGGCCAAAAACGGATTATTTTTTTTTTCGCTAATTTCGCCGATTACGCTTACCATACGCGTACGGTAAAAAATGATATAAAAAAAAAATTATCCACACTCTCCCCACCCCGTGTGCAATTGGTGGCTGAAGGGCACCATTTGTGCATGGCTTATAAAAATTACGAAAAATTAAAATATTACCTTTCAAAACGAAGTGCATCATATGTCCTCCATGTGCGCACGGTGCGCGAAGCGCATCGTGCGTACATGGCCCATCTAGCGTAACGTGGGCACGCGGTGCGCGTAGCGCACCGCGTGCCCACCGTGCGTGCACGGCACTAACTGCGGAAAGTGGGCGCGCGGTGCGCGAAGCGCACCGCGTGCTTACTGTGCGTGCACGGTGCGCGAAGCGCACCGTGTGCGCACGGAACGAACTGCGTTAAGTGGGCGCGCACGCCACGAATGGCGTAAAGTAACTTAGCATTTAAAAAAACGTACAAATTCACTGAAAAAACCATAGGTTTCACACACGTTATAGTTAGGAATTAGCATTTAAAAAACCTTGCAAATTCACTGAAAAAACCATAGGTTTCACACATGTGATAGTTAGCGGAAATTTTACTGATAAAAAACCAATGAAATTCCCCCGTTATAGTTAGTGCAGGCAACTATAACTCACGCGACCGCAATCTTCTGCTGATGACATATGTGTCTTTATGAAAAAAAAATATTTGTAATATATGTATAGCTAAAAATGTATGGAAGAAGACATGGGCAAATAAGTGTCTAAATACAGTATTAGCATCAGCAGAGGATTGCGGTCGCGTGAGTTATAGTTGCCTGCACTAACTATAACGGGGGAATTTCATTGGTTTTTTATCAGTAAAATTTCCGCTAACTATAACATGTGTGAAACCTATGGTTTTTTCAGTGAATATATATATATATATATATATATATATATATATATATTTGAGCCTTCCGTGTATGAGTTGCCTCCTCCTGAACGAGAGAAGCAACTCTCGTTCAGGAGGAGGCAACTCATACACGGAAGGCTCAAAGAAATTAATGCTGCCTCCCCCCCTCATGTTGTAAGAGACTTGAAAGACTCTCATTGAATTAAGAATACCAGCACGAGAACGCGACGCGCAGTCCGGAGGGAAGGAGAAGGTAGCGCGGAAGCTTTGCGGTAAGTCTGGATTCTAATAAAAAACACAGAGGGAGAGAGTGAAGTTTATCGTATGCGTGTATTACCAACACTAGTACGCAAGCGGTTGTGGTTTTAGCGGGAGATCCCTGTGAGTAAAGTGGAAACATTTCTCAACATGTCAGCCACAGAGATCAAAAAACGCGAAGAAGCAGCTTCGCAGATATTTAATGATGCGTGTACAAATGCAACCAATGCTGTGGGGGCAACGTCTACTAACAAAGCAGCGAGCGATTTAAATGCCCGACTGAAATGCCTAGAAAAGCTCCAACGCTCGGAACTTTCAAAATGGTGGGAGTCAAAGTCGTTGCAACGCTACTTAGAAGTACAGCGAGTGCCCAGAGGACTACGCATAATGGTTACCCCAACCTATGAAGAACCCAATCCGGACATGTTACGAGAATGGGCCGCAAATAACAATGACGCCTCAAGAAGAATGTTGGCGATTTTAATTAAATATGCCGACATAGACAGGAAGAGGATTCTGTCTGAAATAGAGGTCCTGTTAGATGATTTAAGCAAAGAAGAAAATCAAGATCAGATTACAGATTTCAAAGGAGCAATGAAGGAAAGAATGAAGAAATTTGAAACCACCATAAGAGAAAGAAAGGCTCAGAAGTTCATGAGAGACAAACAGGACTATGACAGAGGCCAGATCTACACCTTTGCAAAGAAGTTTGACACGATAAGACGCAATAAGCAAGCTCAAGTTAACAAACCTAATCCAGATATACACTCTGAACAAAGTAGTTTACACAGTTCAGAAGTTGATACCGATCTGGATGATGAAGTCACAATGCAAGCCACAGTACCATCGGTAATTGAAGAATTTGATTTTTTATGCGAAGAACGCAGGTTCAACTTGCGACCAAGGCCACCAATACAGATGCAAAGACCACCAAGAGGAAGAGGCAGAGGACAGCGAGGAGGAAGGGGGCAGCCTGCCGGAAGAGGGCAGCAAAGGCAAGAGAAGAAGAGGAACAACCAAAAATAGCGAAAACTAATGAAGCAATAATAAACTTGACAAAAGTAACCCTCACCAACAAAGAAAAATAAATTTTACAGTTGGGCTTAACATTTTGCCCCGAATCAAACCTGGATTATGTTCAAACCAGAATAGACCTCTTCAAATTTATCAGAATTCTGAAATTGAAAAAACATTTCCTTGTAAATCCTGTGCAGAAAATCGTACCCACTATAGAAAGACCCACAGTTAGAGTAAGTGGATTACAAGTTGAAGATTTCGACTTACTGATGGAACGTAGATCAATGGATCCAATATGTACATCTGGAACAAACGAGACAGATGCAGAAACAATGGCACAAGAAGAAGGCCTATCCATTGCGCAAGGAGCACCAACTGGTTTTAGACCCACTTCACGTTTCACTCCTATGTCAGCAAAAGATGGAATCGACATTTTTTGTGATTTGGTTACAAATGAACTGAAGAAATTGAGTTGTCAAATGAATGCAAACAATTCAATCAATAAATATGCAAAGCAAAATTAGTATCAAGCCTTAATGAAAAAATTGTCCGACAATGAGAACAGCATTTTGCGCAACGCGGATAAAGGAGGAAACATAGTCCTGTGGGACAAACAGAAATATCTTACAGAGGCATATAAACAGCTAAACAACAAAAAATGTTATGTGCGAGTGGATGATAAAATCATGCTTACCAGTGATGATAATTACAACATTCAATTGAAGAATTGGTTTGATCAAGGTTTGCTCAATCATGATGAGTATAATTTTTTAAAAATTGACCATCCAGTAACAGCAGTATTTTATCTAATTCCCAAGGTCCATAAAGATATTTTAGAACCACCAGGACGCCCGATTATTTCAGCAATGGGAAGTGCTCTAGAAAATACATCCAAGTATGTAGACTCCTTCATTAATCCCCTTGTTCAAACTTTACCCTCTTATATCCAAGATACAGGGGATTTTTTGAGAGGCATTTATGACCTACCATGGGAAGATGACTATCTTTTAATAACAATTAATGTGTCAACACTCTACACAAGTATACGTCATGTAGATGGGATAAAAGCTGTTAGATACTTTTTGGGAACAAGACCAATTACAATGTGGGCTCATACCCAAATGCTTTTGACAATGATTGAAAAATGTTTGACAAACAATTACTTCATATTCAATAACGAATTGTTTCATCAAGTTTGTGGTACTGCGATGGGCACCTGCTTCGCCCCCAGCTATGTCAACTTGCATATAGGCTGGTGAGAGGAGCAGGTGGTCAGGTCGCAGTACCAACAACAATGGGAGAATAACATTTTACATTGGAGTCGTTTTATCAATGATTTGTTCTTAGTGTGGAAAGGTACGGAAGAGGAGGTTAGGTCATTCATTAAGGATTTACAATGTAATGACCTTAATTTGAAGTTTACCAGTGAAATAAGTAGAACTAAGGTAAACTTTTTGGATTTAACAGTGTACATTGAGAATGGAAAGGTAGAAACAAGATTGTACAGAAAACCCACTTCTAGTAACACTCTCTTGCATGCAAAAAGCTTTCACCCGGTAAATCTTAAGAGGAGTATTCCCTATGGTGAATGCCTACGCACAAAACAAAATTGCAGCAATGAGCAGGAAATAGAAAGAGAATTGAGAGTAGTAAAAGAGAAGTTTAAGGAAAGAGGGTATCCAGATGAATGGATAGATAGTGCAATTTTCAAAGTGGAAAGAAAAAAGAGAGAGGATATTTTATTTGAGAAAAAGAAGTGAATCAAGGAAAGAAGAAGAAAATGGATTTGAATCAACCAGGGAGATTCATTACAACCTATAGTGCACAGCATACTAAATTTAGAGGTATTTTAAACAAACACTGGCATGTGATTAAGAACGATCCGATTCTTGGAAAAGTTGTTTCCCGTAGACCACAAATCACATTTCGTAATGCAAGATCTTTTAAACAAACTCTGGTCAAAAATACTTTGAAAAAATCTCAACCAAAAACAACATGGTTAACGAAACGACAAGGTTTTGTGAAATGCACCAAATGCAAAGCTTGCACACATGGTGTTAACACAGAAACATGTTTAAGTAAAAGGATGAAGAAAATAAGGGGAACATTTCTTGCAAAACAGATTTTGCTGTCTACGTGCTTCAATGCCCATGTGGCTTGAGGTACGTGGGCAGCACAATCTTAGAGGTACATAAAAGAGTCCTTCAACATTTGAGAGCAATAAAAAATGGCGACAGGTCATACCCTGTCGCTCGACATTTTGAGAGATTTCATAAAAAAAGAGTTGAGGGACTAACGTACTATGTGATAGATGCTATTGAAAAGAATCCAAGGGGAGGCAACAGAGAAAAGAAATTGAGAAGACTCGAGTCACGGTACATAATAGAATTGAATTCGAAACAGCCAGATGGTTTAAATATTGAAGAGGATTTGTACACGCATCTATAGTAATCAGTTCTTATAATTGTGTTTTTTACAAAAGAAAAGTTTTTATTATATAGTTTCAAGACTTGTTTTTTCAATAAATTGATGCATTGCAATTGACAATTGCCCTATAGGGCTAGAATGATGAGGTTAACAAGAAGGCCCACTTGGGCATTACTACTTTAAAAAATAATCAATGTTGAACGCGAAATCATGTAGGTCTTTATTTTTAGTAAAATGAAATAACATATGACTATGAACATGAGCGTTTAACCTGTTGTCAATAGCATATGACTTTGTCGATATGTAAAACTACGAGTCTGTTTTCACATACACTCAATTTGTAGTTTAGAAGTCACGTGTGCAGTAAAGATAAATGGCCGCTAAAAATGTATCTCTAAGTCAGTGAACAAGGGTGCAACGCACTCGAAACGCATTTGGCGAGCGGCTGATTGAGAAATAAATTTTGCTCAAACCACACAAGGCTTCATTTTTCTTCCGAAAATATTGGGGAAGACTTGGAAGGCAATATATATATATATATCAATGGATAGACTCAGAGCAAGAGGCTACAATGAAAGAAACCTACAAAAAGCCAAGAGAAGGATTGACACGAAATCCAGAACAGAAATTCTTAAACCAAGATGTAAAAATCAGGAAAAAGACCAAATACCGAGACTCGTTACAACCTACAGTAAGGAGAGTGGCCAAATAATAAACAAAATCAAGAAGTATTGGCATCTGATCTCTGGTGATCCTGATATAGGAAAAACTTTAGGAAATGGACCAATGGTATCGTACAGAAAGACTAAATCTCTGAAAGATGCATTAGTACCGAGCCATTTTAAAGCAAGTGACCAAACAAATTGGCTAGAAGATCAACAAAGAGGCTTCAAGAAGTGCAATACATGCAAGGCATGCAAGATCGGAAAAAACATTAACTCATTTACAGAACCTGATGGAAAAATCTTCAAAATAGACCAAAGAATTACATGCACATCAACACATGTGGTATATGTAATTGAATGTAATTGTGGAATGCGGTACATCGGCAGCACAATCTGTATGTTGAAGAAGCGCATCCTTGAGCATGTGAGAGCAGTAAAAAACAAAGATATAACCTACGCAACTGCCAAACATATGGCATCATGTCAAGGTAGTAATTGGAGAGCGATGAGCTTCTTTGGAATCCACATGATATCACAAGATGAACGAGGAGGAAACCGTACAAAGAAACTACGCCAAATTGAATCTAAATGCATCATTCGACTGAGAACTGAGAACGAAGACCCCCAAAGGGATGAACAATGACGAGGAACTTTATGTACATTTGGACTGAGAATTAATTGGAATCAAATAATATGGCAAAGATAGACATGTTTAAACCGCTGTAGATACTAATATTGGGTACTATACCAAATCACACTAAATGACATAATCTTTTGCAAAAACCGTTATAAATTGGTACTATACCAAGATACAACCATATTTATCAAAATAGTGACTTACGGTACTTAACATGTCTCTATGTGATTGACTGCTTAGCGCGAGCCGTATGGTACTTTACCAATACATAGTTATACTCACTTGAGGAATCTCATGGTACTACATGAGATTCGAAGGTAATTGCTGCTTAGCGCGAACCATATGAACGGCAATGTATAATAATAATAGTTATGAATTGAATAACTTTATTGTCTAATTGTCCCTCAGAAAAGTTATGTTAACTGTGTAACTTTCAATGTTAAACTACATATCCCATAATGCCTCATAATGGATATATGGTATAAATGTAGAAAGAGAAGAGGGCTCACTAACCGTGAACAAAGCCAGGAGGCTGAAACGCGTTGGTTGAGTGTTGCTGAATAAATCAACTTAACTTACTGAATCCCTGTGTGCCGCATCATTGGCAGTAAAATTGATGAATTGGGTCTGGATCCGACCCCTATGCAGAGCACCCGCAATTGAGCGCGCAGGATCAATTGGATCCCATTGTGGCAATATATATATATATATATATATATATATATATATATATATATATATATATATATATATATATATATATATATATATATATATATATATATATATTCACTTAAAAATCCATAGGTTTCACACATGTTATAGTTAGGTGGATATTTCACTCGTAAAAAAACAATGAAATTCCCCCGTTATAGTTAGTTCAGATAACTATAACTCGCGCGCCCGCAATCCACTGCTCATGACGTCACATATTACATCACTCATGACATGGTCAGTGGCATCACTCATGACATCACTGACATCATCATTGTGATAGAGTGGCGGTCGCGCGAGTTATAGTTATCTGAACTAACTATAACGGGGGAATTTCATTGGTTTTTTACGAGTGAAATATCCACCTAACTATAACATGTGTGAAACCTGTGGTTTTTTAAGTGAATTTGCAAGGTTTTTTAAATGCTAATTCCTAACTATAACGTGTGTGAAACCTATGGTTTTTTCAGTGAATTTGTACGGTTTTTTAAATGCTAATTTATTGATGTATTATTATTTTTTTTATATATTTATTTTACAATAAACTACGTTTTTTTTTTTCACCGTGCACGCACGGTGTGCGCACCCCCGCGATTTAAAAAAAAAATAATAACATTTCTGCCTTTGGGGTCCTTCAGGGACCCCCTGACAAAGGCTAGGCGGTCAGGAACTCTCTACCCTGCCCCCTTTTCACGTTCGCCACCTTCCTTTTTCACTCTCGCACTGAAAACAAACAAAATGGCGTCCGACACTTCCTGATTTCGACCGATTCGAACGTTGACTAACATGTAACCACCAATCAGAATTACGTTTGCGCACGTTAGGGTGCTCGCACGGTGCGCGCACGGTGCGCGCACCCTGCGCGTGTATAGATATTGATATGCTTTTAAATGCTATTTTTTCAGGAAATACTGAACAGATTTACACCAGACCTGCAAAAGGCACTTCCTTGACCTTATGGCTACCTCTCTGCCAAATTTCAAGTAATTCTGTTCAGCCGTTCGGGCTGTAGCTGTGTCTAAACGTCCTATGGAAAAATGCATGGGGAAAACGCGTTTTGGGACCCCCCTTTTTTCTCGGCCCCCGCTTGACGAATCACCCCGAGACTTTCAGGGTAGGAGCTGAAAGGAGCGCCCCATTAGTTTTGAAAATTTCGCGAGGATTCGTCAACCGGCGCCAAAGTTATTCAAAATAGAATTTTGAGATTTCCTATGGAAACACGGTCCTAACTACAACTATCTACTGGCGACCGCCAGTATATATATATATATATATATATATATATATATATATATATATATATATATATAGTGCTGGTGCCTGTGGTAGGCTATGCCTTATGATAACATCATATTAAAAAGACCTCATGAATCTTAGGAGAGTTGATTTTCTGTGTAAAGTAATTGTTACATGCAATATGTGAGGCAGTGAAAAGTGGGATTCCCATGTCAAATTTGCTGTACTGTGAAATAAACTCAAATTTGAATTTTTAAGTACAGTAATAAAAGTGTAAATATACGTTTATTAGTATATCTGCTCACAATAAAACGTGTTACTGGGCCACATTTATTTCCTCTGCCATTGCATAAGCAAATAAATATATGTGTGATGTAACATAAAAATACTCTTAGGGCCATATTCTCAAGAACGTGTGATAATCATCGCAAAAGTAACTTAAAGCAACCTACAACATTGCAGTCTATCGCGGTAAATTTACGCTGTGTTAACGAAGCATTTTCAACACGGTGGTACCATGCGATAGTCACCAGATAACGCGTCAACTAACCGCGTTAAAATCAACGCCACGCCACATAAATGTGAAACGCGAACACAATAAATCCTGCAATGAGGCCAATCGCAGTACAAAAAGCACTGAAAACCAGCGACTGGCCTGCAAATCCCACATGTCTGGTGGGAAAATGCACCATAAAAGCAGAGTAAATAAACTGTGAGATGACAACGTGCGAGCACAACCCCACAGCTGTGACGCAGAACAAATGACCATTGTCCAAATCAGATAGGCATTTCCCCACAAACAGCCACAATGCACATTGACATGCATACAGTATGTAACCTGCGCCAATGCGGAAACAAACATGATACACACTGTGAAACTGCATCTCCCCCTCACATTGCAGACGTGCCATGTCCATGACCAAACAAGAATGAATGCACGGACTAATGTAGGAGCAGTGACTCCCCCTTACATACATACATACATACATGTTGCCCATGTCGTGGGACTTGAGTCACAGGGTGCATCGTTGCATCATGGCGGCACATATCAGAGCACAAAGGAATCCCTGTTGTCACCTGTAGGCCACAAATGACAGCCAAAATGACAGCCAAAATGGAATGATTTGGGACATGTGAAGTGCCGAAGAGTGGGATACCGTAACAACTGTGTCACACAGAACTGGCAGTTCGAATACGTGACACCATAAACAGCCTCACTGCACAGAGGCGACACACCCACCATCCATCAACAAATCCCTCAATTGACAGCACAACATGTCGCACCCACACTTGTCTGAGTGAAGTGCCTGTACAGATGAGTGACATGTACACAGGGAATGTGTATCGGAATGCTTTTATTAGAACATGCAGTGCCTGTGGCAGTCAACGTACTGTGCCATTACTGTGATGGACCCACACAATGTGACGTCAACCAGAGAAGAAATTGTCAATGATGTAGTCCCTAAGGGCTATTCCTGCTGTGGCTGCAGTGGGGTGTGGGCCACCTGCCTCATCTTCATCATCATTGTCCGGTGATTCTGGCACTCGTATCCACGGGGCTTTGCTGCGTACACATCTATTGTGCAACACACAACATGCAACAATCATCTTGCACACCTGAAACGTGACTTCAACACGCCGAATGTGCGCTCCACGATGCCCCTGGTGCGTTTGTGGGCCAAATTGTACTGCCTCTGGGCCTGTGTGTTCGGGGCTTGGAGGGGTGTCATCATCCAAGCGCAAAGTGCATATCCTTGGTCACCTGTGACAGTGCAGAGAGACATGAGTCACGACTACATACTGCATGATGTGTTGGCAGGCTCACTGGTTCATTGGTGTGTGATGTGTGTGACTTAGTGAATCCTGTATGACATGTACTGCGTGTTGCAAATGAGCTGCATCACTGTGTACTACGTAGCCTCACTGCTGCACCTCCCCACTGAGCACGTTCACTAGTGTGCGCAGTGCGATTACATCACATGCACCCCTACGGCACACCATTGACATGCCTGTCTGCGCATATTTACAAGCCTGCGTACGACACAGTGATGATGCTGCGCAGAATGTGGCCAGCCACGTGTGTGTAGGCCCATTGCAAGGACAGGGCTGACACAGATGTAGAGCACCTGCCTGGCTGAACTCGACATGCAGTTGAAGGTACATCTTTGGCTCATGTTCCGCTAATAGCGACACACACAACAGTTGGCATCTGTGATCCCTGACCCTGAGTGGGCATGCCCTCCCTCATGTACCCCTTCGGCCAACCACGCACACCAGGGACATGCCACATAGCAACATTGTCGATTGCGTGACGGGTGGCGCGGACACTACAACAGAGACACATGCATCAGCCACATCCTTGGCTAGGCCCACACTGAACCACACCCAAATCCATGTGTGGAGGAGCCACACCCCTACGCAGTACTGTCATATGTCTACCTACCCCGCTTATGCCCACATGAAGATACGACACGGTTACATGTCCCAGGTCTACACCACTGCTTGCGGTGACATGGTTACGCACACTGTACACAGCTCAATGTAATGTGGAATGGCCCCAGTCCCACATGCATATATATTGACCACACGGACACACTGAGTGAGTTTTTGGGATTGGCTAAGGGCACGTGCACCCGGCCCCTTTTATTGCCAGGGTCACATCTCCAATGACGCCTGTGCTGGATGGGTGTTGGGTAGTGTAAGCCACCGCTCAGGGGTTGGTTGGTGGTGGTAAAAACCACAACAGTGAGCAGACAATCAGCAGTACAAGGTACGGACATCATGGGTCCCTGACTTGAGCAGCACAGAGTTTGTGGCCCCAAATGCACAGCGGCCGGCACAGGCACACAGCCACGGGACGGTAACTTGTGATGCACTGAGGTAGGGCCACACAAGCTGAGAGTGTACTCGATGATGTCCAAGGGGAATGTCACGGAGGGTTGCGGGGGACAGTGGAAGGTGTGATGCAGAGAGCAGAAGCAAGCAGGAACAGACAAATTGCGGAGCTGAATGCTACAGACTCCACTTTTCCACCTTGTCATTATCAGCTACAAGTAGAGGAAGACAACCTTCAGCCCATGGGCCCAGACGCCACAGACGTACAGACAGATATCGACCATGAATTTAAGGGCACACACTCAGGGGCCACATATCTGGAAGGGGATGCAGTATGCGATGAGGCCTGTACCATGACATGGACTCTGCCATGTAGAGGACAAGACTCAGTTCCAAATGTGTGACCTACTAGTCCGCTGTGTATGCCACTGGAGTATGTCAATGAGAAAGGAGTACTGCAGGCCTATGTCGCGGAGGCTGTGAGGGTCTGAGGAGGCTGCCAAGATCGCGAGCCTTGAGCTTGGAGCTTGCACTGGCACGTGGTGGGCCCTCTTTGACACACGCCGGTGTAGGCAGGTGGGCATTGAGGCCTGGGTGCGCTGGGGCGGGCAAGACTGGTTCAGCAACCAGCTGCCTGGGGTGCATCAGGCCCACAGGATTGCAGGCAACACCGCCCACGGTGTCGGCCTCATGACGGGACGAGAGGCGACACCCTGGCAGAGACATTGGGCATTCCAGAAGAGAACCACGCCTAGAGCTACGTGCTTTTTATTCACACCCCTAGGCTGGCCTGGCATATGCCGGGCCAGCCCACTCCGCTCACGCTTACAGGGGGGACGTAACAAGCTACATTTCTGCAATCTTCCCCACTGGTTGGGGCGACAAGGTTGCGTCCACTGTTCACTACACTCCATACACCAGCAGTGTATGTCAACATGGATATGTGTGTGGTCTGCATACTGCAACCTGGCCAGCACATCCACGCCACACTTGGCATTGTGTACATGCTTATTAATGGGTCACTTGCCTCCTTCGCACATGCCTGGTTCCCACCTCTCCCCACAATCTGCTGAGGTGCCATGCTGTTAATGGCTTGTGTACATGGCTAGCCCAGGTTACCACAGTAAGTTGTGCTGTCGTGTCTGGTAGGTGCGCATGTTGTTTGGCATGTTGTATGTGAGTTTGTAACATGTGCATTCCCAGAGTTGTGGGTTGCATGATTGTGGAGTTGAGGTGTGTGGTGTGTTCATTTGGTACTTACCAACGAGCAGAGCATTTCCATAGGTGCCATCCTGGAAGCGCTGGTTGATGATGGACTGTCGGAAGATTTATGAGTCAAGCACACTACCTGGGTAGTTGGCGATGACATTGGTGAAGAGTCCCCGGTGGTCCACTATTGCCTGCACATTGATGTAATGCATGTGCTTTCTGTTGCGGTAATTGTGTGCAGTGTCGACAGGGGGCACAAGGAGGACATGTGTGCAGTCTATTGCCCCAACACGTGCGGGAATGCAGCTATGGCGTAGAAGCCTTGCTTGGTCTCCAGCTGTTCCTGCGCAGTGTGGGGGAGGTATAGGTACTGGGGTACCAAGCTGATGATGGCATCCAGGAAAGGTTTTAGGAACTTTGATAGGGCTGGCTGTGAGACCCCTCTGGAGGTTGTTGGTTGGAAGGTACCAGAGGCCAACATGTGCCACACAGCCAGCAGCTTTGTCTGAGGTGGGATGTTGGTTATCCGCTGTATTGGTACCATCAGCCTGTGGGCAATAATGTTCAGGATGCAGAGGATGGTTGTCCTTTTGAGTTTGTAGTGGGCAATGACATTCTCTGGTGTTAAGTCTGTGAGGCTGGTGCGTTTTCTGAAGTCTGCGCTGCCTCTGTGGTGGTCTGGGGGGGTGGTGCGGAGGGTTCCGGGGGGTGGTGGTGGGCCTGTGGGTGGTGGCAGTGGGTGTTGTGGGCCTGTTGGGGCTCCGAGCTGCATGATGAGTAGCTCCATAGCATCTATTGTTCTTCAGGTGTGGCTGTGGGCTGAGCTCCCTTTTCTGGTGCTAGCTGCCGTCCGACTTTACACCAGGTCAGAGCAGGTGGTTATTTCCTGCTGCTAAAGTGCCTTATCGCATGCTTTGTGGTCGTACCACCGATCTGGCTGGTTGTTGAGAATGTTGCGTTGTTGTGTTGTTGCGGCTTTTTGCTCGGGAACGCCTACTCGGCATCTCATTAGCGATAGGTGCGGGGGTCATCTGTGGCGATGTTTTTTGCAGCTGCTATCGCAAGTAAACTGGTGTTATGGGCTGTTAGCACCAACTTGTGAATGGAGCGATAAATTTATCGCAACTTTAGCTGTGATGAAGTGCTGTTAACTCGTCAATAGCTCCTTGAGAATATGGCCCTTATTTTCTTGTTTTCCCTACTTGATGTGAATGTTATCGCTTTCCTGCATTGATTTCTATAAGAGTGCCTTGCAATACAAGTGCTCGGTCATCTGAGCTGTGTGACTTACTCAAAGGCTTCGATGGAGAGGATTTGAGCCACTTTTGTCGGTAGTAGTTTTGGACCAAATGTAGACACAACTTTGGTGAATAGCAATTGTCTAACTCTTTTGTGGGTGTCTTTTAATATGTTTTAGTGTTTCCATTCCTCTAGACAATTCCCCCCTTGTTTTTTCTGTTGACTCCACTCATATCTTAGTGGATATTCACTACTTTCCTTGTCCCGTCAAACATTTATGCCTAAAACAGACATCTATGTATGGCGTTCTCTTCACTCATGGCAGAGAACTCCATAAGGGGTAGGGCAGGAATAGGTGGAGCGTTCTGGCTGGAGATTTGTGCAAATCATGTGTTAGTTTGTAAATTAATTCTGTTGGAGTACTGCTTTACATACTCCAAAAACCTTTTCTGAATAGGACACTATGGGGCTCATTTACAAGGAACTGACACATCTGCATAGTCAGTTTCATTGCGCCAGCGCCAAATGTCCTTGCGCCACCATGGATGCGCTGTATTTACAATACAGTGCTCTATGGTACAAGGATTAACAGATGTGTCAGAAATTCTTAGCAGGTGTAGGGATTTTGACGCAGTGGAGGCGTAGAGTGACGCAGTAAAATGCTGTAACTTTCATTGCGTCAGTTCTACATGGATTTTTGTGTGGGAACGCCCACCCTGCATACATGATACCTGACGCAGGTATAATGTGGTGCAGAGCTTTACAATGTGGCGCATCTCCCTAGATGCGTCACGTTGTAAATGGGCAGCAACATGGCGCATTGTTCAAGCCACCGCTGCATCACAAAAGTGACGCAAAGACGGTGCAAAAGTGTCACAAGGGGCTTGGAAATTTGCCCCCATATATTTTGCCCATGATATTCTGGTACTCTCTACTGGAAAATCATTTAGAAATCTGATGCACACATTTTCTTTCTAACTTTTTGAGACATTGTTTGTGGATAAGGTTCAGTGTCTTCCAGGTCCACTTCATGGGGTCTCAAAACCCATTTCAAATGGGTGCTTTCATTACAATTTAAGTATACCCACGATGTCATGAAAATATTCAGATTTGACTTTTCTAGTCTGATTCTCCTGGGGAGTACATGCATGTGAACTTTTCACCTGGACCAACTTGTCTCCATCTGCAAATCAATTTTACTTGTACCTATCACTTTTGTTTGCACCTTTTTCATCTAGAGACATACAGTATGACACCAATGACCTTGAAGAAATGCATGCCTGGAGAGGACAACTTCTGCCTGTCGCTGAGAGTGAAGGATGGCGGGCAGCAGTGGTACACTGTGCCTCTGGATGCACTAGAACATACCTTCCATATCACACTAAATATTCTCATCACACTGCATCAACTAGCAGGGAGCCATATTTATAATGCCTTGATATCATGCATCACAGGAAATGCATTTGTAAAGGGAAATGTAATAGAACAGGTTCCATTATTTTTCCCTCGTGGGCTTGCTAATAGAAGAGCCTTAAAGACGTGCTCACAATGATTGATAAGAGCGTAGCCTGGGGAGGAGGGTTCACACACAAGAAATCGATGCTTGTCCAAATATATGATTAGAGGAAGATATACATGGAGAGGAACACAAAGTGATGAGAATAATTAGGTTCTGAATTTATGAGAGGATGTCAGGGGGCTTTCAAATATTTATATTTTTGCTAGTGTGCCTTGAATAATACAGAAAATATGTGATTGTGTTATAAATAACAAACACACTGCACACTATATTCCTCTATACTTGGCTGTGTTTGGTGCCATTATTATTAGCTATTTTCCTTTTAGAATAGGGCGGTTAAAATTTGATAATATGCTGTGCGAAATGCATCATCAATAAATACATAACATTATGGGTTATTTTGGTCTTCCAACCCTTTTTCTGTTTATAAGCTATATATACAAAAAATGTAGGCAGTCTTGCAGAGCTAAGGTGGGATTGTATTGCTGGAGCAGTTTCTACATAATGGCATGGAGAAAGCTGCTGAATTCAAGTTTAAGATGTATCACATTTTGCAGTATGCCAATTTGCCTGTGGTGACTACAGGGTGCACTTTTACTGATGAATGCAGATTGCTGTTACCTCCCAGTGATTACCTGCCTTTTTGTCTGAATTACATAGGTAATGAAAAGGGAAAATTACTTTAATAACAGCCATCATCGTGCAAGAAAAGTGCAGAGTTCTTCCAAACAAGGTGTTAGAAAATATACTAAGTGCCAATATTTGTATGAATAACAGTAGCAGGCTGTTTTCAGGGATTCTGGGGCTATCACTGTGAGATGAGTTTTAGAGTATTGTGTGTATGCGGTGCTTCAATTTCTTGAAAGTGCAACATAAAAGCACATATGGTGGCTTTGTTGCACTACCAATGGGTGGGATTGTTATTTTACTGAACTCCTATGCAGCCCCGGTTTTTATAGACAGTGGTGGGAGCTCATTGGTGAATGTGTTTGCCTTCTTTAACCTCTTCTATGCCCATGACGAGATAGTCTCGTCATGGAGCGCGGTTGCGCTGTGCCCATGACGAGACTATCCCGTCATGGACCCCACCCGCTAATACAATGCCCGGCACAGGAGGGGGAAAGGGCGGGACACTGAAGGGGTTAAGCACTGGGAATGACAACACGAGAAGAGACCAGTGGCATTGGCCTTTTCCCACTACTGTGCCACCACACCACCCTTTCTTGTATAGGCTAAACAAGGCTTGCTGACCCCACTTCTGTCTATGACAAGATGGATGGGGGTCTGGTTGGAGAAACAGTGTCACCTATGATAGTTCTCCTCTTCCTCATATAAGGGGAAGGGCCGACTTAGGAAGAAAAGTCCTGGGGGTGGGACAACTCTATTCAAGAGGTTAAATCCATTGTTCTCGTGACTAAATACAGATGATATCATCCTCAGCTCCACTGCCCTGCCCTGAATAACAGATTATAGTTAGGACTAGTGGTTCTGCAATTACATTTTTCTAGAGTGGGGAGATGATTTCATGGTACACATGTGATTAATTAAGCAATTGTTGTGTCAGCATTCTACAACATTAGATACAATTGCTTTAAGCAAGTGGAAGGGTAAGATCGAACTAGTAAATCTGATTTTTGTTATCCCTGCTGCATGTTTTTTAATCTTCTCCTCCATTGTTTTGACGGTAGTCAAAGATGATGGAAGCAGAGCAGGGATGCTGATAGAAAGTGGTGATATTGTAGGGTTCCTCTTTCAGATGAATACACGATTTTTGAGGATGGATTCACATTTTGTTAAATTATTTTATATTTCTCTGCAGTGTTGTGAGATGCACTTAAGCTGTTTTCAGGGTTTCGAAGTTGGTATATTTTAGAAGAGGTAGAACATTTCCTTTGTCTTGTTCATGACCTTGCATATGCCTTTGCCAAGATTTTCTCTCCTGATATATTTGTGTTATCCTTTCAGTAACTCGTATACATTGCCTAGTCATATTGAGGGAGTGATCTGCACTGATGACTTTTATAGTTCTGACTGGCTCTTCTCATCACTGTAGTCTTTTTCTGACCGCTCAGACTTTCCTGTTTTTGCGACACTGGAAGGAGAGCAGCTTGCCAAGTGTGAATCGAATGGTATTGTAGATATTTGTTGGATGGCAGCTGGATCATAGTTCGGTTTTGGGATCACACCCACTGGTTTATGCAATACCTTGAATTATACCATGTTAGGGGCATATTATCAAGGCTTCTATTGGAATTCTCCAGGGCATATTATCAAGCCCGTTATCGCTGATTTAGCGGCAGTTTTCTACCGCTAAACCGGCGATAATTTTTAATGCCGTCCTTGATAATATGCCCCTTAGCACATTCATGTTGACTGGGATTATCACTGAACTGACTTTGAGTGGGGCATGGGGGTGATATAGTATGTGTGTCAATGGAGGGTAAAGCATGAATCATCAACCATATCTGAAGATGCACAAGGAAGATCCGATGATGTTGTACAGGAGCACTAAAATTAGGGCCTAATTTATGGCATTTTGGTGTTTGAGCAATATGGTGCATTCGAGTCATTTCTGCCTCCCCTGGTGCTGTTTCAGCAGCCTAGCCTCAACGTAGACACCTTTGCACCATGGTTCAAGGGTGCCTCCATTGTAAGCAAGATTGTTTTTGTGCAGGAAGGGGTACCATCCCGCACAAAAACAATCCTATGAGGCGTGTTACTCTTTCTATGTGGAAAGAGGAACAAATTAGGAGAAATTAAGTTATTTCTCCTCATTCTGCCTCACCTTGAGAGGATTATGAATTTGGTGCTTCCCCACGTTCACATGTCTTTGTAAATATGGGGCGGCATCAAATTCCATGGGTGTTGTGTGGGAAAACCCACCACAACGCCCATGGAAAACCTCCCGGGCGCAGAGTAAGGCAACGCAGAGTTTAAACATTCCTCCACCGTGTGGCAGGCACCATGTGTTTCCTGCCACATGGTGCAGGGATGTTTAGGGGAGCACCACAGGTGCCCCGCAGGTCCTATAGTGGAGGGTCAGGGGGAGAGAGGGCACTGCATACCGCCATGAAAGGGCAGACGGAAAGCATAATTGTAATTCTGATGGCGAAGCTGAGTCTGACTCCGCTGCCATTTGTGGATTCCATTTCCGACCGCAACCCAGTCGTAAGTGGAGCAGTATTCTCCCGTGCGTAGCCCTCCAACCCACAGTATCATAATACAGTAGTTGGACAGAAACCTCAGATGTTGGGCGGAAGGCCTCTGATGAGCTGTCAGATGGCTTTCCACCTGACATCATAAGGAGGCCATATGTTAAGAGAATGATGAACTTTGTTTCACACTTCATTCTCCACGTATTAATATGCATCCACATTAGTATTGAGGGAAAGAGGTGGAAGCAGGGCATCTGTTCTTCACTGGACCCTGTCCTAGACAATCTCTTCAGAGCCAGAAAGTCTAAGATTTCTGGGGCTTCCAGCAGTGTGAAACCCACAGGATACATCATCAGTCTAATGGCAGGAGATGGTAGCATCAGAACAAAGGAGGAAGCGGTACCTGTAACCGCATGTTTCTGAATGCCAAAAATGAATGCCTTATGAGCTTTTCCACAACTCCCTGCAAACTATTGTGTGCACTCTTTAGGGTAACACATATCCATTAATGCTTGACCATAATGGACCCACAAACCCTGGAATGTTTAATCACTTATGATTCGCCTGTGGGGTCTGGGCCGAATGACACTTCTTACAGGAATCTTCATGCCCGGAGTAGGGCAACCTTCATGTAGGAGCTGGCAAATAAGATTAGTTAGGCAACATAGATGTCTATGACTGTTGGCCAGATAACCTGCATAGCCATATCTGACTTGACCCTTAAACCCCGTCAAGAAGCTATAAGCATCATGCCCACCCACCCCGCCCCATCCTGGGAGCAACCTCAAGGGCCAAACAAACTGTTCTATCAGGCCTACAGTATACAGCTTCAGTTTCTTTTAGACATCTGTATAAGTCCCAGAAGCCCCTGAACCTAGTTGATGATGTCTCCAAGAACGAGGGGAGTCCCCAAATCTTCGTTTTTTGAGATGTTTGAGCAGTGTGTCACTTTGGTGCTGTCAAGCATGATGAGGAAGGATTTCAGTGCCGAAACTTTGAAGGATTTCTTGGCTATGGCTGCACGTATTGCTGCAGAGGGTGTGCACTCCTTGGTATTTGAGATTCTTGATGGTGGGGCCAGGTAAAATGCTTACAGGGCACCTGTGGATGTGTCTGCTGAAAGATGACAAAAGCACCACAGGCCACCCTTATGAGAGGGCCATGTGAGTCTCATCTGAATTCCCTGATGTGATAATACTCTTCGGGCACATTAAAAAGGCCAGTGCGCCGCTGGAATGTCATTTTTAATGATGCTCTGGTGGTGCACACTGCAGAGCTATATCTATGAGGCCACGTTTAGCCACCCTGCGTGACTTTTCATGGCCTCGTGGATATGGTGTGAGGCAACACGGTGCAAGTCACTGCCTTGCTTCACACTTTGATAGGGATTTGTGCCGATGGTGTTGCGGTGGGTGTTTCCACGTAACACCCTTGGGATTTTACACATTCCCAGGTTTACAACATCTTGTAAAGCTGGGAATGTGTAAAAAGCCTACGCCTCCCAAGGGGTGGCTTAACCCCTTCAGTGCCACGCCCTTTCCCCCTCCTGTGCCGGGGGTTGCATTAGTGGTTGGGGTTCATGACGAGATAGTCTCGTCATGGGCACAGCGCAACCGTGCTCCATGACGAGACTATCTCGTCATGGGCACAGAAGAGGTTAATGGTTGTTTTTGTGAAAGAAGGTGTCCCTTCCTACACAAAAGCAAACTAATTTCAATGCAGGCACCCGTGCACCATGTTGCACGGGTGTCTGCATTGGAGCTAGGCAGCCATTTGTGCATCAGCGCAGTAAAAGAGGACAGGTATGTGCTGTATCTCATAGATACGGAGCATTTCTGCCCTTTTCTTGTCACATAGGACAGCGCAGCAGGAAAGCTTTTAACGCTGCTCTATGCCAAAAATATGTAAACAAGGCCCTTGGTGCATTGAGCAGTGACGCACGAATGCCGATTTATTATGAGGTTATGACACTGAGCTCAAACTTGCTGAAAAGAAAAATAGCAGAGTTTGTTGTATTTTAAGCAATTTAGGATGGTCCAATACCTGGGTCAAATCATGCACGTTACTGGTACATCTGATGTCATGTAAAGCAGTAGTTGTATTGATGTGAGGTGTTGGCAGCATGTGCGTGATAGCACTTTTCGTGGGCGTAGTACTGATTATTGACATTATCTACCACTACATTTTTGCATATGTATTTTTTTCACGTGTTTTCCGTCACCTTTTTAGTCCAGTTTAAAGACTCGAAACTAGGTTTTCCCACCTACTGAAACAAATCATGCATGCAGAATTAAACCTTTTTTATGAATATCTGGATACAGGCAAAATGTGTGGTAATTTTGAAATTGCACATTTGAAGTTTTACATTGTTGCTATAAATGAAGACCAAATGGTTTATTTTTGTTCTTGTCGGTAGGCTGTCAAATGAGTAAAATCAACCGAAATGTACAGGCCTTTTCAAAATGGGGCACAGCTGCATGGAATGCTGTTCCAAAAAATAATGTCTTCCACTAACCTTTAGGAGCAAGGTAAAGCGCACTAATATACCAATCAATAAAGCAAACTGCTCTTTGTAAATCCTGCCACATTTGCATTTTCGAAACGATACATCAACCATAAGAACTGCCACCAATAATTGTTTCTTTATATCTGTGCTTCTTCATTGTGCAGCACTCCAGGACCCCACGGGAGTTAGTCTGTAAAATAAAAGGCTTTTAAATAAGCTGCAGTCAATGCAATCAATGCAAATATGTTTCAGTTGAGTCATTTGTAGCCAGTGCTGTGTGCACTTTCAATGCCAGCATACACCCATCCAGTCCGCTCTTCTGTGCCGCACTGATCAAACGAGAAGTTTGGAATTTGTTTGAGGTGAGTATATTGTTTGGGACATTGAAGTAAGCAATGTTAAAAAGATGCATTGGCAAAACCAATAGGTCTGAGTTTAATATGAGAGCGCATCCAAACACAGGCATACTGAAATGATGTGTCCATGCAATAGGACTTTAAAACCAGACCTTCTGGTTTTACCAATGTGTGTTGGTAGTAGTGCTTATGGTGTAATGTTAGTGGTGGTGTTAGTTATGTTATTAGGAGTAGTGGGGGTATTGGAGGCATTAGTTGTGGTACTGTTGATGTGATTGGTAGGAGTGGTATCATTAGTGGTAGTGCTACTGTTGGTGGTATTTGTGGTAGCATTGGTAGCTGTGGTGGTACTGTTGGTGTGGTGCTGGTGGTCTTCTAGTATTGGTGTTGGTGTAATTAGTATTGGGGCGGTAGTATTAGTGGTGAGGTATTGGTAGAGGTCATGATGGTGGTGGTCATACTTGTGATATTGGTGTTATTGGTGGCAGTGGTTCTGATTGTGTCGTTTTTGTGTTGTGTGGTATTGGTGGTTGTAGTGGTGATGGCAGCAGTATTGGGGGTATTAGTTGTGATATTGGTGTTGCTGTATTACTGGATGTGGTATTATGTAGTGTGTATTCCATTGCTATGAGCCATTTCCATTTTAAACAACACCATCTTTAATATATAAAAGCTGCAAGGGAATGCTAACAGAATAAAGAGAGACACGCAGTCTATACTCTGCACAAACCCAAAAACAAAAGGACAATTGTAGTTCCATGTTCTCTTGCCATCTTGCAGGTCCCTGAGCTGCTCACCATGTCACATGCTCATGTGATCCCAGTGCTCTCAAGTCTTTCATGACTGTCTGTTTATGCCCTGGCCCTCAAACGGTGTATACTGTATACAGTGCATACGTAGCGATTTAAAGTATATCTCAGAGGTGTACTACCAAAATATCATGTTTTTCAGATCCCCTGCCAAAGAGGCTGGCGGGCCGGACTGAGGACGAGAGAGGGAGGAGGGAGTGGGGTGGGGGGTCAGGGGACAAAAAAAATAATAAAGACTAAAACTTACCTCCATGCCCCTGCCGTCTCCCTCCACATCATGCTGTTCCTGGTTCTGGGCACAGGCTCCCAGAATGCACTGGGGCCAATCCTGATGCTGCAGGAAAGCAGCATCAGGATTAGCCTGAGTGCCTGCAACTTGCACTCCCAGGTATACTGGGAGCCTGTGCCTGCTCTCTCCAGCCCCAGCAACACAGCTGGGGCTGGCGAGAGCTTCACTGTGCATGAGGTGTCAAACACCTCATGTGCAGTGAAGGGAGTGCCCATTACTCCCCTACCAGCAGTCATCCCCTGGACCCGCACCCAAGAATCATCATAGTCCTGGGGGTGAGTCCAGGGGATTAAAATAAAACAGCAATATTACGGGTTTAAAACTCCTTTTATTATCGTTTTATTTGCTGGGGAGGCGGCGCTCCTCCGCTCCAATGGAGCGGCCGCTGCTGTCTCCAGGATTTGTTGGTTGGGCAGGGTTTTGGAGCACAGGCATGGTACACAGGATCTTCCCCCTCCCTGTTCCTGTAGCGCTCAGTGTCACTGGCTCCTCTGAAGGTGTGAGGGAGTTATGCTCAGCTCATGGCTCTCCCTTGCTCAGCTGAACAAGGAGACACAGTTTAGTCAGTCCAGAGGGAACCAGGGATTTCACCCTTCTTTCCAGCTATTGCTGTGCATGTTTAACAATTAACCACTGTGGTCCTGTGTGCATTCAACATTCACTGAAAGAGCTATGAAACCAAGCCTTTGGAGCGGCGGGGGGAGTTTCAACTCACTCTATCTCCCAGGAAACCTTTATTTTTAATTAAGACATTCTGCCCTTATGCGATGGAATGTTCTAATAGGCGTTTAGTCCACTGCACTGAGATATAGTAGCCATTAAGGTCCTGGTCTCTTATTATAAGCTAAACACTCAAGCAGGTCTATGTTGAATGGTACAGCCCACTATATAGGCTATAAGGCTATATTATTAACTCCTCATCCACAAGCCTCGATGATACATGTCTGCGAGGTAAATAGGTATGATGATAAGGATAATACATCTATGCTTACCTATTCATTCTTGCCATGATGATATAGTGATAGTCAGTATTCCTTTTATCAGTGTCTGCCTGCATCTACCACTAGAGATTGCTATAGGTTAATGAAATTCCTCAAAATTAACAGAAACTATTTCTGGACTCTCAGGTCTACCATGTTTTGAGTGTATAGCTATTAAGCACTTTAATTAGCAGAGATTCGTGAGTACCCTTCATGATTTGATTAAGATCTCTACACATTCTGTACGAAGTGCGCATCCTGTGGTTTCCAATCATCTTCAACTCAATTATAGGAATTTCCCAGATGTTTAGAAGGCCCAATGACTCAATTAACATGCGTTATATTTCTGCACTGAAACTATACCTGTGTTTTTTTTTTACTATCTTACGCACAGTAGTTGAACTTTTTCTCCTTTTTTCTGAATGTAAGGTAAAAATTAAATGTCAGCTACAGAAAAACAACAATGTAATTTAACTGCTTACCTTTTTGTAGGAGCTTGCAAACGTTTATTTTGCTCTCGAAGTTTTGCTAAGTTTCTTCTTTCCACCATTTATGTAGTTTGTGAGGTTTCCTGACTTTCCTTTGCTTTCAATGTGCAATGGTTTTCAATGCACAGCAAGCACAAAATGTATTGTTCGTGCATCAGTCGCAATATTTATAGCAAGCAGTATGTATATCGCATGTCAAAAAAAGAGTCTAATTTTTTTAATATCACATGCTATATTTACGATAGGTTGAATGTAGCACCTGCAATATATATATCCAATATGCTCCACACTGAAACCCTAGAGTGAAGTCCAACCCAGGAGGAGGCACCTGGATCATAGCAGAAACCATAGAAATACATGTAGCTGCCTCAGCAGGTGTGCTGTTGCCATCCAATCAGAAACTTGCAACCAGGCCACCATTATTTTCTCCTGTGAAACCACCAGGCATGACCTATTCCATTGTCATGTATCTTTACAGAACCGCCAGTGGGCACCCAGACAGAAGGCTGCGAACAACTGTCAGCAAGCAGAGAAAGTAAAAATTCACAGACTAAGAGATTAATCTCCTTACATATGTCAGGAAGTGCAGCTGGAGATAGGGCTTATTGCGTAGTGTAGCTGGAGCATGGGACAGTGGTACTCCAAACCCGCTGACACTACCTTCCTTTTGGAGGAGGAGCACACACACACACACACACACACACACAGCCTCAGTCCAAATAGGGAATGCTGTCAATGTTTGGACTGAGGCTGTTTGTGTGCGTGTGTCTGTGGAGAATGCGCTATACAGCACCATGCGGACACTGAACTATAATTCCTAGTAGGCCACAAGCTCTCAAGTCTTCTGGAGAGATGCAGCCATCTTGGATCAGTGGCTATACCTTCTCTTGGTGTCCTTTGTCATTCGTAGTACAATGTTGCTGTATCCAGGACCTATATACATAGATCTCTGTTTTCTTTTGCCAAGGCCTATTGCTTCCAAAGGATTTGTACTGATAGACATTTGAAGTCAATTTTCAGAGAAGTAGTCTGAAAAGCAGTGTTGTTAATGGAAGCGAACTTTGAACTACTATCTTCAACATTTATCTGCATTCTCCTAAAGACTGAGGTCATTAATTCTACTAATGGCTCATGGGATGGAATAGGAAGGATTCTTACTTTGAGATCAGTTATGTATGTGCATATAAATATCATGCACAGGGTATTAAAGTTCTAGTATGCACATATGAAATGGCTGGATTTCAGAATGTTACCATGAAGGGACTGATTACGATGTGAGACGGAATTCTGCTTTGGATCACTTCCTTTCAAATTCATATACTAGCACCTGTAAGCAGTCATTCACTTCCTCTCAGTATTGCCCCAGGAGCACATCTGCTATAGAGTCCATTGCCCACGTGTTCTTTATTTGTCTCAAGTACTCTTGCCCAAGACGCAAATGGCTGAAACCAATTTGTAAGCATCTGGTCACACGCCGCCATGTCGAAGCACTTCGAATCTTAAGATCAGATCCTAGCCCGGCAATTGTTTGTGCCGTTGCCAAGTTCTTGGGTCACGTATGGGCAATAAGAAGGCATCTGTTGAAAGTGTGAAACTCTTACAGAGATTACTACCCCTGTGTCATTGTTTTGGGTCCACTGGGTAACCTCTTATTGGCTTTGAGTGTGTAAAAAGCATTGAAACCAGCCAGCATAGTGGGCCTTGTCACCCGAGTGGTTTAGGCAAAGGCTTTTATTGCCATAGTTCTTACCCCACACCCGTGTCCACCTAAATCACAATGGACTTTTAGATTGCGTCCCTATGAATACCTTTATTCTCTGTCTTAGCCAACTGTGTTTTTCAACTTCCAATTGGTTACCAATGTACTAATGTTCAATGTACTGTATTTCATGTTGTGTACTCCTCCATTTGGTTCCCAATGTAAAGGTCTGGTTTTAAAAATTGTTTGTATGTACTCTGCACTTGCACTTTTATGGTCTAACACCGAAATAAAGTTGAATGATGATAAGGAATAGGAAGTATTCTTACTTATGTATGTGCATATAAATATCATGCACAGTGTATTAAAGCTCTAGTATGCACATATGAAATGGCTGGATTGCAGGATGTTACCATTAAGGGCCTGATTACGATGTGAGACTTAAAGCCTCTGACCTGTGGTCAGAGGCTTTCCGACTCACATCGTAGGTTTCACTTTCGACCGCCGCATTACAATGCCGGCAGACAAAAGTGAAACTTGCCAGTCATTCTGGCTGGATTCCGACGGGCTCCTTGAGCCAGTAGGAGGCCCCACCGAAATCCCTGAGCCTAAACATTTTGATTCCAGTCATTCCCCATTGTTACCTGCACTTTAAAGAAAATAATTGTTCAAGACAAGTGTTCCAAAATGCATATGCAATTTAAAAGAATATGTAATGAGTAATATGTATAATATGGTCCAATATTGCCATCTCGGGGTTCTGGTGACATTTAAAAAACTTAGGGGCATATTATCAAGACAGGCGATAAAATTATCGCCGCTTTAGCGGCAGAAAACTACCGCTAAAATGGCGATAATGGGCTTGATAATATGCTCTATGGAATTCCAATCGAAGCACATGTTAGATGTGAAGGACATCTAACCTGAGCTTCAATTGGAATTCCATAGAGCATATTATCAAGCCCATTATCGCCGTTTTAGCTGCAGTTTTCTGCCGCTAAAGCGGCGATAATGAAAATTTTCCTGGCTATCGTAACGGAAAGTTTCAATTCTATTAAGGACTCGGAGGCGAGGATTACGCTCGAAAAGGAGGCCCGCAACTGTCTCCGAGCGGAGTGTCCTCGTCCTTCTCTGGAGGGCAAAGTTGCCCTGACCCCGGATATTGACCCGAGAATGCTAACGTTCCTGCAGAAATTTATTCGAGACCCCAAAAAGGGCATAGATAGGCCACAAAAATTCTTGATATGGCTGAAGAAGCAAAGGCTTCAGGTTCGATGATATCTCCCGAAACGCTTTCAGGCTGGGCTCAGCGGGTAGTGGTCTTCCTAGGCAACGCCAACTGTGCCCTCTCCACCGAGCGGCAGAGATCTCTTCTAATCAAAATTGACCCAAAACTGGGTGACCTAGCGGATTCCGAAGCAGGGGCGATTGCCCAAGGGGGCCTTTTTGGTGAGCCCTTCATCAAGGAACTGGGCAAGTTTGTAAACACCTTTACGTCATTGGACAGGGCGCAGTCCACCATTAAAAAAGTGTTCCCTCAGGTTTTTCTAGGGGCCGGTCGAGGAAGGGGCCGCTCGACCGGTCGACAAAATCATCAAGTCAACCAGAGAGGCTCCGGTCAATATCAAGACCAATCGAAATTTGGAAATTTCTACCCCACAAGAGGACGCCGTGGCAAAGGCAGAGGTCACAGGGGAGGAGCGTCTAACGCAAACTCTGGTGAGTGTTACCCTTTCTTCCCCACAAAGCATAGGGGGACATCTGGCAAGCTGTTACGGGGCATGGTCATCCCTCATGCGCGATGCATGGGTTCTTCAGACGATAAGGGGGTTTCACATAGAATATTGCGGAAATCCTGTTCAAAAGACTCCCCCGCGCCCTATGCAATTTTCAATTCACGACGCTTTCCTGGTGGACGAGGAGGTCGATTCCTTGCTTCGCAAGGGCGCTATATCTCTCCAAACACCAACGGGACCATCTGCCCCACGCAGATTTGTATCGTTTAATGGTGCTATCCGCCCAGGCTTTAGAAAGGAGCTCCTCAGCTGATCGCGAAAGGCCCGGGGCTTGCCATCTACCCCGGAAATCCTCCACGCCATGAGCCACAGCGAGTTCGCTGACACTAGAGGATGAGGATCGCCGTACGGACCCGTGAGGAGATCCGGAAACCGGGGGAGTAGGATCGGAAAATCCCAGGAAAGTTCCAGAAGAACTGGAAACCACACTTGAGACCTCCACAGAGGCGTGATGAGTACCAAGTCTGCCTTCTGGGGACGGGGACACTCCGCTCGGAGACAGTTGCGGGCCTCCTTTTCGAGCGTAATCCTCGCCTCCAGTCCTGACATAGAATTGTATCGCCTGTCTTGATAATATGCCCCCTAAATATTGTTAGGTACATGCAGTCAATATTAAAGGTGAACATTGAACCCTAAATGTCAAATTACCTAAAGACACTTCTTGTTTTGTAAATTTCCATTACATCATGAATATTTCTTTAGCCAACGGAAGACATGTGTCAAAGTGGTGGAGTTCTATGTCTCTATTTTCTCTCTTGTTCCATTCCCCTGACCTGCTTCCACCACTGGCCCTCATAATCCTTTGTATGTGGTCACTGGTTAGGGTGGTGAGAGAGGGAACACAGCATTGCTTCCGTCAAATCCCTCGCACAAAGTTAGTGCATCCTGACAGCTCAGGAGTGATGAAGGAGCATGAGTTCCTGTCAGGCAGCCCACTGCTCAAAACACTGCCAGAAACCTCCACAGCATTGACTTTAACACTACAATACTTATTTGATCTGTGTCATCAAATGAGTAATGTAGTGATAAAGTCAATGGTGCCTCCTCATCCCCACTGAAAGAAGCAAATTCAGTGAACTGGAGAGGAAGGTGCGGGATCAAGCCGAACATCACTGGCGGTGAAAGCCCCTCCTAAATGTATGTCATATAATGGGAGGATAAGGTGGTGGGAATCCTGGATTAATCAAGATCAAGGGTATGTGTCAAGGAGTAGAATTTGGAAGCAGCATGAAAGACAGGAAAGTGCACAAGAGGTGCTTCAAATTGCACCCTAGTGTAAATGTAATAGTGTGGTGTGCTCATTGTGAATGATGCTGTGCCAGTCAATATGCATGGATGTACACTGCACCTATATAGATGTGTGGGTATTTCAGAATTGGCTTCTGCAGTACATCCTGATGGATGATGTTCTACATCCTATGGATGTGGTGTGCAGGGAACAGTAAGTCAGTGATGCATCTGTGTGCAGGCTTTACATGTGAGAAAAGTTGTCTTTTCGCATACCTTTTCTAACTTTGCATGTGTATAGTAATATACAGCAAACATACAAAGTCAAATACTTTTTAACTATGTCAAAGCATAGTACTCAAGAGACTTTTTAAAGCATGGGCAAAGTGGGTTCTGGCCCAGGGCCACAGTCTTCCCAGGGGGGCCCCTAATAGAGCTAGCTCTGTTCTGCAGGGAGTCATGCCCTGATGACGGTTACTAATCTTTAAACAGATTATTTTAAATACCATTTTTCCTTTAATTTATTTTTATTGTGGGCGATATGAGAGACTCTATTAAAGACATTTTGCAAAGAAATTTTGTGTTTCTGTTTCATGCAACATTCATACAAAAAACTTTCTTTTAGATAAAAACGGGACCTCACATATAATAAATGGGAAGGTGTCACAGAGATTATTTGTAGCAATATTAGTGAGCTAGCGCTGTGTTACAATATTGAAAACGCACATCACTCTCTCTGAATATTAGATGTGAACATATTTAGATTTTGGACGAGTGTGCCCATTAGTGATCTGGCCAAAGACTGCATGAAAGAGCTGAAATTGAATCATGAATTCATAACTGTACCCAACATGGGCCCTCAAAATAAGTTTGGCCCCGGGCTCCCAAAATCCTTAAGATGTCCCTGTAGTACTCTGTACTGGAATGGCACACTTACAACAGAAAACCTATGCTAGACATCACACACACATCTTTGCATTCTGGTGCAAGGGTTCCTGCGTTGCATAAGGCAGCCAGAACTTTGCTGGAAGAGAGAGAATCAATGCCATGTATTTGTACTTATTGTGATGTCCTGCGCTCTCCCTTCGATACAATCCAGTCCATTAACTTTGGTTGTTCTGCTGCAGTGCATCACATCTTAGTAAATGTGGCCCACTCTTTTCATCCTAGTAAAACTGCCACCCTGTTTATGGTATGTGTTTACTGTTCATTTGTACATGTTCTTCACTTGTCCGTTCAAAGTTATCAAGGGTCTGGTATCATGTTTGGAAGGGAGCACGGATATGTTTTTCATGCTTTGCTTGACGCGCTCTTAAAACCAGTAACCATGGATAGGGAAAGATTGATACTGCTTAATCTCTCTATCTGGAGAAAAGTCAGCAGGGTGAAAATGAATGCCTTACATTCTGTTTAATATACAGTCAATGCACTGCCTGCTCAAATCCCCGAATTCTATTGGAAATAGATTACCCATTAATGTATACATTCCTATTCAAGCAGACAGGAAACCAAATGAACAAATTAAGCCTGGCAGGTACAAGTAAGGCTAATCTGCAGCTGCAGATAAATCTAAGACAGAGCAAGCAGTCCTTGTATTAGCTGCAGGCAACTGGAAGTGCAAAGCGGGTAAGGCACTGCGATGTAACGACTAATACTAGAAAGGATCGGCTTGGTAAGTATGCACTGAAAATATATCTTTCTTTAACTATATCTTGGAAACAAGAAAGAAACAATTGCTTTCAACCTTAGCACATTCTAGAAAATATTGGACAAATACCCACAAAACAATGCACTCTACTATATTACTTATCTGGATATGATTATTGCACTTGAAGAAGGGGTTTCGAAATCTCTTTTTCACAGGGATGTTATCAAACCAGTGGAATTTTCCCGTAATACAAGAACGTGACAATTGCTCTGATTTACAGATCATCCAATGGAACGTCTAGTCCAATTTGATTCCCTTCTCATCACCTATTGAGTCTCCAAGAATTTAATATAATAGAAACCTAAACCACATTGCTCCGCTTTTGCAGTGTGGTTTGTCAAATCAACATTCTCTCCCTGAAAGTAAAGCACAACCTGAACAGTGTATGTCATATCAAGGTCAATTGTAAATTAGACGTTCCAAACAGGAGCTTAAAAATCTCGAAATCCATTGACTTTCTTGACACAGCAATAACTACTAAAAGCACAATCTCTGACCAAAATCGTTAAACGTGAATCCGTTTTTTAAATACAGATAAATAAACAGTGCACACGTGTATTTAGCTCACTATTTGAATTAAACATCGTCTTTATTTTTTATTTTTTTAAACACTCTGTTCAAGTGAAATTGCACCAAAATAGACATGCGATATAAAAAACAAATAACATTACCATCAAACTCTTAGAACTTTAATCTGGAAGCAAATCTGCTATTTGAGTTTCCTCTTTAATAAAGATAGTGTGATAGCGGAAATTGCATTGATAAGTTTCCTAAATTCGGCACTTCGTCTACAAATAGTAAGGTTTTCCATTGCAGCCTTTCCGCTAAACAGTCCAAAAGTACTCCTGCGCGAACTAGGGGAGGTTCATGAGCAGGGTTGAGTATGTATTAAAAATGATGAAATACCCTCTGCCAAAGGCAAAAGGATATTTGAAATCACTGCTGAGTTAGGTGACATTTTTAAAGAAAATATGCCAGTGCTGTTGCATACCTCCTGAGTGCCTTCCTTTCAACCACATCCAATGCCCCAATTCTTGCAATAAACGTGTAATAAGAAGTTAGAGTGGGTCAAGGCTGAGAGCCAAATTGATTTCGGGTGGAAATGGGGCAGGGTTGTCAGAGAGTTGGGGAAATAAAATCATGCAGGAGGGGTTTTGAGCCACATTTTGCCATTTTGGAGTCTATTTCTACATCGCCTTTTTTTCTAAATTAGACCCTATGTTTAGTTAACACAAATAGATCTAACAAGATTTGATTTTGTTGCATGTCATTACAGGACCCAAGTTCCTATCATTTGACATATTCCTTTAAGTTAGCCTTGACAGTTGAACAAGAAGACATGGCTGCAAACTACAGTCTCGGCCCTACTCCTCATGTTACTTAATGATGTGCTGTTGGACATTCACTCAATAAACTGATTCCTTCGAGTTTGTTTTGTTTGCAAAGATTAGGAAGTCCTTAGTATAAGGTTGAGCAATGATAAGTGTGCAGTGAGAAATCTGGAATGGAACCCAACAAACTTGGCTATTTCCCCTAAGCAATATGACTGTATGACAAAATACCATGATCAACAATATTGTGTCACAAGAATATGAAAATGATCACTTAAACCCTTGCGTGCGCATGACGGAACCACGCCTTCATGAGCCATGGGCGGCGTGTGCTCATGACGGAGTGGTACCGTCATGCTGCGGCCGCTCCGCCCATGCGTCGCTGATTCCCCGCCTGTGCGGGCGAAATGAAGAGTGGGCGGAGTCGTGACGGAACCACGCCGTCATGAGCACAGCTCGCCCGTGACTCATGACGGCGTGGTTCCGTCACGAGCATGGCGGCGCTGCGCTCACCCCGCACCCCCCCAGCGCTGCGGCGGAATTTGCACCGCGGCGAAGGGGTTAATTTTTTTTAGAATTTACATACTTTATTATCTACCAAAATATTGTGTCAAAAATGTTGTTGAACAGATTATTGATAATTGAATCCAAGAATATTGAAATTTGTATACGTTTAGCATTATAAGTAATGTATTTAAAATATTAAATGACAAAATAATATAATTAAAAGTAAATAGTTCTAACAAGTAATATAAATAAAATAAAGATGTACTTTAAAAATATTAAAACAATAATTAAATAATTGTATAAATGCATCAAATATATTAATAGTACCTTAAAAGTAAAATGTAACTAAAATATGTATAAATAAAACATATATGTAACCTAAATTGAAAAGTAAAATTAACGTAAAATACAGTTTAAATACTGGTTGACTAAACATAAAAAAAGAAAGAACAATAAATATATCTATTATTATAGTTATAAATACTAGTTAACTAAATAAATAAAAAAGATAGAACATAAATATGTATTTAATAGTTAATATACAGAAAATATACATATTATAACATTATTAGCAATTTGTAAACAATGACATTAATCAAATTAAACATTACATTTAAAAATAACAAACATATATGAAAAATAACAATAAATTACTAAATTAAATTAACAATAAAAAAGTAAAACCTAAACAAAAATTACATCTTTTTTTAAAACAATATAAATATTAAAAAGCTGAATATCAAATGAAACACCCTCAAAAATAAACAACACTAATACAAGTGTTGGACTTCAGAGGAGTCACATTAAGTACTAACTCCAATGTAAGCAAATGTAGGAAAACAGTTGGAGTTTACTATTCCCACTCCAAAATAAGGAAATATAGATAAATGTGTTGGACTTTGGAGAGGTTAGATTTACTGTTCCCACTGCAATCTAAAAAACAGTAGGGAAAATGTTGGATGTTGGTGGCGTTAGATTTACCATTTCCACTACAATCAAAAAATGGTAGGGAAAGTTTTAGATATTGGATGGGTTAGATCTACTATTCCCTCTCCAATATAAGCACCGTATGGAAATGGTTGGTCTATGGAACAATTACATTTACTATTCCCAACCCAATCTAAGCAACAGTAGAGAAAGTCTGGGACTTTAGAGGGGTTAGATTTATTGTTCCTACTTCATTCTGAGCAGCAGTAGGGAAAGTGCTGATTTTAAATGCACTAGTCCCACTCTAACAGCAGCAAAAACAGGAAATGTGGTGGGCTTTGGAAGCACTAGATTTATTATTTCCACTTCCATCTAAACAATGGTAGGGAAAGTATTGGACATTGGAGGGGTTAACATTACAATTCCCACTCCAATGTAAGAAAAATCTGGGAAATTGTTATACATAGGAAAGCTTACGTGTAACATTCTAAATTCTAACCAGCTTTAAACAAAAATGTAGGGCCTGATTACGATGTTGGACGGAAAGCCTCTGACCGCTGAACGGAGCCTTTCTGACCAACACGGAGGGTTTTAAGTCCGACCACCATATTATGATGTCAGTGGTTGGAGTTTAAACTGGCCAGGGAAACCGGTGAGGTTCTAATGGGATCAAGGAGTTCATCAGCCAATCGGAAAGCCTTCATAATCCTTTAAGGATGGTATTTCCGCTGTCGGGATTATGATGTCGGTTTCGGACAGCCAATCCATGTTGGCCTTTCTGACATGGATTGGCTGTCATAAACTGACTTTGGGGGCTCCTAGCAGGGCCCCCTGCCCCCCGGCCCACCGCATTTGGCCCAGGGAGGCACCTATGTTACCCTCTATACATCCCTGCACCGTGTGGCAGGCACTGTTAGGTGCCTGCCACATGGTGCAGGGATGTTTAACATTTTTCATTTTTCAATGGGAGCATGAGCTGCAGATGGTTTCAGCCCACCGCACCAGCTCCCATTGAATAATGGTATTCGCATCTTAATTGCGCGGTCGGAACCAACATCCTGATTAGGCTTTTAATTACTAACAACATAAATTGTTAATATACACTAAACAAAATACACACTATATACATAAAAAATGTAATATAGGAAATATTAGTTAAAAGATATTGTAATCATTTTACAAACATCACTTTCCTGCCTACTAACTAAAAAATACAAACCAAAAATATAATACATTATAAATAATACAATAACACCTTAAAATAATCATTGCATAAAACAAATACAATTTTTATAAATGTTATTACTGATTGAAATAATTAATGAATAATTAAAATCAACCGAAAATGCAAATAAATAGACAAACAAAAAATTACATAATTATTTAAAATTAAATATTCAATTAACATAAACAATAATAGAAACAATTAAAATGTAACTAATTTTCCATCCAATGCCCTTATAAACCTAGCAACTTGGAACTAAAAAATAAAAATACTAATTTAGCTATAAAAAAAGTAGTATATATTAAATATCACAAAATACACATAAATAATAATTTACAATCATTAATTAAATATTTAATTAACATACAGAAATTAATTAGAAAAAAGCAATAATGTATGATTTTAATAATTTCCCACCGTATCCCCATACAAACCCAACAACCTACGAAATCTTAAATCACCAATTGTACAAAAATACACATTAAAAGTTACAAATTATTCTTAAAAATTAAAATGATTACATTAATAATGTTAACATCTAAAAATGATGTAATGACTAATAGTATTTTCGTTTAATTAAAATGTTATTTAAAAATACTATATTAATTTAAAGAGAACAATATTATATACAATAGTATTTTAAAAATAATAATAGATACTTAATAAAACAATATTCTTACATTTATATGTTGTCATAAAATGCCCCTGTTTTATAGTCAAACTTGTATATCTATACACCCAGGTAAATACACATTTGTCAAAGTAGTTCATTGTATGTCCAGTGCAGCCTCATTTGCCCTAGTTTACCATCTTATGCCTAACTGCTGATGTATATGTCCCTGTATAGTCTCATTTGATAAGACATAGCCTTGTATGTGCAGACACAGCTTCCAACGAACAGATACAGAGTCATTTGCTCAACTACAGCCTCTTAAACCCATTAAATACTTCTAAATGGTTTTCTAGGCAATGGTTATATGCCAATTAAACATTTAATTGCCAAAGTTTGTCATAATATGCCCAGTACAGTTTTACACGGTCATGTACTATCTTTTTCCCATTTATCAGGCAATAACTGCCTAGGCCAAGCTTTGTTTCCATAGGTATTTCCCAACATGGCAGTTTATCCTTGTGTGCTCAGTACATCTTTGTATTGTTATGTGTAGCCTCATATGTAATAGTAGTATTAGTAATAGCGGGTATATCCAGGTAAATAATGCCCAAGTGTAGCTGTATACACACAATATATAGATTCAGATTGCTGTTAAGCCTAGGCGTAGTTCGCAGAAAAACCTCCGCCACGCTACACTGAGCTCCGTGAGCGGCGGAGTGCGTTAGATAAATGCATTACATAAATGCAGTTCAGGGTGATTTTCAGTGCCAGGTGCTTGTCCGCACAGTGCAATCATCACGAATGGCACCTAAGCAGACCGAAAGTGGGTGCTGCTTCCTTTCTGCTGCTCAAGTAGATTATTACTCGAACGGCAGCTTTCTCAGTGCAAACGGATGGTTTCTCAATGCGACCACTCGCAATGAGAAATATGACCGCCTGCGATGAGAAATCTCGCCGGGAGGTTGATTTTCCACGCTCGTGCTCGACAAGTTGATGTTGACGATCACGAACGAGGAAAAATCTCATCAGGAGGTGGATTTTCCTCGCTCATGCTCGCTAATAGGATGTTGACAAAGGCGAGCGAGAAAGTAAACTCCACAAAGCAAAGCAGAGTTTTCCGGAAAACTCTGCAAACTCCACGAGCGGAGCAGAGTTCACCGCCCAGACCTATTTGCTGTGCCTTATACACGGATATTACCTTATTTTTCTAGGTAGAGAGTCCTCTGCCTTACTATAGTTGCGGAGGTTCAAATTCACCTGCCCAGGTTAATCCTTAGATTGAGCCTTATATCATCGGATCACTGACATAATATCAATGCATACAATATTGAAATAAAATATCGAAAATTAAAGATTGACAAAAGAAATATTGACTTTCTATACTTAACTAGTAAAACCACAAATATCGAGAACACAAATATCATTGTTAAAAATATTGATGATTTTAATCTATTTCGAAAACAGAAATATCCAAAACAAAAACATTGTTACCTTTAAATAAACATATAGGGCCTAATTATGAAGTCAGGCGTACTGTTACGGTCTCGGGACTGACCAACCTCCTGTAAATGGTCCCAATACCACAATTACAATGCGACCGCACATGCTCCCATTAGTGTATGGGAGCTTGTGCTGCGGATGTAAACCGGCTGTAACACAAGCTCCCATAGACAAATGGGAGAATATGTTCAACCCCGCACCACGTGGCAGGCACCTCAGGGTGCCTGCAACATGGTGTAGAGATTAACAGGGGCCCCCAACCGAAGCCCACAGGGTGAAGGGGGCCCTTCTATGGACCCCAATGTCATTTCTGGGCAGGCTTTCCATGTCAGAAAGCCCGACGTGGAAAGTCTGTTGGAAGCTGATATCATAATCCCTTCAGCGGAAACACCATCCATAGGAATTACGGGCCAGCCTCCTTGAGCCCGTTGGAATCCAGCCGGAATGACTGCACGGTTTCACTTTCGACCGCCTGCATTGTAATGCAGTGGTCGAAACTGAAACTGTGATGATATAACTCTCATCGTAGTAGGGCCCATAGTATGTCAAAAATATCGATTCACACAATATCTACTGTAATATTATTGCCAAAATTATAAAATAATCATTAAGAAATATACAGAGAAAAACACTTTAGACATAAAACAATTATTGGAAATAAACCTAGTGGATTGATACACATTGTTAAATTAAATATAAATATATTCCATCAACAAACTGTTTACCATTCACCCTAATAAACTATATACCTAAAATCATAAAAATACAATCTAAAAAAGAATTACCATTAACTACAAACATTTAAAAAAAAACCTAAATTAAAACAAATTATATAAACACATTTACATTCAAAACTATCAAACTATATATCATAGATTAAAAAGGAAAACTAAATTAGCATTTACCATAGAAGGACATAACTGATAAAAATATTCAAAGCTAAACCAACAATTCAAATATAAGTATAAACAACTTTAACCAATAAAATCAGGAAAAAATTAAATCAACAACATAAAAGGCACACCAATTAAAAAAACTAAATACTTCAAAAACGCTGAAAGATGAGGAAACTTCACTGGACCCTCTCACCAAACCAGTAGAAAAAAATATATATCTCAACAATTACCTAGCCAAGTGAGAAAAACATATTTTTAAACTAGACCAAAGACATAATTTAGTTTATAGTTAATAAAAACCATAAACAGACAAGAAAGATAGACAAAAAACATGTAACAATGTAACTGATCAAACAGTTAACAATTTTAAAATATGATGCAGCACTTTCCTGTAAGATACACTGTGCATATTTAGGTAATCCTCTGAGGGTGCCTACCCAGTCTCTTTCAAGAGGTAACAGGAAATTTTAGAAGCCCAGTGGTAGCACAAACATTTAAAAATGCTAGGCATAGCCACATGTCTGTTATTCTACAAAGTGCATGATTATTGGTAAAGTGCAATAAACAACTATATCTCCTCCTAAACCCCAGTTATTAAGTACAGCTGAGATTGACCATAAGGCGGCAAATTTCCCAAAATTTGGTAGTTACCCATAGAAGTTTTTCGACGGATAGATACAAGTTAAAGAATGTAAGCAAGTTATAAAATGTAACTTAAACAGGTCCCAGTGATTCCCCATCACAATAGGCAACATCACCTCAAAACAATAGCAATAAAGTGCATAGTGTATGACCATCGACCCTCTACAGACGGGACAAGGGGCACAATGTTTTCCTCACTTTCACGCTTAATGTGCCCCCTGGCAACCCATCTTCCAGGGGCCTTCTGTACACGACCCATGGCGCCTGCCTGATGCAGGAGATCTACTTAGAAGTGCCCTTGGCCTTAACCAGACTTTTAAAAATGTCAAGAAACTGCCCCATCCACATGTTCAACCTGATGTTTCAAGGATTTAAAGACTCCATAGCGGTAGACCTGCAGGTTTGTATTCCTAGGGCTAAAAATTCATTACGTAGCAGGACCTTCCGGTGTTACATAGCAGGACCTTCTAATGTTTGAGTAGGCATGGACAAAAACAGAGGACGTGCAACAGTATTTCCTTTGTCTGTTCGCATAAACAACACCTCTTGCCCGTGGTTGTCCCTCCTCTGGCCATTTGGGCTTGAAATGTAGGGTAGGAAACAGCCCCAATCTCATCACCATAAATTTCCTCTTCATGCTCACAGAGTAAGTGGCTCCAAAATAGAGCGGTTCATGTTGGACATCAAGCGAATTTTACATCGGCCACCCATGTGTTCGCTTGGCTAGTGTAATTTTGTCCTCCTACTAACTTTTCACCAAAACTTGCTCCCTCGAGTCTAGGTGCCATAGTTCACTGAGACCAAGGGCGCCAATTATGTCCTGTAAATACTTTTTAACACAACCTTTACATTTATTGTAGATTGTTTTCTGACGAAACATAACACACCAGGGATTCCTTAGGGACCATTTTCTCAGCTTTGAAATGTGCCAATTGAAAGAGATTACTTTTGTTTCCTTGAGATTGATCTCTAACTGATTGTCATTGAAATATCCCACAAGGCTGTTAATTAGTCTTTGTAACCCTACCAGGTGTTGATTAAGAGAAGCAAATCATCTAGATAAAGGATGTTACACAAAGGCCAACTGCCAAGTGTCAGAGCATGGGGTGAAAGTTCATCCAGGGCAGGCAAAAGATCAGAGACATACAAGTTGAAAAGGAGCGGTGCAAGCACACACCCTTGTTTCAGGCCAATTTCTGTAACCACTTCCTTGGATAAGTGAATCCCCCAGCTCTGTAACTTTTCCCATAGTTTATTGTGTGGGATGCAGTCAAACACCGCTTTGAAATCTACAAAGCACATGAACTGTGGCATGCAAGTGTCACTCACTCTTTCCATAATCAAGCCCACATCCGTCAGGTTACATAAGGTCCCTTGATTCTTCATGAGGCACGTCTGATTCAAGGGCAATCTACCAGCTTCCAATGCCCACAGTGACACATCTTGTAACAACAGGGTTGCAAAATATTTGAGATCCACGTCTTGCAGAGCTATTAAGCAATAATTGCTTGGGAACAAGGCTATCCCGTCTTTAAATATGGGGTGGATGATTGAGCTATGCCAACTGTTTGGAATAATCCCATAGGCCAGAATGGCATTGAATATTTTGGCCAAGAAGTTCAGGGGCACCATTAGAATGCAAATTCTCAATGATATTAGTTACTGATGATGCAGAATATTCAAGTGGGACGGGAACATCACTAGTCATTTGGAAGTCCTTTGGTTCTCTGGTGAAGGCACAGGAGGGCTTAGAGCATCCAAGCTCCCTGTAAAATGTGCATTCAAATATTCCATCCAGTCATCCTTACTGATGTTTGCATTGTTAGTCACCCTTGGGCCTTTTTAGACCTTCCTGATTCATTTCCAGAACTTCTTCAAGGGCCTCATGTAGGTAGCATACCAGTTACCACTTCTAAAATACCGAACGATACCGAATCGGTATTTTAGAAGTGGTAACTCGTATGTAGGTAATGAGTCGGTATTTTTTACCGATTCGTTACAATTCGGTAATTACCGATTCGGTATTTACCGATTCGGTAATGAGGCATACCTTTCCATTGAGGGGAAGGTATGCCTCATTACCGAATCGGTAAATACCGATTCGGTAATGGTGGAGAAAATGCAAGGGTGGCAGGGTGTCACATTGACACCCTGTTGCACCCCTGATTCGGCCATGTGTGCACATGTGGCACACATACATGCCCTAAGGGCATGTATGTATGCCACATTGCACACTGCTACGCGCTTCAAAATGCATACACACATACATTAATCATTTACCACCAACTATAAGTTGGTGGTAAATACCGACTCCTAAACACACACACACACTCCCCCTACATATCATTTCTGAAATCGGAATTTACCGATTCGGTAAAATTACCGAATCGGTAAAATTACCACATCGGTAACGTTACCGATTCGGTAATTTTACCGATTCGGTAGTTTTACCGAATCGGTAAATTCCGATTTCAGAAATTGACCCCCTACATACCAATAGCCAAAATACCGGTCGGTAACGGTATAATTACCGAAAATCGGCCGTTACCGACCGGTAATTGGCTACCTACATGAGGCCCCAAGTCTTTTATTTTAATGAATAAGAAAGCGTAAGCCATAGGGTTTCATACCTGCTTTTCTTAAGAAACCAAACCTTTCTTTTGAGCCTTTTTTCGATTAACGCACAGGGATTTTAACGTGGCAGGGTTCGGTGGGAACTGTCACAGTTGCCAAAGGGATCTGTTAATTTTTTTTCATAGAAGTTAAATCACTCTCTGCACACAAATGTTCTTTTTGTAGTTGATGCTTGCACCATTGTGTGATTCTTTGGCTCAATATTTTGCCATTAAAAACTCAGAAAAACTTTTCCACACCACAATTAGTTTTGGCTCTTTATTTGTGGAAGTTCTAAAGATCTCTTCTGCAGCAACAGCCAGGTCATAAATGGAGTCTGCATTCCAATTTAGACACTTTAGATTTTCAGTATAAGCATCCTCTTGCAGAATTTTAGCTGGTCCGAATCTGTTTATGTTTGTTCTAACCCGAATGGTTTACGGGTGATGATCACTCTCGAGAAGGTGGTCAATTTTGAACTCTAATGGCCTGATATGAGTATGATGGTCTTACTGCCATATATCTGTGGCAGCGGTCCCAAGGACACCATGGCGTTGGTGGTCCTCTTCCCACCCTATTACGATGCATGCAGACAAAACTGCCAACCTCGTAGATGGAGTGTGTCTTGCCTGTCACGTGGCAGACTGCAATGTTGGTGATTCCCACTGAGCTGATTACAAAAACATAGCTGTAGTGGAGGCCACTTTGCGACGGTTCACTGATGGCAGTAGTCCGTTGCGGTACGCTCTCAGCAAAGCACCATAACAGTTGCCATTGGATGGATACAAATACGACACACCTGATGTTGATTTGGCAAGTGTATATACCTGCAAATCACACTCTAAAACACACAACATCTCAGACCATGATTCTTTGCCACTCCACTGCAGCACAGCAATTTTGAGCCAACATTTTGGTGAGCTAAGGCAAGCCTTTTTCCCAGCCATTTTGCTGCTCTCCACGCACTTTTTCTTAACATCCCTTTGTGTATTTTTGTTTGTATTTTCGCTGACTTTAATTTGGGGGAAATGATAAGTCACAAATCAACGTTTTTCAGAGGCAAAGTTGTCAGTCATGGTGGATGAAATAGAGTAGTCACAATTATTTGGAGCCCAAGTCTAACATACTGCTCTCAGTCAGAAAAGGGAAATGTGGTCCAGAATGGTAGGCAGATTGAATGCTGTAGGTACCACCCTGCACAAATAGGAGAAAATTAGGAAAATATGGAATGACCTGAGGGGAAAGTTGCCTTCCCTGGCCTCCAACCAACACGTCGAGGCCTAGAGGATTGGTGGTGGTCCTCCCAGCTCCCCAATACAAATATTCCCCTGGGAGGAGAAGGTCTTGCAAATCCTACATTCTGAAGACTTTTGCCAATTTTGTTGTATTTCTACTTTCCTAACATGCAATACTCATTGTTAGAGGTGTTGGATTGTCTGTGTTAATGTGTATTGTTGAATATAAGATCACATGTATCAATGCCCATTACGTGCTACATGTTGTAAAGCGGTCTGTGTATTTCTAAAAATAGAATCCCAGGATCCATGATATGTTTCAATATGTAAATGTATGGTCCATCCCAACTTCATTTTGACAACAGGTGAGTTACACTAATAATTTTGCAAGTGTTGGCAAGTAGAAATTGAAATGGCTACAATTACCACAAGGCCCTGTTTCTGTAACTCACAACAAGATGACATTGTAAATTTCCCCATTCTGACCTGTCTGACTTATTATAACTAATGTTCAGTTCTCACGGACTGAGCAATCTACATACAATGACCTACTCAGAGAAACTTCTGTCTACTTAGATTTATGTTGTCCTGGTCTTCTCAACTGAAAACATTGATGGCATGAGAGATATCATACCAAGTGTGTAGGTCAAATATTTGTAAGGTATAAAGTTAACTCAGCTGATTAGAAGTGGCAGGTAACCCATTGACTCTGCACTTCTCACCTGCTGAATTATGCTAAATGCTAAATATACAACCAAATTATGTGATCACCTGTTTTGTAGACAGCTAGCCTTGAAATGGTCAAATACACATGTTACATCTCCACTGTGTTGGTTTAAATGTTTCGGAGATGCCATGTTTACTCCCTAATCCAAAATGCAACATCTTAGGACATCTAATGAGCTGCCTAATTCAAGTATATGTATTTAGTGTCTTGTTAACAAGTTCAATACCACTGAAATATATCACAATTTGAATCTTAACGTATTTTGTTTTTCTTAGGTTCCTACTTACTGTGTCACAAAACATTTGGATGTAGATACCACAATTCCACCAATAACAATGTTCTCTATTTCATGAGATGTTAATCTGGCAGAGTACCTGCCCAGAGCTTGGCCACAGAAGAGACACCCAGTACACCCCAGGATCATGCCCTCAGTGATTACAACACTCCTGGTCATCTGTACATCGATGGCGGTGCTGGTCCATCTGGTCAGGCTGCGCAGACAGCAAATGAGAGCCTCACTCGGCCCACAACAACACTTCCCACCCCAGCTGCAACACCTCACCCAACTTTAGTCCCTACAACCTGTGTACCTTGCACAGTTTCAACCATCATGTACCTCCCCAGTCCTGGATCCTGATGTGACAATCACCACTCCGCTAGAGAGGAGACAGGACCCAGTGGAAGAGGGCACCCTGAGTTAAGGGCACAAGCTCTTGGGGGTAAGGGTCATGGGAGGGTAACTGTGGACTGGCAGAGTGAGGCCACTGAGGCCACTCATACCCAGGCCACCATCGACCAAGTCTTGGGAGCCTATCAGGAGTCCAAAGGTGTGATGGGCCAGGTAATCACCAAAATCCAGTAGATGAAGCAACTGCAGAGGTATATAAACCATGAGATGTGGGCCCGTTACACCAACATGGTCTCCCTAATTGGGTTGCTACAGGACATTCACACACACACCAGGGCAGGGCTTTTCCAGCACCAGCTACCGCTTCCTGTGATCCAACAACATCCGGCCCATCAACATCTGCGACAACCACAGGAAAGGGAGGCCCTGCCAGAGGAAGGCATACTTGCAGACACCCCTGTCTCTGCAGCTGTGGATTCCCCCACACTAGCAAGCAGGGACGCCCATGCAAATTACCAGGAGTTGCAGATGGCATGACCCCTAACATCAATACCAAGAAACCTCATACCTAAGTTTCTCCAGTGTGTGTAACACAGTCAATCTGTCTGCAATTTCTGGACATATTTTTATTTACCTTTATGATGACTGTTGGCAATGGCCCTTTTTGCAGGGTTATACCAATTTCTTTGCTTCTTCCTTCTATTTTTTCCTGACCTGCTGTTGTTGGTTTTAGGACTCTGGGCATTTTACCACTGCTAATCAGTAGTAAAGTGCATATGCTCTCTGTGTAAATTGTGTAATGGGTGTGTGTTGCCATGATTGCCATATTTGATTTACTAGTCAGCTCCTCGTAAAGTGCACTGAGTGTGCCAGGGCCTGTAAATCAAATGCTACTAGTGGGCCTGCAGCCCTGATTGTGTCACCCACATGAGTAGCCCTGAAAAGGTAACTCTGGCCTGCCATTGCAGAGCCTGTTTGCAGTCTGGTACTGCCATGTCGACTTGGCAAGTGTACCCACTTGCCAGGCCCTAACCTTCCCTTTTCTTACATATCAGTCACCTCTAAGGTAGGGCCAAGGTCCCCCTTTTTGGCAGCGTGCAATGTATGTGAAAGGTAGGACATGCCCTGGTGTGTGTGGCATGTTCTGATAGAGAATTACTGCCAATTTCATTTTTTACTATTGCAAGGATACCTGTTCCCATAGGACAGAATGGGGAGTTTGTTTATAACATCATATAAATATAACTACCCCTGGGAAGAGGGTAGAAAAATAAAGTTTAGTATGCCTGAACTCAGAATCTAAAGATGCATCTTTTAGTAAAGGTAATTTTTACATTCTGTGTTTGAAAATACCACTTTTAGAAAGTAGGTATGTTCTTGTTTAGCCAGCCAGTATGCCTCTGCTTGGTTTGTGGATTGACTGTCTGGCTCTGGGATGACAGGGGCTGGGGAGGAGCAATGGCTCCAGAGAGTCTAGATGGGTCAGGGATGGGCTGAATGAACCTGGGCTGCATTTAGAGTAGGGGGAGGAGATTTCCTTTCACCTGAATGGGCCTAGTATGCCTCTGACAATGCTGTCTCCATCTCCTACCAGAAAGCTGCACCAGAGAGGACAGAACTGGTTCCGCTAGGCACCAGAGAGGACAAAGGATTTTGGGCTATAAAAAGTGGGACCCAAACCCCTAAACTTTAGAAGTCTTTTGGATCCAAGAAGAAGAGATGGAGAAGTTGTGAGGAGGGACTACCACTTTGCTTTGTGCTTTGCTGTGTTGGCCTGCAGTGGCTGCTCCTGTCTTGGGCAGAGAAAGGACTGGACTGAACTTTCTGCAATTTCTTTTTGTGAGTTTCTCCAAGGGCTTGAGTTAGCCCCCTGTTCACGAAGTCTCAGGAACAGCAAAGACTTCAAGTTATTCTGCCCTCAGCACTGGGGACTGTGTGTTTTCTGCTGCAACAGAAGAAAAAGCAACCCGACACCATCTACGATGCCGCTGCTGACTCTGTGTCCTGAAGGCATCACAGAGGGCACTGCTGCAATGCCACACCGCAACCCTGATCTCACTGATGACGCCCCCTGATGCCGCCACCGAGCCGCTGCTTGCACTGTGAACTGTGGGCACCACACTCCACACTGCCTCGCTTCACGCCATCACCCTGGTATCCCCGACGACGACGTTCCACGCCGACATCGACACTGCTGCTTGCACCGTGGTTCGAGGGCACCACTCGTAAGTTACACGATGCACCGTCCTCATCCCGCACCACAGCTTTGGCCTACTGGTGCCGGCGCCATTGATTCTAGTTCGCCAGCCAACGACAGCTCTTCAGTAATGACGACCCCGCTGCTTGCACCGTGACTTGCCAGCACCGCGACGAGCACCGCATCACTTTGCACCACAGCCATGGTCTCACCGATGCAGCTGGATGACCGTCACCAAGCCGCTGCCTGCACCGCGACCTGAGGGCACCACAAGCCGCACCTCTTCACTTTGCACTGCAACACCCGATGCCTGCCAACGCCAGAGCTCCTGACTGCAACAGTGAGGAGTTCGAGCTGCAGTGCAAGTGACTTCAAGGGTCCGACGACTCCTGCACCGACCTCTGTATCCAACGCCTGTGGAAGCCGTGCTTAAGGAGCTCAACAAGAGGTCACCGACGCCCTGCCTTTCCAAAGGTACTGTTTTGAGGATCTTCCCAACACCATAGCCGGCCCGCGACACCCAGTGGCTTAACAAAAGTTGAGGGAGCCCCCCTGCTAGGTGCACAGAGGGGCCCCCGCTCCGGATTTAATCTGTAGCTCACAGGCCTGAGTTCTGTGATGAGGAGGCCCCCTGCAGCTCGGGCCCCCCGAACCGTGGGGGGTGCAGGGGCCTGTTTTACGACCCTGGCGACACCGCGGTCATCAAGAACTGTTTTGATTTGTTGTTCACAATGCCGTGATTGCCCCAGATGGAGCTATCGACTTCAAGGAACTATATTTCAAGTCTATTTCGGTAACTGAAGATTTGTAAGTACTGTGTTGGGGATTTTCATCATTTTGGTCTTGTTTTAAGTATATAAAATATTGGATATTTTTCTAAAACTGGTATGTTGGCCTTTTGTAGTGTTTTCACTGTATCACTGTTGGTTATGTGCAAATGCTTTACACACTGCCTCTAAGATAAGCCTGGCTGCTCTTGCCAAGCTACCAAGGGGTGAGCAGGGGTTATTTTAGGAGTGTTACTCCCTTATCCTGACTAGAAGGAAGGGTCCCTACTTGGACAAAGGTGCAAACCCTTGCCAACTAGAGACCCCCATTTCTAATATTGCTTGTCAGCAGTGAGGATAGGACTTGCTTTTTCACTTCACTCACAATGATTGGTGTGCACCACTACCATATTGCAGACCATTACGCACCACATACTTTTTTTTGCTGTTTCACTTCAAAATCTGGTTGTGGAACTCTGTATAGTTGTTGCACCTGTGGAGCCTTGGCAAAATGGAAATCAACTTTTGGCACCTGCCCATCTACAAGATGAGGGAACTAAAAGTATTTTGCAAAGAGAGGGGACTACCTGTGAAGAGGAGATCCACAAGGCAGGATCTTGAGGCAGCCCTGCTTAGCTATGAGGTGCTACGATGGGAGGCAACACTATCAGATGACTCTGAGGAGGAATCTGAAAGGGAGGATCCCCAGCCAGAATACCAAGAAGGCAGTGGCCCTGAGGGGGAAACATTATAGGAAAGATTGTCTTGCGAGGAGAAGAATCAGATGTGTGCTCGTGACCGGAGGATGAGGCAGCTAGACAGAGAGTGCAAGGAGATGGATCGAGCCTTAGCTGAAAAGAAAAAGTGTGTAGCTCAGGAAGTTATCTTGGCTTGGCTGGAGGCGGAGTCCAGCACAAATGGTGGCAGCAAAAGTGTTATGTCTAGTACTGAGGGTGAGGTACACATACACACATACAGATTTGGTGCCCTGCTTCAAGTAGGGGGTTGACATACACCAGGGGGTTCAGGATTTTGAGGTTACTCCAGTGGTCGCAGTATCCCTGAGGGTGTTTGGGGAACTGGCACAGGGGATCATATTCCTGGTGGTGGGAGGGACACTCTACTGACTCTAGATGAGAAGTTCAGGGAGAGGGGTCCCCCCATGGAAGAAGCCCTAGTAAGTGAGTATGGAGACCAGCCAGAAAAATATGGTTTGAGGGACAGCAACAGTCAGACACTGTCTCACCAGTCTTGTGAGAATGATGTAGGGTTCTTTTCTGAGGCACTGGATGGTTGGATGAAGGGTAGTTTGGTTTACACCTGTGTGGGGCAGTGTGATTCAATTGTTGGAGAGCATATTTTTTGTGTTTAAAAAAGCTTTATTTAGATAATAACAGGAAATACATAAAGCCAGCAAATACCAAAAGGTCATACTAAATTATATATACAAACAAACACTAGCTAGCTATAACAGCAAAAAGAAAGCTGTTTAAGTTTTAAAAAGAAGTATGGGTGAGGAAAGAAGGGGGGAAAGAGACAAGGGGAAAAGGAGCAACTCTTACAGCTGAAGAATATGTAATATTGCACATCTACAAATGAATGTAAACAGTAATCTTATTAAATTAAAAAATACAATATGCTGACAAGATGTTAGAGAGAAGCTAAACAATTACTGAGGTTTAAAAGTTTCTGAATTTAAACAAGAATTATTTGTTAATACCATTTTGTCTCGATAAGCTGTAAGAGGCAACCAAAAAAGATCTCTATTAACAATCCGGTTACAAGAGGAGGCAAAAGCAATATCAAGTTGACGAAGATGGCAGAGGTTATTCCACCATTGTTGGACAGAGAGTTTTGTTAGTTTTTTCCAATTAAGGCATTGATTAGGATGGCGGAAGGATCACCACCGCCGGGCTGGCGGTGGCGGTCCTTCTGCAATCACACAGGATTTACTCACCGCCCAATTAGGTTGGCAGTGGGTACCGCGGCGGAGGGAAAGTTCGGCCGCTGCTTTTCCACCGGTACAATCGTCATGATTGCCCGATGGAGCGGTCAGCATGCTCACAATAGCGGCAGAGCCAAGCAGGCTCCGCCGGTACAAATATGATCCTAATTAGCCCCTAAGTGTTATTTGTTGAAAAGCTAAAGCTAACATAAGTTCAAAATGGCCATGCTTATGAGTAAGGAGATCCAAAGACTCAAACAAACTCCCAGGGAAAAGAATGGAATTAGAAAATGGAATGAGAACGTTAAACAAACAAGAAATATAGGACCACATTTTTTTCCCAAAATAGTTAACAGGATGGCAAAGAAAAAGAAGGTGCATAAGATCAGCAGCGGGGGAACCACAAGTCCAGCATTTCCTGTCAGTAGAGTGGGAGAAAGTGGTTATAGAAGTATGGGTGAAATAAAGTCTATGATAAAGGAAAAACATAGATTGAGTGACAGAAGCAGATCTAGAAATATTTAGAGAACGGGACCAGAGTTTGTCCCAGAAATTGATGGTCCATTCACATCCCAGTTACAATTCCCAAGCAAGTTCCACTTTACTTTTAGGATGATCTGGATCAAGAGATATGGTGTGTTTGTAAATTAGGGAGGCCTTAGGAAGAGTAATAAGAATCTTAAGAAGAGAATTTTCTGCAGAGGAAAGAGAAATTGAGAGAAGAGAATAGAAAGTATCAAGAATAACTGACATTTGACTACGTCAGCAACTGCTATTGATACAATGCTCCGGGAATTGGGGGTGACCGAGGGAAGTTTTGATACATTTCGACATGGCACCAGAGGAGGATCGAGGGGTTAAACTGTTGAGTTGGAACGTCAATGGGCTGGGGGATAAAATCAAGAGTAGTGTCGTTCTTCAATGAATTAAGCCTTACGCCCCTGACATCGTTCTGTTACAGGAAACCCACTTGGTTGGGAACACGTGCAGGGTGCTGCACAGAGGGGGATATGTCTTATTGGCGCATGCAGGCTTTACCACGGGTTCCCAGGGGGTTGGTATAATGATGAAGAGGGCCTTTCCCCTTGTAGTGCAGAATACATGGTCGGATACTAGAGGCCGGTATGTAGGGGTCTCGGGCGTGTGGGAGGGCCACCTGATTACCTTTCTGTCCGTCTATTTACCCCCGGGCCTCCAGGCAACCACATTCGGGGACTTGGGTACGCTGCTGTTGGAGATCCCAGAGGGTCTCTTGGTGTTGGGAGGGGACTTGAACTCGGTGGCTTCGGGGGACCTGGACCGGCATCCCCCCCGGGCCATACCCCGCTCACACTGCTGGCTGCCTGACTTCCTGGAATCCCTGGGGTTGGTAGAAGTATGGAGGGTCTTTCACCCCGATGCTTTGCATTATACCTTCCACTCTGGGGCACATGGGAGTCTCTCTCGAATCGACTATTTCCTGGTACCTGCCTCCCAAATTGCCCATGTTCGAGAGGTGAGACATCTGGCTAGGGGCATTTCGGATCATTCACCGGTCTGGCTCCAGGTGGTGCTAGGCCACCAGTAACAGGGGCGAGTCGCCCCATCAATCCATGGTATCTTCGCGATCCACATGTCCGCCGGGAACTGTGTGGGGCCATGGATGACTATTTCAACGAGAATGAAGGCTCAGTGGAATCCCCGCAGATGCTCTGGGAGGCATTTAAGGCAGTGATACGGGGTCAGACCCTTTCCTTAATATCCGGGAAGAAGAAGGAACAACGCAAGGAGTTGTTAGCGCTGGAGTTAGAGGTGGACACACTGGAAGCAGACTTGAACGTAGGGGCTACGCCAGACAAGCTCCACATCCTCAAACTTAAGCAGCGGGAATACAGGGCGATTGCGACTGACCAGGCGAAGGCCATGGGGAGAGCGGTTCAGGGGCGTCTGTATGAGTTGGGTGATAAGGCAGGGAAACTTTTGGCCTGGTTGGACAAGAAAGAGTGGGCAAGCCGGCCGGTACCTGAATTTCGAGGACGGGAGGGAGCCTCCCTGTCTGACCCGCAGGCCATCGCAGACTGCTTTGCGGCCCACTATCAAACTGTCTACACTTTGGCTGCCCCCTACCCTATTGAGGACTCCTGCCAGGTGCTCACTGACATCACTTTGCCAAGGCTGTCCGCGGTCGACCATGATTTCATGGAAAGGGAATTGTCCAACGACGAAATCGGGGCAGCTATACGTTCGCTCAAACCTGGTAAAGCCACCGGCCCTAACGGACTACCGATTGAGCTGTACAAGCTCAAGCCGGACAAGTTAGCCCCCTATCTGAGAGCCATGTTTGAGGACGCGAGGCAAGCGGGAATTTTGCCCTTAGACCAACGTACGGCCACAATTATCACTATCCACAAAGAGGGGAAACCTAAGAACGAGTGTGGCTCATACAGACCAATATCACTGTTGAACGCAGAGCCCAAGATCTTCGCTAAGCTTCTTGCTACCCGGCTCTTGATGACGATTGGGTTTCTGGTCCACCCTGACCAGTCAGGGTTCATACCGCACCACAACACGGCGCTGAACCTGCGCAGGGTCCATGGGGTTCTGGGCAGGGCAGCCACCATATCAGAGCCGGCGGTGATAGTATCGCTGGACGCGGGCATGGCCTTTGATACCATCGAATGGCCCTATCTTTGGGCGGTGTTAGAGTAATTTGGATTCGGCCCTAAATTTATACAGTGGGTGCAGTTATTGTATTCACAACCCATGGCCCAAGTGATGGTTAACAACAAGAAATCGACTGCCTTCGAGCTCGGCAAAGGGACCCGCCAGGGTTGCCCCCTGTCCCCGCTGCTGTTTGCCCTAGCTTTGGAGCCATTGGCAGCGTGGATACTCCAGAATCTGAGTGTACGGGGTATGTGTTGGTCCCCAGACTGGGAGTACCGGATTTCTCTCTATGCGGACGACATCCTCTTGTACCTGTCCTCCCCGAGGAAATCACTGATAGAGGTCTTGGATATTTTCACGACCTTTGGACGGTATTCATTCTATTCCATAAATTGGAGCAAGTCCCTACTATATGTGGTGGCGGGTGAGCCCCTGCTTCTACCGCCTGGGTGCCCACTGCAAATCTGCACCGAGGGGTTTACCTACTTAGGCATCTTTCTCAGTTTAGATTCCTCTCTTCGTTACTCTCGAAACCTTCACCCCCCCTGTTTCAACTGCGCAAAGACATCGCCAGGTGGAAGGCGCTCCCCCTCTCGATGCTAGGTAAAGCAGCCCTCTTTAAGATGATGTCTCTTCCCCGATTCCTGTATGCCCTTCAGAATTCCATGGATCTGATACCCCCGTCATATTTCAGAGAGGCTGAGAACCTCCAACTGGACCTGTTGTGGAATGGTAAACCGCGCATTGCTCTCGGTAAACTCTCCCTAAATTGGTATGATTGTGGCATCAGCCTCCCAGACATACGATTGTATTATTGGGCGTCCCACCTGTCCACCATCAACCACTGCACATATGTTCAGCCATTGGATCCGGGAAATAACATGGATAGGTAGCTCCTCCCGGGGGGGACCATTAGTAGAGCCCTTTATTCTAGGCCACGGCGTTATCCTCTTACAGGCCCCACGAGCCATTCAGTACACGTGTGGCATGCGGCCACCAATCGCTTAGGCTGGAAGCGAAAGTTGACGCTAGCAACTCCGCTATGGGACTCCGAGCAACTGGGTGACTTATGGCAGAGTAAGGGATTTGACAAGTGGGATCTCATTGGTATTGCATGCATTGGGGATCTGTGGGATAAATCTGATATTAAGTCTTTTGAAGCGCTACAGCAGCAATATAGCCTGACCGAATCCGAGTGCTTCCGCTACATACAGGTTCGACACGGGCTTCGCACACACTTATTGCCCGGCACCATGCTGCCGGAATCCTCCCCACTGGAAGATAGGATACTAGATGGCCATCTCCCTGACAGCACTATCTCCCTGATATATAAAAAGCTGGTAAATAACGTCTCAAATCCCCTCCTGGTGCTTCTAGAAAAGTGGACCAGGGATGGCATAGAAATGGATGATGAGGAATGGCAGGAGGCAGTCTCCTCTCCCAGGGTGGTAGCAATTTCAGCTCGCCTCCATCTCGTCCAATTAAAACTCCTGCACCGTATCTATGCAACAGGGCTCCAACTGGTGTGAATGGGAAGGGAGGAAGAGGGTGCCTGCAGGCGGGGTTGCGGTCAGCTGGGGACCTTTTTCCATATACTTTGGGAGTGTACACAGATCCAACCCTACTGGCGTGCCATTCATGACATTATTAATACTGTTCTATCAACACAGCTTCGAGTGGAGGCCCGTAGGTGTCTCCTGAACATTTGGGAACCGACAGATTTAAATGTCTGCCTGACGCAGTGGGCAACCCTGGGGCTAATGTTTGCCAAGAGGAATATTGCCCAACGGTGGGGAGCATCGGACCCACCCAAGGCAAGGGATTGGGAAAAAGACATGGCTTGGGCAATGTTCAGAGAGAAGACTGTATATGTATCACGAGCATGTCCCCAGAGATGGTCTTGTGTGTGGGGCCTGTGGAACTCCCCCTGTGGAGATATTTGTCAGCCCCCCTTAACCCCTGCATGTGAGAATCCCCCTTCGCCCAGGCCTTCCATCATGCACGATGGTGAGTGGAGTATTGCCTTCTGTATAGCTGATGCCCATTGGTCTGTCCCTCCTGAATGATCAAGCAACTGCTGATGTATGCTTTTTGTTTGTTAAATAATAAAAATATATATTTTTTTAAAAACCTGACATTAAAGTAGAGAATTTCTGCAAAAAAGAAAGGGGACAATTAAAGGTGGATTGAAATTGGGGAAAAAGAAAAAGGAGTCAAACCATCAAATAGGTCCTTGACCCAAGCTATTCCCGCTAATCTCCAGGATTTCCAAAAGATAGTTCTATTATTAATGGTAATAAGCGAATTATGCCAAATTGGAGAGCATAAAAAGTATTCCCTGAAAATAGTCTTGTTTGGGTCAAAGGTTTCAACAGAGAACATGTATATTTAAACAAGGGAAGAGAAGTTTGAGAAGTTTTCGCAGAAAAGGCCAGAATTTCCTTTAGAGAAAAGGGTAGAAGCAAAGAACATTCAATAGAAAACAATAGAGGAGTAAAAGGGGAGGAATCAGAAAGGAGCCATTTTGAAGCTTGACGGAGGCAGAAGGATTTATGATAAGTACGAAAATCAGGAAAATTAACAACCCCATTAGATTTTGTCTTAGGAATAAGAGATAAAGATATTCTGGCTTTTTTATTTTTCCAAAGAAATTTGGAGAGGCGAGAATCGATCTTTTTTATAGAATATAGATAGGGAGCATGGAAAGAGTATAAATTAAAATGGGAGTGATCATCATTTTAATTGAATCTAGCCGACCCCACCACAAAAGAAAAAGAGGATTCCAGGATGAAAATAATTTGTCAATACGAGATGAAGCTACAACCATATTTAATTTAACTGAAGAAGCAATGGAGTTGGAATACCACATACCTAAGTTTTTGATTTTAGAACTATTCCATGAAAAACCAGTGGAAGAAAGGGATTGTTGAAAACATAATTTTGAAAGAGGGAGAATCTCTGTTTTATCTGAATTGATTTTGTAACCAGAGATAAGGGAGAATGAAGAAAATGTGTGTAGTAAAGGAGGAATAGATACTTCAGGATTGGAAATATAGAGTAAAATGTCATATGCATATGCAGAAAGTTTTATATGTTGGTCAAAAAAAAAAAAAAAAAGAGATAGAGTCATTATTACGAATCAATGATAAAAATGGTTTGAGGGCTTGGATAAAGAGAAGGGGGAGAGAGGGCAACCTTGACGGACTCCATGTTGTAAGGGAAAGTAGGAAGATGTACAACCATTAACTAACACCGAGGCTCTGGGGCAGAATATAATAAGGAAATAAGCAAAATTAACTTGGGACCAAAACCATGCCACTTCAAAGATTCAAATAAAAAGGACCAATCAACTCTATCAAATCCTTTTTCAGCATCAACAGAAATTGCTGCTAAGGATGTGGAAAGAGAAGGGATTTTGTTCAAGACATTAAGAAATAGACGAGAGTTATCCGAAGTTAATCTACCCTTGACAAAACCACAATGGTCCTTACCAACCAAATAAGGCATAAGAGGTTCTAGATGCAAAGCAAGTAGTTTAGTGAATATTTAATAGTTTAAGTTGACCAAGGATATCGGACAATAATTTTTACAAAACATGGGATCTCTACCTTCTTTAGGGATCAAACAAATCGTGGCTTCTTGAAAAGGGCCGTCTGTCTTACCAGAAAGAAAAAATGAATGAAAAAGCTCTAAGAGTTTGGGAAGTAATATATTAGAAAAGTGTAACTAAAATTCAACTGTAAAACCATCCGGACCAGGGGTTTTGCCGTTCTTTAAAACTGTTAAAGCTTTGGATATTTCATTAAGAGATAAGTCTGTTTCAAGTTTAGAAAAATTAAGATGATCGTTAGAAGGGGCCGGAATATTATTAAGATAAGATTGAATAAGGGGATTAGAAGAAGGAGATTCTGGGGTGTATAGATTTTTATAAAATAGAATAAATTCATCGAGAATGTCCTGATCTGTATGAATGAGAGTACCATCGGAGGAATAAATAGAGTCAATTATAGTACGGTCTTTTTGAGATTTAAGATAATTTGCCAGAAGTTTACCAATGTTATTACATCCTCCATAATATCGAGCACTACTACAGAGAAGGATAGAAGACGCATTATCAGTAGTAGCTTTATTAAAGTTTAATTTGGCACGAACAAGATCTTGTAAAATAGAGTCTGACGGTGAGGTGTAATATTTTTGCTCTAGGGCCTTAATATTTTCTAGAGTAGCTTTGTGCTGTTGAAGGAAACGTTTCTTTTTTTGTGAGACGAAGTCTATGATAGAGCCCCTAGCCGTTGCCTTAAAAGAGTTCCATAACAAGTGGGGGGAAGTATTATAATCACTGTTCAGTTAAAAAAATTATTTAGCAAAAGAGGTAAATGAAGAAGAGAAAAGAGGGTCCAGAAGAAGGAAATTATTAAAACGCCAACGGGACGATCTCGGGTGTGGAGGGAGCAGATTAAAATCAGCCACAATCGGAGCATGGTCAGAAATGACAATAGGTTTGATAGAGGAAGATAAAAGATTTTGAGATAAAGATTGAGAAAGAAAGATATAGTCTAGCTGGGAAAGGGAATTGTGAGGTGGAGAGAAAAAAGAAAAGTCAATAGTATTGGGGTGAGAGAGCCTCCGTCCAAATATCCACGAGGTGTGATTGGGAAATAGAGTCAAGAAATTGTTCATGGGATTTATGAGGAATGAAGCGTACCTGAGATTGGCCGTCAAGAAACACGTCAACAACTTGATTGCAATTACCTCCTAGAATAAAGAGATCATCTCTAAATTGTGTGACCAGGGGCCAAAAAGAGCAGTCTGGATGAATAGGGCCATAAACATTAATACGGTCAAAGAAATGTTATTAATAAGCAATTTAGCTAACAACCATCTCCCTTCTGTATCAATCTCCTGCGATAAAACTTTGCATTTCAATTTTTTGTGACATAAAATGATAAAACCATTTTTCTTAGAAGAAGTAGGAGTGACTAAAACTGAACCAACCCAATTTTAATGCCTCTGATTCTGTAATGTGAGTCTCTTGTAGAAAAACCAAATCAGGGTTTTATGAGGCAAGATGTGATAATATTCTCTGTCTTTTAATTGGGCTAATAAAACCTTTCGCATTCCAAGAAATAACTCTGAATGTGAAAACATCAATAAAAAATAAAGAACAATGCGTGCAACAGTGAAAGAGTAAGAGAACAGAAGAGGAAGAAAGAAGAAGAGATAACAACTGTTGAGATGTCAATGGGAAAGAAAAAAATGCATAGAAGAGGAAAGTCAAGAAATCATATGACGATAAAAGCATATAAGAGAAAGGATGCAATACTACCAGGAAAAAGAAGGGGAAAGATACAATAAAGAGAGAAGAATAGAAGGGAAGAAAGAATACGATTAAGAGAAGACAGTGCATGTCAAAAAAGACGACTGTGGTATGTACCTTACGGTGAACAAAGGGAAGAATAAGAGGCGGTAACGGACAAACGAAAACAGCACACCCAACAAAGGGCAACGCACCACACCAGGACTTCAATTAAACATAAACAGGAGTGGGAACATGAAGAGGAACACAGCAAAATTCAACTAACCTGTAAAAGGAAACAGAGAGTTATGCAAGTAAGAACAAGAAGAACATTGGAACTAAATAACATAAATCTATACCAGCATAATCAATGAAATAGCAAAACAAAAGAAAACATTAAAGTCAAGTTCCAGGAGGAGGGGCAGCAATCTCCATCGAAGTAGTAGAATGAGACTGAATAAATCTTCTGAGATCAGCCGGATCATCAAAAATAGAAGTTTTGTTTAAGAAGGGGTCCTTAAACAGGCATGGGTGGAATAATCCATATCGATCACCCAAGGAACGAAGAGCCGTATGAAGTTCAAGGAATTCTTTTTGCCGCTTGGTGGTGGCCTTTGAAACATCCTGAGAGATAAATACTTTTGTGCCATGCCAAGTCAGCTGTTTTTTGGATTTAGCTGCACTTAGCACTTGTAGGAGGTCCGTGAATTGTAGAAATAAGAGAATTATTTCACGAGGTTTAGATGGAGCAACTGAGGAGGATAACCGTGCACCCAGTCTATGTGCTCGTTGAATATTCAATTTGGTCGAAGAAGGGAGACCTAGGAACTGTGGCAGAAAGGAAGTAAAGTACGCAACAGGGTCATCCCCTTCAAGGCCTTCAGGAAGCCTGTAAATGCGTAAGTTATTGTGATGATTTCTATTTTCAAGGTCCTCTGCCGATCTTCTCTGTTGTAGAACCTTTTTCACCAAAGAGGAAATTCTGGAAGCTGAATCCTGTACCTCGTTAAGATGCAGTTCTACTACAGTGAGGCATGACTCCATAGATGACCATTTGTTATCCAAGGTCTGTAGGTGAGAATTAGTTTCCTCAATAAAAGGTTGAAGGCCACGGATTTCCTCCAAAACAATATCCAGAGAAACCTTAGAGACAGATTTAGGAGGGGAGGGACGATCATGCTTGAGTTTCTTAACAGTAGCTGAAGGTAATTGTGCTTTAGATGCCATGGTCGATAGAGCTGCGTTATTAGAACAAACCTCTTACACCAAGACCTCAGATGGGTGTGAGGAATAATTTGGAGCAGTAGAGTTGGTACAACAAGCTGCCGGATCGTTGGACTTCTGTCTTTTAGTGTGGTGTAGTAAGTTTGAGGAATACTCAGTCAAAGAAAATGTGGACAAGGTAAAGAAACATCGGAAAATAGCCTTCCAGAGCGCCTTGTGAAGAAATTTTAGGAGAAAAGCTGAACAGGAAAAAACTAAATGGCGGCTGCAAAGCAGCTAAAGAGTCACCTGCCTACTTTTGTTAGGTATCCATGAAGATGAGGGGTGTAGAAGATAGGTTCCTGTAGGGCAAGCATTCCGATTCACAAATATGCCCACATAATGACGGAAGAAGCGCTTGAACCACTTAAAAAGCAAACGCGATGTCCGGGCGGTGCAGAGCTCCGAAGTTAGGTGGCCATCTTAAGTTGCAATGCTCACGACTCCTGGAGAGCATATTTTAAGTCCCTGTTTTCCAGAGCTATGCCAACACCCAGTGGAGTGTGAGTTCTCTGACCCCAGAGAGCTCACACTGGAGGCAGACCTTTTGGTGAATTCCAGAGGGTCTAGAGAATCATCTGGGTGTGATCCTGAAGGAAGTGGCTTAGGTATTTCCCAACCGAGGGTGATGGGAAAGGTTTGTGGTAGCCCAGATAGGTCCCGGTGTCGTGGAAAGGGTGTTGGGACTCACATCCTCTCTCTGCGGAGAAGGAGTGGTTATGGGCTGCGGCCACGGTGCCCGAAACCCGGTCCCAGAGCCTGGGTGGTTCCATGAGGAAACACCAGGTGTGGAGCCTAGGCTGTACTGGAAGGCCGCCCATTAAGGGGGATCCCCAACTAGTGTCTGGGGAACTGGGGGGACTGCTGTAATGAGCATCCCACTGGTTCTGGTGTCTGGCAGCAATGCTCCAGTTGGGAGGGAGCATGAGTCCAGAGAAAAGGGTGAGGGGGACGCCGTTCCCAGTGGAAGGACCAGTGGGTCAGGGGTTGCCGGCTCTGAGGTCAGAGCACCCATGGACTGGACCTGGTGAGGCCACTTCTGGCCTGGGGGGGGTCTTCATGCTCTGTCAGGTGGACAGGAGGCTGGAGACCTGCATCAGGCAGACTCTCGCACCACTCATGAGGAGTGTGTTTCCCTCGGCGGGGGTTAGTGTACTCCCCCGGAAGTCCTAGGGTGCCAAGCGGAGGTCCAGCCTATGAGTACAGACCCTGGGTTGGAGGGCCAGGTTCAGGGTGTCCCCCCTGACCTGGAGGAAGGGGTGACTGCTAACAGTGCCCCTACCAGTTTGTCTTCTGGGGGTGTCCCTCCAGGGGAGAGGGTACAGAGCCACAGGGAGGAGGACCAGCTCAAACCTGACTTGGCAGGAGGGAGAGTAGAAAAAGGTGGCAGGCACCTGGGGCTACCACTCCCCACTCTCTGACGCCACAGAGGTTAAAGAGGCCTGAAAGGCATAAGGCCTGGCTCTCATCACTGACAGCTGTCAGTGACGACTGTGGTTTGCTGTCCTGGTGGACAGAGTTGCCCCTGGGAATGGGACAGGAGTCACACCCCGGGAGTGGACTGGGCCACACCACTGTGTTGGCCATGTGGGTACTGTCTGCCTGTTAGAACACATCTGTGAGCAAAGTAAGTTTAGGCACTGCACAGATGGGGCCCACAGGTAAGGAGAAGAGTTCCCCATGGGTCAGCTTAGTGGGCCCTGAGAGTATGGATTGAGGGATCCAACAAGGTTCAGGAAGGTGTAGAACGAGACTACACCCCAGCTTTTGCAGGCCAGGTTCCATGTTCTATCGCCCCAACCATGGAAGCCCATTGAGGTATGGATTGGCCTACTCTGGCTTTAGGCTGGAAGGGGGTTGTGTTGGAAATGGCCCTTTTTGCAGGATTATCCCCAAACTTTTTGCTTCTTTCTCTTATTTTTTCCTGACCTGCTGTTGTTGGTTTGAGGATTCTGGGCACTTTACCACTGCTAATCAGTAGCGGCCCGTACAGGGAGTTCCGTGGGGCGGTGAGGCTGGCTGGGGGAAGGGCAGGGTGGGGGGTAGTAAACACCGGAATATGGATGAACGGAGGTAAGTAAACAATTAAATAAATAAAATGAATTTCGTTGCGCGCGCTGCATCGCAAAACGCGATGCAGCGCGCACAACTAAATTTGTTTTATTTATTTAATGTTTATTTACCTCCGTTCATCCATATTCCGGTGTTTACTACCCCCCACCCTGTCCCTCCCCCGCCCCGCCTCACTGCCCCACGGAACTCCCTCCACGTGCCGCTACTGCTTCTAATCAGTGGTAAAGTGCTTTTGTTCTCTGTGTAAATTGTGTTATGGATTGGTGTTTCCATGATTGGCATATTTGATTTACTAGCCAGCCCCTAGTAAAGTGCACTGAGTGTGCCAGGGCCTGTAAATCAAATGCTACTCTAGTGGGCCTGCAGCACTGATTGTGCCACCCACATGAGTAGCCCTGAAAAGGTAACTCTGGCTTGCCATTGCAGAGCCTGTGTGCAGTCTTGTACCCACTTGCTAGGCCCTAACCTTCCCTTTTCTTACATATCAGTCACCCCTAAGGTAGGCCAAAGGTACCTGTGGGCAGGGTGCAATATATGTGAAAGGTAGGACATGCCCTGATGTGTGTGGCATGCCATGATATAGAATTACTGCCAATTTCATTTTTCACTATTGCAAGGCTACCTGTTCCCATAGGACAGAATGGGGAGTTTGTTCATAACATCTTATAAGTATAACTACCCCTGGGAACAAGGTAGAAACATTACGTTTAGTATGCCTGAACTCAGAATATAAAGATGCATCTTTTAGTAAAGGTGATTTTTACATTCTGTGTTTGAAAATACCACTTTTAGAAAGTAGGTATTTTCTTGCTTAGCCATCCAGTTTCCTCTGCTGGGTTTGTGGATTGACTGTCTGGCTTTGGGATGACAGGGGCTGGGGAGGAGCAGTGGCTCTAGAGAGTCTAGATGGGTCAGGGATGGGCTGAATAGACCTGGGCTGCATTTAGAATAGAGGGAGGAGATTTCCTTTCACCTAAATGGGCCTGGTCTGCCTCTGACAATGCTGTCTACACCTCCTGCCAGGAAGCTGCACTAGAGAGGACAGAACTGGTTCTGGCTGGGCACAGAAACTCTCTGCCTGAGAGGACAAAGGATTTTGTTCTATAAAAAGTGGAGCCCAAACCCCTAAACTTTACAACTCTTTTGGAACCAAGAAGAATGCCAAGAAGACGAGCTGGAAAAGCTGTGAGGAGGGACTACCACTTTGCTGTGTGCTTTGCTGTGTTGGCCTGCAGTGTCTGCTTCCCGTGAGTTTCTCAACAGGCTTGAGGTAGAGTTTGCCCCCTGTTCAAGACAGCTCAGGAACAGCAAAGACTTCAAGTTCTTCTGCCCTCAGCACTGGTGACTAATTGTTTTGTGCTGCAGCAGAAGAAAAAGAAACCTGACGCCGTCTACGATGCCGCTGCCGACTCCGTGTCCTGAAGGCACCACAGAGGGCACAGCCGCAACGTCGCAATGCAACCCTGGTCTCACCGACACCACCACCTGATGCCACCACTGAGCCACTGCTTGCACTGCCACCTGTGGGCACCGCACTCCGCACCACCTCGCTTCACGCCGTCGCACTGGTATCTGCGATGCCGCTGATCCAAGCTGACATCGATGCCGCTGCTTGCAATGTGGTTCAAGGGCACCGCTCATAAGTTACACGACGCACCATCCTCATTTGGCACCGCAGCCTTGGCCTACTGACGCTGGTACCATTGACTCCAGTTCGTCAGCTGATGATAGTGCTTCAGCAGGGACGAGGCCGCTGCTTCCACGTGACTTGCCAGCACTGTGACTGTGACGGCACCGCATCACTTTGCACTGCAGCCCTGGTCTCACGGATGTTGCTGGATAACTGCCACTGAGCCGCTGCCTGCATCGTGACCTGAGGGCACCGCACGTCGCACCGCTGCACTTTGCACTGCAGCAGCCAACCTCTGCCGGCACTCCTGACTTTAACCACGAGGAGTTCGATCTGCAACACGTATGACTTCAAGGGCCCGACAACTCCTGCACCAACCTCTGGAACCAACTCCTGCTGATGCCGTGTTTACAGAGCTCAATGCAAGGTCGCCGACACCCTGCATTTCTAAAGGTACTGTTCTGCGGGTCTTCTCGACCCCGTAGCTGGCCAGCGACGCCGCGGTCAGCCTGGATTTGTTGTTAACGACACTGTGATAGCCCCAGAGTGAGCTATCAACTTCAAGTAACTATATTTCAAGTTTTTTTTGATAATGGGAGATTTCTGTATTGTGGATTTTTATCATTTTTGGCTTGTTTTAAGTAAATAAAATAATGGATATTTATTTAAAACTGGTGTGGTGTCCTTTTGTATTGTTTTCAGTGTATTACTGTTGGTTATGTGCAAATGCTTTAAACACGTTCCAAGCTACCAAGGGGGTGAGCTGGGGTTATTTTAGGAGTGTAACTCCCTTATCCTGACTAGATGGAAGGGTCCCTACTTGGACAAAGGTGCAATCCCTTGTCAACTAGAGACCCACATTTCTAACAATGGCAGTACTCTTTTGGACATTGGACTCCAAACAATTTGGCATCTACAACTATGGTTTAATTCAGCATGACTGATTTCTTCACTTTTCCTGTTTGGTTTTAACGTTTCTTTTCTCCTTGTCCACTTAAATAAATCCACGAGTCTTAAACTCATTGCCTGCTGTAGTACATCTCACAACTAGCAATGTATATATGTACTCCCATCTGAACTTGTGTAAGCATGGATATGCAGCATTTACACAATGTTTAGCTCAGGATCACAACCATGTCTCACCAATACCGTTATACGAGTATGTTCTCACACACCATCTTTGTTCCATTGTACCAACAATATGCTGGCATTATGTCACAAACATAGCTAGTCATACATGATACCAATAATTTGTACCAGTGGAAACATTTTCAGTTGTAGACCTTAACATGGAAGGCGGGGATGCATCAGACAATTTCCTATTGAAGAGACAAAACAAAATTGGCCAGTGTCATCAGCTGAAGCCATATCGCCTAGCTCACAAATGGAATCAGATATAAATACCACTTACAGACAAACGAATGGCAGTACTACATTTTCTGATTACAGAGTCATTCCAATTCATTTTTACAGTATCTGGTGAAATTTAACAAACACACTTAGCCCTACAATGAGGAGACACATCATTAGGTACATACACTTTACATACATTTAGCCAAAGTGAAGGGAGAATAACATGATTTGGCTCCACAATAAACATTTTGTTAGAGCACATGATGGCACACATATTGTGTTAGGACCACCACATGACAAGGAGCAATTCCAATGGATTCCTCATAACTTCCATCCTATCACCGTGCAAGCTGTCTTGGTACAGGATTTGCACACCCAAAAATTGTGTCTATCATTCCCAGGAACAACCTATATCTCCTTTATACTTCCAAACAGCATAATATACCCACAAATGTCACAACTATGAAATGTCCAAATGAAGATGCGATGGTTGGTGAAGGTGCCTAAAACAGAGAAATTGGCTAAAAAACCATATATATAAGACAATTCACATAGTCAAATTCTGGAGAACACAGTCCATGACAAATATCTGGGCAAAACAAAGAAACACAAATAAAATGATCATGTGTCAAAATCTTGTTCAACAAACACCTTTCACCTGGATTTCAGAGAGCTTGTCCTTCCTAATATTTGTCCTTAACATACTCCTCTCATCATCACAACAAGAGTTGTTGTAATAGTCAAAGTTATGACATTTGACAAAATACTTACACTCATGAGAAGAAGTTGTTGATGAGATCTTGACGCAAGTCAGCTCCTTCCTCTTCACTACTATCATCATCATTTGGCATTTCAGGATCCCCACCCGGTGGCATTTCATGGTCTCCATTCTCTGCAATGTAAGGGATGTTCCATCGCAGGGTGATGATGTGGAGCATGCAGCAGGCCACAGTGAATTGACACTCCTTCCCTAGTGAGTAGAGGAGGGCTCTCCCAGTTTTGCCCAGACATCTAAATCTGGTCTTCAGGAGCCAAAAAGCCTGCTCCACTGGCTGCCATGTCCTTCCATGGGCTTGATTGAAGCGGACTTCCCTGGCGTTGTTGATTTCCTGAGCAGTGGCAACAACCATGGCCAGTTAGGGTAGGCTGAGTCTCCTAGATGGAAGACAGACATATCTCAACAATAACGTACACACTTTCTGATTATACTACCTGACATTACCCACACAAAGGTAGGACAGATCATGCTTACCAACAAGCCAGGCCCTCTCCGGTAGTAGTTGTGACATCAGCTGGTGTATGGTGCTGTTCCACAGTGCAACGGCATCATGGGCTGATCCAGGGAACCAGGCACAGACGTTAGAGATAAACAAGTCTGGTAAGCAGACAACTTGCACTTTGATAGAATGGAAGTACTTCCTGTTAGGGTAAACTTATTTCCTTGCTCGCAGTGGAACTAAGGCAATATGGGTACCGCCAATGGCTCCAACCACATGTGGTAGGCAAGCAAATCCATAGAAGTCAACCTTCACATTGGCTAAATCCTCATGTCTGGGGAACTGGGTGTAGCTCTCAATGTGTCTTATCATTGCCGAAAGCACATCTTGTAGTACACAACTGAACATTCGTTGTGACATACCACCAGATATTGCCACAGTGTATTGAAAGGAACCTGTGGCCAGAAAATGCAATACTGCAATACCTTTAACAATTGGTGTGATACATGTGGGATTAGTGTGAGGAAAGAGTTCAGGCTCCAACTAATGACATAAATCCACTATGGTTTGCCTATTCTTGTCTGAAGGTCTGGAAATGGGCGTTACACTGGAGACTATTGTCTCTTCCCTCTCCCAAGGTACCTATGTGTGGAGTGAAAACAATTTTGAACATTGGTCAACTGTCCACAGTGACATATGTGAAGAGTAAGCTAAAAGTCATGTGAGAAAACATACTGGTTTAGGAAGCATTACACATTATTCACATATTAATTGTCTACTGTCCAACATCCACAAATTTTCTCCATTTTGGCCATCACGTGCCTGTAACATAAATGTGCAATTTTATATCCAAAAATGTATTATTAGCACCTCAATATTGTTGCTTTGGATATTTTCGTTGAAAATACCGTCAACGGCGGTGTATAGTACACTGCACAAATATAGCGTTTATGCAGAGTAAAGCACTACACAGATGATTTGTGTCGTGGAAATTACATGGCAATGGGGTAGTCCATATTTAAACATGTAACCCCTTATTTGGAGTGGTGATGATGCACACAACAGTCACCAATACTGTACTTTCAACTGCTAAAATGGCAGCTGCCTGACCTCACATATTGGACAATATGAATATGCCGGGCTGGCGGAAGTCGAACGTGCAGGGGGCGTTTTATTCCATGACAGGCACAGCCGCAGAACAATGTTGGTGATTAGATGGTAGAGGGCCAATGGCTTTGTCCGACTCCACTGATTACCGCGTGGGTCGTGTACACCGTGGATTGGATAATACCTAATTTGCCTCCTGACACTGCTGGTATCAACACCTCCCCCACTTTAACTGCTGTTTGCCAACTCCTTGAACAATCATGCCAGTCCAAGCAGGTGAGAGGGCCACTGCCTTCTCTGCAGAAGAACTGGATATGCTGACTGATAAGGTCCTTTCCCTGTAGGGCCAGCTCTATGGCTCACTAGAGGACCAGGTAACTATCTTGCATTCATATATTACTCTGTGTAACTCCCTCTTTGCAATTTCCACAGGCTACAGTGTGCCCCTGATTTCCTGAGTGTGGTCTATTGACTATTGTATCATTTGTTGGCCCCTGCATAGGACACTCATGTTAGGGATTGTTGAGCACTATACATTGTGAATGTAACATCACCATTGGGATATGTAGTGAGTGTAAAGACCTAGATTCTACTTGGTGTGTATGTAACCATCTATGCATTCATGAATTTCATGGTACCTATGATATTGATACAACTCTGATAATGTTAAATGTGAAGACAATTGTATAACCTTTACAGCACTAGCTGTGTATGTACTCTGTCTGGAGCAGATGAGGATGCTGTCAGCTATGTGTACAGTCCCATATATCACTCAGCCAAAATCAGGTCTCTCCATACAGTTGTCTGGGAACTAGCAACAGCTCACAACCCCTTCAGAGTTGCATCCTAGTTGACCTGTAGGTCCTTGGATGCTCACAAATTACCTCCAAGCTCCTCACACACATCCACAAAACCCCCACAACACCGAACCCAAACTCCTCAACCCCGGCCTATACTTCTACTCACTGAACAGACATCTCTTCTCCGCCCATATGGCACCGGCTACTATCCCACAGATCTGCAAGACCTCAACTGGAGGAAGAGCATTCTCCTAGCTCACTGTAAAGACCTGGAAATCACTACCTCTGCATCTCAGGCAATCAGCATCACTGCCTCAATTCAGCAAGAACCTCAAGACCTGGCTCTTTGACTGAACTACAGAACCTCCTCCACCACCAAGACCCTAGAGACCCTTGCGGGTGAATAGTCTTGTTTTATAAGAACCCTGATTGATTGCTTGACAAATTGAATTGTCACAAAAAATACTACCCCAGATTGTACTCAAATTACTACATTTGGAATGGGGATTATGTTTACCATTGAACTGATACTTCAGTCCATTGACCTACATTTCCAAGGTGTATGATTTCTTAATGACAGGCCCCATACTTCCACTGATCCGTTTTCACTGTTCCATGTGTATTGCTTGCACTGTACAGCCCTATCTAACATGTGACACATTAACAGTGCAGATAGTTGGTTACTTCATAACGGGTGTTGTATAGGTGAATCACCAGCTTTTTTTATATTCAACCAGCCCAACAGGACATACAATGATATGTTGATGTCATCCCTGTAATAGTGCCACATATGTCAAAAGGTGTGTCCTGTGATGCTATTACATGACGCACATACTCCATCACCCACAGTATGATATCCTATCTATGAGTACACATGTCCACACATTCCCAAAGAGCAAGCTCTCACTGACACACAGGGCAGCCCTTTCATAGTCACCTCAGGCTCTATGGACCATAGCCATCAAGTCAATGGGCCTAGTTCTAAAGGTGTCAGAACAATGCTGCAGAAGTTGATTAGCCTGCAATAGGCCAATGTGAGGAGGCACCCAGAGCAACCCCAGTACTCATGACATCAGCCCTAAAACCCCCTTATGGACTCCTTACCTTCCAGGCTAGGAAGAAACCCACAGGCGAGGGGAAGACATCCAAACACTAAAGACAGACTCTCGTCCTTCCCCACATCCCGGAAAAACAACCAAGGAGGGGAGGCGGAGGAGAAGGGACCTGCCAATTAGCCCCCTTTACCTTCCAGAGCCATGATTCCAGGGGAAAAACACCAACTCCCACAGTGTCTCTGTTTCCGTGGGGTGTGTCCCTCACTTTCTATCACCCAGTAACTGCTTCCCTTCACATATTTTGTTTCCTTCCCACACAACCCACTTATTCAAGCCTTCACAGGGTGTGGTGGAAGACAAGGTTATCCAGTTGTGCATAACCATTGACCGCGCCTTTTTGTTTTTTATTTTGAGCAAAACTTCGGGGATCCGACCAGACCACAAGAGATTGAAGAAAACTCCTACAGTGGTGGACCTATTTTGAAGACTTCCAAGAACCAGCCAAGACTGTGCTTAGTTCTTTTTTTTTGTGTGTTTTGATACCTGCCTTTTTCCTGACTTTGGGACAACCTATACTGAATAAATCCCATCTCATTATTACACATCTATGGCCTCCTCACTTCTTTTTCCGCCCGTCCCTCCAACAGCCACATAGTTTTCTCCGATATCATAGTACCTCACATCACAGAACATGCAAGATATGCCTGGCCTTCATGAGGTCAGTGGGCTGCCTAGGTCAGTTTGGGACATGACCAGGTAGGAGAATAGTCAGAGTGGTTCATCTATGTATTAGAAGTGCTCAGCATGTGAAAACTACACAAGTTGTGTGTTAACTTTCGAGTAATGAGTGTGCTAGTTGTATTTGCAATGTATCACAGCACAATTGATATGTGAACAGTTTAATTTACAATCTGGTTTTTCATCTCTTTTATCCATGCAGGTCAACGCCCACCAGAGGTGGGACATATGGAAGGGCATCGCCGCGAAGGTGAGGAGCCAGAGGGTCAAAAAGCGGCGCAGCATCCATTGCCAAAAGAGGTGGGAGATCCTGAGGCGCTGGACGTGGAAGATCACAGAGGTCCAGATGGGATAGTTTTCCCAACACACCCTGGCCCCCTAATGGCCTGCATACTGGTTGTGGCCTATCCTGAGCTGGATGGACAGGTCAGGGCCCAACAGCAGCTGCAAGGGGGTAATTCCTGACCAAAATTCTACATGTTACATTGACATGTTTTTTGTTAACAGGCAGCCATTTCCCCATCAACATTGAGGGTGACTCATACCCAATGCACTAGAAGAGTTGTTGAATGTGTAGGTGTAGTAGTAGGTGCATGATGATGTACTTTGCCTATTGTTTTTTTGACCAAGAACAAAGCAGATTCCAGTCAGGTATCAATTTTCGAACTTGAGCAGACATATGGCTGACTAAAGTCATTAATCACCTAGAGGGTTTTGATGTTTTGGGTGACAGTTGTCACGAACAGCCCACTTGTCTTCATTGTGTCAGGAGTGATGCTTCCTCACTACTGTCTCATGTGATGGTGGCCCTCTTACATGTAACATAGCATATAGTGCACTGTGGTTGCAGTGACTGGGCAATACTTCCCATTGGTAAGTTGGGAATCTACAGTAGCATGAGAGCGCAAACATCACCAGTGATATCAGTATATGTGCCTACATGTGTACCTTTCCCTGTTGTAGTATCATCTACACTACTGTTTCATACTTGATCTAAGTGTCTTCATAGGTTGATGAATGATTCTATCATCACAAAGGTGTGTGTAGGCCAATCTATATTTGGAAATAGTTATTTTTGATAGATATACAGTTCATGTGTTACCACTGACAGGACTGTGTACACATTGATGAGTGGGCGACACATAACCTAAGCCATTACTCAATGTCATTGGTCAGGTCCAAATGAAGAAGCAATGAAGGACATGACAAGTAGACTTGAAGAAATGTGTCACTATTGGATTTCCCATGGCATAGATGTGAGAGTATTCAGTTATGTGAACTGCACATGCTGATTTGGCAAGGTTCATTCACTGACTAATGACATGCATCAGGGAGTGACATGCAGAAATGTAGCGATCATATGTGAGTGTCTACACTTAGTATTACAAGGCAAATTGTGTTTGTGATTCAAAAAGATACCGTGATGTGCCTTCCCGTTGAGACAAAAAGTGATACAAACCTTCCATGTCATGGAGATTCCCTGAGCCTCAACATCCTTTAATGGTCTATCGGCTTTTAGGTAAGAAATGTAAGAATGGTGTAGACACCAGTAACTAGCTGATTTGGTGATGTCCCTAGGCCTAGGTGAACTCTTATGCTGTGGATATGTCTATACAAATCTCCCAAATCTTTGGACCAGATGGTCTCCAGTCTACTTTTCTGTGTTACATAAGATACATAGCAAAGCTGCCTAAGTCCAGCTTTAATTGGACTATTCAGACAGTGAACATAGGAGTAAGTTTCAATTAGAAAGTGTCAACAGTGTGAAATGAGCATTTTCATGTCACCTGGTTTCTGGTGCACATACTGCTGCAACATAGCTGTATTTATTAATTGATCATCATTTCATCATGATGTGGTTTTAGGTATATGACCCTTTGCTGATTTCAGGGCCTTGTGCGGAGACTGTTGAAATGATTTTGTTCTAGCCATTCTATTTGATGACATCAGGTCACTATTGTAAACTGCAAGCACCAAAGTAAACAAAGTGATCAAGTATCTTAGTAGATACATGAGGAGAGAGTTAGGACATGTTCACTCATGCTATTGGAGCTGTCTGTGGTCATGACATCACTGCGAGCAAATATTTACAGGTCATGTAGCATGCTTGCATGTGCTCATGCTAATGTTTAAGCCACTATAGTGGACCTTGTAGCTGGACTCTAGTCATCTGTGCACTTTTGAAATGTTCTGTGGTAAAAGCTGTTGGTCCAGTGTGTTCAAACAGATGCAATCAACCTATTTTAGATGTCATTTCAGCATTATTGCAGCCACGTAGAGGAGACAGGGCCAACATTGTTGGGGAAGCAGCTGGCCACAGGTGTTCCTGTCGTGACACTACAGACAGCGAGGGAATTATACCTCCCAACCCCAACTCCCTCCGAGCATTCAACCAATTTTCCCCATGTGAGTATGTTATTTGTCCATACCCCTGTTAAAGCCGGACCTACCCTCCCAAAGCCAAAAGTACCCCTACCAATCCCCAACCCATCGCTGCAACATCCCAATTCACCTCTCACAAACTGTTCCCCCAGCCATGAAATCAGGCCTACCCCTGAGGTAAAAAGAAGAACCTCCCAAAAGCAAATCCACCCCTCCCAAAACCAAACCTACCCCTCCCAAGTGCCATCATTGAGGTGCCTGCACTGCCCACTAGATGCCCCTTCCCGGGGAGTTCCTCTGGCGGTGTTCTTGTAGGCAAGCGTGCCGCAGCACAACAGGACTTGGACATTTGAAATGGGCTGCCATTTTGCTTTGTTTTTGTTCCCTTTCTTTGAGAGACATATTTTTGATATTGATTAAGTCACTATTTTGATTTTGACCAAGTTAGTCCTGGCATTAATTTTCCTTTGCAATGGTTTGATTTCTAGCAATGTTCAATTTGAAAGATGTACAGTACATATTTTCCTTTAGCATGAGGGCAGAAACTACTGCTTACTTTTTTAATGCCCACTATGTTCAGGGCATACACTGGTTACCATGGTACGTGACTGTCATTTGAATTTAGGTGCAGCCATTAAACATATATATATTTTTTTTATATAGCGCGAACTTGACCCGAATCCAATCAGGTATCAGAGCGCTTCACATAGCACCAGTTACGTTACATGAGGACACACATTCATTTATTATTTTTTTTTTTTAGGCACGGGGAGTTTAAGTGATTTGCCCAGAATCACAGGATGTTTTAGCGTCATTGCCGAGACTCAAACCCAGTTCCCCCAGGTCCGAGGTTGAGCGCCCTAACCGTTAGGCCAACTCCTCTCACTGTTGACACTTGCTCCAAAAATTAGTTGTTGACAATTGCCTTCAGGATAGTTTACTACTGGCATGTTTGATTGAACTTGATTACTGATAAGTATATATGCATTGCACTTTGTTATATGATGTGACTTTTGAAGTAGTATACAATCCAGAACTTGCTCTAGACAAGAGGAATAGTTACATGGATGATGTAATAGAGCATGGATCATAATTGGGATGCCATTTTTTTTCCAGGTAATGTATTGCTAACGGTTATTCCTTGTGTGGAAAAATTTCTACAAGATTTCACATTGTACTTATCCCAATGATGTGTGATGCATATATTTCCCTTGTGGAAATTTCAGTCATTAATTTAAAAACACCTTTATAGTGAGTTTTTGCTTTTAGATTTGCTATCCCTTTTTTGTGCAAGATTGCATTTTTTGATAGAAGATTGCACCAAAGTTATGTGTGGTTGCACAGGTGTGTTACATGAAATTTCATTAAGGTTAGCATTAGAGACATATGCATTTCACTTTGTTATGCTATTTCTTGTGTGTGTGATTTAAAAACATGAGTCAGTAGGTAATGTTAACAGCCAAGTGGACAGGTGACAGGTATCACAGCAACTTGCCTTTGGTTCCGGTGACAACTGCGTTGATTGGCATTAAGTTCTACCTGCAGCAGCAGAGGCAGGGGGATGTGCAAGATCAACTCCATGGTGGAACAGGAAGTGTGAAGGTGAGTTTGTGCCTTATATCCCTAACGTTCCGTCAGCTCAGGTGTAGAGGTTTGACCGCCACAGTCACATCGGGGGGAAGGCACATCATGATTGGGCCAGTAGAAAATCTGGCAGGCCGCACTCTGACAGATGCATTGGCCTATCCTGCTGCCACTGCACTCAAGATTTCTTGGTGGTGGCGACGGGACCTCAGTGGTCTTTTGTCTATGGAACCACATGCAACACAATTGGGTGGGCAGACCTCGAACTAGTCGGTGGGGAATCCAATGCCGTATCGACTCGCAAACTGGCCCTAAATATAATTGCAAAATTAATGAAGACTGAGATAATACAATTTTACAAACATATTTAAATAACAAATGGAAACATTCCAACCAAGAAATTAAAACCAAACTCAATGATCAAATAAATCAATTACTACACATAAAATACACAATTCCAAATAACAATCCCATTTTATTTACACAAACAATGCAATATCATATTTCTCACCCAAAAGAAAAGAAATGAATAAAACTTACTGTTCTGTAGCTGCAGATCGTACTCTGTATCTAAGTAGCCAAAAATAGTAATCACCACAAATGAGAAAAATATTGGGGTTAATATTTGCCTGTAAAATACATTTTCGTGCCAAATTAATTTGCGGTAAAGGCATATGCGTGGTAAAAACATTCATGGTAAAGGCATGCTGTAGTATTGAGCCCCCCTAGGCTATGACTGTCATACTTAAAGTGTGCCCTGTAGTGAATATAGAAAGAGCACCATATTAACAAGCACTTGTGGCGTGTGAGCAGAATTGGACTTACAGCTATTGCGCTGGTATTTATTAGTTGCTGTTACTCACAGCTTTCATGTTTTTCATAAAGTTAGTCAGGTTGTTAAGGTCATGAAATAATTGGGGGGAAACATTTCAACACAAAATCAACAACAAAAGGACAAAACAAGGGGCATATTTACAAGGGCTTTATCTCTGCTTTTTTGGCTTTTAAAGCCAAAAAAGCGTAGATAAAACTATCGCCCTATTAACAAGAGGGTGCTAACATGCATTAGCGCATGTTAGCACCCTTTTACCAAACGCCTCCCTTTGCATCTCCAATGAGATGCACAGTGGGCGTCACTGGGCAGGACAACCTTGTAAATATCGCTGATGTTCCCATTGCGATATTTACAAGGTTGCCCCAGCATTTTAGCACACATTAGTTTTTGGAGAAAACCGCTGTTTTCTCCAAAAACTAACGTCTGCTAAAATGCAGTCTTACCCATCCCTAACATAGGGGGTGGATTATGCTGATACGACCCTGTGGGTCGTATTAGCAAGGTTATCGCCGTTTTGCAGGGAACATCGCTGGAAAACCAGCGATGTTCCCTGCAAAACAGCTATAACCTCGCTATTTCTGGAATTTTTATCGCTCTGGAGAAATGCGTTGTTAATAACGCACTACCAGGGCAATAAATTCCAGAGATAGCCTGCGAAAACAAAATTATCGCTAAGCACGGCCAGCGATAATTTTGATAATATGCCCCCACGTGTCCTGTTTCCGGGAGTTATTTAATCGGTAACTCTGTTATGAAAGAAAGCACAAAACTATGCATCACGTTTCAGAAAGATAAGTAAACCACAAAACTCTAGGAACAATGAACACTTTGCTGCCATGACTCAGTGTAAACAAGAAATATGTGCCAATTACTTATGAAAAAATAAGACACTCACCAGCTCATTACTTTGTGCCCTACCAGCAAGGCACAGGACAATATTTCTTCATTTAAAACCGCCTATTATCGTCAGCACAGAGTAGAATGTAATTTAATGCCATGTTGCGCTATTAATCATCAATGAGATATTACTTTAAAAAAGGTAGAACGAGTTTGAACATAATTGTGTAGAGCTACTGCACAATGTTATTGGCTTCACCACACACCTGCTGGAAGAAAGGAAGTAGGACTCTGTCAATAAACAGAAGTGAAGACTGTGGGGCACATGCATCAATCCTTTCTCCGTTCACAGAATCGGCCCGTTTGTGAATGGAAAAAGGCCTTTTCAGATACCTTCATTCAGTATCTTCTTTAATTCGCAATTTAGAGAATCACAATTTTTTGTGATTACCTAAATTGTGAATGCATTTAGGGAATCGCAATTTGTGAATCCCTATTTGCCGATGCATGTAGCCTTTCCTACATGAGAACTGTGTATTTAGGAAATGCGACTTACCATCAATTTAACATTTTTGGTAATTTCTGCATGCTTTGAAAAATGCACAAAAATGCATTTTTCAAAGTGCCATGTTCCGCACAAATGCCATTAAGGCATGTGTGTGCTTCACATGTGCGCACTTACCTTTTTGGGGGGGGTGCTTCAGGGGGGCCTTAGGCCACCGGGCACATTTGGATGTGCATTCGCAATTTGCGATTACCAATTTGGTAATCGCAAATTGCAAATTGTTGGGCTCGGCCCTTCTGGCAGGTTCACCCCTGAAACGTTTTGCTTTTTATTGTGACCTGGTGTTAGTGATTTTTGGCTTCTGCGCACGTTACCACTGTGTCCCAGGGTAAAGTGCGTGCGTGTAGTGAGGTTGGCCTGCCCTCCCATAGGAATGCATGGGGGAATGTATGTGTCCCTGGTAGTTCCTGATGCGTGGGGAGTGCAGGTGCGAGTTTGGTATGTGCGGACTCGTGTGATGAAATGCTGCGCGATGATGTGTGCGGCGTCAATGTACCTAGTGTGGAAGTGCCACTTCTAGAAGTTGACCTGAAAAAACAATCTCGGGTCTTGGCTATAACAGCAGCAAGGCTTAGCCTAATAATATCAAAAAACAAGGGAGCTGCCAATGCTGCCCATTATTTAACACATATTTTCATTCAAAGTGTAATCATTGAAAAATTAACACTGATGACTTCTTTTTCTGTCAGATTTAATCATAAATGACTTGGATTTATAAGAAACACATAACACTACATGGTACCACAAACCTAAAGACTCATCTCAAAGTGATGTACATAATTTTTTATATAGACATATTTGACTTTTTTAAGACTTTTTTTTTAAAAAGACACACAAAGAAATGACTTTTGTTCTATACAGGACAAACATAAAATACGTCACTCATACCCATTCATACAAATCATATCTGGACGAGCCACAATATTTCGTGATAAATTCTGGAGACCATCAACAAAAATTATATATAATTAACAAAGGAACTCTGTTTGATTTAGCTCGAGGATTGGCCTCAAACTAAAGGTCGACGCGTTTCAGATCCCTTTTCTTGAAGAGATCCTCATCAGAACCAGTGTAAGACTGCACTAGTGCAGTGAAAATCAGGAATGGGAGTAATTCCGAAATGGACTTGTGGTGTCCTGGCGGTTTGTGGACCCAACTGTGGGCGGGGGATTGAAGATTCTTAACACGTAGCGTTTGGTCTAGCAAGCCGGGGACGGTTGGTATTTTTAATTTCTTGACATTCGATTCACTCTTCGGTTTCAGTGATATCCGACGTGTTGTATGGCTCACTACTTCTAGAAGTTGGCATTTCTGTGTGCAGTGTGAGATAAGTGCCTTGTCTGGCGATTGGCTGGCTGAGGTCATGTGATGGGCTAGGGATTTCCCAGAGTCAGGAGGAGTCACCCAGTGGTGAATGGGGAGATCAGCAGCCAGATGGGTGGGAGGAGTACACCTGGGACCTGAATAGGGCTGGGCTTTCCCCACACAATGCTGGCTCCGCCCCCTGTGGTGCGACTGATGACCCTGACCTGTTCTGTGAATAGGGAGAGGGGCTGAGCAAAACAAAGTGCTCAAGAACCAGTTGCATCTGGTTCGCCCCTTCCCTGCACCTTGGGACAAAGGTAACATGTGTTAAAAAGGGGCTGTGACCCCTTACAAAATGTTCTCTTCTGATCCTAACTTGAGGGGGGCCTGCTGCTGCTGGGCGCCAGGAGAGACCGCCACTGGGGACTGCCTCCCTGCTGGAGGGCCCTGTGAGCTGGCCCCTGGGCCCAGTCTTTGCCCCCCTGTATCTAAAGACTTTTCCTGGACCTTGCCTTCAAGCGCCTGGGAAGCGCTATACCTCTATTGGCTGATGAGCACCTTCATTTGTGGCCAGCAGCGCTGAGCTGCGATAATTTACGGGGGAACCCGATGTAGGGATTCCCCTGCTTCTGGCCGTATTTTATCGCGGGTGCCCACCCCGCATTGTGGTGCTCATTCTCGCAGGTGCCCACCCCGCACTGTGGTGTTCGTTGGCGGGTGCCCACCCCGCTTATTGCTGTATTTACATTGCGGGAGCCTACCCCGTACTGCCGCCAAGAAGACCGGGCCGTCGCGCTGCCTGCGGCGACCCGGAAGTGCAGGAAGTCCCGCCTGGTGGTGGGCTTGGCAGCGCGACATGAGGCAAGCCCGGAGCCTTGCGCGCCACACTTCCGCCTTCCCCCGTAGCGGAAGAGGGGGAAGGCAACCCCTGAACTAAGTCCCGGTCCCGAGGAGGGGGACCGGGTGAAGCGCGACCGGAGTAAGCAGCCTAACTGGTAGCAGGGCCCCCGTGCCGGAGAGAGCCCCGCGAGTGCTGCGGGCGACGAGGAGAAGAGGAGCGGAGTCCCCCTAGAGCAGCCCGGTGAGTTAGAAAGAGCTGGGGCACTCCGTGTGTGTGTTGTGGGTGCCGGTCCCAGACCGGTCTACTTTCCGAGCGGCCCCCGTCTGATAGGGGCGGTCGCTCCAACGTTTAGGGGCCATCATTGTTATGTAGAGCCCAGAGATACTCCAACGCCGGCCATTATTGCTATTCAGAGTCCAGAGGGACTCCATCGTTGTTGGCATATTTACTTTAGAGCTTGCAGGCTCCAACGTCGGGGGCAGTGTTCTCGAACCCCCGAGAGGCTCGAACGTCGGGGGCAGTGTTCTCAAGCCCCCGAGAGGCTTCAACGTCGGGGGCAGTGTTCTCAAGCCCCCGAGAGGCTCCAACGTCGGACATTATTTGTTTAGAGTCCAGAGGGACTCCAAAGGGGGCATACTTGTTTTAGAGCCCTGACAGGCTCCAACGTTTGGGGGCACTATTTTCTCAGAGCCCAGAGAGGCTCCCACGCAGGGCATATGTTTTGAAAGGCACAGTGGTGCCCCGGCTCATTTTCGCAGCTGCCCAGCACTTAGTGGGCAGCTGCAGCGTTTAGGTTGTGCCCTGTTGTTCCTGGCGTGTGCAGTCCAGCCCTGACTCTGTGGACAAAGGGCGTTTGAGCCCCTGAAAGGCCAAGTTGGCCTGGGGACAGGTTTCTTGTGTTGTGCCCTCACCTAGGGTACATGATTATTGTTACCGGTGTACTTTGCGCCTGCGCATTGCCTTTATGCTGCTTTCACTCCTGAACTGTGTTTATGCATTGGAGATTGTTTTTCCTAGTATAGATTATACTAGTGTGTTCATGGTTCCCTGCGTGATGTGTACCTAAGGTGTTTTAGGATTGCGTAGGGGGTACTTACCTGTTACCAGTGGTTACTGGTTGTGCGCCACATTTTCTAATTGGTACTACAGTGATTATATGTGCTATGTTCTAAAGTGTTATTCCTACAAAGTGCTAGTTCTAAAGTGCTGATTCCTGACAGTGGTCCATGTGGCCCTGTTCCATGTAGATAATTCCCCTGTAAATTCTGCCCGTGCCAGTGGCACATTCCAAAGTGTGTATTTATTATCTAATGTGTTTGGTATAATACAAAGGCTATTTTTATAAATATCCTTGTGTGGAGTTCCTTTTGTGGTGGGCCTTGGGTGTTGTTGCTGGGTGCGCGCGCAAACGCTTTACACATTGCCTCCGGGATAAGCCTGACTGCTCGTGCCAAGCTACCAAGGGGGTGAGCAGGGGTTATCTTTGGCGTGTAACTCCACAGCCCTGACTAGAGTGGTGGTTTCTGCCTGGCTTTGGTTAGAAAATCCCATTTCTAACATTGGTGATCAGCGGTGGGATAGGACTTGCGTTTGCGCTGTACCGCAGCAGCAACTGGCTGCACTACAAAACTCTGCATTTTAGATAATCGCATCTTTCCACCCCAGCTGGCCTTTTTTATCCTGGGAACAACCACAAGGTTGTTCTCAGCAGAGCGCAGTGCCCTCCCTGGCACATACCGCCTAAAACAATCCCTCATGAACTCTGGGCCAGTGCCTTTCAAGGCCTTGAAAACCATACAAATGGCCTTAAATTGAGAGCGTCTGTGAATCGGAAGCCAATGGAGTTTCCTTATTACTTCTCGAACTGAAACATACTTAGGAACACCAGTCAATAGTCTCGCTGCCGCGTTTTGAACCACCTGCAGTCTGTCCAGATGTTTTTTTTCAGATTGAGGTACAAACTATTGCAGTAGTCAAGGCGCGACAGGATCAAAGCTGAGACTGCTAATCGGAAACCATCCTTGGGCATGAATGTTTTTACCTTCCTTAGTATCCTGATGATGTGAAAGCATGAAGAAACCACTCCGCTGACCTGACCGCCAAAGTCCAATTTCTGGTCCATGATGACACCCAAATTCCTAGCTTTTGGGGTAGGCACTGGCTGCTTCCCTAAGGCCTCGGGCCACATGGCTGGCGACCAGGTATTTGGATTATTTCCAAATATCATGACCTCAGTCTTGCCGGCATTCAATTTGAGGCAATTTGCGGCCATCCAATTTGCGATATCTTTAAGACAATCATGACACCTAGTTGTCATATCCACTTTAGACTCTCTTTGTATCGATAGCACGATTTGCGTGTCATCTGCGTACGAAGTAAGTTGGAGGCCATGGGATCTAATCAAGGCTCCCAACGGACTAACGTAAATGTTAAAGAGAGTGGGGCTCAGGGAAGACCCTTGCGGATCCCCGCACGGGAGGGCAAATGGTTTGGACACCTCGGCACCCAGCTCCACGATTTGGGTTCTATCGGCCAAAAAAGACTTCAGGAGGCTCCCGGCCGTGCCTTCCACTCCAGCCTTGGCCAACCGGTCCAACAACACACCATGATGCACCGTGTCGAATGCCGCAGACAGGTCCAGCAGAATCAGGACTGCCTCACCCCCCTGATCCACCGCCTCTCTCACCTCCTCCGTCGCCTTAATCAGGGCCATTTCCGTGCTATGTCCTGCACGAAACCCGAATTGCGTGGAATCCAGGGCCTTCGTTCTCTCCAAGAAAAGGCTAAGTTGTCTATTTATGGCCTTCTCAAATAATTTCGCAGGCAATGGGAGCCGCAAAATTGGTCTATAGCTGGTAGGGTCACTTTTATCTAGATTTGGTTTTTTAATTAGAGGTAGGATAGAAGCAGCTTTCCATCTCCTAGGATAAATACCTGACTCAATGATAGCGTTGAACAGAGGGGTCAACATGGTGGCAATTACTTCTGGGCAGTTTTTTAGGACTGCCACCGGACACGGATCACTAGGGGCTCCCGAACGTGCAGCTAGCAAAAGACCAGTGACCTCCTCCAATTGTAACGGGCTAAAGCCACTTAATCTATCCTGCGGCCAAACTGACCCGGCATCCGCCCTTTGTGCTGCAGTTCCACCCTCTCCATAAACTTCGGCAAATGAGGAGAAGATCCCCGCCACTTTAGTCTGAAAAAAGGTGGCCAAGGTCTCACACATATCAGCACTGGTTGCTGAGATCGGTTCCGCTGGAGTCGTAAGTTTGGTTATGGTCTTAAACAACTCTCTAGAGGAAGAACTAGCCCTCTCTATTTGCTCTGTGAAGTACGTTTTTTTGGCTTCATTTATTAGATTTTTATAAATAGAAAGGCTCCTTTTGTACCTTTCTTTATTAGTTGGACAGTATCCGTTACGCCATTTTCTCTCCAATTTCTTACAAACCGTTTTGGCAGTCTGCAGAGATTCCGAGAACCACGGCGCCGAGGGCAACGTCCTTCTAGGTGTGAAAGATTTTTCTGGCGCAAAAATATCGCAGGCCCTCTCAACCCACTTGGAATATGAGTCGACAGCTTTATTTACGTCATACGGGATACAGGGGGCATTGAGCCTTAAGTACTCCCCCATTTCTACCCTATCTATGTTTTTCCAAGCCCGGCTCACAATCTTAACCCTTGGCTTGGAGCTTGACTGTGTCTGGGACCCAGAGGAAAGTGTAAACATTATAGCCGCATGATCGGACCAAGGGAGTGGCAGAATATCTACGATATCCAGGTCAGGATTGTTAGTAAAAATGCCATCCAGAGTGTGCCCTGCAGTATGCGAAGGTCCTGCCACCCTCTGATCCAACCCTCCTGCAGCCATAAATTCCGTAAGATGCATAGTGTCTGGATCTGATAGATCCTCCAGATAGAAGTTAAAATCACCCATGATTGTGAACGAGTGGGCACAAAGTCCATCCTCTACCAAAGTACCAAGTGCCTCTAAAAATGTGCATCTGGGACCAGGGGGACGGTAGATCAGAAGTGCTTTAAACGTATTATGGGGAGAAAGGCGAGCGATGATAGATAGGGCCTCACACGCATTGTTGGAGGCTATGGAAAATAAGGGATCCAGGCTGTTGTGATAGATCACCGCAAGCCCACCCCCCCTTCCTGACGGTCGGTCCAACGTGAAGCAGAGGAAATTTACCGGGAGGGCCTTCACAATATCGGGGCCTGAGGAGTTGTTTGTCCAGACCTCAGTAATAAAGGCAAGTTTGATCTGGTGCTGTTCCATGAACAGACTGCATTCCAGACTATGCATGACCAGAGACCTAGCATTTACTAACAGGCATTTCCATGGTTGGGCTCTATTCTCTCGAACATGCGGACCATTCCTCTCTCTACTCCCTAAACAACCCTGGGCTGCAAAGATATCTCGCAGAGGGTACTGACAGCACCTACAAATGGCCCCAGAATCGTTAAGAGTCATCTCAGGACGGAGCCTAGGGCAATCAGACTTTCCACCTTCAGGATTCAAACCTCTGAGTTGGTTAGATGAGTATCTGAAAACCTCTGATGCACCGGACCGAGGATAACGTGCCCTGAGCCCTGGCCGAGCGCGGACGGGCGCAGACGGGCTTGCCTTTGGCGCGCCCGCTGCGCGCAGTCGTGGCATGCTGTGAATTTAGCTCTCCAGTCCGCTCCAGCGCCCAATCAGAGCCCCGTTCCCACCTCCCTGATTCAACCAATGAGCCGCCTCTCACTCGGTGTCACCGGGAACGTCGGGAGAATGAGCCGCTCGCAGCCCATCAACCGGGTGAGTGTGTGCAAACAATGCCTGAAATAGCACCCTAAGTTGTATAAAACCAACGAATAGCAGCAAGGAATGGCACGTTTAAAAACACATGTAAAAGCAGCATTAAAAACGTAGAAAAAAAGTAGATAGTGAAGACCCCATAGATAGGGAGTCCCTTGCTGGGTCCAGTGTCAGGGGCAGCGCCCCATCCCTTTTCCTGTCCCCAGAGGAGTGGGTAGATAGGAGGGAAGAAAGGGAGCATCAGCTGGCTTTGGAGAAGCTCAGGTTAGAGCATGCCAAGGAGATAGCGCAGCTGAATGTGGAGGAGAAGAAGTTTGAGACCGAGAGGGTCTTAGCTCAGAAGCAGATGGCGGAGGCTGAGAGGGCCTTAGCCAGAGAGAAATTAGCTCTGGAGGGTAAGTTGTGCCCTGAGTGCAGTTGTAGTTGTCTGGATTCCCCAGGGAGGGTAGAGTCCAGTGGTGGCAGCGATATAGACTTCAGTGCAGGAAGTCCCATTTCCAGTTCCCAAAGTATGGTACCTTATTCCTGAGAGGAGGAGTACAGGTTGAAGTTCAGGGACAGTAGGAAGCAGCTGTCTCACCAGTCTTGGGGGGAGCTTGTGGATGAATGTGATGATGCGCTGATCGATTGGGTGAGGTTTAACCCGGAACGTGGTTATTCCGCACTGTTTGGTCTGGTTCTCAAAGAGCAGGTGCTCAGTAGTTGTTATCCCGGGTTGCGCCAACACCTGTTGAGGTATAACTCCTTTAGTCCATGGAGACTTGCAGAAGAAGCGGACCGCTGGGAAAGTGCCCAAGGTTCTGATGAGGTATGGGAGAGTACTTCCAACAGTAGTGGCTCAGGTATCTTCCCGTCCAGTATGGGGGAAGAGGCTCAGAGTAGCCCAGCTAGTTCCCAGAGTAGTGAGAGGGGTGTAGGGGCTCACAACCTATCTCAGTGGAGTAGGAGTGAGTGGGTGACTTCGAGTCCCCAGAGACCCGAAACCCAGTCTCAGAGCCTGGATGGTTTCTTCAGGGGACACCAGTTTGAGGGCCTAGGCTGTCCTGTTAGTCCATTTGAGGAGGATTACCTAGTGAATGGAGAACCTGGAGCCTCTGTAAGTAGAGCTCCAGTGGTTCTGGTGTCAGGCAGTACCGCTCCAGTAGGGAGGGTGCAGAAGTCCAGCGAGAGGGGTGGTATGGGGTTGTGTTCACCAGTGGAGGAGCCAGTGGGTCAGGGACCAGCCGAGAGGGCTGAGTCTCCTAGAGGTGACCATGGTGACCACACGTCTGGCCTGGAGGATCTTCGCGCACTGTCAGGTGGACAGGGGACGGGAGATCTGCGCCAGGCAGACTGTCATGCAACATGTGAGGCATATTTTACCCTCGGGGGGATGGTGTGTAAGTCCCTAGAAGTCCTGGAGTGCCAGGCAAGTACTCAGCCAAAGGGTTTAGGCCCCTGGTTGGGAGACCAGGTTCAGTATCAGCCTGACCTGGAGGGAAGGGCCACTGTAAGCAGTGTCCTGACCGATGTAGCTGTTAGGGGCACCACTCCAGTTGGGAGGGTGCGAGACTCTGGAAGGGGGTGCAGAGGGAGGGAGTCCTCGCCTCTGACCCCGGTGCAACCTGAGGGGTTAAACCCTAGGTTGGGAGACCAGTTCTCAGGGAGAGGTCCTGAGCTGGTGGGTGAATTGCGTTACAAGGTCGCCTCTCAGAGGAAGAGAGGGCGTAACCCTAGAAGAAGAGGTAGGGGGAGGAGAGCCTCGCCCGTGACTGTTGGTCAGCTTGAGGGTACAGACCCTAGGCTGGTGGATCAGTGGCAGTTTAGAACTGCCCTGATGAGGGGTAGAGTGGAGAATGGTTGCTATGTGCCAGGGGTTACTACCCCCCACTCTGTGGTTAGGCAAGGACCAGTGGCACCTGGATGGCCTAGGGTCTGGTCCTGGCCGCGGACAGCTGAGGAGTACCAGTTGGTCTGCTGAATTTTTTCAGAGGGAACCACGTGGGTTCAGAGTGGCGTAAAACCGGAGAGTGTCCCTGCCGCTGCGGGCCTGCGTCTGTGTTTTATCACCCCAAGCAGGGAAGACCATCACGGTGGTGATTGGTCTACCCTGCGTTTTGGCTGGAAGGGGGTTGTGTTGGACTCGGCCCTTCTGGCAGGTTCACCCCTGAAACTTTTTGCTTTTTATTGTGACCTGGTGTTAGTTATTTTTGGCTTCTGCGCACTTTACCATTGTGTCCCAGGGTAAAGTGCGTGCGTGTAGTGAGGTTGGCCTGCCCTCCCATAGGAATGCATGGGGGAATGTATGTGTCCCTGGTAGTTCCTGATGCGTGGGGAGTGCAGGTGTGAGTTTGGTATGTGCGGACTCGTGTGATGAAATGCTGCGCGATGATGTGTGCGGGTCAATGTACCTAGTGTGGAAGTGCCACTTCTAGAAGTTGGCATTTCTGTGTGCAGTGTGAGATAAGTGCCTTGTCTGCCGATTGGCTGGCTGAGGTCATGTGATGGGCTAGGGATTTCCCAGAGTCAGGAGGAGTCACCCAGTGGTGAATGGGGAGATCAGCAGCCAGATGGGTGGGAGGAGTACACCTGGGACCTGAATAGGGCTGGGCTTTCCCCACACAATGCTGGCTCCGCCCCCTGTGGTGCGACTGATGACCCTGGCCTGTTCTGTGAATAGGGAGAGGGGCTGAGCAAAACAAAGTGCTCAAGAACCAGTTGCATCTGGTTCGCCCCTTCCCTGCACCTTGGGACAAAGGTAACGTGTATAAAAAGGGGCTGTGACCCCTTACAAAATGTTCTCTTCTGATCCTAACTTGAGGGGGGCCTGCTGCTGCTGGGCACCAGGAGAGACCGCCACTGGGGACTGCCTCCCTGCTGGAGGGCCCTGTGAGCTGGCCCCTGGCCCCAGTCTTTGCCCCCCTGCATCTAAAGACTTTTCCTGGACCTTGCCTTCAAGCGCCTGGGAAGCGCTATACCTCTATTGGCTGATGAGCACCTTCATTTGTGGCCAGCAGCGCTGAGCTGCGATAATTTACGGGCAAACCCGACATAGGGATTCCCCTGCTTCTGGCCGTATTTTATCGCGGGTGCCCACCCCGCATTGTGATGCTCGTTCTCGCGGGTGCCCACCCCGCACTGTGGTGTTCGTTGGCAGGTGCCCACCCCGCTTATTGCTGTATTTACGTTGCGGGAGCCTACCCCGTACTGCCGCCAAGAAGACCGGGCCGTCGCGCTGCCTGCGGCGACCCGGAAGTGCAGGAAGTCCCGCCTGGTGGTGGGCTTGGCAGCGCGACATGAGGCAAGCCCGGAGCCTTGCGCGCCACACTTCCGCCTTCCCCCGTAGCGGAAGAGGGGGAAGGCAACCCCTGAACTAAGTCCCGGTCCCGAGGAAGGGGACCGGGTGAAGCGCGACCGGAGTAAGCAGCCTAACTGGTAGCAGGGCCCCCGTGCCGGAGAGAGCCCCGCGAGTGCTGCGGCCGACGAGGAGAAGAGGAGCGGAGTCCCCCGAGAGCAGCCCTGTGAGTTAGAAAGGGCTGGGGCACTCCGTGTGTGTGTTGTGGGTGCCGGTCCCAGACCGGTCTACTTCCCGAGCGGCCCCCGTCTGATAGGGGGGTCGCTCCAACGTTTAGGGGCCATCATTGTTATTTAGAGCTCAGAGATACTCCAACGCCGGCCATTATTGCTATTCAGAGTCCAGAGGGACTCCATCGTTGTGGGCATATTTACTTTAGAGCTTGCAGGCTCCAACGTCGGGGGCAGTGTTCTCGAACCCCCGAGAGGCTCCAACGTCGGGGGCAGTGTTCTCGAGCCCCCGAGAGGCTTCAACGTCGGGGTCAGTGTTCTCAAGCCCCCGAGAGGCTCCAACGTCGGACATTATTTGTTTAGAGTCCAGAGGGACTCCAAAGGGGGCATACTTGTTTTAGAGCCCTGACAGGCTCCAACGTTTGGGGGCACTATTTTCTCAGATCCCAGAGAGGCTCCCACGCAGGGCATATGTTTTGAAAGGCACAGTGGTGCCCCGGCTCATTTTCCCAGCTGCCCAGCACTTAGTGGGCAGCTGCAACGTTTAGGTTGTGCCCTGTTGTTCCTGGCGTGCGCAGTCCAGCCCTGACTCTGTGGACAAAGGACGTTTGAGCCCCTGAAAGGCCAAGTTGGCCTGGGGACAGGTTTCTTGTGTTGTGCCCTCACCTAGGGTACATGATTATTGTTACCGGTGTACTTCTGCGCCTGCGCATTGCCTTTATGCTGCTTTCACTCCTGAACTGTGTTTATGCATTGGAGATTGTTTTTCCTAGTATAGATTATACTAGTGTGTTCATGGTTCCCTGCGTGATGTGTACCTAAGGTGTTTTAGGATTGCTTAGGGGGTACTTACCTGTTACCAGTGGTTACTGGTTGTGCGCCACATTTTCTAATTGGTACTACAGTGATTATATGTGCTATGTTCTAAAGTGTTATTCCTACAAAGTGCTAGTTCTAAAGTGCTGATTCCTGACAGTGGTCCATGAGGCCCTGTCCCATGTAGATAATTCCCCTGTAAATTCTGCCCGTGCCAGTGGCACATTGTAAAGTGTGTATTTATTATCTAATGTGTTTGGTATAATACAAAGGCTATTTTTATATATATCCTTGTGTGGAGTTCCTTTTGTGGTGGGCCTTGGGTGTTGTTGCTGGGTGCGCGCGCAAACGCTTTACACATTGCCTCCGGGATAAGCCTGACTGCTCGTGCCAAGCTACCAAGGGGGTGAGCAGGGGTTATCTTTGGCGTGTAACTCCCCAGCCCTGACTAGAGTGGTGGTTTCTGCCTGGCTTTGGCGCAAGCCCTAGCCAACCAGAAATCCCATTTCTAACACAAATGCACTACCACTCATTCCTATGTGCCTACATGGAGTCACATTAGCCAAGAGAGATACACAATTTCTGAATCACTATTAGCTAATGTTAAAGAATCACAAAACCCTTTTTCCTGAATTTTTAATAGTCATTATCTCGCCATATTAAAGGGATACCTGGAGTAGATAGTGGTTTTTTAATCTCTAACCCCCAAGTCCATTTCTCTCAAGAGCTCCCTGGAAAACGGTTGAGCCCACCCTGGCCTGTAGGAGCCAGGGTGCTCCTATGATGAAGCATGACACTATTTAACAAAGAGGTTATACTCCCAATAGGGGTACTAGTAAGTCATCATTCCTCATTTTGAGAACTAGGCCCACGCATTAAACTTCATTTCCTTTGGTTGGTTTGGATACGTTTTGTCTGTGCAAATCACTTATCTCTCCATGTCTAAAAAACAACGAGAAAAAAGCATAAGCACTATGCTGAAACAAAATAGGGAAGGAGACTGGGAGGGGGGAAAAAACTGTTCCTCAATCACGTCTGCAACTGCGTACGGGCACAGATTAACTTGAATCAATCTGTGCTTGGTCGCTGCTCCACAGAAATGACCAGACACGACGTTTTGCCTGCACTGTCCAATTAAGGAGCCTGTAAAGAAGAGCGACGTTGAAGCACTCAAATGGTAAGCAGAGGCGGGCTCTAAGCCCTTTTCTGTATACAATGGTGTTTAGCAAGCAAGACACATGCCATGCTCTCACAGGCTCAACCCTTAAAAGGAATGTTTTTTTCATGTACAATAGCACTCTTTTGGCAAGTTTAACATGTGGAAATGTACACTTTTTAAAATTCTGTATGTGCACATGTGAGTATTGCTGGAAATGTACAACATTTGAAAATTCCAAGGAGTGCTCCAGGAATAAATTTGAGTTCCTTAAAAGGCAAACATTTTCTCCAAAATTAATTGAGGTTGTATGGGAGCAAACTTCGACTTTTGGGAATTGGGCTCTTTTAAGAGACAATATCCTTTGCAAAATCTATCATCCTATACATGCCTATATTTTATGGCCAATTTAAAAATGTGTGCTTTATTCCCTAATACTTTCTCTCATTAAAACACAGAATATAAGTTTATGTAAAATATTCTTAATTCTTAAACATGCATCTTGCATTGCTGTATATGCAAATTGATCCTGGGTTTTGTAAATAAATGAAGGGACTGAACAGGAAAATTCCTGATTTCCAAAAGTATATTTTGAGACACCAAGTAAATTAAATTCAGATGAGGGGAATACTTTGAAGAAAAAAACACCATAGAAAGATTTCTGCTTAACACTGAAGAAAACATGCATTAGGGGCATAATTATGAGAGCTTTGCGTCATGCTTGCACCACGCAATGTGGTACCTGCGTGAAGCAAACTCTAAGTGATATATTAGAAGCCACACTTTGTGTGGCTTTGAATGGCTTAAAAAATCTGGAGCAATGTAATGCAGCACAAATCGCTGCATTGCAATACTCAGCGTGAGGAGGTCTATGGGCTTTTTAGTGGGTGTTGCCACGCAACTTCCAGGAGAGGCAAAACGAGGAGAAATATGATTATTTCTTCTCTATTTTTCCTGTATGTGTGCTGCAAGTCTGCAGCACACATAGAAAGAGGAAAAGGCCTCACAGGATTGATTTAATGCAGGCAAGTGCCCCTTCCTGCACAAAAACAATCCTGCCTGCAACACAGGCACCCATGCATCATGGTGCGAGGGTGCCTGCGCGGGTGCTAAGCTGCCAAAGCGGCCCAAGCGGAAGGGGAAATGACAGGAATGTGCTGTTTTGTATAAATACTGTCTTTTCCGGCCCTTTCTCTGTGATGAAGGGCAGAGCAGCAAGGTGACTGCACCACAAAACATGTAAATATGCCCCTTAGTATTTTTTTCCAGATTGAGAAGGACTTTATTTACAAGTAAGAGCAAAACTATACATCCGGGCCAGATGTGCTAACATTAGGAAAAGATTTCCGAATTGCAATTCCCTCTGAATTGTAATTAGGCAATTGCTATTCCTAATGTATAAACTCTTTTGAGTGTCATTAGCAATTCTTAGTGGGTTGCAAATAGACCTAGCTCATGCATATTAGTGAGGTAGGTCGCAATTTGTGACCCATTAAGAATCAACACCATCACAGGGATGGTGGCCTGCTGAGGTTAGCAAATCACCATGTTTGTGATTGCTTTTTAACAAAGCATTTTTTAATGTATCGTGTTTTCCTTAACTCTTTGCATGCGTCGGACACCTGGGAGCCGTCCTATGCAAAGTGTTCATGTGCGTCGGATAGCTCCAGCGCATCCGACCACATGGCACTGGAAATCCCTCTAGTGCAAGCACCAGAGGGATTTCCTTTGTATCAAAACAGCATAGGGAGTATGCCAATGACACCACCCCCAAACAACAAATTGCCACAGTCTTTCTGCCTCCCACAGGAGGCAGATGGGAGCAATAGCCCCTGATCTGCCCCCCGGGGGAGAGGGCAGAAAGCCCACTAGGCACCAGGGATTATGTTGTTTTTTTATACGTGGGGTGGGGAATACCCAGAATGAACATGCTAATGCCTGCACCCCCAAAACAAATTGGACACAATCTTTCTGCCTCCCCGGGAGGCAAATGGGGGTAATAGTCCAGAAAGCCCACTAGGCACCTGGGATTATGTTTTTGTTCTATGAAGTGGTTGGGGTTGCCCAGACTTGACATGACAATGCCCCCACCCCACCATAAATTTTGAAACAGCCTTTCTGTCCCCTGGGAGGCAGATGGGGCAATAACCCCTGATCTGCCCCCCAGGGGGGGCAAAAAGCTGGGATTATGTTGTTTTTATACATAGGGGTGGGGGCTGTCCAGAATGGACATGCCAATGCCCCCACCCCCAAAAGAAATTGCCACAGTCGTCCTCCCCGGGTGGCAGATGCGGCAATAGTCCCTGATCTGCCCCTCGGTAGAAGCAGAATGCCAACTAGGCACCAGAGATTATGTTTTTTCTATAAGTAGGGGAGGGGGCTACTAAAATGGGCATGCCAGTGCCCCACTCCCAAACAAAAATTGGCCATTTTTGCATCCTCCCAAGGGGGATAGATAGGTCTAACTGCCCCTGATCTGCCCCCCCGGGGGAAGAAAGCCCATTAGGCACCTAAGATTATGTGTTCTTTTAATACATGGGGTGGGGGCTGCTCACAATGTGCATTGCCATGCCTCCATCCCACATAAATGGGTACTGGTGTCTTTCTGCCTCTTCTTGTGGGCAAGTGATCAATATCCCTCAAACTGCCCCCCTGGGCGGGACAGAAAGCCCACTAGGCACCAGGGATATGTTTATGGGCATGTCAGGGAGAAGCCCCATAGGCAAGGGTCGCTCCCCTTTTTTTAGGCACACATTTTGTCTGTTTCAGTGATATTTTTTGTCTCAATTACACCCAAGTAGGCGCAGAAAACCACTGAAAGCAGGGAACATCTGTGTGTGTGTGAACTGGAGTTTGGATGACAGACTGCATGTACTGACCTTTGCCTGGTAGTGTGTGTGGACTTGCACTTGGCTAATGGTGTGTGTGAACTTGTGCTTGATGATGGTGTGTGTACATTGGCACTTGCCTGGTGGTGTGTGAAGAGCGGCACTTTGCTGGCAGTGTATGTGAACTGGCACTTGGCTGACAGCATTCATGGATGGTGCTTGGTTGGTGGTGTGCGGGGATGGCGCTTTGCTGGCGGAGTGCGTGGGTGGTGTTTGGCTGGCTGGCTGCAGCGGATTCTGGGTAAGAAAACTTTGTGTGATCCATGCAAGCCACACCTCCTTGGACTCCCCCTGTGCCTAGTTTTCATAAATGCCTGGGTATTTTAGGTTTCCCTGGATGTCTGAAAGCCTGGGACCAAAAACACAGGTGTCCACCTATCTATCACAAAAAACATTTTTTTTTTCCAAGGGGGTCACCAGGGTCTTTGGTCCCGGGCTCAGCAGCTATCTAGGGAAACCTGCTAAACCCAGACATTTCTGAAAACTAGACACCTGTTGGAGTCCAGGGAGGAGTGACTTGCATGGATCTCCCAACGTTTTCCACCTAAAATCCCCTGCAAACCTCAACTTTTGCTGAAAAAATCAAATTTTTCTCACATTTCTGTGTGGGAAACTTGTGGGATCATTAGGATTTCTATCAACCAATATTTCCCCAGATCTCCCGATGAAAATGGTACCTCACTTGTGTGCGTGGGCCACGTACCCGTGATAAGGAAGGGCTCAAAACATATTGTGGAGAGATCAAAAATATCTATCACAAAATGACCTGGTTTTGCAAGGGAGTCACCTGTGTTTTTAGTCCCGGGCTCGGTGGCCATCTAGGGAAATCTACCAAACCCAGACATTTCTGAAAACTAGACACCTGGGGAGTCCAGGGAGGTATGGCTTGTGTGGATCCCGCAATATTTTCCTACACAGTATCCCCTGCAAACCTCAAATTTAGCAGAAAACAATTTTAAAAAACACATTTCTGGGTGGAAAAGTTGTGAGATCACCAGGCTGACACAAATTTCCTAACACCCAGTGTTCCCCCAGGTCTCCAGATAAAATTGGTACTTCACTTGTGTGGGTGGGCCAAGTCCCAGTGGCTGGCAAGGGCCCAAAAAGTATCTATCACAAAATAACCTGGTTTTGCTAAGGAGTCACCTACGTTTTTGGTCTCGGCGGCCATCTAGGGAGACCTACCAAACCCCGATGTTTCTGAAAACTATCCACCTGGGGACTCCAAAGATGTATGGCTTGCATGGATCCCCCAAAGTTTTTCTACCCAGTATCCCCAGCAAACCTCTGATTTAGCTAAAAATTTAATTTTCCTCACATTTCTGTCTGGTATCACCAACGGCACAAAGATCCTGTCACCCAGCATTCCCCTTAGCAGGGAAAAAAACAGATGCTTTCTTCTGCAGCACTTTTTCCCCATTTTACCCCACAAAGACTAAATTTAGCTGTATTTTGGCAAATTTCTTGGTCCCTTCCAAGGGAATCCACAAACCCTGGGTACCTTTAGAATCCAGGATGTAGGAAGAAAAGTAGGCGATTTGACATTGATACCTTAATGTGGACAAAAAGGTACAGGAGCCTATGCATGTACTACCCCAAATAGCCAAAAAAGGCTTAGCACGGGGGTGGGAGTCTTAGCACAGAAGGGGTTAAAGGGGTTAAAGGAAAACATGATGGATTTAAAATGAAAAAATGAAACTTTGCAGTAACTTGTTACCAAATCACAATTTGTGTTTTGTCCATATTTAAAAGCATTGTTGCAGTTGAAAACAGCCCGATCTTCAATTTCCGACTGCAGAAATGCTTCATACTTGTGGCCCTTACTGAGTTAATTGCTCTAGTATGTCTAATGCTACTGAACATGTCACGCCGGACGGTCACGTTAATTATGTCAATGGATCATAAATTACAAAATGTAAAATTGCTAAATAAAATATGCATAAATGCATATTTTAAAAGTTATACATATAAACATGTAATGCGCTCTTGCCCACTAGCTTTTAAATGTAGCTGATGGAAAGCAAGTCCATGCTCTCTGGCACAGACATTGGAGAAACAAAAACCTGTAGGGAATCTCACACTTTCACAATACTGTCAATAAACAGTGTTAAGCAATCACAAACCTACCTCTTACCAGCAGCATCAATACCAGGCCTACCTTCCAATGACAGAAGGCTAATAAATCTCTATCAAGCGCAACAGATAAAGGTAAAACAAATAGCAATGCTTCACTGCAAAGGTCACTAAAATGATACATGAAACTCTTACAGTGATAAAACGTGAAGCCTTATCTTATTCCTTTACAGGTAACGCTTTCGCAATGATTTTGTGGCACTGCAGTTTAATTAATCTATTAAGAGTGATGATGTATTTTTAAGGAAGCACAGTGTTCCAAGCCAACAGGAAAAAGAGTGAATATTAAGAGGACTGTAAGCTAACCGGATACATTATTTTTATTTCGACATTCTATGCATTTGTTTTGTTCACACGGTTTTTTATCTCAAGCTAGTACTAGAGTGAGATGGTTGTCAAGAGAGCAATACACATGCTTCTTCTTAAGAACTGACAACTAAACATGCAGTGTTTGAGCAAACACTGAACTCAGAGCTCGGTTATGAATTTGGTGGTCTGACCGCCGGACCGCCGTTGCGGCAGTCGGCAGAATGCTGCCAAGCCGGTGGCATCCCGACAGCCCCATTACAAATACACTGCCAGACTGGTGGTGTTGTGCCAGTGGTGCCATGGCGGTGGCATGCTTTGGCACACAGAGAGCCTGAAGCATATGCCACTGCTGTGGCAGTACCACTTGCACATTGGGTGCACTGTGTTCCATGCACCGTGTCATGCATGGCACACAGTGCACACACAACAGAGCAATAGGAAGGGGGCACAATATGTGCCTCCATGCACTTTGCCCAATGGGCAAAATTGCCCTGTTTGGGACCCCTTCCCTGCCTTTCTGACAACCTTTTCAAGGTGGGGTCCCCGTCATGAAAAAGTCGGTGACAGGGCAGGTCATGACAGGGATGGCGGTGCCCAAGTCAGCATCGCCTCCCATCCTTGCCACTTTCCCCAATACCAACGCTGTGGGATCCACGGTCCTGGAAGTGGCAGCGGTCTTGTGGCAGTCTGACCACCATGGTCATAACCAGGCAGTTGAACCACCGAGGAGACAGCAGTTGCACCGCCACCATGAGGACGCCGGTCTTCGGACCGCCATACTCGTAATCAGAGCCTTAGTGCTTTAAAGGAAAACACCGGCACCAGAGCAGGTACTTATTTTTAGACCCTGCCAAGCTCATCAGACCCGGAACAAGAACATCTAGCTTTCTCAAGACATTTCTATTAAGCAGGGCAATCACTGCACTGTTGAAGTAATCCTTCTCTTCAAAAAGGAGCTTTGTTAACCAGCCATCCTCATCTCATAATTTCCTTTCCCAGGATCAGATGATCCTAGCATAAGTAGGATGGGATTGCTGATAATATGTGTAGAAAATCGGGGTATTAGTTGAGGGGGACCCACCGGAAGTAATAACCACAATCCCTGTTAGGGTAAAGTCACTTAATTAACCTGAGCTCAACCCCTGGTAGTTACAGCATAGAGCAGAGAGGTTAAACGTAGAGGCAATGTGTAAAGTATTCATGCAGTACCAAACAGTAATAAAGTCAAAACACAACACAAGAAAACTCCCAATTCAATCTACAAAAATAGAGTCAATTCTAATGAATAAAATGACCAAAATGACCAAATTCCAAAAAGGGAAACTGAAATGATGAATTTTTAAACTTTGAATTGAAAAATATTACCCAAAAGCATTAAGCTACAACCACTGTCATTTGGTTTTGCTTGACCGGTACCTAGGCATAAATTAAGACAGACTGTGATTGAGCATGAGTCAAATACAGAAACCAAGATCGACCCAGTTTGTAGTTTTACCAACATACTTAGACTCATATTTATTAAGCCTTTGGGTTGTCACCTTATTAGTCAAGTCATACACGGCTTGATTTGCATAGTCTTCTGTGACTTTGTAAAGAAATGTGCCACAATGCAGAAGCTTGCAATACATTTCTTTGTGGTAGGCGTTCTGTGGGTGAAGCATGTGCATACCTATGCATCCATCTATGAATTTCATGCTATTCCACATTTACTAAGGTTTTGAAAGCTGCATTTATGCCTACCACAGACAGGCATAAAAAGGAGAAATATATTTATATCTCCTTGTTACTTCCTGTTTCTATGCATGATGCATTCTGCACCACAGATAGAAAAAGCGAAATGCCTCTTTGGATTGTTATTGTGCAGTAAGGTACCCCTTCCTGCACACAAAAAATTCTGCCCGTAATTCAGGCACCCTTGCTGCATGGCTTCACGACATTGGATAACTAATGAACAAGGTCTCATTGAAGCTTTAACTTTTGGCAGGAAACTCTGAGTTTAACACATTTGTTTTTTGTCCAGATAAAGTCCCTCACTGGTCAGATACTTCTGGAGCCTTCTCCTGGTGAAGATTTCAACCTTGAGACTTAGTCACTTTTATGGAGCATGGAGTCTTCCAATAGGGCAAGGCTGCAGGCTGGATAGCTCCTTAGCGAGGTCCTGCTGAATTGGAATTGCTGCTTCAGAAAAGCTCCAAATGAAGCAACCTAAATCTTTGGCCCAGCGGCAGTGCACTTTTTCGTCGGATTGGGTTGGCAGGTTGTTCCCAAGTTTCAGAAAAAGTTAGGAGTACATGCTGACATCAGCCAAGAGATTCAGGGTTATGGAGACAGCACTTGGGTCAAACCTCACTCCAGCAGAGGCCAGAAGCAGGGTCCAGAACAGTTCTAGTTGGAACTGGTTAGCTGCGAAATTGCAGGAAAGACCTCTGATAGCATGTTGTGTCCTTGTATCTTGAAAAGGAGGCTAACTGGATGACTCTTTGAGTCCACCTCTTTGCCTAGGGAACAAAAAGGAGAGCAGGTCCATTCTTCTAGGCTCTTCTCAGGTCTTATACAGCCGGTCCAGCCCTCTTCTGTTGTTCCACCGGTCCATTAGGTTTGCCTGTGGATGACTCCTGACTCGTCCCCAACTAATAGGGTAAAGGTTTGCAGCAGCAACCCTTTCCACTTTTGCAGCACCTCATGTGTGCCCTATTGTAAGCAATCCCACAGTGCCCCTCTCCTCTTAAATCCAAGATGGTGAAATTCTTCTCCCCTGTGGAGAGCCTGTGTGCCCACCACTGATTTGTGGTCAGTGCAATGAGCAACCCATCCCCAGTGGTAACTCTAAACAAGTTCTGGGGGCAGCTCCTCTTCCACTGGGATTAGTGCCTGCTCGAATAAGGGAACAAAGAAGGACCCTGCCCAGGTGTTAGCTAACATTTGCCTGTGACAAGGTAGACCTCTTTGAAGTTAATCAAGTTCCTGGGCGAAGCCCAGATGGTCATTCTGCCAGACGAACAGAACACCTACACACACCCAAGGCCTTTGCCTCAGCTCTAAAAGCAAACACCGACCCCATTAAGGGGAATATTCCGCTCCTGGGTGATAGCTTGAGCTCAGGCAAATGGGCCTCCAGAGGTTTTAGGCAGGGAAATGGTAACTTGGTAAAAGCTCCTTTTCCAAAATATTAATTATAAATCTGACTTCAACATTGAAATCGGCGTGTAATAAATATTTCAAAAGTCCAAGAATGAAATTTGTAGCAGTTCCATAGCTGGAGATAATATTGCTAAATGTAATAGTGTGTCCCACTCATTTTGCATGGAACAGACAATCCTATAATAATGAAAAAAAAGCTTTTGGGGCCTTTTTATGTAGTGACACATTTCATGTCTTCATTCCATGCCTCATGAATCATACTTTTTGTGTTTTGTGAAGCTTGATGTCGTAAATCATAATTTGTAATTTTTAATAAATACATATTTGTCTTTGCAGATTTCCTCTTTTTGTAACATCAAGGTGAATTTGTGTGGTCACTGAGTCAAGCTTTCTTTCATACGAAATGTAATGGGAACTACAATGTCCATTACATTTATACTCTTATGTATAAATGTAATTTTAGTGATTTTTCACTTTGAAGGATCATATGTCCGTTGCATTCTGTGATATCATTAGAATATTGCAGTAAATGTCTGAATAAATCCATTTGCTGCTGACAACACCCACATAAATTTGAATCCAATGGCTGCTTTATAAATACATTATCCTTTCATTTCCTCTCCCTCAATGAAATCGTATTCATCTCATAATGATCCTGAAATTCATAATTATGAGCCATCATGCTAATGTGTTTGTTTATGGACTATATATAACTGCTTGTACGATAGTAGTCCTTTCTAAAGTAATAATTTAAAAATTGATCAATTTTCAACTGTATACCCAACTCTCTCCAAAAACCATGCCATATATTTTGGAAGGGGACAAACATATTTAAAGATGATGGAATATCCCTCCCACCCACTGAACTGAAGCTCCTTCTACCTCATTTAGAGTTGAGCAGAACTTTAGTATGCCAAACACAGAAACTACTCAATCTCCGTCAGTGACATACTCTGCCGATGGCTCAACAGGGTAAGGGTTGTCAGAGGTTTGGTCATTTGAACACCTGCCCAATTTAGAGTGGGCAGACAACTAGCCAGGCTTTACTTTCACCCACTGCCATCCAAAATGTGTCAGTAAGTGAAAGATTTGAACGACACCCATGATATGGGAGAAAGCTCATTGTGATATTGTTTTGAAAATAAAAAAAAGATATTGCCATGCTGATACATCCACACAACACATTTTCAATGTCTGTCAGGGTAACCAACGATTTGACACTGTTTCTATGACGGAGTAAACAATGTACTCTGAACTTTAAATCAGCCACTTAATCAGTTCTTGTATTTGATTTTGAAGTCTAGTGGGCTGGTTTAAAGTTTGTAATATGTATTCACTCTGAAATTTAGATATGTCCATAGCCCAAGTGGACATCTCTTACACTGGCAAGAACTATCGTCACAGTGGTTCCGGTCAATGCATTGAAAGGGGACCACTGTGCAGCTCCACCAACATGATAGTGCCCGACCACTCTCCTTCAAATCTTTTTTGTTTGTTTTCGAAAATAAAATCCCAAAGCCAGATTTTCATTTTGAAGATAAAAATAACAATGACGGCTAGGTCACGGCACCTAGGTATGTGAACGGGAAAGAGACGTGAGCAATAGAACACATTCAATTTACATTAATTTAATGTTGCCTGTTTTGAACAGACCTATCGAATTGTCAACTAATGACAGAGGAGCAGCTCAAGGCACAAATTATGTACAGGTTGTCATGACACAGGATGTATATATTCATCCCAGAAGCACAGGGAGTGACATGCAGGCATGCACTCAATTATACCACCTATTCTATAGTTATTTCAGTACGTCCATGAACAATATCTGTAGAATGAGTTTATCCTAATCCGAATAAACTCCTCCAAATATTTTTAATCAGTTTTTATTTTTACATTTGTTTTTTTAAACCAAAATAAATTCTTGTTGTATATATATTTCAATAAACACTCTAAACTTGGTATTTCCAGAAGAAAGTTCCACCTTCCTAAGGAGTATTAATTGCATGCCTTATTTCCTTTTAAACATGAATATCATTGTTTTCAACATGCCAAAATCTCTGCCGTTTTGAAATCGATTAAGAACAATCACTGATATGATAATATAGCAATATCTCATGCATGAAATACGTTTTTCCTTCAAGAGTGATCTCAGTCCTTCACATTTATCGTACAGTATTATAAAAAGAAGAAAACTCCATCCACTTTACAATTAATCCTGTAGCGACATTCCATATCCAATTGTTTTATCCATTAAAATTCTCTCCTTAATAATCTCATTTCCATGTCATGACCTCATAATGTTTTTTTAAACCATTTCAAAAATTGGAAAATAAATTTTTCAATATTCAATGACAATTTTCCTTAAAGTGTTTTGCCACTTTGTCACAAACCCCTGCAGTGGATTTTTGTTCCGTTATTTTAGTTTTTAGTTTTAAAGAAGTTTGTCCAACATATACATGTCCACATGGACACTTTATCAATTATATCAAATTGATTTATGTGAAGTGTTTATATCCTTTCTCCACTTGAGGTGTTTTATGTGAAGTGTTTATATCCTTTCTCCACTTGAGGATGCAATATTTCTCATCATTGTATTGCATATCCTCAACTTTGGCCATTTAGACATGGAAAAGTAGCAAATGTATTGTGCAACAATATTCTTTGTGTTGCGTGTGGCTTTATGTTGTCTGCCTTGATGAGTATGTCTCATATTTCTCTTCTCTGGTTAGAATTAAGTTTTTTTTATTGCTGAATACTTTTAACATGTTGTGCACTTTGGCACTGAACAGCAGTGGCAAAGTACCCAAAACATCTAGACCAGCAAAACAAAGTCCAGCACGCAGCAAAAACACAGGAGGCAAAAGCAAAAAATGCAGGGGAGACCCAATCCAATGGTGCCAGGTCTAACACGTTGTAATAAAGATTTTTACAGATCTATATGTAAACACGCTTGTGTTTTTAAGTCTTCATGCATATTGGCATGTTTCACCAATAGATATCTCTCTGACTATATATATTATACAGCACTAAGTTACACTGATATTTTGCTCCCGATGTATGTGTATTAAGTAATACTATGTTAAATCCTTTGCATGATGTAACTTTTTCATGGGGTCTATTTCACGCTGCTAATTAGCAAAAGTAAGTATTAAAAAAAAATTATTCATGCAGCAGCGGTTATGAATATTGCTGCTAATGCTGAATATAAGGACATATAGACAGACAGACAGACAGACAGACAGACAGACAGACAGACAGACAGACAGACAGACAGACAGACAGACAGACAGATAGACAGATAGACAGATAGACAGATAGATAGATAGATAGATAGATAGATAGATAGATAGATAGATAGATAGATAGATAGATAGATAGATAGATAGATAGATAGATAGATAGATAGATAGATAGATAGATAGATAGATAGATAGATAGATAGATAGATAGATAGATAGATTTCTGTGTGTATGTATGGTTTGTCATTTTCTCTTTTAAATTGCTTGTATCTGTTTCCGCTGACGATATTCAAAATCTGAGATCCGCAGTGAACATTCTGCTTGCTGAAAGTTGCTCAATTAACAAGCATTGGCATAGGAAATAGCTCTCGCTTAAGCAAGAGCTAATGGCATTGTCAAAGTTTTTTCAGCCATGTGTATGGCTGAAAGCAACAACAAAAAAGTGCTATGACCAGACAGTTTCTTCTTCCCTTTCAGTAATGCTGCGCCGCAGACTGGCTGCTGTACAACATGGCTAATAGCTTGCCAAAGATTGCCTTCATTCACAGTATAACTTCGGTGAGTCAAAAACATGCAGCCAACAAGGGCTCTTTAGAGCCAATCACTGTGTAGAGAGGCACGAAGGAGAGAAGGAAAAAGAAAGGCCAACCTGCGCAGGATGACAACAAGCACATGCTCCGTGTTTTCAAAACAGCAAAGCTAGAACTCGGACATACGTTTGTCAACTTGGATGTTTATTAAAGTTGTTACTTTGATTGTGACCAACCAGTTATATTTAAGTTAAATTATTTGGATTCGGTGAATAGGAAGGGAACACCCAGAGGTGATTCACCCCAAAAATCACTTGGACTAATCATTGCTCCAAAGACGGTGCAAGAGACTAAACGTGTTTACTTTCATCAAGCTGTGCCATATCTAATGTAATTTCAAACTTTCATATCTCAAGGAAAGTGGAAACCTGACAGATGGATACAAATCGTGTATTTTAGAAACTCTGGTATAGACAGACGGAGTGAGGCACACACCTTGCAGCACACCTCTCAAATAAGCGTTCTCTCTTGTCTCTTGCCTTCAATTGAGTTTTGTTCCTCCGGATAGGTATCCGTCTTGTTACCTTTTAGTCCAGAAACACAAAAAATCTTCTTAATTTGGACCTTTGGATATCAGTTAATGCACCCACCGTCCCAAAGCTTTTTAAAGAAAAACAGATACTTCTAACACTGGTCGCATGAAAAGGCAGCACACACTTGCAAGCCATGCAAGTTGTTTACAAAGCAGACAGTGCTGCGATGCACTTTAATACATGTAGACAGAAAAGGAAACTGCTTTTCTTAAAAGCGACGCGAAAAAAACTGTAGAGCCAAACTCCAGGCAGCGTCTTTTGATGAAAATTAAACTCAAAGAAATTGCAAACACCGACAGCGCACCCGGTGCGTGATTTGTAAAACAATAAGTGCCAGGGCCCACTTCAGGAGGCTACCGCAGCCCGCACTACCCATACCCAAGGTGTTAGTCACTTGTAACTTATTTTTAATTGATAAACAACTGTTGTTGTGCTCATCTTCAAATCAGACAAACAGTGCCACATGTGGCAGATAGCCAGAAGTGCCGGTGCTGACAATTAGGTGCCAGTGCTGAGCACCTGGAACCACTAGCACAAATGAAGCACTGCCGCGTGCCTTGTGGACGCATGCCAGACAAATGATCTTTCATGCAAAATATGCTTTAGAGTATGTTCGACTACTCTGAGAAATGGCACCTTTCTTTGAGAAATCGCTGAAAGCTCTCTACTAACACACACTGTGTTCCTGGTATTCTCCTCGGGTCTTCATCTGGAGCTGTCTGCTTGAGGCATACTTTCACAAGACACTCAGGCTACTCACCTTTTCCCATGATTTGTGCACAATGACTTACCCTCTCTCCAGTTCACACAGAACAACAGCCTGTCCCTGACCACCTTCAGTAGTGAGCTACACAGCCACTATGCAAGTGACCCTGACCCAGATTTAGTTGCACCCAACCTTCGAGGCAGGGCATGGCCCGGGGGTATAAATAAATGGCCACAAGACTGCTCAAGGTCTTCCGGTCTGCAGGAGAGATATGTGTGCATTTGCTTCTTGTTGCCTCCTGTGCAACCTACATGTCCCATACTGCACCACACCACATTGGCGATGAGGGGAACTTCCCCATGCCCAACCAGTGGTGTAACGATAATTGAGGGGGCCCCCCTGCAGAGTACATGAAGGGGCCCCCTCTGGACTCTATCAGGAGCTATCCGGCTGAAGTGCTGTGCTGAGGGGGCCCCTGGAGCTTGGGGGCCACCACGCACTGCGGGGTTGCGAGGGCCTGTGTTACGCCCCTGAGCCCAATGCCACCGTACCGCGACATGACCTTTGCCATCTGCACTCTGCAACCCTTGATATCCTCGGATTAAGAGCGCTTTACAAATCTCTTTTTCATTTTAGTTTCATTTCAACCCGACCCCATCAGCTCTGCCCATGCAACTGCCTTCTGCTCAGACCATGCCAGTCACAGGCCACAACACAGTCCCCTTACTTGTCAAGGATTGCCTCCTCTTCTTCTGCCACCAGCTGCCCAAGGATAGCGCATCAGCACAGCACCTCAGCAGTGTGCTCCAAATGGTAGGACTGATGCTGAGCCAACCACACCCATGGTGAGCCTGGGTCCAACACTGCACGCTACGCCATAGAGGGTGTCCCTGCCACTTGGTCACAGACCCGTGATGTCGGCCTCTCACCCACGACCCACGCTATGCTGTTTTGGAGACCACATTGCAGCAGCCCATCAGTACCCACAGCATGCCTCTTGACCTGCGGGGCCAGGCAGTCACACTTGATTCATAAGCTCAGTACCTGCAACACACAAGCCATGGTGAACGATGCCAGTGCCCCAAGGGCCCCAGCACCTCCCATACCACCTGCAACACTGCAGCATAACCCTATTACAGCGCTTCAACCATTCAGTGAACTGGGCGACACTGACACTGCAGCCCCTAGTTAGAAGATGTGGGTGGGACAGTGGAACAACTACTTTAGAGGAACCAGCCAAAATGATTGCAACGTCGAGTGTTCCCTCTTGGTCCACTATGCGTAGGAAGAAATATATAAGGCCTTTAAACACCTCTCAGGCACAGGTGCAGAAGATGACTACGAAGCAGCCATCAAAGCCCTGAATGTGCATTTCGACCCCCAACTGAACCCAAAACCCAGACTTCGAATGTTTCAAATCATGACAGACCACCAGCTCGAAAGGGAGTACACTGACAGCTTTTACGCTCACCTCCACGAATTGGGCAGTACCTGCACTGACAATGACCAGCCGAGGTCTGATCCTGTGACAACTCTACATCAGCCTGGAAGACATAAGAGATCTTGATCTTAGCTCGGTCCCATGACCTCTCTGTAGTGCGAGCCAAAGAGATAGAGAAGGCTCTTACCCACAGCAACAGCAGCGGCAGGCCACCTACCATCAAAATGGAGACTATAGCTGCAGTTTCAACCAGAACTAGATTCAGCACACAATGCATTAACTAGAAAGGCATGAACACTCCATAGAAATTTGCCCAGCCAAGGCGAAAACGTGCTCTAACAGTAGCAAGCCCAACTACTTTGTCAAAGTGTGCTGCAGGGGGCCGCAAAACCCAGGGTCCAGAGGAAAAACCCTGGCAGGGAAGGCCCTTCAACAGCTCTCATTGAACGACCCACAACATCAGAGTCCAGCCCCCGGCAATTGTGGCTGAGCAGCTCCCAGGAAGAGACACCATCAGAAGACGAGGATGTCTTCCTTGTATCATTCACCGAGTACCTCAAGAAAAATCGGAGACTACAGTGCACCTGCAAAATCAATGTGGCAGGCATGACAATCAAAGCCCTCATTGACACAGGAACATCTGTAAATGCAATGTGCCTCCAGCAATACAGACACCTCCACCCGAGACCAATACTTCACCATAAGACCAAGATCGACACATATAAAGGGTGGACACCCCTACCACTGAAAGGAACAATGGACGTATGGTCCTAAGACAACAACAAGGAGTCACCAACTTAGGGGCTCATTAGGATGGCGGGTGGAGGCCCAACCTCATTGCTGGCGGTGGTGTAAAATGCACCTTTTCCGCATTCCAGCAGCAGTCCTTGCGCCCGCCATATTACAATGGGCAAACATAGCCCATTTTCCATCCGCAGCAGAGCGACGTGAAGTGCCAGAAATTTGTGCCTGCTACCGCGGCTGTCAGGCCGTGAGGTAACGAGCCGCGCCTACTCCCGACAACACGTCGGAACTACAATTCCCGGCGGCCTTTGCCGAAGGGGAGGAGCCACGAGAATATAGTCGCGTACGACGCTCCTGGCGTCGTACGTGATACTGACCAGATTTGCCAAGCGGACGCTTGGCACGGTGATTTCCGCGTTACGAGGCGAGTGCTATCGCCCAACCCGGGTTCTATCCGGACCCACCTTCTGACTACGCGACACGGCTGAGCGTGAGTTACAGTCCAGGAACCTTGAGCCGAAGATACGGATCAGCTGCGGACCGTCCACGAAGGCGGGAGGACTCGTAGCGGTGCATCAGACCCCCCCGGTGTCTCCCTGAGACAGGGCTTTGGGCAGGACTGTTCCCGGTCGAACTCCGTGATACCTGGGTCTGCCGACGACCAGAGGGGTAAGACTCTTGACCCCCGGAGCGGAGGTTGAGAGTAGTTTGTTCTCATTTGTTTTCGAGACATTTGGCCACCGCCTCTAGGCTTCCAGGGAGGAAGTGGAGAGGCTCGTTTTTCTTTTGTTATTAGGGGCAAAAATCAGGGACGAGACTTGTGTTCGTTTGATATTCCAGGGCCTTGTTCGAACTTGTGCACAGGGACAACGGGGTTTATCAAAACTATGCCAACCGAGTTTTCAGTGCTCCCAGTGAGGTACTCTGTACTCCAGCGTCAGAACATTGCTGCATTCCTTTGATTCCCCGGTCAGGGGCCTTTTTGGTTTGTTCTGTTTCCTGCTGCTTGATGCTGGCAGAGTTCTTATATGCTTTCGGTGTGGGCAGCACGGTTCTTCTCATCCGTGATTGAAACACATCCTACCGTCAGGACTAGAGAAGACTGATGGTACGAAAAGGTCCTAGCGAAAATGAAATGAGAGTAGTTAGGGAAATAAACTGTTGTTGACCTGTGTGTTTCTCTCGTTTCAGGTATCCCTTCCCTTGCAGCCCCTTCCTTACCTTTCCCTCGCTTGATTACCTCTATGCTCTGTTCACAATTGTCTAGTCAGAGTGTGGGGAAATCAGGAGGTGGACCCATATGAGCATCACCCTGATCCTGAGGAGCGTGGAGCCGCCGTGACAGAATCACGTACCCACGAAAACAGTCTCCTCCCGGTCAGGGTTCGGCTCAGTGATGGCTACGTTAGAGGAAGTTATCCAAGCTTTGAATTTGGTCCAACAGGAAGTCGCCGCTTCTCGCGCAGAGAATGCGGTGCTGAAGGATAGACTTGATAGACAAGCCAGAAATCCATTTGATGTGTCTTCAGGCAGTTCACAGATCCAGGTACATGTCCCCCCGCCGATTCCCTTGGCTAGTCCGGAAAGGTATGCAGGCGACCCCCATAAAATACAAAATTTCCTGACACAAATTGCACTACATTTCTCTTGTAGACCTGCCTCTTTTGCCACAAACATATCTAGGGTATCCTTCGCTATATCATATCTCACTGGGGACGCCGCCAATTGGGCGGTTCCGTTGGTCAGAAACGACGATCCACTACTCTCCGATTGGACAGCCTTCCGGATGGAATTCGAGAGGGTGTTCGATAGGAGAGCCACCACACTCAGTGCGGATCGGGAGTTGTTGGAACTGCGGCAGGGTAGGAAGGATTTGATTACATACATGACCTCCTTCAACCGACTGGTGGGAGAAACAGCATGGCCTGAGGAAAAACGAATGGCCCTGTATTACCAAGGACTTCGGGACGAACTAAAAGACGTCCTGGCCCAAATTGATCCCCAGCCCAACACTTGTACGGATCTCATAAACCTCACCCTGAGACTAGACCATCGAATGTCCGATAGGGGCGGGGACCGTAGAGGAAGAGAAAGAGGAACGGGGGGCGTAGAGAGACCAATCCGACCATCTCAGGCCTCGAATGAGGCCGTTCCCGAGCCCATGGACGTCGGAGCTATAAGGCCTCCACTGTCCAAATCCGAACGCGAATCCAGGCGAGTGCAGGGGCTCTGCATGTACTGTGGGAAGAAGGGTCACTACGTAAGGGAGTGCCCTGTGAAGCCCAAGAAAAGGAGTGCTTCATATCCAGGGAAACAAGTAGCCACCGCACAAACGGAGTCTGTCGAACCAAAAACCGGAGACCTCAGGCGGGAGGAGGTAGCTGAATGCAAATGGATAGTTCCGTCGTTGGGGTTTTCAGGGGTACAGGGAGCTACCGCTCACATAGTGTTGACAATGACCCTCCGAACCGGGCGGAAACAACATCTGGTTCGGACGATGATTGACTCCGGGGCCACCGGCAACTTTATAGATGACGGACTAGTGCAGCGACTCGGACTTGGAAGAGTGCCCAGCGAAAAACCAGAAACCGTATTAGCAGTAGACGGCAAACCGTTGAAATCCGGTCCCGTTACTGAGCATACGGATATCATAGAATTAGTGCTCGAAGGTTCACCACAAGACCATGTGGAGAACCTCGCGCTGAACATCATTGAGGCACCACAATACGAAATAATTCTGGGCATGCCATGGCTCTGGCATCACAATCCCACCCTGGATTGGAAACAAAAAACCATTGCGTTCAACTCTCCAGACTGTTTGACCACGTGCATGAAAGCACATACCTCGCAGGTTCTATCCATGATTCAGGGTTACCAGGTAGCCACAGCAGCCGAAAAGGACGTGGCGTTGCCCGCGGAGTATCGGAGATACCGAGAGGTGTTCAGTGAAACCAAGGCGGAGAAACTCCCTCCACACCGCAAATATGATTGTCAAATTGATCTCATAGATGGCGCCATCATCCCATCATGTAGGGTATATGCCTTATCGGAACCCGAAACGAGACACCTACGGGCCTACCTAGACCATTTCTGTTCCATTGGCTTTATTCGCCCTTCTCGTTCACCAGCGGCATCCCCCCTTTTTTTTACGGCGAAAGCCAATGGGGAGCTTCGCACGTGTATCGATTACAGACAACTGAATAAAAACACCATTAGAAATCGATACCCTCTCCCACTCATCCCCGTGTTGTTGGATCAGGTCAGGGAGGCCAAGATATATACCCGATTGGATTTAAGAGGGGCGTACCACCTGGTGAGGATCCGAGACGGAGATGAGTGGAAGACGGCTTTTAAAACTCGTTTTGGTTTATTTGAATACTTGGTTATGCCATTCGGGCTGTGTAACGCCCCGGCGGCATTCCAGTATTTCCTTAATGATGTTTTAAAAGAATACGTGGACAGATTCGTAATCGTCTATATCTACGACATTTTGGTCTATTCAGTCACAGCTGAACAACATACCCGTCACGTCTTTCACGTCCTACAAGCACTACAGGACAATGGCCTCTATTGTAAACTCAGTAAGTGCGAGTTTAGCGTTACAGAGGTAGAATTCCTGGGAGTAATATTAAATCCCCGGGGGTTTCGAATGGCAGAGAGGAAGGTGGAGGCAGTCCAGAATTGGCCCATTCCCAAAAGCGTGAGGGAGGTGCAATGCTTTTTGGGGTTCTCAAATTACTACAGACGGTTCATCCCTCAGTTCTCGCAAGTAGCCGCTCCCATCACTAGATTGCTGAGAAAGGCTACCCCGTTTCTGTGGACCTCAGAGGCCACGGAGGCATTTGAACAACTGAAAAGGGCCTTCTGTAACGCCCCCATTTTGCGACATCCCCAAATGGAGAACCCATTCATTGTGGAGGCGGACGCCTCGGATGTAGCCACAGGGGCGGTGCTATCACAGAGGGACAAACACACAGGCCAATTGCACCCGGTGGCGTTCCTATCCAAAAAGCTAAATGCAGCAGAAGCAAATTACACGGTGGCCGAGAAAGAACTCCTGGCCATAAAGACAGCCTTCCAAGAGTGGAGGCATTACCTTTGGGGAGCACAACATCCAATAACGGTATACTCGGACCACCGAAACTTGCAGTATATGAAAACGGCCAGACACCTGTCACAAAGGCAAATGAGGTGGATGCTGTTTTTTGCAGGATATGACTTTGTGATCACCTTTAGACCAGGAGCTGACAACAAAAAAGCAGATTCATTGTCTAGGCAGGGGGAAGCGGAAGAAACCATACCGGATGAACCAAGAACAATCATACTCCCCGAGAGAATTGTATGTACCATATCTGCAAATCAGTTCATGGAACACGTGACCGGTAACCGATCTCCACAACAGTGGAAAAAATGGGCATCTCAAGACGTTCGTAGGACTCTCAAACATGGAATCCCGCTGCACGACAACAAACTATACCTACCTACCCACACCCTCCGTTTGAAGGCGTTCAATTGGTGTCACAATGCGACATTAGCAGGCCACCCAGGAGTAAAAAAGACCATGCACTTGGTGCAAAGGCAATTCTGGTGGGGAAGTCTGGCAAAGGACGTGAAACTATGGATAGAACAATGCGAAACATGTGCCAGGGCAAAAGGCGAACAGAACAAGAACAAAGGACTGTTAATGCCTCTACCCACGCCCTCCCAACCATGGCAATCTATCAGCGTGGATTTTATAGTGGGTCTCCCACGGGATCAGGGATGTAACGCCATATTAGTAGTCGTAGACAGTCTGACGAAAATGGGCCATTTTATTCCCTGCAATAACCTGCCTACGGCCAGCGAAACAACGCAACTACTTTTGACGAATGTAGTGAAGCTACACGGAATTCCTCGGGTCATAATCTCCGACAGAGGCCCCCAATTCATAGCACGGTTCTGGCACGTGTGGTGCCAGGCTCTTCGAGTGGAAGACGCTCTGTCCACCAGCTTCCACCCGCAAACCGATGGGCAAACGGAGAGACTAAACCAAACCATCAAGAAATATCTACGATGCTATGCCAACGAAGCAGAAAAATCGTGGGTATCCCTGTTATGGTTGGCCGAACTATCGTACAACAATGCGTGGCATTGTTCGACAGGAGAAACCCCTTTTCGGGCCAATACGGACTTCCATGCAAACACCTTACCAGTGGCCATTCCTAGGGAAGTACAAAACCATCCAACGGTCTTGGCACAGATGAAAGCCCTCCTAAAAGGTCATCGCCGCATCCAAGCACATCTCCAACAAGCCAAGACATCCTACAAGAAATGGGCAGACAATCACCGACAAGAGGGTCCCACATACCAAGCAGGCGATAGAGTATGGCTCTCTACAAAGAACCTACGGTTCCGTTATCGAAGCATTTTCCACCCACGGTATATAGGTCCATATACCGTCCTGCGCAGAATAAATCCAGTGGCCTATAAACTGAAATTGCCAGGGTCATTGAGAGTCCACCCAGTATTCCACTGCAGCCTGCTGAAACCAGCAAAAGGCAAACCCCACAAAGTACCGCCACCCGTGATAGTGGACGGGGAAAGAGAATACGAGGTACGACGCATCCTGGATTCCAAGTACCGCCAAGGATGCCTGTGGTACTTGGTGTCATGGAAGGGTTACACTGCGGAGAACGATTCGTGGGAACCGTGCTCAGGGGTCCATGCCCCCCGTGCGGTGCGATCGTTTTATGCCCGAAATCCGACCAAACCTGGCGCTAGGAGGCGCATGGGAGGGGGGCGTACTGTCAGGCCGTGAGGTAACGAGCCGCGCCTACTCCCGACAACACGTCGGAACTACAATTCCCGGCGGCCTTTGCCGAAGGGGAGGAGCCACGAGAATATAGTCGCGTACGACGCTCCTGGCGTCGTACGTGATACTGACCAGATTTGCCAAGCGGACGCTTGGCATGGTGATTTCCGCGTTACGAGGCGAGTGCTATCGCCCAACCCGGGTTCTATCCGGACCCACCTTCTGACTACGCGACACGGCTGAGCGTGAGTTAGAGTCCAGGAACCTTGAGCCGAAGATACGTATCAGCTGCGGACCGTCCACGAAGGCGGGAGGACTCGTAGCGGTGCATCAGACCCCCCCGGTGTCTCCCTGAGACAGGGCTTTGGGCAGGACTGTTCCCGGTCGAACTCCGTGAGACCTGGGTCTGCCGACGACCAGAGGGGTAAGACTCTTGACCCCCGGAGCGGAGGTTGAGAGTAGTTTGTTCTCATTTGTTTTCGAGACATTTGGCCACCGCCTCTAGGCTTCCAGGGAGGAAGTGGAGAGGCTCGTTTTTCTTTTGTTATTAGAGGCAAAAATCAGGGACGAGACTTGTGTTCGTTTGATATTCCAGGGCCTTGTTCGAACTTGTGCACAGGGACAACGGGGTTTATCAAAACTATGCCAACCGAGTTTTCAGTGCTCCCAGTGAGGTACTCTGTACTCCAGCGTCAGAACATTGCTGCATTCCTTTGATTCCCCGGTGAGGGGCCTTTTTGGTTTGTTCTGTTTCCTGCTGCTTGATGCTGGCAGAGTTCTTATATGCTTTCGGTGTGGGCAGCACGGTTCTTCTCATCCGTGATTGAAACACATCCTACCGTCAGGACTAGAGAAGACTGATGGTACGAAAAGGTCCTAGCGAGAATGAAATGAGAGTAGTTAGGGAAATAAACTGTTGTTGACCTGTGTGTTTCTCTCATTTCAGGTATCCCTTCCCTTGCAGCCCCTTCCTTACCTTTCCCTCGCTTGATTACCTCTATGCTCTGTTCACAATTGTCTAGTCAGAGTGTGGGGAAATCAGGAGGTGGACCCATATGAGCATCACCCTGATCCTGAGGAGCGTGGAGCCGCCGTGACAGCGGCAGAGGGAGCCAATAGAGACCCACCACCATGTGGAATGACGTCCCATCCACCATACAAATCACGATGCCCCAAACAGACCATCACACTGCAGCGGAGAATCCACCCACTCAGAGACGGCGGAAGCTCAACAGCGGAGCGCAAAACCAGACTCTCAGTCCCTTCCACCCGGTCAGGACCACAATGGATCCAGCTCTTCAAGCCTTTCCCTTGCTGTACCTCATCCACCACCAGCAAATAATGCACCGTCGCGGACAACGCCGCAGGTACGCAAATACACAACACCACACACAACCACAACACACAACTCCTGTGCTGACATAGGGTTCCTGTTCACATCAGACACTCTGGTGGGGACAGGAAAATATTCCCCAGTCTACCCACACATGTCCTACCTGTCAGAAAATCACCCCTCCTCATCCAGGTCACCCATCAACCGCGAAACCACTGCAATCTCCCGGTAACGTCACCGCAACGGTGAAGACGCGGGAAAACCTGCGCACAATGTAGTGGGCAGGGCGTGCCCCAGGCATGGCACTCTGCAAAGATTTACAGGGTTCCACCTCCACCCTTCACATGCTACGCCTCCCACACCCATTTGGGAACATGCTGTGTGCTACTCCAGTGCCCCCTCTGCACAATTCCTCTGCCAGGTGTAGCCAGACCTTGCACCTCACACACCAAAGGAGAAGGGAGCCTGTCTTGGAAGGTGAGGGTGAAGAGGAACACCGTGCACAGAAGCTCAGGGGCTGGAAAACCCTCCTCCTCACACCTATCTTCCACTCATGTGAATCAAACTGAGGATAATTCCAAAATGAAGACTCACACTGCAAATGAACATCCACTTAACTGTTCACACTGCCTGTCAAGTCACTCACAAACACCCTACACTGACACTCTGTCACATACTCATACCATAGGTCAGCAGTAATGGAGGACAATAAATGGGCCAGCCAAAAGTGAAGTGGAAAATGCTGGAAAGCCAATGAGCAACCTACAAAGCATGTGTACATTACATGTAAGAGAAGGAGCATATCACACCACCCTTAGGCCATCAAATAAGACATGGGTGGCACTTTGAGTGAAATTAAACCAAAGTGACCTCAGTGCAACAACTCAGGGAGACATCAAGGCAAGCCATACATAGGCACAGGAATGATCGGAAGTGTTTGAAGTCAAACAGTGATCAGCCACACATCTGTGTCAACTTACTTGACATGTGTATGTCATCAGCACAACACTCATGGCTCATTGTCACATTCCCTGATTGTCAAACACAAGTAGGACCTTCACACATGCCCCTCACCTACCCACCACACACCTGCAACACCCAACACCTGTGTGAAACACACATAATGGTTCAAATTATGTCCTGTGAGTTCAGTGACAACCAATCACACTCCCTGTGGTGCATCCACAAACATCACACACCCTCAGGGATGCCTGAACCAATGCAGACACAAAACCAATAGCCAAACACAAATCTCACAGCCAACATACACAGAAGTACAACAAGCCCACACATGGGCAGCCAAATAGTGGAAAGGCAATGTGACCCTAGACAGAACCGGAATACACAACATTGTCACTCTGGACAAATGCTCAGACACCATATATCAACACAAACAAAAGGTGCCTCCTCAAAAATCCATCATGAACACTAACTGGAATCAATAGGACAATCAGCTAACACAGACATAGACACCACACCACACATAAAGTGAACAAGGTGCCATAATGTACAACAAGCATGCACATGCACAATCCTGACAAGTGACAGGTCAAAAATAGGAGGACAAACCGCCAATGTGCACTCAGAACAAGCCCAGTAACAAGAATCTACCTTGCTGCAGGTGACAGACATACAAGTAATGGACACCACACCTGCAACACACATCTGAATGTATCACACAGCAACAACTACTCACACAATGTCATGCAATTAGAACATCACACACACACATAGCAGCTGTTAGTAGAAAGAACCAACACAGGCCAAACACTGCATATATCAAAAACAAAAACACAACCGATACACATACCAATCCATCACATTGCAAACTCAGCTGGACATCAGGGTAATGCACAACAAGCAAGTACAAGGCACCATACACTGACAACACTGCATGCACACCAATCAGTGTGTGCACACCAACCAAATCAGTAGCACAAACATCTGAGTGCCACACCTTATTCTCCCAAAACAAAAATCATCACAGCACACAGAGAACATCACACTCAGGAAGGGTAGCAATATCTCAGCAAACACACATACAGCCTTGCCATCACCCACAGATGCACAACTCAGGGACACCCAGGTGCAAACAACATGACTAGAGGACTGTGCTGCCCAAACATATGCACTGCACATGAGCAACCATGACAGCAAACCAGTAGAAGAAGATAACACATAACCAATCGGGAAACTGTCCTGAGTGTCACATTGGTCCTGTACACAGTTCAGCATCACAAAGCATAGTGTAATAAATGAAGTGGTGGGGAGGCCCACACACTGGCAAGCCATGGGGTGGAAGACATGAGATTGAAGTGGTGTCTACGTTAGTAGTGGACAGGTGAGGAGTGTACTGTACACAAACACATAAAGGAGTCACTCACAATGTGTAGTCATCAGAAGCACCTACATGGGATGGCATGACTCCACATAACACATACCATAATGGAGCCAAAAGTGGGTCAAGTGACATCAATGCATGAGAAAACCCACAAATATTGTCAGTGTGGCCGAGCAGGTCTGCACAGTGAGCACAAACGGTAACAAGAAACATGGCTGATCAACAAAACACAACACAGACTTGGTAGTCACACAATCTGCATACTCACAACTGGCACAAAACACAAGTAGGTGTCCCCCAGGAGTGAAAGGACACACCGACACACTGCTCAGTGCACAACCTACAACTCCTACATGTGCACACAATCCGAAGCACATGGCAGACAATTGAAACAAACAGGCACTCATCTCCTGGATCATACATGTGTGCAGGTGGCATCGCAGGAGCACACACACATCAACACTACTGACAATGTCAGCCCATTCACACGGTATGACCCCTCAAGTGCACACATTCAAATGTACTCATGTGACTAGGACGACAGGCCATCGTTCAAAGGAGGTACATGTGTGCATGAAAACCTGCACAGGGAATGGCATCCAAAGTGACAAACTGCAAGGCCAGTGGCCAGTCCATAGTTCAAAGGAGGTACATGGAATGGGTGACACCGTTCACTGCCATGGGAATCAACACAGCCAGGGGGATAACAATGGGCAGTCCAGGCACCGCTGTGGGAGGGATAGGTTTGGGTGGGGGACTTTGCCTCAGACTTGGCTGCCAGTCAAACTGGGAGGTGGCTGATTGTCAGGGCCAGTTGGAGGACTGGACCTGGGAGAGAGAGGCCCAGCTGAGGTAGAGGTATCAGTGGCTTTGGTAGCCGGAGGGCTGCTTGGACCGGGTGGCGTGGTGGCACGGGGAGGTGGAAACATGCTGCCATGAGGCACAGTGTGTGAGGGTGAATGTGGAGGGCTGCCTCTCCACTTCTTGGGGATATGATAGCCAAGAACTGTCTTGGTAGGAGTGGGAAGTGGGGCGGGCACAACAGGCACACTCTCCACCAAAGGTGCATCAGGTGCAGGTGGTGGCCCTCCCTCTGGGAACCTGCTGGATCTGGTGGTACGCTTGGACTGGCCTTGCCTTTTCCCCTCCATCCCCCAGGTGAACCCCCACATTGCCCTCCTGTCTCAGTTTCACAGGGATGTGGGTGGGAGTTGAGGTTGTGGGTGAATCTGCCTTAGAGAGCTGTTTCTGTGGACTCTTTGCAGGCACCAGCTTCTCAGCAGGCACGGCAACTGTTTGCTTGTCTTTGGGATCAGGTTTTGGGACGGAAGTGTCCTTGGATGGGGCTGATTTGGATGTATGTGAGCCTGAGGCCTGCTTCTTGGCTTGATGCCCCTGAGTGTCACCTGAAGGGCTTTTGCCTTTGCCCTCCTGTGTGGCTTTTCTTTTGTTTTGGGGAGGGTGTCTGGGCTCTGAACCTCTTGGAGTGCTGCTGTTGTGTGCTCCGTGTGGAGTACTTGGAGCCTGAGGGGTGTGGTGTGTGGTCACTCTTGTCAGATGTTGCCACTGGCAGGGTGGTTGCTGATGGGACTGGAGCTGGACTCTGAGCCTGTGACAGCTGAATGGCTGCTGTCACTGTGGAGGACAAAGACTGAACAGTTCTGTGTAGCCCACCCACGTCAGAATGAATGCCCTCCATGAAGGCAACTACCTGTGCCAACTTCTTGTCATGATCCTGGAAGGCATTCAGGAGAGTAGTCTGACCCACACACAGCTGGCGTAAAAGGTCCACCACCTCAACACTGAGTGCAGCAGGGGAGACAGGGGCAGGGGCAGTGGTGCCTGGGGGAAGGACACTCTACCCTTCTTACTGCTGTGGGCACAGGCAGCACTAGTAGAAGTAGCCAGGAGGGTGGGCACTGGACGATGTGTGGTGGAAGAAAAGGCTGATTTCCCACTTCCTGTGCCCTCCAACATTTAGGAGTCACTGCTGGCATTGGATGACGTTGAGGTCGGTGTTTCTGAGCGTGATTATTCATGGGCACTCCTGTCCCCCTCAGAGGCGCTGGTCACATCAGTGTCAGTGAGCTCATGTGTAGCAGTCATGCAAGATGCCTCACCACTGGTGTCCATCCCCTGTCCTTCTGTGCCATCGGTAGATGCTGCAAGAGACAGAGACGTAGGATCAGTTTAGTGCCATACTCACAAACATCATATGCAAGCAAAGCACAAAACAAGATGATGATACCCGCATGTTGCACACCCCCCTGTGCAGTCTGCATGTGCAACCTTAATGCAAAAATCAAAAGATACATGGTAACATGCATACTTGGCATTAATGACCCATGTGATGTTCACGAAGCCAAATAGCTTGCCAGTGCCTCCATGTAACCTGACATACAGATTCCTGTAAGCATACCTACGTGCATGTATGTGAAAAAGATGTGCAAATCTCAACATGTTGTCACAGACACACATGGAGTCACTTTAAGGGGACAACACAGATACAGACTCCAAAATGTCCTTTTGCAATGGCCATAAACTCCTGCTATCCACCATGTTGTGCTTTGAAGCACAACTACAGTTGCACATTGGTGTCAGATGTGTAGTTCTCACAATTTCGAGGTCAGACACTGCACACATTGACAAAAGCATACTAAGATGAGGCACACTGCTGTTCACTGCCTGGGGATGTCCATGAATCCCCAAATGCAGCCGATGCCATAAGGCCACATCTCAGCATGCAATGTCAAGGGCCATTACATTAAAGACATGAGAAATGACTTGTAGCATAAATGCATGACAGCTGCACTCAACACAGAGGCCACTTACAAGCCATAGCATCACAGTAGAAACATCACAGAGCTCCGCACTGGCTCAGGGTTGGGATAAATGCAGTTACTCACACCTGAAGTCACCCTTCACAGAATAGTCACCCCCAACTTGTTGCTGATGGGCCCTCAAGTGCCCATCCAGCTCAGACTGTGTCACTGCCAAGATACGGGCCATTAGTGGTGTCATGTTTCTGCGCGCCAACCTGCCAGTCCGAGGGAGCAGCCCCAGCGTCATCTCTGCCACGTTTTTGCTCAGCCGGCAGATGTCATCCCACCTCTTGTGACAGTGTGTGTGCCGTTGATTGGAGACACCCAGAGCCCACACCTTGCGTGCAATGGCCCTCCATAAGGCCTTATGCTGGTGGACTTTAAGCTGCAGGCATTGGAGACAAGAGGAGGAAGTTCAGTAGCACTGGGTTATGCACCACCGCGTCTCAGTACAGGAGCATGCACAAACTTAGCACAGCTATTCAGATATGTTTAGCAGAGGCCATACAGCATGACACGTAGTACATTAGCATGAGATCGTCGTACCTAAATGCATGCAGGTATGAGGATGGACACAGTACCTGACCATCTCATACACATGCAGAATGCCAGCACAGAAAGCAATGTGAAGAAGGCCCACATCTGCGATGCAGTTTGTGAGTGAGCAAGTCATACATTACATTGTAAATTATATGTCGGGGCAGACCCACTGTGTCCAACATTGCACACCCCTCAATGTCCTTGGCCTGTTAATGGCTCACTGTGTCATGGAGGTCACATTTAGGGACATGATCTTACATTCTCACACCCTTCTCACAAGGTCTGTCTTGTGCAATCCACAGGCCTAAGATAGATCATTGATGAATAGGGTGGCAGACAACACATATGTCTCACTCTGTCCATTCAGTGATGGGTCCCTGTCAAATTGGGCAGTACATGTGTCAGCCAGGGGGGCTCACACTAAGGTTAAACGTGGGCCATCAGAACAGTCACATGCATGTACAATATGAGAGGGCAAACAGTGCCTACACATGCTAGTCAGTACACATATTGAAATGAATGGAAGGGGGATGCTTCAGAAGTACAAGAATCTGCTGTGTCATATGTGAATTTCCACTCTTGTGCATAATGCCCACAAATCCATGGTGGCAGTATAAAGAAAACACACTTCCATCAGTACCCTCTGGACGAAAAGTATTTGTTACGTCACAAATGAGCATGTGAAAACCTCATGGCATCAGACATCCATTAGCACAGGCAATGTCTGTTCTGACTTCCACTTTCCAAACGAGCAGTGTCACTGTCTGGCTGCAAAAACACCGCATGTCCCTCCCATCCTGCAATGCAGCCCAGGATCTGTGGAAATTAGGCTACCAACCCTATTTACCTGAAGTCAGCATGCTAGGCAGTGTATCACACAAACCCACACTCTTAGGCACATACTGCAGCAGATCAACTTCATGTGTGGAGTCCCTGCACTCTCCTACTTCCACTCTGAAACACTTACCATGACATCAGGAGCACCATATAGCCTCCCATACTGTGAGAGCAACTCGTCCACCAGGACCTCCAGCTCCCCTGTGGTGAAGGGACGGGCCCTGATGTTCTCAGTTCTCGCCATCACTGGGTCCAGGAGACAGGAACAGCAGCAGTTGGTGGTGAAGAGTGTCAGTCATCAATGTCTGGAAGCAGTGGAAATGTGTGGCTCTCTCCCAGACATATATAGCCCCCTGGGGTTGTTTCAGTGGTACTCAGCTGCTGCAATTGGTGTTCCAGGTCAGCTTTTTTCAAATGTTACAAATAACCAGCTCCGCGGTAGCGGAGCAAGCTTACCATGATTTTTAAAAGTGCATTTGTCTACTGTGATTGCGGTTCCCATTGGTTGAATGGGCATGGGCACTGGCGGTGTCACACCGCAGGGCCCAGGCGGTCGCTTCCGCAATTTGGCAGCTTAAAATTGGTGCCAATGACCGGCCCAGTGGAAGCGGAGCACGCCTACTGCCATTTTCAAATGTGTTTATCACTACCGTGATTGTGGTTCCCATTGGTTGAATGGGCATGGGCATTGGCAGTATCACACCGCGGGGCCCAGGCGGTCGCTGCCGCGATTTCGCAGCTTGACATTGGTGCCTATGGCCGTGATTGCGGTGGCGGTGCACGCTTACGGCACCTATGGACACATCATGCTGTAGAAATGGCAATGGCCGGTTGTCAGAATTGAACAGTAGCCACCTACTATAAATCATGCCACCAGATGGTGTAACTCAATGCTAGTGTGACATTTAACTCACTGATGACTACACATGCCATGACAATGCACAGGATTACATGCATTGGCATGTACTCCCTCACATGTCACTTATGATTTTGCTGTGCATGAACACAGATCTGTGGTGTGATGGACTCTCAAATATGTACACATGTCAATGTGTGAGATGGCTAAGCAACCCACAGTAATGAAGGTCTGACTACATGATGTGCCTATTTCACTGTGTAGGTTGCTGATCTAATGTTTATACTTGATCTTTATGCACACACTGTGCTCACTGTGTTGTTAATGGTTGCCGGTCCGACTTATGCAAGAAGGTGTGGCAGGTACAGCAGCTACGTAGAAGCCAGCAGTGTGCTGTGTCAACTACTCTCAGGGCTGGTGACACAAGATGTTGGAATGTACCTTTTGTCATTCACAAAGTCTGAATCTGTTTTGGGGGTACTCACTGTGTAAATACTGGACAAGTGTACAGCTACTTTAGATCAAGGTGTCCCTACATGTTACTTGTGCTCTAATTTGTAGTTTCAGGCCATTCATTGTTGGCGCTGTGTCATTCGATGTTGGACACATCTCATGGGGGATTGAATTGACATGTGTCCCTTTCATCCTACCTAGGAGGCGACCACATGCACATCGTCCATTCACATTGCTTGCGGACATGAAGGATGAGGACATCATACGAAAATTCCATTTGGATTGACCTACCCTTCAGGACCTATGTGTTCAGTTGGAGCCCCATCTGAGACCACGCAAAACATATCCGACTGCTTTGACACCAACTTGTAAGGTGATGGAGGCCCTGCATTTTTTGCAACTGGTTCATTCCAGTACACGGTGTCCAGCGTAGGTGGGATGTCTCAACCAATGTTCAGCATGGTGCTACGTGATGTCCTGTCCGCTATGATGACCTATAAGGACAGCTACATCCATTTCCCCAAGAGGCATGAATTGGCAGCTGTGAAGGGTGAATTATATGACCTTGCCCACATCCCTAATGTTGTTGGTGCCTTTGACTGCACACATTTTGGTATGGTTCGACCACAGGCACGTGAGCACATCTACAGGAACAGGAAGCATTTTCATTCCATCAATGTGCAAGTGGTAAGCCAGGTGGATATGATAATCTTCCATGTCTGTGCCAAATATCCGGGATCAGCCGATGACTCCTACATCCTGCGTAATAGCATCGTACCACAGCTGATGGCAAATCTGCATCCAGAGCGTGCGTGGATTGTGGGTGAGTACGCAGAGTCAAGTAGCGTGCTGTATGTGTGACATGCTGTCCTCTGCCACAGATATAGTACAAAATTGCTCTGTGTATCTCACATCTTGGTGACTCTGCATATCCCAACCGGCCTTGGTTGCTGAGCCCACCGAAGAATCCCAGGACCTCGAGTGAAGTCTGCTACATGGGAGGACACATCGTGTGGTGGAGCGTACTTTTGGTCTTCTTAAGTCTCGATTTCACAGCCTGGACTGGACTGGAGGTGCACTGATGTACTCTCCCCAAAAGGTGTGTCAGTTCGTAGTTGCATGCTGCATGTTCCACAACCTGGACTTGCGCAAAGAGATCCCCCTGATCCTGGACGATGATGAGCATCAGATGCCCCCACCTGCAAACCCACACATGTCCAGTGATGAGGATAGTGGAGAAGGGGAAGGTGTCGACCTGCATCAACAGCTCATCAACCCCTACTTCCCTTGAAGGTGAGTGACATTGTACAACGGTGCCATTGTCTTCTGTTTTTTGATGCTGGTGAAAAGGCCTAGGGGATCTTTTTGACTGGTGCCTGTTGTTGGCTCTGTGCTGAGGGCTAATGTTTGTGGCACAGGGTAGTTATGCACAGCTACATGATGTCTATGTCGATATTGTTGCTCATTGTAATGTGTGCAGGTTTGTGTACCTTGATAACAAGTGTTGTGTAATGGCTGTGATGCCATCACCTGACAAGTGAATGTTGTTCTACTGTGTCTTTCTAGGTCCCTTCAGCCTCTCAATGCCTCAAAACAATCAGTGATTCTGGTACATTGGAATCAGAGAACATTGTACATCCTGTGATAAACATGGAGCTGACACAAAAACATTGGTGTGTAAAGTGTGTTTATTTCAAATTATTATTTGGGACAGAGAAGTGATTATTTAAAAAAAGGTGCAAAGTAAATCAATGAGTTTTCAGTGATGGTAGACAAAACAATAGAGTAGTGACCACATTGATGTGGTGACACAGTCCAACAGACGCCTGCCATCAACATGGCAGTGAGGGTAAGGATAGTCAACAAAGTCAATGTCAAGGTGAAGAGAGGTGACATTATGGCTGGCTCTTTGACTGGCGTTTGGCTGGTGCTTTGCCACGTGATCCTCCCGTGGTTTTCCTCGGACGGCCCCTGGAGTGTTTGGCAGGGGGACCTCTGCTGTGGGCTCAGTGGAGTCTGATGACTCATCCTGTTCCAGCTCACCCCTCTCTGTGGCTGCAGGTGAGGTGGTGGGACTGTCATCCTGCGGGCCACTGGAGGGAGGTGAGCTGTCCTTTGGGCCGCAGGCCTGTCCCTCAGAACACCCACAAGCTGGCCCAAGAGGTCTACGATTTGGCTCATATGCGTGTCCATGGACCTCAGCAGCAGGCGGACCTCACACACTTCTTCCAGAACCTGGACCATTTTTCCCTGGGTTTGTTCATATGCCCCAAGGACTCTGGCAATGTTGGCCAGGGCTTCAGCCCCGGTGTCCTGTTGAATTTGTCGCCCAGTTGCCCTCCCACCTGCCCTGCTGTCCCGGACCTGTGGCATCACCACTCAATGCACCCGCAGACTCTCCCTGCCCTCCTCAGATTGTGGGGTGGTGTGGGTATCCTCTGAGGTGGGGAGAGTGTTGCAGGCAGCACTGGTGGTGATGGTGGTGGTTGAGGCCGCACAGGTCTTTGCAGCAGGGGTCAGTGCAGTTGTTGTTGCTGAGGTGTTGGTTGTGGGTACGGTGGGGGCCTGGGACCTGGTGCGCCCTGGCAGTCCTGATCGGCCAGGTTTGGGGTCCGCATCCGAGGAATTTAGGGAGTCTGCATCTGAGCGTCCATGTTCTGGGGGGGGGACTGGCTCTGCAGGTTGGTGTTGTCATCTGCAGCAGTCAATTGTTGGTCACCTGTTGGACAGAGATGAAATGGTCATTGAAGTACACCCCACAAGCTTGGTGTAAGATGTTTGGTTGTTACATGTTATATACCACACAGTTTGCATTGATATCACATTATATGGCTGCACGGTACTGAGCATCATGACATGATGTGGAGGTACATACATTACTTGTCCATGGTGTGACATGTCAATAGATAACATGTTCCATGTACGGATTGTGTGATTACTTGGACATGTTGTCCTCTAACGACTAGCAGCGCAACAACTTTATGTGAAGCGTCTTTGTTGTTTACTCTGCATGGAAGACGTTAAATCTGAGCATGTACTAGCCATTGTTATCTCATGCATCCCTCTGTCATATCATGAGCTTTGCTTTCTTTTTACAACTGGCCAATTCATGTTTTGTATTCACATGGGACTTGATGCTCTGCCCCAATGACACTTACAGATAGCATTCACTGCTGTGCATGATTGTGTCCTGAATTTATTCAACATGTGATTTGGTGAGTCAAACTTTAATTTCTCTGACAGTTACATACGCTTAGCTGTCTGCACACTGGAAGTGGCTATTGGATCTATGCCAAGTTGGGTGAGATGTGAGGGCTGGTGTGGTCATATGGCTCCATGCTTTTTGAGAGGAATGGCAGGGTGCATGCACTGTCTACCTACCTGTTCTGTGACACAGTTGAGGGGAATTGCTGACACGTGTTTCTGGGTGTGGGGAGAGTGCTCCATCCTGCTGAGCTGTGGGACATTGGGTACCTGGTGGGAGTTGTAGTGCAGGCATGCCACCCACAAAGTACTTTCCCTGTTAAGATGGCTACCTACCTGTTAAGTGAAGGTGAGCAATGCAATTTCTGCCACATGGTTGTGGGTGGGGTGGCGAGTACTCCATCCTGTTGAGCTGTGGGACAAGGGGGCATGGTGGGAGTTGTGGTGCAGTCTTCCCACCCACAAACACCCTTCCCTGTTAAGATGGCTACCTACCTGTGAGGTGAAGGGGAGCAATGCTATGTCTGTCACATGCTTCTGGGCGGGAGTGCTCTATCCTGCTGAACTGTGGGACAAGGGGGCCTGGTGGGAGTAGTAGTGCTGGCTTCCAACCCACAAACACCACCTCCCTGTTAAGATGGCTACCTACCTGTTAGTTTGAAGTGAGCAATGCAATGGCTGACACATGGTGGGAGGTAGTGTTCCATCCTGCTGAGCTTTGGGACAAGGGTGCCTGGTGGAAGTTGTAGTGCTGGCTTCCCACCCACAAACACCCCTCCCTGTTAGGATGGCTGCCACCCTGTGAAGTGGAGCAGAGGAATGGAATAGGTTACACATGGTTCTTGGGTGGGGAAGTGTTCCATCCTGCTCATGGGTGGCACAAGTGAGCATAAGATGGCTACCTACCTGTAAGTTTGAATAGTGAAATACAATGGCTGCCACATGGTTGTGGGTGGGGGGTGGAGTGTACCATCCGGCTCAGCTTTTGAGACAGGGGGGCCTGGTGGGAGTTGTAGTGCTGGCTGCCTATGTACACACACCCCTCCCTGTTAGGATGGCTGCCTCCCTGTGAAGTGTAGCAGAAGATGCAATAGATTACACAAGGCTTTTGGATGGGGGAGTGTTCCATCCTGCTCAGGGGAGGGACAAGTGAGCATAAGAAGGCTACCTACCTATACGTTTGGAGAGTGAAATACAATGGCAGTCACATGGTTGTGGGTGGGGGATGGAGTGTAGCATCCGGCTCAGCTTTGGGACAGGGGTTCCTGGCGGGAGTTGTAGTGTTGGCTTCCACCCAAAAACACCATTCCCTGTTAAGATGGCTACCTACCTGTTAGTTTGATGAGGGCAATGAAATGTCTGTCACATTCTTCTGGGTGGGGGGAGTGCTCCATCCTACTGAGCTGTGTGACACGGGGGCCTGGTGGGAGTTGTGGTGCAGTCTTCACACCCACAAACACCCTTCCCTGTTAATTTGGCTACCTACCTGTTAGGTGAAGATGAGCAATGCAATGTCTGCCACATGGTTCTGGGTGGGGGAGTATTACATCCTGATGAGCTGTGGGACAAGGGTGCCTGGTGCGAGTTGTAGTGCTGGCTGCCTATCCGCACACCCCCTCCCTGTTGAGATGGCTGCCTCCCTGTGAAGTGGAGCAGAGGAAGGGAATAGGTTACACATGGCTCTTTAATGGGGGAGTGTTCCATCCTGCTCAGGGGTTGGACAGGAGAGCATGAGATGGCTACCTACCTGTAAGTTTGAAGTGTGAAATACAATGGCTGCCACATGATTGGAGGTTTGGGGTGGAGTGTACCATCCAGCTCAGCTTTGGGACGGGGGGCCTGGTGGGAGTTGTGCTGGCTTCCCACCCACAAACCACCCTACCTGTGAAGATGGCTACCTCCCTGTAAGTCTGAAGAGTGAAATATAATGTCTGCCACATGGTTGTGGGTGTGTGGAGTGTTTCATCCTGCTCAGCTGTGGGACAAGAGTGCCTGGTGGGAGTTGTAGTGCTGGGTGCCTATCCACAGATACCCCTCCCTGTTAAGATGGCTGCTTCCCGGTGGAGCAGAGAAAGAAAATGGTTACACATGGTTCTTGGGTGGGGGGAGTGTTTTATCCAGATCAGCTTTTGGACAGGGGGGCCTGGTGGGAGTTGTAGTGCTGGCTGCCTGTACACATGCCCCCATGGTAATGTTGCTAGCTACTTTTGGGGTGAATCAGAGGGAGTGAATGTTGGATCAGGAAGACATGTATGGGGAGAGTGTGGTACACATTAATGCATTTGGGCCTAGGAGGTGTCGCTTTGTAGTTGTGCAAGACAGTACATAGCAGTGTGAAGGTAGACATTTGTTGGTACTTACCAGCCTCCACTCCCCTGGCTAGTCCTGTGAGACTCTATGGATGCAGCATGCCAAGCACCTTCTCCTCCCATGCAGTGAATGTTCGTAGTGGAATGGGAGGGCCACAGCCAGTCCTCTTAGCTAGCTCACGGTTCTTGTTGTTCTTCTCTTTCACCTTGCTCTTGAGGTCATGCCACCACTTCACGATCTCCTTCTTGGAGCGCAGGATGGTCCCTACAGCATTGACCTTGCTGACTATCCTTACCCACATTTGAATCCTGGTGGCTAATGGTGTCTGTTGGACCAGGCTTCCAAACAAATGTGGTTCTACTCTGTTTACCTCATCTACCCTGACTGATGACTCATTGTTAGTAATTATGGGCATTTTCGTTTGTGATATGGGTTAAGGGTGCATGTGTGAGAGTGGTGGTGGTTATATGTGTAGTGTGTTTGCTGGTGTGATGGTGTGATGTGTATTGGTTTGCCTCTCCTTTGTGCTGTGGGGTTGGTTCCTTCAGTAGTAGAGTATTGCAAAGGATTCTGATCAGGGAAGGGGCTGGTTTTATACTCAGCTATGTGGGTGTGTCAAAATGGAGTATTGCTGTCAGGTGTGTTGTGTGGGTTGACCTGGGATTTGTATTTTTTTAGTTGCCATGGGGATGTGTCATTGGGGTGTGTTAGGTGTTTTTTTTAGGCTGAGCCAGGTTAATTGGTACACTTGGTAGCCTAGTTGTGTGTTTTTTTGGTCGACTGCCATAACTGTTCCGGAGCGACCACGGTGGTGGGTATACAACCGCACTTCCGCCGGCTCTCCCATTCATCAATGGTTGCGATCGCGGCGTTTGGAAACAGCAGATCGTTCTGCTGTCATCTCAATGGTATCCTAATTTCACATGCAGTCAAGCCACTGACCGTGCGGCGGTTTGGGGTTTTTCCACAGCGAATCCGACCTCCGCAGACGGATTTTCACCTGCTCCGCACGCTACCGGCAGTCTTTCGAGGTATCGTTCTGCCGTGGTCTGATTTTTCTTGTGGTTGATCCTGATCGGACCGCCGGATTTGCCACGGTACCTGTGGACGGTTGATTTTCGCTACCACGGCAGTCAGAATGGTTTTCCGACCACCATCCTAATCGACCCCAAAGTTCCATGTCACTGTGGGGAAATCCGAGATCCTCATAGGATGCCTCACGGGAAAAGACCTGGGCCTCGTATCATTTGTCAGGAATGTTCCAGCCTTCCACATAGACAAACTCCAGAGCCTGTTCATCCCTTTTTTGAGGGCTTGGGTGCCTTAATGGCCCTCCAATATAACTACACACAGGGAAGTGAGTCAAGTTAGTGACACTCCGACACTGGAGAGTTCATTTGACTTGTGCTCATTAGTCGAGCAGGATATGGACAAGTTGCAGTGGCTGGATGTCATTGAGAAAGTCTCTGGCCTCACGTCATGTGTGCCCCAAATTGTCATTGCAGAAAAACCCAAGCAACAGGGTACGATCTGCCTATACATGCGCCTCTCCCCAACAAAGTCATCAAGCTGTAGAGGCACATCACACCCACCATGGATGCCATAATCGCTGACTTCATGGGGCCAGTTGGCTCTCAAAGCTTATGCTGAATTCCTGGTACCACCAACTTCAGCTCAACGAGGACAGTAGATACATTTCAACCTTCTCAACACAACTGGGCCTGAGACGATACAAGCAACTGAACTTTGGGATCACATCTGCGGTAGAGGTATTTCAGAATGCCATTCAAGAGGTTCTCTCTGGCCTTCAAGGGGTAATGAACATTAGTGATGACATCCTCATATTCTCCACGAAAGTGCATGAACACCATCACCATTTTAAAGCCACCCCAAATTGGTTGACCAATCAAGGCATCACTCTCCATGGCAAGAAATTCTCTTTCTTTGAGATAAGCATAGAGTTCTTGGGCTACATTTTAACAAAAGATGGTATCCAAGTAGCCCACCAGAAGTTGCATGTGATCCAACAAGCCCAAGCACCTTGCACTGCCACAGAATTTTACAGTTTCCTCTGGATGGTCACCTACTGCAGCCACTTCATTCCGAACATGGCGACCATCACAAAACTCATGGCCTGAGGAGGACAGACACCAGGTGGGTTTGGGGACCCAATGAAGAGGACTCATTTGCACAAATTAAGTCTGCCTTACTTAGCAAGATGAGTATGGCCTATTTCGACCCCAATTAGAGAACAGAGCAGCTGATGGATGTCAGCACAGTAGGGCTCGGGGCATTGCTGACACAAGATGTGGAGCCAGGAGTGTCAGTGCCCCTTGCTTTCGCAAGTAGGACCCTCACACTGATGTAAGCCAGATACACCTAACAAGAAAGAGAGGTTCTTGCCATCAAGTGGGCCTGCAGACACTTCCATCTGTACCTCGGGGGAAAGACATTCCAAGTAGTCACTGACCACCAACTGTTGGTTCCACTCTTCAAGGGCACCCCGCTGCATCCCCCAACAAGAAATGGGTGCTACCGCTGCAGCAATACTGGTTCGAGATTGTATGCTGGCAAGGCTCCAAGAACCCAGTAAATGATATTGCTCCCACAAACATTGTTTTGCACAAATATGAGAATTCCAGGTTTTGCGGTATCACAGCACTTCTGCAATTTTGCTGTGGCAAATTTAGGGAGATTAAATCTGTTGAAATTTATCGAGGAAAATGTGAAGATAACTTGGACAAATGGGTAAGTAGGCACTGTAACCACCTCTTTCCACGTGTAGTTCCTCATTTTGCCCTCGTCAAACTCGTACTCGTTATTTACCAAACTCTAAAAATACCTCATTCCAGAAACTTAGTATATATCCTCCAGCCCCCCTTAATTTCGCCAAGCTCATAATTAGAAATGTAAGCATAGATTGAGTGCATTATTAAATTACCACACCCATGCAAGCCCCTGTTTGCACAGGTCTCAAAATTGTAAGTCTGTATCTATTATCAGACAGTCAGGCTTTCCCCAGAAAAAATCTTTTTTAGAAAATAACTAACATGCAACATTTGATGAACACCTTCTTCTAGTAGAATGACATGGTTATTTTCAGTTCTGTACTCTATGTTTCAAGACTGGTGTATGAAACCCTTTTGATGTCTTTATTTCTTTATTGGATTGTAAAAAATATGTTAAAGAGAGTTTATAATTTTATTGCAGCAAGTATGTGTTAGATCTCTGGCAGCTGCCCTGTTCACAACAATATACTTGTACTTGACTGAAAAGTGCTTTGCCTGCCCTTTATCATTCGCCACAGTACCAAGCCGCTGACATTTATTGGGCTTAACTAGAAAGCATGTTTATTGTACATGTGTCAACCATTTCATTTGGATTCTAGATTGCTATAAAGCACAACACTGCCTACAAAAGGCGCATCGGCTGTCAAACTAAAGGTAACGTATGTGGCAAGATTTCGATTCTTTTTACATATACTGCTTTTCCTGTTGCAATGGGATATTGTATTTTAGAAAAGAAAAAAAATACCCCATCACCCTTATGATATTGAATAAACAATAATTCTACGCATTCTTTGCAGATGTGATACCTCTAGAAGAATAAGATAGCATTTTATCATTCTAAAGACTTAATGTATAATTTTAGTAAATTTAGCTCTGAAGCATCCATATTCTTTGTATCTTTATATGTTGTGCCTGATGAAGATTTATTTGTCTTCAGGTGCGGCAAGGTAAGCCTGGTATAGTTGCTGCTGGGAATGATACTTTAGTGATTACTTAGCAATGATGATTTGTGGCATATTGAGAGAACGTTATCCCCTGGAAGCTGTTTGCTTCCCCAAAGTAAGTGAGAGCTAAAGAGGACAAGGTGCTCTACCGCATATTTGTGAGGTTATATCTTAACATTAATTTGCAGCCTTTGCTCCTCCCATAGCTTTTCTTTTATCTCTGACATCCCTTTGCAGTGGTTGCAACGTCTTTCGTATCTTCAGGGACCCTCTCCGCCATTAAGATGTCAACAGTGTGCAGAAGGCTACTGGCTCTACCTTGAGCAGACATTACTGAGATTTGACTTTGGCCCCCAATTCAGGAAGTGGGGGGCGGTGCTCTACAACAGCCCAGTCGTGATGCTTAGGGTTAATGGAAAGACGTCTGCCAAATTCCCAATAGGTTGGGGAACCAGGCAAAGATGTCACCTATCCCCGCTTTTGTTCGCCTTAACATTAAAATCCCTGGCATGTGTGATCCAGTTGTACCCAGTAGTTGGAGGGTTCCGTATCTCTGCTGAGGATGAACAGGAAGAAAAAATATCATTATATGCCTATGATATACTCTTATATGTAACTAACCCGGTGACCACTATCCTGGTGCTCTTTCAATTGTTGGGGTACTACAGGGCCCACTCAGGCTAGAAGATTAACTGGGACAAATCAGTTTTGTATACTCCGTATGACCCACAGGAACCATTGCCATTACCACAAGGACTTCGGGTGGCTGAAGATGAGGATATTTGTTACATCACGAAAGGAGCAGTGCTCTTGTTGTAATGTGGGGAGGGTACTCTCAGGTTTACAGGCTGGCATAGGAAGATGTAGGGGGGAACAACCTTTACAACGCAACTTTTACAATGCACTATCATTACAACGAAACTGTTACAACGCGAGTGCATTGACAACGCAGGACATTACAACGCAAGTCTTTACATCGACTTGCACTAGAAGGCGTGCTAACATTAAAAATAGTGTAGTTTACTATCCCAACACCTTCCCTACTGTTACGTGGACTGGAGTTGGAATAGTAAATTACACTTTTTTAATGTTAGCACGCCATCTAGTGCAAGTCGATGTAAAGACTTGCGTTGTAATGTCCTGCATTGTCAATGCACTCGCGTTGTAAAACTTTCATTGTAACAGCATGCGTTGTAACAACATGCGTTGTAACGTCATACATCCATGTAGGGGCTTGCCTCTCACCCTGATGGGGCAGGCAGACCTATTCAAAATGATTGCCCTCCCCAAGTTCCTATATGAAAACATTCTGCCCAGTCTCCCAGATAGAATATACTAAGATAAAGGGAGACCTAAGGACCCTGCTTTGGGACTGGTGACACCCGTGAAGATTGCTCAAAATACAGCAATGTACCTAATACAATGGAGGGCTCACACTCCCAGTAATTGAAGAGTACTATTGGGGGGGCTCACCTGATAAATATGAATAATTGGATTACACCCCACATGATTACCCAGCATTTAGACTTGAAAGTGCTCTGTTGAAGCACAGAACCCACCTACACTATCTTTATGGATGAAGGGGCTCCCAGACGCTGCTGCCTGAAACATAGGTTACATTGTAATCTTGGGGCAAAGCTAAAAGGCACTAGGATGGGGCCACAAGATCACTAGGGAATCACCCCTCTGGAAAGGGACTTGGCGGTAGGTGTTCACAAAATTGCAAAGATTTGAGGCGTGGATACCAACTGGGAAGAGTAGCAATCTCCTTCACTTACAGAATGATTTTGCCAGATATCCTAGGCCAGTTACGTGAGAGGTGGCAACGGGATGTGGGTGAACTTGAGGATACAGACTGGGAGGCGGCACTGATACACTGCATGCTGTTGCTATCAAGTCGCCCCTGTGCTTGATTCATTTCAAAATCCTCCATAGGGTTTATTATGATCATCGCAAGCTGCATACTATTAGGAGGGCGTCTGCTCCGAGTTGTGATGGTTGTGAAGGTCCCTATAACGTATAGGGACCTTCATTCACATGTTTTGGTAGTGTCCACGCATACAACAATACAGCACAACGATCATCCAGGAACTCTCAAGCATTCTGGAGGTCTCACTTCCACTTGAACCACAGTTTGTTCTGTTGGAGAACCCAAGTGATGTCCCTTGTTTTAAACTTCTTTTAGTACATTGGCCTTGGTAGTGGCCAAGAGAGATGTTGCCAAGTACTGGGGAGTGCCGGAGGTACCCTCCATTCAAGAGAGGAATTGGAGGATGGACCTCTATGTGGGTCAGAAAAGGTGACATGTGGTGGTAGAGGTTGTACACGTCAGTTTTACAAGATCTGGGGATGGTGGAATGCTTACTACAGGATGGGATCCAGGGAGAGAAGCCTTGGTATAACACCAGGTCTGACTCCCCATAAAACAGGCAGGATTGCTTTTGTGCATGAAGGGATACCTTTCTGCGTTAAAACCATCCTTAAAAGCATTTTCCTCTTTGTATATGTGCTGCAGAATGCAGTACATCTAGAAAGTGCAAGTAACAAGGAGAAATAAAGATTTTTCTCCTCATTATGCCTGGTTCAGGGACGTCTAGCATTTTGGAGCAATCCCAGGTTTACTCACCTTTGTAAACCTGGGATTGCTTTGAAACAAGTCCTCTGAGAACCAGAGAACCATGAAATAACCAAATACAGACCTTATCTCAATAATCACATAGGGGATGTGGGGGATATATCCCCCCAGATTTTGGAGTGGGGGGACAAGGGTGGGGGGGGACGAGGAGACAAAATAATTTCCTCTCTCCCTTCTGTGATTCTCAGGGCCATTAGCACGCAAAAGCGCTACCTTTAATGCCCCTGCACTTTACCTGTGATCTGCCTCCAGTCACAGAGGCCACCCGCCGTCTCCCCTTTGTTATGCTGCAGTAAGGCTCGGCCGTTCTGGGACGGGCAGAGAAGGAAAAAAAACATGTCTCTTTTCCTTCCTGCGCAGAGAAGTGTCCATTTCTCATGCTCTGCCTCTGGCAGCAGCCCTCCTCCACTTTCTCTCTCTTTATTCCTCCCTCTCTTTCTGTCTCGCACCTCCTCACTTGCTTTTTTCAAGAGTCAGCTCTTAACCTCTCTTGCCTCTCCTTTTCCATATTTGTTCCCCTGTGAAATGGTTCCAAAAAAGAACAAAACACTTTGGATTGAAATGTCGTAGTTTTCTGACCTTTTTCTATTCCAAAGTGCAATATCGGGACAAAGAGAAAAAATCTAAATACTAAAAATATATAAATAATTAAGCACTACGGATTGGTCAGAGACACGCCAGATTGGTGTTATTTACACCTACACATATTAGTGCCACTTTACAGAGTTTGCCAGTGAAGCATTACTTTTTTTTTATCTTCTTTCTTTGAACAACATAGTTTTCCCAGGGTGGGGAAGGGCACCATTCTTAGAGGGGCTGCAATACCTGGTTGATGGGTGGAGTGGGAAACATTTAATGCAATCCTTTTCAACAGTTTTAATTATTTTAGATTATAAAATGTGTACCGCTGCTTTGTGTTCAGGGATGTGGTGTTTTTAAAGCAAACTGCTTGCGTTTTGTAAGAAGATAAGCAATGGACATTGAAACGGGTCCCTTCCGGGTCTTGTAGTCCTGTCCTGATTTTTTCAGGCAAAAACACTCACTGATGTCTGAATAATGAGTGTAAAAGCGTTAAGGTAACCGTTTTGTTCCTGCTTACATTTCAAATGCTTTACTTACCCTTGCATTTCCTATGAGTGTTTGCTTTTTCCAGGATGTTATTACTTTTTTTTCAGGCAGCATATTACTCTTGTCTAGTGCATAATTTGAATTGAGTCACGACACAATTGGGTTGTAGCTGAAGGCAGTGCTAGTTTCTCTAAGTGGGGCAGAATTGGTGTTCATTGGGGGAAAGGATGTGGCACTCTGGCCAGAGTTGCCAAATTTGGAACTGGAGAACCAGGTTCAGCCTTTATGACCAGTCCACAAGCCCACTCTCTTGACAGAACACATTTCCATGATATACCTTAGAAGGCCCCTATAAACCTTAGAAACCCTGGTGTCTTAGCACCAGCAGGTGGACCCTTGTGGTGGCAAGTATGGCTTAACCCTGCAGGCCTGTCCACCACAATCCATACTGAAGTTCACCTCCAGTCTTGAAGGCAGGCACACGAAGAAGCACACACTAGAGCGACAATGACTCTGTCATTGTGGTCAAAAGACACTTGAGGCCAGTCCACCTCATCCTTTGGTACCTCCATTGGCCTTTTTCAGCAGTAGTAGTGCAACTTACTAAGGATTGTCAATGTATGATTTGCATGCACACCAAACTAATTAAGCAATCTTCATGGTTTCTGCTTCATGCCCAAGCTATTTTAACAAGTGCTAACTGCTTTTGGGCCACTGGAGCTATGCAGCAACGGAGGACAAAATTATGGCGCAATATTGACTAAATTATGCAGTAAAAAAAGGCTACAGGGTAATGCGGTACATTTTATGATACTTTATTTTGAAATTTTTATACATACGAACAGCCTCTGCAAAGCTTCTGACTCATTAGTACCTGTGTAACATACAAATGCAGCAGTGAGAAAGGTGATTAGTCCACCTTTGCAAAGGGCCATCGACTTCGCAGCAACATAAGTCATATTTTTATAGTAATTTTTGATCTGTTAGAGCTAGAAACAATTTTTTGGGTGAAATTGTTAGATTATGCAGCAGATGATGTATTGTGGCAAATATGGTACAGCCATAATTAAGTGGAAAACATTTGCAAACTAGGATATTTTGCCATTCATGTTTGAACTGCTGTTCTGTAAAAAGGGAGAAGTGCTGATGACAGAAACTCCATGGCTTGGAGACAAATGGCTTGTGATTCCACTTTTAAGCCTATTTGTACATTCTGTGATTGAAAAAATATCCCACTTTGTGAATGTATTTTAATGTCAATAACTCAAAACGTTAAATAAACATGTGTATCTATTGATTTAATTAACTGGTCAGTGAAATGCCAAAGAACTACTGAGACTAGGGAAGCTTTATTCTTCCTGGCCACACCTCTGACTCTGCCCACAGACCCAAATCTCAGGTTATTCTCGCCCTCTGATTCTCCGCCCACAGTTCTCCTATTTTTTTCCCCCACTTCGACCACTGCTTTCTGCTTATTGTGTTTTGAATGTCAAGGCCTCACCAACTGGAGTATTATCAGAGTCTGACTGTGGGGTTAAGTGCAGCAGTCACAGATCACAGTTGGCTCAGGTGGGAGCTGGGGCATGAAAGTACGAATCACGGACTGCATAGGGCACTTTCTCATGTGCCTTCCTACTTCACTAAAAAGCCTAGTAAAGGTACCAGAAGACACCGTATCAGGAAAAATGCTATTTCTCTGTCCCCAACTTTCCTTTAACAAAATATTGCTTTCTGAGATAGATAGTCTAGCATTCCTAAGCTTAACCAAGTGGACTAATTGCACCAACAATCAAAATGTGAGTAGCTCTTATGACCCCATTGCCCCGTCCACCTTTAGAAATCGCAGGTCTGCTAGAACATTTTCTTGATAAAAAATGTGCCAAGTGCTTTAGCACCACATGCCCTCTGTGCTGTCTCTTTGTGTTGTCCATGAAATCTGTGGATCCTCTTAAATAAGGGGCACTCAAATGGGCTTTCAAGAAAAAATCTATGCTTTCGACGACTACAAATTTGATTTTCAGCAGAGTAACTAAGAATTGCAGATGAGGTCATCAGCCAGTCATGGCTCTTTAGCCAGCAGCCCTTTGCATTCTGGTACTTGTAGTTTTGAATTTTCTACTATAGGCATCGACTTTGAAATCTGGGCATGCAAAGTAAAGTGGGCCACAAACCCAGAATGGGCTGAAGGGCCTACATATGACATGTGACCATTTGGCAGCTAGGAGCATAACAGCTGTAAGCATGAATCTGAGTCCAGGATAACCGAGGAATGATGGCTTGAAAAGAATGCAATCTGTGGAATCCACTTGTCAACAAAGTGGGGTCAGTATGAATACTTCTGGATTGGATATCGGAGTGCAAACTTAGCAGACAGGTGTAAGTTCTGTAAACACCACTGGTGAGACCTCATCTGCAGTATTAGGCCCATTCATGCAGGTCACATCTAACAAACAATGGAAAATTATCAACTGACCAGTCGGGACATATTCAGAATCCCCTATTCAGGGGGACAAAGACGTGCAAGAACCAATCAAACAACGGGGAAACAGACCTACGCCATCCACACACTTTCTTTAGTAGTGGAACCCTCCGACAATTAAAGACAAGAGACTGGTAGCTGGTGATGCTCTGAAGCAGCATTCACTCTGATGGAAATAGTAATGTAAGTACTCCAGCAGAAGTAACAAGGACAGGAGAAGCTATATTTAAATGGCATCAGATTAACACCAGAGTCAGTTGTGCTGAGTAAGAACAGTTAACTTGGGACACTGTTTTGGGTAGAAAGGGGGCAGGGATTCTGAGCTGCGGTTGACTCTGTGGCTCTTATTTTTCGTCATATGTAATGTTTCTTTGCAATGCCATGGGGAAGGGAGAAAGCTGGGGTCCTTGTGTCTTGCAGAAAGGAGAGAAAATTGTATATCTGCTCTTTAGGCAGGAGATAAAACGCAGAAAGGGTAAGACTAGCCACTCTGGCATTTCCTTTGTGAGCTGCAAGCTAATGATGCTTCATTTTAGCTGGTGGCTGCAGGTGCGGCCCAACTGCACTCTTTTGTATAGAGCAGTACTTTTTTTAAAACAGAACAAGAGAGAGAAAGGCATCAAGGGGTATGGGTAGAAGGAGGAAGGGAAATAAGGAAAACAGTGAAAAGGGAGAAAGCAAAGATAAGAAAGAAGCTACAAGAGTGAGATAATGTGAAGGAAGACTATGTTGCTGAATGAAGGAGCCAGGAGCTGAAATCAAATAGACAGCCTTGGTATTCAACAATCCAGCTCCACCATGGATTCCATTCCTACAATCCTTTAATAGTGCCGCTCTTTCAGATGCATTTAATTGATTATATAGCACCACTCATACCAGTGTAGGGTGTTAACACTTTACATCACACACACTATAGAGAGACAATTAATCATAGGTGTGTAAATCAGTGTATAGAAATGTTACATAAGACCGAGGACTACAAGGTGTAAGAGTCACGTGTCATCCATACTTGCAGACAGGGGGTCATGCTGGGGGTAGTGTTTGAGGGTTTAGGGTCGTGCATTGGTGTTTAGGTAGAATGTATGTTCTTATGACGCATTCTTCTTTTTCCCCGCAGGGAATCACAACGCGGTCATTACAACGACCGCGTTGTGATTTCGCAAACCATTACTCCGCAAGTCGGAACAACGACTTGCGGAGGGGGGCGCTGGATGTTGGAATAGTGCTGGGGTAAATATAGGGTTTAGGGTAGCACAGTGGTGTTTGGGTAGTGTAGGGGTCATGCTGGGGGTAGATTTAGGGTTTAGGGTAGTGCAGTGGTATTTGGTAGTGTTTGGAGGTTCGTGCTGGGAGTAGTGTTTTAGGGTTTAGGGTACCGCAGTGATGTTTCGGTAGTGTAGGGTGTCGTGGTGGGGTAGTGTTTTAGGGTTTATGGTAGCGCAGTGGTGTTTGGGCAGTGTAGGGGGTCGTGCTGGGGATAGTGTTTTAGGTTTAGGGTACCGCAGTGGTGTTTGGGTAGTGTAGGGTGTCATGCTGGGGGTAGTGTTTTAGGATTTGGGGTAGCACAGTGGTGTTTGTGTAGTGTAGGGGTCATGCTAGGGGTAGTGTTTTGGGGTTTAGGGTAGTGAAGTGGTGTTTGTGTAGTGTAGGGGGTTGTGATGGGGGCAGTGTTTTTGGGGTTAGGGTAGTGCAGTAGTGTTTGGGTAGTGTAGGGGTCATGCTGGGGGTAGATTTAGGGTTTAGGGTAGTGCAGTGGTGTTTGTGTAGTGTAGGGGGTCGTGCTGGTGTAGTGTTTTAGGGTTTAGGGTAGTGCAGTGGTGTTTGTGTAGTGTAGGGGGTGATGCTGGGGTTAGTGATTTAGGATTTAGGGCAGTGCAGTGGTGTTTGTGTAGTGTAGGGGGTCATGCTGGGGGTAGTGTTTTAAGGTTTAGGGCAGTGCAGTGGTGTTTGGATACTGTAAGGGGTCGAGCGAGGGGTAAATATAGTGTTTAGGGTATTGTAGTGGTGTTTGGGTAGTGTAGGGGTCGTGCTGGGGGTAGATTTAGGGTTTAGGGTAGTGCAGTGGTATTTGGTAGTGTTTGGAGGTTCGTGCTGGGAGTAGTGTTTTAGGGTTTAGGGTACCGCAGTGATGTTTCGGTAGTGTAGGGTGTCGTGGTGGGGTAGTGTTTTAGGGTTTATGGTAGCGCAGTGGTGTTTGGGCAGTGTAGGGGGTCGTGCTGGGGATAGTGTTTTAGGTTTAGGGTACCGCAGTGGTGTTTGGGTAGTGTAGGGCGTCATGCTGGGGGTAGTGTTTTAGGATTTAGGGTAGCACAGTGGTGTTTGTGTAGTGTAGGGGTCATGCTAGGGGTAGTGTTTCAGGGTTTAGGGTAGTGCAGTGGTGTTTGTGTAGTGTAGGGGGTTGTGATGGGGGCAGTGTTTTTGGGGTTAGGGTAGTGCAGTAGTGTGTGGGTAGTGTAGGGGTCATGCTGGGGGTAGATTTAGGGTTTAGGGTAGTGCAGTGGTGTTTGTGTAGTGTAGAGGGTCATGCTGGTGTAGTGTTTTAGGGTTTAGGGCAGTGCAGTGGTGTTTGTGTAGTGTAGGGGGTGATGCTGGAGCTAGTGATTTAGGATTTAGGGCAGTGCAGCGGTGTTTGTGTAGTGTAGGGGGTCATGCTGGGGGTAGTGTTTTAAGGTTTAGGGCAGTGCAGTGGTGTTTGGTTACTGTAAGGGGTCGAGCGAGGGGTAAATATAGGGTTTAGGGTTTTGTAGTGGTGTTTGGGTAGTGTAGGGGTCGCGCTGGGGGTAGATTTAGGGTTTAGGCTAGTGCAGTGGTATTTGGTAGTGTTTGGAGGTTTGTGCTGGGAGTAGTGTTTTAGGGTTGAGGTTAGTGCAGTGGTGTTTGTGTCGTGAAGGGGGTCGTGCTGAGGGTAGTGTTTTAGGGTTTAGGGTAGTGCAGTGGTTTCTGTGTAGTGTAGGGGGTAGTATTTTATGGATAAGGGTAGTGCAGTGGTGTTTGGTGGAGTGTAGGGGTTCGTGTTTCAGTGTTTAGGGTAGTGCAGTGGTGATTGAGTAGTGTGGGGGTCATGCTGGGGGTAGATTTATGGTTTAGGGTAGTGCAGTGGTTTTTGGGTAGTGTAGGGGGACGTGCTGGTGTATTGTTTTATTGTTTAGGGTAGCGCAGTAGTGTTTGGGTAGTGTAAGGGGACGATGCTGTGTGTAGTGTTTTAGGGTTTAGGGTACCGCAGTGATGTTTGGGTAGTGTAGGGTGTCGTGCTGGGGGCAGTGTTTTAGGGTTTAGGGTAGCAAACTTGTGTTTGGGCAGTATAGGGTATCGTGCTAGGGGCAGTGTTTTAGGGTTTGGGGTAGTGCAGTGGTGGTTGGGTAGTGTAGTGGGTCGTGCTTGGGGTAGATTTAGGGTTTAGGGTAGGTCAGTGGGGTTTGGGTAGTATAGGGGGTTGCGCTGGGGATTGATTTAGGGTTTAGGGTAGTGCAGTGGTGTTTGGGTAGTGTTTGAGGGTTCGTGCTGGGGTAGTGTTTTACAGTTTAGGGTAGTGCAGTGGTGTTTGTGTAGTGTAGGGGGTCATGCTGAGGGTAGTGTTTTAGGGTTTAAGGTAGTACAGTGGTGTCTGTGTAGTGTAGGGGGTCATGCTGGGGGTAGATTTAGGGTTTAGGGTAGTGAAGTGGTGTTTGGGTAGTGTAGGGAGTCATGCTGGGGGTAGTGTTTTAGGGTTTAGGGTAGCGCAGTGGTGTTTGGGTAGTGTAGTGGGTCATGCTGAGGGTAGTGTTTTGGGGTTTAGGGTAGCGCAGTGGTGTTTGGGTAGTTATGTTATGTTAAGTGACATTTGTTGAGCGCACTGACACCAAAAGGTTTCCTGTAGGGGGTCATGCTGGGGGTAGTGTTTTAGTATAGCACAGTGGTGTTTGGATAGTGTAGAGGGTCATGCTGGGGGTAGTGTTTTAGGTTTTAGGGTAGTGCAGTGGTGCTTGTGTAGCGTAGGGGATTGTAATGGAGTAGTGTTTTAGGGATTAGGGTAGTGCAGTGGTGTTTTTGTAGTATAGGGGGTCGTGCTGGGGGTAGTGTTTTAGGGTTTAGGGTAGTGCAGTGGTGTTTGAGTAGTGTAGTGGGTCGTGCTGGGGGTAGATTTAGGGTTTAGGGTATATCAGTGGTGTTTGGGTAGTGTTGGGGGTTGCGCTGGGGGTAGATTTAGGGTTTAGAGTAGTGCAGTGATGTTTGGGGGATCGTGTTGGGGTAGTGTTTTACAGTTTAGGGTAGTGCAGTGGTGTTTGTGTAGTGTAGGGGGTCGTGCTGAGGGTAGTGTTTTAGGGATTAGGGTTTTGCAGTGGTGTCTGTGTAGTGTAGGGAGTCGTTCTGGGGGTTGACTTAGGGTTTAGGGTAGTGAAGTGGTGTTTGGGTAGTGTAGGGGGTAGTGTTTTAGAGTTTAGGGTACCGCTTTGATGTTTGGGTAGTGTAGGAGGTCGTGCTGGGGGTAATATTTTAGGGTTTAGGGTAGTGCAGTGGTGTTTGGGTAGTGTAGGGGGCATGCGGGGGTGGTGTTTTAGGGGTTTGGGTACCGCAGTGGTGTTTGGGTAGTGTAGGGGCTAGTGCTGGGGGTGGTGTTTTGGGGTTGTGGGTAGTGCAGTGGTGTTTGGGTAGTGTAGGGTGTCGTGCTGGTGGTAGTGTTTTAGGGTTTAGGGAAGTGCATTTGTGTTTGGGTAGTGTAGGGGTTTTGCTGGGGATAGTGTTTTAGGGTTTAGTGTAGCGCAGTGGTGTTTGGGTAGTGTAGGCTGTCGTGCTGGTGGTAGTGTTTTAAGGTTTAGGGTAGCGCATTGGTGTTTGGATAGTGTAGGGGGTTGTGCTGGGGGTAGTGTTTTAGGGTTTAGTGTAGCACAAAGGTGGTTGGGTAGTGTAGGGGGTCATGCTGGGGGTAGTATTTTAGGGTTTAGGGTAGCACAGTGGTGTTTGGGTAGTGTAGCGGTTCGTGCTGGGGGTAGTGTTTTTGGGTTTAGGGCAGCGCAGTGGTGTTTGGGTTGTGTAGGGGGTCATGCTGGGGGTAGTGTTTTAGGGTTTAGGGTAGTGCAGTGGTGTTTGTGTAGTGTAGGGGATTGTGCTGGGGGTAGTGTTTTAGGGATTAGGGTAGTGCAGTGGTGTTTGGGTAGTGTAGTGGGTCATGCTGGGGGTAGATTTAGGGTTTAGGGTAGGTCAGTGGTGTTTGGGTAGTGTAGGGGGTTGCACTGGGGGTAGATTTAGGGTTTAGGGTAGTGCAGTGGTGTTTGGGGGTTCATGCTGGGGGTATTGTTTTACAGTTTAGGGTAGTGCAGTGGTGTTTGTGTAGTGTAGGGGGTCATGCTGAGGGTAGGGGTGGGCGGAATTTGCGTAATCGCGCTACGCAAATCTCCGCGAAACGGTAAAAAATCTCCACGAACACGCAGAAATTCCGCGAACACGCGGAATTGCTTGTTCGCGATACTTTTTTCCTGTTCGCGATCGCTGTTTGCGTGCTCAGGGTGAAATATCTCGCGAACACGCATATTGAGAACGCGAACAAGCAAAAAATTTCGCGAAGTCGCGGAACGCAGATTTTTGGGCAATTTCGCGTTCTCCGCGGAACGCGAAATTACCCAAATTCCGCAAATTCCGCGAACGGAACGGAATTTACCGCCCAGGCCTAGCTGAGGGTAGTGTTTTAGGGTTTAGGGTAGTGCCGTGGTGTCTGTGTAGTGTAGGGGGTCGTGCTGTGGGTAGACTTAGGGTTTAGAGTAGTGAAGTGGTGTTTGGGTAGTGTAGGGGATCGTGCTGGCGGTAATTTTTTAGGGTTTAGGGTAGTGCAGCGGTGTTTGGGTAGTGTAGGGGGGCATGCGGGTGTGGTGTTTTAGGGGTTTGGGTACTGCATTGGTGTTTGGGTAGTGTAGGGGGTCGTGCTGGGGGTGGTGTTTTGGGGTTGTGGGTAGTGCAGTGGTGGTTGGGTATTGTAGGGTGTCATGCTGGTGGTAGTGTTTTAGGGTTTAGGGTAGCGCATTGGTGTTTGGGTAGTGTAGGGGGTTGTGCTGGGGGTAGTTTTTAGGGTTTAAGGTAGCTCAGGGGTGTTTGGGTAGTGTAGGGGGTCATGCTGGGGGTAGTGTTTTAGTTTAGCACAGTGGTGTTTGGATAGTGTAGTGGGTCATGCTGGGGTAATGTTTTAGGGATTAGGGTAGTGCAGTGGTATTTTTGTAGTATAGGGGGTCATGCTGGGGGTAGTGTTTTAGGGTTTAGGGTAGTGCAGTGGTGTTTGGGTAGTGTAGTGGGTCGTGCTGGGGGTAGATTTAGGGTTTAGGGTAGGTCAGTGGTGTTTGGGTAGTGTAGGGGGTTGCGCTGGGGGTAGATTTAGGGTTTAGGGTAGTGTAGTGGTGTTTGGGGGTTTGTGCTGGGGGTAATGTTTTACAGATTAGGGTAGTGCAGTGGTGTTTGTGTAGTGTAGGGGGTCGTGCTGAGGGTAGATTGAGGGTTTAGGGTAGTGAAGTGGTGTTTGGGTAGTGTAGGGGGTTGTGCTGGGGGTAGTGTTTTAGGGTTTAGGGTACCGCTTTGATGTTTGGGTAGTGTAGGGGGTCATGCTGGGGGTAATGTTTTAGGGTTTAGGGTAGCGCAGTGGTGTTTGGGTAGTGTAGGGGGACGTGTGGGTGGTGTTTTAGAGGTTTGGGTACCGTAGTGGTTTTTGGGTAGTGTAGGGTGTCGCGCTGGTGGTAGTGTTTTAGGGTTAAGTGTAGTTCATTGGTGTTTGGGTAGTGTAGGGGGTTGTGCTGGGGTATTGTTTTAGGGTTTAGTGTAGCGCAGTGGTGTTTGGGTAGTGTAGGGGGGCGTGTGGGTGGTGTTTTAGAGGTTTGGGTACCGTAGTGGTGTTTGGGTAGTGTAGGGTGTCGTGCTGGTGGTAGTGTTTTAGGGTTAAGTGTAGTTCATTGGTGTTTGGGTAGTGTAGAGGGTTGTGCTGGGGTATTGTTTTAGGGTTTAGTGTAGCGCAATGGTGGTTGGGTAGTGTAGGGGGTCATGCTGGGGGTAGTGTTTTAGGGTTTAGGGTAGCGCAGTGGTGTTTGAGTAGTGTAGGGGGTCGTGCTCGGGGTAGACTTAGGGTTTAGGGTAGTGAAGTGGTATTTGGGTAGTGTAAAAATGTAAATGTAAAATGTAAATTGATACTTGTATAGCGCACTACTCACCCGCAAGGGTCTCAAGGCGCTTGTACGAATACCGCTGTGGAACCCATCCTGGCTTTCCCTGTGAGGCGTCCACTCCTGGGCACCCCCAAGGTGGAGGACAGGCATCCTTAGCGTTGTGGGGGCCGTTGTGGAGATTAAGCAAGCTATTGCCCAGAGTTGCAGAGTGGGACTCCATGATTGGAATAGGCACCGAGGCGAGAATTATCAGGTCCGTGGAATTTTTGAGCCCAAGACCCACCGAGGCGGGGAATTGAACCCTGGTCCCGGGCTAGACCTCTGCCTCAGGGTCTGCCGCTCTAATCATTGAGCCACACTTCTCCACAGGGGATCGTGCTGGTGGTAGTGTTTTAGGGTTTAGGGTAGCGCAGTGGTATTTGGGTAGTATAGGGGGTCTTGCTGAGGGTAGTGTTTTAGGGTTTAAGGTAGCTCAGGGGTGTTTGGGTAGTGTAGGGGGTCATGCTGGGGGTAGTGTTTTAGTTTAGCACAGTGGTGTTTGGATAGTGTAGTGGGTCATGCTGGGGTAATGTTTTAGGGATTAGGGTAGTGCAGTGGTATTTTTGTAGTATAGGGGGTCATGCTGGGGGTAGTGTTTTAGGGTTTAGGGTAGTGCAGTGGTGTTTGGGTAGTGTAGTGGGTCGTGCTGGGGGTAGATTTAGGGTTTAGGGTAGGTCAGTGGTGTTTGGGTAGTGTAGGGGGTTGCGCTGGGGGTAGATTTAGGGTTTAGGGTAGTGTAGTGGTGTTTGGGGGTTTGTGCTGGGGGTAATGTTTTACAGATTAGGGTAGTGCAGTGGTGTTTGTGTAGTGTAGGGGGTCGTGCTGAGGGTAGATTGAGGGTTTAGGGTAGTGAAGTGGTGTTTGGGTAGTGTAGGGGGTTGTGCTGGGGGTAGTGTTTTAGGGTTTAGGGTACCGCTTTGATGTTTGGGTAGTGTAGGGGGTCATGCTGGGGGTAATGTTTTAGGGTTTAGGGTAGCGCAGTGGTGTTTGGGTAGTGTAGGGGGACGTGTGGGTGGTGTTTTAGAGGTTTGGGTACCGTAGTGGTTTTTGGGTAGTGTAGGGTGTCGCGCTGGTGGTAGTGTTTTAGGGTTAAGTGTAGTTCATTGGTGTTTGGGTAGTGTAGGGGGTTGTGCTGGGGTATTGTTTTAGGGTTTAGTGTAGCGCAGTGGTGTTTGGGTAGTGTAGGGGGGCGTGTGGGTGGTGTTTTAGAGGTTTGGGTACCGTAGTGGTGTTTGGGTAGTGTAGGGTGTCGTGCTGGTGGTAGTGTTTTAGGGTTAAGTGTAGTTCATTGGTGTTTGGGTAGTGTAGGGGGTTGTGCTGGGGTATTGTTTTAGGGTTTAGTGTAGCGCAATGGTGGTTGGGTAGTGTAGGGGGTCATGCTGGGGGTAGTGTTTTAGGGTTTAGGGTAGCGCAGTGGTGTTTGAGTAGTGTAGGGGGTCGTGCTCGGGGTAGACTTAGGGTTTAGGGTAGTGAAGTGGTATTTGGGTAGTGTAAAAATGTAAATGTAAAATGTAAATTGATACTTGTATAGCGCACTACTCACCCGCAAGGGTCTCAAGGCGCTTGTACGAATACCGCTGTGGAACCCATCCTGGCTTTCCCTGTGAGGCGTCCACTCCTGGGCACCCCCAAGGTGGAGGACAGGCATCCTTAGCGTTGTGGGGGCCGTTGTGGAGATTAAGCAAGCTATTGCCCAGAGTTGCAGAGTGGGACTCCATGATTGGAATAGGCACCGAGGCGAGAATTATCAGGTCCGTGGAATTTTTGAGCCCAAGACCCACCGAGGCGGGGAATTGAACCCTGGTCCCGGGCTAGACCTCTGCCTCAGGGTCTGCCGCTCTAATCATTGAGCCACACTTCTCCACAGGGGATCGTGCTGGTGGTAGTGTTTTAGGGTTTAGGGTAGCGCAGTGGTATTTGGGTAGTATAGGGGGTCTTGCTGAGGGTAGTGTTTTAGGGTTTAGGGTAGTGCAGTGGTGTTTGGGTAGTGTAGGGGGTCGTGCTGGGGGTGGTGTTTTGGGGTTGTGGGTAGTGCAGTGGTGTTTGGGTAGTGTAGGGTGTCGTGCTGTTGGTGGTGTTTTAGGGTTTAGGGTAGAGCATTGGTGTTTGGGTGGTGTAGAGGGTTGTGCTGGGGGTAGCGTTTTAGGGTTTAGTGTAGCGAAGTGGTGTTTGGGTAGTATAGGGTGTCGTGCTGGTGATAGTGTTTTAGGGTTTAGGGTAGCGCATTGGTGTTTGGGTAGTGTAGGGGGTTGTGCTGGGGGTAGTGTTTTAGGGTTTAGTGTAGCTCAATGGTGGTTGGATAGTGTAGGGGGTCATGCTAGGGATAGTGTTTTAGGGTTTAGTGTAGCGCAGTGGTGTTTGGGTAGTGTAGTGGGTTGTGCTGGGGTAGTGTTTTGGGGTTTAGGGTAGCTAAGGGTTGTTTGGGTAGTGTAGGGGGTCATGCTGGGGGTAGTGTTTTAGTTTAGCACAGTGTTGTTTGGATAGTGTAGTGAGTCATGCTGGGGGTAGTGTTTTAGTGTTTTGGGTAGTGCAGTTGTGTTTGTGTAGTGTAAGGGATTGTGCTGGGGTAGTGTTTTAGGGATTAGGGTAGTGCAGTGGTGTTTTTGTAGTATAGGGGGTCGTGCTGGGGGTAGTGTTTTAGGGTTTAGGGTAGTGTAGTGGTGTTTGGGTAGTGTAGGGTGTCGTGCTGGTGGTAGTGTTTTAGGGTTTAGTGTAGCGCATTGGTGTTTGGGTAGTGTAGGGGGTTGTGCTGAGGGTAGTGTTTTAGGGTTTAGGGTAGTGCAGTGGTGTCTGTGTAGTGTAGGGAGTCGTTCTGGGGGTTGACTGAGGGTTTAGGGTAGTGAAGTGGTGTTTGGGTAGTGTAGGGGGTTGTGCTGGGGGTAGTGTTTTAGGGTTTAGGGTACTGCTTGATGTTTGGGTAGTGTAGGATGTCGTGCTGGGGGTAATATTTTAGGGTTTATGGTAGTGCAGTGGTGTTTGGGTAGTGTAGAGGGGCGTGCGGGGGTGGTGTTTTAGGGGTTTGGGTACCGCAGTGGTGTTTGGGTAGTGTAGGGGGTCGTGCTGGGGGTGGTGTTTTGGGGTTGTGGGTAGTGCAGTGGTGTTTGGGTGGTGTAGGGTGTCGTGCTGGTGGTAGTGTGTTAGGGTTTAGGGAAGTGCATTGGTGTTTGGGTAGTTTAGGGGTTGTGCTGGGGATAGTGTTTTAGGGTTTAGTGTAGCGCAGGGGTGTTTGGGTAGTGTAGGGTGTCGTGCGGGTGGTAGTGTTTTAGGGTTTAGGGTAGCGCATTGGTGTTTGGATAGTGTAGGGGGTTGTGCTGGGGGTAGTGTTTTAGGGTTTAGTGTAGCGCAATGGTGGTTGGGTAGTGTAGGGGGTCAAGCTGGGGGTAGTATTTTAGGGTTTAGGGTAGCCCAGTGGTGATTGGGTAGTGTAGTGGTTCGTGCTGGGGATAGTGTTTCTGGGTTTAGGGTAGCGCAGTGGTGTTTGGGTAGTGTAGGGGGTCATGCTGTTGTAATGTTTTAGTTTAGCACAGTGGTGTATGGATAGTGTAGAGGGACTTGCTGGGGATAGTGTTATAGGGTTTAGGGTAGTGCAGTGGAGTTTGTGTAGTGTAGAGGATTGTGCTGGGGGTAGTGTTTTATGGATTAGGGTAGTGCAGTGGTGTTTTTGTAGTATAGGGGGTCGTGCTGGGGTAGTGTTTTAGGGTTTAGGGTAGTGCAGTGGTGTTTGGGTAGTGTAGTGGGTCATGCTGGGGGTAGATTTAGGGTTTAGGGTAGGTCAGTGGTGTTTGGGTAGTGTAGGGGGTTGCACTGGGGGTAGATTTAGGGTTTAGGGTAGTGCCGGGGTGTTTGGGGGTTCATGCTGGGGGTAGTGTTTTACAGTTTAGGGTAGTGCAGTGGTGTTTTTGTAGTATAGGGGTCGTGCTGGGGTAGTGTTTTAGGGTTTAGGGTAGTGCAGTGGTGTTTGTGTAGTGTAGGGGGTCGTGCCGAGGGTATTGTTTTAGGGTTTAGGGTAGTGCTGTGGTGTCTGTGTAGTGTAGGGGGTTGTGCTGTGGGTAGACTTAGGGTTTAGGTTAGTGAAGTGGTGTTTGGGTAGTGTAGGGGATCGTGCTAGCGGTAATGTTTTAGGGTTTAGGGTAGTGCAGTGGTGTTTCGGTAGTGTAGGGGGAATGCGGGGGTGGTGTTTTAGGGGTTTGGGTACTGCATTGGTGTTTGGGTAGTGTAGGGGGTCGTGCTGTTGGTAGTGTTTTAGGGTTTAGGGTAGCACATTGGTGTTTGGGTAGTGTAGAGGGTTGTGCTGGGGGTAGGGTTTTAGGGTTTAGTGTAGCGCAGTGGTGTTTGGGTAGTGTAGGGTGTTGTGATGGTGGTAGTGTTTTAGGGTTTAGGGTAGCGCATTTGTGTTTGGGTTGTGTAGGGGGTTGTGCTGGGGGCAGTTTTTTAGGGTTTAGTGTAGCGCAATGGTGGTTGGGTAGTGTAGGGGGTCATGCTAGGGATAGTGTTTTAGGGTTTAGTGTAGCGCAGTGGTGTTTGTGTAGTGTAGTGGGTCGTGCTGGGGGTAGTGTTTTTGGGTTTAGGGTAGCGCAGGGGTGTTTGGGTAGTGTAGGGGGTCATGCTGGGGGTAGTGTTTTAATTTAGCACAGTGGTGTTTGGATAGTGTAGAGGGTCATCCTGGGGGAAGTGTTTTAATGTTTAGGGTAGTGCAGTGGTGTTTGTGTAGTGTAGGGGATTGTGGTGGGGTAGTGTTTTAGGGATTAGGGTAGTGCAGTGGTGATTTTTTAGTATAGGGGGTCGTGCTGGGGGTAGTGTTTTAGGGTTTAGGGTAGTGCAGTGGTGTTTGGGTAGTGTAGTGGGTCGTGCTGGGGGTAGATTTAGGGTTTAGGGTAGGTCAGTGGTGTTTGGGTAGTGTAGGGGGTTGCACTGGGGGTAGATTTAGGGTTAAGGTAGTGCAGTGGTGTTTGGGGGTTTGTGATGGTGGTAGTGTTTTACAGTTTAGGGTAGTGCAGTGGTGTTTGTGTAGTGTAGGGGGTCGTGCTGAGGGTAGTGTTTTAGGGTTTAGGGTAGTGCAGTGGTGTCTGTGTAGTGTAGGGCGTCATGCTGGGGGTATACTGAGGGTTTAGGGTAGTGAAGTGGTGTTTGGGTAGTGTAGGGGTTGTGCTGGGGGTAGTGTTTTAGAGTTTAGGGTACCACTTTGATGTTTGGGTAGTGTAGGGGGTCATGCTGGGGGTAATGTTTTAGGGTTTAGGGTAGTGCAGTGGTGTTTGGGTAGTGTAGGGGGGCATGCGGGGGTGGTGTTTTAGGGGTTTGGATCCCGCAGTGGTGTTTGGGTAGTGTAGGGTGTTGTGCCGTTGGTAGTGTTTTAGGGTTTAGTGTAGCGCATTGGTGTTTGGGTAGTGTAGGGGGTTGTGCTGGGTAGTGTTTTAGGGTTTAGTGTAGCACAATGGTGGTTGGGTAGTGTACGGAGTCATGCTGGGGGTAATGTTTTAGGGTTTATGGTATTGCAGTGGTGTTTGGGTAGAGTAGGGGGCGTGCTGGGGGCGGTGTTTTAGTGGTTTGGGTACCGCAGTGGTGTTTGGGTAGTGTAGGGGGTCGTGCTGGGGCTGGTGTTTTGGGGATGTGGGTAGCGCAGTGGTGTTTGGGTAGTGTAGGGGGTTGTGCTTGTGGTAGTGTTTTAGGGTTTAGGGTTGCGCAGTGGTGTTTGGGTAGTGTTTTGGGTCGTGCTGGGGGTAGTGTTTTTGGGTTTAGGGTAGTGCAGTGATGTTTGGGTCATGTAGAGGGTCTTGCTGGGGGTAGTGTTTTAGTTTAGCACAGTGGTGTTTGGACAGTGTAGAGCAGGGGTACTCACAAACTTTCTGTCGGGGGCCAAAATTACAGTGTGGTTAGTGGCCGAGGGCCGCACTGGTAGGGGTGGAGTCAGTGGGGGTGGGATCAGTGGGGGGCGGAGCTAGAGTAAAAAAAAAAAACCTTTCAAAATATTAGACAATGCTGTATTTCACAATCTGATGCAACTACAAAGAGCACATTTTGATAATACATTTTTATTTGAAGGCATTTAGTGAAAGTAGAACAGCAAGTACAAAGGCAAACATAATGGGGGAAATGTCTTTTCCAAGGCACAGAGTTTATCCAATAATTTTACATTTCATGTCCGCAATTAATTTCTTGTATTCTGGAACCTTTTCAGAGAGTGCAAGTCTCATGAGGTGATCCAGATGTGCATCAGTCAGTTTGTTTCTTAGTTTATTTTTGATAGCACCCATTGTAGAAAAGGAATACTCGCATGTGGAGCCAAACATGCAAAGTATTCTCTGTGCCAAGGTAAAAAGAAGAGGGAATTTTTCAGGTGGCACACTTTGCCAGAAATCTTCTGGTTCCTTCCCCAAGAAAGAGGACTCAAGCTCAGAGCTGAATTGCATGTCAATTAGTTCCATCTCAGCTTGTGCCCTTTTCAAATCAAGAAGTTCAACAGCTTCAAGATTCCTTGCACTAACCATCCATGGATTTTCTACAAGCCTGAAAAGTGGGGTGAGAACTCTGAACTGAAAAAAATCGCCTCTTAATGTCCCCAGACATTTCCTCCAGATACGTACACAGATTGAGACTGAACAACATTTCCTGAGCTTTTTCAACCCTCTGTGTTAAAGCCTGTAACTTAGGAAAGTGTGTGAGATCACCATCGTTCATCTGCTCTCGCAACAGCTCGAGTTTACTTTCGAAGGAGTATATGGCACTCATCATTGAGGGCACAAGTTTCTGTCTACCTTAAAATGCCAGATTGAGTGTGTTGAAATGTGAGAAGATGTCACACAGAAAATGGAGCATGGTGAGCCATTGTAAGTCATATAATTCTGGGAAGGACTGCCCTCGTCTGATTACAAATTGTGCAATTTCTGGAAGCAAACTAATAAATCTTTCTAGCACTCTACCTTTGCTCAACCACCTAACTTCAGTATGCAACAACAGATCTGCATATTCACTTTCCGCATCCCTCAGCAATAATTTAAAAAGTCTGTGGTTGAGTGCTATTGCTCGAATATAATTAACAATTTTAACGACTTGCTTCATAACATCATTTAGTTGTCCTTGTTTTATTTTCGCGCATAATGCTTCCTGATGGATTATACAATGATAATCAATTAAAGTGGATGATTGAAGTTTTTTTCTTAACAGAGATACAAAGCCCGTCTCATGTCCAATCATGGAGGGTGTCCCATCTGTTGTGACACTTACAAGATTGTTCAATGGCAGGTGATGAGATTAAAAGAAATGACACATGCTGGCCAATACATCCTCTCCTCTTGTGTGACCATGCAATGGCAAAAGGCAGAAAAGCTCTCCCTTTGGAATGATTCCTTGTTCCAAATACCTCACCCAAATCATTAACTGTGCCACATCACCTACATCTGTTGACTCATCCACAGCAATGCTAAAGAAAGGGGACACCTTGACTGCATTAATGACCTGTGCTAGAACATTGTTACCCATTGACTCGATTCGACGTGTGCATGTGGAATCTGACAGTTGCAATGCACCTATTTCCTTCATAATGTTTGATTTATTAGGATAGTTGGCAAATAAAATGTCTGCTGCAGAGAGAAAACACTTCTCTACTTCTGTAAATGGCTTTTTATGTTTGGCAAGTAAGTGGCAAATTTGGAAGGATGCCTCGGTTACTGCCTCGGATTCTTTCATCTGGCACAGAAAGAGCTTTTGTTGGGATAGAAGGGCTTCCTTTAGTGATGCCACCTTCGCAGAACGCAGTTTGGAGTTCAGTGGAAAGTTTGCAGTGTATCCAGAGTGCCGCGTTTTGTAGTGCCGTTCCAGATTATACCTCTTAAGCACATTTACTTTCTCTTTGCAAAGCAAACAAGTGGCTTTTTCTTTTGGGCATTCCACAAACAAGTACTCTTCTTCCCATGCTTCCTGGAAGGTCCTGTGTTCGCTCTGGATCAATCTGGATCGTTTTCAAGGCTTGGAAACTGGACTGCAGGCCATTGCAGAGCTCTCCAGCTAGTTTGTTACTACACAATAAGTAACAAGGACCAGGAATCGGATTTTCCGCCCAACAGCACTCTACGACTGATAGACCGACACACCCCACGACCGATACTGCGTCACGACCGATGGACCAACACCACTTCTCACAACAGATCTGTGAGCAACATCAAAGTAATGTTTTGTTTAAACATACAACATAATGGGTAAACCTGCACATGTCACTCAATAGGGATTTGAAATAAATGGCATTCACACACACGTATCTAAAAGCCCACGTTCACGCGCAGGTATCTTGGCGCTAAATAACAGATGTTTGTTGCTACCCAACTCATTCTATCGACCTCAGATGGATGAAGGGCAGGACCCGCCGGGATTTGAACCTGTGACCATGAGGTAGAACACAGGCCCCTGCAGTGGACAAGGGGAGGGCCCTGGTTTCAGGTGGGGATTAGTATGGTATGCAGTTTCTGTCATCAGTACTTCTCATCCCTTTCCCCACAAGAGCAGTTTAAACATGCATGAGAAAATATCCTAGTTTGCAAGTCTTTTCCACACCATTATGGCCCTGCCATATTTGACACATACTACATCGTCTGTTGCTTAATCTGACAATTTTAACAAAACATTGTAGCTCAACTTTGCCCTCTATGCCAGCTGATATCTTTGCTTGATGCTGAACCCGATCAATCAACCGTCATCAATCAATGCCCCTACTTCGTGCAAATATGTTCCCGCGCAAAGCTACTTTAAAACAGAGCCAACCAAATCTCACATAAATATTAACGCTATATTGAAAAATAAAGAAAAAAAAACATACCTGTGCAGGTGAAGAGACGCTGAAGATTTTCCGGGCACCAGGCTGCTGTGAAGGTTCTCCGGGGCTGCGGGCTGGAAGGACGTCGTCAACAGGGACACAGGAAGCTCACCAAAAGGTCCTTTAAAAGTCAGCTGTAGCTAGCACAAGTTACAGCTGACTTTTAAAGGGCCTGAGCTTCGCGCCCGGGTCCGTGTGTGACGTCAGAGGCAGGCAGGCCAATCAGAGGTAAGCAGTAAGCAGAGACGATGGCCGCAGGAGGAAACGTTGTGAATACGTATTCAAGCGTATTCACAACGTTTGCTCCTGCGGCCATCTTCCCTGTTTACTCCAAGGAAGGAACTGCGGCATAGTGTAATCGAACAAGGTCCGCGGGCCGCCAATGAAGGCAGGGCCGGCCGCCAGCAGCCCGCGGGCCGTACTATGAGTAACCCTGGTGTAGAGGGTCATGCTGGGGGTAGTGTTTAGGGTTTAGGGTAGTGCAGTGGTGTTTGTGTAGTGTAGGGGATTGTGCTGGGGGTAGTGTTTTAGGGTTTAGGGTAGTGCAGTCGTGTTTTTGTAGTGTAGGGGGTCATGCTGTGGGTAGTGTTTTAGGGTTTAGGGTAGTGCAGTGGTGTTTGGGTAGTATAGAGAGTACTGCTGGGGTAGATTTAGGGTTTGGGGTAGTGCAGTGGTGTTTGCGTAGTGTAGGGGGTCATGCTGTGGGTAGTGTTTTAGGGTATAGGGTAGTGCAGTGGTGTTTGGGTAGTGTAGGGGATCGTGATGGGGTAGATTTAGGGTTTAGGTAGTGCAATGGTGTTTGGGTAGTGTAGAGGGTCATACTGGGGGTAGTGTTTTAGGGTTTAGGGTAGCGCAGTGGTGTATGGGTAGTGTAGGGGGGTCGTGCTGGGGGTAGTGTTTTAGGGTTTAGGGTATCCCAGTGGTGTTTTGGTAGTTTAGGAGGTCGTGCTGGGGGTAGTATTTTAGGGTTTATGGTAGCACAGTGGTGTTTGTGTAGTGTAGGGGGTCGTGCTGGGGGTAGTGTTTTAGGGTTTAGGGTAGCACAGTGGTGTTTGTGTAGTGTAGGGGGTCGTGCTGGGGATATTGTTATAAGGTTTAGGGTAGCGCTGTGGTTTTTGGGTAGCCTAGGGGTCGTTCTGGGGGTACTGTTTTAGGGTTTAGGGTAGAGCAGTGGTGTTTGGGTAGAGTAGATGGTATGGGTGGGGGTAGTGTTTTAGGGTTTAGGGTAGTGCAGTGGTGTTTGGGTAGCATAGGAGGGTGTGCGGGGTAGATTTTGGCTTTAGGGTAGCGTAGTGGTGTTTGGGTAGCATAGGGGGTCATGCTGGGGGTAGTGTTTTAGGGTTTAGGCAGCACAGTGGTGTTTGGGTAGTGTAGGGGGTAGTGCTGGGGGTAGTGTTATAGGGTTCAGGGTAGCACAGTGGTGTTTGTGTAGTGTTGGGGGTAGTGCGGGGTAGTGTTTTAGGGTTTAGGGGAGTGCAGTGGTGTTTGGGTAGTGTAGGGGGTCATACTGGGGGTAGTGTTTTAGGGTTTTGCATAGTGCAGTGGCGTTTGAGTAGTGTAGGGGTTCATGCTGGGGGTAGATTTAAGGTTTAGGGAAGTGCAGTGGTGCTTGTGTAGTGTAGGAGGTCATGCTGGGTGTAGTGTTTTAGGGTTAATGGTAGTGCAGTGGTGTTTGTGCAGTATAGGGGTTTGTGCTGGGGGTAGTGTTTTAGGGTTTAGTGTAGTGCAGTGGGGTTTGTGTAGTGTAGGGGGTAGTGTTTTAGGGTTTAGGGTAGTGCACTGTTGTTTGTGTAGTGTAGGGGGTCATTCTGTGGGTAGTGTTTTAGATTTTAGGGTAGTGCAGTGGTGTTTTTGTAGTGTAGGGGGTCGTGTTTTAGGGTTTAGGGTAGTGCAGTTGTATTTGGGAAGTGTAGGAGTAATGTTTTAGGGTTTATGGTAGTGCAGTGGTGTTTGGGTAGTGTAGGGGTAGTGTTTTAAAGTAGTACAGTGGTGTTTGTGTGGTATAGGGGGTCGTGTTTTTAGGGTTCATGGTAGTGCAGTGGTGTTTGGTTATTGTAGGGGGTCATGCTGGGGGTAGTGTTTTAGGGTTTAGGGTAGTGCAGTGGTGCTTGGGTAGTATAGGGGATCGTCGTGCAGGGGGGTAGTGTTTTTGCTTTTAGGGTAGTGCAATGATGTTTTGGAAGTATAGGGGGTCATGCTGGGGCAGTGTTTTAAGGTTTAGGCTAGTACAGTAGTGTTTGGGTAGTGTAGGGGGTCATGCTGGTGTATTGTTTTAGTGTTTAGGGTAGTGCAGTGGTGTTTGTGTAGTGGGCAGCGCATGGGCTGCATCGCAAGGCGAGACCTAAAAAGCATTGCATTAAGATGGCTGCCAACACTTCCTGGATTGAAGTGTTGGCAGCTAATTAGAGCCAAGCTTGTGCTTGTGTAGTTAGGTCTCCCCAGATATAGAAAGATTTTTTTCCTTTAATATCTCAAAAACTACTGAACGAATTTACACCATTTAAAAAAAGGACGCTTTCTGAAGCAAGCACTACCTTTTGGCCAACTTTGGTGTAATTCCGTTCAGCAGTTCGAGCTGTAACCGTGTTTAAAGTTTCCTATGGAAAATAACATGGAAAAAACATGTTTTGGGACCCCCTTTTTTCTCGGCCCCTGCTTAGCAAATCACCCCGAAACTTTCAGGATAGGAGCTGACCGGAGAGGGCCATAAGTTTTGAAATTTTCGCAAAGATTCGTCAATGGGCGCCAAAGTTATTGGGAAAACAAAAAAAGACTTTTCCTACGGAAACTAGGTCCTAACTATAACTATCTACTGGTGACCGCCAGTAGGTAATATATATATATATATATATTCAGTGAAAAAACCATAGGTTTCACACACGTTATAGTTAGGAATTAGCATTTAAAAAACCTTAGAAATTCAGTGAAAAAACCATAGGTTTCACACATGTTATAGTTAGCTGGACATTTTACTCGTAAAAAACCAATGAAATTCCCCCGTTATAGTTAGTTCAGCTAACTATAACTCGCGCGCCCGCAATGAACTGCTGATGACGTCACATATTACATCACTCATGACATGGTCAGTGACATCACTCATGACATCACTGATGACCTCACTGATGACATCATCCAGTGAATGTGTGTTTTTCTGAAAATTAAATATGTTTTATATATGTATATCTCAAGGTTGATGGAAGAATAAATGGGTATATTACTGTCTAAATGGATGATTTCTTTTTGAAAAATTGATTATGTAACTGACTGATTAAGTGTATCATAGTGAATACATGGCTTAGTGAGTAATGTTTAAATATATAAATATCTGTATCATTTTTTCACTTTGTGTATAAGTGGCTGCATGGGTTGGTGAGTAGCTACATGGGTGTCTATATAGGTTATTAGTTGGTTTTTTGAGTATCAGTCTGAGTGTCTGCATGGTTCGGTGGGGGGTATGACGTAGTGCATAGGTGCATGAATGAGTGACTCACTGTTTGTATGTGTTGAACAGAGCATGTGTGCAGGACTGCATGGGTGGATGAGTGTGTGTATGGGTGTGTTAGTGAGTGAATGACTGTCTCAATAGTGTCTTTATGAGTAACTACATATGTTTAAAACTAGTATATGTGACTATTGGTTTATATATGTGAGTATATGTGAGAGTGAGAGATTGAAAGAGTTCCTGTATGAATACGTATGTATTTCCATAAGTGATTGTTTAAAAGACTAAGTATGTGTAAGTTTCCGTAGAAGTAAGTGTGGTGGTGTGTGTATAACTGTATATGCAAGTAAATGTATGTTTGATTCTTTATTAGCATGAGTGACTATGTGTGTGAGTAGCTCTATGGATGAGTGGCATTGTGTTACAGGATGTATAGGTGTATGAGTACATATGATAAGTGAGTACATGTATGAGTGACTGTATTGGACTGTTGGTGAATGAGTGGATGTGTATGTGGATCTTAGAATTACTGAAGAGGTTGTTGTAACTGTTATTGGTATGTCCATTGTTTTGTAAATTTTAGTCTCTATTTTTGAATGTGTGTATCAAAGGTTTTATTAGGGGAAGAGGAGGTCTGCCACTCTATCACAAGGATGATGTCATCAGTGAGGTCATCAGTGATGTCATTTGAGATGTCATCAGTGATGTCATGAGTGATGTCACTGACCATGTCATGAGTGATGTAATATGTGACGTCATCAGCAGTTCATTGCGGGCGCGCGAGTTATAGTTAGCTGAACTAACTATAACGGGGGAATTTCATTGGTTTTTTACGAGTAAAATGTCCAGCTAACTATAACATGTGTGAAACCTATGGTTTTTTCACTGAATTTCTAAGGTTTTTTAAATGCTAATTCCTAACTATAACGTGTGTGAAACCTATGGTTTTTTCACTGAATTTCTAAGGTTTTTTAAATGCTAATTCCTAACTATAACGTGTGTGAAACCCATGGTTTTTTCAGTGAATTTGCAAGGTTTTTTAAATGCTAATTCCTAACTATAACGTGTGTGAAACCCATGGTTTTTTCAGTGAATTTGCAAGGTTTTTTAAATGCTAATTTTTTTTTTTCTTCTATTTTTTCTAACATATTTTTATTTTAATTTTCTTACCTTTTATAAAGACTATGATTAAATTTTTAAAATTCTTAAATATGTTTTTTTTTATATATTTTTTAAAATAAACATGTAAAATTTATTTGCAGTACTTTTTTTCTATTTTTTTTTTTATTTTTTTAGTACGCGTACCGTAAGCTCACGGTAAGCGTACGGTTTACGCAACGTCCGTAATTTTCCTACGCTGCTTGCGTATAGTTACGCAATTTGCGTAGCCGCGCGTACTCCGCGTGGGACGCGTACGCGTGTACGCTACACGCGCACGTTACGCGGAAGTGCCGGGAGTGACTGTTATGCGCATGCGCGCAAGCGCGTGTCTTTTTTACGCGCATGCGCACTTTTGCCGTAAGCGTACCGTAAGCGTACCGTAAGCGTACGGTAGGTCATGTGATCATGAAACACAACTTTTGATTGGTTGAAACTACTTTCAGTTCTAGAACTCTCCTACACCACACCCATTCCCCTCATTTCTGCTTGTGATCCCTTGGGAGAAGGAGCTGGTTTGTCTTTGGGATACGATGGCAGAACAGCAGAGCTCTTCTGAGAGTGAGGCTAGCACTAGCAGCACTGTCTTGAGGCAGAGATCGAGGAAACAAAAGCCCTCTTATGTATGGGATTATTTTACTTTTCCTGAAGGCCAGCAAAAGGTAAATGCACCCTTAGTGACTTGTAAGCTGTGTAAGCGTGTACTTTCTAGAGGTAATCCTAACAGGAAGTATTCCTTTGGGAATCACACCATGAAGAGACACCTCCAGGATGTACACAGAAGGACACATGGTCATCTTTTTGGAGGTAACTCTTCAGAAAGACAAGCCAGTACATCCACAGCAGCTCAGCCTGAACCATCATCTGCAGGGCTGACTCCTTCTTCTGCAGGTCAGGTGAGCCCTTCATCTGTGGGGGGAGAATCTCCTTTTGCTGGCCCTCTGGAAATCAACCCTCGATTTCGGAAGGTTGATATTCGATGCACATTTTGTCAAGATCTAATTTGCTATAGGGAGACCAGTGTTTCCCTAGTGAACAACAAAATAGATCAACACATTTGTCGCTTTGAATAATTTTCCCATGCTTCCTTTCCTCTGTCCCTGCATGAACACAACGGTTCTTTTAAGAGCCAACCTTATCTTTCATCTTTTTTTTACATATGTTTTTAAAAACTTTTTTTTATTTTTTTTTACCGTACGCGTACGGTGCGCGTACTTTTTTTTTTTTTTTTAAAAAAAAACACTAAAAATCAATAAACACATTACAAGGTCCTTGAGAGACTACAATTATTATTATTGACTTACCATACTCACTGAAAAATATTTATTCATTTGTTTTTTTAAAAAATAGTTTTAAAAATGTTTGTAGTTTTCGAAAATTTTCTATATCTATCTGGAAAAAAAGAAAAAAGTATTAATATTTTTAAAACATTTTATAATACAGTACACATATTTACATTTTTTTCCATAAAATATTTTTGCCTTATTTTTGCTGTTTTCAGAATATATTGCATTTCACTATAAATTGTGAAAGCAATTGCATTCATCATTTTACAGCGGGCAAAAAAAAATAACAATCACAAAGATTGTATTAAAAAAGCCCTGATTCTTTTTTTACTTAAACTTAACATTATAGAAATGCATAATATTCTAAAAAAATATCATCTAATACCAATACTTATTTCTTTAAAATACCGTCTGATATGTTTGTTTCAGAAGTATAATCACAATATTATATCTCAAATAACTCCAAAATACATCTGATTTCATTTCCTTTAGACCAAATAATAATTTTAAAATTCTTTTTTGATTAAATTTCCAATGGTAATCCAATAAAATTCTAAAGTTTTATTTGTACAGATCTCACCGATTCTCTGTAACAATTCCTTTATTGTATTTAAATATATTACTACATTTCTTTTCACAATAGTCACAAAACGAAATTTCTATGCCAATTTGAATGCACACTAACTGCTCTTTTTTTTGGGCAAGTGAAAATCACTTTTACAAACTGTCACATTATGAAACCACTTTTCAGATTTTTTAAAAAGCCCATGTCCAGACTGCTACACTACAGCAAGGGCAACCAGCCTTAGTGATGCTGAATGTATTTGCATTACAGACTGAAACCTGAAAACCCCACTCGCTTGTAAATACTGTGCATGACTATACATGGCAAGCACATGGGTGTGTGCTAAGACTCTGCTTCTTCCCCCAAAAATTCGCTCCCCCTTTCCATCTAATGCAACTGTGAAATCACCAGAGCAAGACGCAATAAATCTCTGCCTATAATTCCTCTCTGCACACAGAGTCATGTTTTCACATTAGTCCCAAAACGAAATTTCCTTGCCAATTTGAAAGCACACTTACTGCTCTTTTTTTTTTCGGGGCAAGTGAAAATCACTTTTACAGACTGACACATTATGAAACCACCATGTGTAACTACAACAAAAACAATTTCCATTTCTATTATTCATTTCTTAAGTTACCACATACATCCCCTCTCAAACTGTAAACTCACCTTTAAAATTAGTTAGTTGTGAAAGAAATGTGACACTCAAACAGCAGATTATCAGAGCCAGGATCTCTGTTGTGTTCACCTCTCTCCTCTCAGCAGAACCAGATAATGGCAAACTTTCCCTCTATTTTTCCACACATATACTTGTAAGTTTCAAATCTCAGTGCTTCCCCCTTTTTTTCAAATGTAATCACACATTTCTATTGGTTGAAAACCAACCCTTTTCCAAAAGTACCCTTCCCCCAACTTGACTTCTGCCTAGTACCCTTCCCCCAACTTGACTTCTGCCTGCTACCATAGCAACAGCTCATGGAACACTGCTGTGTTGAGTTAGGTCAGAAGTTCGCCAAACAATGTTTCAATTCCACAGAGCAAGAGTGCTTGACTTTTCAAACCTAACAGCAAATCCATAGTACTGTTCTTTGGTTACACATTTTTTTTAACCAATATAAAACATGCTTCTATTAATTTACACATACAGCCTAGTTTTTATTCTAGAATGGTATGAAACAGCCAATCAGTTCTTTTTGTTTTGAAAAAAATATGTATGCCTCCATTTCCAAACTGTCTTTCTTTTCATATTGCCATTCTACTGAAAGACACCTCCTGAGTGCATCCAGTTCTCCTTTGAAGATGTTCACAGTGTGGATTGTAGGGCACAGCTATGTCTTCTGGAGTGAAAAGTTTGCAGAGAAAACAGGTATGGTGAGAGACCTTGCTTTGCCAAATGTAGACATTAAATGGATTGGTCAGAGAGGGTTAAAGTGGCACCAATTGATGCCATTGGTGAAATCCTTCATTCAAATCCAACACCCTGACCTCATAATAGTGCACTGTGGTGGCAATGACCTAGGCACTTTGACTGGGGTAGGTCTGGAAATGCTTATGAAGGACACCTTTGCACAACTGTTTACACTTTTCCCTAAAACTGCCTTTGTGTTTTCCAACATATGCCAAAGGCAAAAATGGAACTGGTCCAATCATTTCTGTCCACAGATTGACAAAGCAAGAAAGCACGTCAACAAATCTGTTTCTGCTTTCCTCCGTGACTATGGTATGGGTGCCATTTACCACAACAACTTGCGTTATGACATGCAAGACATTTATAGAGGAGATGGTGTGCACTTCAATGATGAAGGGAACAGAGTCTTCCTCTTGAACCTTAGACTCTGCATCGGTACTTACTTGTAGGTACCACTAAAAAAATGACTTCATAAACACAACAGCTCTTTTTAGAGCTCCCTAATTTCTAAACTCTTAAATCTGCTTTTCATTTATTTATTTTTATTTTTTTACCGTACGCTTACCGTAAGCTTACCGTACGCGTACCCCGTGATTTTTTTAAAAATCAATAAATGTTTTTTTTGTACTTTTCTGTCCTTCTTTGACCCCCTTACAAATGTTAGGGGGTCTGTAACTCTCCTCATTGCCCCCTTTCCTTGTTTTCACTCTTTTTTTTCAGAGTGAAATACACAAAATGGCGGCCGCCGCTTCCTGGTTTCGACCGATTCGAATGTTTACTAAGATCTAAGAGCCAATCAGAATCGCGCTCGCGCACGCCACCGTACGCTTACCGTAAGCGTACGGTAAGCGTACCGTAAGCGGGCTCAGATATATATATTGATTTAAAGGCTATTTTCTCAGAATCTACTGAACAGATTTACACCAAACCTACAAAAGGCACTTCCTTGACCTAGGGACTACCTCTCTGCCAAATTTTGAGTAATTCTGTTCAGCCGTTCGGGCTGTAGCTCGTTCTAAAGGTCCTATGGAAAAATGCATGGGAAAAACGCGTTTTGGGACCCCCCTTTTATCTCAGCCCCCGCTTGACGGATCCCCCCGAGACTTTCAGGGTAGGAGCGGAGCGTAGCGCCCCACCTATTTTGAGAAATTCACGAGGATTCGTCGACCGGCGCCAAAGTTATTCAAAATAGAATGTTGAGGTTTTCCTATGGAAACGTGGTCCTAACTATAACTACCTACTGGCGACCGCCAGTAGGTAATTATATATATATATATATTCACTAAAAAAAAACATAGGTTTCTGGGGCGTTATAGTTAGCTGGACATTTCCCTCGTACAAAACCATTGAAATTCCCCTGTTATAGTTAGTTCAGCTAACTATAACTCGCGCCCCCGCAATGCACTGCTGATGACGTCACATGTTATATAACTCATGACATGGTCAGTGACATCACTCATGACATCACTGATGACATCTCAAATGACATCACTAATGACATCACTGATGACATCATCCATTGAGTATGTGTTTCTGAACAGTTTTATTATGTTTAATATATATAGGGAAAGGCCTGTTGAAAAATAAGTGGGTGTACAAGTGTGTGAATGGATGATTTTCTAGGTGCGTAACTGACTCTATAAGTGAATCATTAAATGTATTTTACTGCAGACTAGTATTTAAACTGTGTGACTATCTGTATGTGTCTGTGTGTTGGTGTATAAGTGGCTGCATGGTTTTTTGAATAGCTATATGAGTGTCTATATGGGTTATTGATTGGTTGTCTGAGTATCTGTATGGGTGCCTGAGTGTTTGTGTGGGTAGGGTGTGTGTGACTCTGTGACTAGATGTGTGAGTGGGTTATTCAGTGGGTGCATGTTTTTAAGAGTGTATCTGTGATGGACTGTATGGTTGGGTGAGTGTATGTATAGGTGTGTTAGTGATTGAATGTATATCTCATAGGGGTGGGCGGAATTTGCGGAATTAACCTTCGCAAATTATCGCGAGAATGTTTAAAATTATCGCAAACAAGCAGAAATATCGCAAAGATGCGGAAGTTTTTTTCCGGCATGTTCGCGAGATTTTCTGCATGGTTGCGGGTCGCCAACTTACCCATGTGGTTGCTTGCGGGCGCGGCCATCTTGTTTTGAGTTGTTCTCGCGGTGCATGATCGCGAGAAGAAAGACGTGATCGCGCGACGCATGACGTCACTGCGGGCGCGAACTGTCGCGAGACAGCGCAAATGGCTAAAAACAATACAACATCTCATGGAGAACGCGACCGGATCAAGAAAACTTGTCAGCGAACGCAGGGATTCAGGTAAGGCGATCGCGCGCGCGCGAGAATGTATCATTTTACAGCGCGAGCAAGAAACAAATTATCGCCAAGCTGCGGAAACCGGAATTTTTGACATTTTCGCGCTCTCCGCGGAACGCAAAAATGTCAAATTATCGCAATTTCCGCGAACGGAACGAAATTTTTGCCCAGGCCTAATATCTCAGTGGTACATGTGTGAGTAACTAAATATGTTAAAGGCAGTATGTATGTGTGTAAGAGTATATAAGTGGGTATATGTCAGAGTGTGTGATTGTGAGAGTGGCTGTATGGATGAGTGTGTGCTTGTATCAGTGATTGTATAAGAGCGTAAGAATGTGGTACTATTTTCATGAGTAAGTGAACTTGTGTGTGTATAACTGCATAGGTGAGTAAATGGGAGTGTGATTAAATATTTCCATGACTGACTAGGTGTGTGAGTATGTCTATGGATGATTGGTGGTGTCTGAGTGTCTATATAGGTATATACATGCATATGATAGTCCTGTACTGAGTGACTATAAGTATGAGTGACTCTACAGGTGAGTGAGTGGAGGTGTGTGTAGACCTAAGAGTCAATGAGTGTGTATGTAGTTATTGGTATTGGAGTATCTATGGTTTTGAAAATGGAAGTCTGAAATTTTGAGTCGGTGTATCAAAGGTTATATTAGGCTGTAAGAAGGTGCACTAATTTATGACATGGATGGCGTCATCAGTGATGTCATCAGTGATGTCATTTGAGATGTCATCAGTGATGTCATCAGTGATGTCACTGACCATGTCATGAGTGATTTAATATGTGACATCATCAGCAGTGCATTGCGGGGGCGCGAGTTATAGTTAGCTGAACTAACTATAACAGGGGAATTTCAATGGTTTTGTACGAGGGAAATGTCCAGCTAACTATAACGCCCCTGAAACCTATGTTTTTTTGTGTGAATTTCTAAGGTTTTTTAAATGCCAATTCCTAACTATAACGCCCCAGAAACCTTTGGTTTTTTCAGTGAATTTCAAAGGTGTTTTAAATGCCAATTCCTAACTATAACGTGCATGAAACCTATGCTTTTTTCAGTGAATTTCAAAGGTTATTTATATGCTAATTCCTAGCTTTATCAGGCCTGAAACCTATGTTTTTTTCAGTGAACTTCAAAGGTTTTTTAAATGCTAATTCCTATCTATAACTTATCTCTGAAGATATCATGTTTAATGATTTTGATTGGATTTCTTTATTTTTCAAATTCAGTGTGTCAATTTCATTAATTACATTTTTGTTAAAATACTTTTTTATCAGCATTTTTAAATGTATTTTTTCAATTAATTCTTTTAAAAATTAAAAAATATTATTTGAACTTAATGGGTTTTTCACACATATTTTTTTATATTTTTCAAAATATTTTGTTTAACTATATGTGTAAAACTTTATTTTATATATTTTTTTCAATGTTTTTGGATCCGTGCACCCTAAGCGCACCGTTCTCGATCCCTACGCGATAGCATCTGCGCATGGTGCGCGTTGGGTACGTGTTTAGTGCGCGATTGCAATGCGACCGGTACGCGACTCCCAGCCTAGACGCGACACGTTCGATGTACGTAACGCGACATTTACACGCTTCCGCGATGCGTCATCTGCGTCTATGACGCAGTGGGTGCGCAGATCCCGCGAAGTATTTAACATTTAAAAAAATATATTTATGTATTGCATGTGAATATTAATTGAAGACAAACTCTAAACTAGTCTTAAAACTAATATATTTTGACATCTAATCCTATATTTCTTTTTAATTCAATTTCGCGGATGCGCGCTGGGTGCGTGCTGCGTAAGCGAAGGGTGCGCGGATCCCATGTGACCTGCATAGAAAGAGATTTGATTGGTTCATTACACTTCCTGTTCTAACTACTGAAAGACCCCACCCATTTCAATCATTCTTCTTTGAGCTTCTTTGGAGAACCACCTCTTTGGAGAGAAGAACATTTTTTAGACTAAGTTTACACTTAGCTCTAATTTTTTTCAACCATAAATGGCTTCAGGGCAGCAGGCATCACCTGCATCACCTCAAACCTCTGACGATGAATTTTTGCCGGAGTTACCACGCAAAGAACGTTTCTCTTCAGTGGTATGGAAATGTTTTACTTTTCCCGAGGGGCAGAATAAAACCAATGCCACCTTGGTCACATGCAAGATTTGCAAAAGAGTCCTATCGAGAGGGGATCCTAACAAGAAATACTCTTGCGGCACGGCAAGTATGATGAAGCACATGAGGACCCTTCATCCAAACGATCTTGCAAAAGAACAGTGCCGACGGATGAGAAACACTCCTGCGCCATCCACCTCATCGCAGCCGAGCACATCAAGAGTGCATCCATCAGACCAAACCTTGGACATCCGTCCTCAATTTCAATTTTTAAAAGTGGTCTGCACTAAGTGCAATAAGTCTTTGTGCTATGGCGAGCAGTCGATCGATCTGATCTGCCGCCGCCAAGAAAGTCATATTTGCTAGGTTTTTTTTTTTTTTTTTTATTGTTCCCTGAAGTTCATTCTTTGGTTTCTCCTGTTTTCTTTTTTGTTTTGTTTTTTCAGAAAAATCAAAAAAATCACCAAATTGTTCAGAAAACCCCCAAAAAAATATAAAAGAAGAAAGAAGAAAAAAAAAGTTCTTGTAAGAACTAACTTTCCTGGTTTAAAAAAAGAGCTACATTTCTTTGTTAGTGTGTGAAAGTTTACATGAATGTATGTGTAGTACGTAATTGACTGAATGAATGCATTAGTAGCGTATGGTGAATGTATAAGTGCAGAACTATAAGGAAGTGCTGCAGCATCACACAGTAACCTCTTTAGCTGCAGTGTGCTGTAGTACTTCCGAAGCACAGGCATGCAACATATGTACATAAATATGTTGCAAATCTATGCTTCTGTCTGCACGGCTGCTTAAACTGCAGCCATGTGGTGACACAGGCACCCTTGCACAATAGTGCAAGAATATCTGTGTCATGTGCTGTTTGTTTTTCTACAGGAAGACACACCTTCCTGCACAAAAACAATGAGAAAATGCATTTTTCTCCTTCAATGTATGCTGAAGATTTCAGCATGCATTGAAGATATAAAAATGTGGAGAAATTAAAACAATTCTCTTTGTTGTGCTTTCCTACACCAATTGTAGAAGGATGCACCATTCACACACATATCGAGATTCATGATTTCTGATAAATCTAGACATGTGTCTTGTTCTATGATTATTAAGTGCAATCATGCACAACAACACTTATAGAACACCCTTTCAACACAAAGTGGTCTAAATGATGAGGTTGTATTTACATGGAGTATAAAAAGTGCACAGAGTGCTTTTTCCTCTCTTTGTAAATATAAAAGAGTGTCTTGCACAATAACTATGTTCCAAAAAGTGACATATTTCCATTTTAAAATTTCCTTGCAAATGATAAAAGTAAGCACAGAGTTTTGTCTGCAAAGATGTTCAAAGAAGAATGATTGAAATGATTGTGGTCCTTCAACAGCTAAAAACGTGAAATATTATGAACCCCTCAAATCTTGTTTTTTGCAGGTCCCATGATATCTGATTATGGTCAGATTTCAAAACTACATAAACAGAGTGTTTTTAGAAACGTGTTTCAACTTTGTAGCTTCTTGCAGGCCTCTTCATTCTGCATAATGAGACTTAGTTAAACTTACCTTCACAGTAATATGATTAAAAATGGTATTCATTTTATGCTGTTTTTCATTCAAATAAAAATTGTTAAAAATTGCTTATTTTAAAATTTGGATCTGTGAAAGAAAAAAAATATATATAACATATAATAATACATTTTTTACAACACAACATAATTTCCACAAAGTAATTTGTTTGCCTTTTTTGCTGTTCTCAGAATATATTGAATTTCACTAGAAATAGTGAGTTCAATGGTACTCATCACTTAACAGCAGGCAAAAAAAAACAATCAGAAAGATTGCTAAAAAAAAAACAACATACTATTCTCAGTAAAATACCAGAAAATACAAATCATACATATATGAAATGCTTACAGATTACAAAATTTTATAACTTTAACTTGTAAAAACTGTAAATGTTGCCGCATTAAAATAATCACCGAATAAACGACCACCAAAAAGTCCATAATTCAAAAATGTACCTTTCCTTGAGGCCAAATGGTATTTTTGCACTTCTTCTTTATGTAAATTGTCCAATGGTACTCCTATTAAATTATAATAATAAATTCCTCAGAGAGTGAATTATCTTCCTAAAACTTTGGCTTTAAAAAAATTAGGTAGGAATTTTGTAATTCCCTAGGCAAACGTTGTTTGAAAACCAACTGGGCATCATTACAAAGTGTCCAGCCTTTGTCACAATTTAGATAGGCAGTATAATGTCCAGATGTGGTGGAAGGACTATCATGGAAAATTATTGCAATTGCTACAAAAGTCCTTCCTGATATTGATACTTGTGTTGCTACAAACTGCTTTATTAAAGTATCCAATTTTCTTCCATCAGCTGTACAACTTTGCATCATTAAAATTATGTATTGTCCATATTTTGTTGAGGAACACGTGTGTTCTTTCCCCCTGCTGAACTGGATGGCAGATAATTTTGCGGAACGTTCTAATGATTTCCTCTTGGAAGCTGTTGCAACTTATTGTGCTTATACCGTGATGGATTGACTTTAGCCCTGCTCATTTCATGGTGCATCCATCGATGTTATGTTTTTTCCCCTTTTACATGGTTCATTTCCCTGCAACATCGTTCATCATTGACATTTCTTTTCTGACTTTTTCGCTTTCCTTCTAAGGACTTCCAGTTCATGCCCTTGGTTCCGTTCTATCAAACTTGAACTCTACGTTCTCGATTTTGCGCCCCTAGTGGTTAGTGGTACGAACAAGGGGGGGTGTAGTCCTGATTCCTATCTCCCTATGTACAATGCCAAGTTGGCACCACCGCGTTAGTTGTTAGTGAGCCATCTTGCCAATTTTGCTGCTTTTGCACGCGACACTGTAGTTGCTTGTTATCAATTTTCAAATGCCTACTCGAGTTTGCTTCACATGAGGACTGTCTGTTGTTTGACATCCTTCACAGTGAGCAGCGAGCTTGTACTGTACATTGTGTACACAAACAGTATGGGTGACTAGACGGTGCATGTTGTTGTGTGCAGGTTGATCGGCCCACTATTTAGCCATTACATGCACGCAGCTGCAGATACCTGATAGACGAATGCTTGCCATATTGCAGTGCAGCACGTTTGAGTTTCATTGTGATGGGGAACTTTCGCAGGTGAAGAGACTAAATGATCCTGTGATGTGATACCACTGAGCTGATCTGTACGGTGGGGGGTCCCCCGTTAAATCCTAGAGACCTTCTATTAGTCGAATGATACTACTATTGGTTTACTGGCGACAGGAAGGTTGCTGTTTCCACTGTCATTTTCTCATGATTGCTCCTTTCATTGTCTATGATATTGCAACAATGCTGATGCTTATGAACTTAACCATTTGTCTGCTTAAGTTAGCCACAGTACTGCATCTTAGGACGCGAGGCTCATTGAATGAACTCTTTCAACTTTACCGTGTCTGTGTCGATTCTGTTGTGGACTGATCTGAGAATAATGACAAACAGGTGTGTCTGATTCCCACCATTCCTGAGAATCTTGTCATGTGCTTGTTCTGGGTTGTCTATACATTGGGACCGCCGAGCTCAACCTCGGCTAATGAATGGGACACTAAGCTAGTCGGATAAGGGCTTCTGGGTTCTGTGGGGAGTTTGTGGTACACCAGACATGTCTCCTTCGTGCCAGGCACCGCACCCCCTGCCCCTGTCTCCCCTGCTGCCGTCAATGCAGAGTCTGTGGACATTCAGCACCAGTTGCAGGTTGGTCAGACATCGGTCCTGCGTGTCCTCCATGGCCTCACCAAACTGCTGACATGGATGGTGTCGTACATGGAGGGCATGTCATCAGCGATGTCTGACCAACGGATGTTGCTGAGGTCCATTGACTCGTCACTGATGGCAGCAGTGGGTCTCCTGCAGTGCTCCGTCCCCCCCCCTACCCCGGCACCATCCGCACTTCCCACTCCCATGCCTGTCCCATACACACCCAGACGTCCCCATGCACGCACCCCACCAGACACAGGCAGCACACCACCAGGGACGGCCAAGCGCACACATCCTGTCACGCACACACAGGGGGGAGAAGGCAGAGGCACTGGGTCGGGGGGAAAACAGCAGCCACGCTGTCACAGTAGGAGTCTGCAGTCCTCATGACCACTACCTCCAGAACCACTCCCCTTGGCTCTCCTGCCCAACAGTCGGACAGAGAGTCTTTCATGGCCAGTCCGTCCCCAGCCCCAGTGTGACACCACCCCGCAAGCGTTTGAGGGATTCCCCGGGCAGGGTAGTTGATTGCCCCCCTGTCCACACCCTCCCCCAGTTGCGCTGCGACCCATCCCTCCAACCCCCCCCCCCCTTGGGGCCTGTGGTTCCTTCGGGTGCAGGGGAGACACTGGAAGAGCTTGCTGGCGTGTGCAGCACCATACTGATCTCCTCCTTTGGCGCTGCCCCACCCCCTGTGGTGGAGTCGTCCGTGCCTGCACCCACAACACCTACCCGTGCCCCTCCTTTCCCTGCGGTGCCTGGTTCTTTCCCCCCACATGATGCCCCCCACTCTGTGGATGATATGGTACAGTGCACTGTGCAGGCAAGCTATGGGAGACGCGTCCCAACATGTCCCCCCCCAGGACTCTGCATCTGCCGTGGCCCATGGGCTTGGTGAATAGTGTAATGTAGCTACTTTTCTTCGAAATGCTGAATGGGGTTTTTTGTTTTTCCTTTGCACACTAAGGCTTTTCTGGTATTGCTGTTGATGCTGCTGCTCCCTGAGTTGGGGTGGTGATGATGTGTTGTGTGTCTGGGAAATGTTGTAGTGTGCTGCTCATGGGGTGGACCCTGGTATCTGCATGCCGTCACAAGGTGACTGCATGTATTCTTAGGTCATGTTAGCTCTTACTGCATGGTGACATTGTCCCAAGGTGTGTTCCTTACTCTGTGGCACCTGCCATCTTCCCTGCAGGGTGTTTCCCAATTGTTGTGCTGAGCTGTGTCAACATTTCCTCGGTGTGTGACACATCCCTTCGACTTTGGCGATGCATGCTCTGCTATGTCTCCACCTGCATCGTTTGTGGCATCCTTGCTGGACACTGTACTTGTGTATGGAGTGTATTGACATGACTTCATGTGGACATTTTCCCTTTTCAGCACTATGCATGTGTGTACTCCCTGCCTCACACACATGTGTTACGTGTTCTGCAGGGTATTTGGGCACCTGACTGACAATTGTGGGCATTGTATCTGTGTGTACTCCACCCTTTTCCTTCCATGGGAGGCTACAACTTGTTGGCTGCCCCGGCACCTGTACATTCCTATCATTCCTGGAATGTGGGTGACAGTGTGTGTTCCCTTAGGCTCTCTTAGTTTCGTGGTGTTTGACATGAGGATACTGTCTTGTTGCATGATCTCAGTGTGTGTTTCGTGCTGCCTCCGCCAGGGGTGGGTATGCATGTGTGATTTGTCATCACACCCACATGTGGTGTGTCATGCAGTGGGGTAAGGACATCCATCCTCATGGGAGTGGGACACTGCAGTCAGTGATGTGTTGTCATGGCACTCTCAACATTGTCGCACATTGTGTATGCCTTCATGCACCCATGGAGTTTTGCTCATCGGAGGGCGATGTACACACCCCCATGGCTCTGTCCACTGCTGGGGGTCCTCTACACCCACCCCTCATATGTCTGGGCACTGCTGGAGTGATAGGCACCCACCCCTCATATGTCTGGGCACTGCTGGGAGTGATAGTCACCCACCCCTCATATGTCTGGGCACTGCTGGGAGTCCTCTGCACCCACCCCTCATATGTCTGGGCACTGCTGGGAGTGATAGGCACCCACCCCTCATATGTCTGGGCACTGCTGGGAGCCATCTGCATCCACCCCTCATATGTCTGGGCACTGCTGGGAGTGATAGGCACCCACCCCTCATATGTCTGGGCACTGCTGGGAGTCCTCTGCACCCACCCCTCATATGTGTGGGCACTGCTGGGAGTGATATGCACCCACCCCTCATATGTCTGGGCACTGCTGGGAGTGATAGGCACCCACCCCTCATATGTCTGGCCACTGCTGGTTGTGATAGGCACACACCCCTATGTATGTGTCCACTGTCGTGGGACGAGCCGTACCAACGCGCTGATGGCCTGGGTGCGGCCCATACCCCTATGGCGCCCCAACTTTGGGGGTGCGGCTCATACCCATGCCTTTGGGATGTGGGTACCGGCCGTACCGCCATTGTTGGTGTCATGTAGGGGTAGGCGTGGTATGTGCCGTACCCACGCGCTGATGGCCTGGGTACGGCCCGTACCCCTACGGCACCCCGACTTTGGGGGTGCGGCCCATACCCATGCCTTTGGGACGTGGGTACAGGCCGTACCGCCATTGTTGGTGTGACGTAGGGGTAGGCATGGTATGGTCCGTACCCACGCTCTGGGGGGCGTGGGTACGGTCCGTACACACATACCCCTACATCACCACTACAATGGTGGTACGGGCTGTACCCACGCTCTGGGGGGCGTGGGTACGTCCCATACCACCATTGTGGTGGTGACGGGTACGCGTCCACGTCCACTTCCGTTGTGGTGGGACGTGGGATTGGTGGACACGCCTCCTGAAGTGACCAGACCATGGAGGTAATTATTGTGCAGGTTGTATTAGTGATTTGTGGGGTGTGGGTTATGTTTCCTGCCCCTTGCACCCCCCCCCCGTTTGCCCCTGGGGGTTGTTCTGACCTTCTGCGGCGTCTGCGTCGGTTTCTGTACACGAGGTGGTAGGCTATGAGGGCCGGGAGGACGCGTAGGTTGGGGTCCATCGCTCTCTGTCGCGTACCAGTGCTCCTTGTTCGCGTCATCCTCAATTTCCCGGCAGTTTTTGTCTCCCGTAAAAACTGCTGCGTGCGGAGTAACATCAGCACAAATCGTACTTGCTGGTCCGTAGAACGCTGCCTGACTCCGTCCGGACTTCGCGTATGCGCCTTCCAGATTCAGATTTGTATGTATTTTTTAGCCGGTCGGTGTTTTTTACGACTCGTACGGAAATGGTGTTTCTGTGCGAATCGTACTTGCGAGTTTGTAAGGTGTTGTTCCCGGGTACGAGTCGGACGGAAAAAACGCTCCGTACGACCATTCGTACCCGGGTTTTACAGGATCGGAATTGGCACCATAATGTTCCTTACTATCAGTTTTTGTTAACCAATAAGAATCATGCGTTTAAAAAACAGAAATATGCACCCTACCTTTCAGTGTAGAAGGTTGTCAAACAACCAATGATTTCTTGGTGAAATCCTTCATGCAAATCCAACACCCTGACCTCATAATAGTGCACTGTGGTGGCAATTACCTAGGCACTTTGACTGGGGTAGGTCTGGAAATGCTTATGAAGGACACCTTTTCAGAACTGATTTCCCTTTTCCCTAAAACTGCCTTTGTGTACTCTATTATATGCCAAAGGCAGAAATGGAACTGGTCCGATCATTTTTGTCCACAGATTGAGAAAGCTAGGAAACATGTGAATACATTTGTTTCTGCTTTTCTCCGAGACTACAGAATGGGGTCCATTTACAATAACAATCTGCGCTTTCATATGCAAGAGATGTATAGGAGAGATGGAGTACACTTTACTGATGAAGGAAACAGAGTCTTCCTCAACAACTTTAGACTCTGTATAGGTACTTACTTATAAGTACCAAAAACTCTCAATGAACACAACGGCTCTTTTTAGAGCCACCCAAAACACTTAAGCTTAATCTTTATCTCCCAACAATTTCATTTTTTTTCCCTTGGATCTGCGAACCCACCGCGGAGGATCCGTGCATCCAACGCGATAGGATGCGCCCACCGTGCGCGCATTTCGCTGTGTTTTTTTTTTAAAAAGGGGGTCCCAGGGGGTCCTTCTGGGACCCCCTATGCACCTCTAGAGGGTCAGAGTATTTCCACTCTGCCCCCTTTATATGTTTTACACACTTATTCCCCTTGTGACCGCCAGTAGAGTTATAGTTAGGACCCAATTTCCATAGGAAGACCATTTTTTGTTTTGCTTATAACTATGGCTTCGTTTGATGAATCTTCATGGAATCTTCCAAACTAATTCTTTGTTCATATCAGCTCCTATGTGGGAAGTTTGGGGGTGATTCATCAAGCTGGGGCCGAGAAAAAAGGGGGGTCCCAAAACATGTTTTCTCCATGTCAATTTCCATAGGAAACTTTAGACAAGGCTACATGTCGAACGGTTGAACGGAATTGCCCCAAATTTGACAGGGAGAATGGTCTTGGTCTAGAAAGCACGCTTTTGTTTATTTGGTGTAAATCCGTTCAGTAGTTTTGGAGAAATATTGAAATTTAGAGATATTGATATTTGTGAATTCTGCCATCTGATTGGCTGAGGCATTACGAGCACGAGCTTGCTGCTATTGGTTGTGAGCGGTGCGAGCGGTTGCAACTAGGAAGTGTTGGCAGCCATTTTGTGATTCCATTGAAACGAGTGAAGGGGAAAAACAGTGAAAAAAGTAGGAAAGGGGAGGGTAGGAGTACTGTAACGTCTGTGGGCTGTTTAGGGTGTGCTATACAGGGAATGTGAAGCGAAGTATTTAGTCCTACCGGTGTGAAAGTGCTGCTTTGCCAAGAGTGAGATGGTGCTGAGGTGAGGTGCCGGTACACTTGGGGATGAAAGCGTCCGCCTAAACCGTGAGCTGAGTGGTGTAAACTGCTATGGTCTGGGCTCTGTAGCATACTGGCTGCTGTAGGATAGCTGTGCAGGTGGTGTTGGTATGCGTTTAGAGCATAGCGGGAGTGGGAAGCAAACTTCTCACGTAAGCCGTGAGCTGTTTGCTGTAAAGTGATGTGTGGGGGCGTTGTAGGATACTGGCCGCTTTAGCATATCTGTGTAAGTAGTGTTAGTATGCGTTTATATGATACAGGGAGTGGGAAGCGAACTACTCACCTCTACTTTCTGAAGACTCGAATGCAGTGTTTTAGGAAGCAGGAATAAAGAAATAATCGTGAAGAATATAATGCAGAATGTTGCAATGCCACAGAAGAGTAATGGTGAAATCAGGTGTGTCTAAGAAAGTGGGTGTGTTTAATAGGAAGGAGGAATACAGAAATAATCGTGAAGAATATAATGCAGAATGTTGCAAAGCTAACAGAAGAGAAATGGTGAAATTAAATGTGTCTAGAAAATGCCTGTGTGTAATAAAGCGATGGAGTCTGAAAGCTATATAAAGAGTGTCTTTATTTAAGTGCCATAAATGGATCCAACGGTGCAAGAGGTAAGGCATTCAGTTGAGGCAAATTCCAACCGCTTCTGCTGTATTCAAACGTAAGCTCCTGCATCAGTGAATTCCACATTAGATGTTACAGTTCCATGTGACATAAACAATACCTATTACACTTGAATGACTCAAAATGTTATAATGAAAATAAAGATAGGATGCAATTAGCACATGTATCCTTTAAGAAAAGAAACAAAAAAAAAATTGCAAAGTGTAATCATCAAACTTCTTCGGTACCCTGGAACTCCTTTGTTGTAACACAAAATTATCAACAGTAGAACAGTCAGCGATCTTTTGCACGGTAGATTCAATCTGGTGCGTGTCAGAATTGGTAATAGTTCTAGTCACATTGCAACTTTGAGGAGGAACACAAAATTGTGCTTCTGAGAAGCACATTAGGTACCCTTCTCGTCAAATCATAAATTATTGTCTTCAGCTCTTTAAAAAAAAGATTCTTGCGCAAAGAGTTAAGGCACCGAGCTGAGGCAAACTCCAACCGAATCTGTTATATTCAAATCTGAAGCTGCTGCATTAGTGAATTCCACATTACATGTAACAGTTCCTTGTGACAAAACAATAGCTATTAGACATGAATGACTCAATTCTATAATGAAAATAAAGGTAGGATACGATTAGCACACTATGCCAACCAGTCCCTAAACAATGTCGTGTTTTTTGATGTTGATCGCCAGCTCATGAGTAGAGGCTGAGTAAATATTTGTGAAAGGGCTTCATGGATAACAGGCAGGCAGAGAGACGTGTGCACAAAGAATAGAGATGGTTTCAAAATGGATGTTGGGTTTAGGCTAATTTAGGAAGTAAATAGCGTATTTGGATAGGCCATACATCACCCTTCCCTGGTTAGACTGGAGACGTAAGGGGCAATAATGAAAACAGAGTTCAAATGCCTGAACATACTTAGAAAGTTATTTTATGAAAATAGTTCAATTGAAGTGTATTAAAAAAATTGAAAGGAAAAAGGCAAAAAAGTTGGTAAAAATCAATACAAGAAGAACGTGAATTTCTTACGAGTCTTGGAGATTGTAGTCCGGAAGTTCTTCAGCGGCTTGAGATGCGTAATGTTCCAAGCGGTCATTGTTGCCATCGTGTGAGAAAAGGGAAGCGATCCAATACATATGTTCGAAGGTCCAGTAATGTTCCTCGAATGTTGGAGCGGCAATTTGAATTGGCATGCAATCTGCGATGTTGTCAAAGGTGGTACGTTGCAGTAGATCTTTTACGGCTGCGCAGAAATCCCATTCCGCCACGATACCTTTTTGTGTTGCATCCGCCATTGCTCTACTGCCTGAACAATCGAGTTCATGGTTTTCAAGATACTCCATTACCTGCTGGATATCGGGAGCAATTGTTGGGATGTTGGCAAGGCATACATCCATTCGCCAGTCGAATGGGCAAGTTTTGCAATAGAATGATGGTTGGACGCACATTGGATATGTGTAAATAAATGTCATGTTGTAGCTGGTATTGATGTAGCTTCGAGTAGAGGTGGATTCTGTCGGAGATTCTTTGTTACCACAGGGAGCACAGTCATTTTTTACAAGCAAAAATAGAAGTAGGATGGCCGCAAAGAGAGCGAGAATATTGGGAACTGTTCCTGTTATTCCAGAGATGATCGAATGAATTAAGTGTGGCATTATACCAAAAACAGTTTGAAAGGCTGTGAGAAGGCGGGAGGAGACCGTATTAAAAAAGTGTGCCAGATCTTGAGTGTGAGATGTGTTGAAAATTGGGTAACAATTCACAAAGTGTAATGGGAGGTTTGAATTTAAAAGGGACTGTATTTTACTGGAAGTTCGTGCTATCTGCAGGCGATACATTTCTTTTGCAAAAGTGAGGGACACTTCTGTTCTGAGAAAAAGTGCTTTAGTTTGATTAGTTTAATGAAATCTGTTTGCGAAGTAGGGATTCAAGGCCAAGTTGAAGTTTAAGAGTTAGTTTGTGTGGGTGGGAATAGACATTGCTACAGGAAGTTACTAGGTTTGAAACAGTAAGGACATACGGTATGCCACCTCACATTCCGTAGGAGTGCATCTTATTGAGAAGCAGATAAATGTCCTTAGAAAGCTGTGTGAATGTTGGTGTGATTGTGGGAGTTGGCGTGCTTTCAAGAAAGCAGGCAAGATTGGGGGCTGCAAGCTTAGAATCGTCGTGCAGTTGGAAATTCTTGCATAGTAATGAATGACTGCCATTGTGGTCACAGTTGGCACCTGTGAGAAAAACTTCTGTATGCTCTTTAAGACAGCGATATGTAAATGGGAGAAACCACTGCTCGTGAATAAACGTGCTTCCTTATATAATCGCATACAACATGAGAAACAACATTTACACCTATCAGACACAACAACACTACATACTGTGGGAACCGTGGCTAGCCATGTAAACAAAGCAAACATTGCATAGCACCTCTGTCACACAATGCAGAATGCGGGGAGAGATGGGAGGAAAGTATGTGCGAAGGTGGCAAGTGATTCTCGATTATAAAAGTATACAATGGAAAGTGTTGAGGGGATATTGCAAACAGACTTGAGTATACAGAGCACACACATGTACATGTGAACATACACTGATGGTCTATTGAGTGAAGTAGATTGTGGACGGAACCATAATAGTACAGTCAGTAGGGAAGATTTCTAAAACATAGCGCGTACGTGCCCTTTCCCCCCCAAAATCTTTAGCGTAGCTGGCTCGGCATACGCAAGGCTAGCGTAGGGGTATGAATAAAAGGCACGTTTCTCTGGGTGTGGTTCTCTTCCGGAATGGCGAATGTGTCTGTCAGGTCTGCGCAGCTTATTCCGCCACGAGGTTGACCTTGTGAGTGAAGGTGGCTGTGTGAATGATGCTCTCAGACTGCTGGTACTCAGAAACCGCCGTGGCCGCTGCAATGCACATATGCCCCACAGTTCACCTTTCGCTACCGCATTATGTGAAAGAGGGCCCACCACATGCCGGCAGAAGCTCCTGGGGTGAGGTCTGTGAGGTCGGAAGGTTCCTCAGATCAACGCTGGCTACCGCGACACAGGCACACAGCGTTCAGTTTGAGGCCCAGCAGCGTGGAGTGCTCTGTATACTACTAACACAGTAGTTGAACAGGTACCAACAGTGGAACGGGGTCTTGATCCCACAATGGATGATGTTAGAACTGCATCTGAGAGTGGAGATTAAGGTACTCCCTTGGAGCAGGTGCAACCAACTCTAGGTCACAATAGTGGAACGGTGTATTGATTCCAGAATGGACGATGTCCGATATTACTTGTAAGTGCGTTTTCACAGAACTCCTTCTGTTCACGTGCATCAGACTCTGTGCTTCCATAGGTAATTGCTGCACATGATTATTGGGCTTGGCTGATTGCAGTGGCTGGAGTACACCGCGCTATAGCAGGTCCGAACAGTGAAACGGGGTCTTGATCCCACAATGGACGATGTTCGAACTGCATCTGAGAGTGGAGATAAAGGTACTCCCTTCGAAAAGGTGCCACCAACTCTAGGTCCCAACAGTGGAAAGGTGTCTTGATCCCACAAAGGACTATGTTAGAACTGCATCTCAGAGTGCAGATGAAGGTATCCCTTCCACCAGGTGCAACCAACTCTAGGTCCCAACAGTGGAACGGTGTCTTGATCCCACAATGGACGATGTTTAATACTGGATCTGAGAGTGGAGATGAAGGTACTCCCTTCGACCAGGTGCAAGCAACTCTAGGTCCCAACAGTGGAACGGTGTCTTGATCCCAGAATGGACGATGTCCGATATTACCTGCTGCTGGGTTTTCAGAGAACTCCCTCCATTGAGGTGCATCAGACTCTGTGCTTCCGTAGCTAATTGCTGCACATGACTATTTGGCTTGGCTGACTGTAGTGGCTGGAGTACACCGCGGAACAGCAGGTCCGAACAGTGAAACTGGGTCTTGACCCCACAATGGACGATGTAAGAACTGCATCTCAGAGTGGAGATGAAGGTACTCCCTTCCACCAGGTGCAATCAACTCTAGGTCCAAACAGTGGAACGGTGTCTTGAATCCACAATGGACGATGTTAGAACTGCATCTGAGAGTGGAGATGAAGGTACTCCCTTCGACCAGATGCAACCAACTCTAGGTCCCAACAGTGGAACGGTGTCTTCATCCCACAATGGACAATGTTAGAACTGCATCTGAGAGTGGAGATAAAGGTCCTCCCTTTGACCAGGTGCTACCAACTCTAGGTCCCAACAGTGGAACGGTGTCTTGATCCCACAATGACAGTGTCCGATATTAACTGCTGCTTGCTTTTAACAGAACAGTTTCCGTTGAGGTGCATCAGTGTCTGTGCTTCCGTAGTTAACTGCTGCACATGATTATTGGGCTTGGTTGACTGTAGTCGGAGGACTACACCGTGGTACAAAAGGTCCGAACAGTGAAACGGGGTCTTGATTATATGATTGAGGATGTCAGAAGTTAAAGTCTGTGATGATTTCTGTGTACCCCCTCCGACCAGGTGCAACCAACTCCGTGCATCTGAATCCAACGGCACGTGGCTGTGAGGTGTTAGTGACTACTGCCTCTGGCTTACACTGTGGTCAGCAATGCTCAAAATTCAGATCGAGTTGTGATTGTTTAGTTACAGAATTAAGCAGGCAACTAACTACAACATCTTGAAATATACAGAATATTCTTTTAGTATATTTGCTTGATTAATTTTTTTTAGATGAGTTATATGTTTAGTACAATGGGGAAATTCATCTTGCAAGTTCAAAGGAACACTGAATAGTCTACATTGTGGACAGTAGAAATCGCAATTCGAATTGTTTTGATTTGTTTATTGCAGAGTTTTCTGTAATTTATGTTGTTGTATTTTGGGAAGAGGAAGTGAGAAAAAGTATTAATGGATGCCTGTGTGACTATTGCCTTCAATTTACACTGCAGACAGCAGTGTTCACAATTCAGATTGGGTCGGTATTGTAGATGATGCAGTCCTGTAGGAAAAGACATTGCTGTAGTGCGCTCTGGCTGCACCATGCATACACATCATCGCAGGCTCCGCACACGTTTTTTTTTGCTTCGCGTACGACAAACTGTGTAGCTCAAGTCCACCTTACGTAGCTGTGGGTCTTTGCTGAACTCTCTCTCTGGCCTATACTGCAGACAGCAGTGTTCACAATTGAGATCGACTTGCTATTGCAGATTATGCAGTGTTGATGGCAACAGACATTGCTGCTAGTACAGCCCGCTCGCAGCACGCTTCATCGCTGGCTGTGCACATGCTGAATGCTTTTGATGTAGCTATCTGAGTGCACTAGAACTGCAGGATCCTTTATGATACAATCTTTTTGTGTATTATTTCAGATCTATTGCCTGTGTCTGAATATAGCATCATTTCAATATTGCGGATAGGATTCGCGTGCTAATGGAGCTTGGTAGACTACCGGTACGGGACTTTAGTTTTCTCAGAAAAAAACTAAATTATATAGATAATTTTTTGGAAGATATAAAACATTACATCATTTTTAAAGTTAAAAAAGGTTTATAGAGTTCCAAAATATTATTTAAAGAATTGAAAAAATATAGGTTTATAAATATTAAAATATGAAATTAACATTTAAAAAAACCTTCAAAATTCACTGAAAAAACCATAGGTTTTACAGACGTTATAGTTAGGAATTAGCATTTAAAAAACCTTCGAAATTCACTGAAAAAACCATAGGTTTCAGGGACGTTATAGTTAGTTGGACATTTCACTCATAGAAAACCATAGAAATTCTCCTGTTATAGTTAGTTGAGCTAACTATAACTCACGCTCCCGCAATGCACTGCTGATGACATCACATATTACATCATTCATGACATGGTCAGTGACATCACTGATGACATCACTGATGACATCTCAAATGACATCACTGATGACATCATCCAGTGACTATGTGTTTCTATAAAATGTAAATATGTTTTATATGTACATGCCAAGGTGTATTGAAGAATGAATGGATGTATAAGAGTCAGGATGGATGATTAAGTAGGTGTGTAACTGACTGTATTGTTGCAGGGATTCTGCTTATGCACAGAACTATGCACAGGAAACCAGGACCTCAGTGAATTGTGGTGTACCAAAAACTCACCTCAGAACCCAGAACCCCTTATCCGACCAGCATCAGTGTCCCATTCGTTATCCGAGTTTTATCTCGGCGGTCCCAATGTATAGACAACCCAGAAAAAGCGACTTAGGGTATTCTCAGGAATGGTGGGAATCAGAAATACCTGTTGGTAATTATTCTCATATCAGTCCACAACAGAATAAACAGAGACACGGTAACATTTAAAGAGTTTATTTTATAAACCTTGTGTCCTAAGATGCAGTACTTTGGCTAACATAAGCAGACAAATGATTAAGATCAAAACCATCAGCATAGTTACAATACCATAGAAAATGAAAGGAGTAATCATAATAAAATGACAGTGGATGACACCCACCTTCCTTTCGCTAGTAAACCAATATTATTATTATTAGACTAATAAAAGGTCTCTAGGCTTGAATGGGAAACCCCATACCGTAAAGATCAGCTTAGTGGAATCACATCACAGGATCAGCTAGACTCTGCTCCTGGGAAAGCTCTTCTTCCGAATGTGTCTAAAGCATGCAGCACTGCAATATTGAAAGCACTCCACTTTCAGGTATTTGCAGCTGCGTGCGTGTTATGGCTAAATAGTGGGCCGATCAACCTGAACCCAACAACATGCACCATCTAGCGACCCAGACTGTTTCTTTACACAATGTTCAGACCTAGGTCACTGCTCACTGTTAGGGATGTGAACAACAGACAGTTCTCATGTGAAGCAAAGGCGAGCAAGCATTTCTCAATTAATAACATGTAACTACAGTGTCGTGTGCAAAAGCAGCAAAAGTGGCAATATGGCTTTCTAACATCTAACGCGGTTGTGCTAACTTAGCATTGTACGTATATAAATAGCAGTCTTCACTACACCCCCCTTGATCGGACCACTAACCAGTAGGGGCGCACTTTCAAGAACGCAGAGTTCAAGTTTGATATAACGGAACCAAGGGCATAAATTGTGAGTCCATATAAGGTAAGTGAAAAGTTTGAAGAAAAAAAGGAGAGAAAAAAACCATTTAGAGGGGAAAAAAATATCATTGATGGATGTTCAACGAAATGAAGGAGGAGAAAAAAATACAAAGTCATTCCACAGAAATTCTGGATGACCTCCAAGTTAATCCATCAAGGTATAAGCACAATAAGTTGCAACAGCTTCCAAGAGGAAATCATCAAGTATTCAAGCATCCGGTTATGAAGATGGAACAGCCGGGACATGCTGTCGTGTGACGCAAGTTGTGCATCCATAGTGTAGTACTCAGATCAACAAAAGCACCCCAGCTACGAGGGCGAGAATCAAAGGGAGACCTCCGAAGACGCTGAAAAAATAGAATGAAAAAATGCCGGGATCACACCAAAAATAGTTTGAAAGGAGGTCATGAGGCAGGATCCCACAATTTTTAAAAAATGTGCCAGGCCACTTGTTGATGAGGCATTAAAGATAGTCTGAATCAGGGCCCCAAAATGAAGGGTGAGATCAGTATTCAAAAGCGCTTGCACCTCTGTGCGTGTGTTTGCTACGTGAAGGACCAATGTTTCCCAGGATGAAGTCAACGCGACTTCTTTTTGAGACAATAGAGCCCTTATTCTGCTCATCTTGTTGAACTCTGCTGTCAAGGTTGGAATGGAAGGCCAGATGGATACATCGAGCTGTCCATGCGGGGGTGGGAAAAGGATGTTATTACAGCAGACTACTCTCTGTGATACAGTCACTCTGTAGGGAATTCCCACTAACATCCCACAGCAAGCTTCACTATTTAATAGCAAATAACTACCGTAATCAAGCAGCGTAAAAGACGGTGTTATAACTGGCACCGGGATCCCTTTCAGAATGCAAGCTAAATTAGGAGCATGCACATTACATGCACCATGCAATTGAATGTGCCTACACACTACTGAATGATCTGGAGTGGAAGTGCACTCTTCACCTTTTAAGTAAACCACTTTTCCGTCCCTCACACATCTGTACGTGAATGGGAGTGACCAAACTTCGTGCAGGAAGGTAGTACCCAGTTATTCATATCTGCCAAGGGCATAATGTTTCATGCACGAACTGAACTTAAACAGGGGGAATGGTAATGTGTTCAACCCGTGGATAAGCCACACAGCGGAGTTTAATTCGGCAACAGAGAAAGGTAAAGGTTCTAACATTTCAATGTGCAGCAATGAGTATGTTGCATCTTTCATGGAGATGAACTGTTGTTTCGCAGTTAAATTAAACGGAAGGAACAAAGATGAAGTATTCATGTAATCCCAGGGGACTTTCCCAGCCTTTAACGTTTGCAACGTCCATGCAAACTGCATAATGGAACGCAAATGATTTTGACCATGATACAAAACAGACAAATCATCCTGCACAATGTCTACCACAGATGAAACAATATTAGCTAAGGTATAAATTCTGGAAGACAGGGTGTTAATGCTATTATCTTTTACAGCCAATACTTTCTCCATATTGGCTTGATCAATAGCTCGTAATCTGGATGCAGCTTCAATCTGAGATAGCTTCCAAACTTCGTTGTAAACAGCAAAACCCATCTTCTGGACCTGCCAACCGCAGGACCCTTACCAAAATCATTCAAATCTATTTTGTCGTTCAATTGTGATAAATTAAGTTTAACAGATGCTAAGGTGGAATGTTGCAGCCAAGATTGGCATAACTTCCCTACTGAGTAGGTAGTTACTGTGTGAGAAGATTCAAAACGGGGGTCTACACGAACTTGTGTATACCCCGGTGCCAAATCCAGAAACCGATGTTGACAGGAATCTGAGCTCGTTCGCCATACTAACCACCCTTCCGGATTCAATTCAGAAATATTGAAGGATGTGTTGGAAATGTATGACTGCAACGTAGCAAGAGACAGATCCGTATGATTATCCCAATTAGGATAAGCACCCAGACCCGGAACGAAGGGAGAATTTAGTTTTTTAGAAGTAGCCAATTCAAAACAGGTGGTCTGAAAAATCGACGAATTCAAAAATAACATGTGGTTCGGGAGGAGGCAGGCATGATGCAAAGCTTCTGTTCCATGTACCTTCCACGGTTTCGAACCCTAAACCAATTTAAGATAGATAGTAGCTTTCCACAGATCATAGCCTCCGATTGCCAACTCGTCCATGAAGGATTTGGAATACAACAATTTGGTGTGTGTCAGTCTAACTTTAGAAGCAGACTCAGCCGCAACCTTAAAATAAAAGGAGGCTGGATTCGACACACTGAAGTCAGAAAAATATTTGAATTTGTCCACTAACGTGGTGGAGCTGCCCAGCCTATGGGCTGGACAGTGTTCCCATTGTGTATAATTTACAAAATTACTAAACGTATTTGCTTTGTGTGGGAAATGTGTGCCATAATGTTGATAGCAGAATTGCTCATCATAATTAGCAGTATCTAAATACAAATCCTCAGCATCAAATGCAGCATAATATTTCAAATCAGAAAACAGTGCTTCTATTGCTTGTACATCCCAATCATCCGAGTGGATGTTTTGCTTAACTACATCACCCATAGAAACACGAAATACATTTGGCACATTGATTACTTCAGTAGGACCATGAATTTGAAATTTAACAGCATCCCAAGCGATCCCATCCAATACAGGCCAGGCAGTAATGTTCACAAAAGTCTGGTCCCTTTTCATAATATGTGATGAGGAGTGGGGGGCCAAAGTTCCATCAATTAGTCTAATTGTAGATCTTTCTTTCACGTAGTGTCCATTTATAAGTCTAAAAAACACTACCACAAAGCCAATGGACATAAACAGAAAAATACATATGAGCACGAGCCAAATGTAAATCCTAGGGGGAAGTAAAAAATGTCTTTTGAACCAGGCAACAAAAATCAAAACTTTTGATGGGGCAATAGAAGTCACTGAATTGGGGTCAAAGGAGTAGCGCGACTGGGTAATTGTGGTGGATTGTAAAACAGGCAACGGGACATCCGCAGGATAAGCACACTCAATATCTTCAGGCAGACCACCAGCTGGCGGCAACAAAGGACCAGTAACTGTATGCATTTCGACGGCAACATCAGGCAAGGTGGTAGAAGCTGGGCCACAACAGAATTTCTCAGCATTGAAGGGCAAGAAACCGCTGGAGTCATACTAAGAAGAATCGGCCACTCGCTGTAGCTTGACATTGTCAATAGAGATGTACCTGTTATCCTTGCGACCAGGAAGTGGAGGTAAAATGACTGTACGTGTACCCTGTACTCCAAGCACCGGAACTGGTGCACGATAAGAGGGGCTGAACTCCTTCTTGTTCTCCACCTTCTCACGGACCAGATCACTAACTCGAGGTAGCCAGCCGACTACAGGAATCTGAAGCGCAGCATCAGATGTGGAGGGTACGTGTTCCTTCGCTAGACTGTCTCTGGCTTCTTGTAGATTCTGCAATACAGCACAGTGATCATCTACGTCAAAGGGTGCAGCCGACGCTGCCATGTCTAGACCATCAAGGTCCGGGACAAACATTCGTATGCCAAAGCGCATCATGTATGGGGTCCGCCCACCCAGAGACCTTCTAGGGAGATTATTAAGTGCACGTTGTACGTCATACAAGTGGGCTAGCCAGTCCCGGCCAGTACCTAAAACCCCGGCTGTCAAAGATTGGTTCATTCGCTCCACCACACTATTACCCTCAGGTCGGCATGGAGACGAAAATTTGACTTGGACCCCCAAATTTCCCATGGCTTCTTTGTACGCCTTAGAGGCGAACGCAGGGCCCTGATCAGAATGAAAGGTACCACATGCAAAACTTCCAACAAAGACACGCAAATCCCTGATGAAAGTACGGGCATCAGCACTCCTTTGTGGCCACATCCACAGAAAACGTGTGCACGAATCCACTGCAACCAAGATGTATTTGTACGCAGTATCAGAGGTGAATGGACCGCAATGATCTAAATAAACACAACCCAGTGGTTTATTAGATATGTACAACTGAGTTTGTGGTGGGCGCGCCGCAGTTGAAGGTTTTATCTGATGGCAAATGTCACAATTAGGAACGTAAGCGCGAGCTTGTTTATATAAAACGCACCACCAGCAACGTTGTTGTAACAGAGATACAGTAGCTGCAATGCCGGCATGCGCAGACGCCATGCCCTCGTGAGCCGCTAATATCAAATATGGTCTGCAGTCCGCGTTGGGAATCCATCTGTCACCAACGTCGTTAATCCTCATTAACGGGACGTTATCAGGACTTAAGCGATAATGGTGACGAGAAGGGAAACCTCTCGGATATTTTGTTCCCTTCTCTGTAGCAGCAATAGCTGCCAAGATGTCATCATCGATCTTACTTTGTGATCTTGTAACTGCTGCTACTAAGTATGTCGCCACTGCTGTTTTTGCTGCCTCTTCAGCTAGGCTGTTGCCGACAGCATGGACGCCGACTCGTTGGTGACCAAGAGTGTGAATAACATTCACGAGAGGCAGATGTTCTTTAAGTTCTGCCACTCTAACCCAAAGCGTTTTATGCTTAATTGTCCTACCTTTGGAATCACGATAGTCATTTTGAGACCAAAAATGTAGATTGTGGTTGTAAGATTGCACACAATAAAACGAGTCACTCACTGTAAGAGTAGTGACTTGAGGATCAGCAAACTCCAGTGCAAGCACCAGAGCACGATGCTCCGCCAACTTTGCGGTACAATCACCCAATGACTGCGTATGCACGACATCGGATTGGAATTCACCATTCACGAAAGTACCGACCAAAAATGTGCAGGCCGCTGAGTAGGCATGGTTCGATCCAGTAGCCGGTTGCGCAGAACCGTCAGTGTAAATGACACAATGGTAATCCTCGAGTGGGCGCAAGGACAGAGGAGCTGGTTGAACGATTTCATACTGTAAGAACTCCTGAGTCTGTAGAGCCGCGTCAAAGATATATGTGACGTCGGGCGATGTCAAGGAAGTGGCCCGTTGTATCCACCGTGGATGCAAAGCCTTAGAATTAGGTACACTTGCTTTCGTCACCGTCTCAAGGGCAGGATATGGTGTTACCACCAACATGCGTTTACCTTGCGATAGCGCTCGTTCTTTCAGAATCGCCATCTGCACTACCGTCAGAACTTTCTCGACAGCGGAAAATTGTAGTTCAGCCGAAATGTACAGGTGTGATTTGTAGGCAATGGGGACAGTGTCGCCCTCATTGAACGTTAAGTATGTGAAACCCACTGCGCCCGGCACAATTCTTATGACCAGGTTAGTGTGGTTATCACGCGTCAGTAAGTATTTTGAAGCAAGAAGATCAGCTTGCAACGATTGCAATACAGCTGAATGCTCCGGCAGCCAGCATGATTTGTAAAAAGTAGGTTGTACCAATGCACAAAGCGACTTGATACGCTGGGCATAATCAGGAATGTACGTTCGACCGAAATTCAGAAAGCCCAGCAGAGATTGTAATTTCTTCAGTGTCGTAGGAGCACATAGGCATGCGCATTTCTCTAGGAAGTGCGAAGACAATCCTCGACCTTCATTGTTGAGTTCGTATCCGAAAAATAACACTGTATATTCCGCAATGTGAGACTACGCAAAGTTGAATTTGTAACCGAAGTCTGCAAACAAAACAATAATGCGATCAACGCGACACAGATGCGGCCACAACTTGTCATATGTGAGATAAATATCATCCACATACGAGTACGCATCAGGGTCTATGCTCTCTAACAGAGACTACACGAGCGGCAAAGACACCAGGGCTGTTTTTATAGCCCATCGGTAATCTTTTTAAATGTTTTTGTTTGCCACCCGAGGTAAATGCCGTCCACTCACTACTAAGAGAGGACAGGTTATGGCTGTAAAAGCCGTTGGAAATGTCAAGTGTATATTATACAGTCTGTCAGGGGGAGCCACTCTAGTGTCAGCAGTTTCTATAGTTATGAACGTATCAGTTGCTGTCGCCAACAGAAATGGACGCAGTGCTTGTCGCACTACTGTAACTTCCGCCGCGCTGTTGAGCAGCGTTAGTGCCCATGTCAGGTTCTGAAGCTGCGTCCGCACTATCTGTGGCATACCTCGCTGTTAGCGCAGCAACTTTCTTCTTCTGAAACGGGGGTCGTTGACGTGCAGACTCGTCCTGCTTGCCTTTGCCGTTAGTCTGACGGGGTTGCTCACTACTTTGGGCACTCCTTCCTTTCCCACGGTCTCCGCCACCGGATTGTGAAGCCGATGTTTCCTGTGAAGAACGAGGAGAGCGTTGTTCAGAAACCTGAAATCTATCAGGTGACTTAATACTAGATCGATCGCGCAGATCATATGTGCGTTCACTAGACGACTGTACGGGTGAGGCAGGACGAGACCCCTGTTTCTGTTGCTGCTTCTCCTGTTTCTTTGCTCGCCAATTTTGTTTAGGAAAATTAGGGCGTTCGTCTTTAGTAGACGAGCTCACCTTAGTTTGCTGTACTATATCAGGAATTATCACAGTTGGTTTAACACCTAAGGCAGCGCGGCCTATGGTCCTATAGGCTTCCGCAATTATTTTAGCGAACTCCTTAGGCTTGTCGAGTTCGTCCACGCGGTCCAGCTTATTAGCTACTTGGAACTGCATGGCATCACCTTTGAGGTTGCCCATTACCATGGAAGCAACCACATCGAACACTCCGACAAGCCTCATTCCCAATTCAACAGCAGCCTCCGCTCTGTGATTCTCTTGAACACGTTTAATGACGGAGGGTAGTACAGACATAGACGGAGTGCTGAAGCACTTCGAGTAGGTCGCGGCAAAGACCTTGCCCCAGTTTGCGCAATCGGCCATATCTGGGACCAAGTCTTTCGGCAAACTAATGGTGGAGAACCTGTGTTTCTCCACAGGAGAGGTATGCAGAAAAAACGCCTCCAGTCGGTCAAATTTCTCAGCAAGCCAATCAGGTAAATCATCTTTATTTTGGGGGCGCTTGCCCATCACTGAATTAACCATAACAGGACTAATAACCACCGCATGGTGGTCCGTTGGTTGTCCCGCAACAGCAGGTGCCCCCAACTACACGTTGCATGACACGTACTGCACTAAAGCCCTATGAACTGTAATCAGGGCTGTGCGTAGCACCCTCAACTCAGCCCCCGCGAGATAGCGGGGATGAGGCGTAAATCCGGCCAGCACCGGCCATGTGGCCTCTGCAATAGATAACGGGCCCCTTCTAGCCAGTGCAACCGCATGGGGAAGGGCGCCATTAAACCAAATGGTATGCTGCCAGGCAGATATAGGGATTTCTTGTGTCCTATACGGCATTTAGATCGCAGGTAGCTGCGTGGGAGTATAGGAATGAAACGTATTATCGTCTGCATCCACCGCCGGAAAAGTCACCCAAGAGTAGAACAACTCATATGGGTGAGACGCATCAGCGTTCACCACAAAAATAACAGCCATCCCATCATCCGGCACCCCATACGTCGTCAAATGACGGTGTAGAGGTGCACGACTATGTGCGGCTATATCAACCGCCATAAGGACACACTAAAGAGTATCAACGATATCAACAGTAGTACTGGGGTTCAGTAAAAATAACCTTTTTAATGATCAAGCTTGAAAGAACCTATTAGTCGAAACACAGGTAGGTTAAACCCGTCACTCCCGTTAACCGGAAACCAGAGTGAGGGTGTTGTGGACTAATATAAGCACTACTAAGGCGTTTCAAATCAATCGACCAAACGTTAGGTGCGCCATGTTGCAGGGATTCTGCTTATGCACAGAACTATGCACAGGAAACCAGGACCTCAGTGAATTGTGGTGTACCAAAAACTCACCTCAGAACCCAGAACCCCTTATCTGACCAGCATCAGTGTCCCATTCGTTATCCGAGTTTTATCTCGGCGGTCCCAATGTATAGACAACCCAGAACAACCGACTTAGGGAATTCTCAGGAATGGTGGGAATCAGAAATACCTGTTCGTAATTATTCTCATATCAGTCCACAACAGAATAAACAGAGACACGGTAAAGTTTAAAGAGTTTATTTTATAAACCTCGTGTCCTAAGATGCAGTACTTTGGCTAACATAAGAAGACAAATGATTAAGATCAAAACCATCAGCATAGTTACAATACCATAGAAAATGAAAGGAGTAATCATAATAAAATGACAGTGGATGACAGCCACCTTCCTTTCGCTAGTAAACTAATATTATTATTATTAGACTAATAAAAGGTCTCTAGGCTTGAATGGGAAACCCCATACCGTAAAGATCAGCTTAGTGGAATCACATCACAGGATCAGCTAGACTCTGCTCCTAGAAAAGCTCTTCTTCCGAATGTGTCTAAAGCATGCAGCACTGCAATATTACAAGCACTCGACTTTCAGGTATTTGCAGCTGCGTGCGTGTTATGGCTAAATAGTGGGCCGATCAACCTGAGCCCAACAACATGCACCGTCTAGCGACCCAGATTGTTTCTTTACACAATGTTCAGACCAAGGTCGCTGCTCACTGTTAGGGATGTGAATAACAGACAGTTCTCATGTGAAGCAAAAGCGAGCAAGCCTTTCTCAATTAATAACATGTAACTACAGTGTTGTGTGCAAAAGCAGCAAAAGTGACAAGATGGCTTTCTAACATCTAACACGGTTGTGCTAACTTAGCATTGTACGTATATAAATAGCAGTCTTCACTACAGTATAAGTGAGTGATTAATTGTGTCTTACTTAATACATGTGTTAGCCACTGATACAGACATTCACACAGTTTAGGTTGTCAGTTGGTGTGTAAGCGATTGCATACGTTGGTTAGTAGTTAAATGAGGATTTATATGGGTATTGATTGGTTGTCTGAGTATCTGTATGGTTGCCTGGGTGTCTGTGTGGATGGGTGGGGGTGTGATTCTGTGCATAAATGTGTGAGTGGATAATTCACTGGGTATATGTGTTCAAGTCTATATCTGTGAAGGGCTGTATGGCTCGGTGAGTGTGTGTATGAGTGTATTGGTGAGTGAATGGATGCCTCAGTGGTAGATGTGCGAGTAACTGCATATGTGAGAGGCAGTATATATTAGTGTTGGAGTATATAAATGACTATATGTGAGACTGAGTGATTGTGAGAGTACCTGTATGGATCAGTGTGTGCTTGTATTAGTTATTGTATTAGAGTGGAAGTATGTGTTAGTAACCCTGGCGTAGTTCGCGAAGTAGCACTACGCGAAGCTGCGCAAAGTGCACTTCGCACTACGTAAGCAACGCGTAGCACTTCGCGAACTGCGTAGTACCCTGTTCGCACTGTGCAAGATGTCGTTTTCAATGATTGCACAGTGTGGACAAGCAACCGGCACTGTGCAATCATTGAAAACGGCATCTTGCACAGTGCAAGCTGTAGTTTTCTGCTGCTCGAGTAGATTTTTACACGAGCAGCAGCTTTCTCAACGCGGACTGGTAGTTTCTCATCGCGAGCGGTCGCGAGCATACGCGACCACTCGCAATGAGAAACCTGACCTCCTCGCGTTGAGAATCTCGCCAGGAGGTTTATTTTCCACGCTCGCGATCGCCAACTTGATGTTGCTGATCGCGAACGAGGAAAAAGTCTCACCGGGATGTCATTTTGCTTGCTCGTGGTCGCCAACTTGACGTTGAGGACCGCGAGCAAGCTAAAAATGACCGCTGCACTACGCAACACTACGCTATGCGTGTTTGCACTGTGCTAAGTGCAATTCGCGTAGTGCGAAGTAGCGCAAACTTCGCAAACTACGCAAGCGTAGCGTAGTGCTTTGCCCAGGCTTAGTTAGTATATGTTTAAATAAGTGAGGTGGTATATGCGTAATGTACAGGTGAGTAAATAAAACTGTGATTGATTATTTCCATTACTGAATACATGTGTGAATAACTCTATCATTGAGAGGCGGTGTGAGAGTGTCTGTATAGATTTGTGGTTGGATATGATAATGCTGTATTGATGGCTGACTGTATGTATGAGTGACTGTATGGGTGAATGAATGGATGTGTGTGTAGACCTAGAAATTAGTGAGTGGACATGTACTAACTGGCATTGGTTTGTTCATGGTTTTGAAAAGTATAGTCTCTATTTTTGAGTGGGTGTATCAACTATTATATTAGGGGCTGATGAGGTGCATGAGATTTTCACGTGGATGATATCATCAGTGATGTCATCAGTGATGTCATTTGAGATGTCATCAGTGATGTCATCAGTGATGTCACTGACCATGTCATGAGTGATGTAATATGTGACGTCATCAGCAGTGCATTGCGGGGCGCGAGTTATAGTTAGCTAAACTAACTATAACGGGGGCATTTCTAGGGTTTTGTACGAGGGAAATTTCCAGCTAACTATAACGCCCCTGAAACCTATGTTTTTTTTCAGTGAATTTCAAAGGTTTTTTAAATGCTAATTCCTATCTATAACTTATCTCTAAAGCTATGATGTTTAATGATTTTCATTGAATTTCTAAATTTTTCTATTTCAGTGTGTCAATTCCTTTAATTATATTTTTAAATACTTTTTTATCACCATTTTTTAACTTATTTTTTCAATTATTTCTTTTAAAAATTAAAAAAATATTATTATTATTATTTTTTTTAAATTGTAAATTTTTTTACAAATATTTTTTATATTTGTTAAAATATTTTTTAAACTATATTTTCAAAACGTTATATATATATTTTTTTTCCATTTTTGGGGGATTCGCGCACCCTATGCGCACCGTTCTCGGTCCCTGCGTGAAAGCATCCGCATACGGTATGTGTTGGGTACGTGTTTGGTGCACGATTGCACTGCGACCGGTACGCAAATCCAAGCCTATACGCGACACGTACGATGCACGTTACGCGACACTTGTGCGCTTCCGTGATACGTCATATGCGATATGACACGGTGGGTGCGCGAATCCTGCGAAATATTTTACATTTAAAAAAACATATATATATGTATTTCATGTGAATATTAATTGAAGACAAACTCTAAACTACTCATAAAAGTAATATATTTTTACTTCTAATCCTATATTTTTTTTAAATTTTCAATTTCGCGGATGCGCGCTGGGTGCGTGCTGCGTATGCGCACGGTGTGTGGATACCATGTGATCTGAAAAAAAGAGATTGGATTGGTTCACTACACTTCCTATTCTAACTATTGTAAGACCCCACCCATTTCAATCATTCTTCTTTTACCTTCTTTGGAGGAGCATCTCTCTGCAGAGAAGAACTTTTTTGGGGAGATTTCCACAGCTGCCATTCTTTAAATTCTAAAGAAAATGGCTTCTGGACAGCAAGCACCATCTGATTCAGAACATTCTTCAGATGGTGGGTTTCTTCCAGAAGCTCCTCGCCCTCAACGATATAGTTCAGTGATATGGAAATGTTTTACCTTTCCTGATGGAGAAACAAAGACAAATGCAACTAAGGTGACGTGCAAAATTTGCCAGAGAGTCCTATCAAGAAGAGATCCAACAAAAAAATACTCTGGCGGGACCGCAAGCATGATAAAACACCTCAGGACTCTCCACCCCATCAACCTGACAAGGGAAAAATGCAGAAGAATGCGCCACAACCCTCCGCCAGCAGTGGCAAGTACATCTACAGCACCGCCAACTGTTGTTCACCCTGACGTACGTCCCGAATTTGAACAACTTAAAATTAGTTGAATTAAACGCAACAAACTGCTGTGTTACGGTGAGCAGTCCGTTGAGCTTATCTGCAGGGCGCAGAGAAACCATCACTGTTTTTTTTCCCTAAAGTTCACTTTTTTATTCTTCGTGTTCCCTTTTTTTGTTTAAAAAAAAAATCACTAAATCGTTGAAACCCCCCCCCAAAAAAAAATATAAAAGAAAAAAGAAGAAAAAAAAAGTTCTTCTAAGAACTAACTTTCCTGGTTTAAAAAAAGAGCTATATTTGTTTGTTAGTGCGTGAAAGTACAGATGAATGTATGTGTAGTACGTAATTGACTGAACGAATGCATTAGTAGTGTATGGTGAATGTATAAGTGCAGAACTATGAGGAAGTACTGCAGCATCACACCGTAAGCTCTTGAACTGCAGTGTGCTGTGGTATTTCCGAAGCACAGGAATGCAACATATGTACGTAAATATGTTGCAAATCTATGCTTCTCTCTGCACGGCTGCTTAAACTGCAGCCATGTGGTGACACAGGCACCCTTGCACCATGGTGCAAGGATATCTGTGTCATGTGCTGTTTGTTTATGTGCAGGAAGACACACCTTCCTGCACAAAAACAATCAGGAAACACATTTTTCTCCTTCAATGTATGCTGAACATTTTAGCATGCATTGAAGATTAAAAAATGAGGAGAAATTAAAACAATTCTCCTTGTTGTGCTTTCCTAAACCAATTGGAGAATGGTGCAGCATTCGCACACATATCGAGATTTATGATTTCTGATAAATCTGGAGATGTGTCTTGTTCTATGAGTATTCAGTGCAATCACGCACAACAACACTTATAGAACATCCTTTCAACGCAAAGTGGTGTGTATGATGAGGTTGTATTTACATGGAGTAGACAAAGTACACAGAGTGCCTTTTCCTCTCTTTGTAAATATGAAAGAGTGTCTTGCGCAATAACTATGTTACAAAAAGTGACATATTTCAATTTTTAAAATTGCTTGCGAATGATAGAAGGTAAGCACAGAGTTTTGTCTGCAAAGATGCTCAAAGAAGAATGATTGAAATTATTGCGGTCCTTCAATAGGTACAATGGGAAATATTATGACCACTCAAATCTGTGTTTTTGGACGTCACATGATATCCGATAACAGAGAGATTTCAAAACTACATAGGTATAAACAGAGTGTTTTTAAAAATGTGTTTAAACTTTGTAGCTTCTTGCAGATCTGCCCATTCTGCATATTAATACTTAGTTAAACTTACCTTCACAGTAATAGAAATTAAAAATGGTACACATTTTTTTCAGATTTTTTTTGTAATGTAATTTGTGGTAAATTGCTTATTTTAGAATTAGCATTTGTGAAAGAAAATAAAAAATAGTTATAACATGTAATAATACATTTTTTACAACACATCATAATTTCAACGAAGTAATTTGTTTGCCTTTTTTGCTGTTCTCAGAATATATTGATTTTCACTAGAAATAGTGATTTCAATCGTACTCATCACTTAACAGCGGGCAAAAAGAAAACAATCAAAAAGATTGTTTAAAAAAAAACCAACATGCTATTCTCAGTAAAATACCAGACAATACAAATCACACATATATGAAATGCTTATGGCTAACAACATTTTATAACTTTAACTTATAAAAACTGTAAATGTTGTCGCTTTAAAATATTCACAGAGTCAATGAGCACAAAAAAGTCCATAATTCAAACATATACCTTTCCTTGAGGCCAAATGGTATTTTTGCACTCCTTTTTATGTAAATTGTCCAATGGTAGTCCTATTAAATTATAATAATAAATTCCTCAGAGAGTGAATTATCTTCCTAAAACTTTGACTTTAAAAATATTAGTGCCGATTACGATCCGGTAAAAACCGAGCACGAACCGTCGGTCGGAGCGTTTTCTCCGTCCGACTCGTACCCGGTCGTAAAACTTTCCAAACATGGAATTACGATTCGCATGGAAACACCATTTCCGTACGAATCGTAAAAAACACCGACCGACGAAAATATACATACGAATGTGATCCGGGAATGCTGCGACGTGACGTCGGGACACTTTCAAGCAGCGTTTCACGACCCAGGAAGTACGATTCGAACCGACTGCAGTCCGGATGGCAATATTTTCACGGCACCCAAAAAGTGCCGGAAAAGCGAAGTACGGCGCGAAACGACCAGAGTAGGTGGCCCGGTACGCGCCGTACCCCCCCAGCCCCCGTATGTAAGCGCCGACCCCCCCCAGCCCTGTATGTATGCACTGACCCCAGCCCCCGTATGCACACGCCGACCCCCCCAGCCCCCGTATGTACGCGCCGACCCCCCCAGCCCCCGTATGTACGCGCCGACCCCCCAGCCCCTGTATGTACGCGCCGACCCCCCTAGCCCCCATATGTACGCGCCGACCCCCCCCCAGCCCCCGTATGTTTGAGTCGTACCCCCCCCAGCCCCCGTACGTTCGAGTCGTACCCCCCAGCCCCCGTACGTACGTGTCAAACCCCCCCGTGTATGTACACCCGTGTACGTGTCGTACCCCCCGTGTATTTACACCCGTGTACGTGTCGAACCCCCCGTGTATGTACACCCGTGTACATGTCGTACCCCCGTGTATGTACACCCGTGTACGTGTCGTACCCCCGTGTATGTACACCCGTGTACGTGTCGAACCCCCCGTGTATGTACACCCGTGTACGTGTCGTACCCCCCGTGTATGTACACCCGTGTACGTGTCGTACCCCCGTGTATGTACACCCGTGTACGTGTCGCCCGTGTATGTACACCTGTGTACGTGTCGTACCCCCGTGTATGTACACCCGTGTACGTGTCGTACCCCCCGTGTATGTACACCCGTGTACGTTCGAGTCGTACCCCCACCCATGTATGTACGTGCGTACCCCCAGCGCGTGGAAGGACCATCATGGAAAATTATTGCAATTGCTACAAAAGTCCTTCCTGATATTGATAGTTGTGTTGCTCCAAATTGCTTTATTAAAGTATCCAATTTTCTTCCATCAGCTGTACAACGTTGCATCATTAAAATTATGTATTGTCCATATTTTGTTAAAAATAATGTGGATAACATTTCTGATTTACATTGGCTTCACTCCATGTTTTGATTTGCACCTTTAACTAATTTATTGAAAGATACTGATTTACAGTCTGGTAATGTGAAATACAGAAATCTTTCAGTGTCTACATTAGTGGTACATGTATACATGCAATTTTCACAATGATGTTCCCATTTGTAAGAAAGGCCAAAAATATTTTATATTTCTACACCTTCATTTTCAAAAATGGTAAGCATATACATTAAAAATTCCTGAGCATCTTGTTGGATATTTTGTGTAAATTGTGTAGAACCAGAACACACGTACAAAAGATTACGAACATCTGAAACAGATTTCATTTTACTTGTATCTGTTGTCAATTTTTCATAAACAGAATGCAACAGAGAACAAAATCTTTTTTGCCGATTCTGCATAATTTGTTCTTGCAAACCTTCAAGATAAAAAACAACATTGACCACTACATTAGCATAGCAGTTGACACCTGAACTATTTTCAAACTGATAACCAACAATCTCTTCAATAGTGTCCTTTTTCTTTTTACTTGCAATCACAACATTATCTTGTTCTTTTCCCTTCTCTACATCTTCAGAACAGATATTCTCAAACCTTCTTTTTTGACCAAGCACACGCTTTTCAAATACAGGATACTGACCTAAATTTGGAGCATACACCCTTCTTAACCTATTATACTCTTTTACACAGTTTGCATCTGCAGTAACCTTTGTCTCATCAAAATCAATCAAAAACAAACCAGATAATGTTCTGACTCGAGACAAAGCAACATATACCATACCCTCTTTAAATACGGTAGATCCAATGTTCACCAATGCACTGTCTATACTTAATCCTTGAGATTTGTGAATAGTCACTGCATATGCCAGAGAAAATGGAAATTGTTTCCTATGGACATATAAATCTTTAACAAGCAAAAAATGAACTGAACCACGACCAATTTGTTTAACTTCTTCAATCTGAATAAATTTAATTTTTAAAACTTAAATTCCTTCTTTTTTCTGATAATTAACAAAATCCACCACTTTACCCATTGCTCCATTATTTAAACCTTTTTCTACATCCAAATTACGCCTTAAAATTACCCGACAGTTTACACATGCATACAGTATCTTTTCTAAACCAGCTGTTTTAGATATTTTTTTTTCTAAAGAATCCAGTTTTTTTTGCAACTTTCCCGTCAAAATAATAGTGATTCCTTCATGCTCTATTTTATCGATGGCTTCCATTTTTATAATTTCTTCATTTTCTAGTTTCAATAGTTCTTCGTTGAATATGGAACACTCGTGCAGTGTTGGCATTAAGCAGATCACTGATTTATTTTCTGCAATTTTCATGTACACTTTATCAGGAACTACATTTTTATTTGGAAACAAATGGCAAAGTAATCGACTCTCCAAAGCTTGTTTGCCATGTTCTGTCAGAATTCCAATTCTTATATCATGAAGAATACTTCCATATTCAGCATCATTTGCCTGTCGCATATTCGTTGTCAGTTCTTTGTATTCAAAATATGTCCAAATGTTCACGTTACCAACACTATCGAGATACTTTCTGGTATCTTCATGTGCAAGTGTTTTAAATACCGGTTGTCCTTTTACCGGAGTGAATTGCAGTAGATCTCCAAAAACTATGACGTGTTTTCCTCCAAATAACACGTCATACTCTGTTTTAAGAATTTGCTGCATTCTTAAATGCACAAAGGCAAGCATCAAGTTTGAGACCATGCTTACCTCATCAATAAAGAGAAGTTTCATTTTCTTCAGGACTCTTGAAACTTCACCACAAGCTTCTCCAGATAGCTTGTGGTATTCCAATTTGCTCTCATGCTCTACTGGTAGCATTAGTAAACAATGTAAAGTAATTCCTTTAATGTTATGTACTGTCAACCCAGTTGGAGCAGTGACAACACAAGACAAATGTGACTCAGTTGTTTTCTGCAGATAACTTGTAATTACTTTAATTAAGAAACGTTTTCCTGTTCCAGCTTGACCACTCACATACATTTGGATAGGTTGAAATGATGTACATGAGCACCCCTTCTTTTCATGAAGTAATCCTTGGTCAATCTGCTCTTTCACTTGTTGATATATTTGTTTCTGTTCAACATTTAGGTGCCGATTCCGATCCGGAAAAAAAAAATACCGTACGACTCGCATCCGTATTTTTTAATGTACGAGTCGCACAAGTACCGTACAAACTGCCAAGTACGATTCGCATGGGAAAAACTCCATACGAATCACATCCGGAAAAGTCCCCCACACGTCCTCGGGTCGGAAATTGTGTCCGACACATCCCTGGACAATTTACCGTACGAATCGGAAAAATGAAGTCCGACCGTGCAAGTACGATCACTCCCGTCCTTTCGATTTCACAACTGTATGCAAAAAACACCGTGCGGACCGAACACCCATAGCAAGCTTGGAGACACGTGCCCGCGTACGCGCCGAGCACCCCACCACAGACCCCGCATGTACGCGCAAAATGCCCCCCGGCTGCGGATGTACGCGCCGAACCCCCACCCGTGTATGTACGAACCGTACCCCCACCCCACCCGTGTATGTACGGACCGTACCCCACCCCACCGTGTATGCACGGACCGTACCCCCACCCGTGCATGAATGGAGCGTACCCCCACCCCACCAGTGTATGTACGGACCATACCCCCACCCCACCCGTGTATGTACGGACCGTACCCCCACCCCACCCGTGTATGTACGGACCGTACCCCCACCCGTGCATGAATGGAGCGTACCCCCACCACACCAGTGTATGTACGGACCGTACCCCCACCCCACCCATGTATGTACGGACCGTACCCCCACCCGTGCATGAATGGAGCGTACCCCCACCCCACCCGTGTATGTAAGGACCGTACCCCCACCCGTGTATGAATGGACCGTACCCCCACCCCACCCATGTATGTACGGACCGTACCCCCACCCGTGCATGAATGGAGCGTACCCCCACCACACCAGTGTATGTACGGACTGTACCCCCACCCCACCCGTGTATGTACGGACCGTACCCCCACCTGTGCATGAATGGAGCGTACCCCCACCCCACCCGTGTATGTACGGACCGTACCCCCACCCGTGCATGAATGGAGCGTACCCCCACTACACCAGTGTATGTACGGACCGTACCCCCACCCCACCCGTGTATGTACGGACCGTACCCCCACCCCACCCGTGTATGTACGGACTGTACCCCCACCCCACCCGTGTATGTACGGACCGTACCCCCACCCCACCAGTGTATGTATGGACCGTACCCCCACCCGTGTATGTACGGACCCTACACCCAGCCCCCCTTGTATGGACCGTGCAAAACACCACCACCGATGGACGGTGCGGACCAACACCCTGCCCGTGTTCGTATGCACCCTACCCCAGGCCCACACACCAGCACCCTCACCCAACATCGGGCATGTACGAGTCGTACTAAGCCATAGCAAAGGACAGCACTGTACAACAACATGGCCCATGTACGCACCGTACAGAGGCTAAAACACTCCTACTGAACCAGAACCAACCAAAAAAACACAAGGACAGTCAATCCGAGGCACACAACACCACAAAACATATCCAACAAGGCCAAATACATCCTATACACTTACCTGCAATTGACAAACAGAAAAACAGAGGCCCAAACCACTACCACTCCTTATAACACACCCACCCAAAGTTCAAACACAGCCACACCCACAAATGGACCAATAAAAAGGCCCAACACACACAAACTATGATCCTTTGCAACAGATCCACTGCTGCCAGACCCCAAAGACAACGCACTGCACCACACTTCAACCATCAATACACCTTACACTTGAACTCCTTCACACAACCACCATCACAAACACACCCTCATCACATTCACACACAAACACCTGCACACCCACAACCATCCACACCCACACCCATCCACATCCCCACCCCCACAACCATCCACACCCACACCCCACACCATGCCCAGCAACAAGAATCCAAAGTTCACAAAGGACGAGCTGGAGTCCCTTGTCGACGAAATCATCAGAGTCGAGCCACAGCTCTTCGGAACATTGATCAGACGGACCAGCATATCAGAAAAAACTGCCATGTGGGAGAGGATAGTCAATTCCGTGAATGCTGTTGGGTCCACCAGAAGGACCAGGCATGAGTGCCAAGCCAGGTGGTACGATCTGCGGAGGACGGTCCGCCGCAAAATGACGGACGAGCACAACCAGGCCAACATCACTGGAGGAGGGCCGCCCCGCAGACTGGTACACTACCATCCCTGGGAGGAGAAGGTGATGGCCACGCTGCCGCCGTTGATACTAGACGGACTAGGGGGAGTCCGAGAGCCTGGTGAGTACACAAACAACTCACCTCACATGGGGGGAACGCCATATATAACCCAAATACCAATCATGCACGCAACCCCCCCAAAGCCAGCACCGGACACAACCACACTCCAAAAACACACACATGCCACTAGCGCCTCCATGCCCCATGCCCCAAGCAAGGCCTTGCAAAGTCACAGGCCACACAAAACACCAACACAAGACAGGATGTCCCTGATGCCGGGAGGGTGGGCCTCAAAACTAACATAGAGCAACTCTGAAGCACACAACAATGCCCTCAGCCCATATGGCTAACGGCACAACCATACAAACAGTGTGTCCCCACACAGTACAGTTTTGCCTACTAATGGTGGCCGCGTTGCAGGACGACATGGGTATGAAGGCACAATTTGCACATAACAGCAGCCAATCAAGACGCAGCACAGTGAAAGAGTGTCAGCACACACCGCCACAGCAGCAGCGCAGACTCAGACACTACGCCCAATGGGTGCCCGCAGAGAAGAAACAAACCCACATGAACAAGCCAATGGCCTTTGCAAGACCTGCACACTGTGTGTGCCCAGGAAGCTGGGCTGAGGTGACAGAGGGTGACACACAGAGGGAGGAAGAGGGGCAGAGAGAGGGACAGAGACAGAAGTGGACACAGGGAGACAGACAGAGGGAGGGAGGAGGCTGACAGAGGGAGGGAGAAGGGGAGACAGAGGGAGATGTACAGAGGGAGGAGGCTGACAGAGGGAGGGAGAAAGGGAGACGGACAGAGGGAGGAGGCTGACAGAGGGAGGGAGAAAGGGAGACGGACAGAGGGAGGAGGGTGATAGAGGGAGGGAGCAAGGGAGACAGAGGGAGATGGACAGAGGGAGGAGGCTGACAGAGGGAGGGAGAAAGGGAGATGGACAGAGGGAAGAGGCTGACAGAGGGAGGGAGAAAGAGAGACAGAGGGAGACCAAATCACCCTTGGGTGGTGTGGCCATGTCCGCTCGTCAGCAGGTGGACTGTGTGCATGTAGACAAGGTTTGGCAGTGCCTTAACCCCCCCTTCAACCTTTGAGAAACACTAGGCCATGTGTCAATCCGTGCACGAGTACATCCGTGCTGCAGGCACAAACAGAACCTTACACCCAGTATACCTACCCACTGTGTTCGTCAGAACCCTGTCACAAATTGTTAAGTTGCCTACCTGCATTCTCAAATAGCATGGAAAAAACACCATTTGGCCACGTACAGTGCAACACGTAAGGCGGCTCTGCATGGCTTGCTACGCCCGCTCACTACACTGCTGACTGCGTTCCCAAAATATGAATCAACTAAGATTGTATTCACACATAGGTAAAGTGTCGACAGCTGTGGCCAAGGGACATACCCATGCACTGTGTGAGGAATGCTAGCCAAATCCAACCACCCAGAGGAACTGTGCCAAATCAAAAAAGAATGAAACATGGATGTCGCATGTAACACAATTAACACTGTCTCTCTCACACACAGGTCAACGTCATCTATCTCCCCCCAACACTGGGGGAGAAAGACTCACAGGACCAAGCTCTGCATGAAGAGGACCCCACCGGCAGCGACGACTCTCACCACTCCGTGGATGACCCAGACCAACCTGGCCCCTCTGGTGTCCATCCACCTGCAGCACCTGCGTCAGGTACAACTGTGCCAACCACCCCCCCCATTCCTGCCTCATCCCAGGAGACACCCAGCAGCCCTGCCCGCACACAACAACGCAGCCAGTCTGTCCAGGAGGGACAAGGTTCTTCGGGCACCCAGGAGGAGGCAGGCGACACCGCAAATGCCATCCCTCAGGGGTCCCGGAGACCCGATGTGCCCACAACGGCAGGCCAGGCGCAAGTGGGCAGGGGTGGTGGGAGTGGAGGACGGTGGAGGCGCGAGCCTGACCAGCCAGCTCAGGACCCGGCCATGGCACACGTCAGAACCATCCTGGACGCATACCGGCGTGACTCCAGAGGCATCGCCCAGGTAGTGGAGACCCTCAATGAGATGAAGGCCCTGCAGGTTGAGCATCATGCCAGGATGGAGGCAAGACATGCAGAGCACTTGGCGGTGCACAGGGACCTGAGCCAATCCCTCCGTCAGATCGCCCACAGCCTGGCAAACCCTCCCTGTGCCACCAGGCGTAGAGCAGCACCACACACAGGGAGGGAGGAGGAGGAGGATTCATCTGACGGAGCGTCCCTTGCACCGTCAAGCCAGGCGTCTGAGGGTCCCCGCAGGAAGGTGGGTCGTCCACGCAAAAGACCGTGAGAGTCAGCGGAACATCACCATCTCCCAGGTCACCTGGCCTGGCACCTGGCCCTATGGCCCAACAGCAGCACAGCAGCAAAGGACATTCTCTGCCACATGGCCTTGCTGGTCACTGTCTGACCAATGTTGACAAAGACTGTGGCACAGACTCTGATGACTGTCAATGGCAAGGACACCAACTCCCCCTGTGAACTTTGGATTCTACACTCCCACCAAGCACCTCTTTTCACCCCCCAAACACGTACCCCAGCACTAATAAAATTCATCACAATCACAAGATGATGCCGTCATTTTGCTTTATTCCACTACATGTGTGTGTTGTAAAGTCAAACCATGCCTGATTTCTGAATTAACTCCGAACCACCATACCCTGGGGTCTGAGTCTGGCACAGGACACACATGGGTCACAACGTACCATCCAAGACAGACATGGAGCACCATACTCACCCGTGATGGGCCCAACCAGCTGAGGGGGTGCCCGCACAACTGTGCCCACAGACCTATTTAGAAGAGCAACAGTCATGCGCAGAGGTCAGGGATCATGTGGAGTGTCCTGGGGTTGGAGTACTAGGTATGTGTAGACACGTGGCAGAACCATGTCCTGCATGCTTGAGTCAGGTGGATGTGGAGAATGGTGGGCCAGCCAAGGTTGGATGCATGGAGATGGCACAATTGGGTGTTGGATCACAGTGCCACAAGGTTGTGTTGTGGGTGTGGGCTGCATCCTGAGGGTGTGCGTGGATTGAGAAGGTCATCCTGCAGCTGGCAGTGATCCACTCCCCCCATCTCTGTTGGACGTTGATGTGGCCTGGTCGCCAGATGTAGTAGCAGAGCTGTGCAGATGCACCCTGGATTTGGACAAGTATCATGGGATTTCTAACGCACATGTCCGTAGAGTGCAGGGTAGGAGTAGACACGGATGCCATAGTTGACCTGGGGGATGGTCTCCCTCTTGCCTTGAGGTGGATGGAACTGGGGATCTTGTGCATAATGCAGAGTGTGCTGCCGCATGAGGCACAGATGCTGCTGATCAGCATAGCACATGTCAGCAAGCAATCCATGATGGACACCAGCTCGTTTGCGTGGACACTGGGTGCCCTTGCAGCAGGGCCTGCAGCAGCATGAGCCATGTCAAGGAAACAATGCCACAAGTAGCACACAAAGACAAGGAACTCAGGAAGGAACCATGCAAAAGGAAGGAATGTCTGGTTCAACATGGCACACACACACACAATGGATTCACATGCAGCACAGTGGCCGTCGTGGAGACTGACATGCCACAAAACCTACACAGCCATGGACATCATGCACAATACAGAATCTAATCCCTGACAAACAGCTTGCATCTTGCTACTCTACACATAGACTCATATGCACCATCTCTGAGAACAATGCCAGACATGCCGCATGCACAGTGGCAACAGACCACCATTGACAGAGATGAGGCACCTTGGAGGCAGAGGGACACCTTTATTACTCATGTGTGTCGGAATGCTAATGCAACTCTGTCAACACATACACAGGTCATGTGGATGAACACGTGGGACCAACACTGGGACCCCCCTTAGTACCACAGATGCTGGAAATCCATGGCACTGGCACACAAGTGACGGGTTACAGCTAAACACCCCCTGCTGCTCACGGAGAGCCTGCTATACACCATTGAGCCCCTAATGGGGAATTCACACACCATGTCAACCCGGTGCAACCCGTATGTTTCCGAGGCCAGTGTTACACACATTGATGGCTCCATCACAATCCCATTACAGATGACTGTCACCAAGTCTGACCATCAATTCAGGTGAATTCTGCTCCAGGTCATGTGCCCCATGGTGATTCTACATGTATGCTAAGTAACCAAACATGAACAGGAGCAGTGCACACACATTCAAAACAAATACCACTCCCAAAAAGCCGTGCTGCATCCCTTACCCGAAGGAGATTTTCAAACTTGTCCGTGCATGTAACGCTGATTCAGCACATGTTGCTGTGTTCATGAGGAATAGCAGGAGCACAACGATGCCACCAGCAGACAGCATGCGCAAGTACCTGTGGATGGGAGACACACCAGAAGTCAGACAAAAGAAGTACATCCGCATGCATGTGCATGTACTCGACACGTATTAGGTTGTCAACATCCTAGGTGACAATGATGACTCTGGAAAAACATTCTTCTATTGCACCATCACTCGAGTGACACATCCAAACACACCTCAGACTCACTTGGAAGACATGCAGATGGAGACACACATTGCAACACATGCCACACACAGCCCAATGCGTGCACACTCAGACACTGGAACTCACCACTAAGCAAAGAAGTCGCGTATGAGCCGACTCCGCATGTCCTCTGCCGCATCCTCCAGGATGAGTGGCACAGCTTTCTCCACTGCCATGTTGTGCAGCATGCAGCACACGAGGAATATCTTGCAGACCTTCACCGGTGCATATGGGAGTGCGCCACCGGTCTTGTGGAGGCAACAGAATCGGCTCTTCAGGAGGCCAAACGTCCTCTCTATCACTCGCCTGGTCCGCCCATGGGCGTTGTTGTAGCGGTGATCGGCAGCCGTGCGGGGGTTGCGGAGAGGCGTGATCAGCCATGGCATGTTGGGATAGCCAGCGTCCCTTACATGGAAACATCATGGACAAGAGTGGGTCAGGAGAAGCAGTAAGACAGGAAGATGACGTTAAATACAGGACTGCCAGAGCATACCCACCAACAATACATGCTCGTTCGTTGCGCAGCTGCAACATAATTTCAGGCACCCTGCTACGCCTCATGATGTACGCATCGTGTGCTGATCCTGGAAAACGAGCACAGACATGTGAAATCACCATGTTGGCAAGACACACCGCAAGGGCATTAATGGAGTGGTAATACTTGCGGTTAGGGAAGGCTACCTCCTGTGCCTGTGGTGGTACCAAAGCCATATGTGTTCTATCTATGGACCCAATGACATGGAGCATCCCTCCCAGGGCATAGAACTCACGCTTGACAGCTGTCAACTGCTCAGGAGTTGGGAATTTTATGAACTCATCAAGGTGCTCCAACATGGCCTCTAAAACATCATGCAGAACACAGCTTAACATGGTTTGGGACATCCCACCCACATGGGCAATGGTATGTTGAAAGGTACCCGTGGCCAAGAAATGTAGGACTGCCATCACATTCACCTTGGGTGTCAGTGCACCCGGATACCTGTGTAGCGGTTGGAGGTGTGCTGCCAGCTGTGTCGTCAAGTCCTCAATCAAACGTTGGGGGAAGCGGTAGCGGCGTATACAGTCATTTTCCCGCATGTCAGCCAAGTCCGGAATTGCTCGAGAGAGAGGCGGAGCCCTGCAGTGAATTAGAAGGGACAACGAAGAGTGAGTACGGTACACCACCAATGTCAATGTACTGAGCACATGGTCAACAGGCAATACACATATGCTACATACAGAGTCAGGTCTGTGCAATATGCCCTGGACACGTATGCCAGCCATGTGACACTCCTACCAAGAGACAGCTCCAAACGTTTATTCTCAACCTCATAATGCCATGCCATGAAACTAGCTGTGGGCCAGTGTAAGTGAGCAGGCAGACGCATTACAGGAGTTACAGACAACCAAATATGTGCAGAGGAAGGATGTTTATTGTACAGACAGGTTGTGGAACACTAGAGGCACAGGTCACATGTAATAGAAAAAGGACAAACCACACACCTTGCCATGAAGGATTACATTTCAAGAATGATCCCACAGACATTGAGAGGATGCAGATATGTCCTTGTTTTGAAACTCCGTGTCGACGCATACACACACACCTTATGTCGGATTCCACATGTGGCCTGGTATGCGTAACACTGTGCCATGGCCATCTACACACAGACACATGTTGGTTGCAGCAACTGCAGATGCATTTGACCAAACACCTACAGCAAGCTAATGGGAACACACGACACATACATGACATAGTCACATCGTGCAACGCGGGTAGTCACATGTCAGGTGTGAAAACCCTTGTAGCTGGCATCAGGGGACAGTTGCGTGTGTTGTTGACTGTGCCATGGCAGTGCCGCTTCTCACAAGTGTTCTTCTACTACATGCACACATGTCAAAGGAGTGAAGGGGATGTCTGGCACATAGTCCACCATCACACATGACATCTGTACACATCTCATCATACATATATTGCCTTCACAACTCAGGAGTAATGTGCCACATTACAGCCTGACACACCTGTGCCCCACACATGTAGTACTGCACAGACAATGCCTTGATGTCCAGCCTTGGACAAGTATGTCAGCTCTATTCCTTTCTGTGTGCTGCCTGTGACCACTGTCAGGTGTGAAATGCACCATACATGCGCTCTGAGGGCGTGTGTACGTTCCCCACTATGGGAGTGCTGCCGTAGGCCTACCCATAGTGAAACGGCTCGTACACGCGCGTGTACGGGCCGTTTCACTATGGCTTTGCTCGCGTATGCGTACCCATAGTGATACGCCCCGTACACGCGCGTGTACAGGCCGTTTCACTATGGCTTTGCTCGCGTATGCGTACCCATAGTGATACGCCCCGTACACGCGCGTGTACGGGCCGTTTCACTATGGCTTTGCTCGCGTATGCGTACCCATAGTGATACGCCCCGTACACACGCGTGTACGGGCCGTTTCATTATGGCTTTGCTCGCGCATGCGTACCCATAGTGATACGCCCCGTACACACGCGTGTACGGGCCGTTTCTATGCATTTGGGGTGCCCTAGGGCCCTGGAACTCACCGTACCTGTATGTGAATGTCCAAATTACATAGGGGACACATGAGGGACAAGTATAAAGCCCTACATGCATGCTGGTTGTCATGGAGACCGAGTTTAAAGTTTGAATTTTATTCATCAGGTGCCCAGCTAAAGTCGGTTTGAAAGAATCTACATTGTTGCAAAGTGGTTGTTGAGTTGACATAGGCACTGACTGTGGTAGGTTTAAAGGGATTGGAGGAAACATAGGATGCAAATGTGAGTGACCAATCACTCTGTACTCCTGTGAATGAAACAGGGCAGCAAGGCAGATATAAGGCAGCCAGGTCCCATGAGAGAGCACTTGCCTGCACAACCTTTGATTCCACACCACTGCTGCTGCTCGTGAATCCTCTGGCACCATGTCCAGGTCTGTGGAGAGGGCCCAGCCTTTCACCACCGAGGAGAACCAAGCCCTGCTGGATGTGATCCTCCCACAGAACACCATGCTGTATGGTCGACCAGGGGTTCAGGTGAGTGCTGAGTCCACTAGCAAAGACTGTGCCCCTTTTTTGTGACTGTGACTTCTGCCATTGTGTCCAGGTGTAACACACATGCAATGTACTGTAGGGTGGGTCCCGGGTGGGGGAATGCCTAATGTCTCCCAGCCAGAGCATGCTGTGGTGCATGTCTGCTCTCCTCACTTGCATTGTGTGTACTGTGACAATCACTGCATGTGGCATTACACATTCTGCCTGTCTAATCCTCCTGGGAATGTTGTTACTACAGTCCTTATGTGAATCTGTGGTCCCCCCAGTGTGACAGGTGGCAGTACCCACAGATGTGTGTTTGTTTAGTGTACCTGTGCTGAGAGTGTACAAATGATGTGTTTGTCCCCTGGACATTGGTGGGTGTGTGTAAGTCCCCTGTCATGTGGGTGAGTGCATATGTGGAGTGTAGCACCCCAGCTGCATGAGGGATGGATATACCCTGCCCATCTAATGTGAGCAGGGAGCAGTGCTGTGTGTCTCCGGTGATGGGCCAGCCCCACACCTGTGACACCCCCCAGTCTAGTGGCACATGTGCAGAGTGAGGTGTGTAGCTGCAGTCGGCAATGGCAGGTGATTGTCCTGTGGCTGTGTGTGTCTGTGTACTCTGCTGAGGGCGCCTCAGTGGCCTGTGGCATGCGACTGCTTTGAGGTGCTGCACATAATCCTGGTGTCGCTTGTGATGCACAGTGTGAGCCTGGATGATTGATTGTGTCGGACCCCTCATGCCACCTGTGTACTCTACAATGCCACCTAGTGCATTTTGCCTTCCACAGAGGAAAATGTCCCTATGACACCGGTGTAATGAGTTTGATGCATTCTATGCCCTGTTAAAACCATCCAAATTGTCCTAATGTGTGTCTCTGTGACATGTCGCAGGTGTATTGATGTTGTCTCACTTTTTCATCCTCACAGGTAAGCGCCTGTGCCAAGGAGCAGATCTGGAAGGACGCCGTCAGTGCCGTGAGGCAGACGGGTGGTCGGAAGCGGCGCCTAGCCCAGGTGAGGTAACGCTGGCAGGATATCCGGTGCTGGACGCGGAGGATCGCACGGGTCCTGCTGGGGGACTCACCTGTGAGCCAAAAGAACCATGGGCGCCGTCGTCTGACCCACATCCACAAGCGTGTGCTGGCGGTCATAGTCCCTGACATGGACAGGCGCTTACGGGAAAAGCAGCAGCAGGAAGGGGGTAGGTACATGTGTGTTTGTTGTGTGTCACCAGCATATGTAAGTGCACAGTTGCATGGATACACTGCCAGGGTTTACATGTGCAGTGCAGTTCCTGGTCCCCAAAGTGTAGCGGTGCTGTCCTTCCTCCCTTCCCCTCCTTGCCATGTGTAACCTGGTCTGTGTGTAGTCACACTTGCACAAGGTTATATAGGCTGCCAGTTTATCGATGTGCCCAATGCTTGCAGCTTGATGTGTGGGGGTGGTGTGTAACAGGTTTTGGGACCTTGCCTGTGCCCTGTCCAGTTCAGTACTTGTGGGGTCCATGTCAGTTGTCACTGATGCTGAGTCCAGACATAGGAGTGTGTCTCAAAAGTGTATTGCTTTACAGCATGCATGTCCTATTTTGTGGCCTGTGACATGATGTGCATGAGTGTGAGATATGCAGAGTGCAGGGATGGTGGCTTGTGTTGCAGTCATTACCATTCAGGACCATGGAGTAGTGTGGCCACTACTGTCCCCTGGGGCATCTTTTCCTAGGTATCATGTGTGAAATCCAAAAATGTCGACAATCTCCGTGTCTACAGCATAGGTTGTGCTCTGTGCCATTGTACCCTGGCACCATTTGTATTTACGTGAACTCTGCTACATGTGTCCACTGCACAGGCTGACCAAATGTTCCTTGTTCATACTCACGGGGGCCAGTGGCTGTGTGTCTTGGTAAAATGATCAGATGATGGCCATTTGTAGATGATGTATTTGTACCAGCGCACCAGGGGTATTTTGTGTCCAATCAGGATTTCTTGCAGGCCATGTGTTTTTATTCCAGACTAAGAGATGTAAGTGCTTCATGTGTCTCAAAATATTGTCTCATGTAGGGGGTGGTTGGTGCGGGCAAGGCCTACATGTCTAAACCTGGAGTCTCCTTGCTAGGTCTGGCCAGTGTGTGATGTTTGTCTGGACATACACTCAAGGTGCAGTGACCCATTAATGTTGGGCATGTTTTTAAGTATTACCTTTGCAGCATGTGCCTACAGTTAATAGACATGGTTCCTGCTCATCCCTTTTTACGCCAACGCTGTGTGCTGCAGTTGCTGTGCTGGATTGTCCCCAGTGCCTGGCTCCTCTGTCCTAATCCATATCATGTTATTTGCTTTTGTGTCATGCTTTCCATAGTTGGTCAGTGGCATGGTGGGTCAACCAACTGTGTGTAGCAGGGCCTACATATGTACCTTGTATTGTAGATGTTACTCATGTTGCTTTTCAGGCTATGCACTGTGACCTATGTGGATTTGACTCATGTGACATATGTATACAGGTGTCTGATTATTTCCTGTCTCTTCACCTTGCCCACAGCATCGTCGGGGGACACCGAGGGAGACACTGGCACGGACCGTGTGGAGGGAGCGAGCACCAGTGCCAGCAGTGCAGAGTTGTCTGGCACATCGAGTGGCACGGAGGCCGACGGGAGTGCAGCGGAGGACCTGTCCAGTCACACCACCTCCGACTATGATGCAGACGGGTCCGAGGCTGAGCACTCTGAGGGGGCGGAGGCTGGTCCCACAGCTGACACCAGCACTCCATCACTACCCGCCCCCTCCATTCCGATCACCGGCCTCCCACTTGCTCGTGTCCCTTCCCGCCGTGCTCGGTCAGCACGTGTCTCCTTCTTGCCAGGCACCGCACCCCCTGCCCCTGTCTCCACTGCTGCCACCAATGCCGAGTCTGTGGACATCCTGCGGCCGTTGCGGGTTGGTCAGACTGCGACGCTTAATGTCCTCCATGGCCACAGCCAAGTGCTGAACCAGATGGAGGCATACTTGGAGGGCATTTCAGCCGCGCAGTCTGACCAACGCAACTTGCTGAGGTCCATAGACTCGACACTGACTGCAGCAGTGGGTCTCCTGCAGCGCTACGTCTCCCCCACTACCCCTGCACCATCCACACTTCCCACTCCCATGCCTGTCCCACGTACACCCAGACATCAGCATGCACGCACCCCACCAGACACAGGCACCACACCAGCAGGGCAGGGCAAGCGCACACCTCCTGGCACGCACACACAGGGTGAGGTAGGCACACCCACTGGGTCGGGGGGCAAACGTAAGTCACGCAGCCAGAGTGGGAGTCCACATTCCGCAAAATCCACTCCCTCCAAATCCACTCCCCTCAGCTCTCCTGGCCACGAATCCAGCAAAGATTCCTTCATGGCCGCTCTGTCCCTGAGCCCAACAGTGACACCACCCCACAAGCGGGCAAAGGAGTCCCCGGTCAGGGTAGTTGAGTGCCCCCCCCCTGTCCACACCCTCCCCCAGTGGCGCTGCGACCCATTCCTCCGCCCCCCCCTCCTTGGGGCCTGTGGTTCCTTCGGGTGGAGAGGATACGCTGGGGGACCTTGCTGACGTGTGCAGCGCCATCCTCACCACCTCCTTTGGCGCTGCCCCACCCCCTGTGGTGGAGTCCTCCGTCCCTGCACCCACAACGCCTGCCCTTGCCCCTCCTGTCCCTGCGGTGCCTAGTCCTTCCCCCCCACATGATGCCCCCCCCCTGTGGAAGACAGGGTGGTCTGAACTGTGCAGGCAAGCTAGGGGACACGCGTCCCACTGTGTCCCCCATCCAGCTGTGACTTATGGACTGCCCTATGGGCTTTGTAAATATTGAACTTTATCCACACAAACATTTTTTGATAATGATGAATAAAGCCTTTTTTTCCCTTAGAACCCTACTGCTTTTCTGGTGTTGCTGTTGGTGGGGCTGCTACATGATTTTGGGTGGTGATCATGTGTTGGGTGTGTGGGAAATGTAGTAGTGTGCTGGTCATAGGGGGGACCCTGGTATCTGTGTGCCATCACAAGGTGTTAGCTAAGTTTCTTTGTTCATGTAAGCAGTTACTGCATGGTGAAATTGTCCCAAGGTGTGTTCCTTCTTCTGTGTACCCTGACATCTTCCCTGCAGGGTGTTTCCAATATGTTGTGCTGAGCTGTTTCTACAATAGCTGGGTGTGTGACGGACCCCTTCAACTTTGGCCATGCATGCAGAGCGATGTCTCCACCTGCATCATTCGTTGCATCCTTGGTGATCACTGTACTTGTGTATGTAGTCTGTTGACATGACTTCATGTGGACATGTTCCCTTTTCAGCAGTATGCATGTGTGTACTCCCAGCCTTGCACACATGTGTTACATGTACTGCAGGGTCTTTGTGCACCTGACTGACAATTGTGGCCATTGGATCTGTGGGTACTCCACCCTTTTTCTTTCCATGGGCACTGCTGGGGGCCTCTGTACCCACCCGTCCTGTGTCTGGGCACTGCTGGGAGGACTCTGCACCCACCCCTCCTGCTTTTGGGCACTGCTGGGAGGACTCTGCACCCACCCCTCCTGTGTCTGGGCACTGCTGGGAGTGATAGGCACCCACCCCTCCTGTGTCTGGGCACTGCTGGGAGGACTCTGCACCCACCCCTCCTGTGTCTGGGCACTGCTGGGAGTGATAGGCACCCACCCCTCCTGTGTGTGGGCACTGCTGGGAGGACTCTGCACCCACCCCTCCTGTGTCTGGGCACTGCTGGGAGGACTCTGCACACACCCCTCCTGTGTCTGGGCACTGCTGGGAGGACTCTGCACCCACCCCTCCTGTGTCTGGGCACTGCTGGGAGGCTCGGCACCCACCCCTCCTGCGTCTGGGCACTGCTGGGAATGATAGGCACCCACCCCTCCTGCGTCTGGGCACTGCTGGGGGGACTCTGCACCCAGCCCTCCTGTGTCTGGCCATGTATGCTCCATACATACACGGGTGGGGGTACGGTCCGTACATACACTGTTGGGGTGGGGGTATGCTCCATGCATACACTTTTGGGGTGGGGGTACGCTCCATACATACGCAGGTGTGGGTACGGTTCGTACATACACGGGTGGGGGTACGCTCCATACATACACTGTTGGGGTGAGGGTACGCTCAATACATACACTGTTTGGGTGGGGGTACGCTCCATACGTACGCGGGTGTGGGTACGGTCCGTACATACACTGGTGGGGGTACGCTCCATACATACACTGTTGGGGTGGGGGTACGCTCCATACATACACTGTTGGGGTGGGTGTATGCTCCATACGTACGCGGGTGTGGGTACGGTCCGTACAGATACAGGTGGGGGTACACTCCATACATACACTGTTGGGGGGTACGCTCCATACATACACTGTTGGGGTGGGGGTACGCTCCATACGTTCGTGGGTGTGGGTACGGTCCGTACATACACAGGTGGGGGTACGCTCCATACATACACTAATGGGGTGGGGGTACGCTCCATACATACACTGTTGGGGTGGGGGTACGATCCATACGTACGCGGGTGTGGGTACAGTCCGTACATACACGGGTGGGGGTACGCTCCATACATACACTTTTGGGGGGGTACGCTCCATACATACACTGTTGGGGTGGGGGTACGCTCCATACGTATGCGGGTGTGGGTACGGTCCGTACATACACGGGTGCGGGTACGCTCCATACATACACTGTTGGGGTGGGGGTACGCTCCATACATACACTGTTGGGGTGGGGGTACGCTCCATACGTACGCGGGTGTGTGTACGGTTCGTACATACACGGGTACGCTCCATACATACACTGTTGGGGTGGGGGTACGCTCCATACATACACTGTTGGGGTGGGGGTACGCTCCATACGTACGAGGGTGTGGGTACGCTCCATGCATACATGGGTGGGGGTACGGTCCGTACATACACTGTTGGGGTGGGGGTACGCTCCATATGTATGCGGGTGTGGGTACGGTCCGTACATACACAGGTGGGGGTATGCTCCGAACATATGCGGGTCTGGGTACGCTCCATGCATACACAGGTGGGGGTACGGTCCGTACATACACTGTTGGGGTGGGGGTACGCTCCATACATACACTGTTGGGGTGGGGGTACGCGCCATACGTACGCGGGTGTGGGTACGGTCCGTACATCCATGGGTGGGGTGTTGGTACGCGCCGTACATACACGGGTGGGGGTACGGCCTGTACCCAGGCCTTTGGAACGTGGGTACGGGCCGTACCGCCATTATTGGGGTGTCGTAGGGGTGGGCGTGGTACGACTCGTACCCATGCGTGGGTACGGTACGTACTGGACTTGTTGTGTTGCCGGTTCGCGTGTACATCCACTTCCGTTGCTGGACACGCCCCCACCCCCTCGAAGTGACCAGGCCCTGAAGGTCAGGTATGTCCAGGGCATGTATGATTTGTGACTTGGGTGGGGGTTTTGTGTCCTGCCCCTGCCCCCCCCTTTGCCCCTGGGTGTTGTTCTGACCTTCTGCGGCGTCTGCGTCGGTGCCTGTAGAGCAGGTGGACTGCTATGAGGGCTGGGATGACACGTAGGTTCGGGTCCATGGCTGTCCGTCGTGTACAGGTGCTCCTTGTGCGCGTCGTCCTGATTTCCCGGCAGTTTTTGGCAGGTGGAGAATTTTATCCGTGCGGGGTGACGTCGGTGCGGATCGTACTTCCTGGTTCGTGAAACGCAGCCTGCATGCGTCCCGACGTCACGTCGGCGCTTTCCCGGATCACATTTGTATGTATCTTTTCGTCGGTCGGTGATTTTTACGATTCGTACGGAAATGGTGTTTCCGTGCGAATCATACTTGCATGTTTGTAATGTTTTTTAACCGGGTATGAGTCGGACGGAGAAAACGCTCCGACCGACGGTTCGTACCCGGTTTTTCCAGGATCGGAATCGGCACCTTAGTTGTTCTTCCAAGTTTCCTAACTGTATTAAATCTTCTTGAGCTTGATACATTGCTGTTTCCACCTCATTCATGGCAGTTGCTGCTTCATTTTCAACAATTGGTAGTCCTAGTGGATCCTGACTCAGTGCAACAGAACTTTGACTGTCTTGAGAACTGTCTCTAGCAATCTCATCTGCAATTGTAGCTTCTTGATCAATTTCATCATTCAACATTTTCACATAGTTTGCAAAAGCACTGCATTGTATGGTATCTTTACAAGCATTAAATGAATCTTCATAGCTCTGAAAATCTCCAAGTAATTCCAGTTCTGAACACCACGGTTTGAAAATTTGCAAAAGGGCTAAATAGTCAAATTCGCTTTTGTCTGCAGTGTCACAACTCAGTTTCCTGCGATTAATTAAATTTCCTTTCCTTTGTTTCACCAGACATCCTTCGGAACCAATCACTGCATATTTTCCATCATTGATGTTCTCTGTAGTATTCCGTTTAAAACTGTAGTTTTGCAGCACTTCATAGAGACAAATGTTCTCAAGATGATGACTTCTGTTTGGGTAATATGAGTCCAACAGATTCGTTTTCAAAATATCTGTACTTTCTGGTTCTTTTTCTGCTAAATATTCAATTTCTTGAACAGATTTCAGTACCCAATTTCGCATTCCTGCAAGACCTAGACTCACCAAAATGATTCTTCTACTTTTGGAATATAGACTTGCAGATGATAACCGATCTGAACATTCATATGCTCCAATTTCACAATGCGATAAAATCTTCAAACTGAAACTGTATAATTTCTTACTTATAGTCTTCTCGTGAGAAATCTCTTCCCACATTTCTTTCAATTCCGTCTTTTCTGATTTAGTAATGTAGGACGGTACATATCGAGCAATAGCAATGGAATTGTCCGCGACATACTGAATATCCATGTTAGCGTCCCACATGGATAAAATAACTGGATTGTAGTCATTTATGTATTTTGATTCTTCGCTTCTTCTTAAGTTGTAGGTATTTTTCGGAGACTTTCTTGTGATGGTATGTCGCATAGCTGAAATAAAACTGTTCACTCTTCCTTTGGATAATACAGGACGTGGAAATCCAAAACGACATTTGGTATAGAACTTATCCTTTGACTTGTACTTTCGTCGACAGTATTTTCCACACCTATGGCTTTGGAATCGCAAGACTTGTTGTTTTAAGTTTTTATCTTCTCTGCTATTGGGTACAGCACATGTGGCATAATCTTCAATGAAAGACAAAACAGTTTCATCTGAATCTGTTCCAAATTTGGGGGCGTCCTTGATCCATAACAACATATGTATATGAGGAGCACCTCTTGCTTGATACTCCTTTCTCCAAAAGAAATCCACAACTTCTCCAAGAGGAGGATTCTTTTTATTGCAAATGAAAGACATCATAGCTTCAAATCTATGATTGAAATATCTGCATACATTAACAGGATCCAAAGAGCACAATTCTCCAGGTGTCTTGTATTCAATATTTTTTATATTGGAATTTGCCTCTCGAAGAAATTCAAGTAAATCATCCCAAGCATACTCAGCACAGCTTAGTGTAACAAACCATGTAGGAGTTCCCAAGTTCCGTAGCATACATTCAAGTTCTCCATGACGACGGTACCAATATTCATTAGTCCCACGCTGACATGCCATCAGATTTATCAACTGAGATTCTCAGTGATCATCTCTCTGATGCACTTAATCCATAAAATCCTTTGCAGTTACATTTTGCAGATGCATTCCAGTTTTTAAAATGTGATTTACTGCATATGAAAGTCCAGACAGGTCACTTTCAAACAGAAGATGAAACATATAAGGGATACATTGTTAAAATCTTGGATCTTCTGCATATAATCTTGTTGTCCGATATTCAGATGCAGGAACATGCACAGGACGTTCATCATATCGTCCACCTTTTCCTGTTGGAAACAACTGCGGGAAACAACGAGCTTCCAAGCTCTCTTCCCATACACTCATGGGACTTCCTCTTGCTTTTTTCATTTGGAACAACTCAATCGTATTCCCCATCACCTCTTTGGAATGAAGTGGATGTACACTGTAATGTTCATAGATTTCTTCGCATCTGGACATGTCTACTTTCTCAATTTGTCCACTTTGGTGCCGATTCCGATCCGGTAAAAATATTTCCCGTACGACTCGTATCCGTATTTTTTTACGTACGAGTCGTACAAGTCCCGTACAAACGGCGAAGTATGATTCGTACCGTTAAATTACATACGAATTGCCTAAGGAAAAGTCTACGAGACGTCCTCGGACAGATTTACGTACGAGTCGTAAAACTGAAGTCCGAGCGCACAAGTCTGATCCGTACCGGCGTTCCGAATCCCCAAGCGTATGGAAAACGTCCCGTACGGAGCGAACTTTGTACGACCACTACCCCGGTACACTTGGGCCCGGGGTACGAGTCGTACGGACCCACCACCCCACCCGCGCATGTACGCGCTGTACCCCAGCACCTGCGTATGTACGCGGCGGACCCCCCCACCTCAGCACCCGCACCTGTATGCACCGTACCCCAGCACCCGCGTATGTACGGGTCGTATCCCCCCACCCCAGCACCCACGCATGTACGTGCCGTACCCCAGCACCCACGTATGGTTGCGCCGTACCCCCCTACCCCGTACTCGGACGCACCGTATCCCAACACCGTACCCCAGCATTCCCCCATGTACGCGCCGTACCCCAGCACACGCGTATGTAAGCACCGTACCCCCCACCACAGCACCCACGTATGTACGCCCCGTGCCCCCCACCCCAGCCCCGTACTTGGACGCATCGTACCCCAACACCGTACCCCAGCATCGCGTATGTACGAGTCGTACAACACCATTGCACATGTGAAGACTGTACAACAACATAGCCATGGACGTACCTTACCTATGCAAAAAAGACTCGTACTGAACCAGGACACTGTAAAACAGCACAAGGACCGTCAATTCGACTCGCACTACACCACAAAACACGTCTTTAGGACAAAAAACAACTAAAAGACTGACCTGGCACATCCAAACAGGCAAACAGAGGCCCAAAATCACAACCACCTCTTATAACACACCCACCAAATGTTCAAACACAGCCACACCCACAAATGGACCAATAATAAGGGCCCAAAAACACAAACCATGAGCCTTTGCAACAGACCCACTGCTGACAGACATCACACACAAACAACTGCACCCATACACCTTAACTCACACACCTTCACACAACCTCTTTCACACAGACCCCCTCTACACATACACACACACCTACACATTCACACCCACACACCCACAACCATCCACACCCACACCCCACACCCCACACCATGCCCACAGACAAGAATCCAAAGTTCACAACGGAGGAGCTGGACATCCTTGTCAACGAAATCATCAGAGTTGAGCCACAGCTGTTTGGAACATTGGTCAGACAGACCAGCATATCCCAAAAAACTAACCTGTGGGAAAGGATCATCGATCAGGTGAATGCTGTTGCGCCCATCAGAAGGACCAGGAATGAGTGTCAAGCCAGCTGGTACGATCTGCGCAGGGCAGTCAAGCGCAAAATGAACGAGGAATACGCCCAGAGTAACATCACAGGAGGTGGGCTGCCCCGCAGACCGGTACATTACCATCCCTGGGAGGAGAAGGTGATGGCCCTGCTTCCGCCGGTGGGAGTACACGGAGTCGAAGGAGTCCGAGAGCCTGGTGAGTACACAAACAACTCACGTAACATGGGGGGAATGGCATCCACACCCCAACTACAACAAATGCACTCACCTACCCCCAAGCCCTTACCTGACACAACCACACTCTAAACAAAACTCAGGCCACTAACATGAGTATGCCCCATTTACAAAGCAAGGCCATGCCATGTCCCAGCCTACACAAACCACAAACCCAAGACAGGATGTCCGGGATGAAGGGAGGGTGGGGATCACTAAACATATTGTACAACTCTGAAACAGACACCAATGCCCTCAGCTCATATGGCCCAGGTACATACCCATGCACCATGCGCAATGCACAGGGACTGGCAAAGTACTGACAAGGTAGCTGACACTTGGCCCTGCTGTAGGCAGCACAAGGCCCTCCTGTGACAACAAAATCTAACACAAACACAACCAGCTCAGATATCTAGGACAGGAACTCACACTCACTAACATGGCAGCATGCGCCATGGGGGGACAGATACATCACCTGGGAGACCAACTGCCAAATCACACTACACCCACCAGCAGGCACCATCAATCAATCAACAATCGATCTGGGTACTTGTAAGGTGCGCTACTTACCTGTGAGGGTCTCAAGGCGCTGAGGGGGGGTTCCAATACTGCTCAAAGAGACAGGTCTTGAGGAGACATCAGAAGGCAAGTAGGTCTTGGGTCAGTCGTAGGTGGGTTGGAAGGGTGCTCAAGCTCCTGGCGGTGAGGTAGGAGAAGGATCTGCTGCAGGCGGGCGTACGTTTGATGCGGGGGACAGCTGCGAGGGTGAGCATGCCGGAGCAGAGCTTGCGGTTGGGGGTGTAGAAGCTGAGTCTGATGTGCAGGTTGGCTTGTCCAGCAGTGTGGAGTGCCTTGTGTGCATGGCTTAGGAGCCTACAGGTGATCCTCTTGTCGATGTGGACCCAGTGCAAGTCTCTCAGGAGGGGGCTGATGTGGCTGTGGCGGGGGGCGTTGACGATCACTTGTGCCGAGGCGTTGCAGAAGCGTAGTATCCGCCGTTGGTGTGTGGATGGGAGTCCTGCGTAGAGTGCAGTGGCGTAGTCCAGTCAGCTGCTGCGAGGGCCTGTGTCACTGTTCTACTTGTTTAAGTTGGGATCCACCAGTAGATCCGGCAGAGCGTGCGTAGGGTGTCGTAGCAGGAGGAGGAGACGCCGTTGACCTGCTTGGACATGGAAAGGGAGGATGCGAGGATCAATCCTAGGTTGCGTGCGTGTTTGGTGGGTGTCGGTGATGTCCCCAGAGCGATTGGCCACCAGGAGTCGTCCCAGGCTGAGGGTGTGGGTCCCAGGATGAGGACCTCCGTCTTGTCCGAGTTCAGTGTCAGATGGCCACTCCGCATCCAGTTGTCTATGGCCCTCAGACCCTCGTGGATGTTTGTCTTGGTGGTGTGAGGGTCCTTGGTGAGGGTGAAGATGCGCTGGGTGTCGTCGGCATAGGAGATGTCCTAGAGGTTGTGGTGGTGGGCCACTTGTGTGAGGGGGGCCATGTGGATGTTAAACAGCGTCGGGCTGAGTGATGATCACTCACCCCTCACACAAGCACACACCCCCGGGGCAGCCAAGAGAGTCACACACTCTCACAATGGACATGTGACACAACAAGATCAAGCCTCAGCCAAAAAAGCATCCAAGGCCAAATGCGACATGTGAAAGACCCTGGATAACCTTTCAATCAGTCCCCTGCAACATACCCATCCACAAGTGAACATTGATGTGAATGCTAGGCACATACATCTACCTGGAGGAACTGTGGCAACCTGAACATGTATGAAACATGGATGTCGCATGAAACAGCATTAACAATGTCTCTCTCTCACACACAGGGCAACGTCATGGATCTCCCCCCAACACTGGGGGGGAACAATCACAGGCCCAGGCTCGGCAGGAAGATGATCCCACCGGCAGCAACGACTCTCAGCACTCTGTGGATGACCCCAACCAACCTGGACCCTCTGGTGCCCATGCCCCTGCAGCACCTGCGTCAGGTACATCTGTGCCAACCACCACCCCCATTCTTGCCACAGCCCAGGAGACACCCAGGAGCCCTGCCCACACAGAGCAACTGAGCCAGTCTGACCTGGAGGGACAAGGTTCTCCGGCCACCCAGGAGGAGGCAGACAACCCTGCAAATGCCATCCCTCAGGGGTCCGGTAGACTCGATGTGCCCACAACGGCAGGCCAGGCTCGTGTGTAACCCTGGGTGCAGTTCGCACTACACGAGCTACGCGTAGCACTTCACGAACTGCGTAGTACCTTGTTCGCACTGTGCCAGATGTCGTTTTCAATGATTGCACAGTGCGGACAAGCAACCGGCACTGTGCAATCATTGAAAATGGCATCTTGCACAGTGCGAGCTGTAGTTTTCTGCTGCTCGAGTAGATTTTTACTCGAGCGGCAGCTTTCTCAACGCGAACTGGTGGTTTCTCATCGCGAGCGGTCGCGAGCATACGCGACCACTCGCAATGAGAAACCTGACCTCCTCGCGTTGGGAATCTCGCCGGGAGGTTTATTTTCCATGCTCACGATCGCCAACTTGATGTTGCTGATCACGAACAAGGAAAAAGTCTCGCCGGGATGTCCTTTTGCTTGCTCGCAGTCGCCATCTTGACGTTGAGGACCGCGAGCAAGCAAAAAATGACCGCAGCACTACGCAACACCACGCTACGCATGTTCGCACTGTGCTACGTGCAGTTCGCGTAGTGCGAAGTAGCGCGAACTTCGCAAACTACGCGAGCGTAGCGTAGTGCTTTGCCCAGGCTTACTCGTGTGGGCAGGGGTGGTGGGAGTGGAGGCAGGCGGAGGCGCGAACCTGACAAGCCAACTGAGGGAACCGGTATGTCACACACACACCACATCTTGGAGACATACCGACGTGACACCAGGGGCATCAGCCAGGTAGTGGGGACCCTCAACGAGATTAAGAACCAGCAGGCCGAGCAACACGCCAGTCAACAACAACACCAAGGACGGATGGAGGCAAGACTGGCTGAGCTCCTGGCGGTGCAAACGGACATAAGCCGTTCACTCCATCGGATCGCCGACAACCTGGGCAACCCTCTCTGTGCCACCAGGCAAAGACCAGCACCAGCCACAGGGAGGGAGGAGGAGGAGGATTCATCCGACGGAGCGTCCCAAGCATAGTCAAGGCCTGCATCTGAGGGTCCCGCAAGGAAGGTGGGTCGTCCACGGAAAAGACCATGAGAGGAAGCGGACCATCCACATCTCCCAGGTCACCTGGCCTGGCACCTGGCCCTCTGGCGCAATAGCAGCACCTCATCCAATGACATTCTCTGCCACATGGACTTGCTGGTCACAGTCTGACCAATGATGACCAACACTGTGGTCTGGACTCTGATGACTCCAACTGACAAGGATGCCATCTCCCCCTGTGAACTTTGGATTCAAATGCACACTGTATAGCACCTATTTGTCCACACTAAACAGGCCCCCCACCGAGAATAAATCTCTTTTTCTACAATTACATGTTGCATTCATTTTGCATGAGTACACAACCTACGTGTGGGGAAATGTCAAACTATGCATGAGTGTTGAACTAACTCCAGCCATCCATACCCTGGAATCTGAGTCTGGGACGGACACACATGGGTCACAATGTATCATACTATACAGACAGGGAGCACAATACTCACCCGTGATGGCCTCAAGATGCTGAGGGGGGGCATGCATTACTGTGCAGACAGACCAATTGGGAAGAGTATCCTGAAGGTGTAGAGGTCATGGCTCATGTGGATGTTGCCGGGGAGGGAGTAGCAGGTATATCTTGCCAGGTGGGAGAACTATGTCCAGCATGCTGGAGTACGTTGGATGTGAAGAATGGTGGCCAGGGCAAGGTTGGCTGCACGGAGTTGGCACAACGGGGTCTCGGATGACAGACGGCCAAGGTTGGTGTGGGGTCTGGGGTTGTGTCCTACATCCTGAGTGTGGGTGAGGAGTCTGAAGGTCATCCTGCCGCACACAGTGATATATTGCTGCTATCTCTGGTGGACGGTGATGTGGCTGGGGCACAGGATGTTGAAGCTGAGGTGTGCACATGCAGCCTGGATGTGGACTGGTTTCCCGGGTGTTAGGATGTACTTGCTCCGTAGAGGGTGGGGCAGTAGTTGACATGGCTGGTGTCGTGCTCCTGGGGCATGGTCTGTCTTTCCCTGGAGTGGATCTATCTTTGCATCATGTGCATCATGCAGAGGGTGTTGCACCCTGAGGTACAGATGCTGGTGATTAGCATGGCAAATGTGAGTGACAATTCCATGATGCACACCATCTTGTGTGCGTGGCCACTGGGTGCATGTGCGGGTGGGACACAAGCAGTTGACCCACCTGTAAGGGGACAATCCTCAGATGATTACCTCAGTCCTGTACAAGTTCCTTTGGTATTTGCTTTATTCACCATAAGTTGGCAGGGTTTGCTCAGACGTGAGTCCCTTGCTCACTTTGCCACTGGATTCAAGCAAGCCTGGCTGAAGATGGCTGAAATGCCAGAAACCGGTCCTAGGAAGCTTGTTTTCGGTCCAGGGAAGACATGGCTTGGCAGTTCGGGCTGGACTGTTCCCATGAGGCACAGGGTCAGACTGATTTGCATATGGCCATGTCTAACTGGGGTGGCAGAGTGGGCTAAAGAACGGTGATGGATCAAACCCAGATCAGTTGACTGGGGGTGAGTGCTTGCAATGTTCAACACTCCGTCCATCATTTCCTTTGGTTTTTGCTTTGTTCGCCATAGGCTGATGTTCAGCCATCCATCAATGGATCTCATGCCTTCTTGAATGTTGGAACTGCCAATGGCTGCGTCTTTGGTGAGGGTGAGGAGCACCTGGCTGTCAATGGCATACGAGCTGATGAAGAGGTGCTGTGTGCATGTGATGCCGGTGAGGGGGACCTGGACACATTGAGGATTGACACGCTGAGAGATGATACCTGGGCCATGTGCCAGATTATGCCACTATACTACATGCTGAAGGCTTGAGTCCCACTCCCATGGCCTTGCTGGTGTACAGACCCGGTGGGGAGTAGGAGGGACATTACCTGGTTGGTGTGACAGGGCCTGGAAGGCGGGCCAGCGCTGTGTAGGCAGTTGGAGTTGCACAATCATCATGCAAAGGTGTCGTGTGTGCGCCTAGGGTATGCCTGAGAGCAGGCGGTAGCTCCTTGGATGGACAATGCTTGGAGGGTGGCTGCAACATCAGACTGTAGTGTGATGTGGGTCATGTAAGGACATGAGGTTCGTGCAATCTGCACGTTGCATGTGCTGACGGTCCAGCCTTTGGCACCACGTGGGCGCAACAGTGGCACAGACAAGCTGATTCCAGACAAATGAATGGGTGGAGGGAGGAAGGGAGAAGCATCTTTGAGGTGTGTGTGTTGCCGAATCTGTAAACTCTCTGTGCCCTCGCTGCAGGGGCTGCAGCAGCGGGCAGCATGACCTGGAAACTATGCCACTAGTTGCACACAAAGACAAGGATGTCAGAAGGGGCTACTGCAACAGGCGTATGTAAAGGAGGAGTGTCCGATTTCCCATGGCACACTCAGAGACAATGGATGCACAATCACCAAAGATGACAGACACCGAATCATTAAACTGAAGGACGAGCTGCGCACAGGATACACACCCTCAGCAGGTGTTGACGGTCTGTTGTGGCAACCAACATACCCAAATACATACACAACCATGGACATCATGCACAATGGATATTCTAATCCCTGAAGAACTGCATGCATGTTGCTAAACTACACATAGACCCATATGCCCAATCTTTGACAACTATGTCAGAGATGCCGCATGCAAAGTGGCAAGAGACCAGCATTGACAGAGATGAGGCACCTTGGAGGGTGAGGTACACCTTTATTACTCAGGTTCACACCTAGGGAAATGCATCAATATGAACAGACTCACAGGTCATTTTGCAGAACATGTGGGACCTACACTGGACACCCCCTTCACAACACATTGAACTGGCACACAAGTTAAGTGTGTGAGCCAAACACCCCCTTCTACACATGGAGGGGCTTCAATTCGCCATTTATCCTCCAATGGGGATGTCCCACACTCTGTCCACCCGTAGCATCCCGTATGTTTCAGAGGGAAGTTGTACACACATTGATGCCTTCATCAGAATCCACAGTTCCATCACAGATGACTGCTACGAAGGGTGATTATCAATACATGGGAGTCATGCAACATGTCATGTGCCCCATGGTGAGTCGACATGTATGTATAGTAACACAACATGCACATGAGCAGTGCCCACACATTATAAACACCTACCAACACCAAAATGCCGTGCAGCAATCCTTTACCAAATAGACTTTTCCCCATGTCCGTGCATGGGACGCTGATTCAGCACACGTTGCAATACTCATGAGGAATAGCGGGAGCCCAACGATGACACCAGCAGACAGCATGCAAAACTACCTGGGGATGACAGACACACAAGAAGTCAGGGAAGAGATTGTCATCCGCATTCATGGTTATTTACTCTACAGGAATAAGTGTGTCACCATGCTATATTAAAATTGAGTGTCTAAGCTAAAATGTGCGGAAGGACATCATCACTCGAGTGACACATCTGAACACACATCTAAGTCACTTAGCATACATTCAGCTGGACACACACATTGCAACACATGCCACACAAGGCTCCAGGCGTGCACACTCAGACCCATGGACTCACCATTATGAGAAGAAGTTGCGTATGAGCTGACTCCGGATGTCGTCGTCCTCCTCCTCCTCATCGTCACTTGCCTCGTGACCAAGCCCTTCATCCTCCACGGGTGGATGTTCCTGCTCATCCGGATCCAGGATGAGTGGCACAGCCTTCTCCACTGCCATGTTGTGCAGCATGCAGCACACAAGGAAGATCTTGCAGGCCTTCACCGGTGCATATGGGAGGGACCCGCCTGTCTTGTGAAGGCACCGGAATCTGCTTTTCAGGAGGCCAAACGTCCTCTCAATCACTCGCCTGGTCTGCCCATGTGCGTTGTTGTAACGGTGATCTGCAGCTGTTCTGGGGTTGTGGAGGGGCGTCATCAGCCATGGCATGTTGGGATAGCCAGAGTCCCTAACATGGAAACATCAAGTAAAGAAGTGGGTCAGGACAGGAGATGCCGTAAGATACAAAAATAGCGCGAAACAAAGGACAAACAGAGTATACCCACCAACAAGACATGCTCGTTCGTTGTGCATCCCCAGCATCATCTCTGGCACCCTGCTACTCCTCATGATGTAGGCATCGGGTGCTGACCCGTGAAAACGTGCACAGACATGGGAAATCAGCATGTTAGCAAGACACACCACAAGGGCATTTGTAGAGTGGTAATGTTTACGGTCGCGATAGGAGACCTCCTGTGCCTGTGGTGGTACCAAAGCCACATGTGTCCCATCAATAGACCCAATGACATGGGGCATCCCTCCCAGGGCATAGAACTCACCCTTGACACCTGCCAACTACTCACGAGTTGGAAAATGGATGAATTCCTCCAGGTGCTCCAACATGGCTCTAAAAAATCATGCAGGACACGGCTGAACATGGTATGTGACATGCCACCCACATCAGCTATGGTGAATTGAAACGTACCGGTGGAAAAAAATGTAGGGCTGCCATCACCTTCATCTTGGGGGTCAGCGCAGTAGGATACCTGTGTCGCGGTTGGAGGTGTTGTTCAAGCTTTGCGGTCAAGTTCTCAATCAACTGTTGCGAGAAGCGGTAACGTCTTATGCAGTCACGTTCCCTCATGGCAGCCAAGTCTGGCATTGGTCGGGGGAGAGGCGGTGCCCTTCAGAAAATTGGAAGGAATAACGAAGAGTGAGTACCTAACAACATCAATGTCAATGAACTGATCACATGCTCAACTGCTACTACACATCTGCTAAATACAGAGTCAGGTCTGTGCTATACATCCAGGACACGTATGCCAGCCAGGTGATACTCCTACGACAAGCCAGCTAAACCCGTTGATAGTCAAGTTCTACATGGCATGGCCCAAAACTAGCTGTGGGCCAGTGTAAGTGAACAGCCAGAGACATCACAGGAGTGACATACATCCACATATCTGCATTTGAAGGATGTCATCTCATACAGACTGCTGGCAGCAATCTAGACACACAGGTCACATGTCATTGGAAATGTACAGATCATACACATAGCGATGAAGGGGTACATGTGAAAAACGAAAACACAGACATGGATATGGCACAGATATGTCCTCATGTCATAAAATCATCTTTGAAGCATCCAGACACACGTAACGTGTGAATCCACATGTGGCATGGTGTGCGTATATGTGTGCCATGCCCATCTACACACAGACACATGTTGGATGCAGCAACAGCAGATGCAGTTGACGGAACAACAACAGCAAGCTCATGGGAACACATGACACACACAGGACATAGTCACATCGGGGCACGCTGGTACTTAGATGTCAGGTGTTAGTGTCCCAGGCATCAGGGGACATTTGCAGGTGTTGGTGACTGTGCCATATCAGAGATGCAGTGCTTGACACGTTTGCACTACATGCACACATGTGCAAAGTGGGAAGGGGAAGTGTGCCACATACTGCCCCATCACACATGACATGTGTACACAGGTCATCACACATCTATTGTGCTAAAACATGAGGAGGCATGTGCCACATCATTGCCTGACACACCTAGGCCCTGCACATGTAGGACTGCAATGACTATGACTTTATGTACAGCCGTGCACGAGTCTGACACCTCCATTCCATTCATGTGCGCCTCCTATCACCTGTTTAAGCTGTGAAACACACCGTACACACGCTCTGAGGGCGTGTGAACGGTCCGTATCATCACATTGGTGTTCCCGCCGGAGTACGGGTGTGTGTACGGACCGTACAGATGTATGTGTACTACCAGTGTGTACACGCACGTGTACGAGCAGTGTGTACACGTACGTGTACGAGCAGTGTGTACACGTACTTGTACACACTGGTCGTACATGTATGTGTACACACTGGTAGTCCACGTACGTGTACACACTGGCAGTCCACGTAGATGTACACACTGGTCATACACGTATGTGTACACACTGGTCGTACACATACGTGTACACACTGGTAGTCCACGTACGTGTACACACTGGTCATACACGTACGTGTACACACTGGTCGTACACGTACGTGTACACACTGCTCGTACACGTACGTGTACACACTGGTAGTACACATACGTGTACACACTGGTCGTACACGTACGTGTACACACTGGTCGTACACGTACGTGTCAAACGCAATGTGCAACTGGTATGGTAGGAGTACGTGTGAAACGCACCGTACCTGTGTGTGGATAGCTAAATTACATAGGGACACATGAGGGACAAGTATTAGGGCCTAAATGCATGCTGGTTGTCATGGATACCAATTTTCAAGTTCAAATTTTCAATCATGTGGCCTGGAATAGGCAGTTGGCAACTAAATACAATGTTGCAAAGTGGTTGTTGACTTCACATCATGCTCAGATTTTGAACCATGCAAAGGCCCTCACTGGGGTATGTTTAAAGGGATTGGATGAAATGTAGGATGCAAATGAGACTGACCAATCACTCTGTACTCCTGTAAATGAAACAGCCCAGCAAGGCAGATATAAGTCAGCCAGAACCCATGAGAGGGCACTTGCCTGCACTACCTTACACTCGACACCACTGCTGCTGCTTGTGATTCCTCTGGCACCATGTCAGGGTCTGTGGGGAGGGCCCAGCATTTCACCCATGAGGAGAATGAGGCATTGCTTGATGTCATCCTCCCACAGTACCCCAGCCTGTATGGGAGACCAGGGGAGCAGGTGAGTGCTGACTCCACTAGCTTGACTGTGCACCTTTTTTGTGACTGTCACTTCTGGCATTGTGTCCAGGTGTGAGAGACATGCAATGTTGTTTAGCGTGGGTCCCAGGGGGGGAATGGCTTATGTCTCCCATGCAGAGCATGATGTAGTTTCTGTGTGCACTCCGCACTTGCATTGTGCTTACTGTGACATTCACTGCATAGTGCATGGCACATTCAGCCTGCCCAATCCTTATGCCAATTTTTGTCCTATTGTCCAGAGGTGATTCCCTGGGCCCCCCGGTGTGACAGGTGACTGTACCCACAGATGTGTGTGAGTTGAGTGGAGCTGTGGTGAGAGTGTCCAAATGATGTGTACGCCCCCTGGACATTGATGTGTGTGAATGTTCCTTGTCATGTGGGTGAGTGTCTATGTGGAATGTTGCACCCCAGCTGCATGGAGGAGGCAACAGCTCCACCCATCTGATGTGAGAAGTAAGCCGTGCAGAGTGTCTGACTTGCTGAGCTAGCACCACACCTGTGACACCCCACAGGCAAGTGGCACATGTGCAGAGTGAGGTTTTTATCCGCTGTTACCAATCGCAGGTGATTGATCTGTGCCTGTGTGTGTCTCTGTACTCTGCTGAGGTTGCGTCAGTGGCCTGGGGCATGTGACTGCTTGGAGGTGCTGTCCATCAGCCTGGTGTTGCATGTGATGCACAGCGTGTGCCATGATCATGGAGTGTGTTGCACCCCTCATGCCACCTGTGTACTTTCAATGCCATGTAGTGCATTGAGGCTAATGTCCCTATGACAAAGGTGCAATTTGTTGTCAGCATACTATGCCCTGTTCAACATATGAAAGATGTTCAAATGTGTGTCTCTGTGACATGGAGCAGGTGTAGTGATGTTGTCTCACGTTGTCATCCTCTCAGGTAACTGCCTACGCCAAGGGGGAGATATGGAAGCAGGCCGTCAGGGCCGTGAGATCTGTGGAGGGTCGCAGTCGGCGCCTCGCCCAGGTGAGGAAACGCTGGCAGGACATCCGGTGCTGGACCCGGAGGATCGCCCGTGGCAGCTGAAAGACTCACCTCCACACAAGCACGGCGGGGGCCGACGACTGACCCAACAGATGAAGCGTGTCCTGGCGGTGGTCTTCCCTGACTTGGATAGGCGGTTACAGGAGTTGCAGCAGCAGGAAGGGGGTAGGTACATGTGTGTTTGTTGTGTGTCACCAGCTTTTGGAAGTGCTCAGTTGCCTGGATACACAGCGAGGGTTAATTTGTGCAGTGCATATCCTGTTCCCCAAAGTCAAACGGTGCTGTTCCTCTGCCCTTCCCCTAAATTACATGTGTTCCCTGGTCTGTGTGTAATCACTATTGCACATGGTCATCTAGGCTGCCAGTTAATCCAAGTGCACATTGCTTTCTGCATCGGGGGGGGGGGGTCTGAGACATGTGTTGTTACCTTGCCTGTGCCCTGTCATTTGGGTGTCCATATTAGTTGGCAATGATGCTGAGTCTCAACATAGGAGTGTGATTTTTCAAATGATCAGACTTGCAGCATGCATTAACAATGCTGTGGCTTGAGACATGATGTGCATGAGTGGGAGATATGCATAGTGCCGGGACGGTAGCTCAGGTTACAGTCAGATAATTCCAGGACCATGGAGCAGGGTTCCCACTACAGTCCCCTAAGACACCCTTGCCTCGGAATCATGTGTGTCATCCAACACTCTGCCCATTCTCTGTGTGTTCAGCATAGTTTGGCCTCTGTGGCATAGTTCCCTGCCCTCATTTGTATTTATCTAAAGTGTGCTACATGTGCCCATTGTACAGGCTGACCCCATTTTGCTTGTGCATCCTCACACTGGGCAGTGCCTGTGTGTCTATGTACAACTATCTGTTGATGGTTGTTGGTCACAAAAATGTGTTGGCAGCCTCACGAGGTGATGTGGAGTACATTTAGGAATTCTTGATGCACATTAGAGTAAACCCAGATTAAGAGGTGTCACTTCAGGATCTGTCTGAATCACATTGTCTCAGGTATTGGGGGTTTGTGCGGGCAAGGCCTACATGTCCAAACCTTATGTCTCCTTGCCGGGTCTGACCTGTGTGTGATAATTGTCTGGACAGACACTCAACATGCAGTGACCCAGTCATGTTGTGCTGGGTTTAATGTTTGTGCTTTGCAGCATGTGTCAAAAATGGAAATACATGGCTCATGCTCATCCATTATTGCCACCAGTGTGTGGGCGAGATGCTACGTAGTTTGGTCTGTGTGTGCTGACATCTGTGTGGACATTCTTTCTTGCCATGAGGGTGTCTCCTCAGTGCAGGTGCTCCTTATCCCGACACATTGCAGGCCCATTAGCTAATGCATTGTCCTGTGTTTGGACATGTGTGCCACTCCACATGACAGTCAGTGGGTCAGATGTGTTGCCAACTGTGTCATCATGGTACGGATGTCCATGTGACAGGTGGCATGATTCAAGTTTTTAGTCAATAAGTATTGTACCTTGGCACTCACTATACTTGTCAACATGTCTCCATTTTTCACATGCTTCTTTTTGCTAGTTGGTTGTGAAGGACAATAATGTGCCTGCATGACAGATGTCTCCCAGGGAAGTGCAAAATAAAGTACTTTTACACTTTCCGTGGACACGCAGGCACATTTCACTGGAAGGCACAGTTTGATTACTACTTGTTTTCTGAATATACATATCCATGTTCACACAGTGTGTTTGCATGTGTGTAAGTCCTTGGTTGTTGCTGATACAAACTTACGAGTGTCAAGTCATTCAGACCACCGTGGTGCCATGTATATGTACTTACTGATACCCCATTTCTTATTTACAGAGGCCTTTTAGAATTAGGCTGCCAGCTCATACAATGACTGTGTAAATGTATGTTTGTGTGCACATCATTGTGTGACTTCTGTCATACAGGCAGATGTGTCTTCTGTGGCACATTCACACATTTTAAACATGTACATTGTGTAAAGTGTTGTGAGTCCCAAGGGATTGCAATGTTTTTGGCTATGGTTTCCTAAGTACTCACAGGTCTCAGAGTGTGGGGACACCTTCAGTATTGAGGTGTGTTATTTATCCTGGGGTGCACCAATACTGTTTCGTTCTCAGTGAACAAGAGGTGGCATGGATTCATATTCTTGCTGTGCTCAACTGTCCCCAGACACTAGCTTCTCAGTATAATTCGATATCAAGTTATTTGCTGTTGTGTCATGATCTCCATTGTTTCCAATTGTCATGGTGGGTCAACCAACTGGGGAATGCAGGGTTACATATGTGCGGACTATTCTAGATGTTACTCATGATGCATTTCCTGATATGCACTGTGACATTTTTATTGGGACTCATGTGTCTGTTGTATACAGGTGACTGATTTTTTTCTGTCTCTTCACCTTGCCCACAGCATCATCGGAGGACACCGAGGGAGACACCTGCACGGACGTGGAGGAGGGATCCAGCACCGCTGCCACCACTGCTGCGGAGTCTGCGGGAGCAAGTGGCACGGAGGGCGAGGGGAGTCATTCGGAGGACCTGTCTAGTGACAACACTGACTACGATGCAGACGGGTCCGATGCTGAACTCCTCCAGGGGGCGGAGGCTGCTACGACACCTGGCAGCAGCACTACATCTGTCACCGCCCCCTCCATTCCCATCACCGCCCTCCCAGTTGCTCCGGTTCCTTCTGTCCATGCTAGGCAACACCATGTCTCCTTCGTGCCAGGCACCGTACCCCCTGCCACTGTCCCCCCTGCTGCCCTAACTGCAGAGTCTGTGGACATTCTGCATCAGTTGCAGGTTGGCCAGACATCGCTGCTGAATGTCCTCCATGGCCACAGCCGAATGATGACACAGATGGTGTCGTACATGGAGGGCATGTCATCAGCAATGTCTGACCAACGGATGTTGCTGAGGTCCATGGACTCTTCACTGACGGCAGCGCCGAGCTGACCTCCACATTTGGCGCTGCCCCACCCCCTGTGGTGGAGGCGTCCGTCCCTGCACCCACCACACCTACCCTTACACCTCCTGTCCCTGCGGTGCCTGGTCCTTCCCCACTTGATCCCCCCCCAGTCGAGGAACCTGAGGGTTCTAATGTGCAGGCAAGCTAAGGGAGACATGTGGCCATGTGTCCCCCCAAGGACTTCAGATCTGGACTGGCCATGTGCCTTTGTAAATAGTGTCGTTAACTACATTTTCATTTAATGCTGAATAAAGCATTTTCTTTTCAGTTTGAACACATTTGTATTTCAGGTATTGATGTGGGTGCTGATGGTCCCGGAGTTGGGGTGGTGGTAATGTGTTGTGTTTCAGGAAAAAGTTGTAGTCTGATGCTAATGGGGTGGACCATGGTATCTGCGTGCCATCACAATGTCTCTGCAAAGTATATTTGGTCGTGTGTGCTATTTGTGTTTGGAGACATTGTCCCAAGGAGTGTTCCTTCGTCTGTGGCACCTGACATCTACCCTGCAGGGAGTTGCACTTTTGTTGTGCTGACCTGTGTCTATATTTCCTTTGTTAGTGACGGATCCCTTCAACTATGGCCATGCCTGCTCAGCAATGTCTCCGGCTGCATCCTCTGTGCCATCCTTGCTAGTCACTGTACTTGTGTATTGAGTATGTTGTCATGCCTTAATGGCGACATTCAGCATTTTCCGCACTGTGCATGTGTGTTATCCCAGCCTAGCACACATTTGGTACTTGTTCTGCAGGGTCTTTGAGCACCTGACTGACAATTGTGGGCATTGTATCTGTGGGAAGTCCACCCTATTCCTTCCATGAGAGGCAACATCTTTGTGGCTGTCCCAGCACCTGTACATTCCTATCAGTCCTGGGATGTGCGTGACAGTATGTGTTCCCTTTGGCTCTCTTAGTGTAGTGGCCATTGACATGAGGATACAGTCCTTTGGCATGTTCTCTGTGTGTGTATTGTGCTGCATCCACCAGGGGTGGGTATGCATGTGTTATTTGTCCTCACACCCACATGTGTTGTGTCATGCAGTGGGGGAAGGACATCCATCCTCATTGGAGTGGGACACTGCTGTCAGTGATGTGTTGTTATGGCACTATTAACATAGTCGAACATTAGGGATGCGTACATACACCCATGGAGTTGTGCTCATCTGATCATGATGTACACACCCCCATGACTCTGTCCACTGCTGGTATTCCTCTGAACCCACCCCTCACATGTCTCTGTCCACTGCTGGTATTCCTTTGCACCCACCCCTCACATGTCTATGTCCACTGCTAGGACTCCTTGGCAGACACCCACCCGCACCCTTGGTGCTGTAAACTGCTGTCCTGGCCATGTACACACCCGAATATACTGGTTATATGCTGCACCAGGCCCTAAGCCAACATTTGTGGTGTGTGTAGGCCTTGTATCACTAATGTACTGGTGCCCTAGAGGTACAGGTGATGCCGTCTGTACCCCCGCTCTGAGGGCGTGGGTATGGCCCGTACCACCATTGTAGTGGTGATGTAGGTGTATGCTCCGTACCCACGCCCTCAGAGCGTGGGTACGGCCCGTACCACACGTACCCCTATATCACCACTACAATGGTGGTACGGGCCGTACCCACACTCTAAGGGCGTGGGTACGGCGCGTACCCCTACATCACCACTCCAATGGTGGTGCACCCGTAACCACGCCCTCAGAGTGTGGGTACGGCCCGTACCACGTGTACCCCTACATCACCACTACAATGGTGGTACAGGCCGTACCCATGCTCTGCGGGCGTGGTTACGGGCCGTACCACCATTGGAGTGGTGATGTAGGGGTACGCACCATACCCACGCCCTCAGAGCGTGGGTACGGCCCGTACTACGCGTTACCCTACATCACCACTACAATGGTGGTATGGGCCGTACCCACGCTCTGAGGGCATGGGTACGGTGTGTACTCCTACCTCACCTCTCCAATGGTGGTAGGGGCCGTACCCACGCTCTGAGGGCATGGGTGCGGGCTGTACCACCATTGTAGTGGTGATGTAGGGGTACGCGCCGTACCCACGCCCTGAGGGCATGGTTACGGCCCGTACCACCATTGTAGTGGTGATCTAGGAGTATGCGCCGTACCCACGCCCTCAGAGCGTCAATAGATTCTTGTCGTACACTACAAATACTACTGCAATCCCAAGTGTACACAGGGTGTTTAGGACGTCTCCCTAGAACTTCATCAGCTATCACTTCTTCTGCATTTCTTTCAACCATTTTCTCTTTCTCAATTGGACAATTATCTCTAACCTCATAACCTCTACCACTGGTGTCAACTGCATACAATCATTTTTTGCTCTGTAAATAACTCTCATCATTAAAGAAAGGCTCTGAACTGGAACTGTGTTTCCATTCTCCCCCAAAAAATCACAAAACTTTTTATATGAATTACTCTTTTCCTCCTACTTTTGGCCTTCATTAAATGGATTGGTTTATCTAGTGATCGAATTCTGTTTAATACTAAAATGAATAGTTTCCTTTTTACTTCAAAAGCCTTTTCAACAATGTTTTCAATATGCTTCTTCTTTTTATAAAATAGAGCTCTCTTTTTATATTTCTTCACATCTTTCAGCAAATTATGTACTACTCTCTTGTAAAATATTTTTGGGCGTAATTCCTTATACTGATTTTGTCTTCTTTTACCATACTTCGTCTCCTTTGACTGTCCATTTGCTTTTTTGCTTTTCCTCTTATTTTGAATTTTTTTTCTAGTTGAAGCATTCTCAGAGGCTTCAGCATTCTGTACATTCTGTTTGGTTCTACAAACATTTTTAATAAATTGCTTTGTGATCTTACCAGAATTTTTTTTCTTTTTAGCCACATTATCTTGTTCATTCAATACTTGTGGTTGATGTTTCTTCAAGTAATTCTCCTGTCTCTATTCTTTTCTTTTTCTTTTTTTTCTGGCATGATTTCTCTATTTTAACGTTGAAAAACAGTATCTGTAAAAAAGAATCACAAATAAATGTATATTAATAACTTTCAAATTTATACTATTCTATTACTGTAGAAACACATTTTATACAAATACTGACTAAGAAACTATAGCCCTGAAGCACAAGTGTGATGATGGTTAAAACACTACATGCATAGTGCATACTACTTTGAAGCAGTTCATGCCCTAAAGCCTACCTCACTTAGGGCCATATGTAGGTAAGTGAAAATTACCGATTCCTAAATACGGAATTTTACCGATTCGGTATTCAGAAATCGGTATTTCGTATGTAGGTAATAGTTCGGTAAATTTTACTGAATCGGTAACATTCGGAAAAAGTTTACCGATTCCACAATACCAACCGGTATTCCAGAATCGGTATTTACCGAATCTGCATTTACCGATTCGGTAATTACCGATTCGGTATATACCGAATCGGTATTTACCGAATCGGTATTTCAAAACCACAGCCATTGAGGAATCAGCCAATCATGTGCAACCACCACCCCTCCCAACCAGTAAGTGGCCACACCCAGGCAGGTGCACACAATCAGAACCCTCTGAAGAGGCTGGGAGTGCTGAGGAGTGCTACAGAGCCAGTGCCTGAACATTTGCAACTGATCCTGCACAATGGCCAGCCAGGACACAGATGGAGGTGAAAGGAAGAGGAAAATGAAATTCAGCGTGAAGGAACTGCAGGTACTTGTGGAGGAGGTGGTGAAGCACCACAACAAGCTTTTTGGAAAGCAGTCCCTGCAAGTTGCAGAGTCTTAAAAAAGAAGGATCTGGCAAGGAATACAGTTGCAGGTAAATGCAATTGGAGTCACCCCCCGGGACATTGATGTCGTAAAAAAGCGGTGGTACGACATCCGGATCATCACCAAGAGGAAGATGGCTGAGCTGAAAAAACAGGCCAGCCAGACCGGAGGAGGAAGGAACAGGGCACCTGACCTGACTGAACTGGAGCAGCTCGTGGAGTCCACCATCGAGCCTGAAAGTGTTGTTGGGATTGGGGATGCAGACAGCTCTGCCAGAGCTGCTACCAAAAAAGGTAAGAAGCATGCGCAGCATAGTGCCCCCCCCTTCCCCTATCCCAAATCCCCAATTGTACTTTGTGAGTCCCACTCCAGTACAGGTGTTAGGTCAGACCAGCAATGCATTATGGGTGATGTAGTCAGTGAAACCCCTATCATGACAGGATTCGCATGGAACAATAGGGCATGTGACACACATCAGCGAGAATGAGGCAGAGGACAAAGAGATAGTGTTGCACAAATATATTATGAGGTGAGCAATGTAGGCCTGCAGATACATTGAGCTAATGTAACGTTTCTGTCCACAGGCGAGACATCGCGCAGGACTGCTCAGGAGAAGGGAGAGAGGGCACCCAGGAAGCACATCCACGAGAAGGCCACCACGAGTGCAGGGCACACAACACCACCACAGCCAGCCTCACCACCACAGCCAGCCTCACCACCACAGCCAGCCTCACCACCACAGCCAGGCTCGCCAACACAGCTGGCTCCGCCACCACACCCAGCATCGCCGCTACTGCTAGCCTCACCAGCATCCACACCACCAGCAGTGGTGAGACCTAGGAGGCGTGCTGTTGGCAGACTGCATGTGTCCGAGTCCTCCTCAGAAGACTCGAGGGGGGATGAAACAACCAATATGCCAGTGGATGATAGCAATGCTGGTGTGCTGTCCACCGTTGAGGGAGCGAACACAGGTGCCAGACGCCTCCGCAGGGCTCGTGTCAGCAGTCCACCTCCTCTGGGTGAGAGCCATGGTGTCTTTGGAGGGTTGGAGGCAACCATGGTGAAGGTGCAGCGCCTACAAGGCAAAGCAATACAGTCGGTACAACGACAAATGAAGTGCCTAAATGACAAAATGGGTAATATTGACGGGGGCATTTCATCAATGGCTGAGGGCATGAGGGAGATGGCTGCAGGCATGCGGGACATGTCGCAGTCTGTGATGCTGCTGTGCAGTAAAATGGAGGAGGACAGAGCAACACGTCGAAGGGAGAGGCAGAACATTGCGCACCATATCAGGGCAGTGAACCGCCTAGCTACTGCCACTTCTCTGCTCTGCAGGCGCTCGGTGGCCATGCAGGAGGGGCTTGTGCACTGCAGCACTGATGTCACTAGGGGGCTGGTTAAGGTGACCAGTGCTATTGAGGTGCTGCTGACGAGCCAGTCTGCCAATTCTGGTGCTGTGGATATCGTGGACAGTGAGGACACGACCAGTAGGAGCAGCATTACCCCCCCTGTCACAGACACACGGAGGAGCAGCAGACGGCATGGGGCTGCCACTGGTCCCACAGCCAGTGAGGACAGTCAATCACTGGCATCCCGCACTGTAGTGCGTGGGCGCAGACGCTGATGCAGCACACACTTACAGGACACAGTTGGGTGAAGTAACCCATGACTTCCAACTATGGATGTCACCAATTTGATAGGCCATTTTTTCCGTTGTGTTGTGGCGTAGTGCCCGCAAATTAAAACTACATCATTGCATCCAACTACTGGCTGTGTCCCCTTACTTACTTAGAAATAGTTGCATGTGATCTCTGCCCGTCTCTCTTTCCCATCTGTTGCTGCTGGCACTCCTGCTGCGTTGGGCTCTGGCTGTGCAAGATCATCATCATTGTCCTCAAAATCTGTTATTTCCACCTCTGTACCAGTCTTTGTGGCAAGGTTGTGCAGCATTGCACAAGTGGCAATGATCTTGCAGCAGATGATGGGTGTGTACTGGCGTGCGCCTCCGCTTTTGTGGAGGCAGCGGAACCTGCTTTTCAATAGTCCAAACGTGCGCTCCACCACGTTGCGTGTTGATTTGTGTGCCACATTATATCGTCTCTCACTCAGGGTGGATGGGTGTAGGTAGGGAGTGAGGATGAATGACCGCACGGCATATGCACTATCGCCTAGGTGAGTAAGAGAGTACCATTAGTCACATACACCAATACACATTCATATGCGGTAAGTATTAGGGAGTGTCACAGTGATTTACCTAGCAGGTATCCTTCTCCAAATTCTCCGGCAACCATACGTGTGTAGATCCCATTGTTCTGGAAGATGTAGGAGTCGTGGGTGCTCCCAGGAAACTTTGCTACAATGTCAGTGATTATGTTGCCAGCATCGCAGATTACCTGCACATTTATGGAGTGGGTGGACTTTCTGTTCCTGTAGATATGCTCAGTGGCTGCTGGTGGGCAGATTGGAATGTGTGTGCCATCAATACAGCCTATGACATGCGGGAACTGTGCCATCTGGTAAAAGTCGGTCTTCAGCAGTTCAGCCTGTGTGTTTGGGAAGCTAATGTAGTGTTGCATTCTCTGCATCATGGCATCCAGGAACTTCTTGAAGAAACGGGACAGGCAACTCTGGGATACCCCGCCTACCGCAGCTATCACCCCCTGGTAACTGCCGGATGCCAGTAGATGTAGGCTACAGAGCACCTGCACATGTGGAGGTATGGCATGCGCCCTTGTTGTTGGATGGTCCAGGAGTGGGTGCAAGTCCCTTATCAGGTCCATGATGGTTTGGGGTAGTAGCCTGTACCTTTCATGTATCTCAGTCTGTTGAAAGATTGTGATGCGCTGTCTGTAAATGCTATCCTCCCATCTCCAAATCCTCAGACCTGCAGCCTGTAGACGTAGGCGCCTTGCAATCACATAGAGAGCCGCCATGGTGTTCACGCTGTTGCATTTTGGGATTGCTTATATGCACTGTGGCTGATTACCACCTGCTTTCACTCTGTGTTAATTACCAACTCTTAAATACCGAATTTCATGGAATTCGGTAATAACGAATTTACCTACATCTCTTTTCTCGTTTTACCATTTCATATTTACCGAATCGGTAAATATGAATTCGGTAATTCTGATTCGGTAATTTAGAATTCGGTAAAGATGAATCGGTATTTACCAATTCATAATTACCGAATCCTTCTTTTTGGACTCCTACATCTCAATCGCCTGAATACCGGTCGGTAACGTGATATTTACCGAATTTGGCCGTTACCGACCGGTATTTAGCTACTTACATATGGCCCTAAAAGACTATATGCTAACTGACTGAATGATTAGAGTATTATAAGGAGACACACTGGGTGAGTGACAGGGTGTTTGCTAGAAGTGTATGAATACTGACATGGATATTGATGGTGTGAAAGACAAGTGTGTAGGTGATTAGAGACCTACATGCATAGTGGATACGTGTTTGAATCCATCCATATGTTAAGTCCAATAGTACTTGGATAATGAATTCATGTTTTCAGTATTGCAAGGAGAGTGCCAGGATTAATTTATAAGTATTTGTATTTTGGTGCAATAAATATATTACTACATGATGCTGAATAAGTCACTGGAGAAGTATAAAGGGAATGACAGGGTGTTTGCGGAAAGTGTATGAATTCTGTCTGGGATATTGAAGGTGTGAAAAACAAGCGTGCAGCTGACAACAGACCTACATGCATAGTGGATAGACATTTGAAACAGTCCATAGAGTAACACTTGGATCACTGAAAAACTACCTGAGTACTGACTGAATCATTAGAGTACTACAAACAGAGTGACTGGGTGAATCTTTTAAAGTTTTTGGGTTCTAGTGCAGTGAATAGATTAGTACTTAGTGCCAAATGAGTCAGTGGAGGTGTGCAATTAAAGTGACAGAGTGTTTATTGGAGTTTATAGATACTGACAGAGAAATTGAAGGTCTGAAAGACAATTGTGTTGGTACTTAGAGACCTCCATGCATAGTGGAAACATGTTTGAATCAATCCATATGCTAAGGCGTGCCTCACTCCATTAGTACTTAGGTACTGACTGAATGATTAGACTATTGCAAGAAGCGTACCTGGGTGAATTTATAAGTGTTTCAGTTGTGGCGCAGTGAATGCATTACTACATGGTACTGAATAAGTCACTGGAACAGTGCAAGGGGAGTGACAGGGTGTTTGCTGGAAGTACATGGATACAAGTGTGTAGGTGACTAGAGGCCTGCATGCAAAGTGGATAGACGTTTAAACAGTCCATGAGCTAAGACCTCAGACACTGCATGATTACCTGGGTACTGACTGAATCATTACACTACTGCAAGGAGAGTGCCTGGGTTAATCTTTTTAAGTTTTTGTGTTTTGGTGCAGTGAATAGAATATTGCATAGTGCCAGATGAGTCAGTAGAGGTGTGGAAGTGGATTGAAAGAGTGTTTACTGGAGTTTATAGATACTGACTAGTTAATTGAAAAAGCGAAAGACAGATGTGTAGGTGACTAGAGGCCTGCATGCATACTGGACAGACGTTTGAAGCACTCCATGGGCTAAGGCATGGGTCACTGCATGAGTACCTGGGTACTGACTGAATCATTAGAGTACTGCAAGGAGAGTGTCTGGATAAATCTTTTAAGTTTTGGGGTTTTGGCGCAGTGAATAGATTAGTACATGCTGCTGAATGAGTCACTGGAGGTGTGCAAGGGGAGTGACAGGGTGTTTATTGGAGTATATAGATACTGACTGGGCAAATGAAGGTGTGAAAGACAATTGTGAAGGTGGTTAGAGGCCTGCATGCATAATGGATAGTCATTTGAAGTAGTCCATGTGCTAAAACTGGGTTCACTACATGGATACTGACTGAATCATTAGAGAAGTACAAGGAGAGTGCCCCAGCAAATTTATAAGTGTTTGACTTTTGGCGCAGTAAATGGATTAGTACATGGTGCTGAATGGGTCACTGGAGAAGTGTAAGGGGAGTAACAGGGTGTTTGCGGAAACTGTATAAATACTGACTGGGCTTTGAAGGTGTGAAAGACAAGTGTGTAGGTGGTTAGAGACCTGCATGCATACTAGACAGACATTTGAAGCAGTCCATTAAAGGCCTGGGTAATTGCATGAGTACCTGAGTACTGACTGAATCATTAGAGTACTGCAAGGAGAGTGCCTGCATGAATCTTTTAAGTGGTTCAGTGACTAAATATCGAGGGACATAATATAGAATGCCCAAAATATCGACGCCAAAATATAGAAGGACAGAATATCGACTCCCTATCTACAAACAGGTAAGTTCTAAAATATTGATTCCAAAAATGTTAAAATATAGTTAGCTAAAATATCGAATTTTTAAATGTATTAAAAATAATATAAAAGTAATTAAATATTAAAAACAATTAAATAAAACATACATAATATAATATAAAAAAGCTTAAAATGTAAACATAATAAAAGTAATGTAAAAAAAGTAGAGCTTTTGTTGGATAGTGAGAGCGTAGAAATTACTATTCCCACTCCAGTGAGTGCAACAGTAGGGAAAGCGTTGGATAGCGTAGCGGTAAAAATTTCTATTCCCACTCCAGAGAGTGCAACAGTAGGGAAAGCGTTGGATAGCGGGAGGGTAAAAATTACTATTCCCACTCCAGAGAGTGCAACAGTAGGGAAAGCGTTGGATAGCAGGAATGGAAAAAATACTGTTCCCACTCCAGTGAGTGCAACAGTAGGGAAAGCGTTGGATAGCGTAGGGATAAAAATTACTATTCCCACTCCAGTGAGTGCAACAGTAGGGAAAACGTTGGATAGCGTAGGGGTAAAAATTGCTATTCCCACTCCAAAAAGTGCAACAGTAGGGAAAGCATTGGATAGTGGGAGAGTTAAAATTACTATTCCCACTCCAGAGAGTGCAACAGTAGGGAAATCGTTGTATAGCGGGAAGGGAAAAATTACTATTCCCACTCCAGTGACTCCAACAGTAGGGAAAGCATTGGATAGCGTAGGGGTAAAAATTACTATTCCCACTCCAGAGAGTGCAACAGGACAGAAAGCATTGAATAGCAGGAAGAGAAAAATTACTATTCACACTCCAATGAGTGCAACAGTAGGGAAAGCGTTGGATAGCGTAGGGGTAAAAATTACTATTACCACTCCAGTGAGTGCAACAGTAGGGAAAACGTTGGATAGCGTAGGGGTAAAAATTACTATTCCCACTCCAAAGAGTGCAACAGTAGGGAAAGCGTTGGATAGCGGGAGGATAAAATGTACTATTCCCACTCCAGAGAGTGCAACAGTAGGGAAAGCGTTGGATAGCGGGAAGGGAAAAATTACTATTCGCACTCCAGTGAGTGCAACAGTAGGGAAAGCGTTGGACAGCGTAGGGGTACAAATTACTATTCCCACTCCAGTGAATGCAATAGTAGGGAAAACGCTGGATAGTGTAGGGGTAAAAATTACTATTCCCACTCCAAAGAGTGTAACAGTAGGGAAAGCGTTGGATTGCAGGAGGGTAAAAATTACTATTCCCACTCCAGTGAGTGCAACAGTAGGGAAAGAGTTGGATAGCGGAGGGTAAAAAATACTATTCCCACTCCTTAGAGTGCAAAAGTAGGGAAAGTAATGATTTAAATTTAAAATAAGATTACATTAATTATCAATACCAATAAAAAGTAAATTAAAAATAATTACAAATTAATAACAATTAATTACCATTTAAAAATACTAATTAGCAATTAATAAAAATTAATTACCAATTCATAATTAATTATCAATTATCAATACACACAAATAAAAAAAAAAATATTTACTTTATTACAATTAATTTACTTCCCACCCAATTCCACTATAAACCCACAACCCACTCCCAATAATAAAAAAAACAATTATCATTATGATCAATTAATCAATTAATAAAAATAATTTTGCAATTAATAAAAATTAATTAGCAATTCATACAAATTATTTACCCATTAATACAAATTAATTACCAATTATTAATTAATTATCAATGAATTATCAATACACATATATAAAAAATAATTATTTACTTTATTACAATTAAATTACTTCCCACCCAATTCCCCTACAAATCCACAACCCGCTCCTAATAATAAAAAATACAATTAACATAATTATCCATTAATCAATTAATATAAATTAATTACCAATTAATAAAAATTAATTACCAATTAATACATAATTATCAATCAATTAATTATTAAAACATATAAATATAATTAATATTTAATTAACCATAATTACATTACTTCCCACCCTATTCCCCTATAAACCCACAACCCGCTACGGAATTAAATTACGCAAAAATGTAATTACATAACATTTATTAGTTTAAATAAATTAAACATACATTACAAAAATAATACATAATTTTAACACATATACTACCATACATAACTCTTAAAAAAATTCGATATTATAGATATCTATATTTTTAAAATCAATATTATGGTAATCTATATTTTAAAAATCGATATTATGGAATTCTATATTTTTAAATTCTATATTATGGAAATCGATATTTTGTACCCCAATTTCGATATTCTGACCTATCTATATTTTGATAATTCGATATTCTGTCCACTCTATATTTTAACTTCGATATTCTGGGCAGTCGATATTCTGGAATTGATATTTAGGGTGTTCACCCTTTTAAGTTTCTGGATTTTGGCGCAGTGAATAGATTAGTACATGGTGCTGGATGAACCTCTGGAGGTGTGCAAGAGGAGTGACAGGATGTTTATTAGAGTATATAGATACTGACTGGGCAATTGAAGGTGTGAAAGACAACTGTATAGGTGATTTGAGGCAAGCATGCATAGTGGATAGACGTTTCAAGTAGTCCATGTGCTAAGTCCGGGTTCACTACATAAGTACCTGGGTACTAACTGAATCATTAGAGTACTACAAGGAGAGTGCCTCGTGAATTTATAAGTGTTTGGGTTTTGGCGCAGTGAATGGATTAGTACATGGTGCTGAATGGGTCACTAGAGGAGTACAAGGGGAGTGACAGGGTGTTTGCTGGAAGTGTATGGATACTGACTGTGGAATTAAAGGTGTGAAAGAGAACAGTGTAGATGGTTAGAGGACTGCATGCATAGTGGATAAGCATTTGAATCAATGCATGTGCTAAGGCCTGCCTCACTCCGTTACTACTTGGATATTAACTGAATGTTTACAGTACTGCAAGGACAGTTCCTGGGTGAATACATAAGCAATGACTGTCTTCTAATTCTACCAAAACTTGAGAACAGGAAAGGTTTTTAAGCAGTTATGCGTATGCAAAGATATGAAGTACCCAAATGTTCTATCACAGTGATTCCCAAATGCACACTATCCCTAGGAGTTTAACAAAACTCATTCACTACTGTGGAAGGGGTAAGGGGACTGCACACAATCTACATATTTCAGTACTGCACTTTAGTGTCAAAGCCTGACTCATTTTATCAATACATAAGCAATGACTGGCTTCTAATGCTACTAAAACTTGACATGTTTTAAAACAGTGATCTGTCAGCAAATACATGATGTTACCAAATGCTTCTCTCACAGTGGTTCCCAAATGCACACAGACTCACAGTGTGATTCTAGAGAAGCAACACTATCACTAGGAGTTTACCAAAACACATTCACTACTGTAGAAGGGGTAAGGGGACTGCACACAATCTACATATTTAAGTACTGCACTTTAGTGTCAAAGCCCGACTCATTTTATCAATGCATAAGCAAAGACTGGCTTTTAATGCTACTAAAACTTTAAAACATGACAGGTTTTAAAACAGTTATCTGTCAGCAAATACACGACGTTACCAAATGCTTCTCTCACAATCCTTACCCAAATGCACACAGACTCACAGTGTGATTTTAGACAAGCAACACTATCCTAGGAGTTTACCAAAACTCATTCACTACTCTGAATCGGGTAAGGGTACTGCACGCAATCTACATATTTAAGTACTACACTTTAGTGTCAAAGCCTGACCCTTTTTATCAATGCATAAGCAAAGACTGGCTTTTAATGCTACTAAAACTTGACAACATGACAGGTTTTAAAACAGTTATCTGTCAGCAAATACACGACGTTACCAAATGCTTCTCTCACAATCCTTACCCAAATGCACACAGACTCACAGTGTGATTTTAGACAAGCAACACTATCCTAGGAGCTTACCAAAACTCATTCACTACTCTGGAAAGGGTAAGGATACTGCACACAATCTACATATTTCAGTACTGCACTTTAGTGTCAAAGCCTGATTCATTTTATCAATGCATAAGCAAAGACTGGCTTCTAATGCTACTAAAACTTGACAACATGACAGGTTTTAAAACAGTTATCTGTCAGCAAATACATGATGTTACCAAATGCTTCTCTCACAGTGGTTCCCAAATGCACACAGACTCACAGTGTGATTCTAGAGAAGCAACACTATCACTAGGAGTTTACCAAAGCTCATTCACTACTGTAGAAGGGGTAAGGGGACTGCACACAATCTACATATTTAAGTACTGCACTTTAGTGTCAAAGCCTGATTCATTTTATCAATGCATAAGCAAAGACTGGCTTTTAATGCTACTAAAACGTGACAACATGACAGGTTTTAAAACAGTTATCTGTCAGCAAATACACGATGTTACCAAATGCTTCTCTCACAATCCTTACCCAAATGCACACAGACTCACAGTGTGATTTTAGACAAGCAACACTATCCTAGGAGTTTACCAAAACTCATTCACTACTCTGAATCGGGTAAGGGTACTGCACGCAATCTACATATTTAAGTACTACACTTTAGTGTCAAAGCCTGACCCTTTTTATCAATGCATAAGCAAAGACTGGCTTTTAATGCTACTAAAACTTGATAACATGACAGGTTTTAAAACAGTTATCTGTCAGCAAATACACGACGTTACCAAATGCTTCTCTCACAATCCTTACCCAAATGCACACAGACTCACAGTGTGATTTTAGACAAGCAACACTATCCTAGGAGCTTACCAAAACTCATTCACTACTCTGGAAAGGGTAAGGATACTGCACACAATCTACATATTTCAGTACTGCACTTTAGTGTCAAAGCCTGATTCATTTTATCAATGCATAAGCAAAGACTGGCTTCTAATGCTACTAAAACTTGACAACATGACAGGTTTTAAAACAGTTATCTGTCAGCAAATACATGATGTTACCAAATGCTTCTCTCACAGTGGTTCCCAAATGCACACAGACTCACAGTGTGATTCTAGAGAAGCAACACTATCACTAGGAGTTTACCAAAGCTCATTCACTACTGTAGAAGGGGTAAGGGGACTGCACACAATCTACATATTTAAGTACTGCACTTTAGTGTCAAAGCCTGATTCATTTTATCAATGCATAAGCAAAGACTGGCTTTTAATGCTACTAAAACGTGACAACATGACAGGTTTTAAAACAATTATCTGTCAGCAAATACACGATGTTACCAAATGCTTCTCTCACAATCCTTACCCAAATGCACACAGACTCACAGTGTGATTTTAGACAAGCAACACTATCCTAGGAGTTTACCAAAACTCATTCACTACTCTGAATCGGGTAAGGGTACTGCACGCAATCTACATATTTAAGTACTACACTTTAGTGTCAAAGCCTGACCCTTTTTATCAATGCACAAGCAAAGACTGGCTTTTAATGCTACTAAAACCTGCCAACATGACAGGTTTTAAAACAATTATCTGCAAGCAAATACATGATTTTACCAAATGCTTCTCTCACAATGCTTACCCAAATACACACAGACTCACAGTGTGATTGTAGACAGCCAACTATCCCTTGTACAAAATACATTTACTAGTCTACAAGATCTAAGGTGACTGCACACATTGCAGTAAATCTTCTACTACAGATCAGTACCAAAATGTTTCTCTCAAAATGATTCCTAAATGCACACAGACTCACTGTATGATTTTAGATAATCAACACTATCCCTTGCACTATACCAAAACACATTTCTTAATCTACGAATACTACATTTTAGTGTAGAAACATGACTCATTTTGCAAATTCATAAACAATGACTGGTATCTAATTCTACCAAAATATAAAAACAGTGCAGTTATCTGTCTGCAAACACATGAAAAACACAAATGCTTATCACAGAATGGTTTCTAAATGCACACACACTGTCAATAAGATTGTAGACAAAAAAAAGTACTCCCTGCACTTTAGCAGGAGAAATACTTTTGTTTGATTAAAATCAAAATAGACCACATACATCCCCTCACAATTAAATAACTCACCTTTCAAGTTGTTTTGTAGATTAAGAAGTATATCAGTCATACGCCAGATTTTCTTATACAGAATCTCTGCACTGTGCACCTGTCATCAAAACCAAAGAATGACAAAGTTTCCCTCTCATTTTCCACACACATACATGTAAACATCAAATCACATTCCTTCCCACATAAATTCAAAAGCTAACACACATTTCTTTTGGTTAAACATTTCAACCCTTTCAAAATGACATAAATTTGAACCCTACCCCCAATCTGCCTTCTGCCTGTTACCATAGAAACAGGTCATGGAACACTGAACTGAGCACACAGGTCACAAGTTCAGCACACAATGTTGCTAATCAAAACAGCAAGTATGCTTGACTTTTCAACATATCAGCTTATCTTATATAATGTTCCTTTCAATCAGTTTTTGTTAACCAATAAGAATCATGCATTTAAAAAACAGAAACATGCACCCTACCTTTCAGTGTAGAAGGTTGTCAAACAACCAATGATTTCTTGTCTTTTTTCAAAACTGCATCTTAGCCACCATTTTAGAAAACTGCCATTTCATTTACAGAAACCATCTGAGTGCATCCAGACCTCCCTTCAAGATGCTTAGAGTGTGGATTGTGGGACACAGCTATATTTTCTGGAGCCAAAAGTATGCAGAAAACAAAGGCATTCAAAAAGACCTAGGCATTAACTGGATTGGATAGAGAGGGTTAAATTGGCACCAATTGATGCCATTGGTAAAATCCTTTATGCATATCCAACACCCTGACCTCATAATAGTGCAATGTGGTGGCAATGACCTAGGCACTTTGACTGGGGTAGGTCTGGAAATGCTTATGAAGGACGCCTTTGCAGAATTGATTTCACTTTTTCCCAAAACTGCCTTTGTGTATTCTAACATATGCCAAAGGCAGAAATGGAACTGGTCCAATCATTTTTGTCCACAAATTGAGAAAGCTAGGAAACATGTGAATAAATCTGTTTCTGCTTTTCTCCGAGACTAAAGAATGGGGTCCATTTACAATAACAATCTACGCTTTCATATGCAAGAGATGTATAGGAGAGATGGAGTACACTTTACTGATGAAGGAAACAGAGTCTTCCTCAACAACTTTAAACTCTGTATAGGTACTTACTTATAAGTACCAAAAACTCTCAATGAACACAACGGCTCTTTTTAGAGCCACTCAAGAACAAAACACTTAAGCTTGATGTTTATCTCCCAAAAATTTCAGTTTTTTTCCCATGGAGTTGCGCACCCAACTCGTTAGGAACCAGGCACCATACACAAGAGAAATCGTGCACCCAACGCGTTAGGATGCGCGACTCCTAATTTTACTGTAAAAAAAAATAGCCCCTGTAGGAAGGTGGATATCTGACTATGGTTACCCCCAACTTTTTGCCTAGTGTATAGCTGGTTTTTCGACTTAGTTGGCCTGAGATCCTGCCATTCAGGGTCTCAGGCTGTCTGCTCTCTCTTTAAAATGGACTCCATGTACCCTAGGTACATACCCAATTGGTAAGGATCATCTTATTGGACCCTGTACAGTGTACCCTAGGTACCCAGGGCATAGGTGTACCCTAGACCTCCCAGGGGCTGCAGCATGTATTATGCCACCCCTGGTCTGGCCTTCCAATCAGACACAACTGGCTGATCACTCAGCTGGGGCAAGGTCGTGTAATCACCCCTTGTTTAGATATAGTATACCTATATCTACCCTTAAAATAGACACATGTGTACCTGTGAGCCACTCCTATGGCAGGCCTTAACAATCCTGGAGGCAGAGTGCTTGGTAACATGTGAGATGGTGCTCTAGCATGAGCTGAGCCTGTCTGCAGCTTTCAGAACCATATCCTTATAGCTGTTCTATGATATAGCCTACCATATACTCTTAAAGTACCTTATAATCTTAAACGGTTATGGTAACTATGGTTTGGCTTTATCAAAACATGTCGTGTAAGGTGTCTAACACTTTGGAATAATACCCACATACCATTTCTGGTAATGAGGATATTATTCCTCCCTTCTAGAGGGAGAGACATGTTAAAATCCTACTTTGCTGTTTAACTCTCACCAAAGCCTCAGCATCACAAAATGGATGCTGCTGCCACAGGCACGAGTCTGACCTCCTGTAGCTGGGAGCCCTCCCAGCCAGGGAGGCCTGGACAATAGGTTTCCTGCTTGGGGAGGTGCTAGCACCTCCCCAGACAGACTTTAGTGTATTGGGGCAGGGAGGGCTGAAAGGAATGAGACATGCCTGGGGCACACAAGGTGCTCCATGCATAGTCCAGTTCAAACCGGTGCTGGGGCACTCCAGCCCCAGCTCTAGCGCGAAACTGGACAAAGGAAAGGGGGTGTAGCCACTCCCCTTCCTGGTACCACCTATAGGAGGGACCTTGCAGGTAGCCCAGCCCACTAGCCCAGTATATTAGTAGCTAGTTGGGCCCTGCTAAATTAGATTAACCTGAATCTGCAACTTGAACAGAAACTCTGGACCTTCGACATTCGACCTCAGGAAGAAGACTGAAGAAATCTCCCTTGTGGCCAAGGAGTGACCACCCTGGGCAACCAGGCACCATCCATCGACCGCTGCTTGCTTTGCAACTGAATCCTACGAGGGACGACTACAGAGACTGACCAGCGCCGAGACTTCCAGACACCTCTAAACCAGATTCACATCTCCAGCGAAGCTGAGACCCGTGGAGGCGACGAGGGACGTGGGACCGGCGACTTGGGAAAAGTGGCTAGTAACTGACTAGCGCTACTTCCGAGGCTCCCTCGAGGCTGTGCTTTGGGAATTGAGAAGCCCCACTCCCGAGCACCATCTGCAAAGAAGACCAGCTCCCCACACTTCACGTGTTCTGCGTGGGGCCCTTCTGCACCGGTGTTGCTCGACGTGTTGTCCGGTTGCTGGCCTGTTGGCTAGTAGCCTCTGCGACGACTAACCTTTACTTTCATCTTGCTGGTCCGGCTCCTCCAGACTGGCACCCACTCCTCTGTGAAAGAGAAGCACTCCAGACCTTCCTGGTCTGCACCAGAAGCAAGTCCTCCATCCTGCGTGGATTCCGCTTGCCAAGGCTTGTTGGGTCCTGACTCGACTTCGATGCCGCAGACAGCAAGAGCCTTCGTGGGACAGCTCACCTCCTGGTCCTGGTTGTCCTCGACGTCTCCTGGTACCCGTGGCTGCTGCGACAAGCTTCACCTCTTCACCTGCATCTTCACGACATCGCCTGGTTCCTTCCTGGTTCCTTCCCGGCTCCTGGCTGGTGACCTAGACTCTGTCCCTTCCGCTTGCAGGTTCCTTCCTTCTTGATCCCCACGTTGGGATCCACCGGACACTCTTCACTGACTGCCTGTCAGCAACTTTCCTTCAGGCAGCCATAGAAGTCCACGACGGAACCCGACGCAAGTTCACACCTATGCACCCGCAGCCCGTGGGCTAGGTAACTTGGGTACTTCGGTGCTCACAAGGGTATTGACTATCCTAGGGTCTAGTTTCCGAGTCTCGACTTTTCTAGCTATACCAGAAGTGTCCTAAAACTGCTTATTTCTAACTGCTAGTGATTCTATCGACTTTTACGCATTACGCGTGAGTGTTTCCACTCTGCACCTGAATCCCGTGGGCCTCCCACTTCCTAACTGTTGGTAGTATAGTGTAGCCCCAGCGATTCCCTAGGCCGAGGCCTATCCTGTGTTCGTGACAGTGGTCCTTATACCACTTACTTAGTATATGGTTTGCGTGGCCCCTAGGGCCTAACTGTATTACTTACCTGTGTGACTTAATGTATGCTTAAATAAGACTGTGTTGTACTTACCTTGAATCTCATAAAGAGTGCTGAGGGTTTGCCTAGAATAAATACATTCTATTTTTATATATATCTGTTGTGGTGTCCTTTCATTTGGTATTCAAGGGATTACATATGGTATAACAGCTGGCTTCACATGCCATTCAGAGTTTAGCCTAAGACTGCTCTTGTCCATGCTACCACTAGGATAGCTGGTCTATAAGGTTGACTTTACAACCAATCACCATAAGGGTTGTTTGGACTGATACAAGGTGTACACTAGAATTAGTGACATCATATATCAGGCCAACTTCTCACAGCCCCTATTACTAATTTTTATTATCCCCAGGGACCCCATCCCCGGGGTTTATTAAAAAAAGTTTGGGACCGTGGGGGGAGCCCCAACGCCCCCACGGTCCCAGCCAGCTCCCCGCGTCCTTCGGGAGCCGGTATTGCTTTTCCACATGGGGAGCTGCTAACATGCAGCTCTCCGTATGGAAAAGCAATATCGTTTGGATTTTGAAAGAGAGAGGAGGTTTCTCTGCTCTCTCTTTCAAAATCCAAACAAAGTTTGCTATGGGAGGGTGGGAGACTCCCGCCCTCTCATAGCAAACAACAGTGTCCTGGGGGTGGGCACCCCAGGACACTGCAGGAGCTGGCCCTGGGGGGTGGCGGTCCCCAGGGCCCACAAAGGCTCCAGGAGGGGGGCCATGCAGCCCCCCTCCCACGTTCATTTGTAAAGAATTTCCCCCCGGGGGCTAATTATTAACAAAGCGCGGAAGCCCGCGCTTCGGGGTTTTTTTTTTTCAGCCGGATCCGCACACCCTGCACGCATCTCACCATTTTTTTTTTAATAAAAGGGGATACCAGGGGGTCCTTCTGGGACCCCCTAAGCAATACTAGAGGGTCAGATTATTTATACCCTGCCCCCTTTACATCTTTCACACACTTATTTCCCTTACTTAATCAGCCTCGCTTCTACCGAGGCACAAAATGGCTGCAAACAGTTCCTGGTTTCGAATGTAGACAGACACTTGACAGCCAATTAGCATTCAGTGCGTGATCGGGAGGGTGCACGCTCAGTTCGCAGAGGGTGCGCTTAGGGTGCGCATAGGGTGCGCGGATCCTCCAAGGCCATAGATATATCTATCTTTTTTAGTCTAATTTTCCAGGAACTACTGAACGGATTTACACCATTTATGCAAAACGCACGAGTCTGAACTGAGGACTACCTCTTTGCCAAATTTGTTGTAATTCCATTCAGCAATTCAGGCTGTTGCTGCGTCAACATGTCCTATGGGAAATTGTATGGGGAAAATGCGTTTTGGGACCCCCCTTTTTTCTCGGACCCCGCTTCACGAATCACCACGAAACTTTCAGGATAGGAGCGGACCAGAGCTGGCCAAAAGTTTGGAAAATTTCACGAAGATTCGTCAACCGGCACCAGACTTATTGGGAATAGAATGTTGCGGATTTCCTATGGAAAATCGGTCCTAACTATAACTACCTACTGGCGACCGCCAGTAGGTAATATATATATATATATATATATATATGTCCATATGCTTGAAGCATTAGGAAGGCACACCCAGCGCTCTCACCATTTGGTTTTGAAATGCTGCTCGCCTCGATATGATATTTCCAAATTAACATATTCCGCCAACACGTTTCAGGGCTTAAATTCCCTTCTTCAAAGGCTGCTTAAATGACGCATCAACAGCTCACCATATTTCTGACATTATTTATTCAATTTCCGGCCCTCAGTGGGCATTTACATCGCGCAGGATTGCACAGATGCATTATGGGACATATAGTTCATAGGGTGAGCAAACATTATTTTGAATAAATAATGTCAGAAATATGGTGAGCTGTTGATGCGTCATTTAAGCAGCCTTCGAAGAAGGGGATTTTAAGCCCTGAAATGCGTCGGCGGAGTATGTTGATTTGGAAATACCGAGGCGAGCAGCATTTCAAAACCAAATGGTGAGAGCGCTGGGTGTGCCTTCCTAATGCTTCGGGCATATTGATGGACACATATCTACACGGCAGCCCAGCCGTGGGGAAGAGCACCCTTGTAAATACAGAGGCTGAGGCTTTGAACTATCAAAACCGGGACAGCACAGCGTTCTGCAACTTTAATGAGCTCGCCAGTGTATCTCCAAATACCTACAAAGGACCTTTTAGGCACTTGTAAGAGGAGTGCACATCAAACCTACTAAAGGAAAATAATGTTTGCTCACCCTATGAACTATATGTCCCATAATGCATCTGTGCAATCCTTCGCGATGTAAACGCCCACTGAGGGCCGGAAATTGAATAAATAATTTCGGAAATATGGTGAGCTGTTGATGCATCATTTAGGCAGCCTTTGAAGAAGGGGATTTAAGCCCTGAAACGCGTCGGCGGAATATGTTCATTTGGAAATATCGAGGCGAGCAGCATTTCAAAACCAAATGGTGAGAGCGTGAGAGCGCTGGGTATACCTTCCTAATGCTTCGGGCATATTGATGGATATATCTATATATATATATATATATATATATATATATATATATATATATATATATATATTATCTACTGGCGGTCGCCAGTAGATAGTTATAGTTAGGACCCTGTTTCCATAGGAAATCCGCAACATTCTATTTGGAATAACTTTGGCGCCGGTCGATGAATCCTCGCGAAATTTTCAAAATAGGTGGGGCGCTCCGCTCCGCTCCTACCCTGAAAGTCTCGGGGGGATTCGTCAAGCGGGGGCTGAGAAAAAAGGGGGGTCCCAAAACGCGTTTTTCCCATGCATTTTTCCATAGGACCTTTAGACACAGCTACAGCCCGAACGGCTGAACAGAGTTACTTGAAATTTGGCAGAGAGGTAGTCCTCAGGTCAAGGAAGTGCCTTTTGTAGGTCTGGTGTAAATCTGTTCAGTAGTTCCTGAGAAAATAGCATTTAAATCAATATATATATGTGGGCGGAGCCTAACCACACATCTCATCCTGAGATCTGATTGGCTGTCAGCACTTCATCCAAGAAGTGTTGGCAGCCATCTTGGGACCAATATACATGATAGCACCTCATTAAAAAGCATTGCAGTTAATAGAAGATTTTTAGACTTTAGTTACATTATAAATCATTTGTTGATGGTACCATACTCATTTTAGGAATTGTGGTATGTTCTAAGGTGATTTCACCATGTGAAAAAGCCTTCTGCTAGGATATCATGATTGAGAGAAAAATATTTTCTCATGCTTTTACCACAGAGGTTTGGAAGGTGATCTATAAGCTAAACTGAGAGCTTATTTTCTGTAAATTCACATTATCTTTCTCAGTCATGTGAGAATGAAGTCTGACATTCTCAGTAAAACATGTACATCCAACAAGGGCAGAGACTGTCAGTTGATTCCTTTGTGTTCTACTGCAGCTTTCCAGAGTGTTCCAAAGAACTACTAGAGAGCTAACCGTCCTACTTATGATAAATGTATGGCACACCCGAAGCCATCTTGCTTGGATTAAAGTGGTAACTCTTAAAACATTTAATTTAAAAAGGAACAAAATGAGGTGGTTCATTTTTCCATAAAAAGTATGATTAGTGCTGCAGAAAGAAAAATTAGGGCACATTTTGAGTGACTTCTCAAATCCTGGCATGCAGACTGAAACATGCACTTTCAATACCAGCAGCAGTTTTCCCTGGTGAGCAGTAGCTTTACTACAGTGATCTAATGAGCAAAAAGAGTGCTAACATTCTGATTTTATGGCAAATGTGTGACACATTTGAATGCCTTCTTGATGGAATCAAAGTAAAAAACTGAAAGTATTTCCTACTGAGGAGACTGCAGTAAATGAGGAAATTAGGAAACTTCATAACAAATAAGTCTCCCAAGATGGCCACCAGAGACAAAAGAGCCCAAATGTAGCCCAAATATCACCCAGATGTAGCCCAAGTATAGCCCAATGACAGAATGTCCAAGAATGTTCTTAAAAACAACTAGAGCACTTACTGTCTTCATTATGACAAAAGTATGGCACACCTGAAGCCATCTTGATTGGAATAAACTGGTAACACTTAAAACATTTAATTTAAAAAGGAACACAATGAGGGGGTTCATTTTGCCATAGAAATTATGATTAATGCTGAAGAAAGAAAATGAGGGCACTTTTTGAGTGACTTCTCAAATCCTCTTCTATTTCATTAAAAAATTCTGACATGCAGACTGAAACATGCACTTTAATACCAGGAGCAGACTTCCATGGTGAACAGTAGTTTTACTACAGTGATCTAATGAGCAACTAGAGTGCTAACATTCAGAATTCATGGCAAATGTGTGACATATCTGAATACCTTCATGATGGAATCAAAGTAAAAAACTGAAAGCATTTCCGACTGAGGAGACTGCAGTACATGAGGAAATTAGGAAACTTCATAACAAATAAATCTCCCAAGATGGCCACTGGAGACAAAAGAGCCCAAATGTAGCCCAAAATCACCCAGATATAGCCCAAATATAGCCCAATGACAGAAGTGTGCAAAACACTTATTATTTTGTGTTTTTGCAGTGTTATATAGTGCGGACTTGTCAGGTATTGGAGTGCTTTACATGAGCATTGGTTACATCACACAAGAACAAATACATTTTGGTTGTAGACATGGGGAGACTAAGTGATTTGACCAGAATCACAGAATGTCGAGCTGAAGCAGAAACTTCAACCTGGTTCCCCAGTTGCAAAGTCTGCAGTTCTGGAAGTAACACCACATCCTCTCCCCTAAGTGCAACATTTAATCAAGTTGTCAACTAGATAAAAAAACATAAAGATAACAAATAATTTAAAAGTGCTTTGTCGCTATTTGAAAACTCAGAAAATATGTCCTTATTTTAGTCTTTTAGAGCACTAACCATAATTTTGATGCCAATAAGACCCTCTCATATATGTAATTTCTAAAGGAATGCTCTAGGTATTACAGTTTTGATTACATCAAGATGATGTCAGGCGTTCCACACTTTTGTAATAAATATAGAATGTTAGCAATCTAGTTGTTCATTAGGATACTGTTGAGAGGCAGAGGCCAGGGGCACGGACTCTGAAAATTGAAGGCAGGTAGGAGGGTGCAAAGGCAACAATTTAACCACACTGAGCAGGCAGGAAGGGCCGTGGAAGCACAACAGACTATGGAGGGCAGTGGAAAGGGGGGCAGGGGCAACAAACCAACAATACAGGACTTGCAAGAGAGGCTGTTGGAGGGAAGATCTATTACGGGTCAAGGAAGCTAGGGGCGGTCCCCAGAGCCCCGGGAGCCACCACAGAACTGAGCAGGAGAGTGAGTCAGGGACAAAAGGGGCACCTTAATTTGAGCCGGGGTGCCTAGGAACGCTTGCTCCAAAAATGAAGAAAACAGACATATGAGACATGGAATTGGAGGCAGAATACAATGGCAGTTTAATGAGGAGATGCAACTTCAAAGAAACCGCAGAATAGAGACATAAAGTACAAAATACAGAATCCAGATAATCATACAGCTGTCATGATATTCTCTGTATCTCAATTAATGGACTGACAGAGAGAGAGAGAAAACACATCTATAAATGCATCATGAGAAACAAGTTACACCAAGGAAAATGTTACCTAGGGACACTCACATTTACTCTTAGAGCAAGCATTCCTGCAATTACAATACAACATCTTTTAAATGCAAAAGTAAAGAGAACAATGGTTAAACATAACATGACATTTCATATAGGTAAAATAGAATAAGATACTTCAAGCAAAGCAGAGCAAGACATTTTAAGCAAAGGAAGACAAGAGCTCCCAGTTCTTGGGGAAAACCTGCACAGCCTGTTAACCTACATACAGACGGCGAGGTTGTCCGTCGATATCTGTGGGTGCTCCCTTTTTATATCATTTTGTGGGCTCCTTTGCACGCTACATCTACCTACGTATGCTACCCAAAAGCTTCGTCTGCAGATTTTACCAGACATTTCGTCATTTACCCACTTAATGCTGACAATGGACTGGGTGAAAAGGTCAGTCTCTCAGGCCAATCGCTTATCGTAAGTTCCATAGAGCAAGCAGAAAATAATGGGTATTGTACAGGAATTCAATATATTCTTGTATAAAATCTCCTCAGTTCTCCTAACTTGACGCTCTGCAGTTGCCACTTCCTTAAAAGCGGGAAACCTGCCCAGGAAGCAAGTACCAGTCCAGGATGCAGCCTACTGTATGTCGACAGCTTCAGGGGGATGTTGAACTTTGATACCGAGCACGGAGCACTCGGGTAGGGTGGGGGCTACTAGTTTGGAGCAGAAGGCCTCGCAGACCTGCCTTCAGACTGCTATACACTAAAATTGCAGAGCTATGGTCAATTTAACAAAGAGGCCTACATATTGAACAGAAGGGCCTACACAGGGGTTTTATGCTGGCTGAGTGGTAAGGATGTCTCAGGATAATTATATAGCAACACAGGACCCGCTGGTCAATTTAATACGGCCTACAAATGCGGCTGGCAGGGCAAGGACAAGGGTCTCATACTTCAGGTGTGGACAGAACGGGCCAGGGGCCCCCTGTGATACAAAATCTACCCTCCTTCAAGGCTGTGGCAATGTAATAGACCATTGTGGGCAGAAGGAAGAGGCAATGGTAGTACAACCATACATGCCAACAGACCCGATTCAGCCAGGAAACGTCCAATGTTTTTAAGCTCAAATGGGCTTTATTTGATCTGTCTCCTGTCTACAATATCCTCTTTTTCAATGTAACTCAAAGGGGAAAATCAATACCCCAGTTTTTTTTCAAAATCTCCCTCTTACCAAGTTCAAAATGTTCGCAAGTATGGTACATTGGATCATGGAAGGAAATGGGATAGGGACATGGACTTGGATAACAGAGGACAGGAGAGACATGGAGAGGTGCACCAAACTGACCCTGCAGGGCAGGCATCAGGGTTTGCAGCAGCACAAAACACCACACAGGGCATGCAGGACGGGAGTGCAGCACAACAATCCATAGAAAGCAAGAGGGAGGGGACAGGACCATGCACATGGACAACAGAGAACAGAGGGGCAAGAGGCAATGGTAGCTAGCTGACCATAATGGACAGACAGGAGAGAAGGCTGCAGCATAACAGACCATAAAGGGCAGGAGGGACGGATCAGGGGCATTACAATGGAACAGACAAGCCAGGACGGAGGGAGTAGGGGTCTGCACATGTAAACAGAGGGCTGGGGGCAAGGGGGCAGGGCAGGAGCAGCAAGATGGCCATGGAGGTCAGGCAGGATGGGCACTAGAAGCAAGACACAACATGAAGAGCAACAGTGAGACTGTGATGGCATACACACAGACCATGGAGGGAAGGTGGGAGGGGGTCAGGGGCAGCTAACTGACCACACAGGGAAGGTGGGAGGGGCCATGGCAGCACAGAAGACCATGCATGGCAAGTGGGAGGGTTAGTGGCAGCACAATGGCTATGATGGGCAAGAAGGAGGGTGCAGGGGCATGCACAAAGGACGATGGAGGATAGAAGGGAGGGTCAGGACCTGTGCACAGACAAGAAAGTTCAGGGGAAGGGGCCTCACAACAGACCACACGGGGCAGGCAGGAGGAGCAGTTGCAGCACAACAGACCAGGGAGAGCAGAAGGGTGTGGCAGTACAATGGACCATGTAGGACAGGAGGAAGAGGATAGAGGCATGGCATGTGGACAGGCAGGGTGGAGGTGGCAGGGACAGGTTACAGTCATCTGACAATGCTAGGCAGGTGGGAGGGGAGTGGCAGCTCAACAGAACACTCAGAGTAGATAGGAGTGGCAGGTCCATGGGACATGGTGGGCAAAAAGGATGGAGCAGGGGCATGCACAAAGACATCGGAGGGCAGGGGGAAGGAGAATAGGGGCAGCAAGCTAAGCACAGAGTTTAAGCAGGAGGTCAATGATGGGGCATAGAATTGGGCAATGGAGGGCAGGAGGAGTGGACTGGTACATCATACTAAATTGAGGGCAGTGGCAGCACATCAGACCATGCATGGCAGGAGGGAGGAGGCTAGTCCATGGATTCACACAACAGAGGATAGGGAGGAGGGGGATGGGGCAGCAAGCTAACTGTTCAGAGAAGGCGGGTATTAGAAACTTTATTGTTTTTAAAACATTTTGTCTGTGCAAACTACTTAAAATATGAACAAGTATGCAGCATAATCTCACTTTTATTCAGGAAGAAGAAGACGTTAGTGACTGTGACTCCGGGCTCACTTGGCAAAAACACCCCCTGACCCTCCACCCCCTATCGCAAAATGTAATGCCCGTGAAAAGGGTAGGTGAACACAGTGTTATATAGAACATAGTCCTGAGAGCACGATTGAAAATGAAAACTAGATATAGTGTATGGTATAAACTATGCACCAAAAAGTGTGATATAAGATGAACCAGGCGTGAAATATAATATGCAATACATTGTGCGCAATGACAGATTCATTGGAGAGCGCGAGATAGCACAGGCACTAGCGCGTGCTATGCGATATGCGCCTTGGAGTGTAATATGCACAGGGCAGTGTTGTGTAACCTAACTAGTCTCTAAAGTTGTAATATAAAATATGTGCTGGGGAGTGTAACGTTGCATATGCACTGTGACAAAGATATGGATCCCAAATTGTAATATGTATGGCATAGCACTGTGCGTTATAACATAGGCATCGAGGAAGGCACGTTAGATGGGGCAATATAACCCGTGCGAAGACAAGTGTGGCATGACATTTTCACGGGGTGGTGTTACAGTGCACATGGGCTAGAGAGTGTCATAGCATATGCACTAGCTAGTGGAATACAATACAGAGGTGTGTGGCACTCGGCAGGCAATGGTGGGTGTAACACAGCATTGGGCTCTGTCAGGAGCGCGCTGTGACTCGCAAGTGATGTTCGTCCCCTTTCCAGAGAGTAAAATAAAAAGTATTACACATCCGGCAGTGGATGTGTGTTTTATTAACTGTGAGGGGGGTTTCTTGCATAGTTTTGGTCGAATTTTTGTCGAATCCCCTTTGAATGGCTTGGTGTGCATGTGTATTAAATGTGCCCGTCAATAGCTACCCATGTTTGTATAAATAAACGACAAGGGTGTCTACCGGGATTAGGCACGGTAGAGCATCAGACATGTCAGAGCTTCACTAGTGGTGTAAATACATTCCACGTGGATTAATTGCATGCATAGTCGCCTTTTAATGAATATCACGCAAATCGTCATGGTGATAGGTACGTACGGTTTGTCCAGCATGTCCTAGGTGTGTCTATAAATATATATTTTTTAAAAATAATAAAAAACAGTGGCCGGCCCTGGGGATTGGGGTCAAAAAAATATAATTAGGAGACAGGCCCTGGGGGATGGGGTCATCAGGGCCAATAAATTAGAATAAGAAGGGGAACCACACAGCCCCCCTTCTTAAAAAAATAAAATAAATAAAAGACTGGCATCGTGCCGGAGGCCATGCCCCCTCCATGCAGCACTCTGCAAACGCGCCCCCAACAGGCATCTCCAGTATGCGCCAGGGAGCTGCGCTGCAGACAGGTGTTCTGAGGCCAAGCCCCTTTTTACACCTCTCTGCAACGCAGCTCTGTGGCGCTTACTGGAGGTACCTAGTGGTCTAGTGTGACCCTAGGGACCCTTAGGATTCAAGGGGACTTAATCTCTCAACTTAGAACAGCCACAGGGCGCGTTTACACAGTGGTAAAGGGAGGGGACGGGGCCTGAGGTGACGTGTGCAAACACGCACCATGGCACGTTTTAAATTGGGGATATAATTTCCCTTCAATACTGAGGGCCCCTGGGGGCTAACTAGCCCACCAAGTGCTTCCAGTAAGCGCCACTGAGCTGCATTGCAGAGAGGTGGTCCAGGCCGTGCCACTTTTTACACCTCTCTGCAACGCAGCTCTGTGGCACTTACTGGAGGTACCTAGTGGGCTAGTTGGACCCTAGGGACCCTCAGGACTCAAATGAACTTAATCTCCCAACTAAAAACGGACACAGGGCGTGTTTACACAATGGTGAAAGGAGGGGACGGGGCCTGAGTTAACGTGTACAAAAACGCCCTGTGGCCTGTTTTAAGAGGTAGTTTTAATCCCCATGCCCTATTATATACTAGGGGCTTATAGAGGAGGTAAGGCTAATCACAGGGGGACCCCAACGCATAATGTTCCCTAGTGTATGTAGGTGTTTTCACTGTATTCTAAGTGTCTTTTAACATAGCACTGGCTCTAGGACTGGTTAGTCAGACTCAGTTACCACCAGTATCCGTCTGAAAAAGTTGAGGGTACAGGATGATTTTGCAACAAGGCTTCTTTCTGCTCTTCTTTTTGTTCTTTCTGCACGTTATCCTTCTTCCTGCACTTATCTTCGTATTTGAGGACTTCTGTTGCTTCTTTCTGCACTTCTTTTGTTTCTTTCTGTGCATTTTTTCTTCTTTCTTCACATGTCGTATCTCTGTAGGCATAGTTAGAAATTAGCATTTAAAAAACCTTTGAAATTAACAAAAAAAAACATAGGTTTCAGGCACGTTATAGTTAGGAATTAGCATTTAAAAAACCTCAGAAATTCACTGAAAAAAACATAGGTTTCAGGGGTGTTATAGTTAGCTGGACTTTTCACTTGTACAAAACCATTGAAATTCCCCCGTTATAGTTAGTTCAGCTAACTATAACTCGCGCGCCCGCAATGCACTGCTGATGACGTCACATATTACATCACTCATGACATGGTCAGTGACATCACTCATGACATCACTGATGACATCTCAAATGACATCACTGATGACATCACTGATGACATCATCCTTGTGATAGAGTGGCAGACCTCCTCTCACCCTAATATAACCTTTGATACACACATTCAAAAATAGAGACTAAAATTTTCAAAACAATGGACATACCAATACCAGTTACAACAACCTCTTCAGTAATTCTAAGATCCACATACACATCCACTCATTCACCAACAGTCCAATACAGTCACTCATACATGTACTCACTCATCATATGTACTCATACACCTATACATCCTGTTACACAATGCCACTCATCCATAGAGTTACTCACACACATAGTCACTCATGCTAATAAAGAATCAAACATACATTTACTTGCATATACAGCTATACACACACCACCACACTTACTTCTACGGAAACTTACACATACTTAGTCTTTTAAACAATCACTTATAGAAACACATACTTATTCATACAGGAACTCTTTTAATCTCTCACTCTCACATATACTCACATATATACACCAATAGTCACATATACTAGTTTAAAACATATGTAGTTACTCATAAAGACACTATTGAGACAGTCATTCACTCACTAACACACCCATACACACACTCATCCACCCATACAGTCCTGCACACATACTGTGTTCAACACATACAAACAGTGAGTCACTCATTCATGCACCTATGCACTACGTAATACCCCCACCGAACCATGCAGACACTCAGACTGATACTCAAAAAACCAACTAATAACCTATATAGACACCCATGTAGCTACTCACCAACCCATGCAGCCACTTATACACAAAGTGAGAGACTGATACAGATATTTACATATTTAAACATTACTCACTAAGCCATGTATTCACTATGATACACTTAATCAGTCAGTTACACAATCAATTTTTCAAAAACAAATCATCCATTTAGACACTTATATACCCATTTATTCTTCCATCGACCTTGAGATATACATATATAAAACATATTTAATTTTCAGAATAGCACACATTCACTGGATGATGTCATCAGTGATGTCATCAGTGATGTCATTTGAGATGTCATCAGTGATGTCATGAGTGATGTCACTGACCATGTCATGAGTGATGTAATATGTGACGTCATCAGCAGTGCATTGCGGGCGCGCGAGTTATAGTTAGCTGAACTAACTATAACGGGGGAATTTCAATGGTTTTGTACAAGTGAAAAGTCCAGCTAACTATAACACCCCTGAAACCTATGGTTTTTTCAGTGAATATATATATATATATATATATATATATATATATATAGTTATGCATGCTGTGGGAGTTTCAAAATAATATATGTTTATTATCTGTTTATTGTATACATTAAAAAGGGTACAGCTAAACACTGACTCCTGTGGCATACCACATCCTATTTCTCTTAAACAGGACAAAAAATGTGGTAAATGCATTGATTGTTTTCTGTTTGACAAAAAAGAACTAATGCATTGAAATGGAATATCCAAAATGCCAACATTCTTCACTCTCTGCATCAAGGTATCATGAGGCACTGTATCGAATGCCACAGATAAATCATTGAGAATGACCACCATTCTTTGTCAATATTGAGGTTATTTTTAATACATTTTGTGACCTCTAGGAGCGATAATACAGGACTGAAACAAGCCTGTAAACTAGGCTGAGGATGTGGCAAAGTATTGATTCAAATGCAATTGTTTTAGATTTTGATTGATGGCATCTAGAGATTCAGAGAGGCCCCTTTGATGTGTGTGAGTTATGCATAGTGCTGAATCAATTAATTTTCCCATACAACGGAGGAAAAAGAAGAAACATTGTTATCGGGGCGCTCTAGCGAAGGTTGAGGTGTGATTATTGTTGGACAGCGTTAGTTGCAATGTCATATGATCCATACACTGTTCAATAAAGGAGTTATTCTCATCTGGAGGGCAGAAAATAATGTGAGTTCTGATAATTTTGAGAGGGACTTCAGTTCAGCATTGAAATACTGAAATGTAATGAGAGAGAACCCACTAGAACTCAAGTAATATCATTACAGTAGCTTACTGCAAATTCACATCAAATTTTAAAACCCCTATCCAAGCATGATTTGGAGTAATAAGGTGGCATAAATGCATTTATGACATCTTGAAATGCTTCATGCAATCGGAGTTCCATCAGCATTTGCAATGGAAGTTATATAAATAATAACAACAGCTATTACAAACATTAATTGACTGCTGGCCAGTAATTATGTAGCATGCAACATAGTGTGGAGGAGGAGGTGGTCCCATAAGTAGAAGAAACCAGAGAGATATCAATTAGAATTTTGGTTTCAAACCTTTTCCTATATAAATAGACTTTGGGGGACTCCCATACAAATAAGGACACTATGGACAACTGAATCAGACTGCAACTAAAGAAGCTTAGCAGAATTAAAGAGAAAAACATAGTTGTTCTGCCTTGCCTACAAGTCAGTGTCATAGTCATTCAGCAGGTCATTGATTTCCCCATTGAGAAGCAGAGGGACAGTTCAATGAGAACATGGCAGCTGATTGAATCTAAGGCAAAAATCCATAACAAATGGGCTGGGATTCTAAGGTACTGCCTTATCCAATGCAGACACTAAGGAAAAATGACAGAAACTTGAGGAAATATTACATGGCCACCAAAGGCCCAGTGCTTAATTTGTAAAAATAAATGAGTGCCAGGGCTCTCGTTAGGAGGTCACTGCACCTTCACCACACATTGCCATAATATACTGCCAATGATAGTAACAACCCAACTAGTAACCGTCACACTCCTTCCTGCATGTGTGATTATTCGGACTATTTCAAGACCCCAAAGCTATAAGAATGGCTAGGGCGGCAGGTAATAGTCGTTTTTAATGAATATAGCGTTAATAATTAACTGTTGTTGTGGTTATCTATAAATTATCTAGACAGCGCCACCTTGTGGCAGGTTGTCTCAGACGCCAGTGCTAACAATTAAGTACTTAGCGCTGAACACTGGAAACAACCGGCTCAAATTAAGCACTGCCAAGCCTCAATATTATCTGGACGGATGCATTGAAAATTGATCAATTAATCAATGAAAAATATGCTTCCACCAGAGCGCCTTCTACCCAGCCACAGCCCTTCAAAACACATATGAAAAATGGCAGTGAAATTCAGGAATTGTCTGAAAGTATGCCCAGAGCATCTTACATACCCAGTCTACCAGTATGCTGAGAGTAAAAATTGTAGACAACATTGTCTGCTGCCATTCAATAGCTGCCAACACAAACAGTACCCAGTAGATATGGCATAAAGTGGCATAAAAGAACAAAATATCTCTAATAGACCCTGGGACCTAGCAGAAACATATAAAATGTCAGAAAAATAAAGGAAAATATATCCCAGGGTCCCCATCAAACCCAAGATATCAATATACACATAGGGAAAAGTTATCAAAATCAAGCTAATCATGTCACCACCCCAGATCTCTTACTATCACCAGGGCATTAACAGAAGAGACAGAATTAAAAGCCAGACTTTTTCAGAAAACTATCTATGCCACTAAAAGAAAACTTAACGGAGGTGGGTCCCCAGTAAATACACAGGAAAAAAGTTGAAAAAAAATTGAAAACATTTTCAGAGTACCTAATGTTCCCTTTAGTAACATTACTTTTGGCATCTCTTTTGATGCCTTCTCTCACTTGCTTGACTCCAATTCCCTCCCTCACCTCCCAATAATTGATTTGCACCATCACCATCTTAAGGTCACTCTCTACCCACTCATCACCTCCCCCTTGAAAAGCAACAGGAGCACCTCCTCTGAGAGGGTAGCTCTTGGTTACAACTGGTTGTACTATTCCATTAATGCATTGACTAACCAAAATATGACAGTCTTACATCAGAATGTAAGTGGTGCAAATGCTTTGCTTTCATGGGGCAGAGAATATTGTAGGCAGTAACACTGAAACATCACCCTCTCCACCATTCCTCAGGTTTAAGGGAATGTACCATCCTACCTTACACATATTAATGTTTGTCCTAATAAATGACTGGTACATATTATTATCCTTGTACTTTGGACTATAAAGCTTGCTTTTCAGTCTAGGCCTTCTTACCATTCTACCACTCGACCATTGGATATTGTAAGACACTGGATTATATGTTGGTGGGTGGCTAGGCACTTAAAGGAGTTATCACAACCCTTGTCAGTGTGAAGACTTAAAGTCACAACATTAACCTAAGTTCCACTCCCTGGTAGCTACAGCACAGTGATCAAGTCAAAATGTAAAACAATGGCAAATTTGAACCAAATAAGATCAAAAGAGTGAAATTTAATAAATAAAAATCCAATAACGGGAACTCAAAACATGAGCTTTTAAAGCTTTTAGAATGAACAGTGCCAAGAAGTATAAAGTGCCATTGATAGTCAATGGTCCCTTTAGACTGGAATTTAAGCACAATTATAGACTGGCCGCGATAGAGCACGGGTCAGATACACAAATCAGGTTTGTCCTGGTAAAAAATGTTACCTTTTGGATAAGGGCCCGACTATGAGTTTGGCTGTGTGAGCGGGCCTCAAGACCACCGCCCTGCTTCCACACTGCCAAACAGGGACACGCCCACCAGATTATGAGTATTAACATGGTCTGGGGAGTGGGTAGAGTGTCGGTCCCGCTGCGGTGCAGTAAAAAGGCTCAAATGTGAGCCTTAATGCTGCATCACGGAGGGACTGCCACAGCACGTTCCAGCATGTCATGGAATGTAAAGTCCATGCTGTGCTGGAATTGGGGGTGCATGCACACAGGGGGGGCACAACATGTGCCCCCTGCATGCACCAACATGCATGGGGCAAGTGGGGCCCCCTTTGTTTCCTGACTGCCATAAGAACATTCATGAGACAGGAAACTCATAATATACATGGCGGAGCCGCAGCAGCACCACCAGCATATTGTGAGCCACTGACTACCGTGCCACAGTCAGGGAATGCGGTTCCCTGGTGGTTGCAGCGGTCCAATGGCAGTCCGATCACCAAAATTGTAAAACAGTGGTCAGATCACTGATGCCTTGGTGGCCAAACCACCACCGCCCTGCCACAGTAAGTTTGCTAGTCCACAGACCGCGAAACTCACCATCAGGACCTTAATCCTTTAAGTCCCACTCCACCACAGGAATATATTTCTAAAGTTCCGTGGAAACTGACACGTGGCACAGGTGACTCACAGGGTGTCAGGCAGAGGCCAGAGGCTGAGATTAGTTCCCATTGGTTAGCTGGGTAGGTGCAGGAAAAGGCCTCTTGTCTTGTAGCTTGTTGAGTCCCATGACTCAACTGTAGAGCAGCCTTATGTCATTTGGAATTCATTTATTTGTCCTCACTACAAGAAGAGCAGGTCCAGTCATTCAAGGTTTTTCTCAGCTCTCAGACAGTAGGATCAGTTTTCTTCTGAACTTCCTCAGGTCCAGGAGTGTTCTATTGTGGCTGCCTGGAGATTCCACCTGTATGTCCTGCACAAGCTGGTGGGTGGGAATGACTCCTGGCATACCGTAACCAATGGGGTAAATGTTCCTGGGGCCAAATGTACACATTTTCGCCATGTTCAAGGTTCTGAAAGTGTTCAGCAATTATAAGCTTGGACTCTGGAGCTGTGAAGAGTATACTATGGTAACCCTAGTGTCCTCTTGCATCTAACACTAAAAGCTAGTTTGGGGCAGTCAATGTATTCACAATAACCCAGAGACAGAAGTACACTAGAATAAAAGTAGGGTTCCCAGCAACTATATTGTTGATATTCAAGAATTGTTTTGGCCTCCTGTTTTTTTTCTGTCAATTGCATCCAAAAATTATATGAATAGCCCGGCAGACCTATCAAGCAAGACTTAACTTTCAAGCAGAAATTGGCACTGCAATGTCAAAAAGGATGCTCACAGCCCCACCCTGCATATTTTGTCAGGTTTATAGAAGTAATCTCTGCCCATTTAGGTCAGCCTATTGTTTGCTCCTGGGAGGTACTTCACACCTTTTTCACAGTTATTCAAATACTAATTACTGGCTGGTAGAAGTGGGAGAGCAAATGCAAATTTAGCCTCCAGGAACTTCAGGCAAGGAAAATATAACATTCTAACATGTACTGTACCTTAACATGTATTAAAAATCTGACTTTTAATTAGATTTTTAATAACTATTAAAAAGAATTGTTTAATTTTCTAGCCAATCTCATTCATGAGATAAAATATTAGGATTTTAATCTGTACTCTGGTTTTCTACATAGGAGAGTCAGACTTGCCACATTGAAAAATAACTTTTGGATGCTAGTCACTGTGGGGCTTATGGAACTACTAATAAATAGACATGAAATAATGCCATGATATTACTATACTTTATAATCGGTACACCAAAATGACAGCAAGCCAATGGTTAGGTCAAATAAAAATTAATTTAAAAATAAGGGAGATGTCTAGCGTAAGAATAGGGCTGAAAGGAGGATCATGACTATTGACAATACTGGGCATATAGGATCACTTTTACCTGCACCTGTGTATTGTGGTAAGGGGTGTATGGAGAATGTGAGCCCTGGTGTAATCAGGATGCATATACATGTTAAATGTGCATTTTTAAGTCGAATTGTGTAATATAAACTATGTATTTATTAAAAATTAAATAGTTTTTTGTTTATAGAGAATTTATGTCATAGCTTTTTGATGTATTATCTGAAAGGGTGAACAATATTCAATTAATGGAACAGAAATTATGGAATGAAAAAACAACTTCTTTCAGTTGGAATTTTGTTTTTGTTTATGTTAATTGGTTGTTGTTTAAATGTTTTTCTAATGTATTATTTGTATGTATGTTTTTATGTTTAACAGCCCTGAAGAAGTCCCATGTGAATAGGGACGAAACGCGTAGGCTGTTTTCATCTTGGACATGTCATCTTGTTTTAACGCAATATTTGAGCACTTCATGACTAAAGATGATGGAAAAATACTCAGAATGTGAAAAAATCTGCTTATTACATGCTTGTTAAAAAAATGTTTTTGCTGTCATATGTTCTATGATATATAAGCTTTGTGATTTTTTAAAAAAAGATCTCCTTAGACTTTCTCGATTTCTTGTGCTCCTCAATTTGTGTAACTGCAAAGGACACATTAGCATGAACTTTCAACATGCCCTACATTTTAACACCATGCACCCTTTAGAGTTACAGGGCTTACTTAGGGGTGATGTATTAATTCCTAAAAGAGAGGTTTAGATCTGTCAAAAGGGTTAATTTTTACTGGTTGAATTTCAGTTTTTACATTGCTACAATCAAGCTACACAGAGTAGGGCTGTAGCCATATATGTACTACTACTGTAGTGGATGACACAATAGGGGCTACAGTCCACTAGTGGCATTTAACTTCCAGGCCTTAGGTACACCTTGTACCATATACTAGTTACTTATAGGCATGTTAAATATATTAATTTGGTGTACCAATTCAAACTTGTTTAAAGGGGGGAGCATAGGCACTTTACTTCTGGTTAGCAGGGGTAAAGCGCACAGAGTGTTCATGCCGCCAAAGGAATCTGGGCTTTGGCAAACGGCAAAACATGTAGTGTGACCACACAGAAGTTTGATTTCCTACAGACATCCAGTATCTAACAGAACATGTGATACAGAACATCTCACATGCACCTAACATTGCATAGATATACCTTACTGTTAGCTATAACAATACTTCCAACATCAGTGAACTCCAAGAATTTTCACTAGGTCATTCAACCGGGCACACATACATCCAAAGCAGTTTTGGTAAACTAACTATACAGTTGGCAATTACTGAAAAACAACCACCTCCACCAACACTCTCAAGTTCAAATATATATTCCATTTATACATACTCCACTCTAGGTTATGCATCAGAAGAGAATAAAGAACCTCCAGCCCTCATGCGTACACAACCCAAAATAAAAGTCTTGCAACTGGCAAAGTGTTGTCACCTCAATACATTTTCATTCATGCCTATTTATGAAACCCAGTGAGACAAGTCAGCTAAAACATTCCAAAATCACGTGCACAAAATTGCAGTGATGCAATATAACTTTCTAATGATGCTTACCAACAGGCCTAACAATAGTCAAACCTAGTCCTTGTGTGCACAAAATAGAAGTGCAGTCCTGTGGCACACACACAAATATGCAAACAATACATTGCATAGATGCTGGGTATGTTAAACATGTAGGTCTTGATTCACAAACTGCAATTTGTAATATGTTCAGTAGTACTAAAGAAATAGTACTGTCTACGAAATGCAATTCACAAACCTTCGAGTGTAAAACGCCACTTCTACCTCACCCACATTTCTATGTGGGGATTCTCGCACTTGAAAGTTTACTACTTAGGGGTCGATTATGATGCCGTTCGGAAGGGAACTCTTGTTTCCGACTGAATCGTACACAGGCCCGAATTACTGATTACGATGCCCGGAAACCGTTAGGGCTGTCTGAATCGGTTCCGAAAGGCATTTGGACTGGTCAAGCCTTTCGGAGCCGAATCGTACAGCTCCATGGAGACGGTTTACCCAAACAAAATGGCTGTTGGAATCTGTCTTTTGGCGGCCCATAGCAGACCCCCCTTCACCCAGGGCCTTCTGAATGGGGTCCGTGACAGTACCCAAGGGACCCCCTTCCAACAATGCACAGTGTGGCAGGCACCATGGGGTGAATGCCACAGGGTGCATGATTTTTCCCAGCCACCCCTTTTTTCAATTGGGGCCCCTGTTCACGTTCGGAACACAGGCATCTGGATGAATCCAAATCGCTCGGTCGGACTCCTCCGATCCGAGTCATTCAGAAAGCATTCCGGATGCAAATCGTTCGTAATGCTTTCTAGACAAGATCGTAATCGGACCCTAAATAGTATATGTGGGAGGGACCAGGCAATAAAATGGCACACTTACTACTTAATGGGAGGGGTTTTGTAAGGAGTAAGGAGGTCTTAGAGAGGGTTACTGAGGGTGTTTTGGGTACATGCACCCGCCCACAAAGGAGCAAGCCTATTAGCCTGTTTCTCTTTACAAACTGCACTTCTAAATTTACTACAGCTAAAAAAGGACCCAAACAGTAGTACATGTACTACAGCATGAGCTGGAGCAAGTTCAGCACCAACCATGGCCAACCACTGGTATAGCAACATTCTCCCATAGAAAATAATGGAGAAATGGTTTCAAATAAAACAGCATAGGAAATAATAATAAACTAAATTAAAGTATTTAAGCTATTTAAAAATATACATTAATGTAATTTAATAGTACAAGAAATAAAAACATAAAAGATATTTATTTTATCAAAACATATTTTAATAATCATTGTAATGTAAATATTAATGTAACATAACACTTAATTAAAATATATTTAAAAATGGCATGTAATGATATACATTACATTTAATAGTTGTAATACATAATAAATACGTAATGAATACATATACATTTTTTTTAGGTGTGATTATTTTTTAAACAAATCTTTAAAAAACATGTCTTACTTTTTGCTATTCTTTTCCATATACTATTTCCCTTTAGTTTTTCTGGGGTGGTAATATCCATATATTTACAATACAAAGAACATTTAAAACGTGTATTAAAGTAAATAAATCTGATAAAATATTTTTTCTTGAACATTAGTGTGAAATATTGTTCTACATTTATTTTAAAATATGAAACATCATATGACATGCTACAGCACTAATAACTTAATTTTGAACTAACCATTTATTTAATTTAAGTAATTTAAATCAACATTATTGTTTAAGATTTATGAAAAACACCTAAAGTAAAATGTTTATGTGTATTTATTGTTTGTTACAAATTACAGAAAGTTATCATAGAATTAATTAAAAAAAAAATATATTTTTTAAATAATTTAAAGAAAAAGTTATAATTATTTTTACATTTTCTCATAAGAATATATTTTTAATTATTTTAATATTTCTTAAAATTACAAATATATATATGAATATATATATCTTCATAGAAGGATGGAACGTTCCGTGGTGAAAGTTCTTCAAGACATGGCCGAGTAAAGGGGGGCGGGGGGATCCCAAATGCAAAATCTCCTTACATTTTCCATAGACTTTTTTGAACAGCGATACCAGAATAATTATTGAGTTGAATTACACCAAACTTCGCAGATAGCTAGATCTTGATCCAGAAAGCATGCTTTTTGTAATTTGGAGTAAATCCGTTCTGCAGTGTTTGAGAAATCAAGGAACAAAAGTAATTATATATTTACACTGTGGGTTGGAGGATCTGTTGCAAGAGTGCCTCAAACATATTTTAAAAAATAGAGCATCCTAATTGTCTGATGGGGCTTTTTTCCCTTGGGCCAACTTGCTCCCGCTGGAGTAAGTTTCCCACCTGAACAAGAACTATAATTGGGTGGCTGAAGCATGAGAAAAACTGTTGCGGCAGCGATTATATGACTCAGGGACTTACTCCCCTGTCCTGATGTTGTTTAACAAACAAGCTATGAGGGGGAAGGTAAGGATAACCTGTCCCTCTAGTCCTTCTGGGAGGGTCCTTCAGGCTCCAAGCAAAATATAATTTGCGCCCTTGACATGTACAGGTAATTACCCCAGATATTACACCATTCATGACAAGTTCTATAACATCAATAATAGCATCACTGCAAAATAACGTGTTTTAGAAATGAAATTCGGCTGGAGCCGCGAATCCTTCCAACATTTTGTTTTTTAAAAGAAGCACATGTTCCTGCTCTTCTTTACTAATCAGCCCCGCGAGTGGGCCAGGTACTTGGGGCATTTGTAAAAATAGGAGTGGGGGTATGAGCTCCCACTCCTGGAGCTTATAAAGGTCCTGGGGACCACCACCAACCCAGGGCTTATGCACTGTTATAGGGTGGGCTATCGAACCCCCTAGGCCCAAGGGACCATCACCTCCCCAGGGCCATATTCAATTTGTAATGGAGGCCTCAGGGATTACTACCTTCCCAGGGCCAGCATATTTTTTTTAATGGGGGGGCTACGCGGCCCTAGGCACTGCCAGCTCCCTGGGGCCGAACCTATAAAAAACAAATGAGGGGGGTCTCCTGGAGCCATAGATGGCCCTGGGGACCGCCACCCCCTAGGGACGGCTTCTGCTATATCCTGGGGTGCCCACCCCCCGGAACAAAGATGTTTGCTGTGGCTTGGTGGGAGATTTACCACTCCTGCCAAGACACAGCAAACACTCCACCCAGCAAGCAAGAGCTAACAAAATGCTCTCACTTGCTGAAAGCAGTGCAGAATTACTTTCAGACACAGGGAGATGCATGTTTAGCAGCTACCTAGAGCTGAAAGCAATCCCACCATCGCAGGTGGCAGGGAGCCGGCAGGGACCACAGGGGCATTCAGGCTTCCCCACAATCCCAGTGGAGACTGGGTGCCCTGGGGGCACCCAGCAGACATGGCCGGGGGATGAGGTTCCTGGGGCCAAAAATCAGCCCAGGAAGGGGGAATTCGCAGACCCCACACCCGAAAATAATATATCAAATAAAATGCCAGGCCAGGGTGATAGGATCCCCGGCAATGGGGTCCCTTGTGCCAAAATAAGCCCAGGGACGGGGCTTGCGGCCCCCCTCTCCATTGCAGAAAGGTCTGGCCCCAGGAGATGGGGTCCCAGGGACTGAAATTGGCCCAAGGGAAAGGGGGCCATGCAGCGCCCTGCCCCCTTTCTCAACCACTCTGCAAAGGGGCCTCCTGGTACACAACATGTTGGGGATGAAGTCCCCTTGGCTGGTGAGGGTTCTGGTGGGCCAGCAACCCCTTCTGTTGCCTCCAGTATATCCCATATCCCACACAGCTTGATTGATGAGAGGTCATCGGAGGCCATGCCCTCTTTCTTTACAAATCTGGAAACGCACCTCCTGGTGCACTACTGGTTGGGGGATGAATTCTCCTTGGATGATGAAGGTCCTTGATGACCAAGAACCCCTTCTGTTACCTACAGTAAGTCCCACACAGCGGTATTTCTGAGAAGTTGTTGGAGACCTGCCCCATTGTCCACTACCATGCAAACACGCCTCCTGACACACTACTGGTTGGGGGATGAAGTCCCCTTGGAAGTTCAGGGTCCTCGGGGGCCAAGAACCCCTCCTGTTACCTTCAGTAAAACCCACACAGCGGGATTGCTGAGAGCTGGATTGCGGCCCCACAACCTTTCTCCACCCATTTTGCGATGTTGCTGACCATGTCATGAGTGATGTAATATGTGAGGTCATAAGCAGTACATAGCGGGGTGTAAGTTATAGTTAGCTCAGGTAACTATAACTGCTTAACTTCTATGCTTTCGTATGAGTGAAATCGAAGACTAACTATAACGTCGCTGTAACCTTCATTTTTTTCAGTGAATTAATCAGTTTTTTAAATTCTATTTCCTAACTATAACAGGCCTGTAGGCTTTAATTTTTTTAGTGAATTTCTAAGATTTTTTAATTGCTAACACCTATCTATAACGTCCCTTAACCTTTGATTTTTCAGTGATTTTCTAAGGTTTTTTTAATTCTACTTCTTAATTGTAAAGTCAATTTTTTTTAATTGAGCTTCTAAGATTTTTGTATTTTCATTCTATAATTGGATATTGCACGTTATAAATATTTGATTTACCACTCATTTTTTTATTTGGTATGTGTTTATCAAAAAGTACATTAATTACTGTTTTAGTGGGCGCAACACTGCCACATTTACTGTGGAGAATGTCTGATCAGCAAATGTATTTCATATACTGAATAATACACTTAAAGAAATTTTTGAAATAAAGTGTAAGACTGGATGTTTAGTAAAATATTCTTTTAACTCATTTCTGTGATCAATTTAGGAGAAAACAACCTTGCCCAAAAACTGTAATATTCGCGAATACCGACATCATTGGGATGACGTCAGTAGTCGCGAAGAGGACGTGGTTTGTACAAAGTGTAAAACATATATCTAGACACATTCTACAGTCTATTTGACAGTACAGCTTTATTAGTGTACTTTTCAAACTCATATTTTCGTAGTGAGCTTCCAGAAAAATCATCTTGAAAGACTATTTTCCCTTTTCACGGTGATGCCGGGCATCACGATGAGGTCGGTAGTCGCGAAGAGAGTGTGTTTTCTAAAAATTATATATATATATATATATATAAATGCAGTCAGGATGGGTTTTCCTGGGACTAGTCCCGGGTCAGGTGATACGTCTGCCGGCGAAGCCCTGAGCCGGAATTGAATAATCCAAATTTCGTCAAAGTATCGGACGCAATCTCAGAGGTCAAGTTGCTTCACCATAAGTTTTTAATCTTGTTAACCACTACGCGTTTCGACACCACAATGTGTCTTGATCACACGATAATTCAGTTCCTCAAGACAGTGCATAAATAAACATTAAACATAGAAGAGGCATTCAAAAATACATCAGTACGTAATGTTACGGTGGCGGCCATATTGGAAGAGGTCAAATTATACTTCTATTACATATCTCTGTGTTTCAACCAACAATGTCTACATATATTCAGATCTTCAAACAAATGGTCTAAAACGACATGTCTAAAGTAGAACCTATATTGTAAATTTAAAAAGCAAGTGCATAATTCAGATTCTAGTTTAAAATAAAGAGCTAGTCTTGTTCAGTATCCTGCGGACTAGTGCCATAGCAGTGTGTCTACTACAGTCCCCCGAAGGGGTCAGAATAACACCATTAGTTTCTAGATGTAGACTGGTATTACAAAGGAATGGTCAATACTCAATAAGTGCTATTGCCCCCAAATTAACATGAGCTTGTTAAGTATACGTAATGTTGGTACCCTGAAAAGTTGATGTTACGGTAATTATACCCGAATGAGAAATGAGCCAAAATCGGACCCAGTGATCCTGCTATATAGTATAATAATTTATCAATCATTTTAGCATGGAATCTCCCCACTTATACAAGATCATATAAACTGAGCAGATATCATTGCGTTTCCTGCATGACATATTGTACAGCGGACTAGTGCCTATAAAAAAAAAACCTCATACCATTGTTAACTCAACAGAAAGAAAAAGGGAAACTGATGCAGAAATTATTGCCAATTGGCCTTAAGAATATTGCCTCCATGTTCAATATCAAACATAGTGTTCTACCACAAAAACTACCCAATGTTAACATACAATACTCCAGTGCAATCAAATTATCTCTTATCTCACAAAGGGTGCAGGAAATCCTTATGAAGAAAAGGGTGGGGAACCCGTGCAAAGTCCTGAAACGTGTTGGGTCCCTCCTGTGAGGAAAATGAGATAAGAGAATTGATTAAAATTAAATCATATATCAGATATACTTAATTATAGATACATTTCCAAATAGTATATCAACACAGTTATAAAATCAAGTGAAAAACAAATGGAAAACATATTAATCATCATGCAAATGTGTGGCCAGTTCCTCATCCAGGTTATGTCCTCCCGGGACTCTAGTCTCGAGTTCCATAATCCATTTGGATTCTTTTTTCCTAAGCTCTAGTTCCCTATTGCCTCCACGTCTTCCTAGATTAATTTGCTCAATTGCAAAAAATCTTAAGAGTAAATTGTTGGATTGGTGTTTCTCTTGAAAGTGTCGAGCAATGGGATAGTGCAGATCTACATTTGTAATTGCTCTTAAGTGCTCCTGGATGCGTTTTTTTACCATACAAATGGTACTCCCAATGTATTTGAGTATACACGGACACTCTTGGGCATATACAACATAGTTAGAGCTACATGTGAGGAACTGTGAGATGGTTCTTTTTTTACACCCGGGTACCTCAAATTCTTTGACCATGTGGCTGGATAAACATGCTCTGCAATGCCCACAAGGATAAAATCCTTTTAGATTATGCAGATTTTTGTTCCGATTGACTGTAATGTCACCCTTCACAAGGATATCCCTCAAGTTTCTTCCTCTCCTGTACGTGATAAGGGGTCTGTCACTTATAGTTTGACCTATGGTGTTATCTGATTTGAGAATCTTCCAATTATCCATTAGAACTTTGTGGATCTCATTAGAATCATGTGTGAAGGTAGTTATTATTCTTGAGCTAGCCTCATCTTTGTTCTCTTTCTCAGTATATTCTAGACTCTTGGACCTCGTGATTTCTTTAATCTTATCCAGAGCTTTAGTGAGCACCCATTCAGGATAACCCCGTTCTCTGAATCTGGTAAGTATCTTCCCCTGTTCCAGGTTATAGATTTCATCTGTGCTATAATTTCTTCACGCCCTCAGTAATCCCCCATATGGAATACTCCATTTCAATGCTTCTGGATGAGCACTGAGGGCGTGAAGAAGACTGTTGCCTGCAGTTTCTTTACAATGCAGGCTCGTTACCAGGGTATTTTCATGTACAGTAATGAGAGTATCAAGAAATTCTGTTTCAATCTTACTCATGTTGTAGGTCAACCTGATATTATACGGGTTACTGTTAAGTTTACCAATAAAATCAATTGCTTCACTTTCAGTACCACCCCACACTAGAAACAAGTCGTCAATGTACCTCATCCAAACTTTTACATGCACAAGATCTAATTGTAACAATGCATCCTTTTGAATTTCCTCCTCCCATTTGCCCAGGAAGAGGTTCGCGAAGCTCGGCGCAAAGCACGAACCCATCGCGGTACCTCATACCTGTTTGAAGAGGTCGCCATTGAATATAAAAATGTTATTGGAAAGACAGATCCTTACCATCTCCAACAGCAAATATGTATGGTCCAAAAAATGTATGTCTCTCTCTTCAAGGAAATGCAGACAAGCCGCAATCCCTTGTTCTTGATCAATGATAGTATATGATGAGCTCACGTCTAATGTAATCATAATAAAGCTGTTATCCCACTTGATCTTATCAATCCTATTAAGGAAATCTTTTGTATCCTGAATATAAGATGGTAAACGGATTACATATTCTCTGAGAAAGTGGTCAACATATTTCGAAAGGTTCTCATTTACATTCCCTATAGATGACACAATGGGTCTACCCGGAGGTTTCTTCGGGTTTTTATGTACTTTAGGAAGCAAGTAAAGTATGGGCAGTTTTGGATAATCTCTGTTAAGGAAACAGTATTCCTGCCACGTAATAAGCCCTGCCCCTTGCCAGACAGATAGTTTTTCCCAAGTTGTAGTTATACTCTGATTATACTCTATGGTATTGCTTTTACAGTAAAACTTATCATCGCTCAATTGTTTGATAGCTTCCTCAATGTATAGTTCTCTACCCCACAAAACGATGGTACCACCTTTATCTGAAGGCCGTATTATAATACTATCATCCTCGGCCAATGACACAATGAATTTCCTTTGTTTTTCAGATAGATTAAACTCACTTTACTATTCCTTGATATTCTATGCTTATATTTAGTAAGCTCCTTGGTCACTACTTCATGAAAAGCGTCTATTGAATCATGACGAAAGAGAGGATAGAAGATAGATTTGGGTTTAAATTGAGTACATGCTGCCCTATCCGTGGGGATATCAGCTTGATTCGCCCTAAATACAATACCCTCATCCTCTGATGCCACTCCCCCTAGCGTATACACAGTCTGTAATAGGTTGGCATCTCTCACAGTAAAAGCTGGTTGTATTCCACATTCTGCGTCCACATTTGAAATTTCTGGGGGTCTGTTACTCATCAGAGTGTGCCATTTCTGTAATTTTAATTTTCGTACAAACTTGAAGATATCAACTCTTGTGTTGGCATAGTTGAATACTTCTGTGGGGCAAAATGTTAGTCCTAAACATAAAGTTGTTTTTCCCGTTTCAGTTAATGATCTTGATGATAAGTTAATGATAGTTTTGTTTACCATTGTACTATCCCTGATTACTTTGTGTTTCTGTAGCCACCTCCTCTGGTTCCCACTGGCTCCCTGCTTGTTCCTCCTTTGTTTGTATTTAAGTCGCCTTTGTTTGGTGCATCCCTGCCTCTTCCTCTTCCCCTTCCTCAACCACGCCTCTGGCCGCGACCTCTCTGAGGCGTTACTGATGTTGTCGATGATTTCTCTGGTTGTCGTCGTGTTCGAAGCACACGAAACTCGTCTAAAAAAGTTGCTGGTTTCGTTATTATTTCTACATCAGAGGAAGTACTTGCTGTTTGAACTGAAATGTCAGTGTCAAAATCGCTGTCTAATATAGTATCTGGCTACTCACTTGTGTTCACAACATCATCTGATCTAGTTTCTAGGACAGTTTGCTGATTATACAGATGATCATATTTTGGACTATATGTAAGAATACGACCAGTCCCATAATCTGTACAGTCCCTATGTAATTTTCGCTGTTTGCGAAATTTTATGTCATCCTCATACTTCTTGAGTCTTCCTTTCAATTCCTCTTTAAATTTCTTGATACTATCCTGCTCCGTACTTTTTTTGAAATCATCCTCAATCCCCTCTAATTCTTTAATTATTCTCTCTCTATCCTCCCATGCATACTTAATCAATATGCATAGCATGTTTTTGGAGCTGGATGCTGAGTTAGCCGCCCATTTATCAAGCATCTCTGGATTGGGTGATTCATGTGATGGAGTTACATAGATTCTTAAACCTCGCGACACCATGTCTTTATCTACGTAATCCTGGAGGGAGATCGCCTCCCACCATTTGGATGATTCTTGTTTTTTTAATCTTTCGTATCTTCTAAGTATGATGTTCAGGACATTTTCTTTAGGTTTCTCTGTGGTTGGTGCTACAGCTGCACCTTTCCCTGGTGCACGAGCAAAAAGAACCTGCGCTTCTTTCCGTCTCTCACTTTCCTCCGCCTTGATGATATACCTGTGTTATGGTAGTTCTGAGTAATGTGCGCTTACAAGCATGCACTTTCCATTGAAACACGAGGAAAACAAAATGCGGTAATAATATCTCCCGCTTTTCCTCTTCTGTACTTATGTGAGCTCTTGACCTCCCCGCCTCAATGTAGGCAGTTCCTGATGCCACTAAATGTTCAATAATCCTTTGAGGAGTGCAAGTGGATACTATTGTCTTATAAGTAAGACCGAAGTTTTTCCCAGCTTTGTTGCTTGCATATCCGTCACTCCGCTTATGCCCATGCACCGCAAAGTAAAACCCGACCCCCGGTATCAACTCCGAGAGGGAGCCCGCCCGAACACACCGTGGACGTACGCCCCCCCTCTCCCAAAGCGACACCCGGGGCCAAGCTCACCTCCGTGTTTTGGGCTCGCGTCCTCCAACAAAAGAAATAAGCTGATCAGTTCTCCTCCGCTCCTATGTGGTCGGCATATAGTCCCTCCATAATATAAATGCAGTCAGGATGGGTTTTCCTGCGACCAGTCCCGGGTCAGGTGATGCGTCTTCCGGCGAAGCCCTAAGCCGGAATTGAATGATCCAAATTTCGTCAAAGTATCGGACGCACTCTCAGAGGTCAAGTTGCTTCACCATAAGTTTTTAATCTTGTTAACCGCGACGCGTTTCGACACCATAATGTGTCTTGATCACACGATAATTCAGTTCAGCAAGACAGTGCATAAATAAACATTAAACATAGAAGAGGCATTCAAAAATACATCAGTACATAATGTTACGGTGGCGGCCATATTGGAAGAGGTCAAATTGTACTTCAACCAACAATGTCTACATATATTCAGATATTCAAACAAATGGTCTAAAACGACATGTCTAAAGTAGAACCTATATTGTAAATTTAAAAAGCAAGTGCATAATTCAGATTCTAGTTTAAAATAAAGAGCTAGTCTTGTTCATTATCCTGCGGACTAGTGCCATAGCAGTGTGTCTACTACAGTCCCCCGAAGGGGTCAGAATAACACCAATAGTTGTAATACCAGTCTACATCTAGAAACTAATGGTGTTATTCTGACCCCTTCGGGGGACTGTAGTAGACACACTGCTATGGCACTAGTCCGCAGGATACTATTTTAAACTAGAATCTGAATTATGCACTGCACTTGCTTTTTAAATTTACAATATAGGTTCTACTTTAGACATGTCGTTTTAGACCATTTGTTTGAATATCTGAATACATGTAGACATTGTTGGTTGAAAGACAGAGATACGTAACAGAAGTACAATTTGACCTCTTCCAATATGGCCGCCACCGTAACATTACGTACTGACGATTTTTGAATGCCTCTTCTATGTTTAATGTTTATTTATGCACTGTCTTGCGGAACTGAATTATCGTGTGATCAAGACACATTGTGGTGTCGAAACGCGTAGCGGTTAACAAGATTAAAAACTTATGGTGAAGCAACTTGACCTCTGAGAGTGCGTCCGATACTTTGACGAAATTTGGATATATATATATATATTACCTACTGGCGGTCGCCAGTAGGTAGTTATAGTTAGGACCACGTTTCCATAGGAAAACCTCAACATTCTATTTTGAATAACTTTGGCGCCGGTCGACGAATCCTCGCGAATTTCTCAAAATAGGTGGGGCGCTACGCTCCGCTCCTACCCTGAAAGTCTCGGGGGGATCCGTCAAGCGGGGGCTGAGATAAAAGGGGGGTCCCAAAACGCGTTTTTCCCATGCATTTTTCCATAGGACCTTTAGAACGAGCTACAGCCCGAACGGCTGAACAGAATTACTCAAAATTTGGCAGAGAGGTAGTCCCTAGGTCAAGGAAGTGCCTTTTGTAGGTTTGGTGTAAATCTGTTCAGTAGATTCTGAGAAAATAGCCTTTAAATCAATATATATATCTGAGCCCGCTTACGGTACGCTTACCGTACGCTTACGGTAAGCGTACGGTGGCGTGCGCGAGCGCGATTCTGATTGGCTCTTAGATCTTAGTAAACATTCGAATCGGCCGAAACCAGGAAGCGGCGGCCGCCATTTTGTGTATTTCACTCTGAAAAAAAAGAGTGAAAACAAGGAAAGGGGGCAATGAGGAGAGTTACAGACCCCCTAACAATTGTAAGGGGGTCAAAGAAGGACAGAAAAGTACAAAAAAAACATTTATTGATTTAAAAAAAAATCACGGGGTACGCGTACGGTAAGCTTACGGTAAGCGTACGGTAAAAAAAAAAAAATATAAATAAATGAAAAGCAGATTTAAGAGTTTAGAAATTAGGGAGCTCTAAAAAGAGCTGTTGTGTTTATGGAGTCATTTTTTTAGTGGTACCTACAAGTAAGTACCGATGCAGAGTCTAAGGTTCAAGAGGAAGACTCTGTTCCCTTCATCATTGAAGTGCACACCATCTCCTCTATAAATGTCTTGCATGTCGTAACGCAAGTTGTTGTGGTAAATGGCACCCATACCATAGTCACGGAGGAAAGCAGAAACAGATTTGTTGACGTGCTTTCTTGCTTTGTCAATCTGAGGACAGAAATGATTGGACCAGTTCCATTTTTGCCTTTGGCATATGTTGGAAAACACAAAGGCAGTTTTAGGGAAAAGTGTAAACAGTTGTGCAAAGGTGTCCTTCATAAGCATTTCCAGACCTACCCCAGTCAAAGTGCCTAGGTCATTGCCACCACAGTGCACTATTATGAGGTCAGGGTGTTGGATTTGAATGAAGGATTTCACCAATGGCATCAATTGGTGCCACTTTAACCCTCTCTGACCAATCCATTTAATGTCTACATTTGGCAAAGCAAGGTCTCTCACCATATCTGTTTTCTCTGCAAACTTTTCACTCCAGAAGACATAGCTGTGCCCTACAATCCACACTGTGAACATCTTCAAAGGAGAACTGGATGCACTCAGGAGGTGTCTTTCAGTAGAATGGCAATATGAAAAGAAAGACAGTTTGGAAATGGAGGCATACATATTTTTTACAAAACAAAAAGAACTGATTGGCTGTTTCATACCATTCTAGAAAAAAAACTAGGCTGTATGTGAAAATTAAAAGAAGCATGTTTTGTATTGGTACAAAAAAATGTGTAACCAAAGAACAGTACTATGGATTTGCTGTTAGGTTTGAAAAGTCAAGCACTCTTGCTCTGTGGAATTGAAACATTGTGTGTCGAACTTCTGACCTAACTGCACACAGCAGTGTTCCATGAGCTGTTGCTATGGTAGCAGGCAGAAGTCAAGTTGGGGGAAGGGTACTAGGCAGAAGTCAAGTTGGGGGCAGGGTACTTTTGGAAAAGGGTTGGTTTTCAACCAATAGAAATGTGTCATTACATTTGAAAAAAAGGGGGAAGCACTGAGATTTGAAACTTACATGTATATGTGTGGAAAAATAGAGGGAAAGTTTGCCATTATCTGGTTCTGCTGAGAGGAGAGAGGTGTAGAGAACAGAGATCCTGGCTCTGATAATCTGCTGTTTGAGTGTCACATTTCTTTCACAACTAACTAATTTTAAAGGTGAGTTTACAGTTTGAGAGGGGATGTATGTGGTAACTTAAGAAATGAATAATAGAAATGGGAATTGTTTTTGTTGTAGTTACACATGGTGGTTTCATAATGTGTCAGTCTGTAAAAGTGATTTTCACTTGGCCCGAAAAAAAAAGAGCAGTAAGTGTGCTTTCAAATTGGCAAAGAAATTTCGTTTTGGCACTAATGTGAAAACATGACTCTGTGTGCATAGAAGAATTATAGGCAGAGATTTATTGCGTCTTGCTCTGGTGATTTCACAGTTGCAGTAGATGGAAAGGGGGAGCGAATTTTTGGGGGAAGAAGCAGAGGCTTAGCACACACCCATGTGCTTGCCATGTATAGTCATGCACAGTAATTAGAAGCGAGTGGGGTTTTCAGGTTTAAGTCTGTAATGCAAATACATTCAGCATCACTAAGGCTGGTTGCCCCTGCTGGAGTGTAGGCAGTCACAGAGAATACACACGGTGGTGGTCTGAAAAAAAAACAGCTTGGACATGTGCATTTAAATAAATTTAAAAAAAAAGGATTCAGAATGTGTCAGTCTGTAAAAGTGATTTCAAATTGTAAAAAGAGATTTTCACTTGGCCCGAAAAAAAAAGAGCAGTAAGTGTGCTTTCAAATTGGCAAAGAAATTTCGTTTTGGCACTAATGTGAAAACATGACTCTGTGTGCATAGAAGAATTATAGGCAGAGATTTATTGCGTCTTGCTCTGGTGAATTCACAGTTGCAGTAGATGGAAAAGAGGAGCGAATTTTTGGGGGAAGAAGCAGAGGCTTAGCACACACCCATGTGCTTGCCATGTATAGTCATGCACAGTAATTAGAAGCGAGTGGGGTTTTCAGGTTTAAGTCTGTAATGCAAATACATTCAGCATCACTAAGGCTGGTTGCCCCTGCTGGAGTGTAGGCAGTCACAGAGAATACACACGGTGGTGGTCTGAAAAAAAAACAGCTTGGACATGTGCATTTAAATAAATTTAAAAAAAAGGTTTCAGAATGTGTCAGTCTGTAAAAGTGATTTCAAATTGTAAAAAGAGATTTTCACTTGGCCCGAAAAAAAAAGAGCAGTAAGTGTGCTTTCAAATTGGCAAAGAAATTTCGTTTTGGCACTAATGTGAAAACATGACTCTGTGTGCATAGAAGAATTATAGGCAGAGATTTATTGCGTCTTGCTCTGGTGATTTCACATTTGCAGTAGATGGAAAGGGGGAGCGAATTTTTGGGGGAAGAAGCAGAGGCTTAGCACACACCCATGTGCTTGCCATGTATAGTCATGCACAGTAATTAGAAGCGAGTGGGGTTTTCAGGTTTAAGTCTGTAATGCAAATACATTCAGCATCACTAAGGCTGGTTGCCCCTGCTGGAGTGTAGGCAGTCACAGAGAATACACACGGTGGTGGTCTGAAAAAAAAACAGCTTGGACATGTGCATTTAAATAAATTTAAAAAAAAGGTTTCAGAATGTGTCAGTCTGTAAAAGTGATTTCAAATTGTAAAAAGAGATTTTCACTTGGCCCGAAAAAAAAAGAGCAGTAAGTGTGCTTTCAAATTGGCAAAGAAATTTCGTTTTGGCACTAATGTGAAAACATGACTCTGTGTGCATAGAAGAATTATAGGCAGAGATTTATTGCGTCTTGCTCTGGTGATTTCACAGTTGCAGTAGATGGAAAGGGGGAGCGAATTTTTGGGGGAAGAAGCAGAGGCTTAGCACACACCCATGTGCTTGCCATGTATAGTCATGCACAGTAATTAGAAGCGAGTGGGGTTTTCAGGTTTAAGTCTGTAATGCAAATACATTCAGCATCACTAAGGCTGGTTGCCCCTGCTGGAGTGTAGGCAGTCACAGAGAATACACACGGTGGTGGTCTGAAAAAAAAACAGCTTGGACATGTGCATTTAAATAAATTTAAAAAAAAAGGATTCAGAATGTGTCAGTCTGTAAAAGTGATTTCAAATTGTAAAAAGAGATTTTCACTTGGCCCGAAAAAAAAGAGCAGTAAGTGTGCTTTCAAATTGGCAAAGAAATTTCGTTTTGGCACTAATGTGAAAACATGACTCTGTGTGCATAGAAGAATTATAGGCAGAGATTTATTGCGTCTTGCTCTGGTGATTTCACAGTTGCAGTAGATGGAAAGGGGGAGCGAATTTTTGGGGGAAGAAGCAGAGGCTTAGCACACACCCATGTGCTTGCCATGTATAGTCATGCACAGTAATTAGAAGCGAGTGGGGTTTTCAGGTTTAAGTCTGTAATGCAAAGACATTCAGCATCACTAAGGCTGGTTGCCCCTGCTGGAGTGTAGGCAGTCACAGAGAATACACACGGTGGTGGTCTGAAAAAAAAACAGCTTGGACATGTGCATTTAAATAAATTTTAAAAAAAGGTTTCAGAATGTGTCAGTCTGTAAAAGTGATTTCAAATTGTAAAAAGAGATTTTCACTTGGCCGGAAAAAAAAAGAGCAGTAAGTGTGCTTTCAAATTGGCAAAGAAATTTCGTTTTGGCACTAATGTGAAAACATGACTCTGTGTGCATAGAAGAATTATAGGCAGAGATTTATTGCTTCTTGCTCTGGTGATTTCACATTTGCAGTAGATGGAAAGGGGGAGCGAATTTTTGGGGGAAGAAGCAGAGGCTTAGCACACACCCATGTGCTTGCCATGTATAGTCATGCACAGTAATTAGAAGCGAGTGGGGTTTTCAGGTTTAAGTCTGTAATGCAAATACATTCAGCATCACTAAGGCTGGTTGCCCCTGCTGGAGTGTAGGCAGTCACAGAGAATACACACGGTGGTGGTCTGAAAAAAAAACAGCTTGGACATGTGCATTTAAATAAATTTAAAAAAAAGGTTTCAGAATGTGTCAGTCTGTAAAAGTGATTTCAAATTGTAAAAAGAGATTTTCACTTGGCCCGAAAAAAAAAGAGCAGTAAGTGTGCTTTCAAATTGGCAAAGAAATTTTGTTTTGGCACTAATGTGAAAACATGACTCTGTGTGCATAGAAGAATTATAGGCAGAGATTTATTGCGTCTTGCTTTGGTGATTTCACAGTTGCAGTAGATGGAAAAGAGGAGCGAATTTTTGAGGGAAGAAGCACAGGCTTAGCACACACCCATGTGCTTGCCATGTATAGTCATGCACAGTAATTAGAAGCGAGTGGGGTTTTCAGGTTTAAGTCTGTAATGCAAATACATTCAGCATCACTAAGGCTGGTTGCCCCTGCTGGAGTGTAGGCAGTCACAGAGAATACACACGGTGGTGGTCTGAAAAAAAAACAGCTTGGACATGTGCATTTAAATAAATTTAAAAAAAAGGTTTCAGAATGTGTCAGTCTGTAAAAGTGATTTCAAATTGTAAAAAGAGATTTTCACTTGGCCCGAAAAAAAAAGAGCAGTAAGTGTGCTTTCAAATTGGCAAAGAAATTTCGTTTTGGCACTAATGTGAAAACATGACTCTGTGTGCATAGAAGAATTATAGGCAGAGATTTATTGCGTCTTGCTCTGGTGATTTCACAGTTGCAGTAGATGGAAAAGAGGAGCGAATTTTTGGGGGAAGAAGCAGAGGCTTAGCACACACCCATGTGCTTGCCATGTATAGTCATGCACAGTAATTAGAAGCGAGTGGGGTTTTCAGGTTTAAGTCTGTAATGCAAATACATTCAGCATCACTAAGGCTGGTTGCCCCTGCTGGAGTGTAGGCAGTCACAGAGAATACACACGGTGGTGGTCTGAAAAAAAAACAGCTTGGACATGTGCATTTAAATAAATTTAAAAAAAAGGTTTCAGAATGTGTCAGTCTGTAAAAGTGATTTCAAATTGTAAAAAGAGATTTTCACTTGGCCCGAAAAAAAAAGAGCAGTAAGTGTGCTTTCAAATTGGCAAAGAAATTTCGTTTTGGCACTAATGTGAAAAAATGACTCTGTGTGCATAGAAGAATTATAGGCAGAGATTTATTGCGTCTTGCTCTGGTGATTTCACAGTTGCAGTAGATGGAAAGGGGGAGCGATTTTTGGGGGGAAGAAGCAGAGGCTTAGCACACACCCATGTGCTTGCCATGTATAGTCATGCACAGTAATTAGAAGCGAGTGGGGTTTTCAGGTTTAAGTCTGTAATGCAAATACATTCAGCATCACTAAGGCTGGTTGCCCCTGCTGGAGTGTAGGCAGTCACAGAGAATACACATGGTGGTGGTCTGAAAAAACAGCTTGGTTTCATAATGTGACAGTTTGTAAAAGAGATTTTCACTTGCCCAAAAAAAAGAGCAGTTTGTGTGCATTCAAATTGGCAAAGAAATTTCGTTTTGTGACTATTGTGAAAAGAAATGTAGTAATATATTTAAATACAATAAAGGATTTTTTTTTTAGTTTTTTTCAGGTATTACTGAAGAACAGTGAACAAAATTTAAGATGCCTACAAAATCTCGAGTTCAAAAAACGCTAAAAAAAAAACTATATTTGAAGACAACTGGAGGACCAAAGTTAGTAGAAGATGCTGATGTTGGGAAAAAGAAAAAATCTTCTGGTAAGCAAAAAAAACAATTTCTAAACAAAATATTCAAAACAAAGAAAAATGTACAAAATGTCTGTTCTCGGAAAAATGTAATAAAAAATAGAGAACAGCAAAAAATTGAGAATTTAGTTAATGCAAATATACCTTCTGCAATTGAAAAGTTTAACATAAACAGAAAAACAGCATTTAAAGAGATACGTAGAAAAATGTTTCAGAGAAGAGTTATGTCCAATTTGATAAAGGATATAAAGAAATATAAGCAAAAGGCTAAATATTACAAGAGAAAAAAAGAAATTGAAGCCATTGCAGCAAAAGCATTAGAATTAAAAAGGAAACTATTCATATTAATTTTGAATAGGATGCGTACATTAGATAAAATGGTGAATGTACTGAAATCACAAAGCAAAAGCAAAAGAGTAGTGAACAGAACAAACTTTTGTAAAGTGTTTTTAGGAAAGTGGATGCATAGTTCAAGTAGTGAACCTTTTTTTAATGAAGAGAGCTATTTTCAAAGTAATAGTTTGCTGCATGCAGTTGACACCAGAGGTCGTTCATACGAAGTAAAAAATGGTTGCATAATGGAGAAGGAGATAATGGTTCCAAGAGATGAGGTACAAGTGATGGCAGATGAGGCAATGGGGAGACGTCCTAAAGCCCCAGTGTACACTTGGAATTGTAGTAGTATTTGCACTGTGCGTCAGGAATCTATTGACAGATTTCGAGAGTTTCTAAGAGAATATAGTAAAAAAAGTGTAAAACAAAAGATTAAGGTGCTTCAAAGTCTGGATCCATGCAGAGTGAGAGAGAATACTGGTTTGCAGGGTCATTCTCTTGCTTGTCTATCTAGAAAAGTGTGCAATAGTGTTTTCCATCATTTTAGGATGCTGGCTGTTCATCATACTGAAATGAGAAAGTTTGTGAGACGGTTGTATTTTGCCAAAAGTCCAGCAATAAAGTTAAATGAATTGAATAGGGCTCTGTTCCGAGGAACGGTATCAGATGTAGAGAAGGTTGTTGATGAAATTCAGTTTTGTTACTTTGGTCCTGAACAAAACAGTGCAGAGAAGGACACAGTAAATGAGGCAGAAGTGGAAGAGAATGTAGAACCTTGTGTAAGTAAGACATTTAATGATCACATAACAAAATTTGCAATAATCTCTAATGAAAGACCAAATGTTACTTGTATTTGTTGCCGCAGAACTCATTATAGAAAACAAACTAGGAATGTTGATCTCTACAGAAAGAGTGAAAATGAAGATAATTATAAGTGGATGGATTTTGCCACATATATATTTCTTGAAAATTGTTTTGAATTGGGTGAAGATCAGCGTATTTGTAAGTACTGCTACAACAAGTTAGAGGAAAATAGAATGCCGACCAGAGCTGTACATAATAATTTAGAATTGGATGCTATTCCTGCTGAACTTTCTGAATTAAATACATATGAGTCTATACTCATTCAATGTGTTCATCCGTTCCAGACCATAGTACGTATGGAGCCCAAAACTGGTAAATTACCTCCTTCAGATTTACTGAGAGGTTTAAAAGGTAGAGTGGTGTATTTGCCCTTGGATTTGAAAAAAAATATGGAAACTATTGATGCGGATACTTTGGAAACTGAACCATTAATTATTCTGGTTAATGGTGTACCTACAAAGAATAAGAAGATTTGGCAGGAGCTGGTAGATGTGCGGAAAGTACAAAGAGCAAATTTGTATTTGAAAAAAAATAACAAATGGTATGAATCAATTTATATAGAAGAAGAAGAAGAAGAAGAAGAAGATTTACAAGGAGACACAGAAACACCAACTGGACAAATTGAAAAAGTGGACAAGTCAAAGGAAGAAGAAATTTATGAACATTTTAGCATACATCCTCTCCATTCGAAAGAAGTTATGGGAGACAATATTGATCTCTTTCAGATGAAGAAAGCAAAAGGAAATCCCGTGAGTGTATGGGAGGAGAGCTTGGAAGCTCGATGTTTTCCCCAGCTGTTTCCTAAAGGAAAAGGAGGACGATACGATGAACGTCCAGAACAGATTCCAGCTTCAGAGTATCGAACTACAAGACTATATGCTGAAGATCCCAGATTTCGACAAAGTATTCCTTATTTGTTCCATCTTTTATTTGAAAGCGACTTGTCTGCACTGTCTTATGCAGTAAATCACATTTTAAAAAGTGGAGTACATTTACAAAATGTGTCTGCTAAGGATTTTATGGAGAAAGTGCAGCACCGAGATGATCATTTGGAAACACAACTGATCAATCTGATGGCTTGTCAGCGTGGGACAAATGAATATTGGTACCGACGCCATGGTGAACTAAAATGCATGTTACGCAATTTAGGAACACCGACATGGTTCCTTACCCTAAGCTGTGCCGAGTACGCTTGGGATGATTTACTGGATTTTCTACGAGAGGCCAATTCAAACATTAAAAACATCGAATACAAGACAGCAGGAGAACTGTGCTCATTGGATCCGGTTAATGTTTGCAGATATTTCAATCATAGATTTGAGGCTATGATGTCCTTCATCTGCAATAAAAAAAATCCACCCCTTGGAGAAGTAGTGGATTTCTTTTGGAGAAAAGAGTACCAGGCAAGAGGTGCTCCTCATATTCATATGCTGCTGTGGATCAAGGATGCCCCAAAGTTTGGAACAGATACTGATGAAGCAGTGTTATCTTACATTGAAGAATATGCAACATGTGCTATACCTAAAAGCACAGAAGAGAACAAGTTAAAGGAGCAAGTTCTACGTTTCCAAAGTCATCGGTGTGGAAAATACTGTCGACGGAAATACAAGAGCAAAGAAAAATACTACACTAAATGTCGATTTGGATTTCCTAGACCTGTTCTTACAAATGGAAGAGTCAACAGTTTTATGTCAGCTGTGAGACATACTATCACAAGAAAATCACCTAAGAATACCTACAACCTTAAAAGAAAAGAAGAATCAAAAAATATAAATGACTACAACCCAGTCATTTTATCCATGTGGAACGCTAACATGGATATACAGTATGTTGCTGACAATTCCATTGCTGTTGCTCGATATGTAACGTCTTACATTACGAAATCAGAAAAAACAGAATTGAAGGAAATGTGGGAAGAGATTTCTCACGAGAAGACTGTCAGTAAGAAGCTGTACAGTTTCAGTTTGAAGATGTTATCGCATCGAGAAATTGGATCCTACGAATGTTCAGATAGGTTATCTTCTGCAAGTCTCTACTCGAAGTCAAGAAGAATAATTTGGGCAAGTTTAGGCCTTGCAGCAATGAGAAATCGGGTACTGAAATCTGTTGGAGAAATTGAATATTTGGCTGAGAATGACCCAGAAAGTACAGACATATTGAAAACAAACATGTTGGACACATATTATCCCAAGAGAAGTCATCATCTGGAGAACATGTGTCTCTATGAAGTGTTACAGAACTACATTTATTCACGGAAAGCTGCAGAAGACATCAACAGTGGAAAATATAAAGTTGTTGGTGAAGAAGGATGTTTGGTGAAGCAAACCAAAGGAAGTTTGATAAATCACCGGAAGCTGAGTTGCGACACTACCGACAAGAAAGAATTTTACTACTTGGCTCTTTTACAGTTGTTTAAACCATGGCGTACAGAGGATGAACTACTGGGAGAATTCCAGAGCTATGAAGATTCTTTTAATGCTTGCAAAGACAGCATACAATGCAGTACATTCTCAACTTATCTGCAAATGTTAAATGAAGAAATTGAACAGGAAACTACAATTGCAGCAGAAATAGCTAGAGACAGTTCTCAGGACAGCCAAAGTTCAGGAACACACAGTCAAGATCCCCTAGGACAACCAATCGTTGAAAATGAAGCATCAATAGCCATGAATGAAGTGGAAACGGCTATGAATCAAGCTCAAGAAGAATTTATAGACTTAGAAAATTTGGAAAGACAACTGAATCAAGAGCAGCAACAAATTTATGAAGAGATCAAAAACAAAATTGATCACGGATTTCTACATATCAAAAAAGAGTGCTCATGCACATCATTTCATCCAATCAGGATGTATGTAAGCGGACAAGCTGGCACTGGAAAAAGTTTCCTAATTAAAGTCATCAGAAGCTACCTAAAGCAAAAAACGGATTCTACTTTGTCTTGTGTGGTTACTGCTCCAACTGGGTTAGCAGCATATAACATAAAAGGAATCACCTTACATCGTTTGCTAATGTTACCAGTGGAGCATGAGAACAAAATACAATTCAACAAGCTAACTGGAGAAGCATCCTTGGAAGTTTCACGAGTATTGAAGAAGATGCAAGTTCTCATTATTGATGAGGTGAGCATGGTATCAAACTTAATGCTTGCCTTTGTGCATTTAAGAATGCAGCAAATTTTGAAGACAGACTATGACGTGTTATTTGGTGGAAAACACGTCATAGTTTTTGGGGGATCTTTTGCAACTTACTCCAGTTAAAGGACAACCAGTGTTTAATACTGTGACACATGAAGACACAAAGAAGTCATTGGGAAGCATTGGAAATACAAATATTTGGTCCTTCTTTGAGTACAAGGAACTTACAACTAATATGAGGCAAGCAAACGATGAAGAATATGGAAGTATTCTGAAAGATATCAGGATTGGACTACTCACAGATGTTGGGAAAAAAGCATTACAGAGTCGGCTGCTACATAATTTATTTCCAAAGGAAGAAATAGTTGCAGAGAAAATATACAAGAATATTGCAGAAAACAAAAGTGTCATCTGCTTAATGCCAACTCTACGTGAATGCTCAATATTTAATGAGGAGCTTTTGAAATTGGAAAAGGAAGACATCAGGAAATTGGAAGCAGTGGACAAAATTGAGGATGGAAGAATTACAGTCACAGTAACAGGCAAACTGAAAAATAAATTGGACTCACTAGAGAAGAACATCTCCAAAACAGCAGGATTAGAAAAAAATCTTTATGTTTGCATGAACTGTAGAGTGTTTTTAAGGAGAAATTTGGATGTTGAGAAAGGCTTAGTGAATGGAGCGATGGGAAGAGTTGTGGGTTTTATTAATTATCAGAAAAAAGAAGGAATTGAATGTTTACAGATAAAATTTGATCAGATAGAGGAAGTTAAAGACATTTGTCGTTGTTCAGTTCGTTTCATGCTTGTGAAAGACTTATATGTACGTAGGAAGCAGTTTCCGTTTTCACTAGCATATGCTGTAACTATCCACAAGTCTCAAGGATTGACTGTAGATTGTGCATTTGTGAACATTGGTTCAACTGTGTTCAAAGAAGGTATGGCATATGTAGCTTTGTCACGAGTCAAAACATTATCAGGTTTATTCATGATAGACTTTGATGACTCAAAAGTTAGTGCTGATACAAACTGTGTAAAGGAGTATAATAGATTAAGAAGAAGCTATGCTCCTCATTTAGGTCAGTATCCTGTGTTGGAGAAACGTGTAGTTTCTCGTAAAAGGAGAAATGAGAATATCTGTAATGAAGATGTAGAGAAGAGGAAAAAAAAGAGGAGTGATGTAATTGCAAGCAAAAAGAATAAGGAAAATGAAGAACAGGTTGTAGGATGTCATTTTGAAAATAGCTCTGGTGTCAACTGCTACGCTAATGTAGTGCTGAATGTTGCATTTTATCTGGAAAGTTTGCAAGAGCAGATAATAGTAAATCAGGGAAAAAGATTCTGTTCAGAGCTCAGTCTCCTTTTTCAAAAGCTGAGTAAAGATAAAACTCAAATAGAAAGTGCTACTGAAATTAGAAAACTTTTAGATGTATGTTCAGGACGAACACAGTTTTCTCAAAATGAACAGCAAGATGCACACGAATTTTTGATGTATTTTCTTCAGGTAGTGGAAGAAGAAGGAGTTCCCATTGACATTTTTTTTGGTCTCTCTTATAAATGGGAACATAGTTGTGATAATTGTTATAATATATGTGGCTCTATTGTTGATAATGAAAGGTTTATTTATTTGACATTGCCAGAGAGTAAAACAGTCACTTTTGCAAAATTAGTTAAAGATGCTAATCATAGCATGAAATGTGGTGAGTGTAATTCTGACATGTTTTCAACATTAATTTTAAGGGAATACGGACAGTATGTAATTTTAATGATGCAACGATGTAGAGCTGATGGATCAAAATTGGATACTTTAATAAAGAAGTTTACAGGACAGCAATTATCAATTTCAGGAAAAACTTTTGTAACTGTTGCAATAATTTTCCATGATGGACCTACTGTTACTTCTGGACATTACACAGTTTATCTAAAATGTGAAAAAGGCTGGACACTGTGTAATGATTCCCAATTGATTTTCAAACAACGTTTGCCTTTTGATTTAGCAAATTCCTATCTAATCTTCCTGAAACCTAAATTTTAGAGAGATTTGGCAAGATCTGGACAAAATAATTTTACCATTTTACTGGATTACCATTGCAATTTTGTAGAAAAAAGATTTTTAAAATTATCATTTGGCCTAAAGGAAAGATAACCAATTGTAATGTGGACTTTTTTAAATTTTAATGCAATTTTCAAAAACCAATAATTTAGAGATAATCGGTAACTTCTGCACATTTTAAATTATGGAATGCTATTGGACTGCCATTGGAAATTTTTTCAAAAATGATTTAAAAAATTACTATTTGGCCATGTGGAAAAGTAAGCAATTCTATTGTGGACTAAATAAATTATTCAAAAAATTTTCGTGAACCAAAATGTTACAGAGAATTGGTGAGATCTGGACAGATTAAACTTTAGAATTTTAATGGTTTTCCCTTGGAAATTTATTCCAGGAAAAAAAAAAAATACTATTTGGCCTAAAGGAAATAAAATCAGATGTATTTTGGAGTTATTTGAGATATAATATTGTGATTATACTTCTGAAACAAACATATCAGACGGTATTTTAAAGAAAAAAGTATTGTTTTTAGATGATATTTTTTTAGAATAATATGCATTTCTGTAATGATAAGTTTAAGTGAGAAGACATTCTGGGCTTTTTTAATACAATCTTTGTGATTGTTAATTTTTTTTGCCCGCTGTAAAATGATGAATGCAATTGCTTTCACAATTAATAGTGAAATGCAATATATTCTGAAAACAGCAAAAATAAGGCAAAAATATTTTTTTGTAAAAAATGTAAATATGTGTATTGTATTATAAAATGGATAAAAAATATTAATACTTTTTTCTTTATTTTCAGATCGATATAGAAAATTTTCGGAAACTACAACCATTTTAAAATCTATTTTTTAAAAAAACAAATGAATAAATATTTTTTTGAGTGAGTATGGTAAGTTAAAAATAAAAATTGTAGTCTCTCAAGGACTTTGTAATGAGATAAATGATTTTTAGTGTTTTTTTTAAAAAAATAAAAAAAAGGTACGCTTACCGTACGCGTACGGTAAAAAAAAAAAATAAAAGTTTAAAAAAAAAAAGAAAAAAAAAGATGAAAGATAAGGTTGGCTCTTAAAAGAACCGTTGTGTTCATGCAGGGACAGAGGAAAGAAAGATTGGGAATATTAGACGGTACGACAAGTGTGCTGATCTATTTTACTGTTCACCAGGGAAACACTGGTCTCCCTATAAGTAATTAGATCGTGACAAGTGGCGCACCGTACTTCAACCCTCGCAAACCGAGGGTTAATTTCCAGAGGGCCAGCAAAAGGAGATTCTCCCCCTACAGATGAAGGGCTCACCTGACCTGCAGAAGAAGGAGTCTGCCCTGCAGATGATGGTCCAGGCTGAGCTGCTGTGGATGTACTGGCTCGTCTTTCTGAAGAGTTACCTCCAAAAAGATGACCATGTGTCCTTCTGTGTACTTCCTGGAGGTGTCTCTTCATGGTGTGATTCCCAAAGGAATACTTCCTGTTAGGATTACCTCTAGAAAGTGCACGCTTACACAGCTTGCAAGTAACTAAGGGTGCATTCACCTTTTGCTGGCCTTCTGGAAAAGTAAAATAATCCCAAACATAAGAAGGCTTTACTTTCCTCGCTCTCTGCCTCAAGACAGTGCTGCTGGTGCTAGCCTCACTCTCAGAAGAGCTCTGCTGTTCTGCCATCGTATCCCAAAGACAAACCAGCTCCTTCTCCCAAGGGATCACAAGCAGAAATGAGGGGAATGGGTGTGGTGTAGGAGAGTTCTAGAACTGAAAGTAGTTTCAACCAATCAAAAGTTGTGTTTCAAGATCACATGACCTACCGTACGCTTACGGTACGCTTACGGTACGCTTACGGCAAAAAGTACGCGTGCGCGTAAAAAAGACACGCGCTTGCGCGCATGCGCATAACAGTCACTCCCCGGCACTTCCGCGTAACGTACGCGTGTTGCGTAAGCGCGCACGCGTCCCACGCGCAGTACGCGCGGCTACGCAAAGTACGTAACTATACGCAAGCAGCGTAGATAGATTACGGGCGTTGCGTAAACCGTACGCTTACCGTGAGCTTACGGTACGCGTACTATAAAAAAAAATAAAAAAAAAAAAAAAAAAACTGGAAATAAATTTTACATGTTTATTTTAAAAAATATATATAAAAAAAATATTTAAGGATTTTAAAAATTTAAGCATAGTCTTTATAAAAGATAAGAAAATTAAATTAAAAATATGTTTGAAAAAAATGAAGAATAAAAAAAAAATAGCATTTAAAAAACCTTGCAAATTCACTGAAAAAACCATGGGTTTCACACACGTTATAGTTAGGAATTAGCATTTAAAAAACCTTGCAAATTCACTGAAAAAACCATGGGTTTCACACACGTTATAGTTAGGAATTAGCATTTAAAAAACCTTAGAAATTCACTGAAAAAACCATAGGTTTCACACACGTTATAGTTAGGAATTAGCATTTAAAAAACCTTAGAAATTCAGTGAAAAAACCATAGGTTTCACACATGTTATAGTTAGCTGGACATTTTACTCGTAAAAAACCAATGAAATTGCCCCGTTATAGTTAGTTCAGCTAACTATAACTCGCGCGCCCGCAATGCACTGCTGATGACGTCACATATTACATCACTCATGACATGGTCAGTGACATCACTCATGACATCACTGATGACATCTCAAATGACATCACTGATGACATCACTGATGACATCATCCTTGTGATAGAGTGGCAGACCTCCTCTCACCTTAATATAAGCTTTGATACACACATTCAAAAATAGAGACTAAAAATTTCAAAACAATGGACATACCAATACCAGTTACAACAACCTCTTCAGTAATTCTAAGATCCACATACACATCCACTCATTCACCAACAGTCCTATACAGTCACTCATACATGTACTCACTCATCATATGTACTCATACATCTATACATCCTGTTACACAATGCCACTCATCCATAGAGTTACTCACACACATAGTCACTCATGCTAATAAAGAATAAAACATACATTTACTTGCATATACAGTAATACACACACCACCATACTTACTTCTACGGAAACTTACACATACTTAGTCTTTTAAACAATCACTTATAGAAACACATACTTATTCATACAGGAACTCTTTCAATCTCTCCCTCTCACATATACTCACATATATACACCAATAGTCACATATACTAGTTAAAAACATATGTAGTTACTCCTGAAGACACTATTGAGACAGTCATTCACTCACTAACACACCCATACACACACTCATCCACCCATACAGTCCTGCACACATGCTGTCTTCAACACATACAAACAGTGAGTCACTCATTCATGCATCTATGCACTACGTAATACCCCCCACCGTACCATACAGACACTCAGACTGATACTCAAAAAAACAACTAATAACCTATATAGACACCCATGTAGCTACTCACCAACCCATGCAGCCACTTATACACAAAGTGAGAGATACACTTAATCAGTCAGTAACACAATCAATTTTTCAAAAACAAATCATCCATTTAGACACTTATATACCCATTTATTCTTCCATCGACCTTGAGATACACATATATAAAACATATTTAATTTTCAGAAAAACACACATTCACTGGATGATGTCATCAGTGATGTCATCAGTGATGTCATTTGAGATGTCATCAGTGATGTCATGAGTGATGTCACTGACCATGTCATGAGTGATGTAATATGTGACGTCATCAGCAGTGCATTGCGGGCGCGCGAGTTATAGTTAGTTGAACTAACTATAACGGGGCAATTTCATTGGTTTTTTACGAGTAAAATGTCCAGCTAACTATAACATGTGTGAAACCTATGGTTTTTTCACTGAATTTCTAAGGTTTTTTAAATGCTAATTCCTAACTATAACGTGTGTGAAACCTATGGTTTTTTCAGTGAATATATATATATACACATTCTAAAGTATGGTTAACATTAGAGGTGTATTTCTGTATTGTTTAAATTTATGTTGTTGCATCTATTTAGCTTAAATCTAATGTTTAAATCTATTTTTCAAATTTTGCGGTGACCTTGCAACTTCCAAATCACATGCAGCAAGTATGGTTTACTCCACAACTCAAAAGCATATCGATTTCTGTATTACATTTCTTTTTTCAAACAACAGCCAATAATAGGACTTTTTGCTAATGCATCCAGCACAACCTAATTTTATTCACTTACATGCTGACACCATCTTATTTTTTTCTTTTTTTAAAAACACCTCCATTATAACTGCTTTTCATTTGGAAAACTACCTTATTCAGCTCCAGCCTTCTCCTGACTACTATTTCTTCTTCACTTGAAAATGCTTAGAGTGTTGATTATTCGCCACAGCTATGTCTATTGGGCTAAAGAGGCTGCAAAAAAAAGACGTGTTGACAGGGACTTGGGTTTGCCAAATGTGAAGATTACTTGGTTTGGTCAGAGAGGGTTAAAGTTTCATCAAATGCTGGCTTTGATTAAAACCATTATGGATTGCTGAGCTCCTCACCTCATGATTGTGCACTGTGGCGGCAATGACCTAGGCAGATTAACTGGGGTAGGGCTGGAAATTCTAATGAAAGAAACCTTTGCAGAACTGATCTCGCATTTCCCTCACACTGTCTTGGCATACTCTAATATATGCCAAAGACAAAAATTGAAGTGGACAAAGCCAGGAAACATGTTAATAAAACTGTTTTTGCATTCCTCAGAGACCATTGCATGGGCTGTATCTATAGCAACTATTTGCATTTTGACATGCATGGAATTTATATAAATGATGGAGTGCACTTTACAGATAAAGACAACAGGGTGGGGGCCTGGCCAAGATGGCGGCGAGGTGAGACGCATATCTCTGTCTCTCCCTCGAGCGCCCAAGAATAGCACCGGTGCGGGACCGATTTCCCTTCCCGTTTCCGGCACACAGCACCGCCGGCGGAGCCCGAGAGCGGGGTGCACCTGTGGAGGCCCAGCCGGTGTCCCTGGGAGCGGTGGGGCTCGCTCGCCAGCAGAGGACGTCGAGGCCGCGTGCGGCCTAGTAGCGAGCGTTACGGCCCCGGCCTCAGGTGCGGAGGGCCCAGCGTGGGGGACGGCGCCCAAGGCAGTGCGGTAGCGGCCGGGTGGGCCCAGGGCTACGAGCCAGCGGACGCAGCACTGAGCCGGTTGTCGTGGCAGCGCGGACCCGAAGGTCGAGGAGGGGACCGGCGCCCAGGAGGACCCGCGGCCTAGCGAGACACGGCGCGGGCTCGGCCCGACGCGGAGCCTTCGGCGGCCTACAAGGGGCTCGACGGACTGGGGATCCCCGCCCATATTGGACAGCGCGGTAAGAACTGGACCCGGCGCTGCAGCGTACATAGAGGACGGCGGTGCCGTCAGGAGGCCTCCGGATTCCCAGAGGTGAGAAGGGAGGACCCACGACCCCGGGAGTGCGGAACACGGCGAGGAGCCCAGCGGGCGGGGATTGGCGCGGACCGGCCCTTCTGAAGCGGTGGCGGGGGTGGAGGAGGTGAGGGCAGCAGACAGCCGCCCCACGACTGGTGGGAGAGAGCCCTGAGACGCGAAGAGCGGTCACGGACGCTGCCCAGCCCCCGTCGGAAGCGGCGTAGGGAAGAGGCGAGGTCACCCGCGGAGGCGTGGAGGGCGAGCCTCGGAGTCCTGCCCGGCCCGCGTGGGCCGAGTTTCCTGAGGCCCCCTCCGGCGGGCCTACCAGCAAGATGGCGACACAGAGGGGTAAGGGCAAGGACAAGGCCCAGGGCAAGTCGCTGCAGGAGCTGTTTGCTAAGCCCCAGGGGGGGCACTGACAGTGGCCCCGGATACACGGTCGTCCACGGCTGGGGCGACGCCGTCGAAGGGGGCCGGAGATGACGGAGCGGAGCCGATCACCAAGGCCCTTTTGCTGTCGCTATTCGTGGAACAGAAGGAGGAACTTAAAAGCATGCGGCAGGAACTGGCGGCGGAGCTTCGGGAGGTCCGGAGGGACCTGGATGGCCTGGGGGAGAGGGTGCAGGCGGTGGAGGACAGGGCGGACGCACAGGACACGGAACTCTCCCTAGTCCACCAGGACCTGCTCCGGCTACACGACCAGCAAGTGGACATTCAATCCCACCTGGAGGACCTGGAGAATCGGTCAAGGAGGCATAACATCCGCATCCGGGGGGTGAAACGGGACGCTGAGGCGGGAGACATCTTCGCATTCATCCGCGAGCTCTTCAATCAGATCATGGGTAAGCCGGCGGACACGGCGCTCACTCTGGACAGGGCCCACCGGGTGGGTCCTCCACGTCCGGACAATGCCCTTCCTGCTGACATCCTGGTTTGTGTCCAGGACTACACCACTAAGGAGGAGATCCTCCGTGCGGCCGCCGAACACAGCATCCCATCGCCTTTCGGGGTCAGCACCCGGTGCTATATCAGGACCTGTCCGCCCTGACACTGCAGAAGCGCAGAACCTTCCGCCCTGTCACGGAGGCCCTCCGCCAACGGGACATTAAATACTCTTGGGGCCACCCATTTCGTCTTATTTTCCGTCATGAAGATCGGCTGTACCAGCTTCGATCTCTGGCGGAGGCGTGCCAGCTGCTGGACATTGATTGCCTAAAGGAGGAGGGGGACGGCCAGGCACCGAGCTCTCAGAGAACCAGCGGCCCCGGCGTGGGCTGGAGCCTATTGAAGCAGCGACGCAGGGGCTCTAGACGACGAAGGCCGCCCCCCGAGGAGATCGCCCAAGGCCGTCAGGATGCCATATCTTCAGTGGCTGAAACGCTGGCACCGAGGGGCGAGGTCCCCTGAGGGTAACTCATAGGGGTCTGGTGCGGGGTTGGGTCCCTTTTCTCGGATGGCCTGCGCCTTCGCTCTTGTTGGGACTTGGCTGGCGGACATGAGGGCGCTCGGGCGGGGGGGGGACACTTTGGTACGCCACGTTCCCCTTTGACTCTGGACTTCCTGATCTTCCTTGGAAGATGGACTTTTGGTACACTTCGTGGTTTTGGGGTTGGGGATGGGGGCTGTATGGGGTTAGTTGGGGTTCTCTGTTTCTTTACTTCCTTTCCTTTCTTTTCCTCTCTTTCCTGTGTCGGGTCGGGGGGGGGCGGTGGTTGGATGCCAGGGGCGCATTTGGGAGGGCACGGGGATGTGCATAGCAAGTGGGGGCCGCTGATTGCTAGGAATGCCTCCAGTGTCACTTAAGGTCCTTACGCTCAATGTCCGGGGCCTGAATAACCCAATTAAGCGCCGTTCCATCATTTCCCTTCTTGCACAGTCCGGGGCGGAGATTTGCCTCCTCCAGGAAACACATTTGCTCATGCGAGACACACACAGGATGCAATCCAGGTCATTCCCTGTGCAGTTTTTCTCCTGTGACTCCTCGAAGCGGGCGGGGGTGGCGATCCTTCTCGCACCAAGATTTAGGGGGCTCCCAGTGTGTAAGGTGGCGGAGATTAAGGGCAGGCTGCTGGTCTACCAATTCCACATGGGTGGCTACACATTCACAGCGGGTACGATTTATGCACCCAACGATGGCCCGGAGCGGTTCCTCGAGACAGCACTGACGAACTTGTCGGCCTCCTCGGACCGGAGGTTGTTGCTTGGGGGCGACCTCAACCTGGTCTTCGACAACATGATGGACCGGTCGGCCCATCGCACGGGGCAGGTGGGAGCCTTGTCTCAGGCGGGGCACTCAGCGCTGCAGGAACTAGACATGGTGGACCTCTGGCGGCTGCACAACCCCACGGCCCGGGAATACACACATACGTCGGGTGCGCACGGTACATATGCACACCTGGATTATTTTCTGGCCACCCGCGCGCTCGTCCGGGAGGCCTCAGGGGTGGAGATATTGGCGGCTTCCCTCTCCGACCATGCGGCGGTGGTTATAACGCTGATGCTCCCGCCCATGGGCAGGAAGATGCGCCAGTGGCGGTTGCGAGATTCACTCCTGCTTCGCCCCGCGGTGGTCACACAGCTACAGGGGGTCATGGAGGAATACCTTCGGCTCAACGACAATGGGGCCACAACCCTCGCCACGTGCTGGCTGGCCCTGAAGGCGGTGGTCAGGGGTGCAATTATTGCCCTCTCTGCGGCGGAAAATAAAGAACGACAGGAGAAGCGTGCGGAGCTTTCGCAGAAAGTCAGGGAACTGGAACGGATGCATAGCCGGACGGGCGCCCTGAGAGTCTGGCGGCTGTTAAAAGCGCAGAGAGCGCAGCTGGAAGCGCTAGATCGCGACAAGGCGGAATATGCAGCACTGCGCCTCCGGCACAGCTATTACGTGGGAGGGGATAAATGTGGTGGCCTTCTGGCCCGCTGTCTGCGGGAGCGTCGACAGCGAGAGGGCGTCAAGGAGATAGAGGACTCCCATGGGGCCCTGCATACGGACAATGGGGAGATTGCCGCGACGTTTCGGGATTTTTACGCCCGGCTCTATGATGCGCAGCCCCTCGACGGTGGCGGGATGGACGCGTATTTGGAACAGGCGCGGGTGGACGGCTTGCCCTTACTCCAGGCCGAGCTGCTGGGATCGCCGATCTGGCCGGAGGAGGTGATTTCAGCCATCGCGAGGCTCAAGGTGGGCAAATCCCCAGGCCCGGATGGCTTCTCGGCCATGTTTTATAAACAATTCTGCTCGCTGGTCACTCCACTCCTCACGCGCCTTTTCAACTTGTTTGACATGCTCGGGGAGTTGCCCCCATCCCTACTGGACGCGGCGATCGTGGTGATCCCCAAGCCCGGGAAGGATAGCAAGCAGTGCAGCTCCTACCGGCCTATCTCCCTCCTTAACGTGGATCTCAAGCTGTACATGGGGATATTGGCGGCTCGTATTGCGCCCCACTTGCCGAACCTCATAGACCCGGATCAGGCGGGCTTTATCCCAGGCCGCCAAACGAGCGACCACACGAAACGGGTCCTGCATCTTATAGAAAAGGCCTCCCGCTTCCCGGCCGACTACGCCCTGCTGGCGGTAGATGCCGAGAAGGCATTCGACCGGGTGCACTGGCCCTATCTCGAGGCGGTCTTGTGCCGGTTCGGCTTCCGGGACAAAATGAGGGCGCGGATACTCAACTGCTATCGCGACCCCCACGCATCGGTCCGCGTTAACGGCCATACGTCATCGCCCTTTCGGATTTCCCGTGGCACGAGGCAGGGCTGTCCCCTTTCTCCGTTGCTCTTCGCCATGTACATGGAGCCCCTGGCACAGCACATACGCCAAAACGGCCAAATTGCTGGGGTCCGGTTCGGGGGGGACACTCACAAGATCTGCCTCTATGCAGATGATGTCCTACTGACCTTCAGGGAGCCCCTGACGTCTCTGGGAGCGATCTTGCAGGAGCTGTCGGTGTTCGGGGATATATCAGGCTTTAAAGTTAACATCACTAAATCAGTGGCGCTCTCCCTCTCTCTCGCGCCGGGCACGGTGGTGGAACTCCGCACGAAATATCCGGTCCCCTGGGCGTCGGGCCCTGTCCCCTACCTCGTGGTGCTGATAGCGCCCACGATCCCGAGCATTAGGACCACGAACTACGACCGTCTCTCCTCCGCCGTTAAAGCCGATCTCCATCGCTGGCGCCGCCTGCCGATCTCGTGGCTGGGGCGGATCGCGGCCATTAAGATGACGATATTGCCTAAAATCCTGTACTTGTTCCACACGCTCCCCATATATCCACCGAAAGGGTGGATCAAGCGGGTCCAATCGGATCTGGCGCACTTCATCTGGCAGGGCAGGAAGCCGCGACTCAAACGCCAGATTAGCGCGCTCCCGCCGGAGCACGAGGGCGTTGGCGTCCCGGATCTCCTGCTTTACTTCCAGGCCGCTCAGCTACGGTACCTGTCGGAATGGATGAAGCCCATGTCCGAGAAGCATTGGCTGTTCCAGGACCGGGCGGTGGCCGGGAGGGCCCTGGCCGCGGTCCCGTTTCTTCGGCGGGACCAACGGCCGCCCAATCTGTATGCCTCGTGGGTAACCCAGGCAACGGTGCGGATTTGGGACCAGACGGGTGAGAGTCAGGACCTGACATCCTTCCCCTCGCCTCTCACCCCTTTGTTTGGAAATTCCGACTTCCCGCCGGGGCTTCCGGATTCTGTGTTCCCGGGTTGGTGCTACTCCGGCTGCAGAGCGCTGGGGGTCCTTTACGACGCCCGGGGTTTATCCCCCTAGCACAATTGGCAGCCGAATATGGCATTCCGGCCACGGACCGGATCGGGTACCTGCAGGTTAAACACTGGGCCACTCGGCCGAGGGAGAAACTCGCAGCGCGGCGTCGGCTCACGCCCTTACTTATCCTCTAAAGTCCCGCCGGGGGAAACAGATAGCCTTGGCGCTGGGGGCGGCCACGCAGTGTCTCCTGGCTTGTTGGAGGTCGTCCCGCGTGCCCACGCATCTAGAATGGCTACATCGCCTCTGGCACATCTTGGGGATGGAACGCATCTCTTTGACACTGGCGGGGAAGGGCGACGCTTTCGCGGAACTGTGGCAGCCGTTCCGGTCCCTGCTGGCGCAGGACTTCGGGGAGCTGACGTGCCCCCGATACCTGTGCCTCCTGTGGCTTAGCGACGACCTGGAAGAGGGGGAAGCCACATAGCCGCCCTGTTTGGCCATTGGGTTTGGGGCAGAGCGGTGCAGGCGCCTTCTTGGTCCCTTCGTTCCCGAGGCAGGGTCTATACTCCTTCATTTCTTTCTCTTTCTTCTCTTTCTTTGTCTCTCTTGATGGTGGGTTGGGGGGGGTCTGAGGGGTGCCGTTGGAGGGGGGTTCCGGGGGGGGGGGGGCGGAACTGATAGCAATTGTAAGGGCCTGAAAGTGTTGCTTCAGTTTCCCATCCACCTGTGGTGGGGGGATACCTCAGCTGCGGCGGCTCCTGCATGGGCCGGGACAGGGTGTTGGCTTGTCGCTATTGGTTCTTTGTTAAAAACCTTTAATAAAAGATTTAAACCTAAAGACAACAGGGTGTTTCTATGTAACATGAAACTCTGCATCCTGTCTTGTGTGTAGCTGTCATATACACACAACCAACATAATTTCTCCAGTCAGAGCCACCCTGGTACCTGAGATTTTGTTAATTTTCTTTAAAAATATCCTTTGTCATTGTTTGGGGATCTTGGCGACGACGTTGCAATAGTTTTGGATACGTCATGAGAACAGAAAGCAAAAGCATACATTCAATGCCTACCAGCACATATTAACAATAATAAGCAAAAGAATCCATTGTAAACATTGTGCTACACATATTTCTATATACATGCTTCTTTAAACACGTTTATACTATAAAAACCATCTCTAAAACCTATTTTTATTTTTGCAGTGACCTGGGGGTTGCAATGATGTTGGTGATCACGATCCCCATGCATACATTGTGAAAATGCAAAGCAAAAGCCACCACCACATTAAAAATTATAACTATCTAATTAATTCTTACCATCACACTAGATAAATCACTATCTAAATAACTTTATAAAAAAATGTATCATTTTCTCAATAACTCTATAATAGTGTGTATTAATGATTCACATGGTTATCTGTGTGGATGCATAAGTCTCCAAGCGGGTCTGTCACTGTGTATATAAGTCTTTGAGTGGTTATCAGAGTAGACTCATGAGTCTTTAAGTGAGTCTGACAGTGGCTGCATAAGTGTCTGAGTGCATATGTCTATCAGTGAGTGTGTGAGTGTAAGTGTAAGTCTCTCAGTTGGTCTTTGAGTCAGTACGTGACTGTCTGAGTGGGTCTGTGACTGAGTGCATCAATGTCTCAGTGGGTGTGTGAGTGGAACCACAAGTCTCTTAGTGGGTCTGTGAGTTGATGCCTGAGTGTCTGAGTGGGTCTGTGACTGGGTGTGTGAGTGTCTGAGTGGGTCTGTGACTGGGTGCATGAGTGTCTAAGTAGGTCTGTGAGTGGGTGAATGAGTCTCTGACTGCCTATGTGAATGGGTACATGAGCCATTGAGTGGATCTATGAGTTGGTACATAAGTGTCTGACTGGGTCTCTCTATCAGTGGGTGTGTCAGTAAAAGTAAAAGTCTCACACTAGGTCTATAAGTGGGTGTATGAGTGGGTCTGTATATGGCTGTGTCACACTCCAAGTGGGTGCACGAGTACCTGAATAGGGATGAGAGTGGGTGCATGAGTATCTGAGTGGGTATGGGACTGGATATATAAGAGTGTGAGTGGGTAAGTGAATGGGTGGATAAGTGTCTGAGTAAATTTGTGATTAGGTAAATGAGTTTGTGACAGTGACCGACAAGTGTGTACAAAAATATATATTTTTATTATTGTAATGTATTTTCATGAATGTTTGCAATGATGTCGCGATATTCTCGATGGTACGCATAACTTGTGTCACTCACACCCCCATTTTTCAATCATGGGGTCAGATTAACTCCCCTCTCACCCCTTATGTTAGCTTTTACAGCCATTTTCAGCCCCGGGAACCATCCCGATTGATAAAATGGCTAATCAGAGCATTTCCATTAGTGCATGCATTCACGATTAACTGCAAAACCGCAGCGAAATATCCACGGCCAAATATATATCCATAAATTTCAGCTTAAATTTCTCAAAAACTACTGAAAAAATGTACACCAAATAAGCAAAAGGCACTTTCTTAAACCAACATCTATCTACCTGCCAAATTTGGTGTAAGTCACTTCTGTGGTTTGAGCTGTAGGTGTGGCTAAAGGTTCCTATGGAAATTACCATTACAAATGCACTCTTATTTTGTGCCCCAAATTCTCGGTCCCCACTGCATGGATCACCCCCAAACTTTCCATGACACATAGAAAGATTTCTATGTGGAAGGGGTCAGAGTCGTCTGCTCTAAAATTTGTTAGCGAAATCAATAACAACAATTTGAACTTAACCTTTACTGCTCATATTAGTACCAGCTGTGTCCAATTTTTAGATGTGGAGCTTTATGTGAATAACAACAGTGTAGAAACTAAGCTCCACAGAAAAAGCACTGCAGGCAATTATATTTTGCATACCAGCAGTGCTCACCCTCCCCATCTTATCCGCAGTATTCCCTACGGCAAATACCTGCGTAATAGGAGGATTTGCAGTTCTGAGAGAGACTTCACCTTCTGTCAAACAGAAGCTTTTCAAAGATTTTTGGTAAGAGGTTACAAGACAAAAGATTTAGAAAAGGCCCGGGTTAGGGCCCATAACATTGACAGACAAGAATTCCTGCAGGGCCAAACAGCTGCAACATAAGCCACAAAAGTATCCTCTGGTCAGTTATCCAATACCACCGACTCAATCAGGTTAATAACCACATACAGCTGCCAGGATAAACAGATAAGGAAGATTATTTACAGACACTGGCTGATCATATTATCTGATCTGACATTATCACAGATCGTGCCTAGTCTTCCTACTCTCACATTTAGACGTGCTTCCTCGATGAGGGATGCGCTGGTCAGAACCAGCCCTGAGGTAGCAGTTTCTAACACCTGGTTGTCACAGAGGTCAGGTTTTTTAAAATGTACTAGCTGTAGAGCCTGCAGGTTTGGGAAAAACTTTACTGAATATACCACGGCCTTTGGAGAATTAACAGTGAAGATTCAGGGTCACCTCACGTTTCACACGGAGGACGCACTATACGTATTAGAGTGCACATGCCATCTTAGATACGTTGGAAGCACAAAGCTTCACGTGTTTAACAGAATCCTCCAGCATTTAAGGGCGGTGGTTAATTCTGATCCAAACTACCCAGTGGCTCACCACTTTAAAATTGTACATCATAATAACCTGAATGAGTTAAGTTATTTTGTAATTGGATCCGTACCTAAGTCAGTTTGAGGTGGTGACAGAGAAAAACTCTAGCGTCATAGCCGCCATGACGCGTTTCGAACCACCTGGGTCCTTGATCACATGACATACTACAGTTTTATCCCTTTATTTAAAGTGACAAGTGCTTTTTTTAGGCTTAGTGAATCTGGAACACAGACTACCCTCTGTTTTCCCAAGCAGCACATTTAAGGAATCACAGCCATTTGTAAAAGACCATTCTGTATCAATAAATCATGTTTGCAATTGCTGAACCCCTGTGCATGCATTTGGTTATTGTTTTTAGCTATATATATATTCACTAAAAAAACAATAGGTTTCAGGGACGTTATAGTTAGTTGAACATTTAACTCATATAAAACCAGAGAAATTCGCCTGTTATAGTTAGTTGAGCTAACTATATCTCGCGCGCCTGCAATGCACTGCTGATGGTGTCACATATTACATCACTCATGACATGGTCAGTGACATCACTGATGACATCACTGATGACATCTCAAATTACATCACTGATGACATCACTCATGACATCATCCAGTGAATGTGTGTTTCTATCAAATGTAAATATGTTTTATATATATATGCCAAGGTGTATTGAAGAATGAATGCATTTACAAGTGCCTAAAGGAATATTTTGTATGTATGTGACTGACTGTATAAGTGAGTGATTGAACGTGTCTTACTGAATTGCATGGTCAAAAAGCTCGCCGGATCTGAAACCTTGGCTGATCCCCCCCCTCTGGGAAGTGACCAATGTGAAGATCTTGCTCACCTTTTTGAACAAAAAATTGAGAGGATCCACCTTGCTATTGCGAATTCCCAATCCGATAGCAGCCTTTCAACTACACCATTTCCTACTACTGCTCAGAACTTCCCGTATCTAGATATCCAGGAACAGCCTGCTATTGGGTCACCGGTTGTGCTTACTAAAATGGCTCCTCTTCTTGACACCTGGCCCCTTCTTAATATGGATTCTCTTAATCTAATTCTATATAAAGTAAAATCCGGCTCACCTAACGACCCTCTACCTCCCTCTATTCTTAAACAGCTAGATTCTTCCCACATGCATATTGTTCTGAATATTCTCAATGCATCTCTCTGCGAATCGGTAGTTCCAACTCTTTGGAAGCATGCTATGGTGACTCCCTTGTTGAAAAAGCCATCTGCTGATCCCCTCATTCTGTCCAACTACCGCCCTATTTCACTTTTGCCAATTTTTTCCAAGATTTTAGAGAATCACATTCACTCTCATTTTGCCCATTTCGTTGAACAGAATAAAATCCTTCATCCTTCTCAATCCGGCTTCAGGCCCAACTTCTCCACGGAAACTACCCTCCTAAGCATCACAGAGAAGATCCGCCACCATCTTGACTGTGGAGAAACCGTGGCGCTTGTTTTACTCGACCTCAGCGCAGCGTTCGACACCATAGTACATTCTACACTTATTAAAACTTTAAAATCCTTGGGCCTAGTAGGCTCTGCTCTCGATTGGATCAGCTCCTTTCTGAATGGTCGCACTTTCCATATTTTTTCAGCCACTCACAACTCCGACACTCACTCTTCCCCCATGGGGTCCCTCAAGGCTCCATACTTAGCCCTCTGCTTTTCAATCTTTATGTAAGGCCTCTTGCAGACATAGCTGATCAAGCCGGCCTCACTCTCTTTTCTTATGCAGATGATTCTCAAATCATCTTTTCCCTCTCTTCCTCTGATCCCCATTCAACATCTGACCTTCAACATGGCCTGACTAACATTGCCGCATGGATGGCCAAACACCATCTTAAACTTAATGGTGATAAAACCGAGGACCTAGTACTGGGTAAGGATAAAGACCTCTTGGGTCCCTCTCACTGGCCTACCGAGATGAGTACCCCCCGACACGCTCTAATCATGTACGAAACCTGGGCGTCTATATTGACGACTCTCTGTCTCGGCACCAACAGGCCGTCAGGGTCGCAGCAACATGTTTTACCATCTTGAGATGGCTGCGTAAAATCATTTGGATGCTACCCTCTACCACTCAAAAAACCGTGATCCATGCCCTTATATCCTCAAGGCTGGACTACGGAAATATCCTGCTACTCGGTTCCAATAAGACTGTAACCCGCAAGCTGCAGCTTGTTCAAAATGCTGCAGTCAGACTTCTATGTAAAATTCCTAAAAGCTCGCACATTTCTGGTTACATTCGTGATCTGCACTGGCTCAGAGTGGTTAGTCGCATACAATTCAAAGCTTTGAGCTTTATGTTTAAGATAAGACAGGGCTTAGCGCCATCGTACTTGCGTTCTCTTGTCAGCCCTTACATTCCTACACGTCACCTTCGCTCTTCTACGCTTGAGAAATTTACGATCCCTCGTTTTAGACTTGCCAGGATGGGTGGCAGGTCCTTTTCCTACCTCGGCCCCTCCCTCTAGAACTCCTTGCCACTTACCATTCGCAAAGAAACCAATTACTCTTGTTTCCGTAGATCCATAAAGACCTGGCTATTCAACCAATAATTTCTCCAGTGTACTTCATCAGTAGGGGTGGGCGGAATTTGCGAAATTAACTTTTGCAAATTATCGCGAAAATGTTTAAAATTATCGCAAACAAGCGGAAATATCGCGAAGATGCGGAAGTTTTTTTCCCGCATGTTCGCGAGATTTTCTGCATGGTTGCAGGTCGCCAACTTACCCATGTGGTTGCTTGCGGGCGCGGCCATCTTGTTTTGAGTTGTCTCGCGGTGCATGATCGCGAGAAGAAAGACGTGATCGCGCGACGCATGACGTCACTGCGGACGCGAACTGTCGCGAGACAGCGCAAATGGCTAAAAACAATACAACATCTCATGGAGAACGCGACCGGATCAAGAAAACTTGTAGCGAGACAGCGCAAATGGCTAAAAACAATACAACATCTCATGGAGAACGCGACCGGATCAAGAAAACTTGTCGGCGAACGCAGGGATTCCGGTAAGGCGATCGCGCGCGCGCCAGAATGTATTATTTTACAGCGCGAGCAAGAAACAAATTATCGCCAAGCTGCGGAAACCGGAAATTTTGACATTTTCGCGCTCTCCGCGGAACGCGAAAATGTCAAATTATCGCAATTTCCGCGAACGGGACGAAATTTTCGCCCTGGCCTATTAATCAGTCTGTTTCATTGGCGCCCAGGCGCCGGGAAACCCTTTTTGGGTAGCTGTTGCGCCTTATAAATTTAACTATAAATAAAATAAATTAGTGACTAAACTGTGTAAAAGTCTGTATTAGTCTCTCCATTGGTGTGTAAGCAACTGCATGGGTTGCGGAATACCTACATGAGTGTATATATAGGTTATATATAGGTTATTGATTTGTTGTCTGAGTATCTGTATGGTTCCCTGAAATGTCTGACTGGGTGATTCAGTGGTTGTATGGATTAAAAAGTGCATCTGGAAAGGGCTGTATGGGTGAGTTAGTGTGTCTATGGGTGTGTTGGTGAGTGAATAAATGTCTCAGTGGTATATCTGTGACTAACTACATATGTTTTAAGCCACTATATGTGAGTGTTGGAGTATATAAATGAATATACGTGAGACTAAGTTATTTCAAGAGTGGGTGTATAAAATATGTGTCTGCTTCTATCAGTGATTGTATAAGACAGTAAATATTTGTTAGTATCTGTATAAATAAGTGATGTGGTATGTCTAAAAATAACGAACTTGGTGTGTATAACTGTATACATGATTAAATGGGTATGTGATTCATTCTTTGCTTTACTGACTAGGCGTGTGAGTAACTCTAGGGATGAGTGGCAGCGTGTGACTGCATGTATAGATGTATGAGTGCATATTATAGTCCTCTATTGATGAGTAACTACATGTATAAGTGACTGAATGTGTGTGTAGACCTAGGATATAGTGAGTGCTATGTAGTATATGGCATTCTTCTGTGTATGGTTTCAAAAATAGTAGTCAGCATTTTAGAATGGGTGTATCAAAGTTTATATTAGAGCATCAGTTTGTGCATCAGATTGTCACGTGGATGATGTCATGAGTGATGTCATCGGTGATGTAATTTGAGATGTCATCAGTGATGTCATCAGTGATGTCACTGACCATGTCATGAGTGATGTAATATCTGACATCATCAGCAGTGCATTGCGGGCGCGCGAGTTATAGTTAGCTCAACTAACTATAACACGCTAATTTCTCTGGTTTTATATGAGTCAAATGTTCAACTAACTATCACGTCCCTGAAACCTATGTTTTTTTTTTTGTGAATTTCTAAGGTTTTTTAATGCTAATTCCTAACTATAACGTCTGTAAAACCTATGTTTTTTTCAGTGAATTTCGAACGTTTTAAATGTTAATTTTATATTTTAATGTTTATAAAACCTATATTTTTTCTATTATATTTTTTAATATTTTGGAACTCTATTATACTTCTTGTTTTTAACTTTAAAAATCATGTAATGTTTTATATCTTCCCCCAAAAATATGTATATATTTTTTTTTTTAGGAGAAAACTGCACTCCCATACCGGTAGTGTACCAAGCTCCATCACCACACAAATCCTATCCGCCATATTGCTAAACTCATAAATGATGCGCATTTCGTATCCGACGAGTTCGTGGCACCGCATCCCGCGAAACATCATATATGCATGAAGTCACCCCAGGTACTACTTTGGTATCCGACGGGTACGCAGCACCAAGCCACGCGTTACGTCATGTACGTATGGGGTCACGCCTGCTGCGTGTTCTGTATTCGACGAGTACACGCTGCCAGGACCTGTGTTACGTCATAGACATATAGTATCATGTCGGGTACGCCAATCCCTTTTTTTTTGTCTCAAAAGTATTTCTAAATAACTTTAAACAGTATATGAGAGCACACGAAAATCTAAATTGTTTTGAACATTTATATATTTCTAACTGTAATAAACTTATATTATGATAAATATATTTTGTCAAAATCAGTGCAACGATTGCCATGTGACCTTAAAAAAAAGCATTTGATTGGTTCATAACATTTCCCATTGTAACAGTTGTACAACCCCACCCATTTTACTCATTCTCTCTACAGTGTTTGATGAGAGACACCTCATCTGCTTAGAAAGCTTTTCTGAAAAGTGTTTTCCTGTATACACATATCTTATACTACACACAACATGCAACAATCATCTTGATCAATATTCATGCACTGTACATTAGCCTTCCACGTGTGATTTCCATGCTTCGCAAACGTTCCATCAAAAAACAAATATGTGTTACACGATGCCCCTGGTGTGTGTGTCTGCACATTATTGTGCTGCCTTTCGGCCTGGGTATTGCTGGCTCCCAGGAGCATCATCAGCCACGGGCAGACTGCACATCCTAGATCACATGCCATCTTATTAATGATAGTTTCCGCCCTCCCGACACATGCTACACTAATCTAAATTGCACACTCTGCGAGGTCAAAACTACAAAAGAAACACACATAAGTACACTTCCTGGCCAGGCAGGAACTGAACAACGCCGAAGTTCCCGGAATAATTATTCACACCCCTACGCTGGCCTGGCGTACGCAAGCCAAGCCCACTTTGCATACGTATAAATAGGATAACCACGATGCCACACGTCCCTCTTGTTCCACACTACCTCAAATGATTGGCCGCATCAGCTTCGCATATCACAATGCGTAATACAATAAAGAAATGGATCCATGAGGTGTATTTGATCCAGGCAATCAACACGGGCTCTAAATTGTGAGCCCTACTGCCTGTCGTCTACAAAAGGGATCCATGAGGTGTGCACTCTCCTGCAATCAACACGCCATCTGAATTGTAAGCACTTCTGCCCGTAGTGTTTGCTCAAACAACAATGACAGCAGGTAAGTAGAGCAGCCTGTGTGCACAGGGCCTCCAATTGAGCGCGCTGCGGCGGGAGGGGTGGGTTGCTTCAGTCTAGCTGCGCAGGTCCGAACAAACGATATTGCCATGTGTTATGATGTGATATTTGACCTCATTCAGTCACATCTCTGTCTCATTTTAAAGACCTGCTGGACTGTACTGTAGGACTGAGCCAGCGAGCAGCGCTGCCCTACAGACACCTCTTCAGCGTGATGCTGCTGGAGGGATGGAATGCATCAGCCAGACTGAGCACTTGTGAATAAGCGATATTGCCATGTGTTATGATGTGATCTTTGACCTCATTCAGTCACATCTCTGTCTAATTTTTTAAAGACCTGCTATACCATAAGGTAGGCCCGAACCTACGGGCAGCGCTGCCCTACAGACACCTGTTGAGGGCGGTTCTGCGGGAGGGGTGGGGTGCATCACCCTGAGTGCGCATATGCAAAAAAGCGATGTTGCCGTGTGTAATGATGTGATCTCTGACCTCATTCAGTTACATCGGTCTAATTTTCAGGACCTGCTGGACCGTACTGTAGGCCTGAGCCAGCGGGCAGTGCTGCCCTACAGACACGTGGTGTTGGCTTTTAGGACACTGTAGTGAGCTCCTTACTAAATGTACATGCACACAGGCTCCCGCCTCTGCATTACACACGCACATTATGCTTCTAGCATGAGCTCTGTTCCTTTGTATGTGAACGTTGGCATAACATATTATTATTTAACCTTGTGTATTCTCGTGCACTCCAACTCCTCTTTGAACCACGATTACCACTAACAGTTGGTAGATCGTACTTCAAAAACAAAGGATGCACTCAACTCCTATTTTCTATCAAGCTTGAAATAAACCTTCATTTACCTCCAGACGTTTCCACCATTAAATTATTTCTCCGTTTTCAGACATTCCATTGATTGCCACAAGAAGGGCGGAGCGGGAGCTGACCCCGCAATGATGCCCTGGCATTCTGACACCTTCTGTCGTGGTATCAAGACACCGTCCCCGACCGGAGACCTGGTCTATCGTACAAACATACCCCAGACTAGGAGCTTGCACCAACACGTCGTGGGACACACCAGTGGTGGCAGGTGAGCAGTGATGCCTCCGTGTGCAAGACCTACAATTGAGCACAGTGCGGGGGAAGGGGTTGGGGTGCAGCACCCTGGGTGCACAGGTGCATGCAAGCGATTTTCCCATAGCTAATAATGTAGGACTATATTATCAAACAATGGCGATAACATTATCACCACTTTAGCAACAGGAAACTGTCGCTAAAGCGACGATAAGGGGTTGATAATATGCCCTTGTTAATTCCCATAGAAGCCCAGGTTCACACCAGACCCCAGCGTCCTAGACCAACGGGTGACGGAGGATAAACACTAAGGGCTAGGTGCAATAGGCCGACGCTCTGTCTCCTCCTCTCTCTCTTCTTTGGACTCTCCCTCCCCTTCTCCCTTCCACCCACTCCCCCTCCCTTCCATTCTCACTATGGTCCTTTCATTCGGACTACCTTTCTTTACCTCTTCCACATAGCACACATACTTCTGTTTCATTTTTGTCTTGCAGGTTTCCTACGCTGCTTCCACTGGAGTCCAACCCACGTTTTTTTTATTATACTGTTCTATTAAAGTTACATTTCTATTTATATAAAGGTTACTTATTTTTTCAAATAAATAACTGAGTGTAGAGGTCTTCTTTTTCTGACGACACTTGTCTATTGTTTATTGTGAAAATCATCTGTTTATATGAGATTTTAAGGACAACATTATTTAATATTAGAGTGCACCTACCAAACATAATCTAACTGACTATTAGACAAATGAAGCCTGGGTAATTGTACAACTGCAAGAGTTCTATGAGTGTATCACTTTATAACACCATAAGTACTGCCCGTGTGATTACAGAATAAATAAGTCACTGCCTAGGACCACCGAGGCTTCAGGGACTGCCGAGGCCCACCCTGCATATTTAAATAAAGACCTGGAGTGTGGCGATCCCCGGACTTCAGTTGGCCTTGAACCCCCCGAACAATTAGTAAACAATACCTGGAAAGGTGGGGCTCCCCTAGGCTGCAAAACATCTCTGTGCCCTTCCGCGCCTAATTTACATGTGACATTCAGATCCCCAGTCCTACAGAGACCCCGCAATATAATAATTGGATTAGCCACGGAACAATACCCACCCACCAGGGGCCTCATTTAAAACAACGGGTGAGACCTCGCTTTTTTTGTTGTTCTTTTCTCTCCATTTTTACCATCAGCATCCCCTCTATTACAGCGATATGAGGTTTTCCTCCTCTCGCTTCAAGTAGTCGAACAAGTATTTGCTATCACAGAGTGGAAGCCATGCACCACCCTCTAACAGCAAACACAAATGTCCAGCGAATGCACACCCCGGGACATTGTATGAGATTGCTCCTGAGAGGTCGCCCTCCCTACTACCATGATGCATTTGTTAGTATAAACGCATACTAACACTACTTACACACGTGTAGTACAGCGACCAGAATGTAGTGAAGAAGCAGAGGAAGCGCAAAATCTAAAAATATAAATCCTTCCAGAAGTCGGATCACATAGTTCAATGAGCCGACGACCCTGGCATGAGTAGAAACAGCTACACAAACAAAATGGCTCTTCAGCACAACGCAAGCAATTTTGAATTATTGCTGAGTGGTGCCTTCTTTTTGCCTTCTCCCACCCATCGCCAAATTTATGTAGTGAAGAGGCAGACAGCAGTGAATCCAATAAGTAGATTCATTACAAGAAAACAGGACACCTGAAACAACCACTAACAGGAGCAGGCAGCAAAGCAACCGTCTAATCCAGCACTGTGTACAAACTCTGCAAGGTTCCCCTCGTGACAGCCCTACATTCTAACATTACATTCTGAGGGCCACATTATCAAGGAACAGCGTTAAAATTATCGCCGCTAAAACGGCGATAATGGGCTTGATAATATGCTGTAGAGAATTCCAATAGAAGTCCATGTAGTTTCCTACCGCTAAAGCGGCGATAATTTTAACACTGCTCCTTGATAATATGCCCCTTAGATTCTAGTAGAATTACATTCTAACATTCTACTATGACTTACAATGGAATACTTCACAGAGCACATGACTTTACAGCAATGAGCTCATAGTTTCATCCACGAGTCTTGACACCGGTAGGGGTGAGACTTTTCGCTTCCCACTCCCTATATTGTATAAACGTAAACTAACACTTCTTCCACAAGTATGCTACAGCGCCCAGAGCACATCACTTTACAGCAATGAGCTCACAATTTAGGCTCATGGTTTAATCCCCGAGTCTTCACACCAGTGGGGTTGAGTAGTTCGCTTCCTACTCCCTATATACTATAAACGCATACTAACACTACTTACACACTTATACTACAGCGGCTAGTATCCTACACCGCCCAGAGCCCATCACTTTACAGCAATCAGGTCGGTTTCATCCCCAAGTCTTCACACCGGTAGGCGTAACTACTTCGCTTCCAACTTCCGGTATACTATCAACACACAGTAGCGGTCAGTAGTTTGCTTCCCACTCCCTGCATGGTATAAACACCTACTAACACTACTTGCACATGTATGCTACAAACACCAGACCACATCACTTTACAACAATGACCTCACGGTTTAGACTCTCGGTTTCATACCCGAGTGTAGCACCATATCATATCACCACCATGCCACTCTGAGCAACACCGCACTTTCGGACCGTTCACAGTGATAACTACATATTGGCGACCGCCAGTAGGAAATCAAGAACAAATTACAATAGTTCCTTGATTCTTTTAGCTTTCAAAAATTCTCTCTATTTCTGTCTTTCTACTTTTCCATATAAATAGTTTTTTTAATATTCTAGTACACATCGAAGTTAGAAATGCAACGTATTCTATCAACACACTTTCTAGAACATTCTACATGAGGAGGTTAAAAGTTCACCATTTTTTTTTAAACCTAACGATATTTTTTGCAACATTTTCTCGAACATTTAACAGCACGTGCAGGTTAAAAGTTCATGATTGTTTTAAGTTCGAACAGTGCCTTCCAAATGCAAGTAGCAGGTGTGGTTGAGTTGAGCAAATTTTATCCTATAATATATACGTGCAAACTGCTTTTTCTTAACCAATCACAAACATACTTTTCCACAAAACGAATGTGCACCCTACTTTTTAAAAACAGTGCTTTTCATCTCCCAATCCGGTACCGTTTTGTATGCGAAAAGAAACTAGTTCCCCATCTTTAAACATATCTCTTATTCCACGAAGGAACTGCATGAGCTACAGACATCTTTCCATACCTTCCAGCCATACCATCAAAATGCTAGTGTGGATCGTAGGACATAGCTATGTTTTCTGGTGCAAGAGGTATGCAGAACAGAGACGTATTGACTTACAATTAAAAGGTTTACAAAATGTGGACATTAAATGATTTGGACAGAGAGGATTGAAGTGGCACCAATTATTGCCTTTGTTTAAAACCTGTTTGCATCTCCAACACCCTGACCTCATGATTGTGCACTGTGGTGGAAATAACCTAGGCACATTGACTGGGGTATATTTGGAAATGCTTATGAAGGACACCTTTGGACAATTGATGTTACTTTTGCCTCAAACTGTCTTTGTATATTCCAATATATGCCAAAGACAGAAGTTAAAATTGTCCAAACAATTTTGTCCTCAGATTGAAAAATCTGGGAAAAAAGTCAACAAAGCTGTCTCTGCATACCTCAGAGACCACAAAATGGGGTCCATATACAACAACAACAACATATGTTTTGATATGGCAGGTATGGATCACTGACGAAATATCGAAAAGGAGAATATCGAATTGCCAAAATATCGAAGTAAAAATATAGAATGCCAAAATATCGAAGCCCTATCTCCAAACAGGTAATTACAAATATATAGAATCCAAAATATTGTTGTAAAAAATATAGTTAGTCACAATATCGAATTATTTTAAATGTCTTAAAATAAATGTAAATTAATGAAATAAAACATATAATTAACTGAAACATACTTAAAAATACTTAAATAACTTGAAAATTAATAAATAATTAATGTAAGTAAATAAATATTAATAATACATATATATCTTAAAGTAATATTAATTTAAAAAATGCTATATTTTTTTAGTAGGATAGCGGGCGGGTAAATTTTACTATTACCACTCCAGTAAGTGCAATAGTAGGGAAAGCGTTGGATAGCTGGAGGGTAAAAATTACTATTCCCACTCCAGAGAGTGCAACAGTAGGGAAAGCATTGGATAGCGGGAGGGTAAAAATTAGTATTGCGACTCCAGACAGTGCAATAATACGGAAAGCATTGGATAGCGTAGGGGTAAAAATTACTATTCCCACTCCAGAGAGTGCAACGGTAGGGAAAGCGTTGGATAGCGGGAGGGTAAAATTGACTATTCCCACTCCAGTGAGTTCTACAGTAGGGAAAGCGTTGGATAGCGTAGGGGTAAAAATTACTATTCCCACTCCAAAGAGTGCAACAGTAGGGAAAGCGTTGGATAGAGTAGGGCTAAAATTGTCACGATCCGGCTGGATACCTGCACGAGTGGCGAACCCGCCAGAAATCTGGAAGAACTACAAGTCCCAGGCGCCCCGGCAGTCCACGAGTCACGTTGTGGGTGTGCCCGAGAAGTACAAATACACATCCTCTCCTTCACGTCCTGGCCGATTATTCCCGGACGTATCCTGAAGAGCTACAGCAGTATGGGTTCTCCGTGAACTCGTCCTTGTGCCCGACTACAGGGATACGACGCCTCGACCCCTTTTGAATCTCCGCCTTTCCCGGCGTCCGCCTACGTCCCTCGGAACGGACCGGGGAAAGGTTTCCTGTTCTTGGCTCCCGTCATCCCCGAGAGACCGGAGTGGAGGCATCTCCCAATGGTGCCCTTCGTCACCCGCGGAGTACCGGAACGGGTACTTCCGCCTTGGCTCTCCACGCCTCCCGGCTCCTCCGCGAGAAGAGGCGTAGCGCCAAGAGACCACCAGCGCCCAAGGATTCCGGGCGAATCAGCCAATGAGGTAATTCTTGTTCGCAGACCTGCCCAAGGATTTCCGGGCATTCACAGTCGGTAGGTGTTGCGCTCCTCGGCTCAAGGATTCGGAGCCTGGCAGTAGTAGCGCCTTCACCTACCTACACATACCACCGCGCCAATTGGGCGTCATTTCAGTGAGCTGGAAGACAGGCTCTTGGGGATTACCAGAGACCTCTTGGTCCAGCTCACCTCACTCACCGAGCACTCACCTCCCCTGGGGGTTGTCCCTGCTAAGCGGAACTTACCGGACTCCAGTGTTGGAGATACTTAGCCTACGCACCGCCCAGTCACTTCACTGCCCCGCACCTCAGTAGGTGGGAGGAGACAGCAGGTAAGCGACTCACACTTAGGGGGAAACACCGTAGGGGGAGTTCGAGTCAGTCGGCTATCACTCATTGTGTGTTTGTTTCCTTTTAGGTTTCCGTCCCCACCGTTCCTGTCTCACTTCCCCCACTCACCTGCCTCCTCCGTCCGCGTGTGTAACACGTCCTCCGGACTAGGGGCAGATGGGAGGTGGACCCCATATAGCATCAGCGTCATTCCGAGGAGAGGAAACCCACGGGTACGCGACAAAAATTTACTATTCCCACTCCAGAGAGTGCAACAGTTGGAAAAGCGTTGATTGGCATAGGGGTAAAAATTACTATTCCCACTCCAGAGAGTGCAACAGTAGGGAAAGCGTTGGATAGCGGGAGGGCAAAATTTACTATTCCCACTCCAGTGAGTGCAACAGTAGGGAAAACGTCAGATGGCGTAGGGGTAAAAATTAGTGTTCCCACTCCAAAGAGTGCAACAGTAGGGAAAGCGTTGGATAGCGTAGGAGTAAAAATTACTATTCCCACTCCAGAGAGTGCAACAGTAGAGAAAGCGTTGGATAGCACAGGGGTAAAAATTACTATTCCCACTCCAAAGAGTGCAACAGTAGGGAAAGCGTTGGATAGCATAGGGGTAAAAATTACTATTCCCACTCCAGTGAGTGCAACTGTAGGGTAACGTTGGATAGCGTAGGGGTAAAATTTACTATTCCCACTCCAGAGAGTGCAACAGTAGGGAAAGCGTTGGATAGCGGGAGGGCAAAATTTACTATTCCCACTCCAGTGAGTGCAACAGTAGGGAAAACGTCAGATGGCGTAGGGGTAAAAATTACTATTCCCACTCCAAAGAGTGCAACAGTAGGGAAAGCGTTGGATAGCGTAGGAGTAAAAATTATTATTCCCACTCCAGAGAGTGCAACAGTAGAGAAAGCGTTGGATAGCACAGGGGTAAAAATTACTATTCCCACTCCAAAGAGTGCAACAGTAGGGAAACCGTTGGATAGCATAGGGGTAAAAATTACTATTCCCACTCCAGTGAGTGCAACTGTAGGGTAACGTTGGATAGCGTAGGGGTAAAATTTACTATTCCCACTCCAGAGAGTGCAACAGTAGGGAAAGCGTTGGATAGCGGGAGGGTAAAAATTACTATTCCCACTCCAAAGAGTGCAACAGTAGGGAAAACGTTGGATAGCGTAGGGGTAAAAATTACTATTCCCACTCCAAAGAGTGCAACAGTAGGGAAAGCGTTGGATAGTGGGAGGGTAAAATATACTATTCCCACTCCAGTGAGTGCAACTGTAGGGTAAGCGTTGGATACCGTAGGGGTAAAAATTATTATTCCCACTCCAGTGAGTGCAATAGTAGGGAAAGCGTTGGATAGCGTAGGGGTAAAAATTACTATTTCCACTCCAGTGAGTGCAATAGTAGGGAAAATATTAATTTAATATTTTATTAAAAATAAAGTAATTATTAATACCCAAAAATAAATAATAAAATGAATTACCAATCAAACAATATTAAATAATTAATTTATTATAAATATCATTTTTTTATTAATAACATATTAATAATTAATTAAAAACCAACTAATTAATTTTCAATACCAAAAATTAATAAATAAAATTAATACCAATTAATAATTAATTAAGAATACATTAATTCGCAATATACAAAAAATATTTCAATAATTAATTATTTCCAATTAAATTAATTCCCACCATATTCCCCTATAAACCCACAACGCGCTACAAATAATACATTAATACAATTAACATAATTATCAATTAAACAATTAATGCAAATTAATTACAAATTAATACAAATTATTTTCCAATTAATAATTAATCAACAACCAATTAATTTTCAATACCAATTAATAATTACCTAATAACAATTAAATTACTTCCCAACCTATTGCCCTATAAACCCACAACCCACTACAGAAGTAAAATGCAAAATTAAATTAAAAATAATTAATAATTCCTAAAAATTATTATTTAATGTACTATAATTACATTAATTCCCACCCTAATCCCCTATAAACCCACAACCCGCTACGGAATTATATTACACAAAAATTAAATAACATAAAATTCATTACTTTAAAAGTATTCAAACATACATTCCAAAATTTATACATACTTTTAACACATATACTAACACTTAAAACACTATAAAAAAATTCGATATTCTTAACAACTATATTATGACTGTCAATGTTACTTACTTCTATATTATTATATCGATATTTTATTTCTTACCTGATTTTCGATATTCTTCACCACTATATTTTGGCAATTCGATATTCTGTCCATTCTATATTAAAAACTCGATATTCTGTCCTGTCGATATTTTTAATTCGATATTATGTCTGTTTACCGGTGGATATATACAGAAGTGTTGGAGTACACTTCACAGATAAGGGAAATCGAGTTTTCCTGAATAACTTGAAGCTGTGCATCCGCACTTATATGTAGCTCCAACTAATGAACACAAGGGTTCTTTTAGAGCCACCCTATAAATTACAACTTAGGCCCCCTATTTTAGGGCCATATAACGCGAACTCCCGCACCCTCGCCAAAATGTATTCTCCACACAGCTGTGGCGCAGCGGCCAGACCATATCACTTTGCGGCACAGACCTCTCACTTTGATCCCCAGCTCTACTCACCCATAGGGGTGAGTAGTTTGCGCTCTACAAATACCATATTGATTTACTTTTGCACTCCCTATGCAACACCACCTAAGCACCATACGCAAGCTACAATGTTCTAACCAAAAGTTCATCCGAGTACCTATAACTACATGCACAGATGTGGGACAGCGGCCAGAGCACATGACTTCACAGCATATGACACACAGTTTGGGCTCACGCTTTAATCCCCGACTCCGGCAGCAGCTCAGCTTAGCAACATGAGCCTCTAGACAATGCGTCACATATATTCCGTACCCCAGGACTTTCATACCAGTTCAGGGTCAGTAGTTCGTCCTAGTAGTTATAAACAAATCCGGACACTACTTCCACAACTGTAGTGCAGCGGCCGCGGCACATGACTTCACAGCATAAGAAACACAATTTGGGCTCACACTTTAATCCCCGAGTCTCGCACCAGCTCACCTTACCCGCATCAGACTTTACCTAATATGTCACTTGATTTCCGTAGCCCACCATCTACACACCAGTAGGGGTAAATACTTCGCTTTGCACCCCCTCTATAGCATACCCTAAACGCCCCACAGAGGTTACAGTGCTCCTACCCTCCTATTTCCCACTTTTTTCCCCCTTTTTTCACCTTACTCACTTAAATGGAATCACAACATGGCGGCCAATACTTCCTAGTTGCAACCGCTCGCACCGCTCACAGCCAATCAGCAACAAGCTTGTGCTTGTAACGCCTCAGCCGTTCAGATGGCAGTATTCCCCAATATCGATATCTGTAAATTTCGATATTTCTATAAAAACTACTGAACGAATTAACACCAAATAAACAAAAGCGTGCTTTCTAGACCAAGACCCTTCTCCCTGCCAAATTTGGAGTAATTCCGTTCACCCATTCGACCTGTAGCCTTGTCTAAAGTTTCCTATAGAAATGAACATGGAGAAAACACGTTTTGGGACACCCCTGTTTTTCTCGGCCCTCCCTTGACGAATAATTCCCAAACGTTCAACATAGGAGCTGATCTCAACAAGGAATTAGTTTTGAAACTTTCACAAAGATTCATCAATTGGCGCCAAAGTTATTGTGAATATAATGTTGCCATTTTCCTATAGTAACTAGGTCCGAACTATAACTACCTACTGGCGACCGCCAGTAGGTTATACATATGTATATATTCACTGAAAAAACAATAGGTTTCAGGGATATTATAGTTAGAAATTAGCATTTAAAAAAACCTTTCAAATTTACTGAAAAAAAACATAGGTTTCAGGGACGTTATAGTTAGAAAATAGCATTTGAAAAACGTTAGAAATTCACTTAAAAACAATAGGCTTCAGGGACGTTATAGGTAGTTGGACATTTCACTCGTACAAAACCAGAGAAATTCGGCTGTTATAGTTAGTTGAGCTAACTGTAACTCAACCCCCTGGAATGCACTGCTGATGAAGTCACATATTACATCACTCATGACATGGTCAGTGACATCATTGATGACATCACTCATGACTTCTCAAATGACAACACTGATAACATCACTGATGAACATTATCCAGTGACTGTGTGTTTCTGTAAAGTTTAAATATGTTTTATATATGTATATATATATATATATATATATTACCTACTGGCGGTCGCCAGTAGGTAGTTATAGTTAGGACCTATTTTCCATAGGAAATCCGCAACATTCTATTCCCAATAAGCCTGGCGCTGGTTGACGATTCTTCGCAAAATTTTCCAAACTTTTGGCCAGCTCCGGCCCGCTCCTATCCTGAAAGTTTCGTGGTGATTCGTCAAGCGGGGGCTGAGAAAAAGGGGGGTCCCAAAACGCATTTTCCCCGTGCAATTTCCCATAGGACCTGTTGACGCAGCTACAGCCCGAACTGCTGAACGGAATTACACCAAATTTGGCAGAAAGGTAGACCTTGGTTCAGAGGCGTGCCTTTTGCTTAAATGGTGTAAATCCGTTCAGTAGTTCCTGAGAAAATCAAAAGTAAAATCACATATATATCTGGGCGGAGCCTAACCACACATCTCATCGTGAGATCTGATTGGCTGTCAGCACTTCATCCAAGAAGTGTTGGCAGCCATCTTGGGACCAATATACATGATAGCACCTCATTAAAAAGCATTGCAGTTAAGAGAAGGTTTTAAGACTTTAGTTACATTATAAATCATTTGTTGATGGTACCATACTCATTTTAGGAATTGTGGTATGTTCTAAGGTGATTTTACCATGTGAAAAAGCCTTCTGCTGAGATATCATGAATCATGTTTGAGAGAAAACTATTTTCACATGCTTTTCCCACAGAGGTTTGGAAGGTGATCTATAAGCTAAACTGAGAGCATATTTTCTGTAAATTCACATTATCTTTCTTAGTCATGTGAGAATGAAGTCTGACATTCTCAGTAAAACATGTACATCCAACAAGGGCAGAGACTGTCAGTTGATTCCTTTGTGTTCTACTGCAGCTTCCCAGAGTGTTCCAAAGAACAACTAGAGCGCTAACACTCCTACTTATGATAAACGTATGGCACACCTGAAGCCATCTTGATTGGAATAAGGTGGTAACTCTTAAAACATTTAATTTAAAAAGGAACAAAATGAGGGGGTTCATGTTGCCATAGAATGTATGATTAGTGCTGCAGAAAGAAAAATTAGGGCACATTTTGAGTGACTTCTCAAATCCTCTTCTATTTCATTAAAGAATTCTGACATGCAGACTGAAACATGCACTTTCAATACCAGCAGCAGACTTCCCTGGTGAGCAGTAGCATTACTACAGTGATCTAATGAGCGACTAGAGTGCTAACATTCTGATTTTATGGCAAATGTGTGACACATCTGAATGCCTTCTTCATTGAATCAAAGTAAAAAACTGACAGTATGCCTACTGAGGAGACTGTAGTAAATGAGGAAATTAGGAAACTTCATAACAAGTCTCCCAAGATGGCCACCAAAGACAAACGAGCCCAAATGTAGCACAAATATCACCGAGATGTAGCCCCAAGTATAGCCCAATGACAGAAATCCCAGAGTGTTTTAAAGAACAACTAGAGCGCTAACAGTCTTACTTATGACAAAAGTATGGCACACCTGAAGCCATCTTGATTGGAATAAAGTGGTAACACTTAAAACATTTAATTTGCAAAGGAACAAAATGAGGGGGTTCATTTTGCCATAGAAATTATGATTAGTGCTGCAGAAAGAAAAATGAGGGCACATTTTGACTTCTCAAATCCTCTTCTATTTCATTAAAAAGTTCTGACATGCAGACTGAAACATGCACTTTAAATACCAGCAGCAGACTTCCCTGGTGAGCAGTAGCTTTACTACAGTGATCTAATGAGGAACTAGAGTGCTACCATTCAGAATGTATGGCAAATGTGTCATATCTGAATGCCTTCTTGATCGAACCAAAGTAAACAAGCATTGAAAATGCAATAGGTCTCGCCCTCGTTTAAGTTAAAGCAATTCTGTTTGTAATTAGGTGGCTTTTTAGCTTTTATTAGTGTTTTTCAAAATTTCATGTACCTAACATGCAAATATGTATATGTATGCATGCATTTATATTTGTATTTATATAGATATGCAGATTATATATGTTTATATATGCATGTATATATATACACATACATATATATAAATGCATATGCATATATGTGCATATGTGTCCGTGTAGAGAGAGGTAGAGAGAGATAGAGAGGTAGAGGTGTACAGGTAGAGACATAGAGGTAGAGAGGTAGAGGTAGAGAGGTAGAGAGTACTAGAAGAGAGGTAGAGAGAGGTAGAGGATGAGTAATAGAGAGTAGAGAGTAAAGAGAGGGTAGTAGAGAGTAGTAGAGAGAGTAGCAGAGAGTGAGTAGGAGAGAGTAGTAGAGTAAGTAGTAGAGAGTGAGTAGTAGAGTAGTAGAGAGTGAGAATTAGAGAGTAGTAGAGAGTAGTAAAGAGTGAGTAGTAGAGTGAGTAGTAGAGAGTAGTAGAGAGTGAATAGTAGAGAGTAGTAGAAAGTGAGTATTAGAGAGTGAGTAGTAGAGAGTAGTAGAGAGTGAGTATTGGAGACTGAGTAGCAGAGAGAGAGAGTAGTAGAGAATGAGTAGTAGAGAATGAGTAGTAGAGTGAGTAGTAGAGAGAAGTAGAGAGAGAGTAGTAGAGAGTGAGTAGTAGAGAGTAGTAGAGAGTGAGTAGTAGAGAGTAGTAGAGAGTAGTAGAGAGAGAGTGAGTAGTAGAGAGTAGTAGAGAGTGAGTAGTAGAGAGTGAGTAGTAGAGAGAGAGTAGTAGAGAGTGAGTAGTAGAGAGTGAGTAGTAGAGAGTAGTACAGAGTGAGTAGTAGAGAGTGATTAGTAGAGAGTAGTGGAGTAGTAGAGAGTGAGTAGTAGAGAGTAGTAGAGAGTGAGTAGTAGAGTGAGTAGTAGGGAGTAGTAGAAAGTGAGTAGTAGAGTGAGTAGTAGAGTGAGTAGGCGAGAGCAAGTAGTAGAGAGTGTGTAGTGGAGAGAGAGTAGTAGAGAGTAGTAGAAAGTGAGTAGTAGAGAGTGAGTAGTAGAGAGAGTAGTAGAGAGTAGTAGAGTAGTAGAGAGTGAGTAGTTGAGAGTGAGTAGTAGAGAGTAGTAGAGAGTGAGAAGCAGAGAGAGTAGTAGAGAGTAGTAGAGTAGTAGAGAGTGAGTAGTAGAGTGAGTAGTAGAGAGTTATAGAGAGCGAGTAGTAGAGAGTGAGTAGTGGAGATTGAGTAGTAGAGTAGTAGAGAGTGAATAGTAGAGAGTGAGTAGTAGAGAGAGAGTAGTAGAGAGTATTAGAGAGTGAGTAGTAGAGTAGTAGAGAGTGAGTGGTAGAGAGTAGTAGAGAGTGACTAATAGAGAGAGTAGTAGAGAGTGAGTAGTTGAGAGTGAGTAGTAGAGAGTGAGTAGTCGAGAGTAGTAGAGTAGTAGAGAGTGAGTAGTAGAGAGTGAGTAGTAGAGAGTGAGTAGTAGAGAGTAGTAGAGTGAGTAGTAGAGAGGGTGTAGTAGAGAGAGAGTAGTAGAGAGTAGTAGAGAGTGAGTAGTAGAGAGTGAGTGGTAGAGAGTAGTAGAGAGCAGTAGAGTGAGTAGTAGAGAGTGAGTAGTAGAGAGTGAGTAGTAGAGAGTGAGTAGTAGAGGGTAGTAGTAGAGAGTAGTAGAGAGTAGTAGAGAGAGAGTAGTAGAGGATGAGTAGTAGAAAGTAGTAACGAGTGAGTAGTAGAGAGTGAGTAGTTTAATTTAAAAGGAACACAATGAGGAGGTTCATTTTGCCATAGAAATTATGATTAGTGCGGAAAAAAGAAAATTAGGTCACATTTTGAGTGACTTCTCAAATCCTCTTCTATTTCATTAAAAAATTCTGACATGCAGACTGAAACATGCACTTTCAATACCAGCAGCAGTTTTCCCTGGTGAGCAGTAGCTTTACTACAGTGATCTAATGAGCAAAAAGAGTGCTAACATTCTGAATTTATGGCAAATGTGTGACACATCTGAATACCTTCATGATGGAATCAAAGTAAAAAACTGAAAGCATTTCCTACTGAGGAGACTGCAGTACATGAGGAAATTAGGAAACTTCATAACAAATAAATCTCCCAAGATGGCCACCGGAGACAAAAGAGCCCAAATGTAGCCCAAAATCACCCAGATGTAGCCCAAATATAGCCCAATGATAGAAGTGTGCAAAACACTTATTATTTTGTGTTTTTGCAGTGTTATATAGTGCAGACTTGTCAGGTATTGGAGTGCTTTACATGAGCATTGGTTACATCACACAAGAACAAATTCATTTTGGTTGTAGACATGGGGAGACTAAGTGATTTGACCAGAATCACAGAATGTCGAGCTGAAGCAGAAACTCCAACCTGGTTCCCCAGTTGCAAAGTCTGCAGTTCTGGAAGTAACACCACATCCTCTCCCCTAAGTGCAACATTTAATCAAGTGGTCAACTGGATAAAAAAACATATAGATAACAAATAATTTAAAAGTGCTTTGTCGCTATTTGAAAACTCTGAAAATATGTCCTTATTTTAGTCTTTTAGAGCACTAACCATAATTTTGATGCCAATAAGACCCTCTCATATATGTAATTTCTAAAGGAAATGCTCTAGGTATTACAGTTTTGATTACATCAAGATGACGTCAGGCGTTCCACACTTTTGTAATAAATATAGAATGTTAGCAATCTAGTTGTTCATTAGGATACTGTTGAGAGGCAGAGGCCAGGGGCACGGACTCTGAAAATTGAAGGCAGGTAGGAGGGTGCAAAGGCAACAATTTAACCACACTGAACAGGCAGGAAGGCCCGTGGCAGCACAACAGACTATGGAGGGCAGTGGAAAGGGGGGCAGGGGCAACAAACCAACAATACAGGACTTGCAAGAGATGCTGTGGCAATGTAATAGACCATTGTGGGCAGAAGGAAGAGGCAATGGTAGTACAACCATACATGCCAACAGACCCGATTCAGCCAGGAAACATCCAATGTTTTTAAGCTCAAATGGGCTTTATTTGATCTGTCTCCTGTCTACAATCTCCTCTTTTTCAATGTAACTCAAAGGGGAAAATCAATACCCCAGTTTTTTTCAAAATCTCCCTCTTACCAAGTTCAAAATGTTCGCAAGTATGGTACATTGAATCATGGAAGGAAATGGGGTAGGGACATGGACTTGGATAACAGAGGACAGGAGGGACATGGAGAGGTGCACCAAACTGACCCTGCAGGGCAGGCATCAGGGTTTGGAGCAGCACAATACACCACACAGGGCATGCGGGACGGGAGTGCAGCACAACAATCCATAGAAAGCAAGAGGGAGGGGACAGAACCATGCACATGGACAACAGAGAACAGAGGGGCAAGAGGCAATGGTAGCTAGCTGACCATAATGGACAGACAGGAGAGAAAGCTGCAGCATAACAGACCATAAAGGGCAGGAGGGACGGATCAGGGGCATTACAATGGAACAGACAAGCCAGGAGGGAGGAAGTAGGGGTCTGCACATGTAAACACAGGGCTGGGGGCAAGGGGGCAGGGCAGGAGCAGCAAGATAGCCATGGAGGTCAGGCAGGATGGGCACTAGAAGCAAGACACACCATGAGGAGCAACAGTGAGACTGTGATGGCATACACACAGACCATGGAGGGAAGGTGGGAGGGGGTCAGGGGCAGCTAACTGACCACACTGGGAAGGTGGGAGGGGCCATGGCAGCACAGAAGACCATGCATGGCAAGTGGGAGGGTTAGTGGCAGCACAATGGCTATGATGGGCAAGAAGGATGGAGCAGGGGCATGCACAAAGACATCGGAGGGCAGGGGGAAGGAGAATAGCAGCAGCAAGCTAAGCACAGAGTTTAAGCAGGAGGTCAATGATGGGGCATAGAATTGGGCAATGGAGGGCAGGAGGAGGGGACTGGTACATCATACTAAATTGAGGGCAGTGGCAGCACATCAGACCATGCATGGCAGGAGGGAGGAGGCTAGTCCATGGATTCACACAACAGAGGATAGGGAGGAGGGGGATGGGGCAGCAAGCTAACTGTTCAGAGAAGGCGGGTATTAGGAACTTTATTGTTTTTAAAACGTGTGTCTGTGCGAACTACTTAAAATATGAACAAGTATGCAGCATAATCTCACTTTTATTCAGGAAGAAGAGGACGTTTGTGACTGTGACTCCGGGCTTACTTGGCAGAAACACCCCCTGACCCTCCACCCCCTATCGCAAAATGTAATGCCTGTGAAAAGGGTAGGTGAACACAGTGTTATATAGAACATAGTCCTGAGAGCACGATTGAAAATGAAAACTAGATATAGTGTATGGTATAAACTATGCACCAAAAAGTGTGATATAAGATGAAACGGGCGTGAAATATAATATGCAATACATTGTGCGCAATGACAGATTCATTGGAGAGCGCGAGATAGCACAGGCACTAGCGCGTGCTATGCGATGTGCGCCTTGAAGTGTAATATGCAAAGGGCAGTGTTGTGTAACCTAACTAGTCTCTAAAGTTGTAATATAAAATATGTGCTGGGGAGTGTAACGTTGCATATGCACTGTGACAAAGATATGGATCCCAGATTGTAATATGTATGGCATAGCACTGTGCGTTATAACATAGGCATCGAGGAAGGCACGTTAGATGGGGCAATATAACCTGTGCGAAGACAAGTGTGGCATGACATATTCACGGGGTGGTGTTACAGTACACATGGGCTAGAGAGTGTCATAGCATATGTACTAGCTGGTGGAATACAACACAGAGGTGTGTGGCACTCGGCAGGCAATGGTGGGTGTAACACAGCATTGGGCTCTGCCAGGAGCGCGCTGTGACTCTCAAGTGATGTTCGTCCCCTTTCCAGAGAGTAAAATAAAAAGTATTACACATCCGGCAGTGGATGTGTGTTTTATTAACCGTGAGGGGGGTTTCTTACATAGTTTTGGTCGAATTTTTGTCGAATCCCCTTTGAATGGCTTGGTGTGCATGTGTATTAAATGTGCCCGTCAATAGCTACCCATGTTTGTATAAATAAACGACAAGGGTGTCTACCAGGATTAGGCACGGCAGGGCATCAGACATGTCAGAGCTTCACTAGTGGTGTAAATACATTCCACGTGGATTCATTGTATGCATAGTCGCCTTTTAATGAATATCACTCAAATCGTCATGGTGATAGGTACGTACGGTTTGTCCAGCATGTCCTAGGTGTGTCTATAAATATATATTTTTTTAAAATAATAAAAAACAGTGGTCGGCCCTGGGGATTGGGTTCAAAAAAATATAATTAGGAGACAGGCCCTGGGGGATGGGGTCATCAGGGCCAATAAATTAGAATAAGAAGGGGAACCACACAGCCCCCCTTCTTAAAAAATTAAAATAAATAAAAGACAGGCATCGTGCCGGAGGCCACGCCCCCTCCTTGCAGCACTCTGCAAACGCGCCCCCTGGCGAGTTGTAAGTTGGGAAATTAATTCCTCTTCAATACTGAGGGTCCCTGAGGGCCAACTAGCCCAACAGGCATCTCCAGTATGCGCCAGGGAGCTGCGCTGCAGACAGGTGTTCTGAGGCCAAGCCCTTTTTTACACCTCTCTGCAACGCAGCTCTGTGGCACTTACTGGAGGTACCTCGTGGTCTAGTTTGACCCTAGGGACCCTTAGGATTCAAGGGGACTTAATCTCTCAACTTAGAACAGCCACAGGGCGCGTTTAAGCAGTGGTGAAGGGAGGGGACGGGGCCTGAGGTGACGTGTGCAAACACGCACTATGGCACGTTTTAAATTGGGGATATAATTTCCCTTCAATACTGAGGGCCCCTGGGGGCTAACTAGCCCACCAAGTGCTTCCAGTAAGCGCCACTGAGCTGCATTGCAGAGAGGTGGTCCAGGCTGTGCCACTTTTTACACCTCTCCACAACGCAGCTCTGTGGCACTTACTGGAGGTACCTAGTGGGCTAGTTGGACCCTAGGGACCCTCAGGATTCAAATGAACTTAATCTCCCAACTAAAAACGGACACAGGGCGTGTTTACACAGTGGTGAAGGGAGGGGACGGGGCCTGAGTTAACGTGTGCAAAAACGCCCTGTGGCCTGTTTTAAGAGGTAGTTTTAATCCCCCTGCCCTATTATATACTAGAGGCTTACAGAGGAGGTCATGCTAATCACAGGGGAACCCCAACGCATAATGTTCCCTAGTGTATATAGGTGTTTTCACTGTATTCTAAGTGTCTTTTAACATAGCACTGGCTCTAGGACTGGTTAGTCAGACTCAGTTACCACCAGTATCCGTCTGAAAAAGTTGAGGGTACAGGATGATTTTGCAACAAGGATTCTTTCTGCTCTTCTTTTTGTTCTTTCTGCAGGTTATCCTTCTTCCTGCACTTTTCTTCGTCTTTGAGGACTTCTGTTGCTTCTTTCTGCACTTCTTTTTTTTCTTTCTGTGCATTTTTTCTTCTTTCTTCACATGTCCTATCTCTGTAGGCATAGTTAGAAATTAGCATTTAAAAAACAGTACAAAAAATAGATATAACTACTATCACACTTAAAAGTTAGCATTTAAAAAACCTTTGAAATTCACAGAAAAAACCATAGGTTTCAGGCACGTTATAGTTAGGAATTAGCATTTAAAAAACCTCAGAAATTCACTGAAAAAAACATAGGATTCAGGGGTGTTATAGTTAGCTGGACTTTTCACTTGTACAAAACCATTGAAATTCCCCCATTATAGTTAGTTCAGCTAACTATAACTCGCGCGCCCGCAATGCACTGCTGATGATATCACATATTACATCACTCATGACATGGTCAGTGACATCACTGATGACATCTCAAATGACATCGATGATGACATCACTGATTACATCATCCAGTGAATGTCTGTTTTTCTGAAAATTAAATATGTTTTATATATGTATATCTCAAGGTCGTTGGAAGAATAAATGGGTATATAAGTGTCTAAATGGATGATTTGTTTTTGAAAAATTGATTGTGTAACTGACTGATTAAGTGTATCATAGTGAATACATGGCTTAGTGAGTAATGTTTAAATATGTAAATATCTGTATCAGTCTCTCACTTTGTGTATAAGTGGCTGCATGGGTTGGTGAGTAGCTACATGGGTGTCTATATAGGTTATTAGTTGGTTTTTTGAGTATCAGTCTGAGTGTCTGCATGGTTCGGTGGGGGGTATTACGTAGTGCATAGGTGCATGAATGAGTGACTCACTGTTTGTATGTGTTGAAGACAGCATGTGTGCAGGACTGTATGGGTGGATGAGTGTGTGTATGGGTGTGTTAGTGAGTGAATGACTGTCTCAATAGTGTCTTTATGAGTAACTACATATGTTTTAAACTAGTATATGTGACCATTGGTGTATATAAGTGAGTATATGTAAGAGTGAGAGATTGAAAGAGTTCCTGTATGAATAAGTATGTGTTTCTATAAGTGATTGTTTAAAAGACTAAGTATGTGTAAGTTTCTGTAGAAGTAAGTGTGGTGGTGTGTGTATAACTGTATATGCAAGAAAATGTATGTTTGATTCTGAGAGCTCTTGAGATATGCAGCAATCAGGTTGTGTTGTCAGTAATGTTCAGTCCATCTGGATGCAGTGATTTTAAACGGTACATCCAGAAGTTTTCCCTGGTGTCCAGTAGTTCTTCCTTTGAAACATGTTCCACGGGGAAAATCTTCAAATCTGATAGTGAATGATCCACAAGGTTGAAATGATTGGCTGCAGGCTGGTCAGTTTTCTTATTAATTATTGCAGATTTGTGGTTCCTGAATCGTGTATGGAGGTCATTCACTGTTTGACCTACATATTGTTTTTTACAGCTTTGCCGTTGGCACTGAATCAGAAAATAATGCATGTTGAGCGACATGTAAGATGCTGCCTTATTGCATAGGTCCTTCTCGTAACAGAACTAGTTACAGATTATGTTTCTAAAAGATATTCACATGTGATGCACCTTTAAGAGTCACAGCAATGAACCCCTGCATTTGTTACAGCTTGCTTGAGTTCAGCTCTCACAATAAGAGATCGTAAATTTGGAGCTCTGCGGTAAGCAATAACTGGTGGTTTTGGAAAAACCTTTTGCAATTTTTCACAAGTGGACAGTAAGGGAAATGTTTTTTGCATTATATTTCTGTAGTTAGGAGCTGATGGATGATAGTCAACTACAAATGGAGTTCTGTCACTTTTGTTTCTGCCGTTGGTATTCCAAATAAGTGCTTCTCTGGGTAACTGCAAAGACTTGTCGATTTGTTGCTGTATGATATGCAGAGGATAGCCTCGCCTTTTAAATAATGTAGCAAGCTCCTATAGATGGTCTTTATAGGTTTCCTCATTGCTGCAGATGCGTCTTATTCTGAGTGTTTGGCTGTAGATGATGCTCAGTTTAGTGTGGTGTGGGTGACATGAAGTCCAGTTTAGATACAAATGAGCATCTGTAGGCTTGTGGTACAGAACAGTTGTAATTTTGTGTTCATGAATGGTGAGTAGCACATCCAGAAAAGGGAGATGAGGCTTCTGTTTAGTATTGCTGCTGGTAAATTTGATGGTAGGATGGATATTGTTGATATAAGCTGTAAATTGTTCCAATGTACTACTTCCTGCATTCCATATTATAAATATGTCATCAATGTATTGTAGCCATACCAGTGGTTTGATGCTAGAAGTAGCAAGTATACAGATTTCTAGTTTGCCCATGAAGATATTTGCATAGGATGGAGCCATCCGAGTGCCCATGGAAGTCCCATGTATCTGCAGATAGTGTTTACCATTGAATGTAAAATTGTTGGATTTAAGGATAACTCTTGCAAAGTTGGTAAGCACATTTGTTGATGGCTTTTTCACAATTCTTTTATTAAGAGCTTCAGATAATGCCATAAGCCCATCCTCATGTGGTAAATTGGTGTATAATGATGTAACATCAAATGTAGCCAGAAGAGTATCATCATCAAATGTGTAGGTTTGGTTTAATTTTTCAATAATCTGAAGGAAGTGACTGGTAATTTAAACAAATGATGGAAGTTCCTGTATTATTGTAAAAGTATTCTGCAAGTCTGTATCTACTCTCGAAGGTTTTTAGGTCTCTCATCATGTTTGCAGTATTATGGTCCTTCGGTACAGGACAGAAATAGAGGCCTTTGCTCAAGAGGTTCAATTCGCCTGGTGATAGGAGCCCTCCAGTCAAGTCAATAACTGGGTCGGATGTCTGGAAGGGTTGTAGCTGACTGATACTATGCAGCCTTTTTTGTCTTATAAATCTTCTATTCTTTGTATGCTGTTTACTCACAGGGTTTTCACTGACAAGAAAATCTCCAAAAACAGAATTATTTATTAAGTGGTGGGTTGGAAGAGGAGGTATATGAAATCTTAACATATCTCTTTTTAGTTTTGCAGATTTAATTTCAATAGCTTTCCTGGCAGTCATCTTTTTTACTACTGCAATCCTCTGTAGTATGTGTGCCACTTCAGAGTCACTTTTTGTGTTCTTTAAAAGTACCAGTTCTTTTTGTAGCTTGGCTTTAAGCATCTGCATTTTTTGAATGGTTACTTTAATAGATACCAATAGTAGGGCCAATAGTTCTGTCCTGTACCGAAGGACCATAATACTGCCAACATGATGAGAGACCTAAAAACCTTCGAGAGAAGATGCAGACTTGCAGAATACTTTTACAATAATTCTAATATTGATCTGCCAAGCTACCTTCCAGATCCATTTAAGAAGTTCCGCCATCCCAAATGACGGACTCCTCAATGTGGTAGAAATCCTGTCCTTGATACATACATTATATCCATCAAGAAACTCATCAAGGAATCAACACCTAAAAGGATTTTTGATAACATCACTGAGAAGAAAGAAAAGCTCTCCACCTTCTTCAACAGAGAATGGATGTCATTATAAAACCAGCAGACAAAGGTGGTGCAATGGTTGCCATGAAAGTAAGTGATTATATTGAGGAAGGAATGAGACAACTAATGGATACCAACACTTACAAACCTTTAGAAACTGATCCCACAGAAGACTTGAACAAAGAAATTAAGAACATGGTTGTAAGATACAGGAGCTTAAACCTCATTGATGAAACAACAGCAGATATACTTGTTCATCACAAACCAAGACCTGGGAGATTTTATATGTTTCCCAAAATTCACAAAATGAACAATCCTGGCCATCCCATTACCTCTGGCAATGACACAGCCACTGAGAGACTATCTTTATTTGTCGACCTGCATCTCCAGCCCATTGTACAGGAACTTACATCATTTGCTAAAGATACCAGTCACTTCCTTCAGATTATTGAAAAATGAAACCAAACCTACACATTTGATGATGATACTCTTCTGGCTACATTTGATGTTACATCATTTTACACCAATATACCACATGAGGATGGGCTTATGGCATTATCTGAAGCTCTTAATAAAAGAACTGTGAAAAAGCCATCAACAAATGTGCTTACCAACTTTGCAAGACTTATCCTTAAATCCAACAACTCTACATTCAGTGGTAAACACTATCTGCAGATAGAAGGGACTTCCATGGGCACTCGGATGGCTCCATCATATGCAAATATCTTCCTGGGCAAACTAGAGAACTGTATACTTGCTACTTCTAGCATCAAACCACTGGTATGGCTACGATACATTGATGACATATTTATAATATGGAATGCAGGAAGTAGTACATTGGAACAATTTACAGCTTATATCAACAATATCCATCCTACCATCAAATTTACCAGCAGCAATACTAAACAGAAGCCTCATCTCCCTTTTCTGGATGTGCTACTCACCATTCATGAACACAAAATTACAACTGATCTGTACCACAAGCCTACAGATGCTCATTTGTATCTAAACTGGACTTCATGTCACCCACACCATACTAAACTGAGCATCATCTACAGCCAAGCACTCAGAATAAGACGCATCTGCAGCAATGAGGAAACCTATAAAGACCATCTACAGGAGCTTGCTACATTATTTAAAAGGCGAGGCTATCCTCTGCATATCATACAGCGACAAGTCTTTGCAGTTACCCAGAGAAGCACTTATTTGGAATACCAATGGCAGAAACAAAAGTGACAGAACTCCATTTGTAGTTGACTATCATCCATCAGCTCCTAACCACAGAAATATAATGCAAAAAACATTTCCCTTACTGTCCACTTGTGAAAAATTGCAAAAGTTTTTTCCAAAACCACCAGTCATTGCTTACCGCAGAGCTCCAAATTTATGATCTCTTATTGTGAGAGCTGAACTCAAGCAAGCTGTAACAAATGCAGGGGTTCATTGCTGTGACTCTAAAAGGTGCATCACGTGTGAATATCTTTTAGAAACATCATCTGTAACTAGTTCTGTTAAGAGAAGGACCTATGCAATAAGGCAGCATATTACATGTCGCTCAACATGCATTATTTATGTGATTCATTGCCAACGGCAAAGCTGTAAAGAACAATATGTAGGCCAAACAGTGAATGACCTCCGTACACGATTCAGGAACCACAAATCTGCAATAATTAAAAAGAAAACTGACCAGCCTGCAGCCAATCATTTCAACCTTGTGGATCATTCACTATCAGATTTGAAGATTTTCCCCGTGGAACATGTTTCAAAGGAAGAACTACTGGACTCCAGGGAAAACTTCTAGATGTACTGTTTAAAATCACTGCATTCAGATGGACTGAACATTACTGACAACACAACCTGATTACTGCATATCTCAAGAGCTCTCAGGACTGCATTGATTCCACATTCCAAATGGAATCTTCACTCATGATGCTTTTTGAAAATTCAGCTGTGTCATCTGTGCAGCCACAGAGCAAACCATCTTGTACTACCTGAGGAAGGCGGAAGCTGAAACGTTGTAGTGGAAATATATTTTTGTTCTTTGGTGAATCTATATGTTTGAGTTACTTCGTTCTGGGATATTTTATTTCTTTGTGACTCATTGTATCCTTTGGGATCCAGATTTTTGCCCTGGAGAGTGGCGTGCACTCCGGCGAAGCAGTCCGGTTCGAGAAATCCAAATAAATTCAAACTAGATAAAGCACGCTCTCAGGAAATGAGAGACTGAGTATTCTTCAATGTTCACAATCGAAATGCGTTGTGAATAAACAATTGTGAACATTGAAGAATACTCAGTCCCTCATTTCCTGAGAGCGTGCTTTATCTATTTTGAATTTATTTATATATATATTCACAGAAAAAACCATAGGTTTCAGGGGTGTTATAGTTAGCTGCCCATTTCACTCGTACAAAACCATAGAAATTCCTCCGTTATAGTTAGTTCTGCTAACTATAACTCACGCGCCCGCAATGCACTGCTGATGATGTCACATATTGCATCATTCATGACATGGTCAGTGACATCACTCATGACATCACTGATGACATCTCAAATGACATCACTGATGACATCACTGATGACATCATCCACTGAATGTTGTTTAGTTTGAAATTTAAATATGTATTATAGATATACCAATCTGTATTGAAGATTGAGTGGATATATAACTGTCTGGATGGAGGATTTAGTAGCTGTCTGACTGTCTTTTTAAGTGAGTAATTAAAAGTGTCTCACTTAATAGATGGATTAGTAACTAAACTATGTGAATGTGTGCAGCACTGTCTCTGTTGTTGTATAACATGCTGCATCAGTTGGTCACTAACTATATGAGTGTGTATATTAGTTATTGATTAGTTGGGTGAGTATTTGTATGGGAGACTGAGTTTCTGTGTGGTTGGATGGGGTGTGTGTAACTCTATGCATAGATGTGTGAATGGTTGATTGACTAGGTGTATGGGTTTAAGAGTGCATGTGGAAACAATTGTTTGGGTGACTGAGTGTATTTATTTGTGTGTTGGTGAGCGAATATATGTTTTAGTTGTACATCTTCAACAAAGTAAAAAAATAAAAGGCATTGTATGTGAGAGTTGGTGTATATAAATAAGTATGTGTAAGAGTCAGTGATTGTGAGAGTAACTATATGAATGAGTGTATAATTGTAATGGTACTTTTTTAACATATTAACGATGAGTTACTATGTGTTTGAATAAATGAGGTGTTGGATAATTGTGTAAGTGAGTAAATTTAAGTGCGATACATTTTTTTCATGAATGAGTAGGATGACTGCATAACCGACTAAGATGACTGCTGATGTGTCAATGTCTATATATGTGTATAAGTGCATTTGATAGTGTTCTATTAATTAATGACTGCATGTATAGATGATTCTGTTGTTGAATGGTTAGTTGTGTGTGTAGACTTAGGAATCAGTGAGTGGGTATGTAGTAACTGGTATTGGTGTGTCAATGGTTTCAAATATGGTACTCTGTATTTTACAGTGAGTGATGAAAGGTTATACTAGTGTATGATGAGGTGTATCAGATTGTCAAGTGGATGATGTCATCAGTGATGTCTTTTGAGATGTAATCAGTGATGTCATCAGTGATGTCACTGACCATGTCATGAATGATGCTATATGTGACATCATCAGCAGTGCATTGCGGGCGCTTGAGGTATAGTTAGCAGAACTAACTATAACGGAGGAATTTCTATGGTTTTGTACGAGTGAAATGGGCAGCTAACTATAACACCCCTGAAACCTATGGTTTTTTCTGTGAATTTCTAAGGTTTTTTAAATGCTAATTTCTAACTATAACGTCTCTGAAACCTATGTTTTTTTTCAGTGAATTTCAAAGGTTTTTTAAATGCTATCTTTTAAGTGTGATAGTAGTTATATCTATTTTTTGTACTGATTTTACACAGTTTTTTAACTGGTTATTTATAAATATTTTATTCATTAAATAACATTATATCTTTTTCTGAAAATTGCAAAAAAACTTTTTTTAATTAAAACTGAAATATTGATTAATTTTCTTGTTTTCATTTTTTATTTTAATATATTTATATCATTTTCTTTAAAAAAAAAAATCTAATTTTTTTCGCAGTCGCGCACTCAAAGTGTACACATCACGGTGGGTGCGCGCATTCAGAAAAGTCATGAAGGATCCGTGTATGGTGTGCGACGGCTGCGTGTTTTTCAGTTACATCATATACATTTAATATCATGTGATATGTGCGATTGGTATGCGACCAGTCTGCGACTCCTGCTCCTGCGCATTCGTGACACATGGGCATTAGGGTACGAGATGTTTGCACGCTTGCGGGTCCCGCGTGACATCATATACGTGCTGGGGCGCGCTGGGTGCGCGACTCCCGCAAAAAAACATTTATGTTTCAAAATGATATGTATGTGTCTTTAATATACATATTAAGGCAAGAGATTATGTAAGATATTCATCAAAATAATATATTTGTACTTATAAGAAACTTATATTATTTTTAAATATATTTTCGCGAAGTCGGGTGCGTGCGTCGTGAGTGCAGAAAACCAGGTCAGCAGAGCTTCTGTAGAGCCAGAGAACCAGGTCAGCAGAGCTGCTCTAGAGCCTAAGAACTAGGTCAGCAGAGCTGCTCTAGAGTCAGAAAACCATGTCAGCAGAGCTGCTGTAGAGCCAGAGAAACCAGGTCAGCAGAGCTGCTTTAGAGGGAGAGAACCAGGTCAGCAGAGCTGCTTTAGAGCCAGAGAACTAGGCCAGCAGAGCTGCTTTAGAGCCAGAGAACCAGGTTAGCAGAGCTGCTTTAGAGCCAGAGAACCAGGTCAGCAGAGCTACTCTAGAGCCCGAGAACCAAATCAGCAGAGCTGCTTTAGAGCCATAGAACCAGGTCAGCAGAGCTGCTTTAGAGCCAGAGAACCAAGTCAGTAGAGCTGGTCTAGAGCCTAAGAACCAGGTCAACAGAGCTGCTCTAGAGCCAGAGAACCAGGTCAGCAGAGCTGCTGCAGAGCCAGAGAAACCAGGTCAGTAGAGCTGCTTTAGAGGGAGAGAACCAGGTCAGCAGAACTTCTATAGAGCCAGTGAACCATGTCAGCAGAACTGCTTCAGAGCCATAGAACTGGGTCAACGGAGCTGCTTTAGAGCCAGAGAACCAGGTCAGCAGAGCTGCTCTAGCTGACACTGACTGACTGACACTGACTGACTGACACTGACTGATTGACACTGACTGACACTGATTGACACTGACTGACTGACACTGATTGACTGACACTGACTGACACTGATTGACTGACACTGACAGACTGACTGACACTGACTGACTGACATTGACTGACATTGACTGACACTGACTGACTACTCTCTACTACTCTACTACTGACTCTCTACTACTCTACTACTCTCTCTCTACTACTCACTCTCTACTACTCACTCTCTACTACTCTCTACTACTCACTCTCTACTACTCTACTACTCACTCTCTACTACTCACTCTCAACTACTCACTCTCTACTACTCTACTACTCATTCTCTACTACTCACTCGCTACTTCTCTCTACTACTCACTCTCTACTACTCACTCTCTACTACTCATGCTCTACTACTCTCTACTACTCACTCTCTACTACACTCTACTATTCACTCTCTACTACTCACTCTCTACTACTCACTCTACTACTTTCTACTACTCTCTACCACTCACTCTCTACTACTCTACTACTCACTCTCTACTACTCTCTACTACTCACTCGCTACTACTCTCTTCTACTCACTCTCTACTACACTCTCTACTACTCTCTCTCTACTACTCACTCTCTACTATTCACTCTCTACTACTCACTCTCTACTACTCTCTACTACTCACTCTACTACTCTCTGCTGCTCTCTAGCACTCACTCTCTACTACTCTACTACTCTCTCTCTACTACTCACTCTCTACTACCCTCTCTCTACTACTCTCTACTACTCTCTACTACTCACTCTCTACTACTCACTCTACTACTCTCTACTACTCACTCTCTACTACTCTCTCTCTACTACTCACTCTCTACTATTCACTCTCTACTACTCACTCTCTACTACTTGCTCTCTACTACTCACTCTCCACTACTCACTCTCTACTACTCGCTCTCTACTACTCTCTCTGCTACTCACTCTCTACTACTCACTCTCTACTACTCTACTACTCTCTACTACTCGCTCTACTACTCACTCTCTACTATTCTCTACTACACACTCTACTACTCTCTCCTACTCTCTACCACTCACTCTCTACTATTCTACTACTCACTCTCTACTACTCTCTCTCTACTACTCACTCTCTACTACTCACTGTACTACTCTATACTACTCACTCTGTACTACTCTCTACTACTCACTCTGTACTACTCACTCTCTACTACTCACTCTCTACTACTCTCTACTGCTCACTCTCCACTACTGATTCTCTACTACTCTCTACTACTCACTCTACTACTCTACTACTCCCTCTACTTCTCACTCTCTACTACTCTCTCTACTACTCACTCTCTACTACTCACTCTCTACTACACACTCTCTACTACTTGCTCTCGGCTACTCGCTCTCTACTACTCTCTAGTACTCACTCTAATACTCACTCTCTACTACTCTCTACTACTCACTCTCTACTACTCCACTACTCTCTACTACTCACTCTCTACTACTCATGCTCTACTGCTCTATTACTCTCTACTACTCTCTGTCTACTACTCACTCTCTACTACTCACTCTCTACTACTCTCTCTACCACTCTCTACTGCTCACTCTCTACTACTCTCTACTACTCACTCTCTACTACTCTGTCTCTACTACTCTCTACTACTCACTTTGCTACTCACTCTCTACTACTCTCTACTACTCACTCTCTACTACTCACTCTACTACTCTCTACTACTCACTCTCTACTACTCTCTACTACTTTCTACTACTCCCTCTACTACTCACTCTCTACTACTCTCAACTACTCACTCTATAATACTCACTCCCTACTACTCACTTTCTACTACTCACTCTACTACTCTCTACTACTCACTCTCTGATACTTTCTCTACTACTCTCTACTACTCTCTACTACTCACTCTCTACTCTCTATTACTCGCTCTCCACTCTCTACTCTCTACCTCTCTACCTCTCTCTCTACTACTCTCTACCTCTCTACCTCTACCTCTCTACCTCTACACCTCTACCTATTCACCTCTACCTCTCTACCTCTCTGTACATGCACACATATGCACATATATATATGCATATATATGCATATGCATTTATATATATGTATGTGTATATGTATATTATCTACTGGCGGTCGCCAGTAGATAGTTATAGTTAGGACTGTGTTTCCATAGGAAATCTCAAAATTCTATTTTGAATAACTTTGGCGCCGGTTGACGTATCCTCGCGAAATTTTCAAAACTAATGGGGCGCTCCGTTCAGCTCCTACCCTGAAAGTCTCGGGGTGATTCGTCAAGCGGGGGCTGAGAAAAAAGGGGGGTCCCAAAACGCATTTTCCCCATGCATTTTTCCATAAGACCTTTAGACACAGCTACAGCCCGAACGGCTGAATAGAATTACTTGAAATTTGGCAGAGAGGTAGCCATAAGGTCAAGGAAATGCCTTTTGTAGGTCTGGTGTAAATTTGTTCAGTAGTTCCTGAGAAAAAAGCATTTAAAGCAATATATATATCTGTAAGCGCGCTCCGTGCGCTTACGGTAAGCTTACCGTACGCGTACGGTGCCGTGCGCGAGCTCAAATCTGATTGGTTGTCACATGACTGAAAACATTCGAATCGGACGAAATCAGGAAGTGTCGGACGCCATTTTGTGTGTTTCACACAGAAAAAAAAGGGAGATAACGTGAAAAGGGGGCAAGGAAGAGAGTTATAGACCCCATAACATTTGAAAGGGGGTCAAAGAAGGACACAAAAGTACGAAAAATACATTTATTAATTAAAAAAAAAAATCGCCGAGTGCGCGTACGGTAAGCTTACCGTACGCGCACGGCAAAAAAAAAAAAAAAAAAAGAAATAACAATCACATTTATTAAATAAATTGAAGGACCCGCAAGGGAGAAAAAAAATTGTTACTGTGTAAAAAAAGGCGAGGCCCACAGCGTGCGCACGGTGCGTGAAGCGCACCGTGCGCGCAGGGTGTGCGCACGGTGAAAAACCAGAAAAAAAATAAAAAATAAATACATAACATAGCATTTAAAAAAACGTACAAATTCACTGAAAAAACCATAGGTTTCACACACGTTATAGTTTGGAATTAGCATTTAAAAAACCTTGCAAATTCACTTAAAAAACCATAGGTTTCACACATGTTATAGTTAGCTGTACATTTCACTCGTAAAAAACCAATGAAATTCCACGTTATAGTTAGATCAGGTAACTATAACTTGCGCGACCGCAATCCACAATGTGTCATTTCAGATGTCATCATTGATGTGAAGAGTGATGTCACTGACCATGTCATGAGTGATGTAATATGTGACGTCATCAGCAGTTTATTGTGGGCGCGCAAGTTATAGTTACCTGATCTAACTATAACGTGGAATTTCATTGGTTTTTTACGAGTGAAATGTACAGCTAACTATGACATGTGTGAAACCTATGGTTTTTTAAGTGAATATATATATATATATACATATATAAACATATAAATATAATCTGCATATCTATATACAAATAAATCCATGCAAACATATCCATATACATATATGCATACATATGCATGGTATGTATTTGAAAGTTTGGAAAACTCTAATACAAGCAAAGCTGAAAAGCCACCTAATTACAAACAGAACTGCTTTAACTTAAACGAGGGCAAGACCTATTGCATTTTCAATGCTTGTTTACTTTGATTCCATCAAGAAGGCATTCAGATGTGTCACACATTTTCCATAAATTCTGAATGGTAGCACTCTAGTTGCTCATTAGATCACTGTAGTAAAGCTACTGCTCACCAGGGAAGTCTGCTGCTGGTATTGAAAGTGCATGTTTCAGTCTGCATGGCAGAATTTTTTAATGAAATAGAAGAGGATTTGAGAAGTCACTCAAAATGTGCCCTAATTTTTCTTTTTTCTTCACTAATCATAATTTCTATGGCAAAATGAACCTCCTCATTGTGTTCCTTTTAAATTAAACTACTCACTCTCTACTACTCACTTGCTACTACTTTCTACTACTCACTCTCAACTACCAACTTTCTACTACTCTCTAGTACTCTACTACTCTCTACTACTACTCTCTACTACTCACTCTCTACTACTCACTCTCTACTACTCTCTACTAATCTCTACCACTCACTCTCTACTACTCTACTACTCACTCTCTACTGCTCTCTACTACTCTCTCTCTACTACTCCCTCTCTACTACTCACTCTACTACTCTCTACTACTCACTCTCTACTACTCACTCTCTACTACTCTCTACTACTCACTCTCTACTACTCACTCTCAACTACTCACTCTACTAATCTCTCTACTACTCACTCTCTACTACTCTCCACAACTCACTCTACTACTCTCTACCACTCACTCTCTACTACTCTCTCTCTCTACTACTCACTCTCTACTACTCACTCTACTACTCTCTACTACTCTCTCTGCTACTCACTCTCTACTACTCACTCTCTACTACTCACTCTCTACGACTCTACTACTCTCTACTACTCTCTCTACTACTCCCTCTCTACTACTCACTCTACTACTCTCTACTACTCACTCTCTACTACTCACTCTCTACTACTCTCTACTACTCACTCTCTACTACTCACTCTCAACTACTCACTCTACTAATCTCTCTACTACTCACTCTCTACTACTCACTCTACTACTCTCTACCACTCACTCTCTACTACTCTCTCTCTCTACTACTCACTCTCTACTACTCACTCTACTACTCTCTACTTCTCTCTCTGCTACTCACTCTCTACTACTCACTCTCTACTACTCACTCTCTACTACTCTACTACTCTCTACTACTCTCTCTACTACTCACTCTCTGCTACTCACTCTCTACTACTCTCTCTCTACTACACACTCTCTACTACTTGCTCTCTACTACTCACTCTACTACTCACTCTAATACCCACTCTCTACTACTCTCTACTACTCACTCTCTACTACTCCACTACTCTCTACTAATCACTCTCTACTACTCACTCTGTACTACTCTCTACTACTCACTCTCTACTACTCTCTCTCTACTACTCACTCTCTACTACTCACTCTCTACTACTCACTCTCTACTACTCTCTCTCTACTACTCTCTACTACTCTATACTACTCACTCTCTACTACTCTCTATTACTCACTCTCTACTACTCTCCCTACTACTCTCTACTACTCACTCTACAACTCATTCTCTACTACACATTCTCTACTACTCTCTCTCTGCTACTCAGTCTCCACTACTCACTCTCTACTACTCTCTACTACTCACTCTCTAATACTCACTCTCTACTACTCTCTACTACTCACTCTCTACTACTCTCTACTACTCCCTCTACTACTCACTCTCTACTACTCTCTACTACTCTCTACTTCTCACTCTCTACTACTCTCTACTACTCACTCTCTACTACTCACTCTACTACTCTCTCCTACTCACTCTCTACTACTCTCTCTACTACTCTCTACTACCCTCTCTCTACTCTCTATTACTCATCCTCTACTCTCTACCTCTCTACCTTTCTCTACCTCTCTCTCTACTACTCTCTACCTCTCTACCTCTACCTCTCTACCTCTACGTCTCTACCTCTACACCTCTACCTCTCTACCTCTCTCTACCTCTCTCTACACGCACACATATGCACATATGTGCATATGCATGTATATATATATGTATGTGTATATATATATATACATACATATATAAACATATATATAATCTGCATATCTATATAAATACAAATATAAATGCATGCATACATATACATATATGCATGTTATGTACATGAAATTTTGAAAAACACTAATAAAAGCAAAGCTAAAAAGCCACCTAATTACAAACAGAATTGCTTTAACTTAAACGAGGGCGAGACCTATTGCATTTTCAATGCTTGTTTACTTTGGTTTCATCAAGAAGGCATTCAGATGTGACACATTTGCCATAAATTCTGAATGGTAGCACTCTAATTCCTCATTAGATCACTGTAGGAAAGCTACTGCTCACCAGGGAAGTCTGCTGCTGGTATTCAAAGTGCATGTTTCAGTCTGCATGTCAGAACTTTTTAATGAAATAGAAGAGGATTTGAGAAGTCAAAATGTGCCCTAAGTTTTCTTTCTGCAGCACTAATCATAATTTCTATGGTAAAATGAAACCCCTCATTTTGTTCCTTTGCAAATTAAATGTTTTAAATATTACCACTTTATTCCAATCAAGATGGCTTCAGGTGTGCCATACCTTTGTCATAAGTAAGACTGTTAGCGCTCTAGTTGTTCTTTAAAACACTCTGGGATTTCTGTCATTGGGCTATACTTGGGCTACATCTCGGTGATATTTGTGCTACATTTGGGCTCTTTTGTCTCTGGTGGCCATCTTGGGAGACTTGTTATGAAGTTTCCTAATTTCCTCATTTACTGCAGTCTCCTCAGTAGGCATACTGTCAGTTTTTTACTTTGATTCAATGAAGAAGGCATTCAGATGTGTCACACATTTGCCATAAAATCAGAATGTTAGCACTCTAGTTGCTCATTAGATCACTGTAGTAAAGCTACTGCTCACCAGGGAAGTCTGCTGCTGGTATTGAAAGTGCAAGTTTCAGTCTGCATGTCAGAATTCTTTAATGAAATAGAAGAGGATTTGAGAAGTCACTCAAAATGTGCCCTATTTTTTCTTTCTGCAGCACTAATCATACATTTTATGGCAAAATAAACCCTCTCATTTTGTCCCTTTTTAAATTAAATGTTTTAAATGTTACCACTTTATTCCAATCAAGATGGCTTCAGGTGTGCCATACCTTTGTCATAAGTAAGACTGTTAGGCGCTCTAGCTGTTCTTTGGAACACTCTGGGAAGCTGCAGTAGAACACAAAGGAATCAACTGACAGTCTCTGCCCTTGTTGGATGTACATGTTTTACTGAGAATGTCAGACTTCATTCTCACATGACTGAGAAAGATAATGTGAATTTACAGAAAATATGCTCTCAGTTTAGCTTATAGATCTCCTTCCAAACCTCTGTGGGAAAAGCATGTGAAAATAGTTTTCTCTCAAAGATGATTCATGATATCCCAGCAGAAGGCTTTTTCACATGGTAAAATCACCTTAGAACATACCACAATTCCTAAAATTAGTATGGTACCATCAACAAATGATTTATAATGTAACTAAAGTCTTAAAACCTTCTATTAACTGCAATGCTTTTTAATGAGGTGCTATCATGTATATTGGTCCCAAGATGGCTGCCAACACTTCTTGGATGAAGTGCTGACAGCCAATCAGATCTCACAATGAGATGTGTGGTTAGGCTCCGCCCAGATATGTATATGATTTTACTTTTGATTTTCTCAGGAACTACTGAACGGATTTACACCATATATGCAAAAGGCACATGCCTGACCTGAGGACTACCTCTTTTCAAGTAATTCTGTTCAGCCGTTCGGGCTGTACCTTTGACTAAAGGTCCTATGGGAAAATGCATGGGGAAAACGCGTTTTGGGACCCCCATTTTTTCTCAGCCCCCGCTTGACGAATCACCCTGAGACTTTCAGGGTAGGAGCTGAGCGGAGCGCCCCATTAGTTTTGAAAATTTCACGAACATAAGTCAACCGGCGCCAAAGTTATTCAAAATTGAATTTTTAGATTTCCTATGGGAACCCGGTCCTAACTATCACTATCTACTGGCGACCGCCAGTAGATAATATATATATATATATATATATATATATATATATATATATATATATATATATATATCTTCCAAAGATGCCCTGCAGTAGAGACGCACTCCTCCAGCCAGGTGAATTAACAAATCCATTTATTTCAGAGACAGGCATTTTCACTCCGCTTACATACATCCTCCTGCCTGACGCGTTTCAGAGCAATCGTGCTCTTTCCTCAGAGGCAAGTTGGCTGCACAGGATGTCTTTGGCTCCCACAGTTCCCTGCGTTGACACATTAATTAGGCCTCCGGTGTGCCTCACTTGGTAGTTTTCATTTCCTAATGCACGCTGGAACTTGTATATATATATATATATATATGAATTCACTGAAAAAACCATAGGTTTCAGGCATTTATAGTTAGGAATTAACATTTAAAAAACTCTAGAAATTAACTGAAAAAACCATAGGATTCAGGGGCGTTATAGTTAGCTGGACATTTCACTCATACAAAACCATTGAAATTCCCCCGTTATAGTTAGTTCAGCTAACTATAACTCGCGCGCCCGCAATGCACTGCTGATGACGTCACATATTACATCACTCATGACATGGACAGTGACATCACTCATGACATCACTGATGACATCTCAAATGACATCACTGATGACATCATCCAGTGAATGTGTGTTTTTCTGAAAATTAAATATGTTTTATATATGTATATCTCAAGCTCGATGGAAGAATAAATGGGTAAATAAGTGTGTAAATGGATGATTTTTTTTTTAATTGATTGTCTAACGGACTGATTAAGTGTATCTTAGTGAATACATGGGTTAGCGAGTAATGTTTAAATATGTAAATATCTGTACCAGTCTCTCACTTTGTGTATAATTGGCTGCATGGGTTGATGAGTAGCTACATGAGTGTCTATATGGGTTATTAGTTGGTTTTTTGAGTATTAGTATGAGTGTCTGTATGGTTCGGTGGGGGGTATTTCTTAGTGCATAGATGCATGAATGTATGACTCACTGTTTGTATGTGTTTTGAAGAGAGCATGTGTGCAGGACTGTATGTGTGGATGAGTGTGTGTATGGGTGTGTTAGTAAGTGAACGACTGTCTGAATAGTGTCTTTATGAGTAACTACATATGTTTTAAACTAGTATATGTGAGTATTGGTGTATATAAGTGAGTTTATGTGAGAGTGAGAGATTGGAAGAGTTCTTATATAAATAAGTATGTGTTTCTATAAGTGATTGTTAAAGAGAGTAAGTATGTGTGCGTTTCTGTAGAAGTAGGTGTAGTGGTGTGTGTATAACGGTATATGCAAGTAAATGGATGTTTGATTCTTTATTAGCATGAGTGACTATGTGTGTGAGTAACTCTATGAATGAGTGGGGGTGTGTAACAGGATGTAATGGGTGAACGAGTACACATGATGAGTGAGTACATGTATGAGTGACTATATGGGACTGTTGGTGAATGAGTGAATGTGTATGTAGATCTTGGAATTACTGAATAGGTTCTTGTAACTGGTATTGGTATGTCCCTTTTTTTGAAAATTTTAGTCTCTATTTTTGAATGTGTGTATCAAAGGTTATATTAGGGTGAGAGGAGGTCTGCCACTCTATCACAAGGATGATGTCATCAGCGATGTCATTTGAGATGTCATCAGTGATGTCATGAGTGATGTCACTGACCATGTCATCAGTGATGTCATATGTGACGTCATCAGCAGTGCATTGTGGACGCGCAAGGTATAGTTAGCTGAACTAACTATAACGGGGGAATTTCAATGGTTTTGTACGAGTGAAATGTCCAGCTAACTATAATGCCCCTGAAAGCTATGTTTTTTCAGTGAATTTCTAAGGTTTTTTAAATGCTAATTCCTAATTATACCTTACCTGAAACCTATGGTTATTTTCAGTGAATTTCAAAAGTTTTTTAAATGCTAATTGCTAACTTTAACGTAACTGAAACCTATGGTGTTTTAAGTGAATTTCAACGTTTTTTTAAATGCTAGTTTCTAACTATGCCTACAGAGGTAGGACATGTGAAGAAAGAAGAAAAAACACAAAGAAAGAAGAAAAAGAAATGCGGAAAGAAGCAACAGAAGTCCTCAAAGACGAAGAAAAGTGCAGGAAGAAGGATGACGTGCAGAAAGAACAAACAGAGGAGCAGAAAGAGGTTTTTGTTGCAAAATCATCCTGTACCCTCAACTTTTTCAGATGGGTACTGGTGGTAACTGAGTCTGACTAACCAGTCCTAGAGCCAGTGCTAAGCTAAAAGACACTTAGCATACAGTTAAATCACCTACATACACTAGGGAACACTATGTGTTGGGGTACCCCTGTTATTAGCATGACCTCCTCTGTAAGCCCCTAGTATATAATTGGGCAGGGGGATTAAAACTACCTCCTAAAATGCACCACAGGGCGCGTTTGCACACTGGTGAAGGGAGGGGAAGCTGAGCTGACGTGTGCAAACATGCCCTGTTGCCGTTTTAATTTGGAGGATAAAGTCTCTTAGAATCCTGAGAGTCCCTTGAGTACAACTAGCTCATCAGGAATCTCTAGTTAGCACCACAGTGCTGCGTTGCAGAAAAAATGGGCACGGCCTGGACCACAGTAGCGCTTACTGGAAGCACCTGGTGGACCAGTTGGCCCCCATGGGCACTCAGTATTGAATGGGAATTATTTCCCCAACTTAAAACGTGCCATAGGGCGTGTTTGCACACGTCACCTCAGGCCCCGTCCCCTCCATTCCCCACTGTGTAAACACACCCTGTGGCCGTTTTAAGTTGGGAGATTAACTCCCCTTGAATCCTGAGGGTCCCTCGGGGCAAATTAGCCCACTAGGCACGTCCAGTAAGCACCATTGCAGAGAGTTCTAAAAAGGGGCACAGCCTGCACCACCTCTCTTCAACGCAGCGCAGTGGAGGTTACTGGAAGCACCTGGTGGTGTAGTTGGCCCCCAGGGTCCCTCAGGATTGAAGGGGAATTTTTTCCCCAACCTAAAACGTGCCCCAGGGCGTGTTTGCACACGTCACCTCAGGCCCCGTCCCCTCCCTTCACCATTGTGTAAATGCACCCTCTGGCCGTTCTAACTTGAAAGATTAAGTCCCCTTGAATCTTAAGGGTCCCTAGGGTCAAACTAGTCCACTAGGTACCTCCAGTAAGTGCCACAGAGCTGTGTTCCAGAAAGGTGTAAAAAGTGGCATGGCCTCTGAATGCCTGTCTGCAACGCGGCTCCCTGGCGTACTGGAGATACCTGTTGGGCTAGTTGGCCGTCAGGGACCCTCAGTATTGAAAGAGAGTTAATCCCCCAACTTAAAAAGTGCCACGGGGCGCGTTTGCACTGTGGTGAAGGATGGGGGCGTGGCCTGAGGTGACATGGGTGCAAACACACCCTGTGGCGCGGTTTAAGTTGGGGAAATATTACCTCCTCAATCCTGAGGGTCCCTGGAGGCCAACTAGCCCACCAGGTACATCCAGTATGCGCCAGAGAGCTGCGTTGCAGACAGGTGTTCAGAGGCCACGCCCCTTTTTACAACACTCTGCAATGCAGCTCCATGGCACTTACTGGAGGTACCTGGTGGGCTAGTTGGCTCCCAGGGACCCTGAGGACTGAAGAGGAATTAATTCCCCAACTTAAAGTGCGCCACAGGGTGTGTTTGCACACATGTCAACTCAGGTCCGGCCCCCTCCCTTCACCACTGTGCAAACGCGCCCGTGGCGAGTTTTAAGTTGGGAAATTAACTCCCCTTGAATCCTGAGGGTCCCTGGGGTGTAACTAGCCCACCAGCTACCTCCAGTAAGCGCCACAGAGCTGCGTTGCAGAGAGGTGTAAAAAGGGGCATGGCCTCAGAACACCTCTCTGCATCGCAGCCCCCTGGCGCATACAGAGGTTCCTGGTGGGCTAGTTACCCCCAGAGACCCCCAGCATTCAAGCGGAATTCTTTCCCCATCTGTAAATGCGCCATGGGGCGCATTTGCAGAGTGCTCAAAGGAGGTGGCGTGGCCTCCGGCGCAATGCCGGTCCTTTTTTTAATTTACTTTTTTAAGAAGGGGGGCTGTGTGGCCTTGCCCAAAAGCAATTCTACGTTCCTTCTTGAAAGCAAGAGCAGGTTTCCTGCCTTTTTTAAATTTAAGCCCCTGGGAGGTGGTGGTCCCCAGAGCTTGTGGGGCCCGCAAGGACCACTGGATATAACGAACAATGCCCCGGGGAGGTGGTGGTTCCTGGGACAGCGTGAGGGGGCAGGAGCGCCCACACGCATTTTGTTTACAATCCCTGGGGAGGTGGCGGTCCCCAAGGCTGTGGAGGGGTGCGTGCCCCCCTGCATTAATTAGCATAGCTCCGGGGAGGTGGCGGTCCCCGGGGCTGTGGGGGCCTGGCTACATAATTACTGATTGCCCCGGGAACTGGCCAACCCGGGGGCTTACAGAAAACGTAGTGCGGGAGCCGTGCTTCAATTTTGTTTTCTCGCCCGGATTCGCGCACACAGCGCGAATTCGCCAGATTGGAAAAAAAATGCTTTTTTGGGCCCTGAGGCTCCTTGTGGGAACCTCTGAGCAGGCCTAGGGGGTCAGGGTGTTCTTACCCTGCCCCCTTTTCTTGTTTTTCATCTTTTTTGTACTGTTTTCTTGTGACTCGGTTATCGAGTCACAAGATGGCTACCAACAGTTCGTGGTTTGGAGTGTTGGCAGCCATTCACAATGAAGCTCGTGCTTCGGAGGGTTGCGAATCCTCTTTGGTGCTCAGATATGTAAATTTTTATTTTTTGAATTTCTCAGCAACTACTGAACGGATTTATACCACTTAAACAAAGCACGCTTTCTGGACCTAGAGCTACCTTTTTGCCAAATTAGGTGTAATTCCGTTCAGCAGTTCGGGCTGTAGCTTTTTCTAAAGTTCCTCTGGAAATTAACATGGGGAAAATGCGTTTTGGAACCCCATTTTTTCTCGGCCCCCACTTGATGAATCGCCCCAAAACTTTCAGTACAGGAGCTGACCTGACTGAACCATTAGTTTTAAACATTTCGCAAAGATTCATCAAACGGTGCCAAAGATATTGGCAAAAGAAAAAAACGCTTTTTGAATAGAAACAAGGTCCTAACTATAACTACCTACTGGTGACCACCAGTAGGTAATATGTAGATATAATATGTAGATAAACACATGGCCTGCCACTGATAATGCCCAGGGACATATATATATACATATATATATATACAAATTTCAAGTAATTCTGTTCAGCCGTTCGGGCTGTACCTTGGACTAAAGGTCCCTATGGAAAATTGCATGGGGAAAACGTGTTTTGGGACCCCCCTTTTTTCTTAGCCCCCGCTTGACGAATCCCCCCGAGACTTTCAGGGTAGGAGCGGAGCGGAGCGCCCCACCTATTTTGAAAATTTCGCGAGGATTCGTCAACCGGCGCCACAGTTATTCCAAATAGAATGTTGCGGATTTCCTATGGAAACACGGTCCTAACTATAACTATCTACTGGCGACCGCCAGTAGATAATATATATATATATATATATACATATATATGTATGTATATATTTAAAAAGCTGGAGTCCCAGGGCAGTATCAGTGGCAGGCCATGTGTGGTGCCGAATTTACTGCTGCTCCTCCTTTTTTTACCACTAAAGATAATGGGGTAACCCAGTAGCCCTCAGAACCTGGGCATTATAATGAAAACAAAACAACATTGGTTCTGTCGGGAAACAAGCAAACTTATTTGGACATGTACTAAATACAATGAAGAACAGCGAGGAACACACACAAAGCCAGAGAAACAGAATTGGATTCGTTTTACTGGATGGATTTGTATTAATTATCATATAAAAACACCTAAGTGTTTACAAGGTGACCCAACCAGAAAACACATATAAACTTATACAGTTGGTGAAACAATGTGTACTTAAACAAAAATCACATGTCACAAATATATACAATAGACAATACATAAAAATAATAATAAACAGTCAGATCTAGCTTGAAGTACACAAACCACTGTAGGCTATGATTTCCTTATTCTGTGTGTGGATTTGCACGGAAGCATAGGACAAGTAACGTCGACGTTTCGACCCTGTATGGTGGTGCCAATTATTATGCATCAAAAGGGGGTCTTCATCAGGACAGAGGATAGGTTGGGAACCTGTAAGCGCAAAAAGTTTGGTGTCAGGGCGTTGTGTGTGTCACATATCAAGGAAATGGTTAAATTCCCTTGTGCGGCATGATGGCTCACCTGGGAAAACGATTTAATTTATTGGGAATAGATTCCTCATCTCTCGTACGCAGACAGCCAGCATCTACTATGTTAGTGAATTCTGCAACAATTAAAAAAGAGGGGTTGTAGCATTGTTATAACGGACTACGTATCAGCGTATTTAGCGTATAACTAAAGAGAGGCACTTACCTGAAGGACGGTAATTTCATTTAGAAAAGGAGAGTGGTGCTGTCACAACAATCGCCACATACTGCAAACAAAAAGGCACCATGATTAAGGTTGCCAAAGGAAGTTAAATAAGAATTAATCAATAAGTGAGTAATTGCCGCTCACGGGATATCGAAAGACAAATGTATAGACTTATACATAAAGACGAGCAAGACCAAGTCTAAAAAGCACTGTTTCTAGTGCATATAAGGAACTGTTACAAACCCAATGTAACGGGTAACAAATGAAAGAAGGACCGTGTGGCGGTTAGACAATTGGAGCAAAATCTTTTTTTATAAGGAAACAAATCAAGGGGAAGACTGAGCCAGAAATGCCAATGGCGGTGAAAAAACACCTAGGATGGCAATAACTGTACGAACGTTTTCACACAATCGAAGTGAAACTAAGTGAAAAAGCATGACGCAAATGTTACAACTTACATGGTGTCCGTGAACTGGACGTCTTTATCCGTCAAAGCCTCAGCTGCTACTGACAGCGAGCGCAAGGAGAGGCAGACTATATGACGTAGTCAATCAGGCCGAGTACATGCGGAAACCTTGCTCGTAGGATGATCAGAAAACCCGAGGTGGAATATTCAGGAATGAACTCCTTATGAGTGGAGAAATGGAGGGATGTGCTAATAATTTATGAGGGACCCCGTAATATCGGACAATCTTTTACAAATAGAATAAGGAACGTGCCACCGCTACCCAGATCGTGCATGCATCTGGGGATACAGAGGTTTCAGTTTTACAGGTTTTTTAAAACCTTTCTTACATCAATACATTTTACGTGTGACAATTATACATTACGAGTAAATTGCCATAAATCTCAACGTGTACTTTTCTCGCAGTGTACATGACAATAAGTACAATTATGTGCCAAAAGATTAATTGGATTACGTGGTGTACATAATAGTAACATGATGTTCATTATTTCAATAACATGACGATGCTGATGACACTAGAAGTGTAAAACAATGTCATTGTAGTAATTTATGCGGGAACCCGTAATATCGGACATTCTTTTACAAATAGAATAAGGAACCTCCCGATCACTTAATCGTGCATCTGGTGGATACAGGGGTTTCAGTTTTACAGCTTATAAAGCATTCTCAAATCAAAACTTCATAAGTGTAACATTTATACATTACGAGTAAACTGCCATAGATCTCAACGTGGACTTTTCTCACAATGTACATGACAATAAGTACAATAATGTGCCCAAAGACTAATTGGATTACACGGTACACATAATAGTGTCATGATGTTCACTATTTCAATAACACCACGACGCTCTTGACCCAAGAAGTGTAAAACAATGTCACCATATTATACTGATTGAATATGCCACGCATATATATATACTGGACTTGCATGAAGAAAAGATCCATATACTAAATCTTACTGAACCAAATAGCAGACCCAATGGATGCAGGAGTTAGAATAAATAACCAGCAGTAGTGTTAAAGCCTACTCATTTGTAAATAGGTCTCTTCATGTTCGTTCAGGCCCGAATTGGTTGCATCAAGGAGATGAATCCAACGACACTCCTTGTAATTAAGAGAAGTGCCCATGTCACCACCCCTCCTGTGTAGAATGATTTTTTCCAAAACCCACCACTCCAGTTGTTGGTGTGTGTGTGGTGCGTTTGTGTAGTGTTCAACCAGTGGTGCTCCTAGTGATTTGCATTTAATTCTACTCTGATGTTGCTGGATCCTGTTCTTGACTTTTTGGGTAGTTTGACCTACATATATCAATTGGCAAGGACATCTGATGGCGTAAATCACATTTTGACTATTACAGTTGGTAAAGTGATTAAGAGAATAGAGATAGTTCCAATCATGGTATATTCGCAAACCTTACAATGACCACACTTATGGTGTCCTAGGATCTGTGGTAGGTTGAGCAGGGATCTTATGTTTGGTATGGGTGAAGGTTCTAGGTATGAAGATACTACAAAGTCCTTGATATTTTTTGCACGCTTGAAAGCAAACAAAGGTGCTTCAGTGTAACCAATGTCAGATCCAACCAAATTCCAATACTTCTTAATAACTTTTTTTATATCGTTACTTCTAGTATTGAATGTTGTAACACATATACATTTTTCCATTCCCTGATCTTTGGGTTGTACTTCCAATAGGGTTTCTCTTGGCCTGTACCAAGCCCTTTTGCGAGATCTATTGAGAAGTCCCTTCGGGTATCCACTCTCCCTCAGTTTGCCAATGAGTATATCTGTTTCCTTGAAGTAGTCTTTTCTTCTCGAACAGTTGCGCCGCAATCTTACAAATTGTCCATACGGCAGATTGTCCCTAAGGTTTCTCGGGTGGTGGGAATTGTATTGGAGCAAGGTGTTTCGGTCAGTGGGTTTTTTGTATAGAGACATCAGAATACTTCCCTCTTCCGCTTCTAATGTAAGATCCAGAAATGGAATGGATTTAACATTATGTGCCATGGTAAATTGGATGTTCAAATTGCGGGAATTCAACCACGTGACGAATTACATTAATTGGTCCTCTGAACCAGTCCATAACATAAGAATATCATCAATATACCTCTTCCACGCTGTGATTTTATCAATGAAAGGGTTCAGGTCAGAGTAGATACTTCTGTCTTCAAAATGATCCATATAATGATTCGCTAGACTCGGTGCGAATCCGGCCCCCATGGCTACTCCTCTACACTGATAATAGAACGTGTTTTGAAAGATGAAGTAGTTTTTCTCCATTGCGATTTGTAATAGTTGAACGAGAAAATCTGTAGGAACCCATTGCGGTTTTGGATGGGAGTCTAGTACGATTTTGATGACTTCTATGGCTTCATTTTGTGGTATGCTGGTGTATAATGAGCATACATCCAGAGTAACAAACAATTGCAAGGAGCTGTCAAACGGTTGGCCTTCAAACAATTGGATAGTATGCATAGAGTCTCTAATGAATGATCTGGTTTCCAAAACAAATGGCTGTAAAAAACTGTCGAGGTACTGGTTCAAAGGTTCCAGGATGGAACCACAGCCCGATACTATTGGTCTTCCAGGAGGTTTCAGTAGGTTCTTATGGACTTTAGGGATGGTGTAGATTGTGGGGATCCTGGGGTTTGCTTTGTTAAGGAACTTTCTTTCAGGTTCTGAGAGGAATCCCTGTTCCACACCAAAAGTAGTAAGATCTCGAATCAGCTTCGCAATTTCCTTAGTGGGGTCACATGGGATCTTTGTGTAACTGTCCGTAGAGCTGAGTTGCTGATTGATCTCATTTATATAGTCTTCGGTGTCTTGTACAACTACGGCTCCACCCTTGTCCGCAGTCTTGATAGTGATGGATTTGTTATTGTTCAATGTGGAAAGTGCAAGTCTTTCTTCTTTGGTGATGTTGTATTTGATATACTTGGTGTTACTCAGCAATTTCATAACTTCACTCATCACAATCTTCTCATAGGCCAAGATCTTATCATTCATCAAGTGAGAGGCCGGTGTAAAAGTAGAAAGCGGGCGAAATTCTGTAGCAGTGCTCTTCTTTTTGTAACTTTCATCTTTCGCAAAGAAGTATTTTAGGCGGATCTTTCTGAAGAATTGTTGCAGTTCCAGCTTGATGTTGAAAGAGTTAGGAATGGAGGTGGGAACAAAGGACAGGCCTCTTGATAGAATGTCATGCTCAGCTTTATTCAAAGAATACTTCGAGATGTTCAATATAGGATCCTTCATATTCATACCCATCTCTGTTGTTCCTTGGCGTGTGGTTGAGATTTCCATATTGAGATTGGAGGTATTGTCTGTTGTAAGAGTTACCATCGATAGGTCTGGCGTCTGGTGCGAATTTCCCCATGGTTCTGTTGTGGTTGGGTTTGAAACCGCACCCTGGAGTTGCCCCGTTGTTTTCCCCGTGTTTGATTCCATCTGGGTGGTCGCCCCCAGTTCTGATCTCGACCGGTCCAGGTGGGCTCCCCTAAAAAAGCCGAGTTGGCAGGTCCGAAATTATCTTGATACCTAGTACGTGGTTGGTAAGTTGGGCCTTGTTGAAAGGTAGGCTCCTGAGGTTGGAAATTGGTACCCTCTGCGTATGTACGCAAATCAGAGCTGGTACTCGCTCTCTCAGACTCGTTCTCTGAACCACTTCCAAAAGAAGAATTAGAGAAAGTAGCAAATCTCCGAGAGTATTGTCTATTCCTATTAGTATAGTAGCCCTGAGAATCCTGGATATAGTAATCGTCACTAGTGTACGGGTATGTGGCCTTTTTATCATAGGCCTTAATATCCTTAGCTAGTTTTTCCAATTTTTTATTCAGTGTAATGGTATTAAATTCAGATGTGGCTTTTTCTGCTCTTTCAAGTGCTTCTTTTGCATTCTTCAAATTTTTATCTTCCAGGATCTCCTTTTTCAATTCCGTTATCTCTAGGATTCGTTTTTTCACATACTCAAGGGCAGTTTCCACCCCCAGAACCATCCAGTGGCGGGAGCAGTTGTTAGCCACAAAGCTAAATCCTTCACGAAATTTTGGCAAATCAATGAAGATGGCTGGCTCGTTACGGACCTGTAGTCCTTTTGGGATGATATTGGCTTGCAGGTATTTAGTTAGTAAATGTCCATGTAGTCTTGTTCGTATCAATTTCTTCTCTAGTCTCTCTAAGCGTGACAATTTATCATTAAGGGTAGTATCTATAGGCGTTAGGCCAATGCCTAAATAGTCAAAATCAGCTTGCTCTTGTATTAGTCTATTAATATATTCCTCACTGTAGGACAATGTTTCTTTTTCTGACATAATCTATTCTCGATATGAAAAAATAACAATGAATGTGTAAGGACCGTCGCAGGTAAAAACCTGCACTAGATAACCACTAAAGATAATGGGGTAACCCAGTAGCCCTCAGAACCTGGGCATTATAATGAAAACAAAACAACATTGGTTCTGTCGGGAAACAAGCAAACTTATTTGGACATGTACTAAATACAATGAAGAACAGCGAGGAACACACACAAAGCCAGAGAAACAGAATTGGATTTGTTTTACTGGATGGATTTGTATTAATTATCATATAAAAACACCTAAGTGTTTACAAGGTGACCCAACCAGAAAACACATATAAACTTATACAGTTGGTGAAACAATGTGTACTTAAACAAAAATCACATGTCACAAATATATACAATAGACAATACATAAAAATAATAATAAACAGTCAGATCTAACTTGAAGTACATAAACCACTGTAGGCTATGATTTCCTTATTCTGTGTGTGGATTTGCACGGAAGCATAGGACAAGTAACGTCGACGTTTCGACCCTGTATGGTGGTGCCAATTATTATGCATCAAAAGGGGGTCTTCATCAGGACAGAGGATAGGTTGGGAACCTGTAAGCGCAAAAAGTTTGGTGTCAGGGCGTTGTGTGTGTCACATATCAAGGAAATGGTTAAATTCCCTTGTGCGGCATCATGGCTCACCTGGGAAAACAATTTAATTTATTGGGAATAGATTCCTCATCTCTCGTACGCATCTCTCCTTTTTTTGGCAGTAGCAGCTTACACTAATACATTTGGCTCCACCCCCTGTTGCAGGGGAGAGACTTGTAAGTCTACTCTTTTGAGTAACTTTATGCTCGTAAATGGTGAATAGCCAAAAGTAGCAAAGTTACTCAATAAGAGTAAGAGATAACTTACACTTGTAACTTACTCACAGGTGTAAGCTACATTTGTGAACAGCCCTGAACTTCTTATTACCATCAACCAATAAAAACATTTCTAAATAACAAATTTGAAAGGCAGATATTTACTATCCACACTCATTTACCCCAGACCACATTGAATATAATCATGGAGAATCCTAGATCCATAAAAGGTGTCCAGAAGGCTCTGAAAACCGATTCAAAAAGTAGAATTATCCTTTGAAAGGCTAATAACATTACATAACATAACTTATTTTGAACACTAACAAAAATCAGTAAGAAGCAGTCTAAATGGAACATGAAGTGTGCATATAAAAATGAATAATTTTGTATGGCAAAGCTACCTTCTTGCCATTGGTCTCTGTGCCTTTGTACCCACAGCACACCACAAAAACATCCTTCCTAACTTCATCCTGTAGTGAGGACATGGGATTAACTACGGACATTGCTAAGTTAGCATAAGTTAGTATATGCTTGGCCGCCATTCTGCCGCTTTTTGCACACAACACTACATGGCTCTGTTCTCGTAAATACTCTGCTCGCGCTTCTTTACATGAGAACTGTCTGCCTGTACATCTAGCTGTACACCGTGCTCTTCGTCTGCACAGCGTGTTCAAGGTCGAAAACCAATGTATGCTGTTGATTCACTTTGGTCAGTCCCACGCCCATAGATATAGCATGAAACACAGCTGCACTACTGAAACTCGGGTGCTTTTAATATGGCATTACATGCACGAGAAGGCACTTGGAGAAAAACTTTCAAACAAAGAAGAGCTGTGTTTGTCCCGATATGAAATTCATTACATCAAACCTTGGAGGTATGGTGTCCCACTGGCAAAGCCTAGAGGTCTTCTATAAGTATAATAAACTAGCTCTTAGCACGGGAGGGTGGTAAGGTGCTGTAGTCCTGTTTCCACTGTCATTATAATATGATTTCCCCTTTTGTGCTTTATGGAATTGTAACAATGCTGATTATATTGTTCTTATGCATTTTGCTGCTAGTATTGGCTGGTGTACTGCATTATAGAGCACGTAAGTTAAAATAAACATTTTAAACTATACTGTGTCTCTGTTTACTCATGTTGTGGACAAGTATGAGTGTTTCAGCAAAAGAGTATTCTTTTTTCCCACTACTCCTGAGAGGAACGAAGTCGCATGTTCTAGGTTGTCTAATCATTGGTAGCTTTGCTGTAGTTCGGAGAACGAATGAGACACTATTGGTAGTCGGATTGGGGTTATAGGTACTGAGATGGGTTTTTTGGTACACCACAATACACTGAGTTCCCGGTTTCCTGCGCATAGTTCTGTGTATGTGCAGAATCCCTGCAACAATCCTAATACTTTTAAATAACAGTACCTGGCATCTTGCCATCTTCCGTATCTCGCTCCCCTCATTACCAGAGGATCTGTGAGAGACTCTAATAGTACATCCTGTAATTCCCTTTTAGTGTGGCTCTGCACAGCCCACATATTTGTGTGAACAATGTATGTCTTTTGAGTGAAAACTGTATATTTGATAGATTTACTTCCGAAATATGCTTGTGATGATGACGATGAAAAGCAAGAATTAGCTATGGAATGCTCGCCTATATCATAAACAAGCAAACCTGTGTGTCAGTGCTATACACGTGAACGCTATTTTTTTTTACTTAATTCTGTCAGATTGGAAACAGCTATAGTGATCTAAAATATAAATGTCTTTTATACAGAAACCATTATTTGTGTGAGAGTGCGGTGTGGTTTGGGAATTTGCTATTGAGGCCTCTTTGAAGCACAGCCCTGGCTGATAGATGTGCATTCATTTCAGCTCTTTCCTTACTCTTTATGCTCATTGATTTTTCTAAGTTTAGACCTTTTCTCAATCTGCTCATTGATTCCCATTTGCTTGGGTCATGTTTACAAATGACTTGACTCAGAAGCTTACAAGAAATTAACCCTTTCAAACAATCGCTCCCTTGCTGATAACTTCACATGGAAACCAATTAAGATCAATTTGCAATATTAAACTGGTAAATTCCACAAAATTCTTAAGGGCTCCGAAAGTCCTTTTAAACGGTTGGCAAAAGAGCCCGTTGGCATCATTGATAATAATTCAATTAAATATATTCCAGGAATTAGAGAGTCTGTTCTGGTGGGTGAAATTGCAGGCTTTATGATTGGTACATGAATAAAGGTATACAGCTGCCATAGACGGCTTGTGTACTCTTGCGCAATGCTTGTGTTTTAGGCGCTATTGTCATTTGGATTGTAAAGCTTCGTAGAAGTGGCGCATTGAAATCTATAAGATTTCAGTGCGCCACTTCTAGGATGCTACTACGTCAATATCTTATGCCTGCCTCACAGCAGGGGTAAGACTGATGCAGGCCCTTTCACAGGGGGCTTGCCCCATGTGAAAGGACACATTGCTGAAGTTACGTCTGTTTTCAGACACACCCCAGGAATGGGCCGCTTTTGCGCCTACAGATAAGTCAGAATACTGACATATCTGTAACTCCTTGCGACATGGAGCACAGTGCCATTAAACACGGTGCATCCTTTCTGTCGCAAAGAGGGCGCGGTGAAAACTGTTGCATCGCTATTTTCACGCAGTGACGCAACAGTTTTCAGAAATGAGGCCATTCATTTTTAGGTTTGGTTAAACAGAGAAGCTGTCGTTCTACCTTATGTGATCACCAGAAAAAGAGCATTCAGATGTACTACTGCAAGAGCAGCTTTGACTCCTCTCGCACTTCATTTCTTTGAGTAAAGCATTTGATTGCAGGCAGAAGTTATGTACTTTCCCTGATGAAGTGTACTTGTTTGGCTCCTTCTGCTTTATGAGAAAGCTTATGCTCAATAAGGGAGGTCTGAGGTAATGCTCAAGGCTTTTAGCCTGATCTTGAAATCATAAAAAGATATAATAAAGGCAGTAGGCTCGACATATTCATTCTGAAACACTGTTAAAGTCAATAGGCATTTAAGGGTGGATTGATATTACTCTTTATTAAAGCTTTGCATAGATATTTTGTTACATGGAATGTCACAGTAGAGAAGGGATTTTGTGTTACTTACCTCCCCAGACCAAACCAGGGATAATAGAACATTTACATAGCAACAGAGCCAGCTTTAACGCTGGTGGCGCACCGTTTTGTTTGCACTCCCAAATGACCACCTCTGCCACAGATTCCCTCACTACCACCTTTTAGCAGTGCCCGTCAAGTTTCCATAACTGCTCTCTCTCAGATGCATTTAATATAGCTTTAGAACCCGACCTAGTGGGCTCAAGCGGCAATTAAAGGCCCGTTCCAGTGGTAAAGGTCCGAGCTGAAGGCAAAGGCCTTTAACAAGGGAGCAGGGCTTTAATGGCCAGTAGATCCTTCTAGGAGGGCTCTAAGGGTATTAGAACATTCTGTCCCAGAGGGAAAAAATTTCTAATTGGTAAAAATAAAGGCCCCTCGGAGCCTGAGGGGATTTAAATCCCCTCAGACCCGAGTGGCCTTTATTCACAGCAGCAGCTGTCAATGAACAACAGCATTTGAAAGTTGTTCTGCGGGCTTCTATTGGCCCATAGAAGCTCAGAGCACTCCATTGTCTGTAATGGAGTGCTCAACATTCTAATGTTCTCATTGGTTTTATAGCGCCGCCCCCACTCATACCAGAGTAGTGTGTCAGAGCACTTTGCATCACACACACTATACAGAGACAATCACTCTTAGGTGTGTAAATCGCTGTATAGGAAATGTTACATAACGTAAAGGACAGCAAGGTGTAGGAGTCACATGTCATCCATACTGGCAGACAGGATAGTTTGAATGCTTGGTCTGGAGAACCACAAACTCAGAATTCAAAACGTATCACCATGATTGAGGGTTCTTTTTAATAATAAATGATTTCTACCCAACTGAACCCTTTTTCCAACATTAGTATAATGAAAGACGGGAAAAAATCCTAACACTCTAATCTATATCTTGCAGTTTGCATGCAGTCCTTTGAAGACAGTTAATAGATCACTGTTCTATGTTAGGATTTTAACTGCAAGTAACAAAAGGACCGCAGGCAAAAGCAGTAACCGACAGAACTATTTCCATTATATGCACTTTGAGATCTGCATGGTACACGTCCTTTGCAAGAGGCATATTAAGCCTCTGGGCTGCCTTACCATGAGTCAAAACTTCCACTAGAAAAACGTCTAGTCTCTCTCCAGAAAGAAAATTAATCACTAGAGTTATCTTAACATTTTTATTGTTACCTGAAAATTGCTGAGGGCCAGGAATGCCACAGCAGGTGCTTTTCAGACCATAATATACTTGCACATTGGTTGCCACCACCTGAAGTCAGTGCCCAGTTCTGTCGCACTGGTCACATCGCCCTAGAGCCGTCCCTGCATAGCAATGATGCTTGTTCGGCCCCTTTCTTAGAGATGGTATTTTGTTATACCAACTATAATGTTATATATATTTCTAATTTAATGAGTGTAGTCTGATTGTTGCCTTGTGAGAAATATTAACATTAAGCCAGAGCTGGTTATGGTGACATGCCAACGATAAAGGCTAAAGGATAGATTGGTTCATTGGTAATAGATATGTCCAGTGCAATTTGGGTGATCTGTTTTGTATGAAAAGTTATGAGAAGGGCAGTAGGTCTGCCTTATTTACTGTGAAATGTATTTGTTAAAGATAATTGTCTGGTAGTGTTAGATTGATGTTGCCCTGTGTTAATGGATTAAAACATATTGTGTAACATGAAATCTCACAGATTAGGTAACTTTTGGTGTTGGTCACCCCACCTCATAAACCCTGGGGCACAATATTTTCATTGTGATGATCCTTATAAGGCCCTTTTGAGATGGTTTGTGTATGATTTTTCCAAGTCTAGTTATGTACATATGTGTTATGTAATAATTGTATGCCTGATGGTTGCCACCTCATGCACAATTCATTAGGCATGTGTTGGTTATAGTGGCAAGCAAATGACAAAGGCAATAGGCTCTTGTTCATTGGGAGAAGTTATGTTAGATTTCCTAGATTTTATTTGTTTATTATGAAATGTTATGACAACGCCAGTGCCCTCAAAACCATGTGTGAAAGGCCATAGGCAGTTGGCTAATATTCTATTATATGGAATCTGACAGATTACAATAGTAGGGTTTTGATATTGTTTTGCAAACTGTAATTAGGTGGATACATGTAATTTTGTAACATGATGCTTTGTTAGAAAGCTTAAGTTCAGTACAGGGGCCTGAGTTGGTTACGGTGACCAGTCAATAATAAAGTCCATAGGATTGATTGGTTCATTGGCGAAAAGGTTTATCAGATGCCAAAGATAAAATCATATTAATATGAACAGTCACAGCAAAGGATGTAGGCTTGGTTAATGCATAATGACACTTGTTGAAGCCGATAGGCTTAAAGGATTTATTGCTATTGCACCATGTTAAAGCCTACAGATTTTCATTAAATGGAATCTCAATGATTACCATAGTAAGCAAAGGTTTTGGTATTGATTTCTTCCTGTGACCAAGCCCGGATGAAAATCATAACTTGCACAATGGCCATGCCAACCATACCTTGCACATGAAATACAGAGGGGGGGGATATGGCCTGACAGTCTGAGCTGGTGACTTTGGAACTGTGGAACCAGGTTTGAGTCCAGGTGTTGGAGCAACATCCTGCAATTCTAGGCAAATCACTTAATCTCCCTGTCACCCTTAATGTGACAAAGTCAATTGCAAATGTTGTAAATAATTCAACACTTGAGATTAGATATCACAGTACCCTTGCCACTTTGAAAGAGATGACTGTGAATTTTGTATTATTTATTGGTATGAGCATATGTGAATATTTAATTACCTTTTCATTTTAGACATTGGTATTTATTTATATAAATATTGTATGCCTCCCAGAATGAGTCAGTTGGTAGATAGATGGATGCATGAGTTCAATGATGAGTGACAGAATGCATGTATGATGACTTAGTGTGTACCTAAACCCACCAATGACTGAAGAGGCACTTTATCAGCCAAACCGATTTGCATTTCTATTACTGGTTTACTATTCTCTCCTTCATGGGCTTGTGCGGTGCTGAACACTGCATGCTGGGTATATTGGCTACACAGGGAGGAAAGACCTTTCTTGGGAGAAATCCTGTGAGTGTTGAAAGCCTGCCACAGAGAATGTAATCAAGGCTTGGCTATACATCCTTTCGAGGTATAAAAATTACACACCTATAACTGCCAGTTTGCTGACCTCTCCAACCGGTTATACCCCCGGTCTAATGCCGAATCTCCACGAAATACATAAACTGTCTTGAATTGTATTTGTGCACCAATGTGCACAAGTCATGGTGCATGCATGGGTCTGACGTAAAAAGGCAGAAACGCAAAAAACAAGCAGCTCTGGAACTGCTCGGGGGCTACACACTCTTCTGCGAGATTCACGAGAAACAGCTTCTGAAAATGTCTGTTTGCACCCGCAGAGGCTTCTTCAAGCATGTAAGTGTGCGAGGATGAAAATTTGTTTCACCGAGCTCAGTAAGTGTAACAGATGCTACTAACGGAAGAGACCTCTGTCAATATAATTCTATTTATCAGCATCATTCACTGTGTAGTATTCATTGTCGACATTGTCACCATCAGTTTGTTGAGAGCCCGAGGAAGCCTTCCTGCGGGTTCGTCAAAGAGAAGTCAAAAGGCGCCTTATTCCATCTGAAGCTCATGCCTTTGATAGGGCTGGGAGGCACTGCGCTGGGTAAACTCTGCTCTGCTGCGGCAACAGAGTTTTGGCCAACTCCACGCTCCAAGGCGGAGAGCAGAGTGGACAAGCTCTGTTAACTCCACCAGCAGAACAGAGCTTACTGCCCACACCTATTTAAAGGGCCATTCCCCCCAGGATCTTCCCAGAGTCTATAATGTCCCATGCTGAGAAGATGTGTCGCTTATATATTTAATTTAGGGGAGATCACCGCCCCTGGAAGGCTCAGTATCTTTTCCAGCCCTCTGCAATAACTAAGCAATTCGGGGGTGCCCAAACTCTTCTCCTATACAGTAGTGGTCTGATTGTAATTCATTCTGAAGTCGACCTGAGCTCCATTTCCAGACTTACTGGAATCAAGGGAATGCTGACTGGGAAACTCAGTATTTGCCTCAGAAAGTGATTCTCAACTGTTTCTAGGGGCTTGGTGGCCTTATATCCCCATAACTCTGCACCATAGAGTGATGTGCCCAATACTTGATATGTATACATGGGTATTACTAGGGAGACTGGTTTAAAAAAGAAACACTGCTGGACCTTCAGCAACCTACCAGTATGTTGCTCAAGTTGTAGTCTTCGTTTGGGAATATGTGGATCCCAATCCACCTTCTTATTAAGGGTAATACTGAGGTTTTCAAATAAATGTACCTGCTCTAATGGGGTACTGCTCAGGGTGGCTTTGGCTTGTGTTGTGCGAGACAGGTTGAAGGCCTTGTATTTGGTTTTATTAGATAGGGATACTTCCACCCACAAACCGTTAGGTAATTATCTGCATACCATTTATAGCTATGTGGCAACCTGAGTCTATAAAACTTGACAAAGCCCCAGGCAGTTTCTCACTTATCTTTCCACAACTACATACAATCCAGCCAACAAGAAACCCAATATAATCCATTCTTTGTTGTTTGATTATTCCCATGTGGCATTTTGGATCAATTTTCATTAGTTATTTGCTGATAGTTAATGGAAGTATCAATCTTGACTCCTCACACCATTCTTTTTCTGAAACAGTCCATTCAGTGATCTCACACACTTTAAATTGTTACCATTGATCCTCAGTATCCAAAAACAGCTCTTGCTCTTCTTCTACCAGTCTTGATAAACAGTGAGCTGTGTTTTTTAGGCAGCCAGGAATATATGAGACATAAAATGTATGTTCTTGCAATTCGATCACCCATTTGCAAATTTGTGATGAAACTGAACCGATATGTTTTCAGTGAATATTTCTATAAGTGATTTATGATCAGTCACAGTGGTAAACATCGTACCTTGCCCAAAGTTTTTGAAGTGGTTTATCATCGAGACCATGGATAATACCTTGTTATCATTAAAGAGCATTTTTTACTCCTCACCGCTTACTGAGCTTGATGCAAATTTTAAAGTCTTCTCTTTTCCATTTATGATCTGCATTAGGATGGCATCAGGATGGCATTACAGACTTTCGTCTGTAAAAATTTGACGGACACCAAGGATCAAATGTTTGCAAACATTGGGCATGGTTGAAGTCTTTCTTAATTTCCCTCAATTCCATAGCACATTCTTTCAATCACATGTAACAATCTGACGGACTTGAAACGGAGAGAACAAAATGCTAGAACACTTATGTATCCCTGTCTGGTTGCTGTAGGACCTTGCCTTTTCCCTACCAGAATTCTGTTTCCTAAGTTATTGTGGGTACAGGGAATGTTTTAAATTGAATTTTAGTGTTAAAGGTGTGAGGATACTAATGATCACTACAGTGCACTCCCCTAAACTTCCAAAACCCACAGAGCCCAAGATTAGTGTGGTTGAAGACTCTCACTATCTTGGCAATGTCCTGACAAATGGCATTTACACAGAATCTACTAACAAATTGGGTAGGGTTGCCCCTGGGAACTTTGATCTCATTGGTTAGGGAGTGTCAAGGGACCTCCTCATCCACTAGCTAGCGCCATACATAAATATGGCATTCCTGGACACCCCATTAGAACACTTTCTGGACCTGTGGAAGAACAGAAGACTGGACCTATCTGTGACCTGACAGTGGCCCTTATGGACTAGACCACCTCCCCCCTCTTGAACCCAGGACAAAGAAGTGGACTCCGTGGGTCAGTTAGCTGACCTCCTGTGTGGCTTTAGAGACACAACAAGCTTCAAAATGCCTTTTTCCTAAAGTGCCCAGCTGACCAATGGCAACTGGGCTTAGACTAGACTTTGCTCTTGATCTCTGTCTGATAACCTGAGAGTCTCTATTACCCTACCATGAGGTCTTGGTGTCCATAGAACCATATTTCTGTAGTTGTCTTAGCACCAAGAAAACGTATGGAATCTTTAGAAAACCTTAGCTCCAGGACCAAGGTACCTACAAAAAAGTACCCCACCGGGTTTTCCATAGCAGCGGTGCAGGCTAGTAATGTTCGACCATGCTCATGACATCACGAGGTTCTAGAATGAGGATGTAGGATGAAGTCATGAGGCCGGCAGTTGGAGCTGAGCAGCGGCTGAGGCATTAATACATACTGTTCTTATCTTCATTCTTATGCTTGGTCATTCTTTACTTCACAAAAAGCTGTAGCACCTCCCCAAAAAATTACATAGTGCCTTTTTGTGTTTGGACCTGAAATCTCAAGAGCTCCAGAGAGTCAACAAGCCCAGCCTGCTTTGAATGTCAGGCATTCATTTACCCAGCGGTGGATACAATTTCATCATTGTACCCCTCGGAGAAGATGGCATTTTTAATCTTTAAATGGGGTTCTTGACATTTTTTCAAACTTTTTTGACCTCTAGACTTTCACCAGAATGAATCTACTTGATGCATCCGCACTGGGCAAGTTGTTGTCAGCCTCAAACTGACCCTAGTTCCCTGTCTACTACGGCGATTAACTACCATTGGCCTTTTGTCACTATTTGCCACTATTTCCACTTCAATCTTAATAACTCATAAATAATTTACATAATGCCCTAGGTTAAAATGTCTGTTCTGTGCCATAGCTATCAGGGGGTTGAGCTCAGGTTAATTTAATCACTTCAAGCTTTCACCCTGACTAGAGGTGTAATTTCTTGAGGTGGGCAAATAATAATACAATTTCCTACATGTGGAGATAGTTGTGGGAATGCGTTAGTTTTGTTTTAAGGGGAATTTCTGCAAGCTTGACTGACCTTTACAAAGTTGGGGGGATGAAAAAGAAAAGTGGGGAGAGAGAGGGAAAGAAGATGAGAATGTTTCTGTTACAACTCAAAATGATAGTTCTCAGATCAACCAATGCTCCTGACAAAGACACAGGGACAGTGATGAGAACGCAGTATAGGAGAGGAAAATGGAACCTAATAAGATGGCACTGTCTCTGAATGTAAATGGTCTGTCAAATATAATAAAGCAAGGAATTGTGGCCCAGATCTTGCAAATACAAGCCCCACGCATTATGCTGCGCCACAAAATTCCTTAGATGGGGACTGAATGGAGATTCCTTAGAAGGGATCAATGTGTGTCTCTGGCCCATGCAGGTCTTTCCTGGGATTCAGTGGGGTGGCAAGTAAACCCTTTTTAAAGAGCTAAAAAGTAGTTTGACTTAATGGGTGCTTCATTGACATACAGAGGAAGGGAGGGGGGCTCAACATCACAATAAATAATGTGTATGCACCATCTAGACTACAGCAAAGTATATTACAACAAATTGGTAAGATACATTTAGACGTCAATCCCCCTGCTTATGCTGAAATGGGATTTCAATGAAGTTATGTTACTGATAGGACATCCCGTTTAACCATTGCGCACAATTCACTCAACCCACCTCTCACAATTCGTTAAGGCGTGGGGCCTCACAGACATTTAGAGGCAAAAGCACCATCGATAAAATATATTCAACCTAAATCTAGTAAGAAAAGATCTATGTCTAGCATTCTGTACATAGACTAGATAAGGTTGGATATCATAAGTAGTCAGCATCAATTAATTCTGAAGGACACTAGGCTTAACAATTTCAGATGTGAGTCTGAGGTCCTCAAACAAAGAAAGACAGGCCTGTTTGAGATCTTTTCTACTAATTTGAAACAATGAGTCAAGGGAGTTGAAGTATTCTATATGTCCTAAATAATTTAAATAAGAGCACAGGTTTTTAATATTGTTCAGCCAGGGGATTTTATGGGGAAAAGATAAGTTAAGACAATCCCTAATGGTCTCCCGGTTGAGTTTAGTCTCTTCTGAGGTCCAGATTTTATGCCAGAGCAAGAGTGGTTGTAATCTTGCCGCATATAGTATAAAAGGGATGCCCATTTCAGAGTGGCAGATTGCTCTGGGCGCCGATAAGAGATTCCTGAAAAAGGAGTCTTCCACCACTTGAAGACAGACACTTAGCCTTATAAATAACTAGCATTTCCCCAGGTGGCTTCTTGACTAATCTGCTCACAAAATTCTGAAGTGCATTAATGGCTCTCATCAAGTGAAGTATCCTGGTGGTGGCCACTTGTTTTCAAGACCTCCATCTATCGAAAACAATGTCCAAATACGAGAAAGAGGGGGTGAAGTTGATTTTAGTATCCACAATTGTGAAATCATGACAGCTAATTTTTCTCCTCCCGTATTTCATTATGAAAGTTATACTGATGTTAATTAAAAGTCCTAGATCCTTCATATAATCTACAAAACAGGTGAGTAGCCACTGCAGAGCCCAGAGGCATGCAGGCCATAAAGATGGCATCATCTGTGTAAAGGTGGGCCGAGATCGACATTTTACCAACTTGGTGGAGGTCAGTACAAGTTTCTACTTGAACACTGCCTAGATTTTTAACATATGAATTAAACAGAAAGGGGCTATGGACGCACCTCTGTCCGACTCCCTGTTCTACACTAAAAACGTTGGCACATTCCCCCTTACTCCATAACGGACCCTGGTCCTTCTCCCCAAGTACAGCTCCCTCAAAAACTGGACAATAGAATGAGCCACTGCAAGATTTGACATGATAGACCACAATTCGTTGTGTATTAAGCAATCAAAGGCACAGGTTTGGTCAACAAATGCTAAAAACACATTTGAACATTTAATTTGGGTGTATTTTCTAGGCCTGGGCTAAAATTTCGTTCCGGTCGCGGAAATTGCGATAATTTGACATTTTCGCCTTCCGCGGAGAGCGCGAAAATGTCAAAATTTCCGCAATCCGCATTTTACCGGAAATTTTTTGCTTGCTCACGCTGTAAAATAATACATTCTCGCGTGCATGCGATCGCCTTACCTGAATCCCCGCGTTCGCCGACAAGTTTTTCCGATCCGGTCGCGTTCTCCATGAGATTTTGGATTGTTGGTAGCCATTTGTGCTGTCTCGCGACAGATCGCGCCCGCAGTGACGTCATTTGTCATGCGATCACGTCTTTCTTCTCGCGATCATGCACCGCGAGACAAGTGAATACAAGATGGCCGCGCCCGCGAGCAACCACATGGGTAAGTTGGCGAGCCGCGACCATGCAGAAAATACCGCAAATGGGCGGGAAAAAAAATTCCGCATCTTCGCGATATTTCCGTGTGTTTACGGAGATTTTTAACATTTTCGCGATAATTTGCGAAAGTGAATTTCGCAAATTCCGCCCACCCCTAGTATTTTCCCACTAGCAAGTTCAAATGAAGGCCATGCTCTACTGTTCAAAGACCATTTCAGAAGCCATACTGCAGGTCTGATAGCATTTCATTACCTGCAGCCCACTCCTCCAGTCTACCCAGAATAATGTGCCCTACCACTTTCATTAACCCCTTCGACGCGCATGACGGAACGGTTCCGTCATGCACGTCGGTTGGGCTGTGCTTATGACGGAACCGTTCCGTCATGGCCCCGCCCGCGCTCAGAACCTTCAGCGTGGCGCGGAAATCCACGCCGCGCTGAAGGGGTTAAGGAATCAAGCAGTGATATCGGGCGGTAGCAGGCCAGTGAGGAATCGTCACCCTTGTTATAGATAGGGGCTATGATTCTGACCATGTGCTCAAAAAACCTTCAGAGCAGGCTGCACCTAGCATCTGAGTTAAAAGTGTACCCCAAAGGGAGATGTTAGATTTAAAAAGGTCGGCGGGCATGCCGTCAGGGTCAGGCACTTTACCGCCTTTGCTGTCTCAAGAGAGAACTTTAGAGGGAGGATAGTACTATAGGAATCTAAGGGAGAGGCCTCCGTGGAAAAAGAAGCTAGCCCACCCTGCTTCTTATCTGGGTTTGAATAGATGTTACTAAAATAAACCAAAGTTTATAAATCTTGTTAAACTGCGTGCACATAACTAAGCAGCCATCTCCTATCCATTCACCCAATTACACGTCCACACCCGTAAAACAATCAATATTTCACTTAGACGTTCATATGATCTTGTATTAATACATTCCTTTATTTGTGAGTCCATGCTTTCCTGAATGTGCGTTGTTTGACTGCATTGTACTTTAAGCATGTACATGTGTGTGTGTGTGTGTGAGCGCGCATGTGTGTGTGTGTGTGGGTGTATGTGCGTGTGTGAAGCTACGTAGTTGTGGAGTTTAGAAAACAAAATCTATAATTATCTACATATACTTACCTTCACAATATTTTGGTAGCCATTCAGGCTAGGATATTTTTCTGACAGACATACAGCCTTTGCTTTTGGGGCATCGCGCAGAAGGCTCAAATTCTAAAATCACATTGATGGAAGAAGAAGAAAATTGTAACAGCGATATGGACGGATTTACGAAGGCATGCAGGAAAAATGGTAAATAATTTTTCGACAATGTTTCTAACTCCTCCTTTCAGAATAGAACAAACATATTTAATTACATTTTCTAAGTAAGGTGGCGAAAAACAAACAGTTGTTTTTGTTTTTCATTTTTTCATATTTCTTAAATAAACTGTTGCAATGAATAGCTGAGCCCATACATTCTCAGAGCTATTCACTGTATTAATTTTCATATCAGTATCCAATTCTTCAAGGATAAATCCATGTTTGAGTGGGATACTTTACTGTGCTAAGAGATTATAATTATGCGGCTTTGGATTTTAGAGAATGCCTACATTCCCAAGATTATTAAAAATGCCACATGCTTAACCAGATATGATAGAACAGAGTCTCTGGTGGGGAGTTGCTGGTGAAGCGAGAATCTGAAACCAGAGGGTCTTTCATACCACAAAGGACTGGAGCTAAAATTACACCTGACTATTTTAACTTGATTGATGCGAGATCAGCGATTTAACATGCCAATCAAATGCTTAGTTTAAAAATGGACAACTCCCTTAGTCCATAATCGAGGCGTAATGGCGAGGCCTCCAGGCTCATTATTTTTGGCTTAATTCCCAAGGACGGAACATTTAGCATTTCTTGACCTTTGCAAGGAGGTGAATGGGCCACTGTGGAAAAAGAGTGCTATATAAATTCGATCAAATAAAAACAATCAGATTCTGTTCAAAGTGCATGACTTTGGCCAGTATAAAATATACTTGTCGCAAACATGTTTCCCTCGATTGGGAACTGGAGGAACAGCCCTTAAACTGGTCCTGCGCTACTTCCTGTAACTATAGCAAACATCCAGTCGGGCCTTTGTAACCTGATTTCTAAGTATGATTAAATCACCCCAAGACATTTTGCAAGGCTGCTTTACCTTGAGCACATATGTTGCTACAGATAGGCATGCTGCTGGGTTCCTGGGTAACATGATTCTGCTGGGTCTTAAACAGCCTGATTAGATTTTTACTCATGACCTACAAGTCAATGAGCTAATTATCTTCTCCCAACATTAAACAGACCTCCCCTGTATGAAAGATAGCAGCACATATGCGCATTGTATACTTATTTATTTTTGAAAGAAGGGATATTTTACTTCGTGATAAACACACTACGTTTTAGGTCAATGACGAACTAGGACAGAAAATAGTCCCGGGCACCAAACATAAACGTGTCGTTTAAATAAAGTAACAAAAATAGGTAAAAACTGGCCCATGTTTGCAAACTTGGACAGTTTAGAATTTGTAAATTAACCTTGTACTAGTGTTTTGCAAGGTATGGCAGCCTGCATGGATTTGCGCTTGCTGCTGGCAATGCTTGTTTTAATATCAGGGCAATCAGTAGTAAAAACGGTCCCGGCAGACCCTAACTAGGCCCACAAATAGTCAAAAAACGGCCCACACACTCAGCTATGCATCGGTCGTTTCTCTGAACTTTGACCCATTCCCAATGAACTGATGTGTTATTCTGGTATTATGCCAAAACATCAAATGTGCACATATCAAAAACGAAACTCTTTTGTCTCCATCCATTAGTACATTTTTAGCACACTGATTGCAGTGGATTTCAGTGGAAAACAATCTAATCAGCATTTTTCCTGGTGCGTAGCCGCAGACATTTGGAGGCAGGAAGGAAGGAAGGAATCTTTATTTTTTAAGTTAATTAAAACCATAACAATATATCATAAGGACTTGGCATAATATAACAATTATGATACACATATTAAAAGCTTGTAGTCACCAACAGTACATTTACAGGGGAAATAGAGTGTTTGGAGGCAGTAGAAAGAGTTACAGGGAGACAGTTGTTGGGGGAGCACTTTGGAACCCCACTGGTGAAGAAGGAAAAGATGGCCATGAATTTATTTGTGAGAGAGCGTAGGTATTTGTTTACAAGTTGGCAGCTTCGAAGAGCCTTATTAGTCAAGTGATAAAAACTCAAGATTTAGTTTTTATGGAAATAGAGGTTTGTTTTTTTGTAATTGAACGAATGTCCCAGCTACTATGGAGATGCCGCAAGAGACCACTGACCGCTGATGGCTTCACGCTCAATAAGATAAATGTTAAAAAATCACTGGATACACAAGGTAAGTGAGAGTTTCTTTATTAAGGTCTCTGCTCTCTGCCACACCAACACCTCACGACAGGCTGAGAGGAGCACTCAGCATTCCATTGTCACCTCCATCCAAACGGCTGGAACGTACCACAAGAGAGAAGAAGGAGGGGGGAGGAAGGAATAGGAATATGGTACCATGGTCTATATAATAAATCACAAGAAGAGGAAGAGATAAGCATTACAACAATAAAGTGTAGTAATCAGGTCCAAATCCAGAATGTAGTTTTAAGCAGATTTATTCAAGTTGGTTACAAGATGTAGGTTCAGTAGTATTCAGCAGTGAATCAGCCCCACCAGGAGCAGCCAGCAAGGCGCTCAGCCCTTCTCCAACTGTGGGTTTCATAGATGAACATTACACATTACATCATCTCCACAGTGTTCCACTGGTGGAGCAGTGAATGGCAAGAACAACACTATACCAAGATACTACAGAAAGCTTAGGATAGATCCGAAAACTTGATAGGAGATGATTCATATCGACACACATATGATTGATAACTCAAAGAATGACAAACCTAAAGCCAAGTATGGAGATAATGAGTCCCAAGTTCACCCTGGTGAGAACAACACTCTCTCCTCTTCGAACCCCTTGCAAATTTATGAAAGTGACTTTTTGGAAAATTCTCACACCCCAGGAGTTGAAGTGGGAGAAAATGCAAGGGGAGAAAAACTTAACATTTGTACAACACAAACGTATCACCCTAGGAGTATGCAGGCACTGGGGGGAGGGAGGTGGATGCTGGGGAGATTGAGTGAGCTACTGCCCAGAGTCACATGATGCTGAGCTGCAGCCAGCAATTGAACAGTGAGCCCTCACCCCGGAGTCAGCCGCTCTGGCTGGTTATTTTAGGAGTGTATACCAAAAAGATTCTTGCCACTGTTAAAAGGGATTTGTAATGACTCCTCTATTAAAAGAGATGAGTGATCACAGTGTCAGGACGTTTCTCAAAAAGTGTCAAATTTCACTAAGGGTGCTTCCTAAAACAAATTGGTAATTTTCTCATACTACCCTTATCATACTTTATCATTGGGTTCCTCCTCACCACAACCATCCTGTTGGCGTGTGATGGGTTCCTAAGGGAGCTCTAAGAGATATACGATATTTGCATTTTTTTAAAATATATTTCGTAGCAACAGAGAAAAATAGTTAATTGTCAACTCCATGGAAGATGGACACACTTTTATAACCGTTCCCCCACCTGATGAGGATGGGCAGATCTAGGACACCAGAAGTAAAATTGCATGCAGGATGGTACTGCATTGTCAATTTTTATTCCTAGCCTCCCTCTGACATGACAAAAATTGATGTCCAAAGAGACTCCGTTTATGCAAACCACTGGTGCCAACATGTTTATGTCCACTCTAAAACCCTATACAGGTCAGAGGCATTCATCAGGACAGGCCTCGATAAACCACTAGCCTTATTTCTCTCTAATTGGAATCCCCCTTTCTAACATCTTGGTAAAGAAAAGGAAGAGGACACCCGTTCTCTTAATGTATGAATTCTAGAACTGTGGTCTAATAACAGGGTGTAACACAGGCCCCCGCAGCGCCCATGGTGCCGGGGGGCCCCAAGCTCCAAGGGGCCCCTCTGCACTGCACTCTGGCCAGAGAGCTCCTCATTGAGCCTGGAGGGGGCCCCTCTTCGTAGCGTGCAGGGAGGCCCCCTCAATTTTCGTTACACCAGTGTCTAATAAAACAATATTATTGGTGGTAGTCAGCCGCGGCCCGTGGAGGGAGTTCCGTGGGGCGGTAAGGCAGGGCGGGGGGTTCTAAAAACCGGAATATGGATAATTGCAGGTAAGTAAACAATTAAATCAATAACACGAATTTCGTACCGCGCGCTGCATCGCATTTTGCAATGCAGCGCGTGCTACGAAATTCGTTTTATTGATTTCATTGTTTACTTACCTGCAATTATCCATATTCCGGTTTTTAGAACCCCCCACCCTGCCCCTCCCCCGCCTTACCGCCCCACAGAACTCCCTCCACGGGCCGCGGCTGGTGGTAGTCACTGAACCTGGATCACAGGACATGGTCATCCATGCTAACTGTACTCATTACACTTATGTTCATATGTTAGGTTCATTTCAGACATATTTCTGACAAACGGCATATATAGTTATCCACATGCAGAGAAAGGTAGAGATCACCAAATACACATTCACCCTAATGTCACTACACACAATGCTGATCGAGAGTGGCTAATTTCACCAATTCAAGGTAAGTATGTAGGAATTTATTAGAATCAAGGCTTCTAAATGTATAAGTAAGAATGTAAATTAATAATTAATTAGTCTGGTTATGTGAAAAAAGCCCCCAGTGGTAGGAGCAGCCCCTCCTTAACATCATTGCATGTTTCATTTCCCTGGTACCAGAACGGTCCCACTGAATGTAGAGGACACAGAAGCAGAGTGTTCCCAAAAAGCAAACATGGGGCACATGTACAAGCCCCTATCGCCACCGCGACGTCACTTTCTCCGATGTTGTGGTGGGGATAGGGGCTTGGTCTTTTTTACAAGGCAGCGTTAAGCCACTTAACGTGGCTTAACACTGCCTTGTAAATAAGGCCCCCTTTTACGCCATGGTTATCGTGAAAGGTGTGGGCAGTGGGTGTTGAGGTGGGCGTTCCACCGCAACACACATTGATTTTGATGCTGCACCCTGTGTATAGGACAGTGTACATAGGAGGCAGTGCCAAAATTAGGCGCGGGAAAACCTCGTCTTAACTTGGTGAAATGAGGAGAAATGCATTATTTCTCCTCAGTTTTGCTTTTTCCCTGTGTGCTACCTTGTGCAGCACACATGGAAAAAGCAAACTGGCATGGATTGTTTATGTACAGGAAGGTCCCCCTTCCTGTACATAAACAATCTGTAAAAAAGAAATGCCATTTTGTGACTTTCATGTGTGCTGCATGAAGCAGAACACATAAAAGTGATAAAATGGCATTTTAGGATTGTTCATGTGCAGGAAGGGACACTCTCCTACACATAAACAATCCTTCCATGCACTATGGTGCAAGGTTGCCTGCGTTGGCACTACACTGCTAAGTGTAGTGCCATCACAGGGGGAAACGCAAGGCTGCACCATATCCTTGTAAATATGGTGCAGCCTTGCATTTCAGAAGTGGCGGAATGAGGTGTTGAGCCTTGACGGCTAACGCCTCACTCCACAACTTCCTCGTACATATGCCCCCATGGTCTGTAATGGAGTGTTGCAACAAGGTAATGTTGTCACGTTACTTTAACACCTTAGGTATAACCACATGACCAACCCAGTTAAGAGGGAGTCATAAACGATCTGGAAATCAATTGTAATCGGCAGCAGCCTGTGTTATTTGAATAGAAAGACAAACATTAGTAGAATGTATTATCAGAAGACTTGGAAGACGTTGTTTTGAAGTGATGAAGTAGGATCTACACTCACACAATTGTCAAGATATGTTACACTCTGTAGTAGTATAGACACATGAGACCATTCCAGTAGGCAGACAGTGAGTCTCAATTTATAACTTCGGCATAGTGGGATGAGCAGCTCACATCTAGCCCCATTCAACATAGTCCGTTTCCTGGACTTTCTTAGACTCTTATTTGTATAGTTTTTGGCTTTCATTTTGCAGTGTAGGACCTGGAGTTGTTCTTCAGATGTTTCCACCTCCAAGCAGTTCCTTCTGATATAGAGGTGCTGTCTGAATGGCCGATTTTCTTTCAAGGCTGAAGGATTCTGGTTATTGAAATGCAAAACTTAGGGATCATTACGATGGCGGATGGACTTAAGTCCTTCCGCCATCGTCACAGGAATTGGGACCAGCCGCCTATATGGCGGCGGTCCTGCACATGGAATTATAATACGACCGCCACGGTGGCGGTCGCATTGGGCATGTTTACCATTGCGGCGGGTGCTGAAGCCTGCAGAACCTGCCGCAAAGGCAAACATGCATGTTGTGCATTTCCCTGCACTATGTGGCAGGCACCACATGGTGAATACCACCTGGTACAGGGAACTGTATGGGGGCACCTATGATGTCTCAAGTGCACAATTTCCATGTCCCTGCAAAAGGGGGGCACACAACGGGCCCCCAAAGTCAATCTCTGCCAGCCTTTGAGTGGCGGTTGAACCCCCATTCAAGGCTGGCGGGGATGAAGCATTCTAATGTGGCAGACAGTGCCTGCTAGTCACCGCCACCATTCTAGGTATGCTTTCCGGCTCCGACAGGCAATTTTAATGATTGCCTGTGTCAGACCCGTGGCGGAGGGGCTTTCTGTCCGCCAGCACTCCACCCGCCATCCTTGTCTGGTGGGCAGAGAATGGCTGCATGATGGCGGTGAACCAACCACTGGCAGGTTCTCCGCCATCATAATGAGCCCATTAGTTCTCAGCTGACATTTTAGCAAACACTTCATTAATCAGTTTGCTATATTTCTGTTTGATGAGAAGATCCATAAAAATCATGCATGTACATCTTCTGTCTAACCCGAATATGTGGGTAAAATTTAATAATCCATCTAAAGAATTGATTAGCTTGCTTTTCAATTCCCTTCTCAAATGTAAGCATGTCCTTGATGTAAAGATCCCAAAGGATAACATTATTCAAGAATGGGCTTGTGGTATTTTAAGTGGACTTAGCTTCAAAGGTATGCACATATAAGCAATCTAGATTAGGAGCAAATTTGTAGGCCATCAAAGTCCTGCCCACTCGAAGGTACATGCACTTTTTAAACTGAAAGAAAGTTTAATGAATGCTGTCTGAGCTCCGGCCATATCCAAGAAGATAGAGATCTGATGTTTCCACTCCTAGTTTATGAGGATGTCTTTCACAACCATCAGTCTAGCATATTGCAGTAACTTAGCTAAAGCGTTTCAACATCTAAAGCGATTAGCATTTCATTTTTGTTTCAAAAGTCAGATCTTTTATCAAAGTCAGAATATTCTTTATATATATCACGTATGAGGGTATCAGGTGTCAGTCAAAAAGTAGTCGCAGAATTGTGAAAGAATTTAAAAAATGACCCCAGTTCCTAAAGCACTTTGCCTTCATGGGTGGGTCATTGCTCCTTTGTACATTTTTTGGGAGGGCATATAAATAGAGGATTCTAAGATCATTCACCAGTAAAAACACCCCATTCTGGTTTGAGAGGCATCCTACATCCTACATTTACCTTCTCTGAGACCAAATTATTAATTTCAAACCTTATATCATTTGTTGGGTTTCTTATCAGTTTCTTGCAATTTTTCTAATGAGTCAGATATGAACACTTTTCTAGAGTCTGTAAAATGTCCTAAGACTACTGCTCTGCCCTTCTCCACCTGTTTAATCACAAGGTATGACCTGTTCTTTAAGCTATTGGGATTTTATCCTTCAGATTTGGACATGTTATTAAAATGTTGTCCTGTAGGGTTCAAACTTCTTTAAGTCTTGTACCATAACCTTCTTTCTGAAAGGTTTAAACTTAAAGCGGGATAATATAAGGAGGAGGACAGAACTGAGATTTTTAATTGTGTCCAGTGTCAGAAAAGGTTGTCTCATATGGTAGTTGATTGTTAAAAAAGCACCCAAGTATAATGTTTTAAAAAAGCTGATACAGTTCAGTTTTGGATTCAAAGGGGTACATCTTTTTGTGTGGGGACAAATACCAACCCCTTATTCACCACCCTTAGGTCCAATTCCATGAGTGAAAGGTCGTAAGGTTCACAACAAGGTTCAGTTCCATTCTTCATTCACCTTCAGTCCGCTTCATTTGCTGCAAGATTATTATAGGTGCATCATGTTTCATTATCCCTGGTATGAGTCTTTGCCTTTGTTCTTCCCTCGACCCCTCCCTTGTCCTAGGCCATAATTAATTCGGTTTTTAATCAGATAAGCCACCTACATAAGGGAGTGGAGGTTGCCAAAAATGTGTCTTTCTAACTTGTCCACAGGTCTATGAAAAGCATAGATCAAATAACCACCAAGCTCACAGAAATGTTAAGCAAGCTACAAAATATAGAAAGGAGACCAAGATTACCAGCACAAAATAATCAAGGAAACTATAATTGAAGGTAATGCAAAGACAGTCTAGAAGTTCGGAAAATCAGCACGTTTGCAACTGCAAAATAGGTCTGTTCAATGTACAAACACTATTTTGAGAGTCGGTAACCTATTACCGTCTCGCCAAATAGGGTTTGCAACTCGCTATTAGGAAGGGGTGTGCCAAGGGTGTCCCTTCTTAATAGAGTGTCGCACTTCTATGTCCGATTGTTTTGCGACCGCAATTGTGGTCGCTAAACACTCGCAGTTTAACACCTATTTCAAAAAGGTGGTGGCCATGGGACCCCTTCCCTTTTATGACTGGCAGCGAAAATATTTTTTAAGAGCAGGCAATGGTCCCACAGACCACTGCTTACTCCTAAAAAATAAAACAGAAATGTTTAATTCTTCTTTTTTACATGCATTCCGTTTTTCTTTAAGGAATAATGGATGCATTAAAAAAAACCTGCTTTATTTAAAACGCAGTCACAGACATGGTGGTCTGCTGATTCCAGCAGGCCACCATCCCTATGAGTGCTGGCCATTCCCAATGGGGTCGTAAATTGCAACCTGCCTCATCAATATTAATGAGGCAGGTCATTTGCGGCCCCATTGGGAGGGTCTTACATGTGGCCCAGGATGTGTTTATTTTAATAAATAAGCCCTGTTGCTCCAGTCAGCTTTTTAAGAGCTGCTGAGGAGATTTATGACTTAACAATTAAAAGAAACATGGGGTGGCAGATTTTTTGAAAGGTGAGCAAGTTTATCTATTATACAGAAAAGTGAAATACTTCTGTGGAGAAGCTATATGTTTCTTTTTTATGAGTGCATCATGCCTTTCATGTTTTGGAAGAACTGCTGAGATTATTTCTGAGCTTTTCACTCTCTCACTTTATCTCTATTGCTGTGAAAGGCTTCTTTAATACAGATTGGATTCTTCTGTATAGCAGAACAGAGATAGTAATGACTTAAAATAATACTGCTCTGCCATTCAAGTCAATGTATCTGTTAAATAAGAAAAGCAGTCGAAAGTCTTTCTGAAATGAAAGTAAAGCTCTTTCCCTGATACCAGAGGAGGTGTGTATTAACAGGAACACACTGAAACAATTTTGAAAGGACATTGTTGTTTGCAGCATATTTTGGATAAGACCATTTGATGTATGGGGGAAAAAGATTCTTGTAGCTTGTTTATTTTTCTCCTCAGGATTCTTTATAAAGCTAAAGGCCAAGCACCTTTTTTTGCTTAATTATAACTAGAAAAATGCTGCTCTGCTAATTTTCAATGAAGCTCCTTCAATGGTGTGGTTTTACCTCATTGCATGACTTGATATGCACTCTCTTTAAGGATTTGTTTTTATTGTTCTTCTCTGCTAGGGTGTGGGGTTATTGGTTCCTCCACCTACCTGTCAATAATTTGAGCAATATATACGTTAACCTTGCTGCAGTTTTATTTCTGGATTGTGAAGTCTAGATGTTGCTGGCTACCACTCATTCGTAACATTGATCCTGTCTCTTCTATTGGCATTAGTAATCAGGTCCAGGATGAGAGCCCTTACCTTGAATCGTTTAGGCATCGCTATTAACCTATTACTTTAGTGGCTTTGCACATTCTGTTGTTTCCTGTGATTGTGTGGCGAGATTGTAAAGAGCAAGGGCTGACAGTAAACCAACTTCCTTTCCTTCAAGTCTCCATCCCTCATCAAGACTAAAAAGTGTCAGAAAGATCTTGATAACATATATCTTGTGGCCAGGATTAAAGAAGTATGTGAATTTTCACAAAGGTGCTCTACTTGTCCTCAAGTGTCAGGGGCAGCTTAAAAAAATCCTACCACCTCTACCTCTGTTAAAAGGTCCAAAAAGGATGTGGACTCTTCCTCCAAATCACCTTCCCTCTTGACCTTGGAAGATCTCATGTATGAAATTGGAGCTCTGAAACTACAAAGAATTGAGGTAAATGGCCTTTCCACAATAATAGAATATCTGCCATTGAATAGAGAGTGACTGATGTTGATGGTCGCAACATGATATTATTCTTACAAAAGGCTGTTCCCTCAATTTTTCACCGAGGCAATCATGGTCCACTCAGCATCCAAAAGGATCATCGCTTGGGCCCTTCTCCTTCTAGCACAAGACCTAGGGACATCATCATTCTCTTTCTGCAATTCACCTAATTAGTGAATGTTCTTTCAGCAGCTAAAATAATCAGAGAATTGTACTGGTCAGGGAACAAAGTCTTCTTGTCTCAAGATGGCTCCAACACTACAACACGTAGAAGGAAATAACTTCTTGCAAATTGCCCACAACTCAAATATATGGAAGCTAGATATGGTTTAGTGCATCCCTGCTTTTTCAAGGTCACGTACAAAGATAAGACTTTTACATTGATGACCCTGGCAAGCTCAGATACGTAACTGAGTTCTTCTGTTACTTCATGATTTTGTTGTTCTTTTATATGCTTAAGAAATATCTAATTGCATCTAACTTGCTTCTTCTTTCCTGTTTTTTCGGTGAACGCATGACTTTTCATAATCTGTGTCATTGGTTTTTATCACTTTTTTACATTTAAGACTGGATTTTTGTATGGTCACCTTCCCTTGTTATGTGCTCCTACCCTGTTGTTTTGTAAAAGGCCCCCTTTAGCTAATTAACTGACGAGCTCTGTCTGATGGACCTATGCCCAGTGAGTGGTACAGAGACCCAAGAACACTTTGGGCAGCATCTCCCGAACCTCCAAAAGAATGTGTTGCTCTCTACTGAAGAAGGGCAACCACCCTGAAACACATGTCTAAAGATACACAGCACTGGCTGCACCAACAAGGGTGAAAAATTAAAGACTGTCACTGAAGTAAATGTTATCATGCATTGCATTTAGCTTGATGTATTGGGATGAACTGGGATGTGAAGAAGTGTGCTCCCACCCTCATTTTGGTTTTCTATGTTTCTACTGTTCAGTATTGAGTTGTGTGTTGCAGGTTTTACTTGCACTTCCTCCTTTCTTTTTCTTTTTAATTGGCACTCTGGTATATATATTTCTTACTTTCCATTTCCATCCATTGGAGTCACAATCTGCACTTCTGCATTTTGGTGATCCATCACTCTCACATCCTTTTGGGTGTTTCAGTTCATATCCGTATTGATCCAACTACAACTAGGACATTTTCTCATCTTCTTTATCATCATTCATGTCTTTGGTAGACTGTTAGGGATTGTTCCCCACTTCTGATTTTCTTTCTTTCCTATTACTCATTCCTGTTTATCTTTCTTCTTTCTTTTTTTTCTAGAAGTGTTACATAATATGCATTTATTAAGTCAAGTGTTTTTCAATCACATTATTTGTAAGGGATTCTAGCTTTATAACATGGAATGTAAAGGGTTTAGAAAACCCTATTTTGGGAGAGCGCTAGGTGGCGCTAACCTACATGGCCGCATCGATGTGAGGCTCCTGATGCTTGACCCCTCGCATCCGACCTACATCCGTGTATCACTGTCCTAGAAGCGATCCGAAGGTCGCCATCCGCAGCGGGGCTGCTGCGCCACACTCGGTGCTGTTTCCAGCCGATTTCCTGCACCCAAGGCTGAGATCCGGTGCCCCTTCGCCACGCCAGCGGGAGGGATGCAGCCGGCTGGTTCTGAGGCCGGCATTGTGCGCTACGCGAGTCCCGCGGTGCCCTGGGATGATCGAAGGCCGTGTAGCCGGCGGCGGCCTGCCGCCCATCGCGGGAACCCGAGGGGGCGAACCCCTGTCCTCCACGGACCACCAGTGCGCTGGAGAGGGTGACGGTTGGTGGGGCACCCCCGGAGCTGGCACGGGGCGGAGGCACGGGACCTGCTGTGGCCCTGCAGCGAGGGCGGACCGGACCGAGTGGCGCAGGCCTGTGCGGGCGGCTGCATCTGGCCTTGCTGGGACTGGCGCCCATTTCTCCTCTGCACCGCCGGCTGGGGGCTCACGCCGGTGAGGGACGACGACCCCCCCTGGTTTCCCCCACCCTGTCTCGTGTGTCGGGCGGGGGAACCTCTGTCCGTGCGACCGGCCGGGCGGCGGCATCCTGATGGGCCCCGAGAGTGGACGCAACGCGAGGGGTGAAGGCGCTTTGTGGGCACAAGCAGCGGCGGCCGACGTGGGAGCTCGAGTCTGGCCTTGCTGACGGTGGAGCCCCTTATAACCCACAATCTGGTACAGAGAATTATCAGGGACAGAATCGTTTTTTAGGCAATCGGAGGGGCGGTTTTCGCCCCAGGTATCAAAACCGATATCCAAACCAATATTGAGGCCAATATCAAAACTCCCATTCGAGAGGCAACTTCCAGGAACCTCAAGCAGTCCAGAGGTTCCAGGAACCAGTACAACCACAGAGGTATATCCGTACTCGTCACAACCAGTATTGGAGAACTTAACCAAAATTCCAGTCTTCAATCTGTCATCCCATCCCATGGATAACTCCACTGAAACCCTTCTAACGAAGGGTCTTTCTTTTGTCCCCTCCATGAACCTCAACAAATTCGAACTCATGAAGGACTTACACGTATTTTTTCGTAAAATACGACTTAAAGTCTTCTTTCTTAACTCGATGGACTCTGCCCCTAATGACAACTTATCGGGACTTAAACCACCATCCAATTTCACACCTAACATTAAACAGGTGGGCAAAGAAGTGGAATGCTTTGAGAAGGCGGTCCTTAATAAAGTCCACAACGCTCTCAAATTTATACCATATGCTTCTGATAACATACTCAAAGAAGAAAAATTGGCACTGACCAAACTGAAACAGAATCCTGAAGTTACTATCAAACCCTGTGATAAGGGAGGGGGGATTGTCATTTTTAACACCAATGACTATAAATTGAAGATGGACAACTTATTGAAATCCCCCCAACACTATACCAAGATTCTGAATAACCCCGAACCCAAACTGAAAATGAGAATTCTACGTCTTGTAGAAACTGCCATCGAACGGGATGAAATATGCCACCAAGAAGCAGAATACCTTACCCCCACATTCACTAGGTTCCCCATTATCTATGGAGTCCCTAAGACACATAAAAACCAAACTGATCCTCCCCTAAGACCGATTGTCTCCACCATCGGGTCAGCGACAGAACCATTGTCTAAATACATCGACAAATTCTTACAACCAATAGTGACCAATTTGGAATCTTACGTCAAAGACACTGGACATTTTATATCTAAAATCGAGGGCCTTCACTTTAACCATCAAAGGGAATTCCTAGTGTCAATGGATATCGAATCCTTATATTCGAACATCCCACAGGAAGATGCCCTCACGGTCATCAAAGATATTCTGGAGACCCAGACGACACTACACAATAGCAAGTTCCTCATTGACTGCCTTAGAACTGTGCTTGAGGAAAATTATTTTGAATTTGATGGAGACATCTATCATCAAATCAAAGGAGTCAGCATGGGGGCCTCGTGTGCCCCAAGTGTAGCTTGTCTATACATGGGGCACTTTGAAAAAAAGAACATCTACAATGAAGTCGCCCCATACTATGAGAATATCCGATACTGGGCACGTTTTATCGACGATATCTTTTTCGTGTGGCAGGGCGAAAGAGATATCTTAGATCAATTTCTATCCTGGATTAATTTAGCAGATTCCAATCTGAGATTCACTGCCCAGATCAGCAACATAAGTTTGGAATTCCTAGATGTGGAAGTCAAACGTGAAAATGCCCAACTTATTGGTACACTATTTACCAAACCCACATCTAGGAACACTCTCCTTCACTTTGACAGTTTCCACCCGTCCAGTCAAAAAAACAGCATCCCATTTGGTCAATTTCTACGGTTGCGCAGAAATTGCACTTCTGTTCAGGATTATCTTCATCACTCAGAAGCCATGAAACTTAAATTTATCCAAAGAGGATACCCCAAAAAAGTAGTACGCGATGCCTTCAAAAGAGCTCGCTACTACAATCGAGACACCCTGTTTACCCCCAAGGAGAAAAAACAAACAGAACAACTGATCTGTATTACCAAACACTCCGCATTCAACAACAAAATTCGACATATTGTAAATTCCCAATGGCACCTACTCAATCTTGACGCCAATTCACCCAGGATTCCGAAACCACTATTTGCCTTTAGACGCAATAAAAATTTGAGGAACCTGTTAGTCAAGGCCAAATACAATAGCCCTAAGACATCACTTGTACAGAAATCCATCACGGGCAATAAACCAGTCCGTGGCCACCACAAATGTGGAACATGCCATGCATGTGCGAATGCTATCGTCGGTGAAAGGATCAACTTTCGTCATCGTGCGGTTGAATTGGGCGAAATGACCAACTGCCGTACCACAAATTGTATTTACGTTATCCTGTGCCCGTGCGAATTACCCTATGTTGGGGAAACGGGTAGGGAATGCAGGATACGTATTGGAGAACATAAATCCAACATCAGACGGAACAATCTCTCAGCCCCACTCGTCCCTCATTGGAAAGAGGCCAATCACAATGAAAGTGATTTACGCTATGCCATTCTGGAAAAAATACAAAGCCATAAGGGCGCCAACATCACCAATATTCGTAAGAAACGTGAGGTTTTTTTGGATTTTTCTCCTTGATTCCCAGAAAAACGGCCTGAATGAATCCCTTCCATGGGAAAACGCCATTCTATAATTCCATCCTCCTGTTCCTTTTGCGATGTCACACTTTGCAGACTTGGTATTTCTCGCCCCTCTTGACTCTTATTTTGTATATCAATCCGGGTATGTCCACTTGGGAGACCCATCCTTTTTAACTCCAATCTAAGCTTTATGCCTGGATGTAGTTCTATTACGGTCATCACTTCAAGGCCTGTTAACCTCTGTGACCGATTATCTTTCTTTGGTCAGTATTTTACGATTCTACATGGTGATGTATGAGTTTGTATTAGGTTTTTATATTTGCAGCGACAGAGGCAGATTCCTTGTTTTCGTGGAATTTTCACGCTGTCCTAGACCGTATTCTAATTCATTTCCTTAAACCTGCTTATGTCTGCGTAGAAACAGATTTATCGTTGATTTTTCTGAGACTTCAACTTTCTTGTTCTCCCCTCATGACTGGTGGTATATCCAGCATTCTCGACATCGTTTAGAACATCTTCTTTTCTTTTTATTTACCTGGCCCAGTTAAAGTTTCCTTCTACATCGTTATTGCTGTGTTGTCTTTCGATTGGCCCATTCACGTCATTGCCCGGTTGTCTTTCGATTGGCCCACGGGCGTATTTAAAGATCTGACGTTTGATCAGCGGCTCTCGCGGTTACCTGTGACGGTAACCTTTCTCCTTAAACCTCGGCCCTTGTGCCCCACGTCGGCTTTGGACATCATGAAGCTTACATTCAGGTAAATGAATAGACGCGTAGACGTTTTCTTCGTCCTCCTGGGTCTTTGACACTGCACCTTGCTATTTAGTCTATCTCCTTACTTGTTTATCCCAAACCCAGTACTCCCCCGCAGCTGTCCCTCTCGCTAACGAGGCTCCTTTAATTATGTTTCCTTTTCTCTCTTTTTTCTTATTTTTTAGCCACAGTCTCACCGTTTCGACAATTATCTTTATCCTCTATTGAGTGGCCGCTCCCAGGTTTTATTGTGTATCCATCTTGTGGCGACTCGAACACGATTACTGTTGCTCTTTGAATATCGTACCTCCAATCGCAAGGTACAACTGAACTGTTTAACTGTTCACCAGAGCTTATTGGCAACTTGCTAGTATTGTTAGTCACTTCCAACCCGTATTTTTATTTTTTATTTTTTATTTTTTATTTTTACTATTTTGTTTTTTGTTTGTATAACTCTCTAGCCATCACCGGAACTTACCGTGTCGACTTCCAGATGGGGGGGCACTTTCTTCAGTCCTGAAGAGTTTTTACATCGAGCATTTAGTCGCTTCTTGACCTTCGTAACACCAACCTCTAGGTAAGACTGATTTGTCTCACTATCCATCCGAAATCATCAGCAATCAGCGAATCTCCTTAGTTTCTAACTCCGACCTACCGATCAACCCACATTTTACTTTACCTACTCTATTATCGACTGTGAATTAAAGTTTTTCATTCTCTTATCTTCAGCCCGTACTTTCATTGGCACCATTTTGTTTCTGTTCTTAAACTTCCAGGTATCTACGAAGTTAACTGTCTCCATCTACAAATATTGGGGCATTTCCATTAGCCTTGAAGATTCTATTGCCGATAAATTCCGCCGCTCAATTTGAAAGGCAAGCGGGATTTTCATTGGTCCGGCGATTCTGTCTTAAAATCCCACACCACGCAGGCTCAACAACTATTTATTTGTTTCTTTGTCGAATTGTTTTTTACTATTTAGGATATCAATCTCAAGTGGATCTATCCATCTCCTCTCTTGCTATAGATCCTCCACCCCCAATGAGGTTCTGCTGAAGTTCGAGCTGGGTGAGACTTTAAAACTCACAATTTTTAATTAAATTATCATATCTTTTTCAAGTATGGACTGTTACCTATTTGTATGTTTTCCCGTACCACTTGCGTTTAGTTTCTCAGATTTCTGTCTTTGGTTTCCTCATGGGCTACCCATCCCATGAGAGATGACCTACGTTGTGCAGTTTACTTTAGATTCATACATCAAGCTGTTTACCAATTATTGGTCTAAATGTCTAGCATCCATTTTCTCTGTTTTAAACCCAACGTGAGCGTCTGCATGCCACTAAATTGCGGTCTATCGGTGACCTGTGAACTAATCTGTATCATTAAGAAATGTGATTTACCCTAACATTGCTAAATTATAATGTATATTTTTGATTATCAATGATGTTAGTTTTCAATTTGATCTTTTTTTGCTTATATAATTTCTTTTTCCTTTGTTATATTTTATTGTTTCTATTCTCACCTATCTGCAGGCCCCCTGTAACTAGAGAAAACGCCCTGAAGAAGGTGGCACCCTGTTGAGTGGGTGATTGCACCGAAATGCGCGTCGGCGTGTCCCGTTGTTTTGATCTGGCGTATCCCCCTTATTGACTTAGTGGTGTCTAACCCCTGAGACACCCTCACACTGTGAGGAGGTTTTTCCTCCGCTTTTTCTCTTATTTTTTAATGAAGAGTTAATGTATGCTTTATGTTTTGGATTGACTGTGTACGAATGTATGGTGTGCCTGATAATATGATTGCTATTTAATTGTACATATACTCTCTCTATTCCCTGATGGGGGCCCACTTTGATTTTTTGTACATATCACTATCAAAAAAATCTTGTTGTGTTGTTCATCTTTAACCCATGAGTCATTTGTAGATTCACTAGTTGAACTTTTGTATCAAAATAATAAAGATAAAAAATTATCTTCAACCCTAGATTTCTATCTATGTGTTTGTGCTCTTTTCCAAATGATGTGGCTGCTGACAATCAGACTTGGGTGATATATCAGTGAGATTCATTTGATCCACCTATATACGTTAAGGTAGAGCTACTTTTCTTGAGTTATTGGTGGAGCCCCTCCTCACCCGGTACCACCGACTGGGAGTTGCCGCCGGCGAGAGGGAGGCGCCCCATTCCCCCCGGATTTCGCCCAGCCTGACCGGACGGGGGGCCTCCATTTCTGCTGCCGGCCGGGTGGTGACGTCCCGGCCCTACCCCTGGAGGGGTCCTGCTGTCGGTCCGGGACCGGAGGCGAGTGCGGGGTGGTCCCACTGCACGTGACGAGCCTGCAAGCCCAGCGCGGGCGCCAGTGGTGCGGCGGACCTGGGACTACGCCTCAACTGGCGACGACTACGAGTGTGGGTCGCTGCGGGGCGGCCGTTGTGAGGTGAGAGGGGGGCCAGGCCCAGATCGGAGCGGGGAAGTGGCGTACCCGACGGACTCCTGGCCTCCCCCGCTGGGGGACAGACGTGCCTCTATCCTTCCTCTCTCCCCACCCCTTCGGTCCTTGGCCCTGCACCGGACGGCGAATTGACTGACGGGCGTGACCGGCAGGCGATCCGCCGTACCAAGCCTAGGGACCGGCGCATACACCCCAGACGCCGCCATGGGCAAGGACAGGGGCACCAAGCCGGCGACCACGTCCCACCAAACCCAAAATCGACCAATTTACGAACCTGGTCAGCTTGTCAACCTGGTTCGTGGTGGAGAGAGCACACCGGTCATTGGCAGCCAAACCTCCGGTGGGGCGCGCCCCTTCCTTTTGCGGATCCTCAACTTCAGAGACAGAGATGCTATTCTGCGGGAGGCGCGTGTGAAAGCCCCCTTGTCCTTTAACAACCACACCATCATGATCTTCCCGGATTACACCCGGGAGGTCCAGGAACAACGCCGCTCTTACACGGAGGTGAAACAAAAGATACGCTCCATGGGCCTCAGCTACCAACTTCAGTTCCCGGCCCGCCTCCGCGTTGTTTTCCAGGGCAAGACTCTATTTTTTGACACTCCCCGGGTGGCATGGACCTGGCTCACCGAAGAAAGACCTTTGCGCCAGCCCGGGCGGGTGTGGCCCGTCAAACTGCCTCAGGACCAAGATGCAGCCAGGCTTCCGCGACCACGACGCAGGATGCGCACGCAATCCCGGCGGCGCCGAGGTGTGGCGGCGGCTTGGACACGATCTGCGAGTGTGTCAGGGAGGGGAACGAGAGACTCCTCCGCCTCATCCGGGACGTCCTCTCATGCAGCTGGGGGATCTCAACGCCGCCCATCGCCCCTGCCGGATCAATCTCCGACCCCCCTCAACACGCATATAGACCTTTCCGACCTCTCCCGCAGCCCCGCCATGTGACTTTTCTTCATGCTCTGCATTGACAGGGGGGGTCGGCGACCTGGCCCCACTGTGGGGGCAGCAGACTCAGCGGTCTTCCGTTCTTATGTAGTAACCTAGGACAGAACACTTACATCCGTACTTCAGGAGGGGTCCACCACGCTCTTTACACCCGAGCCCTCCTGCTTGGGGCCTTGTAGTTGTCAGTTAAAGTTAGGGCGACAGATACTTCCTTTCTCGAAGTGTAGGGTGGGGGGTGGGGGGTCGGGGGTGGGTGTTAGTTGGTTGTTCCTCCTTGGGAGGGTGTTCTTTTTAGTTTGGGTTTGCTTCTTACTGGGCCTGTCACACAGCAGCACACTGCGAGTGCCACCACGTGGCTCCACACAGACACTGGCACGTGCTCCGCTGTCGCTCGCTCTCCGCCATCCTTCATTGGCTTCCCCCGGCATGGGATTCGTCATCCCCCTGGGGATTGCATGCTCCCCGACCCCTCCCTGCGCGCCCGCACCGTTCGGTGTCTTCCCGGTGCCCCCCTGGTCCTTCCACCCCCAGTGCGACTCGCTTCCACCGCTTCCATGGGTGACCTAGCCCCCAAGGCCCAGCTGCGCATCCTGTCCTGGAACGTGAATGGCCTGATGGATAGGCTCAAGCGCACCGCAGTCCTTAAATAGGCCCAGCGCGCAGGGGTAGACGTGCTCATGCTTCAAGAAACCCACCTCCTCGGTGAGAGATATCCCTTTCTGGCGCGCTACGGGTATGATCAGGTGTGGCACTCTGGGTTCTCCCGCGGCTCCCACGGGGTTGCCATCCTGCTGCGCCGCTCCCTCCCCTTTGTCCTTACACAGGCGACCCATGACCCTCATGGAACGGGGATTGCCGTCTGCGGCACACTCGAGGGAAGGCCGATCAGCTTTCTGTTGCTCTATGTGCCACCCTCCGGACTGTCGCAGGCTTTATCTCACGCTGCATCTCTGCTGGCAACCTTCCTTCTAGGTACTGCTGTGCTTGGAGGGGATTTCAATGCCGTCTCGGCCCCTCAGCTGGACTCGTCGGGACCGATTTCGGACTCCCGCGCTGTGCGAGCAAGGCAACTGGCGGGTTGGGCAGAGGCTCAGGGCCTATGCGACGCATGGAGGACTTGGCATCCACACACACGTCAATACACCCACACCTCGGCCGCCCATCACTCCCACGCGCGTATTGACACGATTTTCGTCCCCCCCGCCGATTGCGTGGGCATCCAAGATGTCCGTATCCTCCGCAGGGGGATCTCGGATCACTCTCCGGTCCTCCTGAGTCTGGGCCCTCCACCCCGTACGGCCCGTCAGATATGGCGCTTTAATGCTTGGTTCCTCCAGGACAAGACACTTCGTAAGGCGGTGGGAACCGAGCTGACCCAGTACTTCTGCACCAACGAAGGTTCGGTCTCCTCGGCGGGCACCCTTTGGGATGCCTGCAAGGCAACCATTAGTGGCGCTGCCAAGGCGCACGTGGTGCGGCAACGTCAGACGCAGCTGCAGCAGCTCACCGCCTGTGAGGCCCGGGCGCTGCGGCTGGAGCAATCTCTCTCTGAGCTCGGCGACCCGGCCGGGAATCGGCAGCTGCGGCTCCTTCGGGAGGAGATTCGCCAACGATCACTTGACGCGGCCAAGCTTCTCTGGCAGTCTTCGCTAGCGAGAGTGTACGGATGGGGCGATAAGAATGGCGCGTTGCTACATCGCCTGGCTACCTATCCCAGGACGTCGCGCATCATTCCGGCGATTGCCGACTCCGACTGCGTGCTCCAATCTTCTTCCGTGGCGATAGCGGAAGCATTCGCCCAGTTTTATTCTCAGCTCTACCGGGCCCGGGCACCGGATCTTTCCCTGGCCACTCTGCTCGCGACTAGTAACGTGCGACTCACCCGGCTTAGGCCGGGTGAATGGGAGAGCCTGGAGGCCCCATTTCCCTTGACGAAATTGGGGACGCGATAGGGCGTACGTCCGCTGGGAAGACCCCGGGACCCGACGGCTTTCCTCAGGAATTCTATGCCACCTATAAAGATAGCCTGGTCCCGAGGTTGCGAGATCTCTATGTAGAGGCGATTAAGAACGGCTCATTCCCCCCGGAAGCCGACATGGCCACGATTGTGGTTCTGCCCAAGTCTACGCCGCCCCCCATTGACAGAGCGGCTTACCGGACGATCTCTCTTATTAACACCGACATGAAGCTCTACGAGGCTGTCCTGGCCCAACGGCTCCGGCCCTTTTTATCGAGCCTGGTCCATCCGGACCAATGTGGCTTTATGCCTGATCGGGGCACTCACCATTGCCTACGCCGCCTCCATGTGGCCCTGGCTCACTGCCACCGTTTAACCCCATACCTCGCTCTCCTGCTTGCGGATTTCGAAAAAGCTTTCGACTTGGTGGGGTGGGCCTACTTGTTTGACGTCCTGACCCACATGGGTTTCGGCCCTAAGTTCTTGGGAATGGTGCGGGTCCTCTACGCACACCCCCGCGCCAGGGTATTGGTCAACGGGCCGCTGTCGGGGCCATTTCGGATCGGCCGGGGGACACGGCAGGGATGCCCGCTGTCACCCCTTCTCTTCGCGCTCGCGATGGAACCCCTAGCTGCCCTCATCAGAACTGACCCTCTCCTTCAGTACTGGGAGTGGCCGGGCCTAGAGGCTGACAAAATCTCCCTCTATGCGGAGGACGTCCTGCTGTACCTTGGAAATCCGGTGCGCTCCGGACCTCGTGCAATGTACATCTGGTCTGTATTTAAACTCGCGGAAATCGGTTCTGGTGCCTTTGCACCCCTCCCGGGAATGTTTTGAATGGCAGGATACTATTCCCCTCCGCCGGTTGTCCTTTAAATATCTGGGCATCTGGGTCTCCCTTCTCCCGGAACTGAGCTGGCCGCTTAACGTGACACCCCTGGTTAAGAAAGCCAAGGCAGGGGGAGGAGCCTAGCACGCATCCAAGATGGTCGCGTGAGCACAGGGCTCCCCGGACCCTCGCTGCTCCTCGGAACTTATCCTGACTTCATCCTGATTTGGTTGACGGGTTCTGGAAGATGAACGTTGGCTGAACCCTAAACTCTTCTCAGAAACCAAATCGGACCTGGGAGACCTGATCTATGGTGGTTTAAACTTTTGAGGCCCAACTGATGGCTGTGCCCGGTGCGAAGGTGAACTTTGGAGCCGGGGCATAGTTGAACAACAACGGCATCGGGGCTGTGCCAGCGGCCGTCCCATCACTTTCGGTTTCACTTTTGGATCTCTGAGTGGCTGGACAGTGGAGTTGCTTTGTGCGGCTGGGTTTTCACTCGGCCTTCGCTTGGTGCCTTTGTCTCCACCTGATACCAGTGTGCCCATTGACTTTGATCCTCTCACACCGCCACGTTGCGGTCTCTGGTACGGCTCGTGTCTGCTTCGCCTGTGCCCCTTCGACGCCTGCTCGGTGGTCCCCTTCGGCGAGCGTGGTTCAACATGGGAGGCAGGGGGGATCCCGAGAGGCGTAAGACCAAGACATCCCTACGCGGGGGACCGGTCCAGACTAACAACATGGACCGCTACACTCTAGGTAAAGGGTCCCCTGGGACGGCCAGTGTTCTCCCGGATGACGCTGGTGGTGTTCCGTCCGTCCCTCCGGATTTGTCATTGCAGGACATCATGGGCGCCATTGACGGCGTCAGGGAGACCATCGCTAAGCAGTACGAGGCCTTGGCCCATAAAATCGACACGGTGGCCATTGATGTTACGCTAATTCGGGCGGATCTCTCTAAGACCAATGAGAGGGTTCAATCGCTGGATTTGCGGACGTCCACCCTTGGTATGGATGTGTTGGACCTGCAGACTGCTCTTGGCGACCTCAAGTCGACCAACGACCTGATGGCCCGGCGGCTGGAGGACTTCGAGGGACGGGCTCGACGCAATAACATCCGCGTCATAGGTGTTCCAGAGACCTCCGACAATCGCCCGGTTGATCTTATGGTTGAGGATCTCATCCTCAACCAGCTTGCCCCCACTGACCTGAGTAAGTTCTTTGCCGTGGAGCGGGCCCATCGAGTCCCAGGCGGTCGGCCGCGACCGGGAGCTCCCCCGAGGCCTATTGTTGCAAAACTTTTTCACTACAGAGACCGAGATGCGATTCTGCAGGCCTCACGAGTACATGGCCCGGTCCGATATGAGAACTCATCCGTTAACTTTTTCCCGGACTTCACCCAACTTGTCCAGAAACAGCGGATGGTCTTCCAGGGGGTGAAGCGCCGTCTCCGGGACCTGGGTCTTAAGTACTCTATGCTTTTTCCTGCTAGGCTCCGAGTGGAATACGAAGACCGGACTACCTTTTTTGACTGTCCTGCGACTGTGAGTGACTGGCTGGATTCTCTGCCGGACCGGTGTGACCGGCCTGGGCCTTCTGGTGGTACCGAGGGTGGGGGGCTCTTTCGGAGTGACTTTTGGTCCTTGACTTTGACATTTTGTTTTGTTCGGCTGGGTTCTACTTCTTTTGTACATTTTGTTTAATTATGATTTGTGTTGGGGCGGGCAGGGACGGGTCCCTTTCCTCCTCCGGGGTCTTTTCGTAGAATGGGGTTTGTAGGGCGACAGGCACACTGCAAGTTGGGGTGGTTTTTTGGACCGCAGGGGTGCAGGGTGGGGGGAGTTGAATTCGGGGGGGGGTTGGTGGGTGGGAGGGGTTGTTTGGATTTGTGTTTTTTGTTTTCAAGGCGAGGTATTGGCTCTGTTTCAGTTTCGGGTGTCGCGCTATTTGCTGGGGGACCCTTGATCTACTGGAGGGGATGGGGGGGGACGGGTTGAGATTGATGTCTTGGAACGTCAACGGATTGGGGGATCGTATCAAACGGGGTGTTGTGCTGCAATATTTGCGTCGTTTGACTCCTGATGTGGTATTCTTACAGGAGACGCATCTGGTTGGTAATGTTTGTCATGCCATGAACAGAGGGGGATACCGACTCGTGGCCCATTCCGGTTTCACCACTGGCTCTAGAGGGGTGGGCATTCTCCTACGCTCTTCACTTCCGCTAGAGATTACCAAGGTTGTCCTAGACGATAGAGGGCGCTATGCGGCCCTGATTGGGAGGTGGGAGGGCCAGTCCCTTTCCTTGGTTTCGGTTTATGTTCCCCCGGGCCTCCAGAACTCCACTTTCTCAGACTTGGGTCGTATGCTGCTTGAGCTTCCTGACAGTCTTTTGCTTATGGGTGGGGATTTTAATTCGGTTGTTTCGGGTGATCTGGATCGCCACCCGCCCAGGGCCCTCCCTGCTGCCCAGGCGTGGCTCGGCGGACTCTTGGATACCTTCGGTCTGGTGGATTGTTGGAGGTTAATGCATCCGACACAGTGTCAGTACACATTTCACTCTGGGGCCCATGAGAGTCTCTCCAGATTGGATTATTTTCTTATGCCCGCGGCCCAGACTGCCCGGATTCGAGAGGTTAAGCACCTGGCCCGGGGTATCTCTGATCATTCCCCACTGTGGTTGCTTTTCGACACCGGGACGCGGTCCGCTGGGCGGATCGCCCCTATTAACCCCTGGTACTTGCGAGACCCCAAGATTCGTGATAGCCTTGTTAAGTCGATTGATCGGTATTTTCTCGAGAATGAGGGGTCGGTGTTGTCCTCAGTGTCCCTGTGGGAAGCCTTCAAAGCAGTGCTCCGCGGGCATGCCCTATCCCAGATAGTGGAGGCTAAGAGGGTTAAGAATGAGGCGGTGGTGAAGCTGGAGACTGAAATATCGGGGCTGGAGGCGACTTTGGAGACGGGTGTCACTCAGGATAGGCTTCATGCCCTCAGCTTGAAGCAGTTTGAATATAAGTCTCTTGTTACTGACGCTGCCAAGACCATGTATAGGGAGCAGCAGGGTAGGTTGTATGATGCCGGGGACAAGGCGGGTAAACTGATTGCTTGGTTGGATAAGAAGGAGAGAGTGAATCGTGTGGTCCCGGAGCTTCGGGTTTCAGATGGAGTGTGTGTGACTGACCCTGGTGAGATTGTGGAGTGTTTTGCTGACCACCTCCGGGCGGTGTACTCCCCGGTGTCTGATAGAGATGAGGATGACTCTCGTCTATTGCTGCGGGATATTGCCTTGCCCGGCTTATCCGTCGAGGACCGTGAGCAGATGGATGCCTCCCTGTCTGTCAACGAGATTGCTACCGCGATTCGTTCCCTTCGCTCGGGCAAGGCTATGGGCCCCAACGGACTGCCGATTGAACTGTATAAACTACGCCCGGATAAAATCGCGCCCTTCCTCCGTCGTATGTTTCTGGAGTCGCTCGAGCGGGGTTCCCTTCCCGACGACCAGCGTCTGGCTACTATAGTTGTGATTCCCAAGGACGGTAAGCCACGAGACCGCTGTGCCTCATATAGGCCTATTTCCCTACTAAATGCCGAACCGAAAATCCTTGCCAAGGTCCTCGCTAACCGCTTGCTGAGAGTTATATGTGATTTGATACACCCGGATCAATGCGGCTTTATCCCTCATTGTAATACCGCTCTCAACTTGCGGCGTCTACATGGCGTCCTCGCTAGGGCGGAGTACTTCTCTGAACCGGCCATGTTGGTTTCCTTAGACGCCACAATGGCCTTTGATACCATCGAGTGGCCATTCCTTTGGGCCGTCTTGGCGAAGTTTGGGTTGGGATTTATTAGTTGGGTGAAGCTCCTCTATGCTGGACCAATGGCTCAGGTTGTTGTCAATGGCCGGGTTTCTCGGCCCTTCGCTCTCGGGAGGGGTACTAGGCAGGGGTGCACGTTGTCCCCTCTGCTCTTTGCTCTCGCCTTGGAACCGCTCGCTGCCTGGCTCCGCTGGGAGCCCTCAATCAGAGGGATCCGGTGGGCCCCGGGCTTCGAGGATCGGGTCTCGTTGTACGCGGATGATATTCTTTTGTACCTTACCTCGCCGCGGAAGTCGCTCAATGTACTTTTTGATGTCCTTACTTTCTTCGGGAGAAATTCGGGTTTGATAATTAACTGGTCCAAATCTTGCGTGTATCCTATCTCCGGTGGCCTTCCTCTTTTGCCGCCTCGGCTTCCGATCCAAACATCTCAATCCGGCTTTAAATACTTGGGGGTGTACGTTTCGTTGGATCCGGCGGTCCGCTACGAGCAGAATCTCCTGTCCCCCCTCCGGCGTTTGAGGGTGGATACGGCTCGGTGGTGTAAGTTGCCCTTGTCTCCACTTGGTCGCGCAGCACTGTTTAAAATGATGTCCCTTCCCAGATTTCTTTACGCACTCCAGAACTCCTTCGATATCATTCCGGCGGCCTACTTTAGGGAGGTGGAGAGTTTGCAGAGGAGACTGGTTTGGGACGGGCGTGCGCGTATCGCTTTGGCAAAGCTGACTCTTCCCTGGTATGACGGGGGCATCGCGCTTCCTGACATTAGAAGGTACTATTGGGCCTCCCAGCTGTCTGCCATTAACCATGCTACGTACGCTCCTGGTTCGAACCCGGCATATGAGATGGATAAATTCCTGCTTCCCGGCGGTAACTATAACAGAGCGCTTTACTCTCGATCTGCCGGAGGGACCCTCACGGGCCCTACTAGGATTGCGGTACGTGTGTGGAAGGCGGCGAATGTAGCTGTGGGCTGGAGTGAGCGTTTAACGTGTGCTACTCCTTTATTCGCCTCAGAGCGCTTGGGAAGCCTCTGGACAACGAAAGGCTTTGAGCACTGGGATACGATCGGCATTAGCAGAGTGGGGGACCTATGGGTTAAAGGCGCGGTTAAATCCTTCGCGGCGCTTCAGAGCGAGTACGAGCTTAGTGAAAGGGAGTTCTTCCGCTATGCCCAGGTTCGGCACGCCCTGCTCTCGGTCTTTGGGGAGGGGACCGCGGTCCCCGCCTCTTCGCCTCTCGAGGACCGTATACTTGACGGACACGTCCCCGACAGTACTATCTCCCTGATTTATAAAAAACTAATAAATAATCGGGCTGATCTCTTGGTGCGTCTTCGGGAGGCATGGACGGGAGATGGGGTTGAGCTGGACGACGAGGACTGGCAGTCTGCGCTGTCATCCCCTAAGGAGGTTGCCATCCCGGCCCGTCTCCGTCTGGTCCAGCTTAAGATTATCCATCGTGTCTATGTGACGGGTCCCCGTTTGGTCTCGATGGGGTTTTCTGTCGACGGGCTCTGTAAGCGTGGCTGCGGGCTCAGTGCCACCTTTCTCCACATCCTCTGGGAGTGCCGCGAGGTGGCGGAATATTGGCGCCAGGTGCATGATGTTATGAAACGAGTCACTGGGGTCGCTCTGCTGCCGGAGGTGCGCCAATGTGTTCTGAATGTGTGGGAGCCCAATGACTATAATGCGGCCCAGGCTCGGTGGGCGGCCCTTGGGAACATGATCGCAAAGAGAGATATTGCGCAGCTTTGGGGTTCCCAACGGCCTCCCACCGTGTCCGTATGGAAGGAGAACATGGACTGGTGCATGTCCAGGGAGAAGACGGTGTATGTGGCTCGTGGTAAACCGGGGGCGTGGGGTAGAATCTGGGGTCAGTGGAATGTGTATCGAGGGACTATCTGTTCTCCCCCCCTGGTGGATACGTCTGAGGTTGCCTTGTCCCCCTGATCCTTGAGGGTTCCTTGCTTAATTTGTTCATCTGTTTATAGATTTGGTTTCCCGTGGCCCCCCTCCCTCTCCAACCCCCCTTTTTATTGACCACCCTAGGGTGGTCGGATGTGGAGTTCCTCTGCTGTGGTTAGACGCCCTTTCAATGTTTTTCGCCTTGCTCTTTGTTTTTCTTTACTTTTGTTGATATTTATGTAAAAGGGTGTATCCTGACGTCCCTTATGTGCAGTCTGATCTCCTGTAATTTAGCGGAGCCCCTGTGGGCCAGTCATAGCTTTTGAACTGCTTGATCATTTCTGAATACTAGCGGCCGGCCCAGGAGGTTGTAGGCCCGTGCTTGTACCCTTTTTCTCTGCACAATAAAATTAAAAAAAAAAAAAAAAAAAGAAAGCCAAGGCGGACCTGGCGAGATGGCAATCACTACCCCTCAATCTGCTGGGGAGGGTGGCCCTCTACAAAATGATGATTCTTCCCCGGTTCTTGTATGTGCTGCAAAACACTCCCCTATCCTTTCCAAGACCTTGGTTTCGTGAGCTCGACGGGATGGCGACAAGATTTCTTTGGGGTGGTGGGAGGCCGCGGTTGGCTCTATCGTTATGCCGCCTGCCCACCTTTGATGGGGGTTTGGGCATGTCCAATCTCTACCTCTACTACCTGGCCACCCGCCTCCTGGTCATTCACGACTGGTTTGGGGGGGGATGGTCCGACCCGGCCTACAGGGTGGAACTGGGGGACCTAGGTTTCTCCTGTCTTCAGGACCGCCTGTATGGCGCCTCCATCCCCGCCTCCTGCCCGGATATTACCAAAGCAATATTCCTGGCCTGGCGAGCGGCGCTCCGCCACACCCGATGGACTGGGAAGCTGACCCGCGTCACCCCCCGGTGGCATGGGACATGGTTGCGGGAGGTTGCGGAGCTCGAGGGCTTTAAATCGTGGGATCTACTCGGCATTTCCCAGCTGGGAGATGTCTGGCGGGGGGGGCGTATGTGCTCCTATCCAGAGCTGCAGGCGCGCTTCTCCCTCCACTCCTCCCAATTCTATAAATACCTTCAAATACGCCATGCCATATGCACCTACACCCCACTGGACGTTAGACTGCCGGACCACAGCCCCCCGGAGGCTCACGTCATGATGGGTAACCTGGGGAGGGGAGGCATTTCCAGGATCTACCGCTCCCTCATCAACAGCACCCCTACATCCCTGGAAGGCCTTAAGGAACGATGGGAGGGGTGGGTGGGTCCCTTGGATGACGCCGACTGTCGGGATGCCCTTATGGCCCCTGGACTGGTGACAGCCTCCGCCAAATTGCGGCTTATCCAAATTTACTACTTGCACAACGCCTATCTCACACCAGCTCGACTACACCGCGCGGGCCTCTCCGCCGACGCAGCTTGTCCCCGTTGTGGCTCTGAGCCGGCCGACTTCATTCACATGGTGTGGTCTTGCCCGGAACTGGGGGGGTACTGGAAGGGCATAGAAACCGAACTCACAGAGGTCCTGGAGTGGGAGGTGCCACATGACCCTAGACATACCCTACTGGGCATCACTGACGGCCTGGATGGCACACGCCCGGAGAAGTTATTCCTCATGACGGCCTTAATGGTAGCGAAGCGAGACATTGCAGCGGCGTGGAAGCAGCCGCAACCGCCTAGCTTGGCCAAGTGGAGCACCGGGGTAGACTGGTGTGCGACGCAGGAACAAACTCTTTACCAGGCACGGGGTTGCCCCAAGAAGTACCGAAGGGTCTGGGGGAAATGGCTGGGCAACATACCATGAAAGGGCTGTTTAGAAGAAGGAGGGGGATGGGGGGGGTTTCGGGGGGAGGGCGGGACTATGGTGCATTTCATGCTGTATTGCTGTGTGGTGGTGGTTCGAAGGGCCCGAAAGTTTCTTATGTTGTACAACACAAAAACAATAAAAACTTGTTTATCAAAAAAAGAAAACCCTATTAAGAAGCCAAGAGTCTTGTCACATTTGGCTAGACTTAAGGCTCTGCTAGTTGTATTACAAAACACACATCTTTGTGATATTGATGCTCTTAAAGTTCAGAAGCAATGGGTCTGTAAAGTTATAATTCTAAGAGATGGTGGATTTTGGTTGAACTCAAAACAGAGGCTAATATCCTTTCAATAATGAATGTATATGGCCCAACTTATCGGTATCCATTTTTTGGGAAGCTCATTTCACAGAAAATACTTGAACATTCTGGTGATAATTTCCTACTAGGTTGTGATTGTAAGGAAATAATTGACCCCTTTCTGTATAGGCATTCCTCAGTTAGATTTGGTCATAACATTACTTATAAGGTATTTAAAATACCACTTGACAGAGCTCCCTATCTGACTACTGGAGATTGTTTAACCCAGATCTTTGATAGTTCTCAGTTTACTTGTCCATTCATTTTTCCTTTTTTGTTTGTTTTAAATAGCGCAAACTGGACCCAAAGGTTTCAGAGTGCTTTACATGACCACCAATTGCGTTACAGATGGACACATTCATTTTTTTGTTTGGCACGGGGAGATTAAGTGATTTGCCCAGAATCACAGGATGTTGAGCGTCCCTGCCGAGACTTGAACCTGCTTCCCAAGCTCTGAGTTCAGCCATTCTAGCTGTTAGGCCACATCCTTTATTATTTGGTTCAACATTTGGTTAATTCAGAAATTGCCTCAATTCTGATTTCTGACCATGCCCCGGTTTGAACAGACCTAGATATTCCACGAAGCAATAATAGAAAATTTCAATGGAGATTTATTAATTCTCTGCTCTCAGATAAGATGTTTATTACTACCTACGAAAACTTTGTCAAATTATATTTTGCTAATAATAGTAATGCAGGGGACACTCCTTTCCACTTTGTCTGGGATGCATTTAATACAATCTCCAGAGGTTTTATATTTAGTTATGTTTCTGAAAAAGAAAAATACCCCAAAAAATGTGCATCTATTCTTGACAATATAAAGAGGTTAGAACATAAATACTATACTTCAAAACATAATAATGGTGATCTGGATAAATTGATGGCAGCTAAAATACAGTTTAGCAAATACACTACTAAAAAAGACTGTGGGCGCCTTCTTAAAATTAATGCTAGATATTATGGTGGGAGGAATAGAGCTTGGTCTTTCTTCACTAATTATCTGAAGGGCAAAAGGGGAAAGTCAGCTGTAAAACCTGATGTGAATGACTTGGGTGAAAAAATGCTCAGTGATTCTGATATTGCTGCTTGTTTTGCAAACTACTACCAAAATGTATACTCTCCTGAGAAAAGTTCTTCTGAGGTGCTCAATAATTCCTACTTCACTAGGCTTAAAAAAAGAATACAGATTATATAGATTTTTCTTCTCTAGAAAACCCATTAAGAATTTAAGAGGTATATTCTGCTCCTAAAGTTCTCCCATAGTAGAATTCTATTTGCAATTTTCAAAAATAATTTTTCCAATGCTATTTAAGCTGACTAATCACTTCTCTTCTTTGCAGGATCCCGTGGGTGCTTTTACAGAGACTATGATTTGAATTATAACTAAAAAACATTGAGATATCTCTTTATGCAAGAACTACAGACCTATTTCTTTCATTAATTCCGATTGTAAAATATCAAAGCAATGGTCCTTAGACTAGTTAACTTCATGCAAGACTTAACTAGCCTGAAACAGTCTGGTTTTGCTAAAAGTAGAAACATAGCCGTAATTCTTGTACTTTTAAAAATATTATTAACACAAAGCTTCTAAACTGGGCATCCCTATTGCTGCACTTACCCTTGATGCAGAGAAAGCTTTTTCACATAGTTAACTGGCAGTTTCTAATGGTAGCATTGAAGTGTCATGGTTTTGGTCCTACCTTTTTGTTTAGCTTATTCTTCTACTAAATTATTCTCCAAACTATTCATTAATATTAAATGGCTTCAAATCCCCTTATTCTCCCCTTAACAGGGGTACTAGACAGGGATGTCTCTGTCTCTTTTACTCTTTCTTCTGACATTAGAAACAGTTTTCGTTCACAAATAATACAGTTTGAGAGTTTTTCTTGCTGGAATGTTAAAGATCAATTCATTAAATTTACTGCTTATGCAGATGATAATATTTTTTTTGTTTCAAAACTGGAATTGTCTGTACCAACTTTCTTCACAGAACTAAAACTCTATTATGACATTTCAGGTTATAAACTTAATGTAGATAAATGAAGGGTTATGCCTTTCAATAAACATTGCAAAAAAGAGCCATTTGTTGCAGCGGGTTTATCTGGAATTCAACTAGGATCACATGCTTGGGAATCTGGTATTTACCCATAAAAAATAATACAGATGAAATAGTAAAGTCTGCAACCGTACACAAAAATTGTCTTTTTATGTTTATCTTGGTGGGGTTGCATTGACACAATCAAGATGATGATTCTTTCAATTGAAAACCTTTTCTAATGACGATGCTGGTTAAAATTGTTAATAATTTTTTGCTACCTTAGATTGCACAATATTTCAGTTTCTTTGGAATGAGAAACATCTAGAATTTCCCTAGGTAGATTAAATATTCCCAAAGTGGCTGGAGGTGTTCATTTTCTAGATTTCTCCACCTGTCATAGGGCATTTGGAATTTATAAAATTCTGGCTAATTTAGTGGATACTGTCTGCAACATTGGCAAGTTATGGTTCTATCTAGAGTAGGCTTTGGTTTCCCTTTTTCTCTTTCTTTTTATGTCCAATCCCCTACATTTTGGTCTACCATATCACACTCTTGTTCTAATTGAGACCATTTATGCTTTTCAATATGTCAAATTTTGATCAGTTTGTTAGTCTGGCATAATAAACTGGTTAAGAAAAATGGTAAAACCATATTGTGGAAAAAGTCAACGGATAGGGGTATTTTCACCATTCCACATTTATTAAAGGATAACACTATAGTTTCTATTTCAGAACTATCCAGCACATGCAATCTCTCAAATAATATGTTTACACAATATAATGAGCTCAAAGGTCTCCTCCACATTGCACTTGGGTCACTCACCTCTTCTAGCCTTGCGGCTCCTCATGTACCGAATAGTCCTGTTTCTAAAAATGTACTCTCAAAAGCTGCTGTCATATACAAATTGCTATGACCACCAAATAGAGGCAGACTTAACTTTCCTAATGAAGCTTGGTTGGAATCGTAGTTGCATTGTACTTGATCGTTGTGTAGATGGGATACAATCTGGGCCAAAGTGAATTCTACAGCTTGCTCCGCAACTTTAACAAAAACCTTTTTTCTATAATTTATTTTACACTCCAGTTTTTTTTTTTTTTTACTAAACTCATTCAACAAGATACTTGTTAGCATTGTGATGCACATCCAGGTTTATACTTGCATATTTTTTTTCTATGGTCTGTTATTTCTGAATTTTGAACTCATGTTTGGCAAAAGGCTGAAGCTATTACCAATGTTTCTTCACTTTTTTATTTAGATAAAATGTTTTTGGGACGGGTACAGTCAGTTTGGTCTCATATGATTTCGATAGGAAAACTTGTAGTCTTCTTAATAGTACATGCTTTACAGGTCATTACTTAGAACTGGAAATCCAAAGAAAATATTTCTAGTAACTGTTGGTGGAATTTAGTATGTCATATCCACAGACTGAACATATTTAATCTGCACTCCCTACAGTTAGCATTTAAAAATGATAAACTGTGATTATCAATTGCCAATTATTTTCTCACAGTGCTATTAATGCTACTATGTCTTCAGAAGACTAACCAACTTTTTGATGAATTTCATCTATACAATGAGTTAATATTCATGTTATATTTCAATTGGATTTTAATAGAATATTTTGTTATTATCTCTTACATTAATATAATTTTGTCTCAGCATATACTTGATATCCTTCTTACCTTCTTCTTTCCATCTTCTTCTTTTCACTCTCCCTTTTCTCCTTCCAATTTTCTTTCTTCTTATCTATTATGGTATCACTCCATGCATTTCCTTTTTTGTATTTTATTCATTTTTACATTTTTTATTTCTTTTTATTTTGAGATATTGTTCACAACCTAATATGTTATTGAATATACGAAACTAAACAAAAAAAGAAATTACCACTGCTTGGCAAAGTACAGACACCATCTTGGTTTGCCACTGTGGGGAAACAGCAGATGTGTTTGCTTGTTTTCTGTGCCCTTGTGATGCTGTAGTATTACGGAAGAGCACACAGACATTTGTGCACATATGTCACCCTGGATATCTAAAGAGGGCACTCCCTCATTTGCAAGGGTGTGTCGTGCCATGTAAATAAAATAAATACTTTGCCTTGTCATGTGGTTACGTAGGCCCGGTTAAGAAATGCTATTTTAGAGGCTCATGTTCTTAAGGTGTCTTCTCTCCCTAAACATGCTGACATTTGTTAAACATTCATTTGTGTGTACATGCTAGATAATATTCTTCAAACTCAGTTTTGCTTACACAACCACTTCATGGGCATTCTATCAAAACACCTTGAACATTCTGTACAAGGGCTAAGTTCATCATGCAAGATGTTGGTATTTATTTTGGCCACTCAGCGACAGAGCTATCACAAAAAAATAGACAATAGTGGCCTAACTGGGTCTTCGGCATGGTAATATGGGTGATGTTAATATATATATGACATCAAAGTTTTTGTTCAGACAGAGGAGCATTTTGCTGGCACTGAGAGGTCGATCCATGCTGGAGTTCTATCTCAGCTGATTTCTGTTTACTTCAAGTGAGGGATGCTGTCCAGCTCTACACCTTCATGGACGGCTTGATGACACTTACCCACAGGTAACTGGAGTTAGATCACCCTATAGGTACTTGGCAGATTCACTCACCATAGGCATGATAGGTTAAGATGCGCTAGGTAGGAGTACAATATATTATAGTACTTAAATGCAAGCATATTGTCTCTATAATAAGCAAAATGGTTGAAAAGTTCATCATTTTCACCACTTTTGTAATGCTAATCACATTTTTCTGTTTCCTTCTGTTGATTATTGCGGCAGAAGTATTTTACTCAATAATCACAATGCTTTAATAAATATTAAAATGCCTTACTGTGTATTTCTTGTGTATCTCTTTGGGTTTGCATAAGTAACTGAATGAAAGGGTTCCAGATCTGTTGTCACAATTTCCTTGGGGAGTCAGGGTTGTCATGTTCTGAGGTTGCACGTCCATATGTTACACCATGAGGGTAGAGGTACAGATGGTGCACTGTGAGCTACCAGGACTTAAGCCAGCCTATTCGGACAGTGTGCGTGGAATCAGTCTCGCACAGTTCTGATGGTTGTCCAACAAACACACAGTTTTACTTGGAAAATTATAAGTCATATGGCATGGTGCTGCCAGCGTTCTAGTTTAAGTTCATATTTAATAGATTGCCTGAGAAGTTTTCTTTTGTATACTCAAAGACCCCGACCAACAGGAGACGTCCTTGGTGTTAGGGAAAAAATCCTCCTCAGCTGAATAGGTAAAACCTATGCATTGGCTGTAGGTTGTTTAGGCTTGATCAACCCATAAAGGTACCCTCTCTGATTCCACATATTCACATGAATGAAGTGGCAGCCATTAAAATACTAGTGAACTGCAGACATGCAGTTATACAAATTCTGCTACAATGTGGACTACCCCCGACAGGTGGTAACATTACCTTTATTGTTGAAGCCCATGACAGAGGTATTCTATTCCTGGGTTACATTCCCAGCCGCAAATACAAATTCAAGGCTATTTCAAGCATACACTGTTCCTAACAACTGCACAGTTTTTAAAGCACTTGAAACACCACTAACTTACCAAGATCATCAAAATTGGTTTGAAGGTGCCCTTCCGCATACAAACAATGATGTTAGACTAGGCCCCTTTAGCAATGAGGGAGCAACATGGCCAGTCTTAGCCGGTTACACACCCTATCCAGGTATAGACAATCTGACAGCTCCAGACCTATGTATGCTATATACAGATCTGGTTAAAATATAGAGATGTTTAACACAATTTGTCATGCAAGACAATAAATCCTGAAAGAGCTGCTCAAGCTACACAACCAGAATTGGCTACATCTGCAATTAACCCAAATGCAGTCATGGGTAAAATTCCCATCAGATGGGAGGAAATTCCTTTCTGGATTGTACAAAAAACAAGTCAACTTGAAGCAATGCTTCCCCATAAGGGACCTCAGGAAAACACAGAATTCTCCCCACATGTCTGTGAATGGGAATGGCTCCCCCAAATGTAAGACTGCCCCACTTGGGGTACAGTCTTTGCTGCAGTATATACCAGAACACATAGTACACATTCATTAGTTATTTTGACACAGGTGCGCAAACAGATCCAGAATGAGTACGGGGAGCCCCTGAACTGGATTTGGGAATGAAATTGATGTGCAACTTTGTCACAATATCCACCATAATGTGTAGTGACATTAAAAGGGAAGCAGCAGCGTTGGTGGCACGTCAATGACTCGCAAACTTGATGGCAAGTAAACTGAAGCGCAAGTTACCAAAAATTATTGAGGAAACTTATGCCACACAAGGCAGAGATAATTTGGAAGCTAGACCTAGCAAACCACAAATTAACAGTAATTCTGAAAAGGGTAACCTGAAGCACATATCAAGCTCTTCTAAGAAAAAGTGGGATACTAAGAAGCATAAAGTAAAGAATAATTCTCAGGTAGATCTCATCAACAAAAGGCCACTGAAAAGCCCTATCATTTGCCTAACCGGGATACACATTTATCTTGTTCCTTTCAGCAGTCATCTGAAAATTGCTCGGGGAAAGATGTGGATGTTCAGAGCACCAGAGGAGTATGTGAAAATGAAGAAGGACTTCCTCTTCTGACTTCATAATAAAAAAGGAAAATAAACCTAAACCATCTAAGCCACAATTCAAAAAGAAGAGGGTGGCTGGCATTAAAGTAAAGCATGCCATGGATATTGAGGACACTGCTTTTGAGCTGGGAGTGGGCTCTGACCATGCTGGACAGCACTGCAGAAGCTGCAATAGTTCCCTGGAGCCTGGTGGATTGTCTGACGGCAGTAGCATTGAGTGATTATATCCAGGTGGAAACACCAGATACAAGAGTGAGTGTCGCTTATACGAGATGCATCTTAAAATGGAGGGGGTTAACTATGCACCGTTAATGTTCTGTTTTGGGAAAACTTGTCCTTTGGCTCTGACATTCCCTTGGCCAAAAGAAATAGGCCACCAGAGTTTGCCAGGGACTGCCTCAAGGGAGAAACAGTAAGTTTACCTGCTTTTTCTGACCTTGTCTCAGCAGCAGTCAAACATTCATGCGCCAGGAAGTGGGCTTTAGCACTAGCTCCTGCATTATACTGCAAGCAGGCAGGATGGGATGAGGGTTCTCCTTTTCACATTACACCAGTGAGGTCAACCCCACAACCTAAAAGACAATACCCCATTAAACATTAGGCTAAAAAAACAAGTCATAGAGAGATTCACACAACTTGAATACCAAGTTATAATAGAAAGTTGCACCTCCCCTATGAATAATCCTTTGTTTCCAGTAATGAAACCAGACCATTCATATTGTTTAGTATTAGATTACAGACACCTTAAACAGCTACATGTGCACTTGCTGTACAAAACGTGCAAAACAGCACCAATGAATAACATAGTGTGCAAAAAATACCAAACCACTTTAGATATCTCAAATGGATTTTTCTGCCAAATCATAGCACCTGAAAACAGTTATTTGACCGCATTCAGAGTGCTCAGTTCTCAAAAGCAGTTCTGTCGCTTGTCCAAGGGGTATAAGAACAGCCCATGTTTATTTTCTGGTGGTGTTACACAACTTTTGCAAGAATATGATGACCAGGCATTGTCCTATGTCAACGACATATATCTAACGGGTGAAGACTTTCAACTCACTTGGCTAGAGTACATCGCATAGTTTTGGGATTTGCTCACTTGGGCTGCAAATTCAATTTAAAAAAATCTAAAATAGCCCACCTCAATGTCCTATTTTTAGGATACGAGTTGTCAAGTGAAGGCAGAAGCCTATAGACACACTTCCTTAAGAAGTATGCACTTCTAAAACTACCAAATTCACTAAAGAAAGTCCATGCAGTAATGGGTTGCCTGAATTTAGCCAGCGCATACATTCCAGACTGCGCAGAGTGGGTAAAAGAGTTCTACGACTTGATATTGTTATATTTCCAGATTAGGCCCATGTAGCGAAGCAGTTTATTTCTTACAGTGTCCTCACTATAAAAAAAAATCTGCAAACCTTTGCACATATTTGCGTGGACGACAATGTTGGATTTGTTTTCCTGAAACCAAACTTCTTTACACATCTCGCTACATACAACATTATCACAATGCCCTGAACATCATGTTCCAGATCTCTTTTCACACTATGCACAGATGTCTTTTCAATCTTCATCCACGGGGCGACAGGGCTAGTTGCATATCCATAACATCACTAATCTATACGCACATCGCAAGGCTGCTTTCTAATATAAAAGATAGGCATCCCAATAGATTGGCAGAGGGTCCCTGCATGCTGAGAATTCACCATGCAGTGGTCTTACATCTCGTGAGGGGTATCCAGTTCATGTCCAAAACGGAGTCCTTCATTCTCTCCCATCAGGTAATGGGGTTGGATCGTCACTTGGGGGGATTCTTGGCTCCAAACCTACACACACTCTAGGTACGCTAAGAGCAGGGTTCATATAGTAGGAGTATGCCAGATTACTGCCTTGTTATATGCTTGCATATATACACTGTTTTAGCATCATGGTAAAAGTATATCTACTATTTACGCTCTTGGTGCTTGTAATCACTTTTATCTTCTCGGTCTATTAATCATTGCAGCATATATATTTTGTAGAAGAATGATGTTGGTTCAATAAAACTTATTGAAAACCTCCTACTGTGTATTTTCTAAATACTTCTCTAATAACAAGTGAGCATGAGAGAATGAGCAAAAGGTTCTGTACTGTTTCCATGATCCCTGAGTGGTCAGGGTTGTGAGGGGCTTATGATGGCACTGTGAGCTAGCTGGTCTATAGGTCAACAAATCCTGCCGGGTGACTGGAACATCTCCAATGTTATGGAAGGGTATCCAAGAGAGGTTAACTTCCCAATTTACAATGACCAAGTTAGTAGTGGTCTGACAATAGGGGTCACAGGCATAACAGATGGGACAAGATCTGCTTTAGTCCTATGCAAGAAATGGGTGAGCTAGTGAACCAATCGGAATAATGGGAACAGAGGTCTAACAAGCTTCACCCTGAGGGCTAGAGGCAGATCATGATGCCCTACATTTGTTGCTTGCCAATACTATATGATACCTCCAGAAACTGTGCTTAGAAATAATGAGATGTGCCAACAACAGTAGAAAAGCACTGGTGAGATTTGAGTAGTAGTTACTGATCATTACTTATACTTGCAGTGAATACAGGATGGGGATTTTTATCTGTTGGAATAGAGCAAATCTGTTTCTGGGATGACAGTGAAAGGGAATGATGAGATTCCTAAGTGCATTGTTGTCAGTTATTTGTCTGAATCTGAGTTGCCTGTGATGACAACCTAACCCTGCCCACACCTCTAAGGAAGTTTGAGAGTCCCAACATTGATGAAAGGAGTTAGGAAGGCAACAGAAAGGGGAAGGCTAAAACAACCCTGCTTTGTAAATTTCCAGTCAAATGACTCCAGAGATGCCTGTCCTTAATGGAGAAAAAACTGAAATAGAATAGAGCATTTTGGCTCTATTTAGATGGTATGCCTACTATGATTGACTCACAGTCAGCAGAATGCCTCATCCATGCAGACTTCTGTAACATAAAGTGTGAATTTGAAAAGCTTGATGGCGTTCTAAGGAAGGCAGAAGCACAAGAAGATGGCACATTTCCTGGGCTAATTGACCTGTACTCAGAGACGGAGCTCCTCTTTAATAATTAGTGTATAGACCAAGCAAGAGACTGTCGACCTCAAGCAGTAGAGGTTGTTATTTTAAGATTTGGTGCAAGATATTCTTTTAGCAAGATAACGTGCTTGGGCTTTTCTAATGAACCTGCATGATTGGGTAGATAAAGGAATGGTTTAATTCCAGCTTGACTTCCCAAACCTATTAGAAGTCTGAAGAACTGCCAGTGGTGAGGTTACCTTTTGAAAGTGTAGATATGCTCTTCGTCACACTTATGGACCCCAAGACTATCTCCTCTTTCATACTGATGGTTGTCTGTCATGTAAACAGTTAGCCTAAGTCTGTGCTAGTCAGAAGTAGGATGACTAAAGAGCTTTTTTAAGAGAGTGGGTTTCCCATGGTCAGCTGTTCTAGAGCAGATAAACATAAAAGAGGCTATTTACGAAGGTAAACTTACACATGAGTAAATCTACACATGTACGCTTACCATTACTCTTTGTAGCAAATTTACGACTTTTTGTCTATTCACCTTTAAAAACGTAAATGGACTGCAAAATATGGACCTATCTGTTTCCACACCCTGAATTCAGGGAGTGGAGCCTAGTTTCCGAGTATAAAGTAGCAACTTTTCACATGTAGGGAGAAGTCACCACCACTGTGGTGAAGATCTCCAAAAGGTAAAGTATAGAAAATACCTAAACCATTTAGTAAACATTTCTTAAAAAGATAAAACATATTTTAATGTTAAATATTAATAATTAATAATTCGATAAATACATTTTTCATGTCGGGCCATATAGAAAAAGTTACAACCTTAATAACTTAATTTCGCATAAAAAATGTAATTGTTTTGCTTATATTCATTAAAATAAATATGTTTTTTCGAAGAATAAATAAAGTCAAAGTAAAATATTTATATTTTGTATTATATATTAAAAATGATTGCAACTGATGTATAGAATTAATTAAAAGGAATTTGATTGTTTGTATTACATAATATTTTTACATTATCCTAAAATTACAAATGTTATTAAAAAATTTTTTTAAATAATCAATCGTATTTTATTTACAGAATTGTTAACACTAAATAACATGTATTTATAATTTAAATACTTTAGTTAGTTTATTTTATCATTAGTTCCTATGGGTTTTATTTTAAGTCCCTACCGCTATTATGTTTTTATGGAGGGTATTGCAGTCCCAGTGTATGGCTATGTGTAGTGCTGGACTTACACCAACTCTGCGCATAAGTACTTTTATGACTGTTTTAAGTTCCTTTTATCTGTAGTATAGTTAAAAGGGCACTTTGTGAAGAACAACAAGCTTTGTCCTTGTGGGGTGGGTGCATGTCCCTAGCCCTCCTTAAATCCCTCCCTACACCTCCCTTAACCCCACCTATTTAGTCATAAATATTGCCCATTTTCCAGCCACTTCCTTCTGTCCTTCCGACTTTAGTACTAAAATGTATACTTACATGTGCAAAGGTGTCCACAGTAAGGACACAGGGGCATATGTATCAAAGGATACATTTGCGATTCTCAAATAGCGATTTTTAGAGAATCGCTATTTGAGAATCGCAAAACGCTATGTATGTAGGATTTGCAAATAGTTTTGCGAATCCTACATATTCCTTAATTGCGAATCGCAAATTGCGATTCCCAATTAAGTAATACCTCACCATTCATACCTGTGGGCCTAGAGGCCCATAGGAATGAATGGGAAGACATTCTTGATTTGCGATTCTCAATTAGAGAATCGCAAATTGAGAATGCAATTTCAAGGGTGCCAGGATGTCAAAAGGACACCCTGTTGCACCCCTGAAATGTGCATGTGTGCACATATGGCACACATACATGCCCTAAGGGCATGTATGTGCGCCACATGGCACTTTGAAAAATGCAAAAAAGTGCATTTTTCAAAGAAATCACAAACTACCACCAATTTGAAGTTGGTGGTAATTTGCGATTTCTTAAGGAGAAATCGCACAACTTGGGTGCTTTTTACATTACATTTAAGGAATCGCAATTTGCGATTCCTTAAATACTTTCGCAAAATAGGGAATCGCACATTTTTCGATTCCCTATTTAGCGAGGGCCTTTTGGGATGGTACATCCCAAAAGGCTTTTTTCCATTCGCAAACGGTCCGATTCTGAGAATCGGCCCATTTGCGAACGGAAAATGGGCTTCATACATATGCCCCACAGATCTCTAAACATAAAAGCTAGGAGAGGCAGAAGCGAAGAGCTCAGCATGTGGGTATGAGAATATTATTTTGCAGTACATTATAAGCACTATTGAAATACTACTAAATGCACACCGAAATGCATTTTATGAATAGGCCTCTTCATGTCCAGCTTACATCAAAGACATGTAGGATGAATGCGAAAATATGTATGAACTAACCAATGCATTTCTCTCCAGACCAATAGGCATGTTAAAAAAATTTACAAGACCCTGACATGTTGATGGCCTGGAAGGGACTCTAAAAAGTAAGCTGTATATCTAATTTTCCTGAATTTGATTTGCTTGCATTTAGGGAGGCATCACAGGTGGGAGTGATGTTTATCTACTTGGATTTGTGTTGGATACTGCCTGAGAAGTCTACTTGGACCTTAGAGTTTGGCAATAATTTTAATCCATCACAGATGTGTGGAGAACCTTGTTCGCCCATCTCCTGTTTCATCCACTTTATTTAGAGCTGAGTGAACAGTCATGTTTCACTTCAGCTGAGCCTCTGTTGACTTCCCCAGTGGAAACCTTTAAATAAAGGCCTGATTGACATTGAGCCATTGATCAAATTCCCTCAAACAATCTGCTCTATTTAGGGCAGAAGTTCTGTTGGACTTTTTCCTGATTGGGACCACCAGGGAAGAACTGGTGGTGTCAAACAGAGACACAAAGCAATGACCTCCAAATGCTGAGAAAAACTCCTGGTGTATTAGGGACATTTGTTTTGTTCTATAAAAACAAACTCCTTCATCAGAAGTTTGTAAAACAAAAATACTTTGATATGTGGGTGCATGGCACTGCACAGCACAGCAAATTTACAGTGCCTTAAGCGGAGCTGCCCTGGATGATGCTCCTCTGAAGGCACAGAGATCTCCACCAGGCCAGCGGCTCAAAACATGGAGGGCTGTAGACTAGCAGTGCAATAGAACACATGCCTCTGCTGCCCTGTCAGAAATCAGAACAGAGTACAGCCTGTCTTAGTCTAAATAACTCTTGCAAAAGTAGGGTGAGAAGTCCCACAACAGGCCCACACATGGGAATCTATATTGTGTGCTAGACCTCAGGTTCAAGATGAGTAAGGTTGCCAAGTGATCTGGAAGCTGATCGAACACAGGTATCATTAAACACATGATTACTCTGGCACTGACATAGCACTTGTAAAGATCAATGGTATTCGCCCTTGCATTGACCCAAAGACCCAGAGGCAATCCCAAAGGAGCCTTCCATGCCAATGGTCTGAAGTCCAGCTTTGACAATGCTGCAATGACTGTATTGTGGCATTTGAAGAAGAAGAGGATGATGATGAAGTGCCTTCTGACATGTTGCACCAGAAAGAATGGGATGATTAATTCAATCGAAGGAATGAGTATCTCGTATCAACAGGGATCCATCAGAAGAAAGGGACAATCAATGGTTATTCCCTCAGTTTCTCATCTGTTCTCTTGGAGCTCAGAACTGACAGGTTGGTCTATGCAGGACATTGACTTTGGAGACAGCATGGCTGCCACATTATAATGTGCAGATGCCATATAATTGGAAAGACAGCATCAAATATGATTATCCGCACCACAAATTGAGGTATATAAGATGCCAGACCTTGGGTTGATATAGCTTCTATACCATGTACAAATACACTACGGTAATACCGTCATGAAGTGACTATGAAAAGCATAAGGGTAAGAGAACATGAAAGAACGTTATTCAAGGCTGGTGCAAATTGTAAAATTACTTCCCGGTAACTGTGTTTATGTGGGCAGTAAGGTGTCACTCTCAAAGCACACATCTAGATTCCACATCGTACATAAGGTGGTCACCATTATTGAGTCTGGTGACAGACAAATGCTGATGTGATGGGTCTACAGTAGCCCATAACTAGGATCTCTGTTTTGACAGCTTTTGAGGGAGAGGCAATTGTGCTGCATTCAGCCACGGGCATACCTCAGGCAGTTAGCCTCTTGGACCTCATCCTTGAGATCCTTTATCTAGCATGAGAAATATTTAGGTGTGTTTGTGGCCATGTTGTGACCAATGAAAAGAGTTTCTGTGATGTATTACAAAGGGGACATGTAGCTATTGAAATGTTCTCTTAAAATAGCAAGTCCTTGATTGCAGTGGCATTTGATAGTGGTGATTTCTTAGAGACCGGGACTGAGTTCAACTAGTTAAGGTTAGATGTACAGCACAGAGTTGAATCAGGCAAAGGCCAAAGCACCCAGTTCAAATGATTCTACTAGGATAATAACCACTATCTGCTGGTTGATAGTTCTGAATGGCGTAAATAGTTCAAGTAGCAAGAGTGCTCATGTGGGATGGAGAGTAGTGGGCCTGTGATATTCAGCTGCAAGTGGTACTCGCAGTGCGGATCAATAGCTGTCAGCGGTCTAGTAATTTTTATTTGAAAAAAAGCTAAAAATTGTCTTTTTACTCTTGGCCTGTTTCAAATATACTCAATCGAGTAATGCCTTGTTTTTCTACCCATTTTAGCAGATGTTCCTATTTCTGGCCCAATTCTTTCAGCTACGCAAGTGGTTAATTTAAACTGTGGCATTCTGCCTCATTGCTACGAACCTGCACATTCTATAACTTTGATACTTTCACAAGCTCATATTTCTCTCTTTATAAACCGATTTAACTCCTAGCAGTGCCTTCAGTTTTTTTAATTTGATCCACTTTACCTTATATCCTCACAATCTGACAGAAGAAAATTAATGAGTTTGGAAAAGCAGGACCTCCCCTTAATGACTGTATATGGGCAATATCCAGAGCCACTGGAATTATGCGATTGTGCGCCCATGCCGATTTTTGCACAGTTATAGATTTGCCACATAATCCATCATCTGCTTCATAATCTGCAGATTTTAACAAAATAAGTTTGTTTCTAGCTCAACGATTCAAAAGTTATTAAAAATGCAGCATAAGTGTTGCTGTGCACTGAAAGGCCATTCCAAAGCTGGACTGGTCACCTTTTTGTTGCTTATTGCCATATTTGGGTATTAATATGGTACTAATGAGGTGTAACCAATGCACGGCAGTGTAATCAAACTTAAAAATGACAAATAATATTACAAAATGTGGCACATTATGCCACACCATGGTTACTTGTCACAGGAACTTCAAGGCATAGGCTGCTTCTGGCTGGAAATATAGCAGAATTTGTTAACATATCTACAGTAAGGAACTGAACATAACGTAAAAACATACACATACGACTATATAAACACAAGTAAACTAACAGGGAACATCACAAAAATATTATAAAAATGGAATCTAACACAACAAACTCAGAACGATGCAACAGAATCACATTGCAGAAATGCAGCAAAAAAAATACAGCAGCACGAAAATCGTAACACATCATCACTACAGCAAATTCCACACAGTAAATGATGACAAAAATTCCCTAAATCCTAATTTGGTAACACGGTGGTAAAAGGTGTTTTATTTACCAGTTTCTTGATCTCCCACTAAGGACATGAAATAGAACAAATCAAAAATGTTTAATGTTTTGTGTCCGGGCCCTTTGAGGTCACCTATGCAAGTCTTTTGGGATGTGCCGATTATTGAGCTGAGTAAACTGGTTTGTACATGTGTTGAACGTGGCAGAACATTAACAATAATGGCAACACGTAGAACTTCTTAGAGCCTTTTCTATATGAGACAAATGACATTTTGATGAATGTATAAAATATTGAGCAGATCGACGAAAAGCAACGCATCCTGAATCTTCCCAATCAAAATTGCAGTGACTGTCGCATTAGACTGATGTCTCTATAAACCACAGATATTAGATTGTTTACATATATTTGCAAAAAAAAGTGCACCCGTGAACATCATCTAGTTTAGTAGGACATGTTTGTACCCTTCCCCAAACATGCCTACAAGACTTTATGAACAATAAAATAAATTTGAAATAACTCTGGCCCTGCACCCTCTGAGTTCTTAAACGTCAATTTCTCGGTTTCCTTTTGCAGTGACGCCATCAGGAGAACATCTGTCCTTCTTCCCATTTGTTTAGAACGTAATCTTTTGCTTTCCACAAAATTAGCTTTTATCACATTGACATTAGCCTCGCAGTTTCATATTCCACAAGAATTGTTAGCTAATGTGACTTTCTTGAAGAGAATAGTTCCCATGAGAAGGGAAACTCATGGCAAAAAAAGAACAGTGAAGGTGATGCCTGACATAGTGAATATTCTTCATGCACAATGAGTTTTCGCTGGCAGACACAATTTCAATCCACGCTAATCTCAGTCCTCCCTGTCCCCCCAGGCCTATCGCCTCGTCCATCACAGAAGCATAATTCATGCTAACATATGAGAGACTCACCTGAGGCAAAACACAGAGACTGTCAAAATAATGCTAATTTAATTTGCCTGTTAATTACATTTCATATATCATTGTGCAGTGTACTACAGATGAGCTCAATGAACACTGCCACAGATGTCACAGTGGGCAAACTGACCCTCACCATTCAAGTGTATAATTCATGTTTGGTTTTATGGAGATGGGGTAAAGAAAACAGAATAAAGTGAAACGTGGTAAAATGTTTTCCTAATGCAATTCTAGCGTGCTCCTCCTTTCCCCCAACTCTCGTATGTTTATACGAGATTCTAGATTATAAACAGGGATTATAATCATTTTTTTTTAAAAAAGCATCTACAAAGCAATGTCGCCATAAAAACAAAGTTTGAAGTGACTTATCGTTAGGTAAGAGCCCCTAGAAATTCACTGAAAAAAGCAAAGGTTAAAGTGACATAGCTAGGTGGTGAAATAATATATAAACTAATGTTTAAAAACAAAATTCACCAGTTATAGTTTACTGAGCTAAGTGTAACTTGTTCACCCACTATGCACTACTTATGGCAACACATATTACATCACTCATGACACATTAGGGCATGGGCTCTCACAAACCTTCTGTCGAGGCCAATATTCCAGTGTGGTTTGTGGTCGAGGGCTGCACCAGTAGGGGTGGGGTCAGTGGGGGGGCCGGACTAGAGTAAAAAAAATCAATCCCGTTTCAAAACATTAGACAATGCGACAATGCTGTGTTTAAAAAGCAGATGTAACTACAAAGAGCACATATTGATAATACATTTTTATGAGCAGACAATAGCAATCTTAAAAAGCATTGCATAGCTTCATACACACTTTGACCCCAAATCCATCACAGAGTTACTTTTGACCCACACTTAACCCCGCAATAGCCTGCAATGTCTTGCAAAGGAATGGCGGAAAGGCAAGGACCGAAAACTGAAGAAAGTCAAGAGGACTCCAAGAGTTTACTTTTTATTTCTGGAGCAAACTCCATGACCACTGAGACCAGTCTGAGAGGGCCCCCCAGATGTTCTTCCCCATCTGCCTGGCCTTCCTCCCTTAGCGCTCTTATAGCGCAGACTCTAAGAAATGCCCTTGCCATTGCTGGAAGGACGGGGGATTGCGATCCAGACATGCTGAAGCAATACAAATACGACAAACTTCCATGGTGATGAAGATCATCCCTTCTTTTACTGTTTACCTAATCTTTTCTCCTACAAGGCGGACACCTTCATATCCATACTACCACACTGCCATCACACACCCTGGATCTACTACCCATAGGCACTCTCAGTGTAGCTGGCTGTTCTGATCAGTTTTGTGGGCTCGCTATTGACAGCTTTAGAAGTCTTTCACAGCTTTGCATACAATATTACATAGAGTGGGCTTTGGTTCAGCCTCCTGCTCATGATTGCAAGGCTTTTTGTCCATTCCATTGGCAGGTCCTGATTTTGTCTATTTTCTCTATTCTTGTGCTGGTCCCACTCCTATAGGAAAGTGGCTTTACCCTGATTGAATGAGTTGGTTCCTTGAAATGCTGATATAAGCGAACAACTTTTCTTTTATTTCTTCACCATTTGTGTTTACCACTCAGGGAAAGTGCATGTCCTGCTCTTTCCCCTATATTTTCTCTTTATTTAGCTTTGCCCTTTCATGCTCTTTGCCTCACTTCTCCCCTACAGTAATCTTTTGTTGTTTCCTCCCTCTGGCACAAAGTACTGGCTTCACAAAGTACTGCTCTCTCTCGCTCTCTCTCTCTCTCTCTCTCTCTCTCTCTCTCTCGCTCTCTCTCTCTCTCTCTCTCTCTCTCTCGCTCTGCTCTCTCTGTCAGTCAGTCTCTCTCTGTCAGTCAGTCTCTCTCTCTCTGTCAGTCAGTCAGTCTCTCTCTGTCAGTGTCTCTCTCAATCAGTCCCTCTCAGTCAGTCTCTCTCTGTCAGTCAGTCACTCTCTCTCTGTCAGTCAGTCTCTCTCTCTCTCTCTGTCAGTCTCTCTCTCTCTGTCAGCCAGTCACTCTCTCTCTGACAGTTAGTCACTCTCTCTCTGTCAGTCACTCTCTGTCAGTCTCTCTCTCAGTCAGTCTCTCTCTCTCGGTCAGTCAGTCACTCTCTGTCAGTCACTCTCAGTCAGTCTCTCTCTCTCTCTCTCTCTCTCTCTCTCTCTCAGTCAGCCAGACTCTCTCAGTCAGGCAGTCAGTCTCTCTCTCTCTCTCTCTCTCTCTCTCTCTCACTGTTAGTCAGTATCTCTCTCTCTCACTCTCTCTCTCTGTCAGTCAGTCTCTCTCTCAGTCAGTCAGTCAGTCTCTCTCTCACTCTGTCAGTCAGTCGCTCTATCTCTGTCAGTCAGTCTCTCTCTCTCTGTCAGTCACTCTCTCTCTGTCCGTCACTCTCTGTCAGTCAGCCTTCTTGTCAGTCTCTCTCTCTGTCAGTCAGCTTCTCTCTCTCAGTCAGCCTCTCTCTCTCTCTCTCTCTGCCAGTCAGTCTTTCAGTCAGTCTCTCTCAGTCAGTCAGTCTCTCTCAGTCAGGCAGTCAGTCTCTCTCTCTCTCTCTCTCTCTCTCTCTCTCTCTCTCTCTCTCTCTCTCAGTATCTCTCTCTCTCTCCCTGTCAGTCAATCAGTCTCTCTCATTCTCTCAGTCAGGCAGTCTCTCAGTCAGTCTCTCTTAGTCAGTCAGTCTCTCTCAGTCATTCAGTGTCTCTCAGTCAGTCAGTCAGTCTCTCTCTCAGTCAATCTCCCTCAGACTCTCTCTCTCTCTGTCAGTCTCTCATTCAGTCTCTCTCTTAGTCACTCAGTCAGTCTTGCTCTCCACTCTCTCTCTCTCCACTGTCACACTCTCTCTACACTATCTCACTCTCTCGACTCTCTCTCCCCACTCTCTCTCTCTCCACTTTCTCTCTCTCCACTCTCTCTCTCCACTGCCTCACCCCTCTCGCTCTACTCTCTCTCTCTCTCTCTCTCCACTCTCTCTCTCCCCATTTTCTCTTTCTCTCCACTTTCTCTCTCTCCACTTTCTCTCTCTCCCCCCTCTCTCTCTCTCCCCATTCTCTCTCCACTTTCTCTCTCTCTTCACTTTCTCTCTCTCTCTCCACTCTCTCTCTCTAAACAAAAGCTGGGGGGCCATGGGTACATCACCTGCAAGGTCCGTGGGCTGCCAAGGTAGGCATGCAGTGAAAGAGATGTGGCGCAGCGGCCAGGGTGCCTGACTCCGGACCACAAGGTTCACGGTTCGATCCCCAGCTCCGGCAGCAGGTTAGCCCAGCACCACGTGACCCTGGGCAATAGCTTGCCTAATCTTCCTGACGGCCTCCAGCACTGGGACACCTCTCCGGAGGTAGCTGTGCACTTTACAAATGCTGGCATTTACATTTATATGCCGGGCCGCTGGCGGCCCGCGGGCCGTACTCTGAGTACCACGGCATTAGGGGCACCCACCCACCCAGGAAATGTCCTGTGCAATAAAAGGCCTCTCTGGTCCTGCTTTCACTTTTTACCCAAATGTCACTTTGCATATTTACATGTCTGCAGCTTACTTCATTTATGCACTTCCCTGTGCGGTATCTCAATCCCTTAGAATAGTTTGTTATCACAACCTGTATTCATAATAAACACTTACAATAATTCCTCCACCAACATCTGTACAATTGGGCGTTTCCAGAGACTATTTGATTTACCAGTGCAGTGCCATACTCTTTCTGTTGACCCATTTCAGCACTGTTTGTTGCCATTTACCCTGAGGTGGAAGAGGGGCAGTGGTTGACTTTCACAATGCTGCTGTTGCCCTTTTTACCAGCTACAGAGGTGGATCTATTATTCTGTTACCCACTTCTTCTCTTTTCTGGCGTGGAAGAGACCTATCAGTCAACATTGTGTGTTGCCATTGTTTGCCCGCCCTATGATATTTTTAAGGGTGCATGTAACGGCCCTCCAATACTTTCCCATGCTAGGGCATTCTCATTAAAATATGCAAAAGTGTGGCCTCCCCACGTGCACTTCTGGGACGAGGCCAACATATATCTATCCTACTGATCCTCTTTGGGGCCAAGTAATATATATATACATAGGAAGCGCAAAACTGCACACAGAGTTACAAAGTCAAATACATTTATTTGACTTTGCAACTCTGTGTGCGGTTGTGTGCTTCCTTTGACCTTGAGGAGGCCCGTATCCATGACTCCGCACCAGCCCCACTTGTTGGATGGATGTGACTGGTTTTTCTAAGGGATCACACATTTATGCACAAAGTCACACCCCCCCAAGCCCCCACACAGACACTCAGACACCCACATATATATATAACCTACTGGGAGTCGCCAGTAGGTACTTATAGTTAGGACCTTGTTTCTATTCAAAAAGCGTTTATAACTATAACTAACTATAAGTACATACTGGTAATATATAAATATATATATATATTACCTACTGGCAGTCGCCAGTAGGTACTTATAGTTAGGACCTTGTTTCTATTCAAAAAGCGTTTCTTCTTTTGCCAATATCTTTGGCGCCGTTTGACAAATCTTCACAAAATTTTCAAAACTAATGGCACGTTCCGGTCAGCTCCTGTCTTGACAGTTTCAGGGTGATTTGTCAAGCGGGGGCCGAGAAAAAAGGTGGGTCCCAAAACGCATTTTCCCCATGCTATTTTACCTAGGAACTTTAGACAAAGCTACAGCCCGAACTGCTGAACTGGAGGTACCTGGTGGGCTAGTTGGCCCCCTGGGACCCTCAGTATTCAAGGGGACTTAATCCCCCAACTTAGAACACGCCAGGAGGTGCGTTTTCAGAGTGGCAGAGAAAAGGGGCATGGCCTGTGTCCACTTCTCAGGAATCCCAATGTGTGGGGCTTACTGGAGGTAAGAGATAGGCTAGGTGGTCCCTAAAGGACACCCTGCAGTGAAGGGGACTTCAATCCCCATCCAAGAGCACGCCAGGGAGCGCGTTTGCAGAGTAGTGGGCAAAGGGGGCATGGCTTGTTATGAGAACTTAGCAATCCTGCTGCTACATACTCACTCACTGATTCCTAGGTCTACACACATGTCCACTCATTCACCCATACAGTCAACCATCAATACGGCACTATGATATGCACTCACATACCTATACAGACACTCACACACTGCCACTCATCCATAGAGTTACTCACAAACCTAGTCAGTCATGCAAATAATTATTCAAATTCCCATTTACTCACCTATACAGTTATACAGACGCCACCTCACTTATTCAAACATATACTAACAGATTTTTACACTCTTATACAATAACTAATACAAGCACACACTCATCCATACAGCCACTCTCACAATCACTTACTCTCACATATAGTCATTTATATACTCCAACACTCACATATACTGCCTTTCACATGTGTAGGTACTCACACATGTACCACTGAGACATGTAAACACTCACCAACACACCCATACATACACTCACCCACCCATACAGCCCTTCACAGGTGTACTCTTGAACCCATACACCCAGTGAATCACCCACTCACACATCTATGCACAAAGTCACACACCCCCACCCCCACACAGACTCCCAGTCACCCATACAGATACTCAGACAACCAATCAATAACCCATATAGACACTCATTTAGCTACTCACCAACCCATGCAACCGCGTTCACACCAACTGACAAACTAAACTGTGTGAATGCCTGGATCAGTCACTAACCCATGCATTCAGCAAGACACATTTAATCACTCACTTATACAGTCAGTCACGCACCCTGGTAGATAGGTCTCAGTTTTGTCCACACTGAGGCAATAAAAAATAAGAAGACTTGGTGATTCTACTGAACGCAATGCAAGATATCATACTATATGAATCCGGCAACTAATTCAGACAAAAATCAATAAAGCTGATATTACAGTACATTTAAAAAAATGATTTTTCAATTTTAAAAAACTGCCTTGATACTAACAATTCATAAAATATGTCTGATATACTGCCACCACAAAACTAAGGGACCGATTACGATGGCTGTTGTACCGCAACCGACGGCTTGTCGGTTGCTGTCTGACAGCCATCTGCTTCAGAGGTCCGACCAATGCATTAAAAATGCGTGCGGTTGGAGACATCAGTCGGAGAGTCAGTAATCCCTACATCAGGGGCGGTGCCTGCTCAGGCACCCTCATAGGAATTACCATGTACCTTTCCTCCTGCCCTTTCAATGGCTGTTCGTCCGCCATGAAAAGGCAGACGGAAAGTGACTTTGGGGGGCCCTAGCAGGGCCCCCTTCCCCCTGGCTCTCTGCCATGGGGTCTGGGGTCTCCTAAACATCCCCGCACCATATGGCAGGGACCGCACGGTGCCTGCCACACGATGCAGGGATGTGTTTAAAGTGTATATTTTCTATCGCGGCTTGTGCTGCAGACCGCAGCACAAGCCACAATGGAAAATATACACTTTGCGACCGCCATGAGGACAGTCACATTGTAATAAGGGCAGCGGGACTGCCAACTCTTTGTCAGGCTGTCGAGCTTCTGCTACAGTGCCAGCTGTGAAGAACCAGAACCAATTGGACCTGGCGGCGCAGGGTACGCCTTAATCTCCTGGGTTCTCCTGCTTAGCTACACAGAGACACGGGGACACTCTGTTGGCGTAAAAGATCAGATTTTATTAGCTGCAGCTAGTACAGTTGTCCTAGAAGTACACACGGTATGTTCTCAGGAGACTGCCACTTCACTCCGTGGCGCACAGTCTTTTAAAGTACATAGGTAACATATACATTAACTAAGAACACACCTAAAACATACATGAAAGACCAGTAGGAATAGCCCAAAGGAAAGTCAGAGCCAATAGAAAAACTCGGAAAACAAAAGTATCGAGTAACTCAAAGAAACCTCTCCTCCAACTGTGTTTGCCACCCCTCCCACAGGTTAAGGTATTAACATGTCTGTAACTGGTTTGCAGGTGGCGAGATACGATTGTGTGTTTTGGAGGACCGTTGTGAAATGAGAGAATACGAGCGGAGGACAGCGAAGGCCAGAAGATGAGATAAAGTCAGAAGAGAATAGTGTGAACCAACAGATAGTTAAGACAGGGATTAGAAAAACCAGACAGGGATTAGTGTACTCGGTCAGTCTCTAACACCAGCTTTGTACACAGAGGCACAAGGCTACTTCGACACAATATTGCAGGAAAAGCAGAAAGGACTTCGTTCGTCGTGCTGCCTGAGTGAGGGCAATACAAAATGGCGGCGGAGCACAAAATGGCGGGTCGATACGATCACGATCGAAAATCAAATTTTCTCAGACCCTCCTTTTGCCAGAACTCAGGCAAGATACACAGACTCACATTAATCGGAGTCAATGTCGATGGCCATGAGGTCATCGAGCTGTTGCTGTAGCATCATTCTAATATTTTCTGTTCTTTGTGATTTGGGTTTAGGGATGCACATAGTAGCACAAAGGTCGCAGATGGCGGGGCCACAGTGCATACAAAGGCAACAAGAGAAAATGATGGCTAAGTATATTCCAAGGAATGTCAATACCTTCCAACCCCATTTGGACAGTAGTCCCCAAAACCACTCCAATAATGACCAATCTCCTTCGTCCTGATGAATCGACTCAGAGATTATATGTAACTTAGAGATAGCTTGGTATACGGTAGGAGCGTCATTAGGTATGAAAATACAGCAACTTGACCCGATCAATTTGCGCACTCCACCACGGTCCGCAAGAACAAAGTCTAAGGCAACTCGGTTTTGCAAAGTCATAAGACGATCCGCGTGTGGTTCTGCCGTGATATTACTTAAGGCTCCTACAGTGATGTCTATAGTGGTTTCTACAACACAAACCAATTGCCTTATATTTCTGCTGTTGGCCATTGGACCCCAAAAGGGAAGAAATCCTTTGAGGAAATCTCCTCCCTCTTGTCCTGCTGTGTCTGTGGAATTAATAATTCCTCTGCCATATCTGTTTCGATGATGATTTGCAGAAGCGGTGTATGTAGGGGGAAGAAGGAAAGCTATATAACAGGTACCAGAAAAACCAGTTTTCAACCACGTGTAAGCCCTATCGTGGCAGATAAAATACGTGCCTTGAGATGGTATTAGAGGCTGTGAGTTCTGAGAGGAGTAGACATATGTGTGGGAACAGTTGTTTCTTTGTACGATGTCGATAGACTGACCATTTATTTGCAGACAGAAATTTCCTTGATGAGGAATAGTCCAAATCGGAGGAGATTTTCCTTGTCTAACCTTATCACTAAGGCTAGTGACATAATGGGTGACATTCCAGTTAGTGTAATCTTTTCTTTCGTCAACGGAAATCTTACTATTTTCCATGATTTTAGCCATAGCTACCATTCCCTTTATCAATGAGCTGTGACTAAAATCTGGACCACCAATATGTGAACTAATGGGTCGTCTGAATTTGCTTTGATAGGCGTTGGAGAGGATAACAAAATAAGCCCAAGCAGAACCCTCATAAGAGAACAGAAGAACTAAATACGGCATCCCTTTTTCTGTGGTATGTGGCATAAGTCCACACACCCAACAGTCAGTTGTATTGATCACTAATTGATGTTGATGTAATAACTGGACAAATGAGTTATTGTAATAATCAGTTCTTCTTATCAGTTCGTGTTGAGGAAGTGTATGAAATAGATGTGGAGAGACAGTAGAAGAAGACAAGGAGGTAGAAGGAGAGACAACTTTTCGCTGCAGAGCAATAACAATCCAATTTATACATGCCAAAAGAATACACAATAATATAATAATACATAAAGCTATACTAAAACGATTATACATTAATCTACAGGGTTCTTCTTTCATTTTATCCTTTCTCTCTCTTTTGCCTAATGTAGTTTCCATCTTTCTAATGGATGCTCACAGCAATCTTCCTTAATCACTTGATTATGATTATCTGCCGTCCTATGACACTGCAAGTCCTGCAGGCCTATTGCCACTACTCAGGTCGCAACAAAGACTCCTACCGTGACCCTACAACCGGGATAGAATACTACAAAGGAGAAAGAAAAATCTTAAATGTTCTTTAGTCTAGGTCTTAGGTTATAGTTTTCTTTATCAGGTGTAGTTTGGTCTTGGAACAATGTTCACGGATTTGTCGTATTCAAGCGACGATGTGGTGGTATTGCTTCCTGAAGAATGTCGTCGTCCTCTTTCTCAGACAATGTTCCATTCAGGCGTGCATCACTAAAAGGTACAAATCGTGGAACATTCTCACTCTCAGAGTCTCTAATACCCCTACGGACCCACTGATCGAAGGGCAAAGGCAAAGGAACCTTCTTGCAGGGCACACCGTGAATCCAGTTCTTCTTTCCTTCGACTTTTACTGCTGTTCTCGTCGTAAGCAAAACCATTCGGGGCTCCCTCCACCTGGGCTCTAAGTTCTTCGTTCTTTGGAAATTCTTCACGCAAACCCAGTCACCTGGCTGAATGGAATGACCTGGGTCTGTGGAAGCCTCTGGCAAAGCACTCTGAACCTGTTGATGGAGAACACGCAATTTAGTTGTAAGTTCATGCAAGTAATCAATCAACATTGGATATGGCAAGTCTGAGTATATCTTAGGGCGAGGGACTCCCCATATATTAGCTGGGCGCCCAAAAACCACTTCATAAGGGCTAAGTCCCAAACGAGAGTGTACTGCTGTTCTGGTGGAGAGAAGAGCTAATGGTAAAGCATCGGGCCAACTAAGTCCTGTACTAGCCTGCACTTTCGCTAGTTTGAGTTTTAAAGTTTCATTGTAGCATACCACTAAACCCGCTGACTGTGGATGGTTTGCTGCATGGAACTTTTGCTTGATACCAAGACCCGCACAAACTTTTTGCATGACTTGGCCCACAAATTCGCTCCCATTGTCACTCCAGACTATGCGCGGCAAACCAAACCTGGGGAAAAATTCTTTTAGTAGAACTTTGGCTGTGGATAAGGCTGTATTGTCTTTTAGAGGGTATGCTTCTATCCACCTAGAAAAGGCGCATACTACTACCAGAACATATTTGAGGTTATTGCATCGTTCCATATGAATGTAATCGATCTACAACACCTCAAATGGATATGTCGGAGGAGCAAAGTGACCTGCTGGAGTTGGGGTTCCCTTTCCCAGATTGTACATTAAACAAATAATACAATGTTTCACTACATTGTCTTCACACTTTGGGATTCCTTCATTTTGCCATACTGGAGCCAGAAGCTTGCATATTCCTTTCACACTTAAGTGGGCTGGACCATGCGCCATGGTAACTACTGGCAGTACATAGGCATCTGGTAACAGCCAACGTTGGTATTCGGATAATTCCACCCAACATCCCATCTCATCCAACATTCCTGTACTTTCTTTCCACTTGCTCAATTCTTTCTCTGTAGCCTCTTTCTGAATTGACCTTACGCTTTCTACTGTATCCTCATACATTCCTCTCTCTCTAACCCAATTCGCAGGACCCACAACATACATTCGATTTGTAGCATCTCTCGCTGTCTTTTTCGCTACTTCATCTGCAAGTGCATTTCCTCGACCAACATCATCAATAATCTTCTTGTGTGCACTACACTTTACAATTGCTATCTGAGCAGGTAAAGAAAGTGACTCAAGAAGATCAGTCACCAACTGACCATGTTGTATTTTAGTGCCATGTGAAGTAAGAAATCCCCTTTCCTTCCATAAACGCCCAAAATTGAACGCTACACCAAAAGCATATTGGCTATCGGTGTTCACGTTCACTCTCTTTCCTTTGGACAACACACAGGCTCTCGTCAAAGCTATCAGTTCTGCTGCTTGAGCTGAATTGTGTCTAATGCGTGCTGTTTCCACAACTGTATGTGTAAAGTAGTAACAGCATAGGCTGAAATTGTATCTCCATTAGGAAGCTTGAAACAAGAACCATCCACCCATAGAATTCCATCCGGATTTTCTAGCGGCGTATCTTTCAAGTCAATTCTTCCTTTTGTCTCTTCCTCAGTACGGAGGAAACAGTCATGTTGTTCTTGAACGTCTTTATCTACTGGAAGAGGCAACAAAGTAGCTGGATTTAAAGTGTTACATCGTTTGATGTGCACATGACTAGCCAAAAGTGTCAGCTCATATCCAGACATACGAGCACTCGTAAGATGTTGTGTTTTTGTTCAGTTTAGTAAGGTATCCACTGCATGCGGCACCATAACAATAAGTGTGTTATCTAGCACTACTCCAGCAGACTGTCGAATAGAAATTGCTGCTGCTGCTGTCGCTTTAAGACAACTGGGCAATGCTTTGGCTACTGGACCTAACGTAGCCGAAAAATATGCACATGGTCGCTGTTTAAAACTGACAACGCACAACCTTTTTTTTCATGGACATAGAGCGTGAACGGCTTACTGTAATCGGGAGTACCCAATACAGGAGAGTGCCAACAGAGGTTTGGCTAACAAAGAAAAGTTCGGAATCCACTGCCTACAATAAGAAGTAATACCCAGAAAAGCACGTACCTCCCTTTGTGTGGATGGCACAGACATTTGCGCAATCGCCTGAATTCGTTCTGGGGTTAATCGTCGTCCATCCTTTGATAGGAGATGACCCAAATAGGTAACCTCTCGACGAACATATTGTAGTTTAGAAGGTGAAACCTTGTGATTCAGATCAAACAAATGACGTAACAATGCAACAGTCACATTTTTGCAAATATCCTCTGAATCAGCAGCGATTAACAAGTCATCCATGTATTGTATAAGAGCAGCACCAGACGGCAAATGAAAAGTATCAAGATGACATTTTAAAGCTTGGCTGTAAATAGAGGGACTTTCACAATAGCCCTAAGGTGCGCGCTTAAACCGGAAGCTTCGGCCTCCAAGAGAGAAGCCAAAAATATCCCTACTTTCTTCTGCAATGGGAATACTAAAGAAGGCATTCTTTAGATCGATAACAGAAAACCAAGTCGCTGTGGAAGGTATCATTGTCAACAGCGCAGTGATATCTGGGACAACAGGAACTTGAGGTACAACAATTTTATTTACCTCCCGAAGATCAATTACGAAACGATATACAGGAGGCTGAGAAGGATCAGTGCGTTTAAGAACAGGAAGAATAGGACTGTTGCATATGTTTCCTCTCGTTTCCTCAACCACACCCTTCTGAATCAAGTACCAGTGACAGTGTCCGTAAGTTGCTTACGCTTAGACGGAGAATTGGACATAAGGATAGGGGACAAGGTATTAGGGGAACTAACAGAAGGAGAACCGGTAATTGCAGAAGGAGCAGAAGGCAAAGGAGATCGAAAATCAGGAGATGAGGACAAAGTAGAAGAAGTTAAAGGCAAAGCTGGAAAAGGCGGTAATACTGAAAGGGGCAAAGGTGGAAGAGCCAGAGCAGGCGGAGGTACTACTGGCGGCTGAACAGGCTGTAACAACTGGGGTGCATTAGCACCTTGTGCATAGGGCGGAGGCAATCTCAATAAATGAGACATTTGGGGATCTTCTTCTAAATCTTTTTTGTTATCGGAAGGGGAAACGGGCAACACCGGATCGCATTTATCTATCGCCATACGATGCTGTCTTTCTGAAATTTCCATCGCATTATCAATTTCATCATCTTTGAATTGTTGGGCAGCCTGTATAATTGTCATACCCTGTGCTTTCCTATCTCGTTTTGCTTGCTTAATTTCTCTCTGTTTGGCTTCCTTACGCCAAAGGCGGAAAGAGTCAAACATTGCCGGCCGGGCTTTTCTTTTGAATAAAACTGCTTCCAAATTATCTAGCACATCAGAATCGAAACTACCATTTTCTGGCCATTTTAAAACACCATCTTTCTTCGTGTATCGGGTCCATGTCTCGTTAAAGGCAATGGGGCCAATACCATGTTTTGAATAGAGCTCATATGTGGGAGTTCCAACCAAAGGAATCGGACAAGAGTCCTCAAGCCGGGAATCCCTATTACAACTAAAGCAACAAAGTTTTCCAAACTTAGTCAGACCAGGCATCTCGGGATTTCACCTGACTGTTCACAAACATCAAGGGTGCAAAACTCAGTTTACGCAGCACAAATGCACTTACCCCTCGGCTTCGGCTATTGCAATAGTCGAATCTAAGGACCAAAGAAACAAAGGAACAAAGAAACAAAGGACCAAAATTGTGGGAGCGACCCACCAAATACTTAACTAAGGAGTGACCACGCTGCAAAAGACCTTCGGACCACTTTCGACATACAGGGGTCGCTTGACGTGGCTCGCGATTCCTCCAGAATTTTCTTGCGGGGTTCCTCATGACCTTCAGGCAGAACCACTACCACTGAAGCCGCCCCACGTTGGGCGCCATTTGAAGAACCAGAACCAATTGGACCTGGCGGCGCAGGGTACGCCTTAATCTCCTGGGTTCTCCTGCTTAGCTACACAGAGACACAGGGACACTCTGTCGGTGTAAAAGATCAGATTTTATCAGCTGCAGCTAGTACAGTTGTCCTAGAAGTACACACGGTATGTTCTCAGGAGACTGCCACTTCACTCCGTGGCGCACAGTCTTTTAAAGTACATAGGGGACATATACATTAACCCCTTCCATGCTGCGCAGATTCCGCCGCTGTGCTGACGGAATCTTGCGCGGGCGTGGTCATGACGGAACGGTTCCGTCATGAGCACAGCTCAACCGTGGCTCATGACGGAACCGTTCCGTCATGAGCACCGAAGGGGTTAACTAAGAACACACCTAAAACATACATGAAAGACCAGTAGGAATAGCCCGAAGGAAAGTCAGAGCCAATAGAAAAAGTCAGAAAACAAAAGTATTGAGTAACTCGAAGAAACCTCTCCTCCAACTGTGTTTGCCACCCCTCCCACAGGTTAAGGTATTAACATGTCTGTTACTGGTTTGCAGGTGGCGAGATATGTTTGTGTGTTTTGGAGGACAATTGTGAAATGAGAGAATACGTGCGGAGGACAGCGAAGGCCAGAAGATGAGATAAAGTCAGAAGAGAATAGTGTGAACCAACAGATAGTTAAGACAGGGATTAGAAAAACCAGACAGGGATTAGTGTACTCGTCAGTCTCTAACACCAGCTTTGTAAACAGAGGCACAAGGCTACTTCGACACAATATTGCAGGAAAAGCAGAAAAGACTTCGTTCGTCATGGCGGGTCGATACGATCGCGATCGAAAATCGAATTTTCTCAGCTGGCGAGAGTCTGACCGGCATCGTAATAATGCCCTAAGAGGGAACTATACTGTAGAGAAAGGGATAATAAATATTGGGTGCCTCAGGGTCCAAACTGGACCCTTAGGAGAGCTATGGGGTGACAGCAATTAATACCATGGGACAGCAGTTATGTTATGTTATATTATGTTATGTTATATGAATGGGTTCTTGGTATAGCACAACGACTCACCCCCAAAAGGGAATCTCTGCACAGAGACTACAGACAGGTGGAGACGCAGCCATTAGAACAGCCAGGTCTTGAGATGTTTTTTAAAACCAGGAAAGCCAGTGCAAGCCCGGATGAACAAGGGGAGCAAGCCAGTTTCAGTGGTAGGGAGTGACATAAGAGAAAGCTCTGCCACCATACCTGAATGTTCAAATACGCAAGGGGCATAGAAGAAGTTGATTCTTAGATCTAAGATTTATTCTGGGGAGATAGAAATGGGTTTGTCCTGCAAATATTTGGGTCCATTGCCTGAAAAGGCTTTCCGAGTCAGGCAGAGTAATTTGAACCATGTTTTTTTCCTCATGGAGAGCCAGTAAAGGGCTCTAAGCAATGGAGGCAGTTTATAAACCAGGCGAGCTGCAGTGTTTTAGACCACCTGCATTTTGGATTGAAGGATGATACAACAGGAGCATTTCCATAGTCAAGGTGGCTGAGTATCAATGCTTGGATAAGGGTTTTATTGAGAGCTTAGTGGAAGCCAGTAAAAGATTCTCCTGAGAAGGTGCATTGTCCCAAAGCACGTGCCACAGTTGGACGTGACCTGGTCTTTCATTGATAACTTAAATATCTAGCATTATACCCAGGTTTCTGGCAGTGTTTCTGGGAGAAGGAGCAGGTCCAAGCTCAGAAGGCCACCATTCATCTGTCCAGTAGAGATGAGCTTTGCCCAACAGAAGGATCTCTGTTTTGTCCCCATTTAACTGAAGACCGTTCTGGGGCATCAAAGTGGCAATTTTCTCATGCAGGCAATAAATCAATGTTTAACGTTCGCAGTGCTGATCAATACTAAAGGTGAGGAAAAGTAGAATTTAATGCAAGGAAAAACATAGAACTGGGCAAGCAATTTATGAATCAAAAAGCAATTGCGTTACTCTAAGCCTCCATTTTAGGTATCAGATTCAACTGCCATTTTGAGAATGATTTGCAAATGGATTATGAATCCCAACTTTTGCATGGTAGAAAAAAAACCACTGGAAAGAGGAGATACTATAATGAGTGTTTGACCCTAGAGCACAGGTGGTAGGGATGTAGAGGCATGGAAAACACAAGGCTACTTTCAGCAGGTTGGCTGAGGTCAGATCCTGCACCCAATCCCCGCTGCACACAGCTAAATACCATGTACAGCAGCGCTAGCTGATGGTAGGTTTTTGGGCGCAGGGCCTGCCTTCACACAACACAATACAATACAACTAAACACAACAACAGAAGAAACAACAGTGTTGAAAATGCTAACATACCACCACCTTAGCTTATGCATATCATATGAATCATCTCAAAACCACAGAGCATGCCCATGAGTGCCTTATAAACAGGCTGCTATTTCCCCACCCGAGGATACCAATAAAGATGGCACTTGTAAATCCTGGGGTGAGTAAAGTTCACCCTATTATGAGTTGGACCCTCAGGGACCACTAGAAAATGAGAAATTACCTGGGGAATTGGTGATTCTGAGCCCAACTCTTCCAGTTATTCCTCATCTGGTCAGATCTTTCATCCAGAGATTTCGTCTGGTTTCAATAGTTGAAATCTCTCCCAGGAAGTAAAGAGATTGGCGTGATTCCCGAAGATCTCCTATTTCCTATCGGGCTAGTAACCACTGATAGAGGTCTCATTAGAATTAAGAGAGGTCTCTTTATAAGATGGTTTATGTATTGTGGTCCAAAATGATTATGGTGTAAAGAAAGGTCGAATATATTCCCTTTAGGGCATGAAGTGAAAGGGACTGACCTGTAATGACGGTTTACAAAGCGATCCTTGGAAAATTCTATTGCAGTGAAGAAGGTACACATCTGCTCAAAGAATTCAAAGATATGGACATCATTAGATTTGTTATACTTAGTTTTGCATTAAAAGGCAACATGTACTCCCACAAAACTGCATAATGAAGAGCCAAGTGAAAATATGGTAGGTCATTAAAATAATCAGCAAAATATTATTTGTTTACTTTCTGCAATGAAGTGCACCAATTATCCATCTTGCATCATCTTTCTTCCTCGTTCCCCTTTTAGAATTACTCTTGTTCATGTTCACACATTGGCGCAGAAGCTGGCATTATATGTATAATATAAAAATGTAAAATGTACGGAGAAAGAATGAAAAGATATGTAGCAGACTGCTATAATGAATAGAACGCAGTGAAGCTCTTCAAGTGATGCAAGGGAACAGCCTCTTTTGTTATCGATAATAAGATCATTTATAGTGCGGTTGCTGTGGGTGTAGTGAATTGTACTGTAGTCTTTTCATAAGCTGAAATCCAACTATTAATTTGAGCACTCGAGAAATTAAGTTCCAGACATCACATTTAAAAATATTTGCCTCTTTCCAGTCTTTGTTTATCAATACACCAATTATTGCCTATGCTAAGGAGGATTTGAAATATAGGAAATAATAATAAGGCAGACTGCATGAAAGTTTGCGTTAATTTCGTTCCGCCTGATTCGTAATGGGGCCCCTTGGTCTCCCGAGTAAAATGATACCTCACTTGTGTGGCTGTCTAATGCAGAATCAGCTATAACCTAATTGTTTTTAAAACGTAGCGCTTAGAATTTGAGGATCTATACCCTTAATCCCTATGTTTTTGGCCCTTCCCAGTCACAGGCCTTTGGTCCACCCACACAAGTGAGGTATCATTTTACTCGGGAGAACAAGGGAAACGCTGGGTGGTGGGACATTTGTGGCGGCACAGTGATCCCACACAGAAATGTGTCGAAAAAGAGAATTTTTCAGCTACATTTGAGGATTCCATACCTTACTGGGCTCCCCAGGGTGTCTAGTTTTCAGAAATGTGTTGGGTTTGGTAGGTTTCCCTAGATGGCCACGGAGCCCGGGGCCAAAAACCCTGGTGACCCCCTTGCAAAGCCAGGTAGTTTTGTGATAGGTAATTTTGATGTCTCCACAATAAATTTTGGGCCATTTCCTGTCGCGGATACATGACCCACCCAAACGAGGGAGGACCCATTTTTATCGGGAGACTTTGGAGAAGGTGGGGTGGATCGAAGTTTGTGGACCCCCACAGATTCCAGAACTTTCCATCACGAAATGTGGGGAAAATGTGTTTTTTTTTTGTTTGTTTTTTACAAAGTTTGAGGTTTGCAAGGGATTCTGGGTAACAGAACCTGATGAGTCACAAAAGTCACCACATCCTGGATTCCCCTGGGTGTCTAGTTTAAAAAATGTATTGGCTTGCTAGGTTTTCTTAGGACCCGGCTCAGCTAGGGTCCAAAATCCACAGCTAGGCACATTTCCAAAAAAGGTCAGTTTTCACTGGAAACATGTGATGTGTCCATGTTGCGTTTTGGGCAGTTTCCTGTTGCTAGCAAGAGGCCTACCCACAAAAGTGTGGTACCATTTTTATCGGAAGTCTTTGGGAGTGCTTCGTTGGTGGAAGTTTGTTGCCCCCTAAGATTCCAGAACTTTCCATCACAGAAATGTGAGGAAAATGTGGGCTTTTTGACTAAGTTTGAGATTTTCAAGGGATTCTGGGGAACAGAACCCGATGAGAGGCACACAAGTCACCCAATCCTGGATTCCCCTTGGTGTCTCGTTTAAAAAAATATACAGGTTTGATATGTTTCTCTAGGTGCCGGCTGCGCTAGGACCCAAAATCCAAAGGTAGGCACATTAAGAAAAAAAACAGTGCCTGGGAAGGGGGGAATCGATTGCCCCGATATGTCCCGAGGGGGGCAGAAAGACTGTGGCTATTGTTTTGGGGGTGTGGCATTGGAATGCCCATTATGGGCAGCCCCCACACCTACACATAAAAAACCAGCATAATTACTGGCGGCTCGTGGGCTCTCTGTCCCCCCGGTGGGGCAGATAAGGGGCTACTGCCCCATCTGCCTCATGGGGGGGCAGAAAGACTGTGGCATCTTTTTTTTGTGGGGTGGGGGCATTGGCATACCCATTCTGGGAAGACCCCATCCCTGAGTTTAGATTTTTTTTAATCCCTGGTGCCTAGTGGGCTTTCTGCCCCCCCCCCCCGGGGGCAGATCAGGGGCTACAGCCCCTATCTGCCTCCTGGGGGGCAAAAAGACTGTGGCATTTTGGGGGGCCTGGGGACAGTGGCATGCCCATCCTGGGCAGCCCCCACGCCGAACCTTAGAGAAAACAAATCCCTGTTGCCTAGTGGGATTTCTGCCCCCCAAGGGGCAGATAATGGACAATTGCCCTATCTGCCTCTGGGGGGACAGAAAGACTGTAGCTTTTTCTGGGCAGCCCCCACCCCTATGTGTATAACAAGATCCCTGGACCTTAGTGGGCTTTCGGCCCCTCCCAGGGAGCAGATCAGGGGCTATTGCCCCATCTGCCTCCTGGGGGGCAGAAAGTCTTTTGCCTTTTGTGGGGGGGTGGGGAGGGGACATTGGCCCCACCCCTGGTCTATAAGAAAAGAATCCCTGGCACCTAGGTTGCTTTCTGCCCCCCAGGTCAAATGGGGGCTATTGCCCCCATCTGCCCTCCAGGGGGGCAAAAAGACTGTCTGTGGCAAAATTTAATGGGGGAGCAAAGGACCTTGCCCAAGGGGCCACTTCCCCCTCCCTGGTGGCTAGTGGGAGGATCCTGGCTTCGGGAACCCCCTACTTGGGCAAGTCCCAAGCAGGGATCCACTAGGGAAGGGTACCATTGGAAAGGAGCGATTCTCCCATTTCCAGCTATACCTCTCCCAACTGTTTCAGTGCTCGGGGGCTGAGACAGCCCCACGAGCACCAAAACAATGAAACAAACTAAGTTTCAGTTTCATTTCAATGCAGTGACGTCAGCGTGCCATGCTCACAACCGTCCATACATCCCCGGGAGGTTGGGAAAGCTCTTCCCCTCCTCCCTAAGCCAACAAAAAAAAAGGAAATCCCTCTGCTGTCTGCAGCAGAGGGATTTAGTGCCCCTGTACTCATGACGGAATGGTTCCACTGTCAGTAAAGGAAACATGTCAGTACAAAGGTTCTGGTTTGCCTGCTTGAAAGCAATATCCTCACCATTAGTCTGCAGTTCGATTCCCTTTGGTGTGTAGTAGATGGTACAAGTCAATCTGCACAATAGGTCACTCTGTAACAGGCACATCGGGCTCGAATCACGCACCACAAACTGATGGTGATCCTGAAAGGTTCAGATTTTCACTGGTACCTCTATCGTCAAAGGGTTTGTCATTCTTTTGTTAGAGACTCCTACAACTTGGATCAACTTTCCCAAGAGGGGCAGGTTTGGGGCTACTGCGGATCTCACAGTAGAACGGGTAGCACCAGTGTCAATCAAGAATGTAATGGAATGACCATCTATGTCTACTTCTACATATGGTCCGCTCTTGTCTACTTCTAAGACTGTGCCAAGTGTACAGTCTTCCTCCCCTCTCAGGTACCGTCATAAGGACAGGTTCAGATCAAATCCCTCTAGAGACTCCATTAAGGGCATCTGATGATACAATCTACTGCCCTGTGAAATCCTCAGAGGTTGAGGCACTTGCACTAACTGATTTTGATTCCCTCCTGCATTAAATTATCCTGGATTGGTCACTTTCGGTCACTGATTCACCCCATCTGCCTCCTGTATGAGTTCACCTACCTGATCTTGGTTCACAGGATTAAAGTGACATTCATGCTTCCAGTGCCTGATCTTGTGACAAAAATTACAAGTAGTATTTTTCAGGGTGACGGCATATATCCCAGTCTTCGGATCTATAGTGATACCTTTCCCTCTTGTGGGGCTAACCATGTGATCACCTGATCGTACTTCTTCATGACCAATGGCGAAGGACCATGAGTTACTGAGTCCTTCTCCGGTTCTGCAGTAGGCCACTCAATGGCTATCTTACAAACAGACCATAGATCACTAAGAACCAGAATTTCAAACAAGGTGTTTAAATCAATCCACCACAAATTTGAGACCTTGACAAAGCAATCAACTTGCTTCTACCACTCAGAAGGTTTCTCTCTTAGCCTGAGGAAATAATTTGTGAACACAGCAAGGTCACCTTGACTCCAGAGAACTTGCACGTACCCCCCACTAGGGTCTACCGGTAACGGATATGCCTTTACTCCCTGCATCCCTCCTCCTGGAGGTGGAGTCTCTTCTGGCACCTTTCTTATGCTCTTCTTCTTCGACCACGACTCCTCCCACTTATCCAGCACTCTCCCAGCCCTTCTTCCTATTATCAACTCCAGAGTGTGCATCCTCAATCCAGTCACTCTCTTTTCCTCCAACTCTGAGTCATTGTAAAGAAGCCTATGATTTCCCTGCAATGTCTTTGTCTGAGATAAATCTACCCTATACCTCTGAGCCAACTCCGACAACTTCTAATGTGCTTGTCTCTCCCTTCTGGTGACATCTTAAGCCATATACAACAGGTCACCTGGCTAATAGCTCTCTATTCCATCTAAAGGTTGACTCCCATGGATGATTTCCTCTAATTCAGCCTACATCCTCACCACATCCACTAGTTTCACCTTCATTGGAGCCTTGATGGTACCTTGACTCAACGTGCTAGTCTGACTCCCCTTGCAATTATTATGGTCCCTCAACCATGACTCTAAGTCTGCAATTACTAAAACATGCTGATTCTCAGAGGTTCCCTAGCTTTTGCTCATGGATGGGTCAGCAAAAGATTCCATAGCAACCTGTTCTCCGCAACCCGGTCCCTTCAGCATGTATGGATTGTCTCTGACCAGGGTTTCCTACAGAGCCTGGGTCATAAACAGAAATGACAGCGCCAATGGTAACTGGTACTGTAAGAGCTGACAGCAGCCGTGAAGCAGCATTAGCACAATTTTGTGACACACTTACCAAGGTGGGCACTCCCGTCCCCTGCCCCTTCTGATATGATTCCCAAGACCGCTTAATCGGAAGCCACTGGGGCTGGTGCACTTCCCACATTCTCAATACCTTCAGCGCTTTGTCCCCACACCAGATTGTGGACTACAAGGTGGTGGATGCTCAGCCAACAACCAATCCAACAAGCTGTCCTCATTATCACTGCTGTCCCTCCCATTTGTCCTTCTTCTCCTACCCTGTGATCCCCCATGTCCTACCAGCACTGGGTATTACCTTTCTCCCTCAATGGTATCCACTCTCCACCTTAAGCCTAGCATCCCACTGTGCATCCAGATACGCCTTTACAGTTTTCTTGATCCTGCCTTGATATTTCCCTCTTTGCTTAGCACGTGCTGCATGCATCCATGCATTTAATCCTTCAAACTGTGTGGGTTTGAGCAAAGGTCGAATTGCAAACATAATTCCCCTAAGCTGTTTCAACACGTCTAATCTGAATGAGCTACAACATGGAAATGACAGTTTGCCCTGTTTTTCAGTGATTTTATGCCAATTTTGGAGCCAAATCACAGTGTGTAGCCCATCTTTTGTTGCCATGTAGTGTGCTTGAGTATCCTCTGGTGGCGCCTCTTCGCCCACTCGAGTAATAACCACCTCATCGCCCCTGAAAAGATCCCTTAACACCCTAAAGCACTGCATGATTTCAAAAATGCAATTTTCTATTCAATGGATTAAGACAGAACAATCCTTTTCAACCACAGACTTCTCAATGACTACCAACCAATCCCAGTGCAGAGTTACACCAACCGACATATCGCATCACACCACAACCTGATGTCACTCTAACTGCTTGCAGCGGCTCACTCTTCACAATTTCTCTGTATGCATTCAGTCACACAATCATCTTGAATCCCTAATTGTCTGCCATTCTGAAAGATCAATAGAATTGAATTATTCAAGAGCATTCACACACGGTAACCCTCGACCAGCGTGGGATCAGCCGAATCAGTATAGTTAACCCCTGTACACCAGGTCCACTAGACGATTTCCATATGTCCCAAGTTCCCAATCTGAGGTGGAACTTACGATGAAGTCTCACAACAACTCCTCAATTCTTCGGTCAGACAATCATAATCTTGGTGTCTTCTACACCTTTTAATATCCCGACGTCTTAGGCAACCTTTGGACCTGCAACTCAAATCTCAATCCTTGGGCCATGTCTGACCCGAAACCACATTTACTCAACTCTCACTCCAACTCTGCAAGACATCACACAATCAAATCATTCCCGCAATCTAAATGCTACATACACCCCATTAATACTCAATTGTGCTTCCTCCGCTGATCTCGCTGCACCATCAAACTCCATCTGTCTCCACCAGATTCCATCGCCTTCCATTCTCGATCATTGGCCTCTAGTTTGGGGCTTTGCGGTTATAAGTTCCACCTAAGCTAGATTCGTTCTGGATTTTCCCCTTAGTTTAGCGAACCATCCTACTCTGCTACCAACTGAATGGGCTGGGCCCATTTGTTCTAGACCTTTTCTAGAGACACTCAGAAGGTTCTTTCTCGCAGCATAAAACTGTAAAAGGGAGGAAAAATCATTATTTCACAATCAATTAGCCTCAAACCTTCCTTGATACATAATAACTCATGGACAACTATTTAACTTTAGTTAGTTTATTACAAACCGAAGAATAACTGGACATAGAGACACCTCAACACAAGGGTATACAAATACAAAGGAATTAGCATGAAGCCAAATCTACTCATCCAATTTAAACAGTACAGCATAAACAAACCTATTTATTTAAGAATACAGAGAATCAGTAAGCATGAGTCCAAGTTCCCCTGCATCGAGGGTTGGTGAGTAAAAAGCAGTAAATCAATAGCTACACTATGGCTAAGGTAGCATATCTACCTAAGAATCTTCAGTAGGAAAAGGGAAAAGGTGTCAGTATGTGGAGTCTTTGTAAGAAGCTTCTCTACCATCAGATGAGTCAAAAAGCATAAAGCCACTATCAGAAAAAAAGAGCTCAATCTAAGGTGCCCTCTCTTTGAAGCAAGAAAGAAGTGGGGATCTTTCCCTAATTCCAACAATCAGCTATCAATAGGTAGCTCTCCAACAATGCACAGCGTGCCCATGATCCACAAGAGGCACAGTAAGGCGAGTATCTTCCAACAATGTTCTCCATGTGGCTTCTTTGCAACAATTTCTCCCTGGTTCCCATGCCTTTTCCCATGTGAATTTGTCTCTGTCTTTATCACTTCCAAGCAAAACCAAAGGAAATGATGGACAGAGTGTTGAACATTGCAAGCACTCACCCCCAGTCAACTGATCTGGGTTTAATCCATCACCGTTCTTTAGCCCACTCTGCCACCCCAGTTCAGACATGGCCATATGCAAATCAGTCTGACCCTGTGCCTATGGGAACAGTCCAGCCCGAACTGCCAAGCCATGTCTTCCCTGGACCGGAAACAAGCTTCCTAGCTCACTTTGCCACTGGATTCAAGCAAGCCTGGCTGAAGACGGCTGAAATGCCAGAAACCGATCCTAGGAAGCTTGTTTCCGGTCAGGGGTCTGCACCGTACAGACGCGGGTGGGGGTTCGTGCTGTACATATGGGGGTGGGGGTCCGCACCGTACAGACGCGGGGGGCTGGGGATCCGGCGCGTCCATCCGCGGGGGGCTGGGGGTCCGGCGCATACATCCGCGGGGGGCTGGGGGTCCGGCGCGTACGTCCGCGGGGGGGCTGGGGGGTGTTCGGCGCGTATGCGGGCACATGTTTGGATGTCTACATGTTTGCTATAGAGGTTCGCTCCGTACGGTGTTTTTACCATACGGTTGTGCATTCGGACGGATGGGACTGATCGTACTTGCGCGTTCGGACTTCGGTTTCCCGATTCATAGGTAAAACTGTCCGGGGACGTGTCGGACACTTTTTCCGACCCGGGGACGTGTCGGGGAATTTTCCCAATGCGATTCGCATGGAGTTTTTTACATACGAATCGTACTTGCCAGTTTGTACGGGACTTGTACGATTCGTACGTAAAAAAATCCGGATACGATTCGTACGGGGAATATTTTACACGGATCGGAATCGGCCCCCTAATTGGGAAAAATTCTCATTATTTGCTGCCCTTCATGAATATCAGAGTAAAAATACTAGTGTACAAGTGGTGAAAGGCGGTCGGGTGAATGAGCCAACCACAGCACCTTCCTACGACTCTAGAATATATTGGTCAGAAACCGGCTTTTTCCCTGATTAGTTAGCGTGTATGTTCTTTGCTATGCGGCCAGCTGTGAGACTTTATGCGGTTATAGTGTCTGTGTGTAAGTCTACAGTGCGGGTAAAGTGCCAATGTCCAAAAAGTAACTGCTCGTTAGGTGGTTGTTGCCATAGCATGACGGGATAGTGAGTGGCTACTGTCACTTTCCCTAGCAGCCCGACCTTGCATGTCCATATACTTGCTCAAAATAAATTACATAACTTGACGGGGTTGGTAGAACCTTCTGTCAATTTTTCTGGCAACCCTTACCAGCAGGCCCTAGAACCTACTAGGAGCTTCTCAATTCTCTGCACACCCCCCCCCCCCCAGATTCACCCAACACCGACCTACCAGATTTTTGAAGAGGGCCAGAAACTGCACTAATCTAATGTTCTACATTGTACTTCTTGGATCCAGCAACTCCACCAGTACGGTCAAACTGGACCTGATTCCCCGGTCAATGAAATCTCTTCTCAGTAGGTTTCTTCACTGGTTGACCAGTACTTGACAGAAACATACGACATGCAGCAGGGTCTCGGTCCCCTGATGACATAGTCCACAGTTCTGGTCTTCACCTAGGCCACCTTCCCTCCATTTTGGCAGGAAATCTAATGTGGATATCTCACCAAGTCTGAGCTAGGAATGACTGTTTAATCTTCTGATCATAAGGTGCTGCAAGAAGTGGTGATTCTCATAAGAATTAAATTAGATTTCAGCACCAGCCACCCATGGCGATGTTCGGACAACCTTTCCTTATCTGCAGTCCAACTTTGCAGTTTGGTCGACTTATTTACCATTTTCTTGCCCAGATATTTTAGAGTTCTATAAATCGCCCAGTTCTAGCATCCCAATGCTGTTCTCAAGATATTTCATGTAAGCGCCATTCCCCTGTTGTACATTGATTTCAGACCAAACTTGGTTAGCCAAAGTGTTATCATACGCTGCGTGCAATTTGTAACAGAGCTTTACAAAAGCTGCCAGCCTGCAAGTGAGTATTTAGTAAATGAAAATTCCAACCGATTTTGCACAGGCATTCTTAGGTGATTTGTTGCCTATGAGCAGGATATTGGTGCTTCTATATGATATTTACATTTTTCAGATTTCTAATCTTTTTTCCAAGAATTTCTTGTAGAAATAGCTGAAGACAAAATAGTCAGAACAGAGTCTGTGTTTTGTGACAGTTAGTACAATCAGAACCTTTGGCTGGATAAGGGTATCCTCAGTTATTGGCAATTTGTTTGGTGCCTGGACTGCCTTTAAATAGATACATTTCTATGAGCTTCAGAGACGCAGTCCACCATCCCAGAAAACATTTGTGTGTCAGGTGAAGGAGACTGGCACTGGGTTGCGCCTGAGCTGGCCATCACACTTCCACAGACAGGGAGAGGCCGGTCAGGATGCATTCAGGTGTGCTTATGGGGAGATCCTGAAGCACATAACACCAGTGTTTAATGATTGTAAGCAGTGAAGCATATTATAAGCCAGTGCCTCAGCAGGGCTATGGATCTGTAAACAGTCCCATTGGCCACCCACTGGAGTAGCGCCCCCCCAACGCAGCATCCGTATGGCTGCCACAGCCTTGCCCTTGCTCTTTTCTCTCTGGTTCCCTCATTGTGCCTTCTATCATTCCATCATTCTCATCTCAGGGACCTGGGCCGGTCCACTGCCTCTGATCGACTCTTCACGTCAGTGACTGGTTGTATAACCTTAGCACAGCATTGTTCTAGCCGCTCAAGAGCTTTTGTGGACTCAAGATGGCTGCTGCTGCTTCCCCAGGACCCACCCCTGCTTACTCTGGGCTGTTCGCAACGAGCGCTACAGTTGGATCCTCTCCAGTGTGTGCCAGTACCATTCCCAATGTCTGTGCCATGCAAGCCACACACCTCCATACTTGTGTGATGCTCCAGGTAGCGCCGGAGGGAGTCCGACCAAAAACTGTGATGCCAACACCCTCCCAGTTTTTCAAATTACATTTTTACATTTTTAAATTGTAATGTTTTTTAATTATTAAATTATTTTTAAATAAATACCTTGCACAAGCAGATTTTGGTTATATTTAGTGCACTACAACTCTTTTTATACATTTCTTAAGTGCATCATTCTTTAGGCCGTAGGCCATTACTTCTTTGGACTTTTCATAGATACAGTTCTCAGATGACACACCTTTTAGACCCCCTCCCCTTTTTCATTCCACTTAAAGCACTGGTCTGGACTATTGAATGATAGTCTACAGTTATACTATTTAACAGAGAAGAGTTTGTCATCTACTCATGGACAGATACTTGGAGTAAATGGTAGGCCTGGGCGGAGTTTGTGGAGTTCTGCTACGTGGAACTCTGGGAAGTGGCTAAAAATCTCTGCCGAGCTACATGGAGTTCTGCATGCGGGTTGAGTTTGCTGGCACACGCATTTGCAGTGCAATGGGAATGCAGAGTGCGTTCTTGTGTTCCGAATCATACGCGAATGGCACCACGCTGTTCTGATGTGCGTCCTCGTATTCCAAATCACGGACAAACGGCACCACATGGTCTGCATGGTGAGCGTTCTTGTTTTTCTGCTCCCTGTTATGATGATGGGCCTAAATCTTAATCTCTCTTTATTCTCTGTAATCCTCCCCCTTTAAAACATATCTGCCCATCATTTTTATTTTTTATTTTAGTTTGTGTCTTTGTGTTTGTGTATTTTACGGTTTGGGGAATTTGTTCATTTTTTTTGTGACTTTTTGTTTATTTTCCCTTACTTCCTTATTTCTTTCTTCTTTCCCTTCCTTTCCATTCTAACCCACCCAGCACCATTGCAGAGGCAGGGTGGCTACATTGTGGGCGGTGCTGCCACCCAGGTGTGCAGCCCTAGCCATCTTTGGTGAGGAGGAGGTGGCAGCACAGTGTTTTTGATGCAGCGCCACCTTCCCTTCATGCTGCTAGTAGTTGGCAGGCCAGGTAGCGGATACCCCCTGTGGGAGCATCGGATGACTGAGGGAGGGTGCACTGGTGCATGGAGTGCACCAGTCAGGTTCGGCACACTGTCCAGCAGCTGACACACCGCTGGGCGGATATGTTAGACTGTGACGAGGACCTGCTCAATCTGCTATGTGTTGAGACTCTGGGGCTCGTTGAATATTCATTATTTGTTGTGTTTGTGTTCTACAATGCCAACATTTTTTTTTCAAATAGCATTCTACTCACACTCAGTGGTAGTTTACATTTAGTTTACACTGGAATATTATATTGTGATCCAGTTTCTAGTTTCTGCTAGGCAGTTGCTCAGCGCTACCTAATCGTACTCATCATTGATGCAGAATGCCCTCCTGTCACTATAATGAATCAGTGATATCAGTGAGTAGCTCGTTCTATCTATGACTTTGTTTATGTAGCTTATATAGTTCCAAGTTATTTCACAGTGATGTGAGTATCCATCTCTGCTTTGCAAGAAAGAGAGACTGATTTGGCCCATCAAGGGGGTTGAAAAATGGGAATAGAATCACAGATCATTCACAGCAATGCATTAGTTCCAAATGAAAATTTGGAATAGGGATTTCCGGATTAGTATGGGCAACTCAATGATAGTCAATAGACTCAAAACGGGTAGCATAGGCGAACGGTTTCAAAGAAATACAATTTGACTGCATCATAACGTTTTTGTGTAGATTAACTGAACTGCTAATCTATTTTTTTTATCTTCTTCATTCCTTACATCAGCACCCAAGGGCAATAAGAGGGACATTCAGGACACAGCCCAAGGAGTAACTTGTCAGCAGGCACCGACCATCAGAGCGGTTGCCGAGGGCTCTGCAGACCGCAGTAAGACCTAATATTTATTATTATTATTTCCCTAATGTTAGGTTTTATGATTGTTGTGGGCTTAGGGTAGAATCTTGGAGTATTGGAATGTTGGTGCTGGGTTCCAAGATGGGAGTTGTTCCCTGGAGGCTGGTTTTGCTGGTGAGAGATAAAGTTTCCCTGACAACCTTACCTGCCATCTTCCTTTCACATGGCGATGAGGAGGGTCACGGGATACAAACCCACTTGTGCAAAACACAATGGAATCAATTTTTGTTTAAATCCTGTTATCCCTGAATTATAATTTTTTTCCTTATATTACATGGTTTTCTTTTTTGGTAGCTGACTTTTTCCGGTCTCTACTCTAGTTCACTTATCTTCTGCTTTGTTGGTAATCTTTCCTTCTCTCTTATATATATTGTGGTACTGAGAGAGTAAGACTAAGAATAACACATTTTGGTACTCTACTGCAAAGAACGCAGGCCCAAGTAAGCTAGTATTATAAATAATATTCACCATGTGTGTTTGTAGAGCAGGCTTTCTTTTTCCTGTTCATGCTCTAACATTTGAGTTGACAAGAGAGTGGCCATGGTCCTCAATGGACCCCCCCCCCAATGTATTGTTCTGCTGTGTCATTCATGTATACAGTACACCAGCAGTTTCCCACGACAGTGCAGCATGGCTGTAAAAGATGTATGAGGTCCCACTCCCATAGCATTTGCCAACCAACATCATATGTCTATCATTAGATGGATGAGCGAAAGGATGGTTTGAAGAAAGGTTGGATATTGAATTATATGATAATAGATTAACATTTTGGTGAAAGAGTGGAGCTGGAGGAGAGAAAGCAAAGCTTAAACATGGTGGCTATGGGTGAATTAAAATGAAAGGATGACTGAATATTTTAGATTGTTTGAATGTATAAGCAAGGCAGCTCTTCTCATGAGGAGCACGCTGCTCACCTACTTTCCTTACTTTGTTTATGTAGGGTTATCAAAGCTATGGTTCAAAGTGGGTGGTATTTTTACTCTCTTGACTTGCTGTATTTGTTAAGTGAACCAGATGTATAAAACCCTTTCCCTGCAGTGCATTCCATCATTGTCTACAACGTCTACTTAAGGCAGACAGGATAACATTAGTGTACACATTTCCTACGTGAGGTTTGTGACGTAGTATCTTATTCATTATACATCTGCCTCTTTTGAGTCAGGGTAGAATTAGAAAGAAAAATGCATTTGGAGAAGAGCAGGGCAATTGGAAATAAAAATAGATAATTGTCAACAACAGCTAGCCAGCTGCCGACAATAGCAAAATACCTGATGCACTGTCTAGCAATGAGCATGGCTATTATTATTTCGGCACAACTTATACTCTATAGTGCATAATACTGCACCTATTAATGAGAGGTAATTTATTTTTCAACTCTCTCAAGTGTCTGTTTATAGTTACTTGAAAAGACTTTAGAATTTCTTTTATGAAATCACAGTTTTTTTTTAATATTGTGTATTTCTAGCTTTTAATACTTTTCTGCCACACAGTCAGTGCTTTTTATGCAAGGCATGTGTGGGTAAATATAAAATTGACCATGTGACTCTCATATTCATAATCACATCACATTCCAATGGCCCTAGGGGAGCCGCAATGAACTGCTACTGTGCCACCCAGTAATGTAAAACAATTGTTTGCACAGAGCATATTTTACAATTAGTCTTTTTTGTTTTTCTCATATATAGCTACTCCTGCTGGTCCAGCCAGACCACCCAACAGGCAGGCGATAGCTTCAGAGGCTGAAGTGCATTCAGCAATAATATTGTCAGCTGGTGGCCCTGAAAGAAGAAAAGAGGTAACAAATGACTCTCAGTCGGGCCCCAATGCAGCCGGTCCCCCTCAGCCTCCAACCTCTCTGCCATCCCATCGCAGGCGCAGCCACCAGCTTCCATCAACTGGTGTCACCCCCTCCCAAACTGACAAAACCAGGGCATTGCTTTGCTGCATCCAGCAGTGGCTAGACTCCAGCGAGAGGAGTCTCACCCCCAATGGAGCAGAGTCTAGACCAGCTTCTGATCAACATCCAAAATGCACTCTTTTAGCCCTTTTTACATTTTTTTGTGTTGGTGGGAGGGACTTGTTGTGGCTGGGTGAAGAGGGTGGGAAGGGGGTTGGGACCAGGTTTGACTTTATTTTGACACTTAGGGGCCAATTCCGATCCGGCTCAGAAGGGCTCCGAACACGATCCGGCTCGAAAAAGTACGAACCGTATGCGTGTTTTCCATACGACTCATACAGCTGTACGAGCGAGCAAGTACGATGCGAACAACACAAAATTCGCCGTCCGAATCATTTCCGGGTCCAAACCGCTCCCTACATCTCGTCCGTAAGCAAACCGTGCTGTGCAATGGAGGCAGCCGGATCGAGTCAGAGCCTCCAACACGTAAACACTCCGGGAAGCAGTCTTCGGGGGTCCGTGCCGGACCCCCCTTCACCCGTAGCCTTATGAGTCTATCACAGGGGAGGACCCAAGGGACCCCCTACACATGCATGAACGGTGCGGGTGGCACTGACGCGTCCCCACTGACGCGCCTTTGTGCGCAATGTACCTTTATCATCAATGGGAGTCTATGAACCCGTCGTACAGCAGGTTCCCATTGACTTCACTGGGGCTCTGAACGACCCGTGTCCATCAGCGCTTGTTCGCATCGTACTCGGGCACTCGGAGCCCCCAAGCACGAGTCGGTTGGAAAACCCTCCGGATCCGAGTCGGACGGAGCCTTTTCCCAACGAGATCGGAATCGAGTCGACCCCTAAGGGCTGGGAAAAGGCTCTGGTTGTTAATTAATAATATGTAATTTATAATTAATTATGGTAATTGAGTAAAATAAATGAGGTGCAGGTTGTGGTGTTTATAAGGGTAAAGGGTGGGAAGTAATTTATTTTTAATTAATTAATAATTAGTTGTCAATTAATAATAATTACTTGAAAATGAATTATGAAAATGGTGTTATTATTTTAGGTGCAGGTTGTGGGGATTATAGGTGTAACGGGGGGAATTAATTTATGTTTAAATAATTAATAATTAGTTCTTAATTTATATTAACTAATGAATCGATAATTATTTATGGTGATTGTGTGAATTTGTTTAGGTGTGGGTTGTGGGGTTTATGGGATAAGGGGGTGGAAGTAATTTATGTGTAATTAATCAATAATTAGTTGTTAATTAATGTTAAATATTTAATTGAAAAATAAATATGGAATTTGTGTACTCAATTTTAGGTGTGGGTTGTGAGGTTTATAGGGGTAAAGGGTGGGAGGTAATTTATGTTTAATTAATAAAAAATGAGCTCATCATTGATAATAATTAATTAATTTATATTTAATTAGGGTATTTGTTTATATTTTTGTGTGTAGGTTTTATTGTTAAAGGGGTACAGTGTGGGGAGTAAATTAATTGTGCTTACTTTACAATCAGTTGCTAAATACTATTCATTTTTTAATTGAAAATAAGTGTTAATTGTGTAATTATTTTTTCATAGTTTCCTTATAACTGTGGGTCGTGGGGATTATAGAGGAACTGTGTGGGAAGTTAATAATATTTTTTATGAGTTTTCTTGATATTTAAAATATTTATTTGAATGGAAATTGTTTTTTATTTAATTTAATATAATTTGTGGAGGTATTTGTAATATATATTTAACATTGTATATATTTTTTTAACTATATGTGTATTTGCATTTGCTTGTTTTTAATTTTTAACTGACTGGAGTGAAAATATTAATTGCTACTCCTCTGAAATTCAACACTTTCCCTACTGTTGCACTCACTGGAGTGGGAATAGTAATTTTTACCCCTCTGCTATCCAACACTTTCCCTACTTTTACAATTATTGAAATGGGAAAAGTACATTTTATCCCGCCACTATCCATCACTTTCCCTAATGTTGCACTCACTGGAGTGGGAATAGTAATTTTTACCCCTCCACTATCCAACACTTTCCCTATTGTTGCACTCACTGGAGTGGGATTAGTAATTTTTACCCCTCAGCTATCCAACACTTTCCCCACTGTTGCACTCACTGGAGTGGGACTAGTAATTTTTACTCCTCTGCTATCCAACACATTCTCTACAGTTGCACACACTGGAGCAGAAATAGTAATTTTTACCCCCCCCCCCCCGCTATCCTACACTTTCCCTACTGTTACACTCACTGGAGTGGGAATAGTAATTTTTATTCCTTCACTATCCAAGTTTTTTCCCTACTCTCGCACTCACTGGAGTTGGAATAGTCATTTTTACCACTCCGCTATCCAACACTTTCCCTACTGTTGCACTCACTGGGGTGGAAAATGTAAGTTTGAAGATTTTTAAATAGTTTAATGTTTTAATTTTTAATAGAATGTTTTGTTATTAGATTTTATGTTATTGATACCCACATATATATGTGTATATGTGTACATTTTTATATAATTTTAAAATGATAAAATAAATGAAAATTAATTGTTTATTAATTGTTTAAAAGAAATATATATGAATTATTTATGTGTGTTTAACCTTTTTAATTTCGTTTATTTATATTAAATCTACTTTATTTTTTATATTAATTTTTTATTTAACATATTGAATATTTATTTATATGTATATATATATATATCTATATATCTATATATTAAACTCCTTTTCGCAATTGCTTTCCCTCTGCACTCAAGAACGGAGTACGGACCACAAATGCGTGCAGCTCCAAAATGTTATTCTGCTCGTACACACAACTCCATCAGAATGACGCCTTTCGATCCCAAAGGGATCTTGATCACATGACGCGCTACACGGTGCGAGGTTCGTTTAAATACATTTTTTTGGTTTTTAAAGTGACAGGTGCATTGAATTCACAATCGTCGATCAAATAGACACAGAAAAATTTTTCATTCTAAAAGAAGTCTAGAATCATGGTTCATACAAAATATGAGTTTAAATGCATATTAAAACCATAGACTCATCCCTTTCAAAAAGCATTTAAAACAATCATGCTGCAATCTATTAAAAAGGCAGTTGAATCAATCTCATAACATTAAATAAGATTAAAACATCGCTTTTTTATGATGCTGTCTGACGTCCAGGTATATATATATATATATTACCTACTGGCGGTCGCCAGTAGGTAGTTATAGTTCGGACCTATTATCCATAGGAAATCCGCAACATTCTATTTGGAATAACTTCGGTGCCGGTTGATGAATCTTTGGGAAACTTTCAAAACTCGTGGCCTGCTCCGGTCCCCTCCTATCCTGAAAGTCTCGGGGTGATTCGTCAAGCAGGGGCTGAGAAAAAAGGGGGGTCCCAAAACGTGTTTTCCCCATGCAATTTTCCATAGGGACCTTTAGTTGCAGCTACAGCCCGAACTGCTGAACGAAATTACACCATTTTTAGCAGAAAGGTAAACCTTGGTTCAGAGTCGTGCCTTTGGCTTAAATGGTGTGAATCCGTTCAGTAGTTCCTGAGAAAATCAAAATCACATATATATCTGGGCGGAGCCTAACCACACATCTCATCGTGAGATCTGATTGGCTGTCAGCACTTCATCCAAGAAGTGTTGGCAGCCATCTTGGGACCAATATACATGATAGCACCTCATTCAAAAAGCATTGCAGTTAATAGAAGGTTTTAAGACTTTAGTTACATTATAAATCATTTGTTGATGGTACCATACTCTTTTTAGGAATTGTGGTGTGTTCTAAGGTGATTTTACCATGTGAAAAAGCCTTCTGCTGTGATATCATGAATCATATTTGAGAGAAAACTATTTTCTCATGCTTTTCCCACAGACGTTTGAAAGGTGATCTATAGGCTAAACTGAGAGCATATTTTCTGTAAATTCACATTATCTTTCTCAGTCATGTGAGAATGAAGTCTGTCATTCTCAGTAAAACATATACATCCAACAAGGGCAGAGACTGTCAGTTGATTCCTTTGTGTTCTACTGCAGCTTCCCAGAGTGTTCTAAAGAACAACTAGAGCGCTAACAGTCCTACTTATGACAAATGTATTGCACACCTGAAGCCATCTTGATTGGAATAAAGTGGTAACTCTTAAAACATTACATTTAAAAAGGAACAAAATGAGGGGGTTCATTTTGCCATAGAAATTATGATTAGTGCTGCAGAAAGAAAAATTAGGGCACATTTTGAGTGACTTCTCAAATCCTCCTCTTTTTCATAAAAAAATTCTGACATGCAGACTGAAACATGCACTTTGAATACCAGCAGCAGACTTACCTGGTGAGCAGTAGCTTTACTACAGTGATCTAATGAGCAACTAGAGTTCTAACATTCAGAATTTATGGCAAATGTGTGACACATCTGAATGCCTTCTTGATGGAACCAAAGTAAAAAACTGAAAGTATTTCCTACTGAGGAGACTGCAGTAAATGAGGAAATTAGGAAACTTCATAACAAATAATTCTCCCAAGATGGCCAACAGAGACAAAAAGAGCCCAAATGGAGCACAAATATCACCCAGATGTAGCCCACATGTAGCCCAATGACAGAAGTGTGCAAAACACTTTTTATTTTTTGTGTTTTTGCAGTTTTATATAGTGCAGACTTGTCAGGTATTGGAGTGCTTTACATGAGCATTGGTTAAATCACACAAGAACAAATTCATATTGGTTGTAGACATGGGGAGATTAAGTGATTTGACCAGAATCACAGAATGTCGAGCTGAAGCAGAAACTCCAACCTGGTTCCCCAGTTGCAAAGTCTGCCACTCTGGAAGTAACACCACATCCTCTCCCCTAAGTGCAACATTTAATCAAGTGGTTAACTGGATAAAAAAACATAAAGATAACAAATAATTTAAAAGTGCTTTGTCGCTATTTGAAAACTCAGAAAATATGTCCTCATTTTAGTTTTTTAGCGCATTAACCATAATTTTGATGCAAATAAGACTCTCTCGTTTATGTAATTTCTAAAGGAAATGCTCTAGGTATTACAGTTTTGATTACATCAAGATGACATCAAGCGTTCCACACTTTTGTAATAAATATAGAATGTTAGCAATCTAGTTGTTCATTAGGATACTGTTGAGAGGCAGAGGCCAGGGGCACGGACTCTGAAAATTGAAGGCAGGTAGGAGGGTGCAGAGGCAACAATTTGACCACACTGGGCAGGCAGGAAGGGCAGTGGCAGCACAACAGACTATGGAGGGCAGTGGAAAGGGGGGCAGGGGCAACAAACCAACAATACAGGACTGGCAAGAGAGGCTGTGGCAATATAATAGACCATTGTGGGCAGAAGGAAGAGGCAGTGGCAGTACAACCATACATGCCAACAGACCCGATTCAACCTGGAAACGTCCAATGTTTTTAAGCTGAAATGGGCTTTATTTGATCTGTCTCCTGTCTACAATCACGTCTTTTTCAATGTAACTCAAAGGGGAAAATCAATAACGCAGTTTTTTTTTCAAAATCTCCCTCTTACCAAGTTCAAAATGTTCGCAAGTATGCTACATTGGATCATGGAAGGCAGGAGGAATTGGTGTAGGGACATGGACTCGGATAACAGAGGACAGGAGGGACATGGAGAGGTGCACCAAACTGACCCTACAGGGCAGGCATCAGGGTTTGCAGCAGCACAATACACCACACAGGGCATGCGGGACGGGAGTGCAGCACAACAATCCATAGAAAGCAATAGGGAGGGGACAGGACCATGCACATGGACAATAGAGAACAGAGGGGAAGAGGCAATGGTAGCTAGCTGACCATAATGGACAGACAGGAGAGAAAGCTGCAGCATAACAGACCATAAAGGGCAGGAGGGACGGATCAGGGGCATTACAATGTAACAGACAAGCCAGGAGGGAGGGGATTAGGGGTCTGCACATGGAAACAGAGGGCTGGGGGCAAGGGGGCAGGGCAGGAGCAGCAAGATGACCATGGAGGTCAGGCAGGATGGGCACTAGAAGCAAGACACACCATGGAGAGCAACAGTGAGACTATGATGGCATACACACTGGCCATGGAGGGAAGGTGGTAGGGGGTCTGGGGCAGCTAGCTGACCACACAGGGAAGGTGGGAGGGGCCGTGGCAGCACAGAAGTCCATGCATGGCAAGCGGGAGGGTTAGTGGCAGCACAATGGCTATGATGGGCAAGAAGGAGGGTGCAGGGGCATGCACAAAGGACCATGGAGGATAGAAGGGAGGGTCAGGACCAGGGCACAGACAAGAGAGCTCAGGGGAAGGGGCCTCACAACAGACCACGCTGGGCAGGCAGGAGGAGCAGTTGCAGCACAACAGACCAGGGAGGGCAGAAGGGTGTGGCAGTAAAATTGACCATGGAGGACAGGAGGAAGGGGATAGGGGCATGGAATGTGGACAGGCAGGGTGGAGGTGGCAGGGACAGGTTACAGTCATCTGACAATGCTAGGCAGGTGGGAGGGGAGTGGCAGCTCAGCAGAACACTCAGAGTAGATAGGAGTGGTAGGTCCATGGAACATGGTGGGCAAAAAGGATGGAGCAGGGACATGCACAAAGACATCAGAGGGCAGGGGGAAGGAGAATAGGGGCAGCAAGCTAAGCACAGAGGCTAAGCAGGAGGTCAATGATGGGGCATAGAATTGGGCAATGGAGGGCAGGAGGAGTGGACTGGTACATCATGCTAAATGGAGGGCAGTGGCAGCACATCAGACCATGCATGGAGGGAGGGAGGAGGCTAGTCCATGGATTCAGACAACAGAGGATAGGGAGGAGGTGGATGGGGCAGCAAGCTAACTGTTCAGAGAAGGCAGGTATTAGGAACTTTATTGTTTTTAAAAAGTGTGTCTGTGCGAACTACTTAAAATATGAACAAGTATGCAGCATAATCTCACTTTTATTCAGGAAGAAGAGGACGTTTGTGACTGTGACTCTGGGCTCACTTGGCAGAAACACCCCCTGACCCTCCATCCCCCATCGCAAAATGTAATGCCTGTGAAAAGGGTAGGTGAACGCAGTGTTATATAGAATATACTCCTGAGAGCACGATTGAAAATGAAAACTAGATATAGTGTATGGTATAAACTATGCACCTAAAAGTGTGATATAAGATGAACCGGGGTGAGAAATATAATATGCAATACATTGTGCACAATGACAGATTCATTGGAGAGTGCGAGATAGCACAGGCACTAGCACGTGCTATGCGAAATGCATCGTGTAGTGTAATATGCACAGGGCAGTGTTGTGTAACCTAACTAGTCTCTAAAGTTGTAATAGAAAAAATGTGCTTGGGAGTGTAACGTTGCATATGCACTGTGACAAAGATATGGATACCAGATTGTAATATGTAAGGCATAGCGCTGTGCGTTATAACATAGGCATCGAGGAAGCCACGTTAGATGGGACAATATAACCCGTGCGAAGGCAAGTGTGGAATGACATATTCACGGGGTGGTGTTACAGTGCAAATGGGCTAGAGAGTGTCATTGCATACGCACTAGCTGGTGGACTACAACACAGAGGTGTGTGGCACTCGGCGGGCACTGGTGGGTGTAACTCAGCATTGGGCTCAGCCAGGAGCGCGCTGTGACTCTCAAGTGAGGTTTGTCTCCTTTCCAGAGAGTAAATTAAAAAGTATTACACATCCGGCGGTGGATGTGTGTTTTATTAACCGTGAGGGGGGTTTCTTGCATAGTTTTGGTCGAATTTTTGTCGAATCCCCTTTGAATGGCTTGGTGAGCGTGTGTATTAAATGTGCCCGTCAATAGCTACCCATGTTTGTATAAATAAACGACAAGGGTGTCTACTTGGAGAGTACCCACCGGCAGGGGCACCGGGATTAGGCACGGTAGGGCGTCAGACACGTCAGAGCTTCACTAGCGGTGTAAATAAATTCCATGTGGATTCATTGTATGCTAATCGCCTTTTAATGAATATCACGCAAATCGTCATGGTGATAGGTACGTACGGTTTGTCCAACATGTCCTAGGTGTTCCTATAAATATATAAAAAAAAAAAAAAAAAAAAAAGGCCGGCCCGGGGCATGGGGTCCCGGGGCCATAAGTGGCCTGAGGAGGGAGGCAACGCAGCCCCCCTCCTAAAGAATTTGAAAAAAAAAGGGGTTGGGGTCCCAGGGGCCGATTAAGGCCTCGGGAGGGTGGCCACGTGGCCCCCTTCCAAATTTCTTTTTTTCTAAAAATAAATTAGGGGGCAGGCCCTGGGGGATGTGGTCCCCAGGGCCAATAAATTAGGAAAAGAAGGGGGGCCACACAGCCCCTCTTCTTAAAATAAATAAATAAATAAATAAAAGTCCGGCATCGTGCCGGAGGCCACGGCCCCTCCTTGCAGCACTATGCAAACGCGCCCCCTGGCGAGTTGTAGGTTGGGGAATTAATTCCCCTTCAATACTGAGGGTCCCTGAGGGCCAACTGGCCCAACAGGTATCTCCAGTATGTGCCAGGGAGCTGCGTTGCAGACAGGTGTTCTGGGGCCATGCCTCTTTTTACACCTCACTGCAACGCAGCTCTGTGGCGCTTACTGGACGTACCTAGTGGGCTATTTTGCCCCTAGGGACCCTGAGGATTCAAGGGGACTTAATCTCCCAACTTAAAATGGCCACAGGGCGTGTTTACACAGTGGGGAAGGGAGGGGACGGGGCATGAAGTGACGTGTGCAAACACGCCCTATGTCACGTTATAAGTTGGGGAAATAATTCACCTTCAATCCTGAGGGACCCAGGGGACCAACGAGCCCACCAGGTGCTTCAAGCAAGCACCACTGCACTGTGTTGCAGTGAGGTGGTCTAGGCCATGCCCCTTTTTACATCTCTCTGCAACGCAGCTCTGTGGTGCTTACTGGAGGTACCTAGAGGGCTAGTTGGACCCTAGGGACCCTCAGGATTCAAGGGTACTTAATCTCCCAACTTAAAACGCCCACAGGGTTTGTTTACACAGCGGGAAAGGGAGGGGATGTGGCCTGAGGTGATGTGTGCAAACGCGTCCGGTGGCGCGTTTTAGGAGGTAGTTTTAATCCCCCTGCCCTAATATATACTAGGGACTTACAGAGGAGGTCATGCTAATCACAGGGTGACCCCAACGCATAGTGTTCCCTAGTGTATGTAGGTGTTTTCACTGTATTCTAAGTGTCTTTTAACATAGCACTGGCTCTAGGACTGGTTAGTCAGACTCAGTTACCATCAGTATCCATCTGAAAAAGTTGAGGGTACAGGATGATTTTGCAACAAGGCTTCTTTCTGCTATTCTGTTTGTTCTTTCTGCACGTTCTCCTTCTTCTTGCACTTTTCTTCATCTTTGAGGACTTCTGTTGCTTTTTTCTGCATTTCTTTTTTTTCTTTCTCTGTGTTTTTTCTTCTTTCTTCACATGTCCTATCTCTGTAGGCATAGTTAGAAATTAGCATTTTGATATTCACTGAAAAAAACATAGGTTTCATGCATGTTATAGTTAGGAATTAGCATTTAAAAAAACCTTAGAAATTCACTGAAAAAACCATAGGTTTTAGGCGTGTTATAGTTAGCTGGACTTTTCACTCGTACAAAACCATTGAAATTCCCCCATTATAGTTAGTTCAGCTAACTATAACTCACGCGCCCGCAATGCACTGCTGATGACGTCACATATTACATCACTCATGACATGGTCAGTGACATCACTCATGACATCACTGATGACATCTCAAATGACATCACTGATGACATCATCCTTGTGATAGAGTGGCCGACCTCCTCTCACCCTAATATAAACTTTGATACACACATTCAAAAATAGAAATTACAATTTTCAAAACAATGGACATACCAATATCAGTTACAGCAACCAATTCAGCAATTCTAAGATCCACATACACATCCACTTATTCACCAACAGTCCTATACAGTCACTCATACATGTACTCACTCATCATATGTACTCATACACCTATACATCCTGTTATACAACGCCACTCATCCATAGAATTACTCACACACATAGGGCCATATGTAGGTGGCATACACTTTACCGATTCTTAAATACCAAATTTTACCGATTCGGTATTTAAGAATCGGTAAAGTGTATGTAGGTAATAATTCGGTAAATGTTACCGAATCGGAGTAAGTCGGTAATTACCGAATCGGTATTTACCGATTCGGTAATGAGGCATACCTTCCCATTGATTGAATCAATGGGAAGGTATGCCTCATTACCGAATCGGTAAATACCGATTCGGTAATGGGGGGAGCACATGCAAGGGTGGCAGGGTGTCACATTGACACCCTGTTGCACCCCTGATTCGTCCAATTTGGTGGACAGATATCTTGGTCAGGTGAGGATCTAAAGGCACTTAACCCACCATCCAACTGCTGCCCTCACTCTATAGACCCAGCAACCTTTGACCCCGCCCAAACTTGTAGCAGTTGCAGGATAACGCTTGATAACGCTGCCCCTGCAACACCCCCCAACCTTAAATCCCCTCCTCACACTAACCTCAGGGCGGGCCTATTAAACTGTAGATCCCTCGTCAAACATACAGTTGAGGTCTGGCTTCTACTACAAGAGAAGGATTGGGATATCCTGTTCCTTACTGAAACATGGATTAAAGAGGACAACCTGACCTCTATCGCTCTTGCCATCCCTTCGGGATTTAAAATATGCCTTGCCAACCGGCCTGGGACAAAAAGAGGCGGTGGCGTAGCTATCATTTTCAAAGAGCATCTAGTACTGACATCTTCGGCTGCCATGACTATTCAAGGAATTGAAGGTCTTCACTTTTGCTTTCAAGTGAGCCCTCAGCTCTCACTAGCAGGACTTGTGATATATCGCCCCCCGGCTAGTGCAGACCCTATCCTTACTACCCTACTGGACACTATAGTGCAGAGCTCGCTCTTCCACCCTCTTTTCTTAGTGGTAGGTGATTTTAATATCCACATGGATAAAGTAGACTGCGCTACTGCAGAGATGTTCCGCACAACGCTAGACGCTGCCGGCCTTAGACTGATCAATAAAGGCCCCACACACACGGGGGGCCATACTATTGATCTCATCTTTGCGAACATCAAAGATGTGCGGCCCGAAAAACCTCTCCCTTTGATATGGTCAGATCATTCACTTGTCCCATTCACTTTGAACATTCGTAGTGAAACCAAGGCACCTAGCAAATGCCACTTTATGAAAAGACATTGGAAAAAACTGACCCCTGAGTCTATGTCCCCGGTCTTGGCACAATCCACTCCCCTCTTGACAAATAATCCCAATTTGGATGCCGTACTACTCAACGAGTGGATAGGAGGGATGGTCTCTCTTATTGCCCCAGCCTCTCGGGCCCTATCAAAAAGAGAATCCCCCTCAGCCCCCTGGTTTACGCAGGAACTTAGAGAGGAGAAAGCGGCCTGTAAACAACTGGAAAGACTCTGGAGAGTAAACTATGGCTTAGAAGAAAAAACAAGATATAAGGAAGCATTAAAAAAATTCCGCAAAGCCATTAGGAAAAATAAAAAGCGCTTCTATGCGGACTCAATCAGACAGGCAGAACAGTCCAGCAAACAAGTGTTCAAAGTAGTGCAGTCCTTCTTCAAACCTCAATGCATTGAAAGAGAGGTTGTTCCCACACCATTACTCTGTGAGCAAATTTCAGAATACTTCGATCTTAAAATTAAAAAAGTATATGACTCCTTTGGCCCAGTAATAAGTACGGTGAAACAGGATACAGCGAATAATGGCGAGTCAGGAGGAACCCTCACCCAGTTTGCGCAGATCTCTCTGAACGAGGTGAGGCAAGAACTCAGCCGCTGTAAATCCGGCTCCCCTGATGATCCCTGCCCTGCTAAACTGTGGAGCACCTTAGCGGACTCTGTAGCGCCCACACTTCAGAGTATCTGGAATTCTTCCATTACGTCAGGAATCTTCCCCGACGTTTGGAAGCATGCCACTCTTCTTCCCCTAAAGAAAAAACCTAACGGGGACCCAGATGACCTCACGAATCTCCGCCCAATATCCCTGCTAGCCGCCCCGGGTAAAATGCTGGAAAAAGTGATACAACGCCAATTGAGGAAATTCGTGGAGACTAATAACATTCTCCATGAAACTCAATCTGGCTTTCGACCCGGCTTCAGCACAGAAACAGCGCTCCTAGAGGTAGCCGAGTCAGTGAGGTGGTCGATGGATGCGGGACGTTCAGCTATGCTGGTACTCCTGGATCTGTCGGCCGCCTTCGATACGGTGGACCACGCTAGACTACTTAGTCGACTGGCAGAGATAGGCATTCAAGACAACGCGCTGAAGTGGATAAACTCTTACCTATCTCAGAGAACGCAGAAGGTGGCACTTGGGACGTTTTCTTCCACACCCAAAACCCTCAACTGTGGAGTCCCGCAGGGTTCGGCCCTGAGCCCTCTCTTGTTTAATGTTTATCTGGCCCCCCTTTTTACGTTAATTGCCAACTGGGGTGTTAAGGCAATTTCCTACGCCGACGACACCCAGTTGGTATTTCCTTACTCTGAGATGACACAGGGATCCTTCGCAAACTTTAAAGGCTGTCTCCAGGACATTGCTCACTGGATGAATATCAACAAGTTAAAACTAAATGCCAATAAAACCGAAGTTATCTTTTTCGGTAAAGGTCCCACCCCCGCCCCAGAGTTATGGTGGCCGACGGAGATGGGCCCCCCCCCCTCGCCCAGTCTCTCGGCAAAAAACCTTGGAGTGAGATGGGATAATAGAATGTCTTTTACTTCCCATATTCAACAAGTGGTTGGCTGCTGTTTGAGTAAACTAAGAAACCTCCGAAAATTTCTTAAACTTCTACCAGAGAGTTGTAGGAAACTGGTAGTCCATGCAACAGTCACCTCACGGCTTGACTATGCTAATGGCCTCTACCTGGGCCTCCCAAAATTCCTAACACATAAACTGCAGGTAGTTCAAAATGCGGCTGCGAGGCTGTTACTGCGAATTCCTTTCAAGCAGTCAGTCTCTCCGCATCTTCGAACCCTGCATTGGCTCCCTGTGGTCAACCGGATAAAATTCAAAGCTCTGACGCTTGCGTTCAGATCCCTGCATGGCTCCTGCCCACTTTACCTAAAAAAACGCCTCCCAAGATATTCCCAAAGCCGGGCACTACGGTCAAATGACCGTGTCTTACTGGCTGTCCCACGAGCAAAAAAGGCCCGCCTTGGCGGACGCACCTTTTCAGCAAACGCCACTGTTTTGTGGAACTCTCTACCTCAAGCAATCCAGCAGGCTCCATCTGAACACTGCTTTAAGAAGATGCTAAAGACCTGGCTCTTCTCACAGCCACGCTAGGTCTTCCATCTCCGCCCCAGGTCTTCTATGGTTCTTCTAGCGCCGGGACACCTCCTCGCGAGGTAGCTGTTCGCGCTTTATAAAATCCAGTATTATGTGTGCACATGTGGCGCACATACATGCCCTAGGGGCATGTATGTCTGCCACATTGCACACTTCACAGTGCACAAAAATGCATTTTCACACCTATTCGTCATTTACCACCAACTATTAGTGTGTGGTAAATAACGAATCCCCACACCCACCACACAGTCCCCCTACATCTCATTTCTGTATTCGGTATTTACCGAATTGGTAAAATTACCTATTCGGTAATTTTACCGATTCGGTAAATTACCGAATACAGAAATTATCCCCCTACATAGCAAAAGCCTAAATACCGGTCGGTAACGGTATTTTTACCGAAAATCGGCCGTTACCGACCGGTATTGGGCTACCTACATGAGGCCCATAGTCACTCATGCTAATAAAGAATCAAACATCCATTTACATGCAGATACAGTTATACACACACACCACCACACTTACTTCTACAGAAACTTACACATACTTAGTCTTTTAAACAATCACTTATAGAAACACAAACTTATTCATACATGAACTCTTCCAATCTCTCACTCTCACATATACTCACTTATATACACCAATAGTCACATATACTAGTTTAAAACATATGTAGTTACTCATAAAGACACTATTGAAACAGTCTTTCACTCACTAACACACCCATACACACACTCATCCACCCATAAAGTCCTGCACACATGCTGTCTTCAACACATACAAACAGTGAGTCACTCATTCATGCATCTATGCACTACATAATACCCCCAACGAACCATACAGACACTCAGACACTCATACTGATACTCAAAAAACCAACTAATAACCTATATAGACACTCATGTAGCTACTCACCAACCCATGCAGCCACTTATACACAAAGTGAAAGACTGATACAGATATTTACACGTTACTCACTAAGCCATGTATTCACTAAGATACACTTAATCAGTCAGTTATGCAATCAATTTTTCAAAAACAAATCATCCATTTAGACATATACCCATTTATTCTTCCATCGACCTTGAGATATACATATATAAAACATATTTAATTTTCAGAAAAACACACATTCACTGGATGATGTCATCAGTGATGTCATCAGTGATGTCATTGGAGATGTCATCAGTGATGTCACTGACCATGTCATGAGTGATGTAATATGTGACGTCATCAGCAGTGCATTGCGGGCGCGCTAGTTATAGTTAGCTGAACTAACTATAACGGGGGAATTTCAATGGTTTTGTATGGGTGAAAAGTCCAGCTAACTATAACACCCCTGAAACCTATGTCTTTTTCAGTGAATATATATATATATATATATATATATATATATATATATATTATCTACTGGCGGCCGCCAGTAGATAGTTATAGTTAGGACCGTGTTTCCATAATGAATCTCAAAATTCTATTTTGAATAACTTTGGCGCCGGTTGACGAATCTTCGCCAAATTTTCAAAACTAATGGGGCGCTCCGTTCAGCTCCTACCCTGAAAGTCTCGGGGTGATTCGTCAAGCGGGGGCAGAGAAAAAGGGGGGGTCCCAAAACACGTTTTCCCCATGGATTTTTCCCTAGGGACTTTAGTCGCAGCTACAGCCCGAGCGGCTGAACAGAATTATGTGAAATTTGGCAGAGAGGTAGCCATAAGGTCAAGGAAGTGCCTTTTGCAGGTCTGGTGTAAATCTGTTCATTATTTCCTGAGAAAATAGCCTTTAAAAGCATATCTATATCTGTACGCGCGCAGGGAGCGCGCACCGTGCGCGCACCGTGCGAGCACCCTAACGTGCGCGAGCGTAATTATGATTGGTGGTTACATGTTAGTCAACGTTCGAATCGGTCGAAATCAGGAAGTGTCGGCCGCCATTTTGTTTGTTTTCAGTGCGAGAGTGAAAAAGGAAGGTGGCGAACGTGAAAAGGGGGCAGGGTAGAGAGTTCCTGACCCCCTAGCCTTTGTCAGGGGGTCCCTGAAGGACCCCGAAGGCAGAAATCTTTTTATTTTTTTTTAAATCGCGGGGGTGCATGCACCGTGCGCGCATGGTGAAAAACCCAAAAAATAAAAAATAATTTTTTTTTAAATTTTTTTTTACATTTTAATACGTAGTTTATTGTAAAATAAATATATAAAAAAAATAATACATAAATAAATTAGCATTTAAAAAAACGTACAAATTCACTGAAAAAACCATAGGTTTCACACACGTTATAGTTAGGAATTAGCATTTAAAAAACCTTGCAAATTCACTTAAAAAACCATAGGTTTCACACATGTTATAGTTAGGTGGATATTTCACTCCAATGAAATTCCCCCGTTATAGTTAGTTCAGATAACTATAACTCGCGCGACCGCCACTCTATCACAAGGATGATGTCATCAGTGATGTCATGAGTGATGCCACTGACCATGTCATGAGTGATGTAATATGTGACGTCATGAGCAGTGGATTGCGGGCGTGCGAGTTATAGTTATCTGAACTAACTATAACGGGGGAATTTCATTGGTTTTTTACGAGTGAAATATCCACCTAACTATAACATGTGTGAAACCTATGGTTTTTTAAGTGAATTTGCAAGGTTTTTTAAATGCTAATTCCTAACTATAACGTGTGTGAAACCTATGGTTTTTTCAGTGAATATATATATATATATATAACCTACTGGCGGTTGCCAGTAGTTAGTTATAGTTAGAACCTAGTTTCCATAGGAACATTTTTTTTTGATTTGCTAATAACTTTGGCGTCGTTTGACGAATGTTTGCCAAACTCTCCGAAAAATGGTCTATCCAGGTCAGCTCTTGGGGGCGATTCGTCAAGCGGGGGCTGAGAAAAAAGGGGGTCCCAAAAAGTGTTTTCTCCATCTTCATTTCCATAGGAAATTTTATTACAGGCTACAGCCCGAACTGCTGAACGGAATTACACCACATTTGGCAAAAAGGTAGAGCTTGGTTCAGAAAGAGACCTTTTTTTTTTAAATGGTGTAAATCCATTCAGTATTTGCTGAGAAATTCAAAAAGTAAAAGTCAAAAAATCATTTTCCCATTGGAAACTTTAGGCAAGGCTACAGCCCGAACTGCTGAAAGGAATTACACCAAATTTGGCAAAAAAGTAGTGCTTGATTCAGAAAGTGTATTTTTTCCTTAAATGGTGTAAATCCATTCAGTAATTGCTGAGAAATTAAAAAAATAAAAGTTTTGATATCTGGGGCAGCGGTGGGTTTGTGCACCCTCCCGACCGTGCGCTGCACTGTGATTGGGTGCAGGACCACAAGCTTCACTGTGATTGGCTGCCAACACTCCAAACCAGGAAGTGTTGGCAGCCATCTTGTGACTCGGTAGAACCGAGTTACAAGAAAACAGTTGAAAAAAGATTAAAAGAGAAGAAAAGGGAGCAGGGTAGAAACACTCTGACCCCCTAGTCCTGCTTACAAAGGTCCCACAAGGACCCCCAGGCCTAAAAAGTATTCATTTTTTTACAGAACAAACGTCAGAATGCGCGATGGGTGCGCGAATCTGGATGAAATTTTTTAGTTTTTTTAAATGAAGCGGGGGCTCCCCCACTTCATTTAAATGACCCCCCGGGTGGGCAAGCTTCCAGGGGCAATCCTTTAATTATATTGCAGGGGCCTCCGGGGCCTACGCAGCCCCGAGGACCGCTACCTCTTATGTAAATTAGGTGCGGGAGGGTACACGGCCCTCTCGCAGCCCCGGGGATCGCCACCTCACTGGGGCTTGTTTGTCCTTGTTTGTGGGCTTCCGAGGCCACCCCAAGTCCCGGGGATCGCCACCCTCTGGGGCTTTAATTAAATATGCAGGGTGGGCCTCACGGGCCCCCCGAAACCCCGGGGACCACCTTTTTCCCGGGGCTTTGCAAATAGAGGGAGGGGGTCGTGCGGTCCCGCTCTTGGAGCTTTTGATAGCCCTGGGGGTCGCCACCCCCCACGGCCGGCTCCTGCAATGTTCCGGGGTGTGCAGCCCTGGGATATTGCCATTTGCTATGACAGGGCGGGAGCATGTTTTCCACCCTGTGATAGCAAACCGTGGTTTGCTTCGTTGAAGCGAGAGGAGGAAAACCTCGTCTCGCTTCAATTAAGGAAGGATAAATGCTTTTGGGCAAGGGAAACTGCATATTAGCAGCTTCCGTTGCCCAAAAGCAATGCCAGCTTCTGCAGGAGTCGGGGAGCTGGTGGGACAGTGGGGACATTGGGGCCCCTTCCACGGTCCCCAACAGAGAGGCTAGGCCCTGGGGGATGGGGTCCCTGGGGCCAGAAGTGGACTGGGAGGGGGGCCACACGGCCCCCTTCCACTTTAAAAAAAATTATGAAAATGAACTTAAAAAAAAAACAAAATTGCAGTCGCAACCCCCACCGTCCACCCCCCACAAACAAATGTGATAGCAACCTTCCGAAATATGGAATGTAAAAAATCGGCTGATGTCACACAGTTATAAAAATCAAGATGCATGTGAGGTTGGACAAATGAGAATAAATCATCTACGGATTTGCATATAAAACATTTTATTTAAACAAAAACAGCATAATAAAAGTAGGTACAGCCATGGCGTGTCATCCCTCGATAATCTGTGAATCACAGCCTGCAAGACAAAAAGCAATATAAGATTGTGCGTCATGCGCCCATCAAAGGAGAGAGAGAGAGAAAAAGAGAGAAAGAGTGAGATAGAGAGGAAGAGAGAGAAAGAGAGAAAGAGGGAGAGAGGAAGAGAGAGAGAAAGAGTGAGAGAGAGGAAGAGAGAGAAAAAATAGAAAGAGTGTGAGAGAGAAAAAAGGAAGAGATGGAGAGGGAGAGTGAGTGCCGAACTGCAGACAAAATCCTCACAGCTCACCTTTCCGCCACCGGTGTGTCTCTCCACGTGCCAGGACATACTCTAGCCCTCAAGCTCACTTATCTGAAACATAGTATAGAATCAGTAATAGTAGAGTACATACAACTGCACGCGCCTTCATCGTTGTCCAGCCCCTGCGTACCCAGGCTGCTGCACCCCATCCATTCCCGCCACCGAGAGGTGTCTGCCTGCCTCTGCGCACCCAGGCTGCTGCACACTATCCACTCCCACTGCCCAGAGGTAACTGCCCGCTGCTGCGCAAACAAGCCTCTCTGCTCACCTTCCGCCACCGGCAAGTGTGCAAGCGGGCCTACCACGTGCCGAAGCAACCTCCTTAGCTGTCGCTGGATTCCACGGCACAAACCCCAGTGCATTCCACTGCACCGCGCCTAGGAGTGATGTCTGTACAGCCAGCTGCCTTTGGCATACACGCGGTCCAGCCAAGCTTACAATTCAAATCGGGTCTTGATTGCCAAGATGGTGTATCCAGGCCACGCATCATCGCAGGCTGCACACCAGCTCAGCTCTGGTGGCACTAACTCAGTGGAACTCAAGTTATCACCACTTGATGGGAGGCCCGTATCGGGCAAAGTTCCTTGGCTGCCACCAACTCTGTGCACTTCAAGTCATGGGAGAGAATGGAAATGGCCTCCAGCATGTGCACCCGGCCCTTTTTATTGGCAGGGTCATGTGTCCAGTGATGCCTGTGCTTGATGGGTGTGGTGTGGGTGTAAAGCAGCCGTGAGGGACTGGCTGTGGCATACTGAGAACTGGACCTGTGACCAGCAGATCACGGAAAACCTGGGCCATGTAGCGTTGTTGTCCCTCCCTGTAAGCGTAAGCGGAGTGGGCTGGCCTGGCGTATGCCAGTCCTGCGTGAGGCTATGAACAATGACTCTGGAGCTATGGGAGTGGTTCCGTCCTGGGCTATATGAGGAATCAACTGATGTGGGTGTCTCTGTTATAGTGCTGCCGCCACCCGGGCCAATGTGTCAGCTTGTGACCCAAGTCCCAGAACATGGCCAACATGGAAGGTAGGGGGAATCACTGACCATACATTCATCCATACTTCCACACATGAAAGATCGTACACATGACACGTGTGTGAATATAAATGTTTATTGCTTATTCAGTAGAGTGTTGCAGCTGTAGCAATACAGGGCCATGCAAAGCCCAAATATCAGTTTTTGGCACATGGAGGGCAGCCAATTAGAGCCAAGGTCGTACTCGGGGGTTAGGCTCCACCAACATATGTACTTATCCAATCACTCTGCCAATCCCCAAGCACTTATAAATTCACTATACACTGTCCTTGCAGTACTCTAATGATCCAGTCTCTACCTATGTACTTATACAATGACTGAGACAAAGTTACATAGCCAAAGTTTTCCCCACTGTCAGATGTAACATGGTTGCGTGCACTGTCCACAGCACAATGTAATGTGGTAGGGCCCAGGTGCAGCATCATGCATACATAATGAACACACGGACACAGTTAGATAGATAGTGGAACTGGGTACGGGCATGTGTGTTCGGCTCCTTTTTATTTCCAGGGTCACATATCCAGGGATGTCTGTGCTGGATGTGTGTTGGGTGAGTGTAAGCCAGCCCTCAGGGAATGATTAGTGCTGGCAACAAGTACAACAGTAATTATCGGATCACACACAGAGATTCCCATAAAGGGTCTATGACTTGTGCTGCACTAAGGTAGGGGCACTAGATGTGAAATAATACACAAAGGATTCTATCGTAAAGGGTCCATGACTTGTGGTGCACTGAGGTAAGGGAAGCAGATCTGAAATTATACACAAAACATTCTATCATAAAGGGTCCATGAGTATTGTGGTGTACAAAGATAGGGGCATCAGAAGCATTCAGCGTGTGCACAGCCAGAGATGGCCACACTGGTAGCAATGTGTGTTGACTACTGGACTGCGTCATCTGCAAATGCAACACGATCTCAATTGTGAGCCCTGCTGTCCACAGTGTGGATCGAATGCAGTTGTCAGCACAGACATCGAGGAATGCTTTTTGTCACTTCCTCTCGACAAAATCCGAGGACATTGAGTACAATTCTGTGTGCAATTACTAAATCAAGACTGAATTCAAATTGTGAGCTCTGCTGACCGCAGTGTAGGCGTATGGAACAAAAGATTAAATATGTATGGACTACATTGTCGAAATATGTAGGTTTCAGGGACGTTATAGTTAGTTGCCTACTGGACTCTGAAATTAATTAATCAAGACTGAATTTGAATTGTGAGCCCTGCTGACTGCAGTGTAGGCCAGAAACAGCAGTCAGGAAGGGCCCACAGCCACGTGGCGTTGACTTATGCTGCACAGAGTTAGTGGTACCTGAAGCACTCAGTGTGTGCACAGCCATTGATGATGCGTGGTCTGGGCGGGCTGCACTGGTAGCAATGTCTGTTGCCTACTGGACTGCGTCATCTGCAATTGCCACTCTATCTGAACTGTCAGCCCTGCTGACTGCAGTGTAGGCTGGAGGCAGCGGTGAGCAAAGGCCAACAGTCACTTGGCGTTCACTTGAGCTGCACAGTTAGTGGCACCTGAAGCACTCAGTGTGTGTGCAGCCTGCGATGATGTGTGGTCTGGGCGGGCTGCACTCGGAGCAATATCTCTTGCCTACTGGACTGTGTCATCTGCAATCGTGAGTCGATCTGAATTGTGAGCCCTGCTGTCCGCAGTGTAGATGGAAGGCAGTAGTCAGCGGAGACATCGAGGAATGCTTTTTTTTTATCACTTCCTCTTGACAAAATCCGAGGACATAGAGTACAATTCTCTCTGCAATTAATAAATCATGTCTCAATGTAAATTGTGAGCTCTGCTGACTGCAGTGTAGGTAACAAAAGATGAAATATGTATGGAATACATTGTCGAAATGTATAGGTTTCGGGAATGTTATAGTTAATTGCCTACTGGACTCTCAAATTAATGAATCAAGACTGAATTTGACTTGTAAGCACCGCTCACTGCAGTGTAGGCCGGAGGCAGTGGTCAGCAAGGTCCCACAGGCACGTGGCATAGAGTTGAGCTGCACAGTTACTGGCACAGGAAGAATTCAGCGTGTGCGCAGCCTGCGATGATGCGTGGTCCGGGCAGGCTGCACTAGTAGCAATGTCTTTTGTCTAATGAATTCTGCCTTAATAAGGCTATGTGGCGATGGCTTATGGTGCACAGAGTTAGCGGTACCTGAAGCACTCAGTGTGTGCGCAGCCTGCAATGATGCGTGGTGTGGGAGGGCCGCACTGGGAGCCATATCTCTTGCCTACTGGACTGCGTCAGCTGCAATCGCGAGTGGATCTGAATTGTGAGCCCTGTTGTCCGCAGTGTAGATGGAAGGCAGTAGTCAGCGGAGACATCGAGGAATGCTTTTTGTCACTTCCTCTTGAAAAAATCAGAGGACACAGAGTACAGTTCTCTCTGCAATTAATAAATCATGTCTAAATGTAAATTGTGAGCTCTGCTGACCGCAGTGTAGATACCAAAAGATTAAATATGTATGGAATACATTGTCAAAATGTGTAGGTTTCGGGGATATTAGAGTTAATTGCCTACTGGACCCTCAAATTAATGAATCAAGACTGAATTTGAGTTGTGAGCAGTGCTCACCGCAGTGTAGGCCGGAGGCAGCGGTCAGGAAGGGCCCACAGGCACGTGGCATAGAGTTGAGCTGCACAGTGCTGGCACAGGAAGAATTCAGCGTGTGCGCAGCCTGCGATTATGCGTGGTCCGGGCAGGCCGCACTGGTAGCAATGTCTTTTGTCTAATGAATTCTGCCTTAATAAGGCTACGTGGCGATGACTTATGGTGGAGAGAGTTAGTGGTACCTGAAGCACTCAGCGTGTGCGCAGCCTGCGATGATGTGTGGTGTGGGCGGGCTGCACTGGGAGCAATGTCTCTTGCCTACTGGACTGCGGCAGCTGCAATCATGAGTCGATCTGAATTGTGAACCCTGCTGTCCGCAGCGTACATCGAAGGCAGTAGACTGTACAGACATAACTCTGTGGTGCTGTGCCACTGGGTTCACAGGGGGCCTGTGTCGAAGAGGCCCGTGGTCACGGTGGCAGCCTCATGGCAGGATGAAGGCCGCTGCTCTGGCAGACACGTTGGCCTTCCCAGAAGTGAACCACGCCCAGAGCCCCAGCCTATTTATTCACATTTCTACGCTGGAGTGGCGTACGTTGGACCAGCCCATTCCACTTCCAGTTCCGCTTACAGGGGGGACACACCTACATGACCGAGATCTTCCCCACTGCCTGAGGTAACATGGTTGCGTCCACTGTCCACAACAGTACAAGCACCAGCAGTATATGTTCAAATGGAGAGGTCTGTGCTCTGCATAGTGAGGTCTGTCCAGCACATTACCGCTACACTTGGCATTGTGTGCATTGCTATTGATGGGTGACTTGCATCCTTCACACATACGTCGTTCCCACATCTACCAACATTCAACTATTGTGTGGCTGAGGGGCCATGCCATTTTGGGAAGGCTCGCTGTTCTGCGCTGCGTCAGTGGTAGCGGGGGGTGGTTTGAGGGGGCGGTCCTGGGGGTGGTGGCGGTGCGTGCTGTGGCCTTCTTGGGTGTCGGAGCTGCATGATCAATAGCTCTATGACATGTGTTGGTCTTCAGATGTGGTTCTGGGCTGGTCTCCCTTTTACACTGTAGGTAGTCATCTTGCTTTACACCAGTAAAAGGCAGATGTTAAATGTCTACTGCTAACGCAGCTTATCGCCTGTTTTTGGATTGCATCACAGATTTCGCTGGTCATTGACAATATTGGGAAGTGGTGTTTTCATGTTATTTTTGCACGGGAATGCCTATTCTGCATATCATTAGCGTTAGTTGTCGCTCTCATTTGTGACAATTTTTTTTGTGGAATCTTTCGCTGTAAAACTGGCGATATCGGCTGTTTTCACCAGGTTGATAATGGGACGATAATTTAAAATCATTGAAAAAACCACAGGTTTAATGAACATTATGATTAGAAATTAGCATTTAAAAAACCTTTGAAATTCACTGAAAAAAACATAGGTTTCAGGGACGTTATAGTTAGAAATTAGCATTTAAACAAACCTTAGAAATTCACAGAAAAAAACATAGGTTTCATTGACGTTATAGTTAGTTGGTCATTTCACTTGTACAAAACCAGAGAAATTTGGCCGATATAGTTAGTAGAGCTAACTGTAACTCGCGCCCCCGCAATGCACTGCTGATGACGTCACATATTACATCACTCATGACATGGTCAGTGACATCACTGATGATATCTCAAATGACATCACTAATGACATCATCCATGTGATAATTTTATGCACCTCCTCACACCCTAATATAACCTTTGATACACCCACTCTAAAATACAGACTACCATTTTTGAAACCAAAGACAAACCAATAGCAGTTACTACATACCCACTGACTAATTCCTTGGTATACGCACATATCCATTCATTCATCCATACAGTCAGTCATACATGCAGTCACTCATCAATACACCACTATCATATGCACACCTATACGGACACTCACACACTGCCACTCATCCATAGAGTTATTGACATACCTAGCTAGTCACGAAAAAACTCAATAACACTGCCATTTACTCACCTATACATTTATACTCACACCACCTCACTCATTTATACAGATACTAACACATACTTGCTATCTTATACAATCACTGACACAAGGACACACTCATGCATACAGGTACTCTCACAATCACTCACTCACATATAGTCATTTATATACTCCAACACTCACATATACTTCCTTTCATGTAGTTACTCACACATGTACCACTGAGACATCTAAACACTCACGAACACACCCATACACACACTCACCCACCTATACAGCCATTCACAGATGCACTCTTGAACCGATACACCCAGTGAATATCACCCACTCACACATCTATGCACAAAGTCACACACCTCCACCCACCCACACAAACAGTGAGGCACCCATACAGATACTCATGCAACCAATAAATAACCCATAAAGACACTCAGGTAGCTACTCATGCACAGACAGACTGATACAAACATTCACACAGTTTAGTCACTAACCCATGCATTCAGTAAGACACAATTAATCACTCACTTATACAGTCAGTCACACCCCTATTAAAGACACTTCTACACCAACTCATTCTTCAATACACCTTGGCATTAACATATATAAAAAATATTTACACTTTACAGAAACACACATTCACTGGATGATGTCATCAGTGATGTCATTTGAGATGTCATCAGTGATGTCATCAGTGATGTCACTGACCATGTCATGAGAGATGTAATATGTGACATCATCAGCAGTGCATTGTGGGGGCGCGAGTTATAGTTAGCTCTACTAACTATAACGGCCACATTTTTCTGGTTTTGTAGTAACTATAACAAAAACAACAATTGATGGACAGAATGCAGAACAATGTCATATATTCACCCCAGTACAGAGATCTGGGCCTAAATCCATTGTTTATTTGCTCACCATGCCATTCCAGTTTGAACCCAGCCATATGCAAATCATTCTTGACCCTGTGCCTCATGGGAACAGTCCAGCCCGAACTGCCAAGCCAGGTCCTCCCTGGACTGGAACCAAGCATCCTAGGACCGGTTTCGGGGTTTCACCCCCCTTCAGCCAGGATAGCTTGATTCCAGTGGCACGGAGAGCATGGGACTCACGTCTGAGCATACCCATCCCACCCAGGGTGACAAATGCAAAAACAAAAATTGATGGACAGAATGCAGAACAATGTTTTACATTCACCCCAGTACAGAGATCTGGGCCTAAATACATCGTTTTTTTGCTCACCATGCCATTCCAGTTTGAACCCAGCCATATGCAAATCAGTCTTGACCCTGTGCCTCATGGGAACAGTCCAGCCCGAACTGCCAAGACAGGTCCTCCCTGGACTGGGACCAAGCATACTAGGACCGGTTTCGGGGTTTCACCCCTCTTCAGCCAGGATAGCTTGATTCCAGTGGCATGGAGAGCACAGAACTCACGTCTGAGCATACCCATCCCACTCGGGGTGACAAATGCAAAAACAACAATTGATGGACAGAATGCAGAAGAATGTCATACATTCACCCCAGTACAGAGATCTGGGCCTAAATCTATCGTTTTTTCGCTCACCATGCCATTCCAGTTTGAACCCAGCCATATGCAAATCAGTCTTGACCCTGTGCCTCATGGGAACAGTCCAGCCTGGACTGGAACCAAGCATCCTAGGACCGGTTTCGGGGTTTCACCCCTCTTCAGCCAGGATAGCTTGATTCCAGTGGCATGGAGAGCACGGGACTCACGTCTGAGCATACCCATCCCACTCGGGGTGACAAATGCAAAAACAACAATTGATGGACAGAATGCAGAAGAATGTCATACATTCACCCCAGTACAGAGATCTGGGCCTAAATCCATCGTTTTTTCACTCACCATGCCATTCCAGTTTGAACCCAGCCATATGCAAATCAGTCTTGACCCTGTGCCTCATGGGAACAGTCTAGCCTGGACTGGAACCAAGCATCCTAGGACCGGTTTTGGGGTTTCACCCCTCTTCAGCCAGGATAGCTTGATTCCAGTGGCATGGAGAGCACGGGACTCACGTCTGAGCATTCCCGTCCCACTCGGGGTGACAAAGGCAAAAACAACAATTGATGGACAGAATGGAGAACAATGTCATACATTCACCCCAGTACAGAGATCTGGGCCTAAATCCATCGTTTTTTTGCTCACCATGCCATTCCGTCCATAATCCCCTTTGGTATCGCTTTGTTCGCCCTAAGTTGGCAGGGTCTGCCCAGACGTGGGTCTCTTGCTCACTTTGCCACTGGATTCAGGATAGCCTGGCTGATGAGGGTTATGAACTCGAAACCGGTCCCAGGATGCTTGTTTCCGGTCCAGGGAAGACATGGCTTGGCAGTTCGGCCTGGACTATTCCCATGAGGCACAGGGTCAGACTGATTTGCATATGGACATGTCTGAACTGGGGTGGTGGAGTGAGCTAAAGAATGATGATGGGTTAAACCCAGATCAGTTGACTGGGGATGAGTGTTTGATTAGCTCAAATGCTCCGTCCATCATCCCCCTTGGTATAACTTTGTTCGCACTAAGTTGGCAGGGTATGCCCAGATGTGGGTTCCTTGCTCACTTTGACACTGGATTCAGGATAGCCTGGCTGATGAGGGTTATGAACCCGAAACTGGTCCCAGGATGCTTGTTTCCGGTCCAGGGAAGACATGGCTTGGCAGTTCGGCCCGGACTATTCCCATGAGGCACAGGGTCAGACTGATTTGCATATGGACATGTCTGAACTGGGGTGGTGGAGTGAGCTAAAGAATGATGATGGGTTAAACCCAGATCAGTTGACTGGGGGTGAGTGTTTGAATAGCTCAAATGCTCCGTCCATCATCCACTTTGGTATCGCTTTGTTCGCCATAAGTTGGCAGGGTATGCCCAGACGTGGGTCCCTTGCTCACTCATACAGGTACTCTCACAATCACTCACTCACATATAGTCATTTATATACTCCAACTCTCACATATACTTCCTTTCATGTAGTTACTCACACATGTACCACTGAGACATCTAAACACTCACGAACACACCCATACACACACTCACCCACCTATACAGCCATTCACAGATGCACTCTTGAACCGATACAACCAGTGAATATCACCCACTCACACATCTATGCACAAAGTCACACACCTCCACCCACCCACACAAACAGTGAGGCACCCATACAGATACTCATGCAACCAATAAATAACCCATAAAGACACTCAGGTAGCTACTCATCAACAGACAGACTGATACAGACATTCACACAGTTTAGTCACTAACCCATGCATTCAGTAAGACACAATTAATCACTCACTTATACAGTCAGTCACACCCCTATTAAATCCTCCACCCAGACACTTCTACACCAACTCATTCTTCTATACACCTTGGCATTAACATATATAAAACATATTTACACTTTACAGAAACACGCATTCACTGGATGATGTCATCGGTGATGTCATTTGAGATGTCATCAGTGATGTCATCAGTGATGTCACTGACCATGTCATGAGAGATGTAATATGTGACATCATCAGCAGTGCATTGCGGGGGCGCGAGTTATAGTTAGCTCTACTAACTATAACGGCCACATTTTTCTGGTTTTGTAGTAACTATAACAAAAACAACAATTGATGGACAGAATGCAGAACAATGTCATATATTCACCCCAGTACAGAGGCCTAAATCCATTGTTTTTTTGCTCACCATGCCATTCCAGTTTGAACCCAGCCATATGCAAATCATTCTTGACCCTGTGCCTCATGGGAACAGTCCAGCCCGAACTGCCAAGCCAGGTCCTCCCTGGACTGGAACCAAGCATCCTAGGACCGGTTTCGGGGGTTCACCCCCCTTCAGCCAGGATAGCTTGATTCCAGTGGCATGGAGAGCACGGGACTCACGTCTGAGCATACCCGTCCCACTCGGGGTGACAAATGCAAAAACAACAATTGATGGACAGAATGCAGAAGAATGTCATACATTCACCCCAGTACAGAGATCTGGGCCTAAATCCATCGTTTTTTCACTCACCATGCCATTCCAGTTTGAACCCACCAATATGCAAATCAGTCTTGACCCTGTGCCTCATGGGAACAGTCTAGCCTGGACTGGAACCAAGCATCCTAGGACCGGTTTTGGGGTTTCACCCCTCTTCAGCCAGGATAGCTTGATTCCAGTGGCATGGAGAGCACGGGACTCACGTCTGAGCATTCCCGTCCCACTCGGGGTGACAAAGGCAAAAACAACAATTGATGGACAGAATGGAGAACAATGTCATACATTCACCCCAGTACAGAGATCTGGGCCTAAATCCATCGTTTTTTTGCTCACCATGCCATTCCGTCCATAATCCCCTTTGGTATCGCTTTGTTCGCCCTAAGTTGGCAGGGTATGCCCAGACGTGGGTCTCTTGCTCACTTTGCCACTGGATTCAGGATAGCCTGGCTGATGAGGGTTATGAACCCGAAACCGGTCCCAGGATGCTTGTTTCCGGTCCAGGGAAGACATGGCTTGGCAGTTCGGCCTAGACTATTCCCATGAGGCACAGGGTCAGACTGATTTGCATATGGACATGTCTGAACTGGGGTGGTGGAGTGAGCTAAAGAATGATGATGGGTTAAACCCAGATCAGTTGACTGGGGATGAGTGTTTGATTAGCTCAAATGCTCCGTCCATCATCCCCCTTGGTATAACTTTGTTCGCACTAAGTTGGCAGGGTATGCCCAGATGTGGGTTCCTTGCTCACTTTGACACTGGATTCAGGATAGCCTGGCTGATGAGGGTTATGAACCCGAAACTGGTCCCAGGATGCTTGTTTCCGGTCCAGGGAAGACATGGCTTGGCAGTTCGGCCCGGACTATTCCCATGAGGCACAGGGTCAGACTGATTTGCATATGGACATGTCTGAACTGGGGTGGTGGAGTGAGCTAAAGAATGATGATGGGTTAAACCCAGATCAGTTGACTGGGGGTGAGTGTTTGAATAGCTCAAATGCTCCGTCCATCATCCACTTTGGTATCGCTTTGTTCGCCATAAGTTGGCAGGGTATGCCCAGACGTGGGTCCCTTGCTCACTCATACAGGTACTCTCACAATCACTCACTCACATATAGTCATTTATATACTCCAACTCTCACATATACTTCCTTTCATGTAGTTACTCACACATGTACCACTGAGACATCTAAACACTCACGAACACACCCATACACACACTCACCCACCTATACAGCCATTCACAGATGCACTCTTGAACCGATACAACCAGTGAATATCACCCACTCACACATCTATGCACAAAGTCACACACCTCCACCCACCCACACAAACAGTGAGGCACCCATACAGATACTCATGCAACCAATAAATAACCCATAAAGACACTCAGGTAGCTACTCATCAACAGACAGACTGATACAGACATTCACACAGTTTAGTCACTAACCCATGCATTCAGTAAGACACAATTAATCACTCACTTATACAGTCAGTCACACCCCTATTAAATCCTCCACCCAGACACTTCTACACCAACTCATTCTTCTATACACCTTGGCATTAACATATATAATGTCACGGTCCCCAGGGATCCTCTCCTCGGGATGACGCCGATGCTATGTATGGGTCCACCCCCCATCCGTCCCCAGTCCGGCGTATGTATAACACTCACGGACTCAGAAGACAGGTGGGTGAGGGAAGGAAGGGTAGGAACAGCGGGGAGAGAGACCTGCAAGAGAGAAAGAGAGGGATTAACCTAGGCGTACCCTCTTGACCCCGCCACCACCCCGGGCCTGGCTCGTAAAGTACCTGTGGTCCCTTTCTCCCTTTCGCTCGGTTCCTCGGGGCACCTTGGCCCAAGTTGCGTCACTGGGCAAGGCTGAGGGTGAGTTCCAGAGCGGGTAGAAGCTCGGGTGTCTTCGTCCTAGTCTATCCCGTTCGGTCATGGGTAAGGGCAAAAAAAAGGAGCGAGGGCACTGCAAGAGGCAGAGTCCTGTCAGGGCGGCGCTACCACTCAACGCCCTTTCACCTCCTGGGGCGGAGGAGCGCCTGTAGTCCAAAGGGGTCTCCTCCGTTTCAATCACGGAGAGACCTGAAGTTTGTAGAGCGACTGCCGTGGGTGCTTCAACGTCACGCCCGGAATCCTTGGGCGGAGGAGCGCCAGGGGACAGCCGGAGTGTCTGGTCACGGAGAGACGGGAGGTCCGCCTCTCGAGTGCAGCCGGCGCTGCAACGTCACGCCCGGAATCCTTGGGCGGAGGAGCGCCGGAGCCGTTGGTAGTGCCCCCCGACTGGGGGTGAGGTACCGGACAGGGAGGCCAGCGGGGTCGCCGGGAGCCGGGAAGGTCAACCAGGGGAGAGCAGCCGTTGCTGCGGGTGGTATGAGCGGCCAGCGGAGGGATAGCTCTCACCTGCGCCTTGCTGCTGTTAACGTCGTCTCAGCTCTCGAAACGAGGGTTCAGCTCCAGACACGAACACAAGAAGCCAAGCAGGACCGAAGCAACACGGAGGTTGCTTCCAGGACGCCTCTCTCGAGTCCGACGATAGGAATCATTGGCCCCGCCTCCCGGGCTGTCCCGCGCTATATCGGCTTCCGGAAGTCCCGCGCCGTGGGTGAGCGCGTGGGATCCTGGGACTTGGAGTCCGTACCCTGGAGGCGGGGTTCTGCCGGCGTCGGATCATGACAGCATACCCCCCTTTACCCCGGCACCCCGGCCGCCGGGGTTCCCGGGCTTGGAGGGAGAGCGGCGGTGGAAGGCCGCCACCAGGCGAGCCGCGTGCACCGCCGAAGCAGGTTCCCAGGAGTCCTCCTCCGGCCCATAGCCTTTCCAGGCCAAGAGGTACCAAAGCCTCCCCCGCACCAGCTTGGAATCCAGCACCCGCCGCACGATGTACTCCTGATCCTGTTGCACCCACACGGGGGCCGGGACTTTCTTTACCGGGCACAAGGAAGGTTTGAGCAGCGACACGTGGAACACCGGGTGAATCCGCAGGTGAGGGGGCAACCGCAGCCGCACCGCCACAGGGTTCACGTGTCGCACCACGGGGTAGGGTCCTATGAATTTGGGGTTGAAGGCACTGGGTTTTTTGAATCTGATATTCCTAGTGGACAACCACACCCTGTCCCCTTTGTGATAGACCGGAGCGGGCCTGCGATGTTTGTCGGCCTGGTCCTTGTATTTCCCCTTGGCCACCCGAAGGTTAGTCCGGGCTTGCCTCAACGCGGAGCGTATAGCGCTGAGCCTTGTCTGAAGAGTGGGAAGGGATGTGGTTTCTCGCGGAAGGACAAAGGGGACAAAGCGCGGGTGGAACCCAGAAGCGAGAAAGAAGGGGGTGTGGTGTGTGGCAGAGTGCTGTGCGTTGTTGTAGGCCACTTCGGCCACCCAGAGCAAGTCAACCCACGAGTCCGCTGCCTGATTGGTGTAACAGCGCAGGTATTGTTTGAGCGTTTGGTTGAGCCGCTCTGTCTGGCCATCGGTCTGGGGGTGGAAGCTCGTGGAGAGGGAGGAGCGGATACCGAGCTGTTCGCACCACACCTTCCAAAACCGGGCTGTAAACTGCGCCCCCCGGTCCGACACGATCCCCAATGGAAGTCCATGAAGCCGCACCACGTGTTTCAACAGGAGCGATGCCAAAACCCCGGCAGTGGGGACTTGCTTACAGGCGATGAAGTGCCCCATCTTGGTGAGGTAATCCACCACGACGAGTATGGCGGTGCATCCCTGGTCTTTCGGGAGTCCTACCACAAAGTCTATGGATATCCTTTCCCAGGGGTTCATAGGGGTAGGGAGCGGCATCAGGAGCCCCTGTTTTCTTTGATGGTCGGATTTCATTTGCGCACAGATCGCACACTGTTTTACCCACAGTAAAACGTCCGGTCGGACAGAGGGCCACCAGAATTGTCTCAGCACCCTTTCCAGTGTTTTGGTCCCTCCCGTGTGCCCCGCACAGGGCAGATCATGACACCAGGAGAAAACGAGCTTCCGGAGCCGGGGCGTAGGTATCAAGAGCCGGGAACCACACAAGGGAAGACCCTGGTGGAGGCGCCATTCCTTGTGGCTCTTCAGCCATGTAGTCCAGGCGAAGGTCCGGAGTCCTTGTTTCACCTTCTGTAGAAACGAGTCGGTCTTCACTCTGCCAATGACCTGTCCAGGCGGGACGATGGACTGTTCCGGGGTCCCGGCCGGAAGGCACGGGCAAGTCTGGCGCGACAGGGCATCGGCTTTTCGGTTCAATGTCCCGGGTCGATAGGTAACTAGGAAATGGTACTCCGCGAAGAAGAGCATCCACCTCTTCTGTCTGGGTGAGAGATGGCGGGCGGACGCAGGAACTGGAGGTTCCGGTGGTCCGTGTACACCGTTACCTGGTGCCGAGCCCCCATCAACCAATGCCGCCATTCCAGGAACGCCTCACGGATGGCGAGCAGTTCCTTCTCCGAGATGGTGTAGTTGAGCTCGGCCGGGCTTAATTTCTTAGACATGTAGGCCACCGGGTGGAGCACTCCGGTGTCTGGTTGGCGCTGGGACAGTATCGCGCCCACGGCTTCGTCTGAAGCGTCTGCTTCGACCAGGAACGGAAGATCAGGATCAGCATGTCGTAAGATGGGAGCACTGGTGAAGGCTCTCTTGAGTTGGTCGAACGCGGACTGTGCTTCCGCCGACCATAGAAAGGGGGTCCCTTTTCGCGTCAGCTTGGTGAGCGGCGTTACCATGTGCGAAAAATGACGGATGAACCTCCGGTAAAAGTTGGAGAAGCCCAGGAAACTCTGGACTTCCTTCACGGTTGTTGGTTGAGGCCACTTGGCGACGGCTTGCACCTTCCGGGCGGTCATGATTTGTCCCTCTGGGGTGAGCAGGACACCAAGGAATTCCACCGTGGAAACGTGGAACTCACATTTAGTGAGTTTGCAGAACAACCGGTTTCTTTCAAGGGCCGCCAGCACATTCCGGACGTGACCGACATGTTCTGCAGGATCGGATGAAAAGATCAGGATGTCGTCGATATACACTACGACATATCGGTCCAGGAACTCTCTCAACACTTCGTTGAGGAAGTACTGAAACGCTGCCGGGGCGTTGCAAAGCCCGAAGGGCATCACCAAGTATTCGTACAAGCCGAATCTCGTCTTGAACGCGGTCTTCCACTCGTCGCCCGCGCGGATTCGGACCAGATGGTACGCCCCTCGGAGGTCCAATCGGGTGTAGATCCGCGCTCCTTGGACCTGCTCCAACAGTACTGGGATGAGCGGCAGGGGGTATTGGTTCTTGATGGTCTGCGCGTTGAGGGAGCGGTAGTCTATGCAGCAGCGGAGCTCGCCGTTCGCCTTGGGTATAAAAAAAAGGGGTGACGCCGCTGGGGAACTGGAGGAGCGGATAAACCCCAGTTTTAAGTACTTGTCCAAGTACTCTCTTAGGTGGCTGGTTTCGGGACCCGTAAGGGCATACACCCTGCTGCACGGGATGACGGCCCCTGGAATCAGCTCGATACGACAGTCGTAGTCGCGATATGGTGGCAGTTCTTCGGCTTTCTGTTTATCGAAGACCTCCGCATACTGTGCATAACAGTCGGGGAGGGTTACTTCCTTCTCTGCGGCGGTGGCCACGTGATGCAAGACCGTTTCGCCCGTATCCAGAGGGGCCCCCTTGAGACGGCACTGGGTTTGACAAAAGGGGGAGCTGAACGAGATCGAGTTGGTCGTCCAGTGAATGGTGGGTTCATGTCGCCGCAACCACGGTAATCCAAGGATGAGATTACATCGTGGGGCTTGTATGATGTTCAGAGCGAGCCATTCGCCGTGGTCCTTTCCTATGGTAATCCACAGGGATGGGGTGACATGCCGAATGGGACCGGATTCCAATTCCTTGCCATCGACTGCGTATACCAGCTCGGGAGTGGCTTTGCGGCGAAGGGGGATCTTCAACCGGGTTGCCTCATTGACGTCCATAAAGCAGCCCGTGGCTCCGGAGTCGATCATGGCCCTGACGTCCGTGGGGCCCCCATCAAGAGTCACCTGCACGGTGAGAAACAGATGGTCGGGTTCTTTGGAGCCGTCAGCTTCCAGGGAAGGGATGAAATGACAGCTTGAAGGCTTCCCTTCCGGTTCCTTCAAGCGTGTTGGTTTCCCGACGCCTCTACACCGAGGCCGGCGGCGGTCTGACTGGTTCGGGGCCGACTAGTCTTCGGGCACACCGGGCATTTGCGCAAGAAATGGCCTTTCTTGCCGCAATAGAGACAGAGACCCTGTCTTCGTCGGTGGTCCCGTTCGGTCAGTGTCAGGGAGGCTCTCACCGTCCCAACTTCCATGGGATCGCCTCGCGGCGAAGTCTGCTCCGGCAGCCGAGGGGTCTCATACAGAGAAGGGGTCTTGTCCTTCCTTTTGTGGTCTCCTTTTCTCTCTCTGAGCCGGTACTCGAGCCTGGAAGCCAGCTCGATCATAGCGGTACAGGTGACGGGTTGCGGGTCTATCTGAGCGATGACGTCCTTGAGCTCATCCGTCAGACCTCGATAGAAGATCGCGGCTTGCTTCGACTCAGGCCAGTCGGTTTCGGCCACCAACCGGCGAAAGCTATTCACATACCCCAAGTAATCGGAACTGGTTTGGCGGAGATCCAGGAGATCGCGATCGGCGGAGAAGGTGTCGGCCCGACGGTCGAAAGTCTTTTCGAACTCCCGCCGGAAGGCATCCCAATCGTATAGGAGGGCATCGTCTCTCCGTACCAGAGGGACCGCCCACTGTGCTGCTTCTCCTGTCAAGTAGGAGATTAGAAACGCCACCCTTGCCTGGTTGGTGTGGAAGAGCTTCGGCTTGCAGTGGAAGTGCAGCTGTATCTGAGTCAGGAAGACCTGCACCTTTTGTATGTCCCCGTGGAACCTCTCCGAGGGGGCCAAGGGTATCTGTGTCGGCATCTCAACCACGACCTGCGGTGTAGGGGCAGAGGATACAGCCCCCGCGTCAAAGGGATTGCGCTGCATGCGGTCCAAGCGTGTATGCAACGCTGCGGAATCCGCCCTGGAAGCCGCCAATTCCAACTGTACCTGGGCCAACGCGGCTAATACGTCGTCCAAGGTGGCCATGTTTCCGCACCGACGTGATCAGGAGGAGGAAAATTCGTGGGCCAATGATTCTGTCACGGTCCCCAGGGATCCTCTCCTCGGGATGACGCCGATGCTATGTATGGGTCCACCCCCCATCCGTCCCCAGTCCGGCGTATGTATAACACTCACGGACTCAGAAGACAGGTGGGTGAGGGAAGGAAGGGTAGGAACAGCGGGGAGAGAGACCTGCAAGAGAGAAAGAGAGGGATTAACCTAGGCGTACCCTCTTGACCCCGCCACCACCCCGGGCCTGGCTCGTAAAGTACCTGTGGTCCCTTTCTCCCTTTCGCTCGGTTCCTCGGGGCACCTTGGCCCAAGTTGCGTCACTGGGCAAGGCTGAGGGTGAGTTCCAGAGCGGGTAGAAGCTCGGGTGTCTTCGTCCTAGTCTATCCCGTTCGGTCACGGGTAAGGGCAAAAAAAAGGAGCGAGGGCACTGCAAGAGGCAGAGTCCTGTCAGGGCGGCGCTACCACTCAACGCCCTTTCACCTCCTGGGGCGGAGGAGCGCCTGTAGTCCAAAGGGGTCTCCTTCGTTTCAATCACGGAGAGACCTGAAGTTTGTAGAGCGACTGCCGTGGGCGCTTCAACGTCACGCCCGGAATCCTTGGGCGGAGGAGCACCAGGGGACAGCCGGAGTGTCTGGTCACGGAGAGACGGGAGGTCCGCCTCTCGAGTGCAGCCGGCGCTGCAACGTCACGCCCGGAATCCTTGGGCGGAGGAGCGCCGGAGCCGTTGGTAGTGCCCCCCGACTGGGGGTGAGGTACCGGACAGGGAGGCCAGCGGGGTCGCCGGGAGCCGGGAAGGTCAACCAGGGGAGAGCAGCCGTTGCTGCGGGTGGTATGAGCGGCCAGCGGAGGGATAGCTCTCACCTGCGCCTTGCTGCTGTTAACGTCGTCTCAGCTCTCGAAACGAGGGTTCAGCTCCAGACACGAACACAAGAAGCCAAGCAGGACCGAAGCAACACGGAGGTTGCTTCCAGGACGCCTCTCTCGAGTCCGACGATAGGAATCATTGGCCCCGCCTCCCGGGCTGTCCCGCGCTATATCGGCTTCCGGAAGTCCCGCGCCGTGGGTGAGCGCGTGGGATCCTGGGACTTGGAGTCCGTACCCTGGAGGCGGGGTTCTGCCGGCGTCGGATCATGACATATAAAACATATTTACACTTTACAGAAACACGCATTCACTGGATGATGTCATCGGTGATGTCATTTGAGATGTAATCAGTGATGTCATCAGTGATGTCACTGACCATGTCATGAGAGATGTAATATGTGACATCATCAGCAGTGCATTGCGGGGGCGCGAGTTATAGCTAGCTCTACTAACTATAACGGCCACATTTTTCTGGTTTTGTAGTAACTATAACAAAAACAACAATTGATGGACAGAATGCAGAACAATGTCATATATTCACCCCAGTACAGAGGCCTAAATCCATTGTTTTTTTGCTCACCATGCCATTCCAGTTTGAACCCAGCCATATGCAAATCATTCTTGACCCTGTGCCTCATGGGAACAGTCCAGCCCGAACTGCCAAGCCAGGTCCTCCCTGGACTAGAACCAAGCATCCTAGGACCGGTTTCGGGGTTTCACCCCCCTTCAGCCAGGATAGCTTGATTCCCGTGGCATGGAGAGCATGGGACTCACGTCTGAGCATACCCATCCCACCCAGGGTGACAAATGCAAAAACAAAAATTGATGGACAGAATGCAGAACAATGTTTTACATTCACCCCAGTACAGAGATCTGGGCCTAAATACATCGTTTTTTTGCTCACCATGCCATTCCAGTTTGAACCCAGCCATATGCAAATCAGTCTTGACCCTGTGCCTCATGGGAACAGTCCAGCCCGAACTGCCAAGACAGGTCCTCCCTGGACTGGGACCAAGCATCCTAGGACCGGTTTCGGGGTTTCACCCCTCTTCAGCCAGGATAGCTTGATTCCAGTGGCGTGGAGAGCACGGAACTCACGTCTGAGCATACCCATCCCACTCGGGGTGACAAATGCAAAAACAACAATTGATGGACAGAATGCAGAAGAATGTCATACATTCACCCCAGTACAGAGATCTGGGCCTAAATCTATCGTTTTTTCGCTCACCATGCCATTCCAGTTTGAACCCAGCCATATGCAAATCAGTCTTGACCCTGTGCCTCATGGGAACAGTCCAGCCTGGACTGGAACCAAGCATCCTAGGACCGGTTTCGGGGTTTCACCCCTCTTCAGCCAGGATAGCTTGATTCCAGTGGCATGGAGAGCACGGGACTCACGTCTGAGCATACCCATCCCACTCGGGGTGACAAATGCAAAAACAACAATTGATGGACAGAATGCAGAAGAATGTCATACATTCACCCCAGTACAGAGATCTGGGCCTAAATCCATCGTTTTTTCACTCACCATGCCATTCCAGTTTGAACCCAGCCATATGCAAATCAGTCTTGACCCTGTGCCTCATGGGAACAGTCTAGCCTGGACTGGAACCAAGCATCCTAGGACCGGTTTTGGGGTTTCACCCCTCTTCAGCCAGGATAGCTTGATTCCAGTGGCATGGAGAGCACGGGACTCACGTCTGAGCATTCCCGTCCCACTCGGGGTGACAAAGGCAAAAACAACAATTGATGGACAGAATGGAGAACAATGTCATACATTCACCCCAGTACAGAGATCTGGGCCTAAATCCATCGTTTTTTTGCTCACCATGCCATTCCGTCCATAATCCCCTTTGGTATCGCTTTGTTCGCCCTAAGTTGGCAGGGTATGCCCAGACGTGGGTCTCTTGCTCACTTTGCCACTGGATTCAGGATAGCCTGGCTGATGAGGGTTATGAACCCGAAACCGGTCCCAGGATTCTTGTTTCCGGTCCAGGGAAGACATGGCTTGGCAGTTCGGCCTGGACTATTCCCATGAGGCACAGGGTCAGACTGATTTGCATATGGACATGTCTGAACTGGGGTGGTGGAGTGAGCTAAAGAATGATGATGGGTTAAACCCAGATCAGTTGACTGGGGATGAGTGTTTGATTAGCTCAAATGCTCCGTCCATCATCCCCCTTGGTATAACTTTGTTCGCACTAAGTTGGCAGGGTATGCCCAGATGTGGGTTCCTTGCTCACTTTGACACTGGATTCAGGATAGCCTGGCTGATGAGGGTTATGAACCCGAAACTGGTCCCAGGATGCTTGTTTCCGGTCCAGGGAAGACATGGCTTGGCAGTTCGGCCCGGACTATTCCCATGAGGCACAGGGTCAGACTGATTTGCATATGGACATGTCTGAACTGGGGTGGTGGAGTGAGCTAAAGAATGATGATGGGTTAAACCCAGATCAGTTGACTGGGGGTGAGTGTTTGAATAGCTCAAATGCTCCGTCCATCATCCACTTTGGTATCGCTTTGTTCGCCATAAGTTGGCAGGGTATGCCCAGACGTGGGTCCCTTGCTCACTCATACAGGTACTCTCACAATCACTCACTCACATATAGTCATTTATATACTCCAACTCTCACATATACTTCCTTTCATGTAGTTACTCACACATGTACCACTGAGACATCTAAACACTCACGAACACACCCATACACACACTCACCCACCTATACAGCCATTCACAGATGCACTCTTGAACCGATACAACCAGTGAATATCACCCACTCACACATCTATGCACAAAGTCACACACCTCCACCCACCCACACAAACAGTGAGGCACCCATACAGATACTCATGCAACCAATAAATAACCCATAAAGACACTCAGGTAGCTACTCATCAACAGACAGACTGATACAGACATTCACACAGTTTAGTCACTAACCCATGCATTCAGTAAGACACAATTAATCACTCACTTATACAGTCAGTCACACCCCTATTAAATCCTCCACCCAGACACTTCTACACCAACTCATTCTTCTATACACCTTGGCATTAACATATATAAAACATATTTACACTTTACTGAAACACGCATTCACTGGATGATGTCATCGGTGATGTCATTTGAGATGTAATCAGTGATGTCATCAGTGATGTCACTGACCATGTCATGAGAGATGTAATATGTGACATCATCAGCAGTGCATTGCGGGGGCGCGAGTTATAGTTAGCTCTACTAACTATAACGGCCACATTTTTCTGGTTTTGTAGTAACTATAACAAAAACAACAATTGATGGACAGAATGCAGAACAATGTCATATATTCACCCCAGTACAGAGGCCTAAATCCATTGTTTTTTTGCTCACCATGCCATTCCAGTTTGAACCCAGCCATATGCAAATCATTCTTGACCCTGTGCCTCATGGGAACAGTCCAGCCCGAACTGCCAAGCCAGGTCCTCCCTGGACTAGAACCAAGCATCCTAGGACCGGTTTCGGGGTTTCACCCCCCTTCAGCCAGGATAGCTTGATTCCCGTGGCATGGAGAGCATGGGACTCACGTCTGAGCATACCCATCCCACCCAGGGTGACAAATGCAAAAACAAAAATTGATGGACAGAATGCAGAACAATGTTTTACATTCACCCCAGTACAGAGATCTGGGCCTAAATACATCGTTTTTTTGCTCACCATGCCATTCCAGTTTGAACCCAGCCATATGCAAATCAGTCTTGACCCTGTGCCTCATGGGAACAGTCCAGCCCGAACTGCCAAGACAGGTCCTCCCTGGACTGGGACCAAGCATCCTAGGACCGGTTTCGGGGTTTCACCCCTCTTCAGCCAGGATAGCTTGATTCCAGTGGCATGGAGAGCACGGAACTCACGTCTGAGCATACCCATCCCACTCGGGGTGACAAATGCAAAAACAACAATTGATGGACAGAATGCAGAAGAATGTCATACATTCACCCCAGTACAGAGATCTGGGCCTAAATCTATCGTTTTTTCGCTCACCATGCCATTCCAGTTTGAACCCAGCCATATGCAAATCAGTCTTGACCCTGTGCCTCATGGGAACAGTCCAGCCTGGACTGGAACCAAGCATCCTAGGACCGGTTTCGGGGTTTCACCCCTCTTCAGCCAGGATAGCTTGATTCCAGTGGCATGGAGAGCACGGCACTCACGTCTGAGCATACCCATCCCACTCGGGGTGACAAATGCAAAAACAACAATTGATGGACAGAATGCAGAAGAATGTCATACATTCACCCCAGTACAGAGATCTGGGCCTAAATCCATCGTTTTTTCACTCACCATGCCATTCCAGTTTGAACCCAGCCATATGCAAATCAGTCTTGACCCTGTGCCTCATGGGAACAGTCTAGCCTGGACTGGAACCAAGCATCCTAGGACCGGTTTTGGGGTTTCACCCCTCTTCAGCCAGGATAGCTTGATTCCAGTGGCATGGAGAGCACGGGACTCACGTCTGAGCATTCCCGTCCCACTCGGGGTGACAAAGGCAAAAACAACAATTGATGGACAGAATGGAGAACAATGTCATACATTCACCCCAGTACAGAGATCTGGGCCTAAATCCATCGTTTTTTTGCTCACCATGCCATTCCGTCCATAATCCCCTTTGGTATCGCTTTGTTCGCCCAAAGTTGGCAGGGTATGCCCAGACGTGGGTCTCTTGCTCACTTTGCCACTGGATTCAGGATAGCCTGGCTGATGAGGGTTATGAACCCGAAACCGGTCCCAGGATGCTTGTTTCCGGTCCAGGGAGGACATGGCTTGGCAGTTCGGCCTGGACTATTCCCATGAGGCACAGGGTCAGACTGATTTGCATATGGACATGTCTGAACTGGGGTGGTGGAGTGAGCTAAAGAATGATGATGGGTTAAACCCAGATCAGTTGACTGGGGATGAGTGTTTGATTAGCTCAAATGCTCCGTCCATCATCCCCCTTGGTATAACTTTGTTCGCACTAAGTTGGCAGGGTATGCCCAGATGTGGGTTCCTTGCTCACTTTGACACTGGATTCAGGATAGCCTGGCTGATGAGGGTTATGAACCCGAAACTGGTCCCAGGATGCTTGTTTCCGGTCCAGGGAAGACATGGCTTGGCAGTTCGGCCCGGACTATTCCCATGAGGCACAGGGTCAGACTGATTTGCATATGGACATGTCTGAACTGGGGTGGTGGAGTGAGCTAAAGAATGATGATGGGTTAAACCCAGATCAGTTGACTGGGGGTGAGTGTTTGAATAGCTCAAATGCTCCGTCCATCATCCACTTTGGTATCGCTTTGTTCGCCATAAGTTGGCAGGGTATGCCCAGACGTGGGTCCCTTGCTCACTCATACAGGTACTCTCACAATCACTCACTCACATATAGTCATTTATATACTCCAACTCTCACATATACTTCCTTTCATGTAGTTACTCACACATGTAGCACTGAGACATCTAAACACTCACGAACACACCCATACACACACTCACCCACCTATACAGCCATTCACAGATGCACTCTTGAACCGATACAACCAGTGAATATCACCCACTCACACATCTATGCACAAAGTCACACACCTCCACCCACCCACACAAACAGTGAGGCACCCATACAGATACTCATGCAACCAATAAATAACCCATAAAGACACTCAGGTAGCTACTCATCAACAGACAGACTGATACAGACATTCACACAGTTTAGTCACTAACCCATGCATTCAGTAAGACACAATTAATCACTCACTTATACAGTCAGTCACACCCCTATTAAATCCTCCACCCAGACACTTCTACACCAACTCATTCTTCTATACACCTTGGCATTAACATATATAAAACATATTTACACTTTACAGAAACACGCATTCACTGGATGATGTCATCGGTGATGTCATTTGAGATGTAATCAGTGATGTCATCAGTGATGTCACTGACCATGTCATGAGAGATGTAATATGTGACATCATCAGCAGTGCATTGCGGGGGCGCGAGTTATAGTTAGCTCTACTAACTATAACGGCCACATTTTTCTGGTTTTGTAGTAACTATAACAAAAACAACAATTGATGGACAGAATGCAGAACAATGTCATATATTCACCCCAGTACAGAGGCCTAAATCCATTGTTTTTTTGCTCACCATGCCATTCCAGTTTGAACCCAGCCATATGCAAATCATTCTTGACCCTGTGCCTCATGGGAACAGTCCAGCCCGAACTGCCAAGCCAGGTCCTCCCTGGACTAGAACCAAGCATCCTAGGACCGGTTTCGGGGTTTCGCCCCCCTTCAGCCAGGATAGCTTGATTCCCGTGGCATGGAGAGCATGGGACTCACGTCTGAGCATACCCATCCCACCCAGGGTGACAAATGCAAAAACAAAAATTGATGGACAGAATGCAGAACAATGTTTTACATTCACCCCAGTACAGAGATCTGGGCCTAAATACATCGTTTTTTTGCTCACCATGCCATTCCAGTTTGAACCCAGCCATATGCAAATCAGTCTTGACCCTGTGCCTCATGGGAACAGTCCAGCCCGAACTGCCAAGACAGGTCCTCCCTGGACTGGGACCAAGCATCCTAGGACCGGTTTCGGGGTTTCACCCCTCTTCAGCCAGGATAGCTTGATTCCAGTGGCATGGAGAGCACGGAACTCACGTCTGAGCATACCCATCCCACTCGGGGTGACAAATGCAAAAACAACAATTGATGGACAGAATGCAGAAGAATGTCATACATTCACCCCAGTACAGAGATCTGGGCCTAAATCTATCGTTTTTTCGCTCACCATGCCATTCCAGTTTGAACCCAGCCATATGCAAATCAGTCTTGACCCTGTGCCTCATGGGAACAGTCCAGCCTGGACTGGAACCAAGCATCCTAGGACCGGTTTCGGGGTTTCACCCCTCTTCAGCCAGGATAGCTTGATTCCAGTGGCATGGAGAGCACGGGACTCACGTCTGAGCATACCCATCCCACTCGGGGTGACAAATGCAAAAACAACAATTGATGGACAGAATGCAGAAGAATGTCATACATTCACCCCAGTACAGAGATCTGGGCCTAAATCCATCGTTTTTTCACTCACCATGCCATTCCAGTTTGAACCCAGCCATATGCAAATCAGTCTTGACCCTGTGCCTCATGGGAACAGTCTAGCCTGGACTGGAACCAAGCATCCTAGGACCGGTTTTGGGGTTTCACCCCTCTTCAGCCAGGATAGCTTGATTCCAGTGGCATGGAGAGCACGGGACTCACGTCTGAGCATTCCCGTCCCACTCGGGGTGACAAAGGCAAAAACAACAATTGATGGACAGAATGGAGAACAATGTCATACATTCACCCCAGTACAGAGATCTGGGCCTAAATCCATCGTTTTTTTGCTCACCATGCCATTCCGTCCATAATCCCCTTTGGTATCGCTTTGTTCGCCCTAAGTTGGCAGGGTATGCCCAGACGTGGGTCTCTTGCTCACTTTGCCACTGGATTCAGGATAGCCTGGCTGATGAGGGTTATGAACCCGAAACCGGTCCCAGGATTCTTGTTTCCGGTCCAGGGAAGACATGGCTTGGCAGTTCGGCCTGGACTATTCCCATGAGGCACAGGGTCAGACTGATTTGCATATGGACATGTCTGAACTGGGGTGGTGGAGTGAGCTAAAGAATGATGATGGGTTAAACCCAGATCAGTTGACTGGGGATGAGTGTTTGATTAGCTCAAATGCTCCGTCCATCATCCCCCTTGGTGTAACTTTGTTCGCAATAAGTTGGCAGGGTATGCCCAGATGTGGGTTCCTTGCTCACTTTGACACTGGATTCAGGATAGCCTGGCTGATGAGGGTTATGAACCCGAAACTGGTCCCAGGATGCTTGTTTCCGGTCCAGGGAAGACATGGCTTGGCAGTTCGGCCCGGACTATTCCCATGAGGCACAGGGTCAGACTGATTTGCATATGGACATGTCTGAACTGGGGTGGTGGAGTGAGCTAAAGAATGATGATGGGTTAAACCCAGATCAGTTGACTGGGGGTGAGTGTTTGAATAGCTCAAATGCTCCGTCCATCATCCACTTTGGTATCGCTTTGTTCGCCATAAGTTGGCAGGGTATGCCCAGACGTGGGTCCCTTGCTCACTCATACAGGTACTCTCACAATCACTCACTCACATATAGTCATTTATATACTCCAACTCTCACATATACTTCCTTTCATGTAGTCACTCACACATGTACCACTGAGACATCTAAACACTCACGAACACACCCATACACACACTCACCCACCTATACAGCCATTCACAGATGCACTCTTGAACCGATACAACCAGTGAATATCACCCACTCACACATCTATGCACAAAGTCACACACCTCCACCCACCCACACAAACAGTGAGGCACCCATACAGATACTCATGCAACCAATAAATAACCCATAAAGACACTCAGGTAGCTACTCATCAACAGACAGACTGATACAGACATTCACACAGTTTAGTCACTAACCCATGCATTCAGTAAGACACAATTAATCACTCACTTATACAGTCAGTCACACCCCTATTAAATCCTCCACCCAGACACTTCTACACCAACTCATTCTTCTATACACCTTGGCATTAACATATATAAAACATATTTACACTTTACAGAAACACGCATTCACTGGATGATGTCATCGGTGATGTCATTTGAGATGTAATCAGTGATGTCATCAGTGATGTCACTGACCATGTCATGAGAGATGTAATATGTGACATCATCAGCAGTGCATTGCGGGGGCGCGAGTTATAGTTAGCTCTACTAACTATAACGGCCACATTTTTCTGGTTTTGTAGTAACTATAACAAAAACAACAATTGATGGACAGAATGCAGAACAATGTCATATATTCACCCCAGTACAGAGGCCTAAATCCATTGTTTTTTTGCTCACCATGCCATTCCAGCTTGAACCCAGCCATATGCAAATCATTCTTGACCCTGTGCCTCATGGGAACAGTCCAGCCCGAACTGCCAAGCCAGGTCCTCCTTGGACTAGAACCAAGCATCCTAGGACCGGTTTCGGGGTTTCACCCCCCTTCAGCCAGGATAGCTTGATTCCCGTGGCATGGAGAGCATGGGACTCACGTCTGAGCATACCCATCCCACCCAGGGTGACAAATGCAAAAACAAAAATTGATGGACAGAATGCAGAACAATGTTTTACATTCACCCCAGTACAGAGATCTGGGCCTAAATACATCGTTTTTTTGCTCACCATGCCATTCCAGTTTGAACCCAGCCATATGCAAATCAGTCTTGACCCTGTGCCTCATGGGAACAGTCCAGCCCGAACTGCCAAGACAGGTCCTCCCTGGACTGGGACCAAGCATCCTAGGACCGGTTTCGGGGTTTCACCCCTCTTCAGCCAGGATAGCTTGATTCCAGTGGCATGGAGAGCACGGAACTCACGTCTGAGCATACCCATCCCACTCGGGGTGACAAATGCAAAAACAACAATTGATGGACAGAATGCAGAAGAATGTCATACATTCACCCCAGTACAGAGATCTGGGCCTAAATCTATCGTTTTTTCGCTCACCATGCCATTCCAGTTTGAACCCAGCCATATGCAAATCAGTCTTGACCCTGTGCCTCATGAGAACAGTCCAGCCTGGACTGGAACCAAGCATCCTAGGACCGGTTTCGGGGTTTCACCCCTCTTCAGCCAGGATAGCTTGATTCCAGTGGCATGGAGAGCACGGCACTCACGTCTGAGCATACCCATCCCACTCGGGGTGACAAATGCAAAAACAACAATTGATGGACAGAATGCAGAAGAATGTCATACATTCACCCCAGTACAGAGATCTGGGCCTAAATCCATCGTTTTTTCACTCACCATGCCATTCCAGTTTGAACCCAGCCATATGCAAATCAGTCTTGACCCTGTGCCTCATGGGAACAGTCTAGCCTGGACTGGAACCAAGCATCCTAGGACCGGTTTTGGGGTTTCACCCCTCTTCAGCCAGGATAGCTTGATTCCAGTGGCATGGAGAGCACGGGACTCACGTCTGAGCATTCCCGTCCCACTCGGGGTGACAAAGGCAAAAACAACAATTGATGGACAGAATGGAGAACAATGTCATACATTCACCCCAGTACAGAGATCTGGGCCTAAATCCATCGTTTTTTTGCTCACCATGCCATTCCGTCCATAATCCCCTTTGGTATCGCTTTGTTCGCCCAAAGTTGGCAGGGTATGCCCAGACGTGGGTCTCTTGCTCACTTTGCCACTGGATTCAGGATAGCCTGGCTGATGAGGGTTATGAACCCGAAACCGGTCCCAGGATGCTTGTTTCCGGTCCAGGGAAGACATGGCTTGGCAGTTCGGCCTGGACTATTCCCATGAGGCACAGGGTCAGACTGATTTGCATATGGACATGTCTGAACTGGGGTGGTGGAGTGAGCTAAAGAATGATGATGGGTTAAACCCAGATCAGTTGACTGGGGATGAGTGTTTGATTAGCTCAAATGCTCCGTCCATCATCCCCCTTGGTATAACTTTGTTCGCACTAAGTTGGCAGGGTATGCCCAGATGTGGGTTCCTTGCTCACTTTGACACTGGATTCAGGATAGCCTGGCTGATGAGGGTTATGAACCCGAAACTGGTCCCAGGATGCTTGTTTCCGGTCCAGGGAAGACATGGCTTGGCAGTTCGGCCCGGACTATTCCCATGAGGCACAGGGTCAGACTGATTTGCATATGGACATGTCTGAACTGGGGTGGTGGAGTGAGCTAAAGAATGATGATGGGTTAAACCCAGATCAGTTGACTGGGGGTGAGTGTTTGAATAGCTCAAATGCTCCGTCCATCATCCACTTTGGTATCGCTTTGTTCGCCATAAGTTGGCAGGGTATGCCCAGACGTGGGTCCCTTGCTCACTCATACAGGTACTCTCACAATCACTCACTCACATATAGTCATTTATATACTCCAACTCTCACATATACTTCCTTTCATGTAGTTACTCACACATGTACCACTGAGACATCTAAACACTCACGAACACACCCATACACACACTCACCCACCTATACAGCCATTCACAGATGCACTCTTGAACCGATACAACCAGTGAATATCACCCACTCACACATCTATGCACAAAGTCACACACCTCCACCCACCCACACAAACAGTGAGGCACCCATACAGATACTCATGCAACCAATAAATAACCCATAAAGACACTCAGGTAGCTACTCATCAACAGACAGACTGATACAGACATTCACACAGTTTAGTCACTAACCCATGCATTCAGTAAGACACAATTAATCACTCACTTATACAGTCAGTCACACCCCTATTAAATCCTCCACCCAGACACTTCTACACCAACTCATTCTTCTATACACCTTGGCATTAACATATATAAAACATATTTACACTTTACAGAAACACGCATTCACTGGATGATGTCATCGGTGATGTCATTTGAGATGTAATCAGTGATGTCATCAGTGATGTCACTGACCATGTCATGAGAGATGTAATATGTGACATCATCAGCAGTGCATTGCGGGGGCGCGAGTTATAGTTAGCTCTACTAACTATAACGGCCACATTTTTCTGGTTTTGTAGTAACTATAACAAAAACAACAATTGATGGACAGAATGCAGAACAATGTCATATATTCACCCCAGTACAGAGGCCTAAATCCATTGTTTTTTTGCTCACCATGCCATTCCAGTTTGAACCCAGCCATATGCAAATCATTCTTGACCCTGTGCCTCATGGGAACAGTCCAGCCCGAACTGCCAAGCCAGGTCCTCCCTGGACTAGAACCAAGCATCCTAGGACCGGTTTCGGGGTTTCACCCCCCTTCAGCCAGGATAGCTTGATTCCCGTGGCATGGAGAGCATGGGACTCACGTCTGAGCATACCCATCCCACCCAGGGTGACAAATGCAAAAACAAAAATTGATGGACAGAATGCAGAACAATGTTTTACATTCACCCCAGTACAGAGATCTGGGCCTAAATACATCGTTTTTTTGCTCACCATGCCATTCCAGTTTGAACCCAGCCATATGCAAATCAGTCTTGACCCTGTGCCTCATGGGAACAGTCCAGCCCGAACTGCCAAGACAGGTCCTCCCTGGACTGGGACCAAGCATCCTAGGACCGGTTTCGGGGTTTCACCCCTCTTCAGCCAGGATAGCTTGATTCCAGTGGCATGGAGAGCACGGAACTCACGTCTGAGCATACCCATCCCACTCGGGGTGACAAATGCAAAAACAACAATTGATGGACAGAATGCAGAAGAATGTCATACATTCACCCCAGTACAGAGATCTGGGCCTAAATCTATCGTTTTTTCGCTCACCATGCCATTCCAGTTTGAACCCAGCCATATGCAAATCAGTCTTGACCCTGTGCCTCATGGGAATAGTCCAGCCTGGACTGGAACCAAGCATCCTAGGACCGGTTTCGGGGTTTCACCCCTCTTCAGCCAGGATAGCTTGATTCCAGTGGCATGGAGAGCACGGGACTCACGTCTGAGCATACCCATCCCACTCGGGGTGACAAATGCAAAAACAACAATTGATGGACAGAATGCAGAAGAATGTCATACATTCACCCCAGTACAGAGATCTGGGCCTAAATCCATCGTTTTTTCACTCACCATGCCATTCCAGTTTGAACCCAGCCATATGCAAATCAGTCTTGACCCTGTGCCTCATGGGAACAGTCTAGCCTGGACTGGAACCAAGCATCCTAGGACCGGTTTTGGGGTTTCACCCCTCTTCAGCCAGGATAGCTTGATTCCAGTGGCATGGAGAGCACGGGACTCACGTCTGAGCATTCCCGTCCCACTCGGGGTGACAAAGGCAAAAACAACAATTGATGGACAGAATGGAGAACAATGTCATACATTCACCCCAGTACAGAGATCTGGGCCTAAATCCATCGTTTTTTTGCTCACCATGCCATTCCGTCCATAATCCCCTTTGGTATCGCTTTGTTCGCCCTAAGTTGGCAGGGTATGCCCAGACGTGGGTCTCTTGCTCACTTTGCCACTGGATTCAGGATAGCCTGGCTGATGAGGGTTATGAACCCGAAACCGGTCCCAGGATGCTTGTTTCCGGTCCAGGGAAGACATGGCTTGGCAGTTCGGCCTGGACTATTCCCATGAGGCACAGGGTCAGACTGATTTGCATATGGACATGTCTGAACTGGGGTGGTGGAGTGAGCTAAAGAATGATGATGGGTTAAACCCAGATCAGTTGACTGGGGATGAGTGTTTGATTAGCTCAAATGCTCCGTCCATCATCCCCCTTGGTATAACTTTGTTCGCAATAAGTTGGCAGGGTATGCCCAGATGTGGGTTCCTTGCTCACTTTGACACTGGATTCAGGATAGCCTGGCTGATGAGGGTTATGAACCCGAAACTGGTCCCAGGATGCTTGTTTCCGGTCCAGGGAAGACATGGCTTGGCAGTTCGGCCCGGACTATTCCCATGAGGCACAGGGTCAGACTGATTTGCATATGGACATGTCTGAACTGGGGTGGTGGAGTGAGCTAAAGAATGATGATGGGTTAAACCCAGATCAGTTGACTGGGGGTGAGTGTTTGAATAGCTCAAATGCTCCGTCCATCATCCACTTTGGTATCGCTTTGTTCGCCATAAGTTGGCAGGGTATGCCCAGACGTGGGTCCCTTGCTCACTCATACAGGTACTCTCACAATCACTCACTCACATATAGTCATTTATATACTCCAACTCTCACATATACTTCCTTTCATGTAGTTACTCACACATGTACCACTGAGACATCTAAACACTCACGAACACACCCATACACACACTCACCCACCTATACAGCCATTCACAGATGCACTCTTGAACCGATACAACCAGTGAATATCACCCACTCACACATCTATGCACAAAGTCACACACCTCCACCCACCCACACAAACAGTGAGGCACCCATACAGATACTCATGCAACCAATAAATAACCCATAAAGACACTCAGGTAGCTACTCATCAACAGACAGACTGATACAGACATTCACACAGTTTAGTCACTAACCCATGCATTCAGTAAGACACAATTAATCACTCACTTATACAGTCAGTCACACCCCTATTAAATCCTCCACCCAGACACTTCTACACCAACTCATTCTTCTATACACCTTGGCATTAACATATATAAAACATATTTACACTTTACTGAAACACGCATTCACTGGATGATGTCATCGGTGATGTCATTTGAGATGTAATCAGTGATGTCATCAGTGATGTCACTGACCATGTCATGAGAGATGTAATATGTGACATCATCAGCAGTGCATTGCGGGGGCGCGAGTTATAGTTAGCTCTACTAACTATAACGGCCACATTTTTCTGGTTTTGTAGTAACTATAACAAAAACAACAATTGATGGACAGAATGCAGAACAATGTCATATATTCACCCCAGTACAGAGGCCTAAATCCATTGTTTTTTTGCTCACCATGCCATTCCAGTTTGAACCCAGCCATATGCAAATCATTCTTGACCCTGTGCCTCATGGGAACAGTCCAGCCCGAACTGCCAAGCCAGGTCCTCCCTGGACTAGAACCAAGCATCCTAGGACCGGTTTCGGGGTTTCACCCCCCTTCAGCCAGGATAGCTTGATTCCCGTGGCATGGAGAGCATGGGACTCACGTCTGAGCATACCCATCCCACCCAGGGTGACAAATGCAAAAACAAAAATTGATGGACAGAATGCAGAACAATGTTTTACATTCACCCCAGTACAGAGATCTGGGCCTAAATACATCGTTTTTTTGCTCACCATGCCATTCCAGTTTGAACCCAGCCATATGCAAATCAGTCTTGACCCTGTGCCTCATGGGAACAGTCCAGCCCGAACTGCCAAGACAGGTCCTCCCTGGACTGGGACCAAGCATCCTAGGACCGGTTTCGGGGTTTCACCCCTCTTCAGCCAGGATAGCTTGATTCCAGTGGCATGGAGAGCACGGAACTCACGTCTGAGCATACCCATCCCACTCGGGGTGACAAATGCAAAAACAACAATTGATGGACAGAATGCAGAAGAATGTCATACATTCACCCCAGTACAGAGATCTGGGCCTAAATCTATCGTTTTTTCGCTCACCATGCCATTCCAGTTTGAACCCAGCCATATGCAAATCAGTCTTGACCCTGTGCCTCATGGGAACAGTCCAGCCTGGACTGGAACCAAGCATCCTAGGACCGGTTTCGGGGTTTCACCCCTCTTCAGCCAGGATAGCTTGATTCCAGTGGCATGGAGAGCACGGCACTCACGTCTGAGCATTCCCGTCCCACTCGGGGTGACAAAGGCAAAAACAACAATTGATGGACAGAATGGAGAACAATGTCATACATTCACCCCAGTACAGAGATCTGGGCCTAAATCCATCGTTTTTTTGCTCACCATGCCATTCCGTCCATAATCCCCTTTGGTATCGCTTTGTTCGCCCAAAGTTGGCAGGGTATGCCCAGACGTGGGTCTCTTGCTCACTTTGCCACTGGATTCAGGATAGCCTGGCTGATGAGGGTTATGAACCCGAAACCGGTCCCAGGATGCTTGTTTCCGGTCCAGGGAAGACATGGCTTGGCAGTTCGGCCTGGACTATTCCCATGAGGCACAGGGTCAGACTGATTTGCATATGGACATGTCTGAACTGGGGTGGTGGAGTGAGCTAAAGAATGATGATGGGTTAAACCCAGATCAGTTGACTGGGGATGAGTGTTTGATTAGCTCAAATGCTCCGTCCATCATCCCCCTTGGTATAACTTTGTTCGCACTAAGTTGGCAGGGTATGCCCAGATGTGGGTTCCTTGCTCACTTTGACACTGGATTCAGGATAGCCTGGCTGATGAGGGTTATGAACCCGAAACTGGTCCCAGGATGCTTGTTTCCGGTCCAGGGAAGACATGGCTTGGCAGTTCGGCCCGGACTATTCCCATGAGGCACAGGGTCAGACTGATTTGCATATGGACATGTCTGAACTGGGGTGGTGGAGTGAGCTAAAGAATGATGATGGGTTAAACCCAGATCAGTTGACTGGGGGTGAGTGTTTGAATAGCTCAAATGCTCCGTCCATCATCCACTTTGGTATCGCTTTGTTCGCCATAAGTTGGCAGGGTATGCCCAGACGTGGGTCCCTTGCTCACTCATACAGGTACTCTCACAATCACTCACTCACATATAGTCATTTATATACTCCAACTCTCACATATACTTCCTTTCATGTAGTTACTCACACATGTACCACTGAGACATCTAAACACTCACGAACACACCCATACACACACTCACCCACCTATACAGCCATTCACAGATGCACTCTTGAACCGATACAACCAGTGAATATCACCCACTCACACATCTATGCACAAAGTCACACACCTCCACCCACCCACAGAAACAGTGAGGCACCCATACAGATACTCATGCAACCAATAAATAACCCATAAAGACACTCAGGTAGCTACTCATCAACAGACAGACTGATACAGACATTCACATAGTTTAGTCACTAACCCATGCATTCAGTAAGACACAATTAATCACTCACTTATACAGTCAGTCACACCCCTATTAAATCCTCCACCCAGATACTTCTACACCAACTCATTCTTCTATACACCTTGGCATTAACATATATAAAACATATTTACACTTTACAGAAACACGCATTCACTGGATGATGTCATCGGTGATGTCATTTGAGATGTAATCAGTGATGTCATCAGTGATGTCACTGACCATGTCATGAGAGATGTAATATGTGACATCATCAGCAGTGCATTGCGGGGGCGCGAGTTATAGTTAGCTCTACTAACTATAACGGCCACATTTTTCTGGTTTTGTAGTAACTATAACAAAAACAACAATTGATGGACAGAATGCAGAACAATGTCATATATTCACCCCAGTACAGAGGCCTAAATCCATTGTTTTTTTGCTCACCATGCCATTCCAGTTTGAACCCAGCCATATGCAAATCATTCTTGACCCTGTGCCTCATGGGAACAGTCCAGCCCGAACTGCCAAGCCAGGTCCTCCCTGGACTAGAACCAAGCATCCTAGGACCGGTTTCGGGGTTTCACCCCCCTTCAGCCAGGATAGCTTGATTCCCGTGGCATGGAGAGCATGGGACTCACGTCTGAGCATACCCATCCCACCCAGGGTGACAAATGCAAAAACAAAAATTGATGGACAGAATGCAGAACAATGTTTTACATTCACCCCAGTACGGAGATCTGGGCCTAAATACATCGTTTTTTTGCTCACCATGCCATTCCAGTTTGAACCCAGCCATATGCAAATCAGTCTTGACCCTGTGCCTCATGGGAACAGTCCAGCCCGAACTGCCAAGACAGGTCCTCCCTGGACTGGGACCAAGCATCCTAGGACCGGTTTCGGGGTTTCACCCCTCTTCAGCCAGGATAGCTTGATTCCAGTGGCATGGAGAGCACGGAACTCACGTCTGAGCATACCCATCCCACTCGGGGTGACAAATGCAAAAACAACAATTGATGGACAGAATGCAGAAGAATGTCATACATTCACCCCAGTACAGAGATCTGGGCCTAAATCCATCGTTTTTTCACTCACCATGCCATTCCAGTTTGAACCCAGCCATATGCAAATCAGTCTTGACCCTGTGCCTCATGGGAACAGTCTAGCCTGGACTGGAACCAAGCATCCTAGGACCGGTTTTGGGGTTTCACCCCTCTTCAGCCAGGATAGCTTGATTCCAGTGGCATGGAGAGCACGGGACTCACGTCTGAGCATTCCCGTCCCACTCGGGGTGACAAAGGCAAAAACAACAATTGATGGACAGAATGCAGAACAATGTCATACATTCACCCCAGTACAGAGATCTGGGCCTAAATCCATCGTTTTTTTGCTCACCATGCCATTCCGTCCATCATCCCCTTTGGTATCGCTTTGTTCGCCCTAAGTTGGCAGGGTATGCCCAGACGTGGGTCTCTTGCTCACTTTGCCACTGGATTCAGGATAGCCTGGCTGATGAGGGTTATGAACCCGAAACCGGTCCCAGGATGCTTGTTTCCGGTCCAGGGAAGACATGGCTTGGCAGTTCGGCCTGGACTATTCCCATGAGGCACAGGGTCAGACTGATTTGCATATGGACATGTCTGAACTGGGGTGGTGGAGTGAGCTAAAGAATGATGATGAGTTAAACCCAGATCAGTTGACTGGGGATGAGTGTTTGATTAGCTCAAATGCTCCGTCCATCATCCCCTTTGGTATAACTTTGTTCGCCCTAAGTTGGCAGGGTATGCCCAGATGTGGGTTCCTTGCTCACTTTGACACTGGATTCAGGATAGCCTGGCTGATGAGGGTTATGAACCCGAAACTGGTCCCAGGATGCTTGTTTCCGGTCCAGGGAAGACATGGCTTGGCAGTTCGGCCCGGACTATTCCCATGAGGAACAGGGTCAGACTGATTTGCATATGGCCATGTCTGAACTGGGGTGGCGGAGTGAGCTAAAGAATGATGATGAATTAAACCCAGATCAGTTGACTGGGGGTGAGTGTTTGATTAGCTCAAATGCTTCGTCCATCATCCCCTTTGGTACTAACTATAACGTCAATGAAACCTATGGTTTTTTCAGTGAATATATATATATATATATATATATATATATATATATATATATTAATTACCGGCAGACCGCTTTTCATCCGAGTAGCACATTTCAGTCAGAGGGGGTGTGAGATGTTCTGCACTAGTACTATCATGATTTATGATAGCATTACAGCGTGTTTTTAAATTCAATTTTAAAGAATGTATTTGTCTTGAAGTTTATATATATTGCTATATTTAGGTGACACATTTAGTGTGTTTTGGTGCATTATGTATATTGTGTCAAGTTCTCCCATTCAGGCTGGTGATAACAAGATTTTAATATGCAGTGACTCTTGTTTTTTACAATGTAACTAAATAATGTGATTATGAGGATTGAGTATGTGCTCCTTTGTGCAGCTGCTGTTTATTCAATCACGTTGTACTTATAATTATGAGGGGTTATGCTTATGATTTTAAAGTATTTTTTTCATTTTTACTTTTGCCTGAAATGGGAGTGACTATATATATTGATAGAAAAAAAGCGCCAAACTGATTGAGAAAGGCTTCATCGAAGCCGAAACGCGTCTCTTGTGTCTCGGGGTCGTGGGTGACCTGATTAATTAAAAGAAGCTGTATACCAACTAGCTGATGTCCGTGCCTTCTTCATGGGAGTTTCCTGTTGAAGTTTGGAGTTTGAAGCTCAAAAACAGGCACGGAGCACTCACGGGACATTCATTGTTTTATTCTGAGCAAATGCATTTCGGACCTTCGCCTTCTTCAGTGCTCATTCAAACTGCATTCAAACTGGCACGTTTAAATAACTTTAAAAATTCTCTCATTGGTGCAACTTCGAAATGGCAAGCAACAAAGGACTGTGAGAGTTCTTAGTGCAAAATGCCAATTTTCTGTGGCAGCCATGTCAGCATGTATAATCACTGCTCAAACCAGATGGAAAACACTGTGTTTTGCCTCCTTTAAAAGTTCTTAAGTCTCTCATAGACAATGCAATGTTGTACCTTGCATAGGGTAAAAATGAAATATTTATAATGTAGCTTACATGCAGGCAAATCCACACAGTCCTCTGTGAGATAAAAGCCTTCGTTGCCCCAAACAAGGTGCCTTGGTAACAGTCTCTCTGTCCCTCGCCACTGCCGTGATTTTTAAATTGCATACTTCCCCACAGGTTTTCGTCTGTATGACTGCATCCATTCAATTCAATAATTGACAACCCTCTAGGTTGATAGGAAAGTATCACATTTCCAGCATGGCAGTTCTGGCAGTAATTAGATCAAAGCCCTAAGGTTTCACCCATCTGCCGAACTCTGGACGGTTGCTTTGTCCTACTACTAACTGTAACATCCCTGTAACCTTTGTTTTTCCAGTGGTAATATATATATATGTGTATATAGCTGTATATAGACTATATATATATTATGTATATATATATATATATATATATATATATATATTATCTACTGGCGGTCGCCAGTAGATAGTTATAGTTAGGATCGTGTTTCCATAGGAAATCTGAAAATTCTATTTTGAATAACTTTGGCGCCGGTTGACGAATGCTCGCAAAATTTTCAAAACTAATGGGGTGCTCCGCTCAGCTCCTACCCTGAAAGTCTCCGGGTGATTCGTCAAGGGGGGGCCGAGAAAAAAGGGGGGTCCCAAAACACGTTTTCCCCATGCATTTTCCCATAGGACCTTTAGTCGAAGGTACAGCCCTAACGGCTGAACAGAATTACTTGAAATTTGGCAAAGGGGTAGTCCTCAGGTCAGGGAAGTGCCTTTTGCATATCTGGAGTCAATCTGTTCAGTATTTCCTGAGAAAATTGCATTTAAAAGCATATAAATATCTATAAGCGTGCTCCGTGCGCGCACCCTGCGCGCACCCTAACGTGCGCGAGCGTAATTCTGATTGGTTGTTAGATGTCAGTCAACATTCGAATCGGTCGAAATCAGGAAGTGTCGGCTGCCATTTTGTCTGTCGCACTGTAAAGGAAAGGTGGAAAAAAGGTGGAAAACGTGAAAAGGGGGCAGGGAAGAGAGTTCCTGACCCCCTAGCCTTTGTCAGGGGGTCACAGAAGGACCCCCAAGGGTGAAAAAAACATTTTATTGTTTTTTTTAAAAATCGCGGGGTGCGCGCACGGTGCGCGCACGGCGTACGGTGCGTGCAGCGCACGGTGCGCCCAACGCGCGTGCACGGTGAAAAACCTTTAAAAATATATATATATATATTACCCAAACACCTCCTCCCTAGAAAAGAGTAGAGGCCACACGGGGGACCGTCTGGAAACACTTTATTCGGATGAAATCGGCATAATGCATTTCGGCCACCATTGGCCTTCATCGGATGCCTATAAATGTTCAGGCGGCTTTGAAACTCCAAATTTGAATGTCCTGCCACTTCCCCATAGGTGGGGATCCGCTCCACCCCTTTCCTCTGTGTATGCTCACCAACACCGCAATTTGTAGAAACTGCGGGTCCCAGGATGCATCAGGTAGGTGCTGCAGGGGTAATACACTGTCCATAGTGGAATGGCGGTATTTGCAGGACAATCAACGGTGTAACAACATGCCCATATCCTGTTTAAGTTATTCCGCGGTGTCTCTGTAAGTCCCCAAGCACCGCTGCAGCCCCGCGTTCCAGGTCATCTTACAGGCAGGGGCAGGAGTGTGGAATACATCCCGCCCTACATCTCACTGCCATCCAAATGCTCCTGATAGTAGAGGCGGGCCTCGGACTTCCCGATACCTCGGAACACCCACAAATTCTGCCGTAGCAGCTGCCAGTACTGTCCGTAGCCAACTTGCGCAGCGGGGGCCTCCAAATCACGTTGCTGGCAACCGTGAAAATATCCAAACACCTCCTCCCTAGAAAAGAGTAAAGGCCACACGGGGGACCGTCTGGAAACACTTTATTCGGATGAAATCGGCATAATGCATTTCGGCCACCATTGGCCTTCATCGGATGCCTATAAATGTTCAGGCGGCTTTGAAACTCCAAATTTGAATGTCCTGCTACTTCCCCATAGGTGGGGATCCGCTCCGCCCCCTTTCCTCTGTGTATGCTCACCAACACCGCAATTTGTAGAAACTGCGGGTCCCAGGATGCATCAGGTAGGTATTATTAGATATATATTAATAAATACATAACTTAGCATATAAAAAACCGTACAAATTCACTTAAAAAACCATAGGTTTCACACACGTTATAGTTAGGAATTAGCATTTAAAAAACCTTGCAAATTCACTTAAAAAACCATAGGTTTCACACAGGTTATAGTTAGGTGGACATTTCACTCGTAAAAAACCAATGAAATTCCCCCGTTATAGTTAGTTCAGATAACTATAACTCGCGCGACCGCCACTCTATCACAAGGATGATGTCATGAGTGATGCCACTGACCATGTCATGAGTGATGTAATATGTGACGTCATGAGCAGTGGATTGCGGGCGCGCGAGTTATAGTCATCTGAACTAACTATAACGGGGGAATTTCATTGGTTTTTTATGAGTGAAATGTCCACCTAACTATAACCTGTGTGAAACCTATGGTTTTTTAAGTGAATATATATATATATATATGTGTATATATAAATCATTTTTTTATATATAGATATATAAATATAATTTCTTTTAAACTTGGAAACTGACTAAAAAAACAAAGGTTAAAGGGACGTTATAGTTAGCCTCAGGTTTCACTCGTACAAAACCAGCGAAATTCAGTATTCATAGTTACATGCGCCAACAATAACTCAGGCCCTCGCAATACACTGCTTACGACCTCACATACTACATCACTCATGACATGCCCAGTGACATCACTAATGACATCTCAAATGACATCATCAATTGAGTGTTAGTGTTTTTAAGAGTTTATGGGTGTTAAACATATACGAACCTATTACAAAAGTTAAATTAGTATACTAATACTGAGTAATACTACTTTTAACATATATTATGTGAGTGGTTGTGTGAATGCATGTATCCTTGTGTGTATGGGTATGTAGGTGGCTGGATGGGTGTTTAAGCGGGTGCCTGAGTAGCTGTGTGGTGAGTGAGATGCTGTGTGAGTAGCTGTATTGGTGAGTGTGTAGATGTGTCAGTGGCTGTATAGTTTAGTGAGTGACAGTGTGAGTGGCTCTATGGTTGGGTAAGTGAGTGTGTAGTGATTGCATGGGTGAATGAGTGGGTGTCTGAATGGCTATATGAGTGAGTGACTCAGTGTATAAGTGGCTGTTTGAGTGGGTGTTTTGGTAGGCCTGGGCGATGAATTCCATTCCGCTTACGGAATTTGCAGTATTTGGGTAATTTTGCGTTCCACGGGGAACGTGGAATTGCCAAAGATGCCGCAATTTGTGGCTTCGTGGAATTTTTTGCTTGTTCGCACTTTCAAAATGTGTGTTTGCGAGATATTTCTCCCCGAGCATGCAAACAGCATTCGCGAACAGGAAAAAAGCATCGCGAACGGGCGGAACAAGCAATTGCGCGTGTTCGCTGAACTTTTGCATGCTTGCGGAGATTTTGTACCGTTTCGCAGAGCTTTGCCTAGTGCTCCAACACAAATTCCGCCCACCTCTAGTGTTTGGTTAAGTAAGCTAGTGTGTGAGTGGCTGTACTGGAGACTAAGTGACTGTATTAATGGCTGTATAGGTAAATGAGCGGATGGGTATGCAAGTGGTTGTGTGGGTATGGGAGTGAGTGTATGAGTACTTGCATGAGTGAGTAAGTGACTGTGTTGAGAGTCTGTATGGGTGCGTGAGTGGGTGTGTGAGTGACTAGGTATATAAGTGGATGTGTGAGTAACTGTATGGGTGAGTGTGAGGTTATGTGAGTGGCAGTACGGGTGAGTAACTGGTTTTATGCATGGCTGTATGTGTGATTGAATGTGAGTAGCTGCATGAGTGAGTGGGTGTGTCTGTGAGTGTCTCAATGGAGGAGTGAGGGGGTATGGGAGTACTGGCATGTGTGTGAGTGGTTGTGTGGGTGTGTGAGTGGGCATATGAAAGGTTTATGGGGGTATGAGTGGGTCTGTGGATGATGTCATCAGTGATGTAACTGATAATATCATGAGTGCTGTAATATGTGAGATCATAAGCAGTGCATTAGGGGGGCTTAGCTTATAGCTAGCTCAGGTAACTAGAACAGCTGAATGTTACTGGTTTTGTACTAGTGAAATCTGAGCCTAACTATAATGTCCCTGTAATCCTTGTTCTTTCAGTGAATGTCTATGTTTTTTAAAATTCTATTTCCTAACTATACCATGCCTGTAACCTTTGGTGTTTTCAGTGAAGTGCTAAGGTTTTTCAAATTCTATTTCCTAACCATAACATCTTTGTAACCTGTGGTTTTTAAGTGAATTTCTATGATTTTTTTACAGGTAGTTGCATTTGCAGAGTGGTGGAGAAAGGGGGCGGGCCTCCTGTCAGCTTTCAGGAATCCTGCTGTATGGGGCTTAATGGAGGTAGCAGGAGGGACTCTTGGCCGCCAAGGTCCCTCAGCATCCAAGAGGACTTCATCCTTCAACCGTAGTGTGCCAGGAAGTGCATTAGCAGAGAGGTGGAAAAAAGGGCATGGCTTCCGAAGACCTCTCATCAATCCCCCAGTGTGAGACTTACTGAAAGTAACAGAAGGGGTTGTTGTCCCCCAAGTACCCTTTGCATCCAAGGGGACATCATCCCTCAACCAGTTGTGCACCAGGAGGTGTGTTTGCAGGGTGGTGGTGAAAGGCCTCCAGTGACTTGCTGGCTTTTATTTTTACATTTTTGTTTTACTAGGGGAAGGTGGGTCACAGGACCGATTTTGGACCCGGGGACCCCATCTTCCAGCCTTCTCTTTTTGTTTACTTTCTTAATGAAAGGTAGTGGGCCAAGCCACACCCCTCCTGGGCTGATTTAAGCCCCAGGGACCCCATTTCCTGGGGCCTGGCCTTTTTATTTTAGGTTTGGTTTTTTAAATTAGGGGAGGGGGCACAGTCATGGAGAAAGGGTGGGGCCTCCTACCAGCTCTCAGGAATACTGCTGTATGGGACTTACTGGAGGTAGCAGGAGTGCTTCTTGGCCTCCAAGGTCCCTCAGCATCCAAAAGGACTTCATCCTCCAACCAATAGTGCACCAGGATGCGCTTTGCGGAGTGGTGGATAAAGGGGGCATGGCCTCTATAGACCTCTCAACAACCCTGCTGTGTGGGAGTTACTGGAGATAGCAGAAGGGGTTGTTGGCCCCAAAAGCCCATTTGCAAGTAAGGGGACTTCATCCCCAAACCAGCTGTGTTTTATTTTTTTGATTTATTGGGGGGGCACATGGCCAATTCCCTCCGTGGGACGTCTTTCTGCTGGGGCCCGGCCTTTTCATCTCACTGTCTGGGACTTATTGGAGGTACCAGGAGGGGTAGTTGGCCCCCAAGGACCCTCAGGAATTAAGCAGACTTCATCTCCCAACCAGTAGTGCACAAGGAGGCCCATTTGGGGAGTGGTAGAGAAAGGGGGTATGGCCTCTATAGACCTCTCAACAACCCTGCTGTGTGGGAGTTACTGGAGATAGCAGAAGGGGTTGTTGGCCCCAAAAGCCCCTTTGCAAGTAAGGGGACTTCATCCCCAAACCAGCTGTGTGCCAGGAGGTGCATTTGCCAAGTAGTGGTGAAAGGGGGGGCAGGGCCTCCAGCGACTTGCTGACCCAGCTATTTTTTGTTTTATATTTTTGATTTATTGGGGGGGCACATGGCCAATTCCCTCCGTGGGACGTCTTTCTGCTGGGGCCCAGCCTTTTCATTTTTTTTTTATTAAAACGAGGGGGCTCTCCTCCCCAGGCTGATTTTGGCCTTGAGGACCCCATCTCCTGGGGTCTGGCATTTTTATTTAATAGGGTAGGGGGTCACTGTCCCCTTTCCTGGGTCGATTTCAGCCCCAGGTACCTCTTCTCCTGAGGACCGGTCTCTATTTTGGGTGCTCTGGTCCCACCTAGGGCACCCACCCACAACTGTTGGAGACCCCGGGGAACTTCAAACCCTCCCCCGTGGTCCCTGTTGGCTCTGTGTCTCGTGCGGGAGCCGGCATTGCTTTCACACAGAGGGAGCTGCTAAAAACACAGATCCCTGTATGTGAAAACAATTCTGTTCCACTTCTAGCAAGCAAGAGTATTTTTAATGCACTCGCTTGCTGGAAGCTGAGCATTTGCTGTGACTTGATGGGAGCATTAAAGCTCCTGCCAAGCCACAGCAAACACCTATGTCCTGGGGCTTGCCACACTGCGACATAACAGAAGACGGCCCTGGAGAGTGGTGGTCCCCAGTTCCATTTATGGCTCCAGCAGCCCCTTCCTTTCTTGATGGTGGACCTGCCCCTGTGGAAGTGCCGGTTCTCATGCCGAGAACAGCCTGTGAGGGAGTCCGTGCAGCCCCCTCCCATCTTTACAAAAAAAGAAATTGGCCCTGGGGACGTGGTGGTCCCTGGCGCATGGGCGGGTCCCTAAGGCTCCTACCACCACAGACTGACCTTTGATTTAAGGAAGTGGTGGTCCCCGGGGCCAGGGGGGCCTGGGAGGTCCCCCATAACAAGAATTAGCCTTGGGGAGGTGGTGGTCCCCGGGGCACAGCGATCCAAGAGACCACCCCATTTTGTTTTTGACATGTGGCCCAATGAAGGTGGTGGTCCCCGGGACCCAGAGGCCCTCCTATTTTAAAACAAATACCAAACAAAAACAAACCCAACAACCCACTACAACACTATAAATTACTATCAACAATGGAATTCAAAATCACTTAAAATTACAAACTCTTTTTCAAACAATGAATAACAATTATACAAACAATACTAAAAATAAAAAGAATATATAAAGTGAAACCCATTAAATTCATTTAAAATGATATTCTTTACAACTATATAATTGAAAATTATATTTACAACAATGATATTCTTAACACTGATATTACTGAACTGAAAAAACAATATTATTGCATCTCAATATTTTTGCCTCACTATATTTTTTCCCTCGATATTTCAGTCTCCCGATATTTTCAAATAAAAATTTTGTTCAAATACCAGATATGGTGAGAGGTGAAAGAGTGGATCATTCCTGATGGATCCAGGATACACGATTAGTGCTTTCTGACACAACATCAGCATTCTGAACCAACAGCTGCCAGTAAGACCGGAAAAACAGGAATGACAACAGTTATAGCCACAGGAGACCATCTCAATAGATGTCACTAAAGCAGTGATTACAGCACACCAGCTTTCACCACATCTGTAAGAGCATCAATAACTTCGACAGCAACAAGAACTACAAGAAAGGGAGGGACCACAGCAATTACCATAGCTTTACTGATTGCAGGGACCACAGCAGTGACAATAACTGTCACCGCAGAATGGACCACAACAATGACTACAGCTGTAACCCCCTCAAGACCACAGAACAAATGACGGTTGTCCCGACAGTAGCAACAACATTGATAATAGCTTCTGCTAGAGCAGGGAACAAAGCAATGATGAGAGTTTCCATCACAGCTGTAAGGAACCATAGCTGCTACCATGACATGTACCATAGCACTAACAACATCAATGAATATAGCAGCAACCAACACTACCTGCAAAATAGAGACCAGTGCAGCAACCACAGCTGTCACAATAGCAGCAACCACAACAGAGTCAACATGGACCAGAAATGCCACAATGGCACGGATGACAACACCAATAACAGGTATCGGCACAACAGGGATCATAGTAACCACCACTGTTCTACCATCAACATAGACCACAGCAGTGATTACAGTTGCCACCATTGCAATGACCACAGCAGCATCAACAGCTGCCAGCAAGGGATGGACAACATCAGAGATCACACTAGGGACAGCAACAACAGCTGCCACAAGGGAAGAAGCAAAGTAGTGACGAAAAATGCCACCACATCAGAAACAATAGGAGCAATATCAGCTATCATCACAGCACAGAAGAAAGTAGACACAACATCTGCTAAAGCAGTCATTTATCATGCAGCAATACCTGCTGCCACAACAACAACAAAACCTGCAAGCACAGCAGAGACTACAGTGCTAATAACAAAAGGGACAACAGCAGTGGCCACTTCTGAAATCTACAGGAGTAACCACAAGTCCAAAGCTTAGCATGGGCCATATAATCGACCATATAATCGACCACATCTATGACCACAGTAGCAACAACAGCAACAGCCATGCTTACTACTATAGCAGAGACAAGAGTTGTAAAAACGGGATCCCAAAAGTAGCTACAATAGCTGTGAATACGGCCACTATCATAAAAGCAATAAGAGCTGTAATAATAGTTGCAAGCACAACAGAGACTACAGGTGTGACAAAGCGTTTTCCACAGCACTCTCTACAACAAGGACTGCAATCACAAATGGGCCACCAGCAGCAACCACAGTTGCAACAACAGCAGGGATCACTGCAGCAATCACATCTAATACCAGAGCAGGGAGCACAGCAGCAACAACAATTGCCACCACAGCAGTGACAAAGGCAAAAATAATAGCAGAAACCATTCAAAACATATCAACAACAGTGAAACAGCTGTAAATTCTAAGCATAGCAGGGACAGAAGCAACAACGACATCAGGAGCCACTCATCAACAATAGCTACTACTACAGCCACAACCACAGGTGCAATCACAGCTAACACCACAGCACCTACAACAAATGATTTTAAATCAGCAATAACAGCTACATACACATCATACAGAACAGGGACCACAGTAATTATCTTATCTACATCAACAGCAGGATCACAATAGGGAATACATCTATAACCATAGCAGTGACCACAGTATTAAGCAGATATACCACCATGACAACAACAGCAACAAGAATAGCTTCTACCACAGAAGGGACAACAGTATCAAAAACAACGCTTAATATAACCACCACTTCAGTAGCCAAAGTTTCAAAAATAGTTGTAAGCACAGCAAGCACCATAGCAGTGAAAACAGCTTATATGACTGCTTTACCTAGAGAATAGGCCATAGTAGTGATCACAGTTGCCACGTTGATATGGAAAATTGAAGCAACCACAGGTTTATCCACAGCAAACAACACAGCAGCAGCCGCAACTTTTACCATAGCAGCTGCCATAGCTGCCAGCACAGCACTGGCAACAGCAGCAATATCGGTTTCCACAACATTATGGAGGACAGCAGAAACTGCAGTTGTACCCACATATGTGATGACATCAGTGACTACAGATGCTACAACAGTAGTGAATGCAGTAGGGACCACAGGTGTGACTGCAGTTGCCACCATGACATGTACAGCAGTAGCAGCAACCAGCAAGGCAGGTGAATCCGCATTGACCACAATGGTACCCACAATAGAGGAAATAACAACAATAGCCGCCACTGCAGCAAGACCCATGGCAGCATTAACAATTTCCACAACAGATGGGACAACAGCTTCCATAGAGACAGGATCAACAGCAGTGTCAACGTGTAGCCATTAAGAAAAAGAAAAACATCATTGGAATGCTCAAATTAATCTCAGCAAGAGGTATGTGTTGCATTTCAGTACACAGTTTGATTTTTCTCTTTTTTTTACCCTATATGGTGTAACCAACCATTTTCCTGTGCCCTGTTCCACTAGGAATAGACCAGTCCAAACCTATAAGCATTAAATGAGAACACAGCCACACTTACATCGGTTTCAACCTTGTTGGGCTTTATCAGTGAAATATAAGTTGAAAACTGTGGCACAGTGAACATGAAACTCAAGTCTTACTTTACCCTTTGCAGCTCACTGAGAAAAAAATAGGCATTGACAAAGCCAATAGGTCTAGCTATAATGTATTAACTTATTTACACACAGACATCCACAAATGTAAGCAGACTATTTGTGCCTTGCCTCTGTGCAATCTGCCTCTTCCTGTGTCCCCTATGGCTATGGCCTCCTTTTATTTCCCAAGCTTAAAGTTTCTTGGAGAAGATTACACAGTAATAAAGCATAATGAGTCTGTGCTCATTTGTGGATGCCTGTGTTTGCGTGTTAGCACTTTAAAGTCAAACTGATTGGCTGACATGTTTTGCCCACTTCAACAATGCAAACAATTCGTGAGCAACAATTACTACACATTCATCCCAAAGTACCAAAAAACTAATTTCTACAAGTGTTTGTTTAGCACTCAACTTTTAAAAGAGATGGAATGATGCACACACTTTGCAGACACTGGCTGCTTCATGAGTTGAAGTCCTCTCAGTAGAATTTACCAAACAGACCCCATTATTAACACCTTTATAATTTATAGATATTTGCGCAGCTCTAGACATTGGCTGATGGGAACGACAGTATACTGTGCATGTTTTCAGGAGAAACAAAGTAACGATTAGATCAGCTTCGTCCCTGGATTGTGCAAATCACGCTGGGTCCATCGCATTCCTTGTTTTCAAGTTAATGATTCGAGCCGCAGTGAGGAATTCGAAGGCAGCATTTTCACGAATCATTATGCAGGTCTAGCATAGGTGAGGTAATTAGCAGAGCGCTGCGCCGCAGGCACTGAAAATGAAGTCATTGTGTATCTAGCCTTTTAGCAGCTCCTCAGATGCTGAGTGGAGGCCCGCTCGGCGGAATGTTACAAAGAGAACAATCATTTCCGGTCCCGATGCAGACACGCTACTGGTTGATTCTGGGAAATCCTCCAAGTCTTCACAAGCCAATCCGTTGATTAAGGTTGTTAGTGTTAATTAAAAAGCATCCCGAAAAAAGTTAAACAATTGCAAAGAAACCGAACAACAAAATATATTAGATTTAAAAAGTATTAATTGGTGAATGTGTAGCTGCAAGTGGCGAGAGAAATGGTGATTGCTCAGGCACGCATTTTCGTAATACTTACGAATTGAGGGGCATATTATCAAGAACAGCGTTAAAAATTATCGCCGGTTTAGCGGCAGAAAACTGCCGCTAAAGCGGCGATAATGGGCTTGATAATATGCCCTTGAGAATTCCAGTAGAAGCCCATGTTCTGATGTCAACATGGGCTTCTATTGGAATTCTCACGGGCATATTAACAAGCCCATTTTTTTAACGCCATGCTTGAGAATATGCCCCTGAGCTTCTTAACAGGAATATGTGAGCCGTAAGGGGTATTTTCCACGTGCGATTTGAACATTTAGCTCACAGACTGCTCTCAACTTGCTCCGTGGCCAGCAGCCTAGTTTTTTCAGTGAATTTATCCGTACATCCAATAATACAAGAAGGAGACGACTGTATCATAGGAGTTTAAATGGTGCTCATAATTTACACAGCAATGGCTTCCTGAATACCTACCAATCTTGCCTCACATCACTGTCAAGTGAAACCAATCCCAGGAGGGTGATTTTCGGGCGGTTCTTGTCTTCCAGTCAGCAGCAGTAAGCATCCTGGGACTTGTAGTTTGGGTTTTTTGTTCTACCTGGAGCCTCCAGATCCCAGTCTGCTTAATGACTTTGGTTAAAAAACAGAAATGGTAGAATGGTACCCAAAGGCAGTGAGGCCAGTTGACAGATATGGTCCAATTTACTGTTGGTATTGCACTGACAGGGGCACATGGTGGATCACTGCTTGTGGTGCAGAGTGCGCATGTCTCGTACTGTTAAACCGTTTCGACAAATTATCTGCGATTGTCCTAGTTTAGAGAGGATGAGGTACATCGTTGAGCTAAACAAATGTGTCTTTGTTCTGCACTCTCACTTGGCTAAAAAGAGTTTTTTGAGCAAATAAACTGGCTGCACTTTTTGATTGAATTTTAAAATCCAAAAAAGATTAGTGGTCATTAAATATTTCCGACTCGAGATTTCTCTTTTTTACTTTTTATGAACGTTTTACCTAGGGTATACACAAGCAATTTCCGCATTTTCAAATGTATCACATTATAAGAAGAGAAAGTAAATACTTTTTTTCTGAGAAATAGTAAAAAAGAACACATCAAGTAAAAACAAAATAACAGCATAACTGACGATGTAAACTGAAAGAAGATGTCAAAAAGGGATCTCTAAATATAAGGAAAATATCAGTGCTGACAAGGCCAAATTATTACCAGTAGGCAATCTTCATTCACAAATTTAGAGGCTAAATTCAATGCTAATTGTAAGACCTGTCACCCTTAGGGTAGTCTCTGCCAAAGCTTTTTGCCTTCCTCCTCCATTTTTGCTGATCTCATTTTTGTTGTCCTTGGGACTCTATGACCTTTACCACTGCTAATCAGTGCTCAAGAGCAGATGCTTACGCCTTAAAACATAGTAACATTGGTGTATCCACAATGGGCATATTTAATTTTATTTTAAGTCCCTAGTAAAGTGGGTCTACATGTACCCCGGATTGTAAATTAAATGCTACAAGTGAACCAGCAGCACTTATTGTGCCACCCACTTGCATAGCCCTTTAAACATTTCTCAGGCCTGCCATTGCAGCATGTGTGTGCAGATTTAAACTGCCATTTTGACCTGGCAAAATAAACCTTTGCAAGGGTCAAACCTTCCCTTTTAATACATATGTCACTCCGAGGGTAGGTCCTGAACAGCCCAGAGGGCAGGGTGCAATGTTTCTAAAGAATTGAACATATACTTTAAGCTTTACATGTCCTAGTAGTGACAACTCTGAAATGTGTTTTTTACTACTGCAAGGCCTACCTCTTCCATAGGATAACATTGAAGTTACCCTATTACATTCAATAAGCTGTAATTTTGAAATGGGAACAGGTTGCCAGTTCATGTTTGGTGCCTTTGGATTTGTAAAGAAAAATCCTTTCTTATGGAAATGTCGTATTTTAAATTACAATTTTGAAAATGCCACTTTTAGAAAGTTGCCATTTTCCTGCCTTAGTGTGAGGATCTGGGTGTACTATATGATATGGCTGTGGAGCCTTATCTTGAAGTACACTCACAGACAGAATCTTGGGTCCGGTCAGTATCGTTTATTCAACCTTAAGCTCAATCCTGGGTAGCTGTTGCTACGAGCAGTAAGGCTGGGCAAAGGAACTTAGTGTAAAGAATTTTACAGCACCAAATAATGGAACATGAAAATCACACACTAATAAAAAACACACAAGAACAATTTATACAAATAGAGCATATTTTTCTGAATTTTTAAAACCTTGATCATCAAAATCCACAGGAGGTTTCTGGAGATACAGATTCTTAAACCAATGAATACTTTTAAAGGAACCGCAAACAAGCATTGGTCAACAAAAACTTTGCAAACTTTTGAAAAGCTTAAAACAGTTAGTTTGGCGACCCAGGTTGGGTGACCAATTTCAACAAAGTAGAACTCAACGAGTCTTGTAGGGATACTTTGGACAGTTACCTGACCACCAGAGCATTTTTGAAGAAAATTCTCAAATTTACAGGATGAGCGCTATAGACTTTAATGGAGTGGTCCTGATGATGAGGGATGCAGATAAAGAATGCTCAAAGGATGTTTCTGATGCTGTGCAGTTGATGGGGATGAAGTTTGGTCGAGTCCTCGGTCCACAGGTGAGTGGGTACTACTCTATCCATAGATCTCTGAGTCCCACAAAGTCTTCTGTTTAGGGTTCTAATGGCTGACAATGCAGATCTTGAGCTTTTGTAATACAGCGGGCATGCTGCAAATCTTTGGTGAAGGCTAGTACTCCTCTTTGGTGATGAATCAGGTCACAACCAACACCCATGAGTCCAGCAGACACGGGTGCACCTTTTGGCTATCTCCCAATCGTCCTTTGGGTTGTCTGGCATACGGCAGTGGCAAAACATCCGACGGTGACTACCAGAGATGCTGCTTGGGCTCTTTCAGCTTTGATGTCTGGCCCTTGGAGTCTCTGCTTCAGATTGGGGCTGGTAATCTATGTTTCCCCAAGCCAGGCATGCAGAACAGGGTCCAAACTCCGCTAGCTCAGGTGCAGTCGCTCTGTGTGTTTGGAGTTGGAGAGATGTATGCATGCATATGTTTAAATCACGTGCTATGTTGAAAACTAAGATCAAAGTAATTAGGAAATACATGACATACTCTTCACCACTGTATATAAAAATGTTTTCTGTAAAACAAAAGGGAAATGATGTTAGCTATATGTATGGTCCCACAAATCACTCAGCCTATATCAGGGCTTTCCAAACAATTGTATGGGAGCTACCACTAGCTCTCAGACCCCTTCAGCAATGCACAAAGCCTTAAGGTCATTTTTTAGATGGGCACAGGTCATTTTTGCATGTAAAAGTTGAGGGAAGGCTGTGTTCATATGAGATCAGGATAATCAGGCTACAGATAACAGGGCCTGACAACGAGAAGTGCTCAATCAGGATACAGGGTCAGGGTAGGGCTGAGACACAGGAACAAACACTGAGGTACATCTCTCATAAACATACATCCTTGCCAGGTCAAAGTTTGAGGTGTGCTTACAAACATGCCCCTGAATGCTTTTAACCTCTTCGGTGCTTCGGACAGCCCCCGGCCGTCTGACATCACGGTGGGCGTGTGCGGATGACGGCCAGGAACACAGCGGGAGAATTCGCGCCGCATGGACGACAGTTGAAAGGGAGAGTTACTTAACTTATTGAGCTAACACTTCATTTAATTTAATTTTTCTCCCATTTCAAAGAGTGTCATGTCCAAACTGCAGGCCCCTTACTCACAGTTGCCACTATTCACTGTGTCATAAGTATATATGTTTAGCCTTCAGTAATTCTCAATCTTTTGCACTGATCGGAAGTAGGTCACATCACAGAATATGTAGTAGCCACCTGAACTACATGATGTCATGGATCTGGATTGGTGAGTTTAGACCATGACGTGGGATGAGGCTAGGCAACAGGTCAGTACAAAAGTGTGCATTAAGATATTGGTTTTGGATAGCATGTGACAATACACTTATTGTATTGTGACTTATGAGTTATCCTAGTGATAGATGTAGAAACATTTTGCTACATCAATACAGAGAAACAAAGAAATAACCAAACCATTTATTTTTTCTTTGATTTCTTGTGTCCTTACAGTTCAATGCCCATCAGAAGTGGGACATATGGAAGACCATCACCAGGAAGATGCAGACAATTGGGGTCTACAAGCGGTGCAGCATCCATTGCCGCAAGAGGTGGGTGGACCTATGACGTTTGACCCGAAATCCAGCGTGAGAAGTCCTCCGAACGTGTGAGGCATGAACAGCGCACCCTGATCTCCTAATGGCACGCATTCTTGTGATGGCCCATCCACAGTTTGATGGGCAGTTGAGGGCCCAACAGCAGCATCAAAGTGGTAAGTTCTTATCAGAGTTTCACATGTTAGATGGCTTTTTATTACAGCCAGGATTTTCCCATCAACATTAATGGTGAACCATGTCCAAAACACAAGAAGAGTACTTGAGGGTGTAAGTTTTTCACAATGTGTATGATGATGCACTTTGTCTATTAATTTCTTGGAAATGATGCCATGTGATTCCTGTTCACAACCAATGGACTGTTCTGAGCACAAAAATGTTTGCCTAAACTCCACATATACGTCATGTCGTTTTATGTCATGAGGGACAGTTGTACCAAGCAGGCTAATAGTGTTTATTTTGTCAGGTGTGATGCTCCTTCATTTATGTGAATTATGCTTGGGTAGGCCTATTACAGGTGACAGAGCATACTAGGCACTTATGATCCAGTGGATGCACCAATCGTCACATTGGTAAGTTGAACTTCTACACAAACTAGAGTGAGCATGTGATTCAAAATGACTAGTAACATCAGTATTAATGACTACATTTTGGAATCAATGCATATCCAAATTGTGTTTTGCATCAGAGATACTGTTTCATACATGTTGAAAGAGATAGATTAGCATGTCTCACTCCTTCACAAATATGTGTGTTTAAGCCATATGTTGTGGAAACACAGACAGGAATGAGTACACATTGGTGACAGAGTAATGCATGCCCGAAAACATTTCTTAATGCCCTTTGTCATGTCCTGATGATGAAGGAATGATGGAGATAATGGCAAACTTAAAGAGATTTTGCAAGATGGATGTTTCATCACATATATGTAGAGTATCCCATCATGATTCATTAAGCAACTTCTGAAATACATCAAGGTGTAATATGTTGCATATTGTGATTTAATATGTGGGTGCTTGAAGCAAGTAATATATATGAAGTAGTGTCTGTACAAAATAGAGTGATGTTCTTAACACATTTTGCACTGAAGTGAAATTAGGATTAGTTTAGTAAACAATTATAATAAGACACAACAAACTTCAAATAACTATAGGTATTTATCAGTGAAATGTGAAAATGTTTCTGCTCTGTACTGAAGTGTATTAGAGCTGTTTTAAGGACTGTGTATGTACTTATGCTGTAGAACTAATTTGTCAATAACCCAAAACTTTGTTTCTGACTGTCTTCAACATCCTAGGTATCTACGTAGTATGTAATACATTACTAAGCTACTTCAATACAGAATTCATGTATAATTATTGACATATACTTTAGTGACTATTAGTAAGTGCTATCACTGTGAAATGCCCCAGCAATGGCAGCCTTCTTTCAGTGTGTGCTAATATTGGTACAGCATTGCAGTGTTTGTTAACACACATTTATTCATATTTAACTTTTTGAGAACGGTATTCAGATTTTAGGGCCTTGTGAACACACTGTATAAAGGTATTTTTGGTTGATATCCTTTTTGGTGACACTAGTTCACTATTCTAAACTACAAAGGCCAACCATTCAGAGGTGTGAAACAGTTTCTGGAGATACATAATGACAGATAAGAGACAAGATCAAATTTGATATAGGAGCTATCATGAGAAATGACACAACTTTGACCAAATTTGTTCTGAAAATGTTGCGTACATGCATGAGCATATGCTAATGTTGAAGCAAAGTTTGAGACCCTTGAAACAGGTGAAATCTAAAAACTTGGGAACTGTTTTGTGATCAAAGGTTATGATCTGTTCAGTTTACACACATTCAATAAATATATTGTATATGTAATTTCAGTATTATCTGTGGCAGGTGAAGCAGAAGGTGCCAATGTCAGAGAGGAACCACCTTGGCACAGTGGTTTCGGTGCTGACACCACCAACACCGATGGACCCAGTGGACTGGAGGGTGAGGGGAGTGCAACGAAGGATGGCAGCTCCTCCGCATCTTCTTCAGAGACATCCTCCAGTGAGCACTCCCTAGTGGTGGTGGACCCAACAGGAAATCAACCGACTGCATCCTTGTCCACTGCCTCCAGTACCATCTCTGCCGTCCCTGTTGCTCCCTCCAGTTGGCCACCCCCCCCTAAAAGGTGTGGCGTCTTCTTCACTCCAGGCAGCCCACCCCTTGTCCCTTTTACCCCTGCAGCGCTGAGTGAGGAGGCTAGTGACCTCCTTAGGAACATCTCTGTGGGCCACACTGCACCACTGAATGCCATCCTGGGGTTTGGCTGCCAATTGCAACAAATTGTACTCTACCAGGAAGGCATTCACCGTGCTATGTCTGGTCTACAGTGGTCTTTTCAAGGCCTAGCCTCCTCACTGACTGCATCCTCCCAACCATTTCAACCTTGTGCCCCATCCCCATCGAAATTGACTATTCCCATACCTGTCCCAAGTACACTCACACCTTTTCGTGCACCCACTCACACAGCAGCACATCTTCACAAAAATAACACAAAAAACACAGGCGTGCATCCACATAGACACCACCCCTGCCTCAGCACAACTACAGACACAGCACCAACCTCCTCAGACCCATCCACCACCACCATCACACCCCCAGGCAGTGCACCCACCACCATAGTCACATCCACCATCACCAGAACAGCCCCAAACACCGCACCAACCACCACAGACACATCCACCATACCCATACCATGGGACACACAGCCACATAACAGAAAAACCCCACACTCACCCATGCAAACCACATCAACAAAGCAAGACACATGCAAATCTTAATGACACACACCACACTCACAGACACCTGCACCCTCAACAGACACATGAACAACAGACACTTCCACTTTCTCTACCTCCCAACCCCAACTAATTCTCGGCCATCCTACCCATTTTCCCCATGAGAGTCTTCGGTTTGCCCTTGCCCGGAGCTCTGCTACACTCACACCCACTCCTCACAAATGCACACCTACCCCTTCCCCCCAACCCATCCCTTCCACATCGCAACCCACCCCTTAAAAGACAAGAACCACCACTACTACCTCCAAGATACCCCTATAAAAGGCAAAGGCCCCCATTCCAAAACTAGGACTACCCCTTCCAAAATCACCCCACCCCTCCCAAACCCAAGGGCACCCCTCCCAAACCCAAACACTGCCCTCCCAAGTAATGCCTTCTCTGTCCATTAGATGGTCCTTCCATGGGAGGTTCCCTTGGCAGTGCAATTGGAGGCAAGCTGAGTGCCACAGTACACCTGTGTACAGGACTTTGTGGACACCATTAAGATTGGCATTTGCCTTGTTTAAAATAAGTTGAGAGAATTATCTCATTGTAAATAAATCACATTTTTTCTTTACGCAAAGTTTGTCCAGATATTAATTTTCCTTTGCACTTGTTTGATTCCTTTCAGTATAAAAGGTGTAGTACATATTTTTCTTTAGCATGATGGTAAGAACTACTGCATACTTTTAAATGTTTACTATGTTAAGTGTATACACTGGATCACATGGTATGTGATGGTAGTGGACACTTACATCAACAAATAGATGTTGAGACGACATTATTTAAGGATATTTTACTACAGGAGTGTTTGTTTCACTTTGATTACTGATGCACACATATGCATTGCATCATGTACCATTATGTGCATTTTTAAAATGTATACAATACAGGACTTGTACAATGTTACATGGACGAATATGTAGAGTGCTTCAAATTTGGGATTATCATTGATTTTACAGATAATCTATAATGTGAGGGTTACAGGTTGTTTAGTGCATTTTCTACATGATTTTATATTGCACTTATTGGAATGATGTGTGGTATATATGTTTTTATTGTGACAATTTCCATACTTTATTTACACACACCTGTATGCTGAGTTTTTGATTTTCGATTTGATATACTTTTTTGTGCAAGTGTCCATTTTTTGGAAGGCAGCTGGTACCCAATTTATGAACACAATATAGTTATACAGATGTGTTACTTTACATTTCTTAAACATCAACATTAGAGACATATGCATTGCACATTGGTGTTCTATTGCTTGTGTGAGTAATTTAATAATGCACAAGTCCTAAATCAGGCCCTAAGCCTCGAAAGCTAGGGTTGTTGCAGCTTTCTAGGACTGAACCTGAAATAATTTAGTTAACTTCTTTGTAGCATACTAAAAAAAAGGGCATATATGCTTGCAAAATCAAGTTTATCAACTGCGCTTGCTAACTTCTGTCCTTTTTTCTTCAATAGGTACATTGCTTTCGCTGTGGCAAAACGATTTTCTCTACTCCTCCTTCAATTTATGGGAGATTCCCTTCCCCTTCACAATTGAATTGGATATACTCCTGCCCTTCATCGTAATAAATCTCCCTCCATTTTCTGGTTGAGGGGTGGTTGAAAAATGGTGATAGGATACATGCAAAGCTGCAAGCTTGTAAGTGTACATAAACTTCAAGATCACCCTCAACCTGAAATGTCACTCGTCACTCACAGGAACAGATTTACAAGGAAACCTGTGGGAAAATAAATCTAATTTTCTGAATTGAAAAATTGGTTTTTGAAGCTATAATGTTGACAAGAATAGCTACAAAATTGAGGCCTGAAGGGTTTTTGTTGCACTCAGAAAATTAGCAGAAACGTTTGCAGTTGGTACCTTCATTCAGACTCTGCAACAGTGCAGGGGTGTAGCTACCACTGATGTAGCAGGTGCAGTGGTACTGGGGCCCAGAGCCCTGTGGGGCCCACTTAACCCTGTAACTTGCTGTATTTTATTATCTCAACACAAGTCAAAGGCAGGAGCGACCTGTGGTGGTAAAAGCACTGGGGGGGATTCGACGTACGACGACGAGAGGAAATTAATTATTTATTTAATTTTCCCTCAATGTTGTATGTGGCATTCCCCCATCCCGCTCTACTGTTCTAACCTGCATGGGCAGCTCCTGGTCAAAGGGGACATTTTCATTGCTTGTACCTGGGCCCAAGGTATACTTGCGAAGCTACTGCAACAATGGCCCTTTTTATGAAGTAATTGGTCTAGTTGCTGCCTGATTAATGTTGTTACTAAACTTTGAGTTCATTGTCATTTAAGTATGAAATGTCCATTTTAGCTTTGTTTCACCTTCATTTGATGCTCATCACAGAATCATATCCTTAATGTGATGTTTTAATCTGAATACATTTGAACATTACAAATGCTTAATACATGAGTACCTGCTCTGCTCGAGAGCATCTCTTCCTGTGCAAGGCCAGCAGGAACCTCAACCTATACGTTTAATACACATGTGGAGCTGTGACCACATTCAGACAAAGCACCATTTAAAAATGTGTTTTTTCAGGTAGGCATGCACTGGGCACCCTTATAAAATATATTTCTACAATTACTTTATAGTTAATGTAGTTGTTTAAAATATCATCTTAATTCAAGCAGTTGACTAAAACAGTATTTTGTTTCTTTGAAGCTCATCAGAGGAGTATAGTCTTAGACGGAAGTGCAAATTGGAATACATTTGAGTCACTGGAATGATCAATACAAGCAGCCTTCTGTGATGCTGACACCAACCCTATTTTATAAACATCATCACAAAAGCACTCTTTAACACTATACAAGCATATAAACATATTTGTACAAACAGTTAATCATATATCCAGAAATGTCTCCCACATCACTTTTTATACTGTAATTTCTGACATAAAATGGATGTTTCCTTAAAAGGCAAAATGTTATAAGTCTTGAATCCAAACCCATTTCCACTCACTTAACATTGTTCTGTCTACTTGCAATGCTCTCACTGAAAGCATTGTATGCTTCAAAATCAGTATGTTAATTTCGCTATTGCGTTAATTGAGTTATATTGCTAAAAGAACAACATTTGCAGATTTTCAGTTTTATGTCCATTAGTAGTTGATAGTCTAGTCAGGAGATCAGCCAACTAGCCCTTGGAGTCACTTTGGGGTCCTGGGTTTAACAGATGCAGGCCCAGTCATTCTCACCCAGGCAAAAGGGCAGCAGGTCAGCACAGCAGGGAAGCAGTTCCTTCAGATCAGTAGTTCAGCAGAGGGGCAGTCCTTTCAGCAGCACAGCATTCCTTCTTCCTAGTAGGGTATCGACAGGTCCAAAGTCCACTGAAGAGTTGGTCCGAGGTCCAATATTTATACCCAATTCTGCCTTTGAAATGGTAGAAGCTTCTACAGGTTTCCCTTTGAAGTCTCCAGGCATCATGCCTTCCTTGCCCTGACTTTAGACTAACTACAGTGGATATGCATCCCTTTGTGAATTAGAATCTAGGGCGTTAAACACACACCTCAAACTAATGTTGTTGTTTCTTAACATTATAAAGTGCTTAGAAATCCCCAACATCATTGTCCTCTGTAAGAAACAACATATATGACAGCTCACATCACTAACTACACTTCACTCAGGAACTCAAAGGGACATTATAGCTTGTGTTAATGGGAAAAAAAACAGTTGGGTGAATTCCCACATACCCGGGGTCTCCAACCTTTTATGACGTGAGATCTACTTCTGATAAGTGAAAATCACCATGAGTTACCAAAGGCTAAGCAACCCACTTATTGTTAGCAGATGCCTCCACTCCCAGCTTAATTGAAATTCAGCCTAATGTCCATAGAGCCAGATTCTATGGTTTGAGCAAAATTCTTTGACTAGGATTACGATGACAGAGCTGCCATGTGTGTCAGTGGGAGCATGCTCTTTGGGGTTATATGAATATGCATGCGTATGAATGAGATACATGTGTACAGGTGACTGAGAGACTGTGTTGTATGTACTTGTGGCACAGGACATACTTTTCAACATATGTGGCACTGTTACATGTATAACACAAACACAACAATTTATTTTTTAGATTGGAGAAATTTTAAGTGTAGAAAAATGTTCTGCAAAAAATTTCAGAACATGGAATATTTTTCTGCAATTTAAATTTCTCTCACATAAAATACTGGCAGTTTTATTTCACTTATATGTATGGCACTGTGTCTAGAAAATTAAACTGAAGGGTTAATTTTGTTTATATTGATTCCTTCAAACTTATTTAAATGTTTTCCCATTTCCAAGTGTCACATATACAAACACCAGGTATCTTGGTCCCAGTGTCCTGTACACTTGGTGTTGTATTGTGAAGGGAAAATACATTTGTTTAAATGGGAGGTATTTTAAGTGAGGAACATGCTTCATAAAACATTGAGACGTAATTGGCTTAATTGGAAGTGGAGAAAGACATTTAGGGCGTTATTACAAGTATGTTGGTCCTCTTGCCAGATTACGATTGTAATCCTAGGCTGGTGGACAGTGCTGCGGCTGTGTTATTGTAGTACCTGTGTAAGGCTCTAAGGAGAGACTTAGACAGGCACTGCCATGAAACCTTCACAGCACGTTCCTGCACAGGAAGCAATGCATCATGTTGTGCATTTCTTCCCAGTCAGGAACTGGGGGTGCAATACCAGTGGGGCACAACACGCACCACCCTGCATGCATCCCCAGGCCCAGAGGCCTCTTTACCACTCTTTCCATGTCCTGATCACTGCCATGGAAATGTGGTGAAAAGGTAACTCATAATATGCTCGGTGGTGCCGCAGCAGCACTACCAGCACATTATTGTGCTGACTGCTGTACCACCGTCGCGAGATCCAGGTTTCACAGCAAGCACACGGGTCATGTGGCGACCCGACTGCTGCACTCCAAGTGAGGTGCACAGTGCCACAGTGCGGAAATGTTCAGACAGAGTTGTTATATGGCCCTAAGACTTAATGTTTCATAGAAAAGGTTTTCTACACTTTAAATTTCTCCCATTTAAAAAAATGACCATTTGTCAGTTACAAATATGCCACAGTGTCTACTGGCCACTAGGCACCAATGGCCTGCTGCTAGTAAATGCAAACGTTTGAAATGGGAGAAAACTAAAATGAAGAGTTAATCATTAAGGTAACTTCTCATTTTCATTTTCCACCATTTAAAAAGACTCATAAACATCATTCTGTTCTCATGCCCCAATAATGAGTTGACAAAGATTTTTATTTGAGAGTTAATACATCTGTGCTTCAGTTCTTCACATCTGTGCCCTAGCCTGGCCCACAAATATGACTGAGCGCTGCTCATTATCATTCTCTGCTATCTGCAGCCTGTTGATAATAATGTAAAGTAAACACATCCTTCCCTTAGCTTTAAAAGAAAAATGAGACCCTGTGCTTGTTCAAAAATAAACTCAAAGCTGCAAGCTACTCAGAAGGTGTCTGGGAGCTCCTGGTAGCTCCCGTTCGACTGGTTGAAGACATGTGCCTTCTACATTTTAGACATGAACCTGTTCCTCTGATGTGCCATAGAGCTGGTCATACAAGTCATATGCCAGCAACCCCAGCTCCTCTGGCGAGAAGGCAGTGGCCCTCTCACCTGCCTAACTTGGCATTGTTGCTTCCAGAGGCAACAAACAGCTTAAAAACTGGAGGAGGTCTTGATGGCAGCAGTGTCAGGAGGCAAGTGAGATTTTTTTCCAAACACCGCGTACATGTACGCGACTTACGTGATCGACAGCATAGACGGACACAGTCTTTGCCCCGCATATGTTACTTTCACCAACAATATCCTATGGCTGTGCCCGTCGTGGAGTTTACCATCCACTACGCGGTGAACTTCTGCCCGCCCATCTGATTCCAAATGCTCTATCGGTGACATCAGGCACCTGCCATTTTAGATGTTTAAAATAGTGTATTTGGGACTGTTAGGTGCATCACCACAATTCAAAATGAGAGCTAGTTTGTTTACATATTCAAACTTTGATGGACACTCATTCTTTTAAAAAAGAAACATTTATATGTTGTGCCTTACTGTGCTGGAAATTGATCTTATTGCGGTGTTGTTTACACCTCTGTTGACGAAATTTGTAGATTAACATTTATAAAAAATTATTGTGTAAATATTACACTTGAAATGTATTATTTACAATATTTGTAAATGTAAATTTTATATTAGGCTATAAATGTAATTTGTGAAGCATAAAGGAGAAAATGTTGGATTTGAATATTTATTTAAACCATATATTTGTAGAACTACATGACTGTGGTGTTAATTACCAAGTACATTGCTGTGGAAAAGGTGTCAAATGTTCAAATCTATTTTCCAATGCAGATATATAAACACTAGAGGAGTGAGGAGACAACAGCCTCAGGTGTAACGCCCATTTCCAGACCTTACCACCTAGGAATAAAGGGATATAATCAAGAACTTCAGATTGAATAGGCAAACTATACTGAATTTATGTCATAAGCTGGAACCAGATCTTCAGCCTCAAGACAGAAATCCCACTTTTATTACACCAATTGTCAAACTCATGACAGTACTTCATTTTGTGGCCACAGGATCCTTCCAATACACTGTGGCAGTATCTGGTGGATTGTCACAATCAAATTTCAGTAGTGTGCTACAAAACGTTATATCTTCAGTGATGAGACACATCAAAAGCTTCATCCAATTTCCATGGTAGCAGGATTTAGCGTGAAGGGTGACTTTTATGGTTTTAGTCGCCTAGCACATGTGGCTGGAGAAATTAATGGCACACATGTTGCCTTAGTGCCACCACTCGCTAGAAAACAGTTCTACCAGAATCTGAAACACTTCCATTACATCAACATGCAAGTTGTCTGCTTATGGAATTTGTATATCACAAGCATCTGTGCGCATTTCCCTGCCTCTGCCCATGATTCCTTTGTACTACGGAACAGCCCCATACCCCTGCAATATCTCAACTTGGTCCTGAGAGGGACTAGCTTGTTGGTCAGTAAAATCTTTCATCATATTGGTTGGGGTATTTCTAGTTGAACAAACTGGCACTGTGTTATATTATTTTTGTCTTCCATCTAGGAGACTCAGCTTATCCCAACTGGCTATGGTTGCTGGCACCGCTGCGGAATCCAACAACGCAAGGGGAAGTCTGCTTCAATGAGGACCATGGAAGAACACAGCAGCCAGTGGTGTGTGCTTTTGGGCTCCAAAAGTTCAGATTTCATTGTCTGGGCTAAACTGGTGGAGCCCTCCTCTACAGTACTCACCCTATAGGTGTGCCAAATCACTGTGACCTGCTGCATGCTTCACAACATCGCCCTACAATGGAACATCCCTTACATCGCAAAGGATGGAGACCATAAAGTGCCACTGGGTAGGGATCCTGATATGCCAAATAAAGATGATAGTGGTGAAGAGGAGCTGACTTACTTTAAGATGTCATTGGCTTCTTCTCATGAGTGTAAACATATCTTTCCATGTTATCTATTTCACCGTTACACCAACTATTGATGTGATGATGTAAGAAGTATTTGCTGGTAATTTATTAGGCAGGGCAAGTTCAGGGAAATTCAGCCTAAAGGTGTTTGTTGATCAAAGTGTGGACACGTTGACTACTGCGTTCAATTATATTGTTTATCTCTGATTGTTTTCTGAAACCGTGTCCTCCAAAAGTTGATTTTGCAATGTGTCTATAATGTTCTGTGTGATTAGCAATCTTTTTGTTTTGATCTGTTACAGGTTTCTTCACGATGTCATCTTCATCTGGACACTTCAGAGTTGTGACAAGAGGAGCTATATGGTGCTGTTTCCAAGTACAAAGGGAACCTGGGATTAACCTGGGATATACAGACACAGACTTTGAGCGAACAATTCTTGTACCAAGGCAACTTGCACTGTGAATGAATTTACGATTTGAAGATTACATTGGACTTGTTCTCTGTCGTGTAATGGCACTAAGGCGATATGTGTGCCATCATTTGCTCAAATCACCTGTGGTAGTGGAGCCAAATCATGCTAATCTCCCTTCACATTGGCAAAATCCACATTGTGTGTAAAGTGTATGCATCAGTTGATGTGTTTCATCATTGTAGGACATACTTCTTCTGGCACACCACTGAAACTTGGTTGTGACATTCCACCATATACTGGAACACTGGTTTGAAATGATCCTGTGTCTACAAAATGTAATGCTGCCATATTTTTGTCTATTGGTGTTATTGATGTGGGATTCCTCATGTGAGCCAGACGATTTGGCTCCGGCTGATGACCCTAGTCCCTGATAATTTGCCCTATTTTATCTTTTTGTTTTGGACATATCCCCTTCATCCATTTTGGCAACGTCTTGAACTGAAAATGTGCAAACTGGCTCTGAGTTATTAGTGTAATGTATGGATTGTTAAGTTATTGCAAATGTGGACAGAATTGTATTGGTCAAATGGAATAAACATAGTAGTAGATGATTGAATGGTATGACATTTTTGGGAGTCGTGTTTTTGGAACTTGAGATAAACATTACCTACTTGCAAATTATCTATGTTTGCAAAGTCTTATGGTTTTTCTCTTTGTCAATCTATGATGGAAGAAAACAAATGCATTGACCGAGTTGAGATATACAACACCAGTCAATGAATTTTTGACTTGTAATTGTACTGTACTAAACGTGATAAAATTAAAGAGGGTGAAAAAAAACAAGCAAACTAAAATGTGAAGAAGTTAGTCATGGTGAAGGAAACCATAGTAGGAGAGCCAAAATTGTTTGAAGTCCAATGTCCAAAATACTGCCGACATCAGAAAAGCAAATGTGTCCAGAAATAGTCCACAGATTGAATTTTAGGCCCACACAGGAGGGAATTAGGGTAGGGGTTTCTTGCTGGTGGTTGCACAGGTCATGCCATCCTCACCTCTCGATATTATGGGTGGACATCCCCTACTGAAGTTGGGAGGGCATCCACAGTTGGAGGCCCTGGTGTAGACAGAGTAATATTCACCAGCATTGGAGTCTGCCACATCGGCAGCGGTGTGCAGCGTCCACGGGGGAAACCCTCTGTCAACACAGACAGCGAGGCAGCCTGCATGTATTTAAGTATGGCAGGCGAAAGACTGTCGACTTGGCGGAGTATTAGGATCCGCCACCAAGGTGGAACAGTGGTAAGACGGACAAGATCTAAATTGGGCCTTTAATCTGGAAAAGTTTTATTAATTCCAGAAATTAGTAATTCCAAACTCATGCTAGGTTATAAACATCCGGTTACAAATTTACTACTGTCCTTAAGAATGATGCTGTGTTTATTTCAAATATATCTCCATTTAGTTGATAACCAAAAACACTTACAAATTCCTTAGCTATCTTCTCCACATGTGTAATAGCCTTATTGGCATCAGTTGTCCGTCTTCTGGTCTTCTGCATCTAGAGCCATTTTCCTTACATATCCGTGGCATTTAAATATGGCTATTTTGAGATACTGTCTGATTAACTGTGGTGACCTGACATCCCTCTCTCTTACCTCTCTTTTATATGTATTTTTTCTATTAAATTATGTTGGACATGGCCCTTTCTGCAGTGTTAACCCCAAGCTTTTTTCCATCTAAACTCCTGCTTTGATTAATTTGCTTTTGTTGACTTTAGGACTAGGTGTAGTTTACCACAGCCAATTAGTGCTAAAGTACTTGTGTCACTCTTTAAAACATGGTAGAATTTGCTTAAACCTGATTGGCATATGAATTCATGTATGAGTCCCTAATAAAGCGGTATACAATATACTCAGAGCCGGTAAGTTAAATACTACTAGTGGGTCTGTAGCACTTATTGTGCAACCCACTTACGTAGCCTGCAGCAGATATTGTGCGACCCACTTAAGTAGCCCTTTAAAACATGTCTAAAGCCTGCCATTGCAACCTGTGTGCAGTTTTAATCTTCTAATTCGACCTGGCAAAATAAACTTCTTGCCAAGCCTAAAACTCCCTTTTTAGTACATAAAGGTCACCCATAAGGTCAGACCTAATTAGCACATCACAAAGTGTGCATTGTATTTAAAATGTTCAGCATGTACTTTTAAGTTTTACATGTACTTGTGGTTAAGAAAATCACTACTGTGAGGCCTGACTCCCCCATAGGATAATATTAGGTTACCTTATTACATTTAATAAGTGATAACATTTGTTTGGAAGCAGGTAGAAATGTCATGTTTGGTGCTTAAAGAATTGTAACTAAACATTTTCTTTAATGGTATAGTTGGATTTTATGTAACAATACTGAAAATGCCTCTGTTAGAAAGTTGGGAGTTTCTTGTGCTAACCTTTTGGTGCCTGCAGTCTGTTACCTGGGTCACATGACTAGGTGTAGTTGGCAGTTGGCTTTTGTGTATTCCTCCCTGACAGCTACACAGTAGAGGAATTGGGTTTTGGCAGGATGTGTCATCCTACAGGTCAGAGCGGTGCATAGCCCAATTCGCACTTCAAATCCACTGCCTCAGCTCACACACAAAGAAATTCACTCTAGCCTATTGTAACTGCAGACATCCTAAGGTTAGGGCAGGGAGGCAGGAACTTCCAGACACATCTGTTGGAATAAAAATCCAGAAGTTTCTTCCACTTCAAAGCTGGGACCAGGTATAAAACCCACTCTTGAGATCATGTCTAGACCCATGGAAGACTCAGAGGAAGGCCTGCTCTGCTGCCCTGCTGCTGGAAGGACGGCACTGCTCCTCTGCTTCCAGATGGACTGTCCTGCTGCCTGCGGAAGGAAGACTAGACCTGGTCCTTGAACCCAGACCCACCAGAGTGACTTCAAGGGTTATCTGTCTGACCTCCTGCTCTGAGCTACAGGAACATTACAAGCACCAGATACCTCACTTGCATCTGCCCAGCTGACCAGACTCAACTGGACCTGCCTGGTCTACTGCTGGCATCTGCTGGAGTGAGTCCTATCCCCATTGCCTCTAAGTTAAGCCTGACTGCTTTTGTGCCAAGCTACCAGAGAGTTGGTAAGTTTTTGTGGTTCACCCCGGCAAGGATTGTGGTTCTTGCTTGAGACGGGCTCACAACCCTCTCCCCAACCAGCAACCCAATTTCTCAGAAAGTCCCATTGTCCAAGAGTTTTCCAGTGGGGCCACTATAGAGAGCTTGATTGACTGGTTAATCTCGGCTCTGACCTCAAAACTATCATAACACTCCCATAGATTAGACCAGTTGAGCCGGTCAAAAGCCGTAGCAGCATTCAATGTAATCACAGCCAAAGTTTTTTTAAATAGGCCAGCCGAACTTACCAACAAATATGTGAGAATTGCTAATTGTCCACCCAGAATGAACCCTTGAGAACATCATTAATTTATTTGCCTATAATACCTGATAATTTTTGAGGCAGAAATCCTGTGAATACTTTATAATCAGTGTTTAACAGGGAGATAGGTATATAAGACTCAGACCATTTAGGTTTCTTATTCAGTTTAATAATTAATGTGATAATTGCATTTCCCCGTGATGCAGGTAGGAAGGCATTATTTAGGAGAATTTAATTAAATAGTTTCCATACTGGAAGTATAATCTCTTATATTTGTATACACATCTTCCGAATTACCAGTGGGACATGCTGCTTTCCTGTTTTAAGCCCCAATGTCCCTAGATTAGATAAAGATGATAATATAGAATTGACCAGTAAGACCCTAACAGAAAAAATAGAGAGAGTTATAGTTGTCTTTTTGCAAGCAGATCCTTTATTTTGGGGGTTTCTTTTGTTGACTCTTTGTGATATAATTACCGAATGAACCTATAAAATGTGCATTCCATATCAGCATTATTCCCTATTTTGTTCTCCTCTTCTGCATCTTGATTGCAGAGAGGCGTTTACCTTGTGACTTACTTTGATTTTTCATGTGTTAACAGCTCCTCACATTTTTCTCCATCTCAAAATGGTGCATTTTGAGAGTTTCAAATGTTATTCTATGTTGCGCTGTGTTCTCAACATAAAATAATTTCTAGCGCGTTCTATTTTATTTACTAGCATTGATATATCTTTGGATGGATATTGTGAGTTAAGTCACTGTATCTGAAATTGTTGTTCATAATAATTATCCATCAAGGTCTATTTACCTAGGTAGGAAGTGATAACTTCACCCAAACTGCAAAATTGTCCGATAGGTGTGCAGGTAAATGTTTTATATTTTGAACTCTATCTATTGGTGCAAAAGCCAAGAACAAATAATCAATCCTAGAGAAATGTCCATATTGCTTGCTGTAGAATGTGTAATCATTCTTACATGGAAAGCAGGGTTAGAGGGCAGGGAAAGCAACAAGGAAATATGATATTTGGATATTGTTAGCACAGAGGAATATTGAGAATGTTCTATTGATAAATAAGGTCAGATATTAAATTAATATTTAGTTTGAAAATAATGGCGAAATCTGCCTTTATCAATATGTGGGTGTGTCATTCCGATCAAGATATATCTGCTTTAAAATTTGCTTTCCATTTACTTGTACTCCTTTGGACTTGGATTGCAAGGGCATTGCCATAACTAGTTTCCCGTGGGCTTCAAAAGGCGCTAGAATAAGTTGGAAAAAACGAAAAGAAAGTTAGAAAAGGAGAATTTCATCTTCCAATATGCTGTTGGCCTTTCAGTTTAAGAATTGCATGATCTGAATGAGGCTCGGTGATCGAACCAGTTTCGGATTGATGTTTCAAGCAATTATAACATATAAAGGTTAGGAGAGGTGTTTCTACCCAAATGTAAGAACGTTTGATTAAAAGAACTACAGGCAAGTTCACGAGTATGGCTCAGAATCAGTGGATCGGATCTCTTTTATGTGAATGAAAAAGCTCCTATTCGACAATTCCCTGGTACCCCAGAATACTTGAAAGACTTATTAAGTAAACTATGAGAGAAGAGAGCATATTCTGCAAGAGTGACTCAAAAGACAACGAAGGAGTGCAACCATGGAATGTATTATCAGGCAAAGGAGATAGGAATAGATCAAGATTTAAATACATGCAACTTGCATCCTGGTATACTGCCCAAAACTGAAATCAACAGGAAATGGAAGAGCTGGACATGGAAATTCAAAACACCAATGTGAAGAAAAAGGCAGTAGCTAAATGGTTTATGGAGTTCTGCAAGGAGGATGACAGTAAGATGAAACCACCTTTCTCAATATGTTGGTGGAGCATTGACTTTAAATAAATATTTGGTTTATGGTATAATTCTTATCAACTCAGAAAACCCCGCTTACTCGGGTTCAGTCCACAGACCTTTGTAGTAGATGAGGTTGATCAAGAACTGCAACTCAAATCAATTCAGTATCCCAATTTCAATTTCAATCTTTGGGAGTCAATGATGAGAATTGGTGTGAGTTTTCATGTTGCAGCGTGGAACATCAAATTCCCCCTTCGTCACAGACCTAATACCTCAATAGCAAATTCACTCAAATACATTCATTGGTGGGGCACATAACACCAATACTCACACTCAGTTGATCTGCTTCCCTAGGGAAATAAGCTTCCAAGCGCTGACATGAAAGGAATACCTTTACCTTACCCTAAATACATTGACTTCAACCTTAAGATATTCCTCTCACAAGGAGATGAATCATTTAGTTGTTATCTATGATTTTAGTGATTAAACTCATCTATCTACACACTACTTCTTTATCTTAATTCTCTTCTCCAAATAATCGACACAACACATTTGTCAATTAATCAAATATTCCTTATCTAAGAAATATTGCAAAAATTGTTAGAAATCATCCTCAGCATTTCAGAGCATCATATTTACCTAATCTAGCTAAAAAGTCGTCCTCTAAGTCAGTCAGGTCGGGGAAAATTCTTTATTCAGCAAAGTTAGGCGCAATTCAGTCTTTCAAAGATTCAGGATAACAGCTGTCCAGCAGTCACCGTCCTCTCCGTCAGCATAACGTCAGGAAATCGAGTTCGTCAAAGAAGAGCGAGTTTTTAGTTCAATTCCCTACCTACTTTTATAATGAAAATAATGTCAAAAAGTATCAAGATCGGGGTTTAGAAAGTCCTGATTGGTCGACTTGGGATCGCGGGGTGAAGTTCTCAGGGTGTCCGTGTGATGAACTCATCGCACTTGCTGGTTTAGTTTTTTAAATCGTTCATTGTTTTTGGTGCTGGCGAAGTTCGCGGAGAGAACTTGAAGGGTACATGTTCTCCCGGGGTCAGGTCCAGGCCACTGCTGCTGGCGGTGACGCCTGCGCACTTCACTCAGAACCTCGTATTGTCAGGGCAGTCACGTTCAACGTCTCGTTCAGCCATCTTGTCTAGGCCGAAATGGTTAACTTAAGCAAAAGAAACATAAAAACGTAATTAAAACATAGAAATGGCTAATAAAATGTTATCCCTTCGCTAATACCCATATGTTTGTGTAATTATCTAGCAGAAAGCAACACTCAAAGCGGTTTATACTCACTTAATAAAGCACAAATCACAAATACATCACCAAAGCAACATATATCATGCAATATTCTAATTTCCTACTATTAGTATGCGTACACAAGTTAGTTTACAATTAATATAGCCATGCAAATTGCAATCCCCATGTGTAATACTTTTGTTAGTATGATTGATAAGTATTTCACTGCAAACCAATTAATAAGATTACTATTAGTTAATTATTCAGATTAATATAAACATGCAGAATGGGGGGATATTCACATTTTTGTTCTACCCGCTCCAGCAATCCCCCCTTTGGTGATTATATCACCACACTAACCAAATATTTTGTATCCCTTTTACGGAATTTTAAAATTGATTTCTTGTTTTATTCATATTTCAGTTTCCCCTGTTTCTTCTCTTTTTGCTGTTTTATACATGCTATCCTTGATCTCTTCTAGTTCTATTTCTTCAAATTCTCTTTCTTGTTTCTTATCCCTTCTACTTGAGTTTTCTCTTTTTATTCTTTTCTGGTTTGTATTCTTTCTACAACAAATACAATCTAGTCTAATTATTAATACTAAGGAAATCACACATGTTAATGGAAATAATATCTTACCTATAAATGTACTACCTAATTTTACTACAAAGTCTTTAATAGATGATATTTTCTTACCAATCTTCTCCCAGACACCTTCAACCTCCAGTGGTACAATTTCGTCATGCAATTCTGTAATATTCTTAATATAAATTTTCAAATCTCTACTTTCGTCAGGAATGTAAGTACAACAATGTTGAACTTTCAGCATTCCACAGACTCCACCCTCTTTTGCCAATAAAATATCAAGGGCAAGTCGATTTTGCATTACCATAGCACGCATGGCAACCATTTCTGTATTTACCAATAAAAATCCTCCAGCGGTGCTTGTTGACAAGCGATCCACTACTGTTGAAAGTTTTCTAATTTTGTTTGCATTCAGAGATATGCCCACTGCGGGTATCAGTGCTCCAAAAATGTCAACCACAGTTTCAGTCCAAGATTCTCTCTTACTACGTGCTAAATAACTACCTAAGCTATGTACACCATCTTCTCCTCTATCCATATGAAAAATCTTTGGAAAAACCAGGCCAACATAACATGTGCCAAACCAATGGTCTGGCAAACGATAATATGCCCTGTTCCCACAAATTAAATACAGTCCTGGAAAGACTGGATCTCTTCCACCTTTAAATCCCCATCCTCCCATGATTCGGTATGTATCATGGCACTCACTATTCCCTAGAAAATAATTGTCATACACCGTCTGATTCCTTCTTATACACAATTTCCCTTTCTGAGGCCAATCTAAAGCCATAGTTGGACTCGTTTCTCCTTTCAAGTGTTTCTCCATTTCTACATCCCAGACTGTTTTCTCCACTTTCCCTTCTGAAGCCTTTCTTTACAATTTCAATCTCCTTTCTTCAACCATATCTAAAAATGTATTTTCTTCTTTCTTTAAACTGCAAGTCAAGTTATTTCTAAATATATATTCTAATGTTAGTTCTTTAGTCTCTAAGAAAAATTCACCTAATACCTTTGCAGGTTTTACCTTGTTTTGTTTGTTAATTGCTGGTACTTGTGACAATATAGTATCTACATCTGAAAAATAATACTCTAATTTACCTGTTTGATAAAATAAACTAGCTATTACACTACATGTTATTCCATATGTTACAGGAAGGTGATGATAAGTCACTCCCTCAGATACAGATGCAGGTAATTGCATACAAACGTAGCAATCCCTTACGTCCATTGTTTTTACATATTCATACAACAATTTTGAAAACACATTGTTAGAAAAATCTGTTATTGACCTATCTTTATGTAAATAGTTTTTATCTATTCTAGTTGGAACTACCTTTTGAACTTTCCCTATATTAGTCATGTTATCACTATGTCCTTCTAATGTATCTACAGTAACTTTAAATTAAATTAGTAAAGCGAGAATACTCCAAAGAAGCATTAATAATCCTGTACAACAACAACACATTTTGCACCATCTTCTAAGGAAGGTACATCTACTTTTGCTACTTTCTATGTTTGCCATCTTTCTAAAATGAGCCGTGTCTTTTGACTTAGCCTCTTCTACTACACAACTAGTTTCTAACCCAAGGCTTCTAAGCACCTACGTGGTTCTACCAGTTTTTGTCTTTTTCAGTGTTTCATTATCTTTCCATCAGTAATTTTCTTGTCTCAATCAGTTTGGCATCTCATCATCTTTCATCTTCCCTTCGTTCTCAACATACAGGTTGTCCTGAACATCCGCTTCTTCTCTAATATTGGACAAGATAACTCTCAGGATTTCCGATTCTTCGTCTTCCTCAACCACTTTCGGTACAACCACCTCTGGATCTCCTTGGCTATCCGCCTCTTCTTTCACTTCAGGCAGGGCCACATATGTCCATTCCGGTGATTTATACTTCTGGTTAGGTTTCCTTGTTCTTTTACTTTCTTTAACTACTGTTTGTTCTTCTCCTTTTGATTTCTCCTGACTCGTCACTTCATTCACCTGTTCAGCCCTTGGCGAATTTACACGTGTCAGTCGATATCTCAGTCTCTTTATTTTGTTTGGCCACACCTCGTCCTTTGCCGCTCTTTTCAATTTACTCCCTTTATCATTCTTTTCAGTTCTCCAAGCTCTCTTTCTCAGAACTCTGCCTTCTGGTATTTCATCTTCGCTTTCCTCAGTTTCTGTTTCAACTTGCTTTTTACCTTCAACGATTTCTTTTTCCACCACTTCTTTTGTTTTCCCTACTTCTGTCCCTCCTCGAATCTCCATCACACAATCTTCCTGCTGACTACTTGTCCCTGCTTCTAACTGGATGTTGGAGTTCCCTACACCTCCTCGGGGGTCTTCCGCAATAATCTTTCCCTCTCTCTCGGTATCTGGCACCTGTCCATCTAAAGGTGTTGTTTCAGGTGGAATTTCTCTCAATCTTTCATCTGGCACTTCCTTCTCATGGATTTCTTTTATTGTCTCTCCACTGTCCTTTTCTTTGTTCTTCCCTTGTTCTTTCTTGGAAGAGTGTGTGCTTTGTTCTGTCTCTGAGTCTAAACTGGCATCAGAAATCTGTAACCTTCTCCTCAGGGAATTACTTCTGGGACCAAAGTTAAACTTGGCTCTGTCTCCCCCCTTTCAGGGTTTTCTTTTTCTTTGTCTTTTGGCTCTCCGTCATCCGACTCAGTACATGATTCTGATTCATCAAAATACTCCTTTTCTTTACAGTCAACTGGATTTGGAATTCTCAAAGTATGACTCGCATGGATCCAGTTCTTCAATCCAGCACACTTCACAGCTGTTGTTGTGGTCAAGATGACTTGCCTTTGTTTTCCCCACCTGGGAACCAAAAGGTTTCCTCTTCTGTGTACTTTTATCCTTACCCAGTCCTTTGGGCTTAGATCATGGGCTGGCTTCTTTTCAAGGGTGGTGGTATCCGCTCCAACCTGATGAAACACAGAATGAACTGCGTCAGCCAGGCTTTTACAGTATTCCAACACCATGTCATCAGTTATAGTTATCAGCTTGTTGACTGGTATAAACACATGTCGCATGGCACATCCCATGAGGATCTCATGCGGACTCAGACCAGTAGTTCTGTCTGGAATTGATCTAATAGTCATGAGTGCTAGAGGCAAGACATCGGGCCATTTCATACCTGTGGCTAAACACATTTTCCCTATTCCGTATTTGATAGTACCATTCATTTGTTCTACTACACCAGAAGCCTCTGGTCGGTAGGCACAATGCAGTTTTTGTCGTACATTCAATGCTTCACATATCAGTTTTATAATCTCATTATGGAAATGTCCTCGGTCTGATTCAATTGTTACTGGGAACCCAGATCTAGGTATAAATTCCCTCAACAGTAATTTTGCCACTGTCATTCCATCATTTCTTCTTGTTGGGAATGCCTCTACCCACCTGGAGAATAGGCATACCATCACCAAAACATACCTCAACGTGTTTCAAGGAGGCATCTCAATGAAATCCACTTGCATTCTGGTAAAAGGCCCTCCCTCTCGACCTATTGTTCCTAGACTCACTACTGTCTTTCTTCCTGGATTGCATTGCTGACAAATTAGACATCTTTGACAAATACTTTCTGCTACAAGCCTGAACTTGGCATTATACCAAGTTTGCTTAAAAGACCAGGGGGCATATGTATCAACCGAATTTTTAATCGCAAACGCTGCGATTCGCAAAAAACAGCATTTGCGATTAAAAATTCGCAAAACGGGATGTATGAGGCAAATTCTCATCGCAAATTTAAGGAATCGCTAATTTAGCGATTTCTTAAGTTTGCGTAAGCATTTAAGAAATCGCAAATTGCGATTTCTTAAATGATATGTACCACGCACCAAAGCATTGCGAGTTATCCTTAAGAAATCGCAAATTACCACCAACTTCTAGTTGGTGGTAATTTGCGATTTCTGTTACAAATGCACTTTTTATAATTTTACAAAGTGCCACGTGGCGCACATACATGCCCTTAGGGCATGTATGTGCGCCATATGCACACACATGCTCATTTCAGGGGTGCATCAGGGTGTCATCATGACACCCTTGCACCTTTGAAATTCTTCTCAAATTGCGATTAGCAAATTGCGAATCGCAATTTGATAATTACTTCCCATTCATTCCTATGGGTCTCCTGGCCCATAGAAATGAATGGGAAGGTATTCCTTAATTGCGATTTTGCAATTTGCTAATCGCAATTAAGGAATTTTAAGAAATCGCTAAAGTTTTGCGATTTTTTAAATACATCCCGTTTTGCAATTCTCAAATAGCGATTCTTTAAAAATCGCTTTTGAGAATCGCAAATGGAGATGTTGATACATATGCCCCCTAATCATAGCGTCTATCCCTATATGTCCCTGTCCATGATACATCCGTGCCATGGCAGACATCATGCTATCAGGCATAACTGGTCTTCCATCTCGATAGACCCACATGTGATCTTTCTCTCTTGGTGCACATCCTGCTTTTACCCACTGTTTTACTTCTTCCTCTCCTGCTTCTTCCTGCAATTGTCTTACCTCTTCCCATGTTCCTACAGTGTTAGTAAACATTGGGAAACAAGAAATCAATTCCCTTTCCTTTGCTCGATTGATTGAATTCTTATTTTGTGCACAATATTGCGCCATATCATTGGCGAATTTGTTTCCAGTGGCAATGTAATCACAACTGCGTCTATGAGCAGCACATTTTACTACAGCCAATTGCCTAGGCAGCTGTATTGCCGCAAGCAACTTTCCAACCACTTCAGCATTCTTAATGGGAGTTCCACTTGAGGTTAGGAAACCTCTTTGCAGCCAAATTTGGCCAAAATCATGGACCACCCCATAGCCATACTGGCTATCAGTTATCACAGTCACTCTCACACTTTTCCCAATCTTACATGCAGCTACTTGGGCCGATCCTCCTCCTTTCAAATAGGATGCTTCCATCACTGCTGCAACTGTACATACCGCATATGCTGCACTCAGCACTCCATCATCTGTTCTCAAACAAGATCCATCAACAAACATGACATAATCACTTTCTGGCAAGGGTTCATCTTTTATGTCAGGTCTTGGTTTTGTACAGAAATCAAGTACATCCAAACAATCATGATCTGCTTTGTCTCTTTCCTCCACATGCTTTACATCAGGCAACAATGTTGAAGGATTCACATTCACACATCTCACAAGACTCACATTTGTTGCACCCAAAATGACCTTTTCATACTTACTCAGTCGGCTGTGCGTCATATACTGAGTACGACTCCTTGTTAAAAGAATCGCCACATCATGAGGTACAAACACTTTCACAGGATATCCCATCACATTTCCCTCACTCTGTTGCAAACTTCGACATGTAGCAGCTACTGCTTTCAAACACCCAGGAAGGGCTACAACTACTGCGTCCAACATGGATGAAAAATAAGCAATTGGTTTCCTCAGTTTTCCATGCTTCTGTACTAGAACAGAGAGTGCACATCCATTTCTCTCACTGCAATACAACTCAAACTCCTTGTCATAGTCAGGCATTCCTAATGCAGGCACTTCACACAATCCTTCTCTCAATTTCTTGAATGCTGCCAACTCCTCTTTGTTCAAATCAATTGGATCTCTCACATCACTCCTTGTCAATCGTACCAAAGGTTTTGCAATCAATGAAAAATTGCCTATCCACTGATGACAATATCCAACCATTCCCAGCAACATTCTCACTTCTCTTTGGGTCATTGGTGGACTCATTCTTTTTATGATCCTGATTCTGTCTATGGTTATTTTCCTGTGTCCTTTCTCAATACTATTTCCCAAATATTGGACTTCTTTCTTACAAAATTGTAATTTCGATGGTGACACTTTTAGTCCTCCATCTGCCAAATGATTCAGCAAGGCTACTGTGTCTACCTCACAAGCTTCACGACTTTTCGATGCCACAAGCAGGTCATCGATATATTGTACTAGTACTGAGTTCTCAGGCATTTCTAGACTTTCCAAAGACTTTTTCAATAGCTGATTAAATATTGAGGGGCTTTCTGTATACCCCTGTGGAATTCGGCACCACGCCAAAATACGCTCACCGAAACGAAATGCAAACATTTGCTGACTGTCATGGTGCAATGGGATGGAAAAGAAAGCATGGCATAGATCAATCACCGTATACCATTCTACGTCATGAGGGATCTGATATAAAATCACAGATGGATTTGGTACAATGGGACAACATGGTACAACAATTTTGTTTATCTTTCTCAGATCTTGCACTATCCTGAACTTCCCACTAAGTTTTTTCAGTCCCATTATTGGTGAATTACATGGGCAACTCATTATTTCTCTCAAAATTGCTTGTTTTATAATTTTCTCAATCCCAGGAGTAACTCCTTCGATTATTTCAGGTGTCAGTTTATATTGTGGGACATTTGGGTATCATACTCCTTCTTTTACAGTTATTTTTACTGGATCTACATTTCTCATCAATCCTACGTCTTCTCCTGTGAAGTCCCAAACTTCTGCTTTTACAGATTGTTTTAATTCTTTTGGTAATTCGTCAGGGTTAAATACAGCATAGGTTCCTGTAACCTCTTTCTCTCTGTTTGCCATTGTAATTTTATACAGCACATCATCATCTGGTGTTTCAAAGGCTATTCCATCTGGAGTACAAAATATGGTGCAATCCATCTTGCACAATAAATCTCTACCTAACAAGTTCACAGGACAGGTATCGCACACTATGCATTTCCGAAAATTTCCCTATACTAACTTTCACTGATTCTGTAAGGTAAGTTTTAATCTGTCTGTTGGATACACCAACTACTTGGATCGTTTCATCCGAGAGAGGAAGATTCTTGACATCAGCTGATTTAACAGTTGATCGAGTAGCACCAGTATCAACTAGGAAAGTAATATTTTCATTATTAACTTTTCCATCTACAAATGGGCCTGTCTGGTCTACTTCTAGAGTTGCGCCAAGTACGCACTCTTCTTCCTCCCTTCGACACCGTCAATAACCCTCTTCTGAATCGCTTTCATCTGAAATATTTAGCATATCTCAATACTTCGTCTATTTTCTTATTTTGCCAATCTACCGTATGCTGTTTTATCATTTCACTAATTTCTGGACGAAGACCATATACAAATCTGTACACAAAATGACTCAAATCCTTGTCACTTAGATTTTCATCTCTACTGAATTGTTTAAAGGCTAAAATTAACCTCTCATAATAGGCATGTACTGACTCTTTACTTTCCTGATGTGTTCTGTCAATTTTTACCCAATCTGTCTCTTTAGGGGGTACCTTGTTCTTCCAAAATGCCATAACCTTTTCATATTTCTTCATTACCTCGGGGTCTGGGGCTCCTGTTTTTGGATCCCTTGGGTATTCATGTGTCGGCCAATCTATTACTATTTTACATTCTGTCCATAGATCTTCTGGTACTATTATGTCAAACAAGCTATTCAGATCGATCCACAATACTTTGGATAATTTCACAAATCTGTCCACCTGTCTATACCACTCAACGGGTTTTTCATGCAGTCGAGGGAAGTCATTCGTAAATGACAAAATATCCTGTCTAGTCCATGGGACATGTACATATCCTCCTCCCGGAATCTCTCTCAGAGGGCATTCTGTCACAACCTTCTCTTTTTCTCTCACAGGGTAAGCTGAAAACGTCTTGTCTGATACCATCTGCTTTTCCATTTGTCCACATCTCCCCATTTTCTCAACAAAATAATTATCTCTTTAATCTGACCTATTCCTCCTGGGGTATTCATGTTTTCAATGTCTTTTTCGGTGAAATCTACTCGATAGGGTTTCTGTAGTGCTTTTACCTTTTCAATATCAATACCCATTTCATTTGCCACTTCTTCTAATCTCTCATGAAGACTTTTTGCTCTCCATGTGACGCTTTTGCACAGAAATAACAACTCCTCATCTTGATAAGTTTTTAACTTTTCTGTCGGGATAGTTCCTACTATTAATTCTTCCAGTACCATTCGTAATTTGGCCACTGCTATTGATTGGAATTCTTTGTCTTTCTTTTGCAAGCTTCTCAACCATTCACTCAACTCCTCTGTTGATGGTTCTACTGGCTTTTCTACATTTCCTTGTCCAAAATCTTTTTGAGTTTCTGACATTGTCTCTATTATCGTCATACGCTTTTCTGCACAGTTATGACCTAAAAACAGGTTATTTGAAAAATTCGGTTCAATCATACTCATAGTCTGTCTCCATGGATTCTCACTCTGACTCATTCTTGGTTGTTCAACCGGTTTACTACCCTTATAAGGGACTGTCAAACAATGCTCGCTATCTTTCTGTGTATCAAAAATAGGCATTACTGGACCTATCGTTACTGGAACAGTTACCGCTTCTAGATTCTTAGTCAACTCTCTTATTTTCTCGGTTAATTCTAGGGTCGTTTTTGCTAGTTCTGCTGAATTTTCTCCATCTAATTTTTCTCCAGACTTCATTTCTACCTCTCTAATGGAATTGTTTCTTCCTAAATCTTGTAACTCTGGTTCCGATTTTATGATTCGTACTGTCTCCTTCATTGGGGCGCTTGGGGTAAATATTTCTGGTTTTGGTCGATATGGAGGTGGATTCTTATAGAACATATCATCCAGTACATCATCCTCTGATTCATTCATTCCATACCATCTCAATTCCACATTATGCCTCTTTTCTACACACTTTCGTCCTTTATTCTCTCCTGCAGTTCTTACAGGAAACAAACCCTCAGTCATACTCGCATTCCGCCATCTTCTCATTCGATCATCATGTGTCTCATGTCCGTATGATCTGCCAAACAGGTACCTGTATCCTCTACCATTTCTCTGTCTTTCTCGGTCATGCATCTCATCTTCCCACTCCGTCAAAGCCTCAAATTGAGTCGGTCTAGGTCTTGGTTCTAAATTCATCAATTTCTTTCTCAAATTTCTCAAAACTGCCAAATTAAATGAACCATGTTCCGGAAAAGCCAACACTCCGTCCATCTCGGTATACTTGACCCAATTATCTAACCAAATACAAGTGTGATATCCATATTTCGCAACCATAAAGGATGCAGGGGTTTTCGGTGGAGGAAGCAACTGTCCTTCCCTAGTTATGATCGGTTTGTCCTTCTTAAACCAATTCTTAATTCTACCAAACCATGACTTTTTCTCCTTTTCTGGTGGATCGTAATACATTTTCCCTTCTTTCGTGTCTCACTAGCTTTTCTTACAACTGTACCGCTTTCTGTCCAATCGTAGTGCGACTCACACTAACGCACCAATCCGGAGCGTTTATGTCACAATTCTCCAATACCAGCGCGACTCTCACTAACGCACCAATCGGGAGCATTTACGTCACCCTGTATATCTCCACTCCTAGCGCGGCTCACACTAACGCACCAGGGGGTACGCACCGTACATACACGGGTGGGGGTACGACTCGAACGTACACGGGTGTACATACAAAGGGGGGTTCGACACGTACACGGGTGTACATACACGGGGGTTCGACACGTACACGGGTGTACATACACGGGGGGGTACGACTCGAACGTACACGGGTGTACATACACGGGGGGGTTCGACACGTACACGGGTGTACATACACGGGGGTTCGACACGTACACGGGTGCACATACACGGGGGTTCGACACGTACACGGGTGTACATACACGGGGGGTTCGACACGTACAAGGGTGTACATACACGGGGGGTATGACTCAAACGTACACGGGTGTACATACACGGGGGGGGTTCGACACGTACACGGGTGTACATACACGGGGGGGTTCGACACGTACACGGGTGTACATACACGGGGGGGTTCGACACGTACAAGGGTGTACATACACGGGGGGTACGACTCGAATGTACGGGGGCTGGGGGGGTACGACTCGAACGTACGGGGGGTACGACTCGAACGTACGGGGGCTGGGGGGGGTACGACTCGAACGTACGGGGCCTGTGGGGGGTCGGCACGTACGTACGGGGGCTGGAGGGGGTACGGCGCGTACCGGGCCACCTACTCTGGTCGTTTCGCGACGTACTTCGCTTTTCCGGCACTTTTTTGGTGCCGTGAAAATATTGCCGTCCGGACTGCTGTCGGTTCGAATCGTGGTTCCTGGGTCGTGAAACGCTGCCTGACAGCGTCCCAACGTCACGTCGCAGCATTCCCGGAGCACATTCGTATGTATATTTTCGTCGGTCGGTGTTTTTTACGATTCGTACGGAAATGGTGTTTCCGTGCGAATCGTAATTCCATGTTTGTGAAGTTTTACGACCGGGTACGAGTCGGACGGTGAAAACGCTCCGACCGACGGTTCGTACCTGGTTTTTGCCGGATCGTAATCGGCACCATAGTTGGAGACCCAATGCTCCTGAGAAATAAAACTAGAGTTTCACAATTAACCCGAATGCTTTTACATTCACGCACTTTCACACCAGAAAAAGTAGTACATTCTCACAGAATCCTGTCTTTCCCGAGGATAGCGAACAGTCTGTCCTACTACAGAATTATCACATACGTTAACAAAGCAGCGCTTCCCTCTCCTTTGTCCTTCTAACAAGCTCAGAATACACCTATTACCTTTCCAGTGATAAGCGTTATCCGAATGCCATTTGGATCCCTGGTACCTAAGACCAGAATTTCACAGGTAACCTTCGCTATGATACACACTTCTCTCACACAGAAAATGTCTCTAATGGCAACACACGGCGATGTCACCAAATCGAACCCAGACAATGCGTCGTGCAACTTCAATCGTCACACGTTTCCCCTGTGTACCTACAGGGCAACAACAATTCCGTCTTTCCCGAGAACAGCGCTTACCTCTGCTCTACTACGGAACCGTTACTAACTTCCGACTTCCTACATCCCAGAAGCCGTGCAAACAACATAAAACTCAACACGATTCACATAGAATGTTAGTACATAACCAATATCGATAATCAATAATCAATAAGCTATTTAAAAGCAATAATCACCAAACCAAAACAATAACTCTGCTACCAGAAAAACTGTTGCAGCGTGGAACATCAAATTTCCCCTTCGTCACAGACCTAATACCTCAATTGCAAATTCACTCAAATACATTCATTGGTGGGGCCCATAACACCAATACTCACACTCATTTGATCTGCTTCCCTAGGGAAATAAGCTTCCAAACGCTAACATGAAAGGAATACCTTTACCTTACCCTAAATACATTGACTTCAACCCTAAGATATTCCTCTCATAAGGAGATGAATCATTTAGTTGTTATCTAGGATTTTAGTGATTAAACTCATCTATCTACACACTACTTCTTCATCTTAATTCTCTTCTCCAAATAATCGACACAACACATTTGTCAATTAATCACATATTCTTTATCTAAGAAATATTGCAAAAATTGTTAGAAACCATCATCAGCATTTCAGAGCATCATATTTACCTAATCTGGCTAAAAGTCGTCCTCTAAGTCAGTCAGGTCGGGGAAAATTCTTTATTCAGCAAAGTTAAGCCGCAATTCAGTCTTTCAAAGATTCAGGATAACAGCTGTCCAGCAGTGTCACCGTCCTTTCCGTCAGCATAACGTCAGGAAATCGAGTTCGTCAAAGAAGAGCTAGTTTTTAGTTCAATTCCCTACCTACTTTTATAATGAAAATAATGTCAAAAAGTATCAAAATCGGGGTTTAGAAAGTCCTCATTGGTCGACTTGGGGTCGCGGGGTGAAGTTCTCAGGGTGTCCGTGTGATGAACTCATCGCACTTGCTGGTTCCGTTTTTTAAATCGTTCATTGTTTTTGGTGCTGGTGAAGTTCCCGGAGAGACCTTGAAGGGTACATGTTCTCCCGGGGTCAGGTCCAGGCCACTGCTGCTGGTGGTGACGCCTGCGCACTTCACTCAGAACCTCGTGTTGTCAGGGCAGTCACGTTCAACGTCTCGTTCAGCCATCTTGTCTAGGCCGAAATGGTTAACTTAAGCAAAAGAAACATAAAAACGTAATTAAAACATAGAAATGGCTAATAAAATGTCATCCCTTCGCTAATACCCATATGTGTGTGTAATTATTTAGCAGAAAGCAACACTCAAAGCGGTTTATACTCACTTAATAAAGCACAAATCACAAATACATCACCAAAGCAACATATATCATGCAATATTCTAATTTCCTACTATTAGTATGCGTACACAAGTTAGTTTATAATTAATATAGCCATGCAAAATGCAATCCCCACGTGTAATTCTTTTGTTAGTATGATTGATAAGTATTTCACTGCAAACCAATTAATAAGATTACTATTAGTTAATTATTCAGATTAATATAAACATGCAGAATGGGGGGGTATACAAATTTTTGTTCTACCCGCTCCAGCATTCACAGTGTTATTATAGTCTCAAATCTTTTAATCTTTATTAGTATTTTCAATAAATCACATAAATAATAATCAAAGCCAGTAGCTCAATCATAGCCAGTTAATGTTCAGCAAAATAGAATTCATTGTGTTCCATATCTGATAGAACCCATAAAGCTCTAAATCGATAGATGGAAGCGTAAAGCTTTTAGCATAAAATCTCAGTCAAAGCAGAAAGTGCCATAAAGAGAAATTCAAGAGAACTCAGTACAGTCGTAGAGTAGCATACATTCAGCCAGGGAAAATAGAATGGGTCTTACCGAGTGAACTTGAGCAGTGTCAGCAGAGGGCTCAGCAGAGAAGTCAGGAAATCTCAAGAGAGGAAAAATCTTCCCTTCTAGTCTAGGAACAAACATTTATATAACATTTTCGCATCTATACTTCGAACAAGTTGTTGCAGTTCCTAGTCGTTTCAGAAAATCAGTGCAGGATGTCATCATGGGGACAGGAAAGCTTCCATCATCTAAGTGTTTCTGGACAAAAAGCTGACAGTTATTAAGTGTTAAAATGAAACATTTCATAAACATTGTACAAGGACAGGTTAGGTTTCCACTGTTCATTTTTACTAAGAGACAAAACAGCTCATGGTTAGGTCTCTACATCACAAATGAAACCATGCAATTCTCACATATTTTCACTTGTGTTTTTTGCTCATAAAGGAACATTATATGGAAGTTAATCTACACAATCTAATACTTTATTGTATTCTATAAAGATATGTCTAGGGGAAGGTCAAAATCTAACACTTTCCGTTAGTTTATGTCAGTTCAGCATTTTTGTATCATTGAAAGTCTGCCCCTTTCATTACTGACATTCCAGACCTTAGGTCAGAGAAAAGGAGAAGAAGAGAAATGCACTCAGAAGTCGTTCTAACTTAACACACAGGACTATAGAAGCCTAATGCTCCCATTTGCTTTTAGAATGAGACTTTTCATTATAACGCCTACATGTTTTTTCTGCATGTTATTTGCATTTTATTTATTGAAAATGCTCTAGCAGTAGGATACTTGCCATGTCAAGAGCTGGAAAATATGACAAGTATCTATGTACATTCTGCATGCCGCTGTCAATGTTGCCATGTTAAAAACACATTGTTTTATGCTATACAGGTTACTTTGGATACCACAAAAGTTCACTAAACTGGAGAATAAAGTGGTTTCCTGTGAGAAATGTGAAACACCATCAGTAGATCATTGTAATATGTTTCTAAGTTGCCTGCATTGACATCTTTGGAGGAAAGTAAGTGAAATAATTTTGAACATTTTTTAGCAAGTCATTAAGGTAAGCCCAGCACTTATATTTGGTGCTGGTACTTGGGAGTGTGAAGATATGTAAGCAGATATAGAGAAGAGGAACATATAGCACTTTCTGTTACTTGATAAACGTGAAATATGTACAAAATTGATTATCTTGAATGCACCCTGAGCAACTGATTGGCTGAGCGAAACAATTAAAGTCTATATTCTAGAGAACCTCTGCAAGAAAAAAAATTGTTGGATCACTTTCGCACACTAGCTAGAAAGTTGCAAGGATGGGTTATCTTCAATGTATTATTTTTGATGGCCTCTAAGAGTATCAACTGCTCAGGCAGTCATATTGAAACTCCTAGCAAAGTGTCATGATTACCTTGGTACTGATGTTTTTTTTTTTTAAGGGCAGGCCAGCCCAACGTATTTGCACAATACTTTAGATTTGAGCTATACGACGGTCTTGTACAAAGAGATACCCCTTAGACATCTGATGGTGATGAGGACTAAAAAAACTAAAAGAAATAAAAGAAGGATGAGTAAGAACCCAAATAACTGCATCTGTCCATTTTCATCCGGTAACCTGCAATGCTGTGGCATCAGCAGTGATGGGTGGGTGGTGCCTATCCTGGCCTCTGTCAACTGGCATCCTTCCATCCTGGCATCATTGGAAACCAAATGAGAAATGGAAAGCCTGGGCTCATGTTCTTTAATTTCTGTTTCCTTCTACTCCACACCAGGTATTCACAAAGGAATACTATGTTAGATAGGTTATTCAATCCTTAATAGAAGGTTTTATTGCCTCGTCACTACCTTCCAGTATTATGCGGTACAGCTTCAGTCACCTTTTGATGCTATTTCATTTTGCCTTTTGGTCCTGATGAGCTTGATTTGCCTCTGACATTGCAATGTTTTTCTCTCACCAGTTTTTTCTTCTAAGTCTCTGAAGATTTCTTCACTCTGCTTCCTTACCACTCTTTATCCAACCCTCAATCTGGACTTGGAGGGGCTACAGGAAGTAGGAGGCCTTATCCCTGCATCATGAAGTATTCACCTGTATCACCAAGAAAATCAACTCTCAACAACAATAATGTACATGTTTGCATATTGCTGGTTTCTATCTATAATGGTGTAGTGGACACAAATTAATGGGCTGGAATATGGCACGAGTGACTCTAGGTGGCAGAGATAAATTCCAGAAATCCATCCAACATTTTATTCTTTGTTGCAGTGGATGCCCAGGTGCACAAGTACACCCAGATATGTGTCCAGTACTCATTGTGCCACAAGTCCCAAGCAACGTCATACTAATGAGCTCTAAGAACACTGAAACATGTCTGAGTTTGTATTTGTTTCGATCTGGAAGGGATCTGGCCTAGTAGTTTGGGTTGGACTGTTCCCATTGGAGAACAACCAAAACTGCTTTCCATGTGGATGATCTCTGCCTAGAGTGTCCTGATTAGCATAAAATGATGGGCTGGAATGTGGCCCTGAATGATTGTTGGTGACTGAAATTCAGTCAAGTATTCCTTCCATCGCTTTCTTGTTTGTTGCAGTGAATTCCCTTGCCCTTGGTGCAAAAGGTATACCCAGATGTGAATCCCATGCCCACTGTGCCACAAGACTCAAGCTAAACCTCAGAGGTGAGGCCGAAGTAGGCAGAAACCAATCTGGGTTGTTTCTGTTCTCTTCTGGAGGAGACCTGGCCTGGCAGTTCACTCTTGACTGTTTCTACTAGATCAGGACAAAGACTTGTTTGCATAGAGATGGTTCCTGTGTAGAATGGCATGGTGGGCAAAAACAATAGACTTGATTGTAGCCAAAAGTGATTGCAAGTGGTTGAGATTCATTCAAACATTCCTTTTGTTACTTTCTTGTTTGCTGGAGTGGACGTCCTACATGCAACAGGTATTTCCAGACATGAGTCCCATGCTCACTCAAGCTGAAACCAGCCTACTGAATAAAAAACATAAATATGGTCATGGGCACCACAGTTCCAGCTGCCAAGAACCTTGGTACTCAGCAAGATCCCTGGGTGCTACCAGGGTACCAGTATCGCAGTGCCCAAAAACTTCTAATTAAAAGTGAAAAGTGTCAGCTCATAGAGCAGTCCCAGTGGCCAAACACCATTGTACAGCCTGTAGGCCACATGCAGTGGGGGTTTGGCATAGGCCAACCCATTGCAGCTCACAGCTGAATGGTGTGTGCTGTGCACAGCTGATGGCTATGTGCAGTGGTGAATTGGGCTCTTATGAGGAATTGGACACCCACAAGGAGATAGAGCAGGGCCAGGCCCTGAAGCCAACCCCTCACTGTGCATGGCTGAAAGTTGTGTGCAGGACTGGCCACCCATGTGGATTTGAGAGCATGGCCTGACCAGAGGGTATGCACTGCGGGAGATTGGTCGCAAGTGGGAGGGTAATTAACTGTGGACAACCCCCGCTGTAAACGGCCTTCAGCCATTAACAGTAGTGGGCTTGACTGCTTGTTGCCAGAAGCGGATGGGCATATGCTCAACTTAGAATATCAATAAAAAAACACAGAAATCAAATCAATGAACTAAAGGTTAAAGTGACATTATAGTTAGGTATTGCAAGGATCTGGCTATACTATATTATATGGCTCTGGGGCCTTATCCTGGAGCCCACTCACAGATACGGTCATGGGTCCAGTCAGTATAGTTTACATAAACTTACCTCACTCTGGGTAGCTGCAGCTTCAAGCAGTAAAACTTAGCAAAGGAACTTAGGGGGTCATTAGGATGGCAATCGTATTTGGCACCGCCCGCCTACAAGGCAGCGGTCCCAGAGGCAAATTAGCATGTAACCGCCACCGTGGCGGTCGCATCCTAATTTGCATTTGCATTGCCCATGTTTTGTATTACGGCAGGTGCTGCGTTCTGGAGCACCCAACGCAAGACAAAACAGACACCCCACAGATATCCCTGCACTACATGGCAAGCACCATGCGGTGTCTACCACATGGTGTAGAGATATGTAGAGTGGCACCATAGGTGCCCCCCCAGGGTCTATGTCCCTGGCTCAGGGGTTTAAAGGGGCCCGCTACAGGCCCCCAAATCCGTTTCCAACACCGTTTTGCTGCAGTTTGACCAATGCAGAACGACCGTCAGAAAAGGATACTCTAATCCCTACGGCAGTGCCTGACAGGCACCGCTGCCAGTCAGAGAATGCAGGGAGGTCTGACAGGTGGTTGGATAAAGACCGCCTGTCGAGACCATGGTGGGCAACACATCCAAATGCCATAATAATCTAGCGGACGGAGACCACTGGTTAGATGGCCGAAAAACCGCCACCGACAGCTTGACGGTGGCGGTCCTTCAGCCATCATAATGAGGCCCTTAGAGTGAAGCATTTAACAGCACAAAACAACAGAATAAGAAAATCATACACCAATAAAGACACAGCAACAATTCATAAATACGAAGTGTATATTTATGAATTTTTAGAGTCCTTGACCAATAAATTCCACCTGAGGGTTCCGGAGATAGAAATTTTAGAACTTTTTATCAGTTTTAAATGCAACCACAAACAAGCATTGGCAAATGTAAAGTTTGAAAACTTTTGAAAAGTTAGAGTGAATACTCTGGCCCAAACTGGGGGACCAAATTCAACAGGGATATGTTTTAGGAGGCCAGAAAGGATGCTTCAGACAGTTACCTGGCCACTTTAAAGCAAGATCCAAACTTTACTAGACAACTGGCATAGAAGTCAATAAAGTAGTTCTGATGGTAAAGGCAAAGATGCTCAAAAGGATGCTCTGGTTGTGGTTCGGTCAACGGTGGTGTCTTAGAGTTGTTTCCTCGGACCACAGGTGACGTGGGTCAACTCTGGCCAAAGAGATCAGGGTCCCTTGAAGCCCTCGATGTTGCAGTAGTGGAACAACTGATGCTGTACTACTTTTTCAGTTCAAAAGATCTTTATTAAAGAAGTAGAGGTGTCAATACATAAGAAAGATTAAAACATAACAACAATGTAATAAATAGAATAAGCATGTCTGTGGAGTTAAATATGAAACTAAGAAATAACAAATAAATAACAAATAATTGAGGCTATGTAACAGAAATCAGTACTGGAAATAATATGCAATAACATGAATTACGGAAAATGCAAAGGAACATAAAAGGTCAATCAGGGAGGCTTGGGGACCTCCTGCTGAAAGGGAGGCAAATGGGACGAGCGCTTAGCACAAATATCAAGGTACAAAGTCACAGGTAACCAAAGGTCCTGTTGTTTTTTAGCCAGATTAAGGGGATATATCAGAACGGTATCTAGTCTGTGATTATGGCATACATTGTACCACCATGCTCTGAAAGAGATATTAGCAGAATCTTTCCAATTTACAGTAATTTGCTGGAATGCAACAGCTAGCAACAAATCAACAATTTGCACATTAAAATCAACATCTACCCAGCAGGAAGAGAGACTTCCTAAAAAGACATTGACAAAGGAAAAGGGAAATGCAGTGTGAAATATGGCATTAATCTGAGCCCAAACTTGTTTCCAAAAATTGTTCACAGCGGTACACGAAAAAAGCATGTGAAAAAGAGTAGCCTTGGGTGTTGAGCAGGACCAGCAATGATCAGGAATTGAAGGAAACCTCCTATTCAACATATGGGGTGAAAAGAGAAGTCTATTATAAATAAAGAAAAGGGTTTGCGTAAGAGAGGCAGCCCTGGATGATTTGCGAATTTTGGTCCATACCTTATCCCAGAGAGAGATGGGCCAGGAAATATCCAGATCAGATTCCCACTGTTCCTCTACCGTGGATTTCGGTCTGGGGGTGAGAGTCTTATGAAACGAGCGGTAGATTAATGACGCAGTATTGTGAGTGCGAAGCAAGGAATGGAGGCGTAGAGTGGGATTGGGAGGATCAGGTAGGACGGGAGAGTTGGAAAGTTGGACATAGGTGAACATTACTGCATTTTTTAACGTGAGGTACTTACGGGCAAAGGAGGAGGGGAGGTTGAAGTTATGGGAGAGAACAGAAAAAGATAAGAAGTCAGAGCCAGAAAATAGGTGAGACACCCAGATCAGACCTTTTTGTCTCCAAGATTTCCAATAAAAGGGCTTGTGGTTAATGAGAATGCTGTTGTTATACCAAATGGTGGTATTGAGAAAATCGGCTACAGAAAGAGAAGGGTTTGGGGAAGTGGAAAGAAGAAGCTTGGTGGTGAATTTATGAATGGGAGTGGAGGTGAGCTGGGGTTTACGAGAAAATGAGAGATATTCAGCGAAAGTAAAAGGGGATAGAGAAAGACGCTCAATAACAAGCCACAAAGGGGGAGAATCAGTAGGCTCTCGCAGCCAAAGAGAGGCTTGTCGCAGAAGAAAAGCTTTGTGGCAAGTGGGGAAATCTGGAAAATTAACCCCACCCTCTGATTTGGGGAGTCGTAGTCTGCACAAGGACATACGCGCTTTTTTGCCTGACCAGAGGAAAGATGAGAGAATAGTATTGATTCCCCTAAAAAATTTAGCTAGAATAGGAATTGGAATGTTGGAAATAGTGTAAAGAACTATTGGGGAGAGCATCATTTTAATTGTGTCAAGGCGACCCCACCAAGAAAGGTAAAGTGGGTGCCACCTGGAAGTAAGGTCAGCATTCCAAGTAAAATTGGACGCAACGAAATCAGGTTTGAAGGTGAATTTTGTGAGGGGTAAGATTTCACATTTGTCGTTGTTCAATTTATAACCGGAGATTTGGGAGTACTCATGGACTTCAGTTAGAAATGCGGGAATGGAAACGGCAGGGTTGGAAATAAAGAGAAGGATATCATCCGCGTAGGCAGCAAGCTTAATGTTTGTCTGAGAGCATTGAAAACCATGCAGATTAGGATTTTGGCGAAGTCTTGAGAGGAAAGGTTCTAAGGCCAAATTAAAAAGGAAAGGGGAAAGAGGACAGCCCTGACGAACTCCTCTACCTAAGTTGAAGAAAGAAGAGATTAGTCCATTAGCACAAACCGCCGCTCTGGGGTTGGAGTACAGGAAAGAAACAAAGGAGATAAAATTAGGACCAAACCCAAACCATCGGAGGGCGGAAAAAAGAAAAGTCCACTCTACTCTGTCAAACGCTTTTTCTGCGTCTAAAGCAATTGCTGCTAGTGAATCTTGAAATCGTGGGGATTTGGACAGGACATTAAACAAAAGTCTGGTATTGTCTGAGATAAAACGACCCTTAACAAAACCAGACTGCTCTGGGCCTAATAATTTAGGGAGAAAGGGGTCTAGTCTTATGGCAAGGGATTTAGCGTATATCTTGTAATCAATATTGACTAAAGAGATTGGTCTATAATTCTTGCAATACTGGGTATCTTTCCCTTCTTTGGGTATTATGCATATGTGGGCGTCTGAAAAAGTGCCAGAAGAAGTACCACTGAGGACAAAAGAATCAATAAGAGAGTGTAATTTGGGTAGTAGTAATTTAGAGAATTGCAAATAAAATTCAACGGTAAATCCATCCGGACCCGGAGCCTTATCCTTCTTAAGTGACTGAAGCGCAGTGTATAGATCGGAGCTGGAAATGGGCATTTCAAGAGTGGATAAATCAACAGGAAAATTAGGGGGAGCTTGAATACTGGAGAAGAAGTTAGCAAGGGATTGGGGAGTAGGGTGAGTTTCAGAAGAATAAAGCGTAGCATAAAAGCAAGAAAATTCTTCTAGAATATCAACATCTGTGTGCTTTAAAACAGAATTAGCATCATAAACAGACTCAATATTCAGTTTGTGTTGCTTAACTTTGAAATAGTTGGCTAGAACCTTCCCCGCTCTGTTTCTACCCCCATAAAATTCTGAACTAGATTTTAACAGATATAACGAAGCATCATCAGTGGATTGTTTGTTAAATTGCATTTTAGCTTCAATAAGAGTAGTCAAACTTTCCTGCGAATGGGAGGTATAAAAGGAGTGCTCCAGTTTTTTAATCGTAAGGAGGAGATCACTGGTACGCTTACGAGCGGCTTTACGTTTCCTAGCCACAAAATCAATGATAAAACCCCTAGCTGCAGCTTTGTAAGCGTCCCAGATGACATGTTTGGGCATGTCGGGCGTATCATTAATAGCAAAAAATTCTGTGGTAAATTCAACAAAGGAGGTAGTAAATTTGGAATCAAGAAGGAGAGTGTTATTAAAGCGCCATCGCTTTGGCCCAGTGGGCTTGGGTAAAATATCAATGTTAACCAGAACAGGGGCATGGTCAGAAAACAAAATGGGGCCGATATCGGCGTGAGTGAGGGACTGAGAGATATGATGAGAAAGAAAAATATAATCAATGCGGGACTGGGATTGATGGGATGGAGAGTAAAAAGTAAACTCTTTAGTAGTGGGATTGCACAAACGCCAGGCATCAACGAGATTGTGCTGGGAGATTGCCTGAACAAACAACTTGTGAGACTTCTTAGGGACATAGGATGCTTTGGAATGTCTATCCAAAAAGGGGTCATGGGGTAAGTTGCAGTCTCCTGCCATAATAAAGTTATCGTCAATGTATTCAGAAATACGGGGAGCTATTGCGCGCCAAAAGGCGGGGTCACCACCAGGAGGTGCGTAAATGTTGAAAAGGGAGATGGGAATACCCTTCGAGGAAAGTTTGACATGCAACCATCTGCCCTCGGGATCTGACTCAGAAGACAAGAGAGAGTGAGAAAAAGATTTGCGAACTAACACAGCCACACCATTCCTTTTACCATCCCCAGGGGCAGAAAAAACATCACCAACCCAACCCCTCTTGAGCTTAGCAGCTTCAACATCAGACAAATGTGTTTCTTGCAAGAAGGCAATGTCTACATTTAATTTGGCTAAATGAGAAAGAATTTTTTGCCTCTTAATGGGAGAATGAAGACCTTTAACATTCCAGGATACAATACGCACTGACATTAAAAATTATTGAGAGAATAACACAAAGAGGGAATGAAACATTGAGAGGAAGCCTCATGAAAAATAAAAGACGTAGGAGAAAGAAAGAAAGAAAAAGAATAGAGAAGAAATGAAATGGACAGAAGCAGGCAGAGGAAGAGAAGACTGAGAAATGCCATAAAGATAGAAGAAAATCAAGGTGTTGCTAAGATCAGTGAAATGACACGAAAAAATCCAGAAATAGTAATAATAAAGGTCCAATAAAAGAGAAAACAGAACATGCGCAAAGGGACCAATGAAAAAATAAAATGGAAAAGAGAACGGCCAAAAGGAAAAGAAAGTAACTGTAAGTCATAGGAGAGGTGAAGTGATAAGGGAATGAAGTATATAATGAGAATGAAGCATGACCGAGGAGACCAATGAAAGGTGAGGAGAAAAGGGGAAAGAGAGAGAAAAGAAGAAAAAGGTCGTAAAAACAGTGATGACACCAAAAAACCTGAAGATGAGAAGAGAAAAGTCAAGGACAATAAAAACAGAACAAGAACAGACATATCGTAAAGGATATTAAGAATACTTACAAGGGGTAAATTAGGAGAGGTACGTTCAGGAACAGGAACATGCAAAAACGTACGTGGAGACGAGGGGAGGGAGGTAGGGCCAACTGGAGGAGGCAGGACACACGGGGTCAGCGAGACGTCCGACCAGAGGAACAAGGCGGAACGCAAAACATTGGGCTGTGAGGGAAGAAAAATAACAAGGTTAGGCAACGGCAAAAGACATAGCATTAGACAAGCAAAAGATAGGGCGAACCAGGAAATTATGACGTAATTAACAAACATATCTATAAAAAGTATAAACTCATCAGGAACACACACAAGTCAAGGAGCATTTGAATTAGAAAAAATCAGCAACAGCTGACAACTGGAACAGCATAGTACAACTTCGGACAAAGTCACGGTGGGAGAGAAGATGAAGGCCCAGAGAGCTCCATGTCAGACTGGCTGCAAGAGTTCAAGAAACTTCGAAGTCGTGTCGGCTCCTCATATGTCGTGGTTTTATTATTGTGAGTGACTTTAAATAAGCAGGGGTGGAAGAGTCCGTATCGGGCACCAATGGACCGAAGGTCAGGTCTCATGTCCAAAAAGGCCTTACGTCGGTTTGCAGTGGCTCTGGCGTAATCCTGCGCGAAGAACAGATTGGAACCCGACCATGTGAGGCGAGGAGAGGCTCTGGCTGCTGAAAGAACTTTCAGCAGATCTGTATACTCCAGAAAATACATTATTACACCTCTGGGTTTCGTTGGTGTGGATGGAGAGGAGGAAGCTCTTCCAAGCCTGTTAGCACGCTGGATATTGAGCGGTGGATCTTCGGGTAAGTGTAAAAGCTTGCGAAGAAATGACTTGAAAAAATTGATGGGGTCATTCCCCTCACATCCTTCCACCAGGCCGTAAAGGCGAAGATTGTTCCGCCTATTTCGATTTTCCAAGTCCTCCATCTGCTTCTGGAGAGATGAGACTTGCGCCTGTAGATGGGTGACTTTGGCTGCAGAATCCTGAAGAGAAGAGACATCACGCTCCACCGACAACACTCTCTCATCCATTGAGGCCCAGTTGTCAGCAAGAACCTGCAATTTGGCGTTGGTCTCCTCCATAAAAGGGCGCAAGGCTCGTATTTCTTCAAGGAGTAACTCCATCGAGATGGTCGAAGAGGACTTGGGAGGCGAAGGTGGATCTTTTTTCAACCTCTTAGGCATCGCTTTCGTTGAAGGCTGTGAAGAGGCATCCATATGTGACGTCATCTCACTGAGAGGTAAAGACTGGGAAGCTTCTAAATGGGCTAGTTCCGCGAAAAGCCTGGAGTTTTTGATATAATTGCGCTTATGGACCTTGCTGAAACAGTCAGCCATCAAATCGTCTCTGAAAAGCAGGTTACTGGGGGCACACCGGAAGACTGAAGACGAAACAGGCACCTCACAGGAGCAAAAGAGCGTGAAAAATATAATAAAAAATAAAAAAGAGGTAGCTAAAAAGAGTCGGCGAAAAAATATGCCAGGCCAGAAAGAACAAAAATACCAAGAGTCAGGAGAGCAGAGTAAAGTCTCAAAATGGTTGCCAGGTCTGAGGAGAAGAAAAAGTGCCCATTAATTATTAAAAAAGCTGTAGGAGTCAAGGAAAAATCACCTGAAGATACTTGGCTGTGGCATCTGTATCACCCATAGTATTGTGGTCAACGCAGGTCCGCAGAAACATCCAGGACTTGAAAGCGCGCTAAACGCGCTGCTGAGAGGATTTCAGCAATGTAATAAAAAATTTTTTAAAAAAATGGCGGTCGCGGCCGTTACGGAGTCGCGACCGAGGCCAAAAGGGACAGCAGCGCCGACAAGAAGACCATTACGGCAGCAGAAAAGGGCTCAGGGCATGCCCGTCACATTAAGACTGCCGGGGCTTCCCTACAAAGGTCGCGTGAGACGCGCTAAGCCGCCAGTGAACTCCGGCTGGGACGGAGCTCTACTCCGGCGCCGCCATTCCCCTCGGGCGCCTAGCCACGCCCCCAGAGGATGCTGTACTACTGATCATGCTGCACCATGGTTGGATGCAAACTCTTTGATGGGGGCTGTTGTCCCTTGTGAAAGATTAATCCAAGCATTAATAACACTCAGGGCTCTGCAAGACTCAGGTGCAGGTTTTGGCTATTTCAGATTTGTCCTTTGTTCTGCCTGGTGACTGATAGCAGCAAAATGTCTGCGGTGGCTACTACTTTGTCCGTTTGGGATCATTCAGCTCTTGTTGTTCTGGGTCCAGGACATCAGCAGACTGATCTTCTGAGTCACTGGTCTTGGTGAATCTGGGAAATCAACTTTTCTTGGGTTTAGGAACCACATGCACAGTCCCAGTCTCACTAGCCCAAAAGTGCAGCAGGTGCAGTCCTCTTGATGGCACAGCCTTTCTTTGCGCGGTTCAAGGCCAGTAGAGCAGTCCTTTTTCGGTCCTCTTTTCAATATGAACTGAGGGGCAGAGTGCTCTACTTATCCCAGGAAAGTACCCAGAGGGGACCACATTGTCACTAAGCAATGGGCTACTGGGTCCCCTCCTCACTAATGACAGAGATCAGGTAATGTGTGGCATCTGGCTATCCCAGAGTGCACAATTCTTGCCCCCTTCAAGATGGCACAACTCTTCCTTGGTCATCGGGAGCAGAGTAGACCACCATAGAGGTGTGGCTACCAGTGGGCTACACTCCCATAGCAAAACCATTAGCTCTGTCTGCAGGGACAAAAGGCATCCTGATCAGGGATGTTGTTACAAGCGCCACCTCAAAGGCGTCTCTACTAGGCCTGGGCAAAAATTTCGTTCCGTTCGCGGAAATTGCGATAATTTGACATTTTTGCGTTCCGCGGAGAGCGCGAAAATGTCAAAAATTCCGGTTTCCGCAGCTTGGCGATAATTTGTTTCTTGCTCGCGCTGTAAAATGATACATTCTCGCGCGCGCGCGATCGCCTTACCTGAATCCCTGCGTTCGCCGACAAGTTTTCTTGATCCGGTCGCGTTCTCCATGAGATGTTGTATTGTTTTTAGCCATTTGCGCTGTCTCGCGACAGTTCGCGCCCGCAGTGACGTCATGCGTCGCGCGATCACGTCTTTCTTCTCGCGATCATGCACCGCGAGAACAACTCAAAACAAGATGGCCGCGCCCGCAAGCAGCCACATGGGTAAGTTAGCGACCCGCAACCATGCAGAAAATCGCGCGAACATGCCGGAAAAAAACTTCCGCATCTTCGTGATATTTCTGCTTGTTTGCGATAATTTTAAACATTCTCGCGATAATTTGCGAAGGTTAATTCCGCAAATTCCGCCCACCCCTAGTCTCTACCTTTGAAGCCTTACTTTTGGCTAACTTCATGAGTGGCAATCCTGGGCGAGGAGGCGACACCTCACTCTGTGGCAATTGCCTTTGTTCCCGATCCTGGGACCCGTTCACATGTCTCCTCAGAAATCTGTCTATGTTTCAGTGCATTTGGGAGGCTGCTGGACTAGCTGGAGTGAAGAGTGGCAACTTTCTAAAAGTTGCCTCATTTTATTAGTGACTTTAAATCTTGCCTGGGCAACAAGTGGGATTTAATGTCACAATTAATTTGATTCCTTACTTGACTTTATTAGGCGGTCTCATTCAGAAGTCAGCTGGGGTGCCAGCCTGTAACCCTGTGTTAGCCAATGAGGCTCCTAATCTTTCCACAGAGAAATGACAGTTTGGAAGTGTTGCTGCTAAGACATAGAGAAAAGTATGTGTCTTACTTCATAATATAAAGCTCCCTGCCATAGGACTACATAGACCTTCCCTAGGGGGGACTTACATATATACTTAAGGGAAGTGGTAGACTTGCCATTTGGTGTAATGGTAAAGTCAAACTTGCAATGTCTCACACTGCCCTCTCAGTCTGGAGTGGCAGGCTGGGATCCATTTTTTCTCTGTCACATGCAGGGTAGCACAAACAGTGCTGCAGTCCTGGGTGAACACTCTGCCTTACATACCCTTGGTACCCTGGGTATGTACTAGGAACTTAAATAAGTCAGCCTTTTTCAATTGGGTGTATCCAATTAAACATACCTTTTGTAATGGGTCAGAACACTGACTGTTAGAAATGGGATTTCTGGTTGGCTAAGGCTTGTGCCAAAGCCAGGCAGAAACCACCACTCTAGTCAGGGCAAGGGAGTTACACGCTGAAGATAACCCCTGCTCACCCCCTTGGTAGTTTGGCACGAGCAGTCAGGCTTATCCCACAGGCAATGTGTAAAGCATTTGCGCAAAATGCACACAGCAACAACATACCAGGCACGCCACAAAAGGAACTCCACACAAGGTTATATCAAAATTAGCCTTTGTATTCTCATAACACATTTGAATAGTAATCACATAATATAAATTGTGCCACCTGGCACTAGGTAATATCTACAAGGGATTATGTACACCTGACAGGGCCAACTGGACCACTGTCAGAACCATCACAAAGTGAACTTAGTAAATGTAGGACATATCATAAACGTAGAACACAACCAGTAATCACTGCCAATCACTGTACTCAGCATTATCCTGCAACATAAACCATATTATGCACAGTACATTCTGCAACAACCTCACCAGCATAAACACATTATGCAATCATCCCATAAGTCTAAACACATTAGACAATACTCTCACCATCATAAATACATTATGCAGTAGCACCTAAACAGAACTCTTAGATTAGGGCATAACTCACGGTAGAGAATAATCTCCTTAGCATAACATAAATCACATTAGGGCCTGGCGCCCTACAAACCTCACAGTCCCCCTGGCCAACCGGCCTTCTCAAAGGGGCTCAAATGCCCTATGTCAGAAATTTCAGGGCGGCTGCCAAGGCAGCGGAATCCATGTGCGCAATTGCGCTGGGGCGGAGTGTATCTCACTCCTATCTCATAGCAAAAAAAATGCCCCCAAAGAAAGAATGACATAAACGTTGCAGCTGACGCTACTTGCCGTGCATCTGTGAATCTCACATGAAGACCTGGCACTCACTGTGCCCTTTGAACCAATGGGGCTCTAAAACACCCATATGCTCAACACGTTGCAGCTGCTCTCTAGCACGTGGGGCAGCTGTGAAATGGCCAGACTGGGGCGAACACGGGCCCCTCTGGGCCCTAAAGCAACAATATGCCCCCTGTAGGCATAGATGGCACTGGCACTATGCCTGGACTGGCACCAACAAACTGTGTCATGAAATGCCCCCCAAACCGCACTCTGGGACCTTGTAGACTAACTGGCCACGTTGGAACGCAGGCACCGACAATGTGCCCAGACGCGCCCCTCTCATCGGGGACTCTACCAGACTTGCCCCTATCATTGGAGCGGCCCTCTATCATGCGGGCCGCTCAAGAAATGGACACTGACACCGAGCCTCAAAAGGCACCACCACATAGAGCCTTCACTCACCGGCTCCTTGGGGGAATCTGCGCTGCTCCCCTCGGTCTCCTCTTCGCCCGGTCCCCCTTCTGGGACCGGGACTTCACCAGAGCAGCAACACACGGGGCTCTCTCCACTTATGAGAGCCCAGCCTGGAATCCAGCCACACTGTCAAGGCACGCGGGCTCCCTCTTCACCACGGGTGCCCAGTCTGGTACACTGCTCGGGCGCCGCCTGCTCCTGCTGCTTCTCTGCGTCTCCGGCCACATTATGCGGCATCCCTGAAGGCGGGGTGGCCTCCCGCCGGACTTCCTGCCTCCGGCCATTCGCTACAGGCCCCACCTACAGTCAGGCGCGGCCGCCTGGATTCCGGGTCGCTCCTGGAAGCAGCGGCTTCTTCATTCTCTTCGGCGGCACTATGCGGGGTAGGCACCTGCCATAGTTAAAATAAACATCGAGGCGGGATGGCTACCCGCGAAAGCAAGGAAAAATGTGGGGTGGGCACCCACTTTAGTTCAAATAAACATTGAGGCAGTGTGGGCACCCGCAAATAACATCACAATAATTGTGCTTAAACGCGGGGTGGGCCCCCGCCTCATCTGCAACATGGGGAAATCACTCCCGCCGGGATTCCCTCGAAGAGGGGCTGCAGCTCAGCGCTGTGCAGCCCACGCTGTCCTCCTTCCTAGGGCAACAAAAAGAAAGCGCTCCCAGGCGCATGATGCAGGAAACAGTCCTGAATTTAAAAGGAATGAATCCAAGCCAAAGTTCCTCCAGGTCTATGGGGCATAACTGGGCCCAGGGAGGCCAGCACACAGGACTCTCCAGCAGGGAGGTAAGCCCTCATGGCGGTTCCTCCTGGGCTCCAGCAGCAGCAAGCCCCCAGCTTAGAACAACTTCATGGGGTCACAACCCATATACTTATACTCAGGATTCCTTTGTCTGTAGTGTAGGGCATGGGGGAAATAGATGCAACTTTTGGAGAACTTTGTTTTGCAAGCTCCTCTCCCCCTTTGTCAGGTGGGGACTAGGTGATTAGACGCAGCACAGGGGGTGGAGCCAGCATTGTACAGGGCAGGCACACTCCTATTCAGAGTCAGGGGATTACACCTCCCACTACCCCCAGCACAGAGATCCTATTCAGCCCAACGCTGACTTACCCTGCCTCTCCTTGAGCCACACACACCTCCAAGCCCCGTCACTCACAAGCCAGACATGCAATTCTCATCAGGCAGGCAGACACATAGCACACAGAAATGCCAACTTCTAAAAGTGGCATTTGTCCATCAGTTATAATAAATCTGCGCACACCATTGCGCAGCATTTATTCTCACAATTTCTTACATACTAAACTTGACCACTCTGCTCCTCCCATACCATGACTTACCACTGACACACACTGATCAGGGAATCCCCAATGCATTCCTAGGGGAGGGCAGGCCAATCTTACTAATGGACACAGAGAGCGCACGCACTTTACACTGGACCACAGTGCTAAAGTGCCCAAAGGCCTAAAATCACCAACACCAGGTTACAGAAAAAGGCTAGGAGAATGCAAACAGTTTAGGGGTGAACCTGCCAAAAGGGCCAAGTCCAACATTGACACTGAGGTCTGGACAGCAGGCCTCAGTGCACTTTCAAAGTCAAAAAACCAGCAGCTAATAGTCCAAAGGAGGGAGAAAGTGAGAGGAAACCTGCACAAAAGCCTGTTTCCTTACAGGTATGTTAATAGGATCTTAACTTATGTTCTGTTCTGTTTTGTTATGCTATGCAGATGTAGAGTGCACTATCATCTGGGAGGGTATCCTGGCGCTGAGCAGGTGTGAGTATAGGCACACGTATGGCCTAGTGGGCCTACTGAAAATGGTGGGTCTTCAGCTTCTTGTGAAATTCAGCAAGTGAGCAGCAGGCTCTTATGTGTAGAAGCAGGTTGTTTCATGCTTTAGGAGCAATTAGCAGATGGTTCAACTGCTGGATATGGATTTCCAAATGGGTGGGATTGTGAAGGTAGGAGTCCAGATGAGATGAGTGTCTGGAAGGTTTGTGAAAGCAGATGCAATTGTTAAAATATTCTGGGGCAGTGTTATGTGGTGCCTTGAAAGTGTGGATGAGGAGTTTGAATTGTGATTGTTTGTGAAGGGAAAGTAAGTGGAGCTCCTTCAGGAGTAGCATGATTTGAGTGCTGCTTGGGCGGTTGAGAGTTCTGAATGGCCTGCAGCCTTCTGGTAAATGTTTTGTTGATCACAACATAGGTGTTCTGTCAGTCCAGCTTGCCTGTGACCAGGGTGTGTATGACAGTTTTCGGGTGTTGATTGGGAGCAATTTGAAAATCTTCCCCTTCATCTTCAGGTTACGGAAGCATGAGGCCATGATAGCATTGACATGGGTGGCCACACCGAGTTTGCTGTCAATGATGATCCCGAAGTTTTTGGTGTGGGTGGTGGAGGTGGATGGTGGTCTTAGCATTGTTGGCCACAAGGTAGAGTCTCATGGTGATGTGTTATTCACGAAAGTCACAATTTCATTCTTGTCGGTGTTTAGCTTTAGACAGTTGTTTTTCATCCACTGGGTGATTTTAGTCATGCATGCACAGGGTTCTGAGCATCTTGTACGTGAGGGAGGGAATGAGTTGTGTCATCAGCATAGGAGAGGACATTGATATCATCAGAGAGGATGATGCTGGCTAGAGGGATCATGTATGCATTGAAGAGAGTTGGGCTCAGGGAGGATCCTTGTGGAGCTCCACAGAAGAGGTCATGGATGTCTGCAGTGTACTGTGCCATGCTGACTGACTGGGAACTTTCAGTCAGGAAGGAGCAGATCCAATGGAGTGTGTGTCCTTGGATTCTGATGTCATGAAGGCATTGGATAAGAGTAGCATAGGAGACAATGTCAAATTCTGTGTAGAGTTCAAAAGGACATGAGAAGTTGGTGGTCATGGAGGTATTTAGTGAGTTCTCTGTTGATAATGTTCTCTAAGAACTTGGTTGGGAGTGGTAGCAGGGTTCAGTCTGTAGTTGGAGAGTGTTAAAGTGTCTGCAGAGCGTTTCCTCAACAATGGAAGAGCAGTCTCTCAGGCTTTTGACTTAAATGTGGAGATCATATGAAATCTTTAAGATCCTATTAAGGTGAATATAGAAGCATTTGCAATGCAATCGGTCTCGCCTTTGGGACCTTATATGTATTTAGCTATGTAACACATTAGCCTGGGTGCTGAAATATCTACTGTTCCTTAACATGAAGAGGAAGTAAGCACCAAACTGCGGAACACACCAGGTATGGGAACACATGGAGAGAAATACTGCCTATCAGCGGGAAATTGTATTGTTGAATACTCTGTCTTTAATATAAAATAAGCCCTTTTGGTGGTCCTATCACTGAAAATACAAGATTTGAAAAGAATATTATTGTCTACAGGTGCTCGATGAATACAAGTTTCTATTGCCTGGAATGTAGTGAATGCTAAAGTGATTCTGGTACTCTACTGACCTCTGCTAGTCGTTTTCTATCAAGAAAGTTAAATAGATGCAGTTGCCAGAAAAATAAAAAAAGAAAGTCCCTAAGTGGAAAGAATTCTGGTATTTTACTGACCTCTACTGGTCGTTTTCTATCAAGACACTTAATTAGAGGCAGTTGAACACACAGAAAGCATTTCTGGTATTTTACTGACCTCTACTGGTCATTTTCTATCAAGACAGTTAAATAGACGCAGTTGAACAGAAAAAAAAAAGTCACTAAGTTAAGGCAGAAGCAGACAAGTCCTAGGGCTAATCTTCAAATCCCACAAAGTACATACAGAAGATCTTCCAGACAGCGTATGCGCTGTCTAGGCTCGACCTAAATAAGTACAGTCTGAGAAGGCATTTGCTTTGTAAGGTAGGTGAATATTAGTAAAAAGAGGACAACATCCACCAATTATGTCTTAGTTGATAGGCATGCTATTTGTCAGGAATGTGGCCAGCAATGATGTTCATTGTCACTTTAATGGTGACAGAATATTGGAGACAGGCGTAGCTTGTTAAATTACTCAAAGTCCATAAAGTCTTTAGGAAATTGTTACAATCACTGGCTGTTGTCTTTAGGGATCATCAATGATGTCATCTGAACTGTCATATGTTTCAGTGATGTAATTGAACATGTCATAAGTGATGTAATATGTGAGTAATATGTGAGTGCATTCCGGGGGCTAAGTCGTTAGTTTTTAACATTACTTCATCCCCTATTCCAACACCTAAGTAAATGTCACTTTAACCGTTGTTTTTTTAAAAAGTGGATACATAAATATTCACGGAAAAAACCAAAGGTTAAATTGACGTTATCGTTAGGTATTGGAAAAAAGAGATTAAAGTAAACCTTAAAAAATCACTGACAAAACAAAGGTTAAATGGATATTAAAGTTCGGTGACAATGTCAGTCATAGTGTTATGTTTTAAACCCAAATCACTGAAATTCACCAGGAAAAGTTGTTGAGCTAACTATAACTTAGGCCCCCGCCATTCAATGACCAAGTTCCAATTCCTAAAATAGCTTCAGAAACAACTCTGCTCACGTTGAGGCCAGCTAAACGGATTGTTATCTTTTCAAATTGCGGTCCCTCAGTGTCAGAATTCCCAGTCTTCACAGGAGCAGAATGATACCTAGGCTTCCAGTGCCTCTCCCAGACCACTCCCAATCTCCAACTACTATGTACGTGTGGAGATTAGGAGCACTCAAAGGGGGGAAAGGGGATGGGGAGAAGGGAGAAGAGACTCTCTTGTCTAAGCTGGGCTCTGCTAAAAATCACCTCTGTCTGTGTCTTCACTGGCGCTGTTCCGGGTGCCATCTTAAAGAGCTGTAACACATAAGCAGACTATTACTAACATTTTCTACTCTTCCCAAAGACTACAAATTATTCATTGAACATTTACATGCCTTCTTGTTAACTTTACATACTCCTTAGACAAATTACCTTTGCTTCTGTTCTTAGTATGTAAAGGAGACTTTGAATTGTTCTTTCTTTTCATTTAACTTCTTGTGAATTAATACTTTTGCCTTTTCAATATTGTTAGAAATGGGGGTCTCTAATTGGCAATGGCTGGTTACTCTTAAAATGCTGCAAAAATAGTTCAAAGTGTGCAAAGAGGAGTTCAGTTCAAGGCAGTGGTCTTTGCAACCCTTTTACTCACAAACTACCTGGATTCTGTAGCAAAGCAACCAAAATGTCACTAAGGAGTTGTAGGGATGAATTTCCTCACGCGTCACCAGCAATGTGTTGAATCCTTGCCGCAAGGGAGGATGATGCGCTGATCTGTGTGCAGGACAAAGCGACAAACTTCTCCACGCTAAGCCGGCGATGCGTTTAAATCCTTGCCGCGAAGGGAGGATGATGCGCCGAGCCTGTTGCATGTGCGATCTTGTTGCGATGAAAAGAAATGGCGCCCCGCGAGGGAGCGACGATCCTGATGCGATGCGATAAAAATGGTGAACGCTCGGTGTCCACGCTGCGATGTCGTGAAGCGATGAACTCAATGCGATGATCTTTAGTTAGCGAGCACTTGGAGGCCCGCAAACATGCAATGCAATAATCTTCGGTTTAGCGAGCATTTGGCAGCCCGCAAACGTGTGATGCGATGATCTCCGGTAGCGAGCACTCAGTGGCAGCAGCGCGATGATTTTCCTTACGCTCTTCAGCTGCGACGGCTCACTAACGGGCGTTAGCGACGATTTTCAGCACTCTCTTCTCCACAGTAGAACTAGAGGCCCTGGAACTCACAGGAGCCTCACCTGCAGATAGAAATCCTCGCTGGGAGGAAACAGGAGGCTGGTGGTGGAGTCTGATGTGCCTGAGACTCCAGCAGGAGGCTAGCTCTCTTCTAGCCCTTGGTTGATTGCTGTAGATAAAATAAAAGTTCCTTCAAAGTCCTTTTCCTCTTCTTCCAAGTCCAGTACTAACCACTGCAGGCCAGTCCAAGAAACAGCACACAAGCACAAGGACAGACCTCTCCTGGAGATTCCTTCAGTTACACGGACAGAGGTTCTTCTTGTTGTCCAGGAGCAATACAAATTGTAGGGGTTTCAGCACAGATATTTATACCCCAAAAGTCTTTGTTCTTAGAAGGTACAAGTCACTGAACCCAGCCAGAACCAGTTCTGCCAAGCCCTGGAGCACTTTGTTTACCAGACTGCATCCTTCCTTTCAGAAAGAGGGGGTCTGCCATCAGAGGCACAGTGGGAGGTGGAGCCAGCATTCACCTTGCTAGGCACAGCCCTATTCAGGTCCAGGAGCTACCCCTCCCATACTCCAATGCAGATCTCTCTATTCAACCCAGGTCTGACTCAGCCTGTCCTGGCCCTCCAAAACCAGACAGCCAATACACATAACAGCAGAGCACACTCGAAGGCTTAGGCAAGACAATACCTACTTTCTAAAAGTGGTATTTTCAAACACAGAATATAAAAATAAACTTCACTAAAAGATATATTTTAATATTCTGAGCTCAGGCATACTAAATTAGTTTTTCTACCGTGTTCTGTGGGTCAGTTAGGCCTATAGAATGTAATAGCCAAACCTTCCATTCTGGTCTATGGAGAACAGGTAGCCTTACAGTAGTGAAAAAAACGAAATTGGATGTAATTTACTACCAGGACATGCTACACACATCAGAGCATGTCCTACATTACACATACAATGCACCCTACCATAGTGGTGGCTTACATGATGCCAAGGGAAGGTTCAGGGGCTGGGAAGTGGGTGCACTTCACAGCCAAGATGGCAGTTCTAGACTGCACACAGACACTGCAGTGGCAGGTCTGAGACACACTTTGCAAGCTGCTTCTGTGGGTGGCACAAACCAGCGCTGCAGGCCCACCAGCAGCATTTGGTTTACCAGCCCTGGGCACATACAGACCACGCTACTAGGGACTAACAGGCAAACCAAACAAGCCAATCATGGATATACCAATTCACATGTCATCTTTACACAGGGAGCATTCGTGCTGTGGCACTGAATGGCAGTGGCACAGCGCCCAGAGCATCTATTACCAGCAAAAACAGAGGAGGCAACAGCGAAACATGGAAGGGAGACCCACGCCAATGGTGCCAGGTCTAACAAATATATAATTCATGTGTCTAAGATTTTTGAATTGTTCTTTCTTTTCATGTGTCTCCTTGCAAATGAATACTTTTGCATTTTCAATATATAATTCATGTGTCTTAGCTTTTCTTCAACTTAACAACGATTCTCACAATATGCACATAAATATATATGTTGGAAATAACAATGACTAATGTTTTCTTCCCATGCAGGGATACTTGTGTGACCAGTGTAATAAAGAGGAAGCTCTGGAGAGGTTGAGCGTGAGGGGAATGCACAGGTAAGTATTATTCATCTTTCAATTTTTTAGTGCTTTTTGTGAGGAGATTTATGAAGAAAACAAACATTCTCACCCAAGCAATGAAGAAGTGCTTTCTTTTGCTGTAAAACTGCAATTTCTGTGACCGAGGGTTGAAAGCGACCAACGGGACACTGCTCTCTAACCCCGAAGCCCAAACACAACGCCTCTAATACCTAACCAGTAACAAAGAAACCACACATGAATAGCTCCAAGATGCTTCCTGTGGTACTTTTACAGTGAAGTGCACCACTCAAAATGTCGTGCGTGCACTTCACTACACTCCTTGAAATATCCAAAGATTAGTCAGGAGCCGCCCGTGAAGGCAAGTGCAGTGTTTGTCGACAGACGATGGCAAGGGAAAATAAAATTTAAAAAAGGTAAATGACTTATCTTGCGCTCTCCGCATCGCTGAGTTCATGATGCCACGAGCCCAAAGTAAGTGTTTTTCTATTCTTTTAATTTTATTTTCCCTCGCAGTCGTCTGACGACTCCTTCCAACCCCACCCCACCACTCTTACCTGCACGGGCCACTCCTGGACTTAGGTGAAAAACAACTAGAGCCTCAATATCAATGCCCAGTGGTCACCATCTTGAGGATTTGATCGTGCCATCTTGAACTACAGGTAGCTGCACTGAATAGTTTTGCTGCTGCATTACATGCATGACTTCCCACATGTATTGTACTAATGTTCAGGGGAACGTGAGTATGGTTCTTCCTGAGAATCCTGACACACGGGACTCCCACAGGCTATATATCTATAATGTGTACCTTAATCTCTCTAAAACCACTGAAAAGATTTGCAACAAATCATAAAAACTTTTTTCAGGATAAAGATCTAGCTTGCTGCCAAATTTAATGTAATTCTGTTCACCCGCTTTGATTTTAGCGCTGTTTAAAACTCCCAATGGAAATTTCATGTAGAGACAGAGCTTAATTTGAGCCGGTGGTATCCGGTGGTCAGCATCAGCACTTAATTGTGAACACCGGCACTTCTGACAGTCTGCTACATGATAAAGCTGTCTCACTGATTTAGAGATAAGCACAACAACCGTAGTTTACTAATTTATTAGACATTAAAAATGACTACTACCTGCTGCCCAAATTATTCTGATAGCTTTGGGGACCTGGAACAATCTAGATTGTCACACTTGTAAGAGTGTGATGGTTTGGAGTTGTCTTGGTGCTGTCGTTGGGGCAGTGGGTACTGCAAGCTGCAGTGGCCTCCTGATGAGTGCCTTGACACTTATTTCTTTTTTTTGATAAATTAGGCACTATGCAGAAAAAGCATTTTGGGACACCCCCTTTTTTCTCTATCCCACTTGACGATTCACCTGAATCTTTCCAGGAAGGACCTGAGTGGATATCAATGTAATTTTATATATTTATTATGGGTTGTTATGTTTAGGTAGGTAAAGCTTTATTTGATACAAAATATCATAAAAGCACAACATAGAATAATAAAAAAGGATCAAGTTAGACAATAAAAAAAAAAAACAACAATTGATCATAGGTACATCTAAAAAGGTTAAAAGAATAGTTAAGAACAGCATATAAAAACAAAGACAAGGTGCTTGGTGGCCTGGAGTTCGTTAAAGTGCAATAAGAACAAATCGCAGAAGTAGATCAGTGCAATTAAGGGGAAATTTTTTTCTTTCGCAACAGCCAAGCACAGCCCAGATATTTGGCAATACCGCAGACAATGGTTGTTATGTTAAGTCACTGCCTCCATTCTTTCTATGGGAGTGTGTTGCAGTACCTGTGAGTGACCATGCGTCGTGCTTGACTTACTCCAAGGCTGGACTAAAATATATTTACTAGTGTTTTGGCACATTAGGGCTGTGGTTACTTTAGAAGTGCAGTTTGTGAATAGCAATGTGCTTACTAGTAGGTGGGTGGTTGTAGTAGCCTGTCCCTCCATAAACCTCTACTCCATAAACCTCTACTTTCTTTTCCATAACCCCTCCCCATTTACTCACCACTCTCCCTGGTTCCTCTCATTTTACTACAAGCACCCTCATTAAGAGTGGTCCAGTAATTGGTGTGGTCATTATGACACCTGATAACATTTCCAGGGATAATAAGTCCCACTCAATTACGAAATTTAGAGTTTTAACATTGGATCTTTGGGGCCATGTTTGTACCACACCCACTTTATGGGGCAAAGTGGACCCCTCCCTCCCATTGGCTACCATGGTGGTCTTCCAATTGTGGAGAAATACACTCAGGGACCTGGGTTGGGGTCAGAAACTAACTGAGGAAAACACTCTCTGGGACAGGGCCATTCTCCCACAAGTATCAGCACTCCAGGGCATATGCCACTGGCGCACCACAGGGATCTCTTTTATGGGGAAAATGATAATGGGGTCAACCCTTAAAAAATTCACTCAATCACAATAGGATTTTGGGCTACATAAAGCCCACTTTTTTTGATATCTCTAACTATGCCACACACTTGCTTCCTATGTATCCTATGTCAAGACACTTTCCAACTTCAACCCACTCACGCCATGGTCACCAGCAGGCTCGACTACGGCAATGCACTCTATATTACGGAATAAACAAAAACCTCACCTGCAAGCTACAGAACATCCAAACCAATCCAAGACTGGTCCTCAACCTGCCAAGCCACTGCATCTCCCAGCACAGGCGAACACTCCATTGGCTCCCCATTGAAGCTAGAGTCACCTTCAAGATGCTAACCCATGCTCACAAGACCCTCCACGACACCGGACCAGCATACCTGAACAGCCGACTCAAATTCCACGCACCCCAAAGGACCCTACGATCAGCCCAGCTCTCCTACATAGTGGTCCCCCGCACCAGAAAGACCATATCGGGAGGCCGCTCATTCTCCTTCCTCGCGGCCAGAGCCTGGAATGACCTTCTGCTCCACCTCAGGCAGATAACATCGCTCCCCATCTTCGCAAGAAACCTCAAAACCTGGCTCTTCGACAGACCCCCTCCTTGATGGACTGGAACCTGCGAACCCCCCCCCCCACACCACCAGCGACTTGCGACCCTTACGGGTGAGTAGTCGCGCTTAACAAACACCTGATTTTGATTTTGATTTGACTTTAGGCGAAGTTATTATTAGGTGAGATGTAGGATTGTAAAAAACACACATCTCTATCAATCCCTGGTTGTTCACACCACAGACTCCTTTGGACTGCTCTGCCAGGTGGGGGATGTGGATTTGAGCCTTATCTCAGATGATGATTTGACAGAGGCATTGGCGGTTCCCAGAGAGTCATGGTTTATTCATTTTTATTTTATTTTTCAAGAACAAACTCCAACTTTGGAAGTTTATTTATTTTTTTAAACCATTTGGAATAGTTTGAGAGTTAACAGTCATGTTTGACGGAACCATCCATCAAGTTTTTCCTACATTCACAGGAACCACTGTGATGGTTCTTGTCATTGTGTAGAAATGTCCGCACGCAGGGCAAGCTGACACCTCTAAATGTAATGGGCAGAGTAAAGGCAGGGTGGCAGACATATAGTCCTGTGCAACTATATCTGCCTTTAGTCTGTCTGCAAACCCTAACTCAGGCCCTCTGTCTACATTTACACAGTGGGTGAAATACAATGTTTTGAAATGCTACTCTAAAGAAGTGCCAGTGGGTAAACTATTTACAAACATTCTTCCCATCACCTTTTTAGTGTTTGATTGCCGCTAGTATACTTTGAAACCTGAGACTGCCACAGCGTTCCGTGCCTACCACAGCCAATGTCTGTGATTTCGTAAAAGTAGTACATTTTCACCCATTCAAGGAGTACATCCATGGATGTCGTATTGCTAATTTTTCCGTAAAAAGTCACTATATTACTTTAGTCCTGAGCCAAAAAATGAACAAGATACAAACCTTTTAGTGAAATCAGGAAGACGAGAAAAACACAGACATTGCAGACCTGACTCAGGGCCACCAGGCCCAATGACTAAACCAAGAATGAAATACAACTTGCGGAAGGGGTTGGTCCCAGTGAAGTCCATCCAAATAAATGTTTTTTTTTCTGTTAGAGCCAGATGTCCAGAATGGGAAACCCCTAACCCATTATTATAGGAGGCCTGAAATGGTGTAGAACAACGTACTACCAGACAAACAAGGATTGATGAAGGAATTTACTGCACACTCGCTCCCACAAGCACAGACCATGACACCCAACCTGTCTTCAGCATGGAGTACCGGTTGTCTTACCTACTTCAGGCCTCCTATATTAATGGGTTAGGGGTTTCCCATTCTGGACATCTGGCTCTAACCGAACAATGCCATTTATTTGGACGGATTTCACTGGGACCAACCCCTTCCACAAATTGTATGGCACGCTTCACTTACCAGCACTTGTTTCCGTCTCTAGGGGTACTACCTACAAATAAATAAGACATTGAGTGGCACCTCAGTACTTCTCGCAATTTACTCATGGCCCTTTGCCAAGAACAACATACAATCAGACAAACAAGGGTTGAAGACTGTGTACTTCTTCCCACAAGCATAGATCATCAAACCCCACCCGTCGGCAGCAGGGATTACCAGCTGACCAGCTGTCTTACCTTTGTTCTTCACTCTGACTTACCAGAAGAAATAAAAAATAAAAATATCTGTACAGACAACACCTTTATCTGTTCTTACTCTGGATCACCAGCCTTACTTAGATTAATGCTTAAGAGTGACTCATTGTGGCAACAAATTTTATAATTACTCGTTTTACCAGCTCTGTCCTACACCACTTTAAACCAAAATTGAATTCATGTGAGTGTGTAGCACCCAAAACAACTTCCCTGAAGCTACGCCCCTGCTTATGATGCAAATAAGCTCACCATCTCTGGTGACACTTGCAGGTAGGACACCATCAGACTGGAGATTAAGAAGTGGGAAAAAACTAAAAAAATCTTAAGACAGTAAGAGATTTGAGGAGGTAGAACAACATCCTTTATCCATCAGGACCACCGCAAGTCTGCTCCAATTTAACAAAGAGACGATGATGCAGTTCTTTAAAGCACACTACACCACAATGCAGTATGAGTGCAATTTTGCTCTCAGAATCCAGCTACCTCTCCTATCACTCATTAAAGACATGCTTGCCTTGAGACCCTTTGCAGAGCTCCACTGCCGTCTGGCTAGGTTTACACTATACAAATAAGACATGCATACATATATAAATAAAATAATCTTTAAAAAGACTTTGAAGTCACATATTTTCCATAGACTCTACCTGTACTACCTAAAACAGGACAGTCTTTCCTTATATATAATAGTATATAATAGTAATGTTTGAATGTTTGTTCTTATATATTTCAATATATTTCTAAACCCATACTTTGATAAATTCATTTCAGGACAGTAGGATTCTAAACATAAATGCCAATAAAATATGCATCCATCATAGTCGTATATTTTCTATATTTTCCCATTAATTATGGTTAACATGTAACATTTTGCATTTAAAGCTCTAGTTCTGTAGCTATGTGTGGCTCTCACTGAGCCCTATTAGCGTGAATGCCACCTTCTAAATATGATAATTTACTGCAGTGACATAGCAACAGTAGGTTATAGATCTCAAAAATCACTGTTGCTATGTCACAGTGGAATTCCAGGCTGCTCTGGCTGGGCTCTGTGAAAGCCTGTCAGAGCAGCACTGGAATGCAGGGAGCACAGCATTTGGAGGAGAGGGAAGGGAAGGCAGAAAGAGTGGTGAGGGTTGGTGACAGCAGGCCAAGTATTTATTTTTAAAATAAATTTGGAACAGGGTGGGTAGGCCATGTTATGTATTTCTCCCCCATTAACTTCTCTGACATGTGTAGCAGTTGAAATCATGCATTGATGATTTGGGGGGCATACATAACATAAAATTATAGATGGGTAAAAAGTGAATTACGGGTATGTTCTTCACCTTGGGGTTCTGAGTGACATCAAAGACAATCCATGCTTCACTCTTGCTGTGTATTTCATGTCACTCAGAACCCCTCGATGAAAAACATCTCTCTAATTCACTGCTACCCATTCATTATTTTATATGCCAGATTTGGCGTGGCTGATTGACTTTGTTGGGGGTTGAACAGAAGTTACCACATATCCAATTGGCATCTTATCTGCAAGCTAATTCTTCTTTCTTACACAATGGCATCAAATACTTGCAGCAAGATGAACTGCAAACTCAAAGGTTAGACATATGATCCAAGAGAAGATATCTGTGAATAATAATGTTATTAGATTCAGGAGAATATAAATGGCAAACATGGATAGTTCAGCAAAGGACAATGCCCTCTCTGCAATAGGATATTGCAGGCCACAAAGAATTGTTTCAGAATTTGCAACATGGATGATTGGTACATTAGGCAAGTTCATAAAATGCAGAAAAGGATATAAAAGAATACTTAAAGACGACCGAGTAAAGAGTCCTGCTGAGAACATATGAATGAGAATATTAAATAGCAGAAAACAGTAGATTCGGGCAGTTGGTAAGAAGTACTCATCTACTAATAGAAAAGGCAAAGTATTATGTACAAGCAAAAACAGAATTTAAAAACAAGCACTGGCAATGCCAAATCGGCCTTGCCTAGGTTTATATACAAGAGAGACCAATTGGCATTGCTACTGCTTGGATAAAAATAATTTTGATTTCAACTACAAAACAATGCACATAGGACAATACAAACAGTGTAATACCAAGTAACAAATCAATAAATGACATGTAGCAATAGTCAATAGAGTTCATATCATCTGTTGTAAAGAGAGTGCTGAAAAATTAAGCCTGGCAGCTCCTCTTGCAGTCTTACTCATACCTAATCCCGAGTACACCATCATGGATGCCATTTAGGATTCAGCAGGAGTTGCAGCTTTGAACCCTGGCTTCCCGTTTGAGATCCCTGCTACCGACTTTGCAACCCCTAGCCTCGGAGGTGGGTAAAATTGGTGCCAAATCAGAGGGGCAGCTTATTCTTATGCCCATTTTCATTATACTAATAGTAAATATTTTATTGTTCACTATTATTGTAAATAAAAAAAATGGCACACCAGGGTCCGGAACAAGACCTTCATTGCCAGCTGAAGTAAAGTAAAAAAACAATTGTAACTGTATGTTGAGTGCATGCTTGTGGTAAAAGTGTGTTTGTGTGAGAGTGGCAGTGTGTGGATCAGTGATTGTTTGAATCAGTCTGGTGTGAGCAAGTGTGAGTCAAAGTGAGTTATAGTCAATGATAGTGAGTGAGAATGAGTGATACTGGGTCTCAGTAAGTGAGTGGGTGAGAGTAAGAGTGACTGCAAGTGAGTGAGAGTGGGTGAGTGAGAATGAATGAGCAAGAATGAATGTGATTGGGTGTTAACGTGAGTGAGAATAACTGCAAGTGAGTGACAGTGAGTGAGTGTAACTGGTAGTGAACATGAGTGACTCACAGTGAGTTAGAATGAGTTAAAGTAAGGGTTAAAACAAGTGTGAAAGTATGGCTGAGAGTAAGAGTGAATGTGAGCGAATGCAAGTGGAAGTGAGTGAGTGAGTGAGAATAAATGTGAGTGAGTTAATGTAGAGGAGTGTGATAAGTATGTGGTGCTATGCTTGAGAGTCTGTGAGTGTCCCTGATATACTGAAGGTAATTCTTGGTCTAAAGAGGCACCTGTGGCAAAATACTGGCACTGGGATACTGGAGGCAGTCTTTGGCATAATGGGCACCCATGGTAAAATACTTCTACTGGAATTGTAGAGGTAATTCTAGGCATACGGATAACTTGTGGGAAAATGCTGGTGCTGGCATACTTGCCAGCACCAGCATTGGGGCACACTGGGTAAAATGTTGGTAACACATTGGAGGTCATTTTGGTTGCTCTGGAGGACATCTGTGGGATATAGGAGGTAATAACCATGACAAAATGTTGGTCCTGACACACTAGAGGGTGGTTTTGACTTAAGGGTTACTCATGATATATGAACAACACTAATAGCAAAAATCTGGCACTAGCATATTTTATATGATTTTTGGCACAAGGGGCACCAGGGCATATGGAGGGCACCCATGGCAAAATGCTTACCTTGGCACAATAGAGGCGTTTTTGAGATTTGGGGCACCCATAGCTGATTTTGAAGAAAGAATAGTAGATCAAATTTTGGTGAACATCATGTTTCATTAGCTTGGCACAATCTAAAAATGACATGAACATTTAATGAGTGTCCCTAGATTTTTAGCAAATTTACGTCAAAACAGTACTTTAAAATACACTATTTGACCCCATTTTTTCAAGATGTTGTCGTGGGACATTCACTCCAACCTCACTGTAGAATAGATATGTCTCATTAACTTCACATATTCGCTACAGCTCGGGGAAAGTATTATGCCTACAACTTTAAAAAATCAAGACAGCACTCTAATATAGGTGGTATATAAAATTGACATTTGTCTATGCTGTGTAGTTATATTAATGATGCAGTTATTATAGAGCTTCAACAGTGTCAATTATGGTAATGTCCTTAGGATTAAGTTAATTTGATATCAATCCCTGAAACAATTGCACATTAATGGGTAATATGATTTCACTTCCTGTGAGGTCATTAAATGCAATGGGTGAGTGATGTCACTTCTGCTCCCCCTGTCATTTTGGTGACTTGACATCCTTTGTACCATTCAAAAAGAAGTGAAGCATGACAGCCTACTTTACAGTTTCAATCATAACTTATTCTGTCAAAACCACAATGTCTACAAAGAAGGAAAAATCTACTGATGGTGAAACCCTAAAAAACTCCGGTGGGTGGGTCGAACTCAAATAGAGTGGAAAACCACTAAAATGAGCACAGCATGTAAGAGTGACAGAATAGTCATGTAATCACGAGCAAGGGTTGACTCATTGGAGTATTATTTAAAATGCTGTCTGTGACAGACAGTTTGAGCTATCTCTGGTGAGACTACAATGACATCTGGTATTAACAACTTAGCTACTTTAGAAGTGGGACAGTGAATGCGATAATAGATTCAAAGGTTATTATAATCAGTTTCAAGAAAACAATAGACCAACACCCTTCTGATCAGCTCATTTCCCCTTTGATCTAGAATAGGTAATACATTTTTATACATCAAGTCCTAAATGTTGTAGAGTCTGATGTTTGGTCCAATAATTGCTTAGATGAAAACCACTATTGGTAGGGAATGACTTTAATATCAGTGAACCAGGTGATTTTGAATAAGGTTACATATCCAGAGTGTTTGCAGTGTGTTTCACTTCTACCAATGTATAGGAAAGAGACAAGGCAGTACCTGACAGTTATAGAATCCTTGTCATGGCATCTCCCAGCAAAGATATTTATATGTATATATTGCCTGGCAAATTGGATGCTTGTATTAGGAATCTAATATCTTGTCATTCAGTCAAATTGGCTTTCATATATGCCCACAGAGTATTGTGAATCAGTGTTGTCCAACATGGTGAGACCAGTGACTAGTAAGCTTGTTCAAACAGCAGACTAGCACACATTGCTGAGAATTTTGAAGCGTGCCTCACCCGTCTGGCATAAGTCTCCTCAAATACCTTTGTTTTTGTATTTTAGCCTGCCAGTGTCCCAAAGAAGGGATCTCCTCTGTTCTCCACTTCTGCAATATTAGGCTACACACCACAGTAATGCCAATATACAGCAGGCACTGAAGGCTCTTATTGGCCATTCAAGTGCCATGCGAGAAGCCAAATAATGCAAGCATAGGTTCCAGGGATATGGGAATGTGTGTAATATCTGTAAGCATCTGAAAAATACTCTCCCAGAAATCAAGGAGTATGGGGAATGTGAAAAAAATATGTAACCAGTCCACTGATCCATCAACTTACTATGAAAACACTGACTTGGAACTGTGGCAATCATCCAGTGCAATCTGTGGGGACTATAGTAGGCCAGCCTCCTTGACAAAAAAGCCATTCTTTTCAAATTTGCAGCCCTCGAAGACTTATTTACCAATTCTGCGATATACGACCACTCTCCTTTGGTAATTGAACAACCCGTAGTATGGTTGGCTTTAATCAAAAATTCATCAACCAAAACATTCTTGGTGTTATTCAGTATAGCATAGTACCAGTTTCCCAAACCCGTTGACAGACATTTATTCAAATGACGTACCAACAAATGCATCTCTGAGCTCAAAATGGAGTAGGTTGAGAAGAGTAGGCTAATGATCTGCTGTCCACTAAATGTCAAGCCTTTGGCTTTCTCCCCTAAGCGCCGGGTTATTTTATCCCATGCTAGGCGTCTCTAAGCCATTATAAAAATCGCCTTGTCTGATGAATCCCTTATGCTTCTGAAATTCCAAAATTGCATTAGGGATGGTGATGCCAAAAGACTGACAATCCTCTAGTAAAAAAGGCATGGTAATTCGGGACTCTCCAAACTTTAAAACGATCCCTCATGCGATATTCCAGTGTATATAATGAGTTAGATCTAGTTTTCTTTAGAAGTTTTAAAAAAAAGACGATAGTTCAATTGCTAACTCTTTGGCCATTCATATCAGAATAGAATTGTCTCGTACTTTGGCTTAAATCATAATTTGAGCTATACTGTCTAAAAGTGCAGCTTGACAATGAGGGAAAGCAAGTCTCCTTTGTAATTTATCTAATTGCAGTACTGCTATTCTAATCCTATCGTGCCTATTCCAGATGGATTTTTGAAATAATTGATCAAGCTCTCTAAAAGATGATCTATTAAATATAAATGAAAGCGTAGTAAATAGAAAAAGCATCAATGGAAGGCTTGACATCTTTATCAGGGCCACTCTACCAATAAGGGATGGGGGAGAGAACTCCATCCATCCAGCAGCATTTTAATTTTATGGAAAGTTGAGTCATAGTTTAATTCAAATAGTCACAAATAATCATGTGTTACATAAATGCGTAGATATCTAATAGATTGTTGGGGTTAATATTGAGACTTGAGATCATTTGGAAGATTACTAGGAAATGTATTAAACATCAATATCTCTGTTTTTGTATCGTTGACCTTATAACCCTGTGAGGTATGGGAGGAAAACAAACCTAGGAGGCCGGATGTGCTTCTCAATTTTGGCATGTTTATTCAGGAAGACAATGCAACTAAAAAGAAAACCAAGAAAAATCCACATTAAAAAAAAGAAAAGAGGGGGGGTTGACTTAATTCTGGGTCTCTGGTTTTGGTCTTTAAGTTTGCCTCCTTTCACTGATAATCCTCTTTCTCTTTTTCTTTTCTATGGTTCCAGGTCCGAGCAATGTAAGTAAGAAGGTCTGGACAATTGAGTTATAAGGGACAGGGCCCATCACCACAACCAGGGGTGCTGGGGAAAACTTTTTCACCCTTCAGTTATCACCTTCCCGAGTTATTAGGTATTAATACTGATTTGTTAGGTTTCTGGTTATACCTCTAAGTCTTTGGGGAGGTGTGAAAGAAAAGCAAAAAAAAGTGCAATACACTCCGCTGGCTTCACTGTCCTCTCTTTAGAGTTTCTAAACTGACTGCGCCCCTCTTATTTCTTTTGGTTGTTCGGGTTTTCACTAGAGCTCAGCTACAATCCCCTTTTCCTCCGGATTTTTTTATGATCGCCTTTCTCTGTACGAAAGGTTTAATATTAAAGGAACAAACAAACAGGTATTGGACAACAATTTATATCTTATTGAGCAGGTTCATCTCTTTTTCTCTCTTTTTTTATTTCCTTCTTGATCTAATTGTTCCCGTGTTTGGGATATGGAGTCTTCCTTGGCTCTAATCCCCACCCATCTCAATTCTTTCCCGTCCATCTTTCCCCTTCCCCGCACTGCCCCTGAAACCTCCCTTCTCATTCCACCCACATACCGGGAAAGCCGCAACTCTCCTGAGTTGCGTCGGGGAGTCAAGCATCCCAGGGCGACCACCACTCTTTGCTCCAAGTTTCTGGAGCCTCATCGTTTTCACACGTTGGCATTTGTTCTCCAGCAGTGGAATACGAGCGCCAGTCTCCGTTTCCCCAGTCAGTGTCTCCGACGTCCTCTCCTCTGTGAGGCTGGTCCTCCTCTCTCGTAATCTGGGTCTATGCTCTCTTTTCTGGTGTCTTCCGGGTGCTGCCCCCTTCATCTCTCCTCCAGGCCTGTTGTCTTTGTTTGATTCTCCTCCTCTCTCTGTGATTGGCCATGCACGTCTGTAGACCCGCCTTCCTTCTTCGTCAGTAGTTCTTCTTCGTTTAGGTTAACCTCATTGCCCTGTTCTGTACAGGGAATGCGCCGTCGGAGCAGTTAGTTGAGCTGAGAATGAAGAGGTAAGTGAGTGTGGATTACGGGTGTTGGGTTGGGATCCCTTAGGGGTGTTAAGCTGTTTTCGGGGGTGAGGTTGGTTCCTACTCACAAACCCCCCCTCTGGTAAATTCTATGATTGCATTTAATGTATGCCTAGTATTTGCTGTATAGGGTTTAGGTATAATATGCTGTCGTAAGCAAAAAGCTTGATTTTGGGCATCCCAATTAATGGTAAATTTATTGTAGTATCACTACGGATCCTAATTGCTAGTGGTTCAATAAAAACAGTGAACAACACTGGGGACAGAGCCATTCAGACATGTTCCCCGGCTAATATTGATCTTTCCTGCATCCTTCATACTGTTATGTTATGTTATGTTATGTTACAGGGATTTATAGAGCGCACGTATACCCGGGGGTGTCTTGGCGCTAGACATAGCAGAGATACAAGACTACTTTGCCTCTAATGCTGGAAAAGCCAAGTCTTCAATTGTTTCCTGAAAGTTAACAGGGAGCTAGCGTTTCTGAGGTAAAAGGGAAGAGTATTCCACAATTTGGACGCTCCATAAAAGAAGCTGCGTCCACCCCAGTGGGCTTTGAAAATTCTAGGAACAGCAAGTAATCGAGCTCCAGTGGATCGCAGCTGTCTAGTGGGACAATACCAAGAAAAATGATCCTGCAAGAAAGACGGACCGATACCATGCAAAGCCTTAAAGACAATGCACAGGGCTTTGAAATCAATTCGCTGAGGTATAGGAAGCCAGTGAAGATAGCGGATTTCATTGGAGACAGAGTGATATTTAGAAATATCCAGTATGAGGCGGGCTGCAGAATTCTGGATCATCTGAAGTTTATGCAGATGTTGCTTCTGGGCGTTCAAGAGAAGACCGTTGCAGTAGTCAAGCCTAGATGAGATAAGGCAGGAGACTACTGTTCTCTTGGTATGATTAGGAATGTAAGGAAAGATTTTCCTAATTGTTTTGATAAGAAAGTGTGATGCCGAAACTACCGCATTTGTGTGGTGATGGAAAGTGAGTTTGGTATCCATAAGTACGCCCAGGTTCTTTGCCTTAACCACCGGGTTGGGCGGGGAGCCCAAATCTGCGGGCCACCACAGATCATTCCAAGGGGGCTGAATGCTGCCGAAAATGAGGACTTCCGTTTTACTGGAGTTGAGTCTCAAGCAATGTGCTGTCATCCACTTATTAATTGCGCTCATACAACTCCTGAACTGCGGAGCCGGAGACTGTTGGGATTTGGAAGCTGCCACCACAATCTGAGTGTCATCGGCATAGGTGGTCAGACTGAAGCCAAAGTCCCGAATAAGGGGTGCTAGCTCAGATACATATATATTAAATAGTGTGGGGCTTAGAGAGCTCCCTTGTGGGACGCCACAGGGAAGTGTGTAAAAGTCTGAATTAAAACCATCCATGGATACGGTGGAGGTACGATCTGTTAGAAAGGAGGCTATAAGTGCTCGTGCTGACTCTCCCAATCCAAGTTTCTCCAGACAACTCTGCAGAAGACGATGATCCACCGTGTCAAATGCCGCAGAGAGGTCAAGGAGCACCAGAGCTGCAGCACCTCCGCCATCCATAACTGCCCTGATCTCCTCGGAGGCTTTGATCAATGCCAACTCTGTACTATGATCCTTGCGGAAGCCAAATTGGGTATGATCCAAGAGGCCATTGGCATTGATAAATAGGGACAATTGGTTGTTCATTATTTTGTCCACTATCTTTGCTGGCAGCGGCAGTCTGGCAATGGGCCGATAATTGGAGGGGTTAGTCGCATCAAGAGTGATTTTTTTCAATAAAGGTAAAATGGAGGTCTGTTTCCAGCTGGTCGGGAAAACACCGGAGGAGAACATAAGATTATAAATATCGGTGAGTGGAGGACTCACTGAATGTACCAGTTCTTGATAGACCCTTGGGGGGCAGGGGTCTAAAGGTGAGCCCGACTTGGCGTGAAGGACAAGATCTCTCACTATGTCTATCGAAATTGCGGAGAACACAAATGGTGGGTGCTTGTTGGTGCTTGAACTATTTAGACCTAAAGCTGGGCTGGGATCAGAAACTTCCTTAAAAGCATTAAAAATATCTAAAACCTTAGATTTAAAAACCTCGGCCACCTCGTTGCAGAATTCCTGGTTGACTCTCTTGCCTGAATTAATAGGTGTCGAGAGCTTATTGATCACTGCAAACAATTCTTTAGAGGAGTTAGCAGCAGACTCGATCTGGGAGGTAAAATATCTTTTTTTTTCAGATATGAGGAGTTTTTTATAGTTGGATAGTGCAGTCTTATATGCTAATTTCTGTGTCTCATCATAGTTTATCCGCCATCGTCTTTCTAAGCGACGACAGTGCTGTTTTTCAAGACGAAGACCGTCGGTAAACCAGGGGGCGGAAGGTGTAGATTTATTAGCTGAGAGCGTTCTTCGGGGGACTGAAGCATTCGCTGCATTCTGTAACCAATTAGTGTAGCTGTCCACAGCCGGGTCTACCTGATCCTGTATGGAAGGATAGGAGGATTCCAGCAGAGCATTGAAGGATGGTAAGTCTGCTTTGTTCCATGCTGGCCCAACAGAGGCAGAGTGTTTACTGGCAACCTCCTTGGGTTCACTGGGCATGGGAAGCGTGAATTTAATTAGGAAGTGGTCTGACCAAATTAAAGGGAGTGTATCCTCGATCATAAGACCCGGAACTGAGGAGAACACACCATCTAGTGTGTGCCCAGCAGTATGTGTGGGGGATTGCACCAATTGTGAGAGTCCAAAGGAACCAAAGCTATCCAATAGCTCTGCAGTATCTTTGTTCCCTGCATCCTCCATATAAAAGTTAAAATCCCGAAGGATAATAAAATCGGACTTTAAAATAGCTGATTCAAGTAGATTGCCTAAATTGGTTAAAAACATAGTGCGAGGGCCAGGTGGGCGGTAGAGAAGAATTCCCTTAAGCGTTAATTTGGGATGAAGTGTGAGCGAGAAGTGGAGGCCTTCATAGAGGGAGGAGGAGATGGAATAATGAGCTGACGGAAACTGGTCCCTAAAGATAATAGCGACTCCACCCCCACGCTTAACAGGCCTATCTTCCCTGATCACTCTATATCCCGTAGGTATGGCCGTGATGAAGTCGGGGTCCGATGCTGCATCGGCCCAAGTCTCTGTTATAAATAATATATCTAGAGCCAGGTGTTCTATCATATGACCAATTTCATACTTGTGTTTGCTCAAGGACCTAGCATTGATAAGTCCGCTTCGGAAAACAGGCTGGACTTGTGACAGGGTCTCCTCTAACTGCTCATGGGCACGAAAAGCCCTTACTGGTAGGGGGGGAGGGAGAGCGAGTCCACAGTCGCATTTAGTTACCCTTTCCCCCGGATATAGGATACAGCAGGTCGGCTCCCTAGAAGGTCGCAGGGCGTGTAAAGCGCTGCTCGTGTATTTCGCTGGTGAGGATGTATTGTGCGGGGCCCTGGGCACGGACTTGGTGCGGACGGGCGCAGACGGGCTTGCCTTAGGCGCGCCTTCGGAGCGCCAGCGGCGCGCCCGCTGCGCGCGTCCGCTGCGCGTCCGCCCCATAGGTGTTTAAGAACCCTTCCGGTGAGCGCCAAAACGCGAGCCACCGGAAGCGGAAAGAGGGAGGCGGTATGGCTGAGTGTTGCAGGGTCCGCCCTCCGCTCAATCGGCACAACAGCCGTGACGGAACGGGGCGGCCCCAACACCAGCAACAGAAGCAGTAAACAGTGAGTACAGTAATGGTTAAAAACACAGTTAAAAACGTAATGAAATATGTCCTAAATTACATAAAAAAGATTCTGTGCATGACCCCGATCAGAACCGTCCCCCAAGTTCCCAAGCTTCTAACCAAGGTGCGACGTGTCTAATAGTGTGCAAAATAGCAATAGCAATGGAATAGCAGCGTAGTTCAGGAAGAGAAATAGATGGCTTTAAAATGCGCTTAGTGCTTGCAGGGCAGAGTTATGTCCGCTGCGCGTCCGCCCCATAGGTGTTTAAGAACCCTTCCGGTGAGCGCCAAAACGCGAGCCACCGGAAGCGGAAAGAGGGAGGCGGTATGGCTGAGTGTTGCAGGGTCCGCCCTCCGCTCAATCGGCACAACAGCCGTGACGGAACGGGGCGGCCCCAACACCAGCAACAGAAGCAGTAAACAGTGAGTACAGTAATGGTTAAAAACACAGTTAAAAACGTAATGAAATATGTCCTAAATTACATAAAAAAGATTCTGTGCATGACCCCGATCAGAACCGTCCCCCAAGTTCCCAAGCTTCTAACCAAGGTGCGACGTGTCTAATAGTGTGCAAAATAGCAATAGCAATGGAATAGCAGCGTAGTTCAGGAAGAGAAATAGATGGCTTTAAAATGCGCTTAGTGCTTGCAGGGCAGAGTTATACTGATAATCACTTTGGCCGTTGCCCCTTGGTAGAGATTCCATAACATTACTATAAATTGATCTGGAAATCCAAAGTTCCTAAGAATAAAAAACAGTGCATCCCAGTTGACCAGGTCAAACACTATTTTTGTCTATTAAGAACTGAGTCTCTGGATTTTCAATTCTGTCAACTATCTGTTTGTACTTCCTAGCCTGGTTGGCCAATCGAGAAACTTGCCGATGTGATGGCTCTCTTCATATTTTTTTGGTTGATAAGCCTGGTGGCTATTGATTTCTTTGATTAAGAAAAAATCGCGTATCGCTGGTTTAGCTATAGCCAGTTCTTTCTTCCTCACCTCTACATACCTGTATATTGGCTGTGTTATTTTACGCCGTCTGAAATGAGCGAACCCGTGCATTATGCTCTTTGTTTTTATGAGCCTGTTGAGCTACAACATGGCCACGGAAGGCAGATTTAAAGGCCTCCCACACCATTGTCTCATCTGTGGTGCCAAGAGTTATTTTAAAAAACGAATTGATAAATGACCTTTTTTTACCCAACTAGATGGTATCTGAGAGTAATGTATTTTCTTTTCATATTTCCCTCATATCACCAAACAGCGTCTGCAATAATCGAAAAGAAAAAACTGCATCGTCTAACTGTCCACCCAGCGATCACTGCATTCGCCCAGGTCAATTTCCAACCTGGAGCCTCAACTTTGCCAGTGAGTCGGTGTAATCATTGGGACGGATAGCCAACACCCAAGGAGCTGCACCAGATTAAGAAGTCAGACCATATAGTCAAATTAGGGTTCTTTGCTGTTCCCTGGTCTAAACAGCAGATCCTAACAGCAGCCATGACCCAATCTTCCACTCTCAGAGGCAAGGGGTCCCTCCATTTCATACAGATTTCCCTTCTAGCGATAAGAATCAAATAGAAGGGCAACCTTTTTTGGGACCGCCTCAAAAACATAGTTAGTGCTCCTTCTTGTCCTAGGAGGATAAGCATTGCATTCAGTTTGATCTCCCGTTCAAAAATGTCTTTTAGTGCAAGTTCTATTTGGCCCCAAAAGTCTCTCAGGCACAAACATTCGACAAAAATATGGACATCATTAGCTCCTACACAGCCGCACCTTACACACTTCAGGGGAGATTGAGGGGCAAACTTGGATATTTTGTGTGGGGTCCAGTAAAGGCGATTAATGGTGAAGAAATGGTTCCTCTTCAAATCAGCTGGTTTAACAGTTGAGTACAGAGCCTTCAATGAATTATCCCATGCTAAATCAATATCTCCCTCTGGGAGGGTTCCACTCCACACCAACAGTGGGGTGGTAGTATCTTTTCCTCTGCCACCAGGAATCTCTCATAACACCTTGCCACCTCTGTGTTCTTAGATCTACTGTCCTGAAGAGACAACTCCAATTCATGGTCACCCCAATCTCCTTTTTTGATGCCACTAACCAGGAGGATAATTGGATACATTTAAATCTGGACAACTCATTGCTGGTTTTAGCCTTTAATACTTCCCAGGGGTGCACTCCCTCCGATGACATCAGATCGGACCAAGTTGTGACCCCTGCCTTTCTGAGTGGAAGACTTAGGGTGTCCTTTAAACATTCTGGGGTTATGATGGAGTCCCAAACTGGAGCTAAATCTGAATAGTAACCAATGCCCCACCTCCTTCTGACTCTATACCAAGTATTTTAGGCAGATCTTAATATTTTTAGTCGAACCTTCTTAAAAAGCCTAGGAGCAACAAACTTATATAAGAAGCCCTCTACACTCCAATGCCTTATCATCTTCCCCAAAAGCTTCCCCCAAATGAAATCATCCGTTTTTGCCTGAAGCATTCAAATATTTTTAAATTGGAAAGCGACGCAGTACCAATTAAAATCAGGTAAGGTCAATCCCCCTTTATTCAGCTTGCCTCTGAGTTTTTTCCAAGATAGCCTGGCTCCTTTATGGGCCCAAATAAATCTCGCAACCTTCCCCTGAATTTTATCAATGCCCTGTTTGGGAAACCCAAGAGGAATAGCATTAAAAAGATAGTTAATTTAGGAAGAATAACCATTTTTACCAAATTAACCCGCCCAAAAATTATCAGCGTGAGATTTTTCCACCTACTTAATAGACAGTCAATCTCTTTGGTGACCCTTAAGTTGAGCTGTGGAATTTTATCTATATTGCTCACTACTGTAATGCCCAAATATCTAAACTTGGAATTCACTCTCCCCTCCCAGTCCATGATGTTCCAACACATAACCTCGGTTTTAGCAGTGTTTACTAAGTAACCAGAAAGAGAGCCAATTTCCACCAGTAATTGTTCCACTCTCGGAATCGATTTCAGAGGGTCAGCCGTGTAGATTAATAAATCGTCGGCATAAAGCGCAACTTTACAGCTATAAGGTGGGGAACTAAATGGAACAACAGAAGCATCCAATCTCAGCTGTTGAGCGAGAGGCTCTATATAAATGTCAAAAAGGAGAGGAGATATGGGGCAGCCCCGCCTTGTCCCTCTTAATATGTTAAAACTGGGGGATAATGTACCATTAAAGAAAATCCTGGCCGAGGCTGCCTGATAGATCACCTTAAGTGTATTAATAAATTTAGGGCCATATCCCATTGTGCTCAAAACCTCCCAAAGAAAGATCCAGGGTACTCAGTCAAATGCCGTAGTGGCATCAAACGATACTATGGCCAAAGGAGCAGATCATTTTATGGCAAGATCTATCATACCAATTAACTGCTGGGTCTGTTCCTGTATGTATCTCTTGGGAATAAAACCCTTCTGATCTAACTGTATAAGCTGAGGAGCGAGCTTGGCCAGTCTCCCCGCTAAGATGCTCATAAAGATTTTATAATCTGCATTAAGCAGGTAGATTGGCCAATAGGAATCCGCCCTCGTAGGATCTTTAGTGGGTTTCAAAATAAGGACTATAGAGGCCTCTTTCCAGGCTTTAGGAACCTGACCCCCATACCTATAGGTTGAGTTAAACAGAGCTTCCAAGAATTACATCATCTTCCTCGATTAGAAGGTTATACATTTCATTTGGTAGAGCATCGGTACCTGCGGCATTACTCTTCCTACTTTTGATTATGCCCAAGTGATTCTCCTCCTTGGTTACTGGAGTGTCAAGAGCCTTACTGCTCACATCTATCAAATTGGAGAGCTGCAGCTTTCTCAACCAGGCCTTAATACACTCCAAGTTAGGGGAGATTTCTTCCCCATATAAACTAGAAAAGAGAGGCCTGCATATCTTCCTGCTTCCCCAAAGTGTCCGCTCTATTATTCACAACCAATTTTTCAATAAAATGCCTAGACCTGTCTGTTTGAGCCTTCCAGGCCAATAAGGCACCAGCTTTTTCCCTGTATTCAAAGATCTGCATAGACCTGGCATTCCACTGAGTTCTGCATTTTTGATCAAAATAGACCCTATATTCTAGCCTCGCATCTTCAAGTTGCTTCCGCAACCTTGCCTGAACATCAGGGGGCCTCGTTCTAGCTTGGAGCACATCGCCTTCCAATGAGCCTACTTTATCCTCCAAAGCCTTTAAGCTTATACGTTCAACCCTTTTTTGAGGAGAAGACAGGCTTTGTGATTCCCCTCTCAGATAAGCCTTGAACGTGTCTCACTCAAGTCAGGGGAGCAGATTTGAGGTTGTCTTTAACAAAGAACCCACATGCTTGCTTTAATATCCCCCCACCTCAGGATCAGTGAGAATGGCTCTCCTTAGAGTCCATCTTGGTCTCGGAAGTGTACATTACCCCGCCAAGGAGAGGCTCATTGCCACATGGTCCGAGATATGGCCTGGAAGAATGTTTATAGATGTTATGTCTTCATCGATAGTCCTGTCTACAAAGAGCTAGTCCAATCTAGAAAAGTAACCATGCGTTTTCGTGTGAAAAGTATAGCCCTGACTGGTTCCCATCTTATATCTCCATACATCCAACAGACCCAGTTCTAGCAGCATATTTTTTAACGTCCGATGAGCCCGAGGAGTGTTGTCATAGCGATATTTGTTGCATCTATCCTGTACAGGGTCCAACAAAACATTAATCCCCCCAATTATAATCGGAGCCGTGACCTCCATTAAACTCCATTCCAAGTTAGATAATTGGGAGGGATCCTCAATGTTAGGCCCATAAAAAATGGTGCAAACTAACTCTACACCGCCCCCACCCCCGTAATCCAAAGTAGCTATCAACCACCTTCCAGATTTATCGGATTCGGAAGCTTTGATGACACAGCCTGCTTCTCTTTTAATTAAGATAGTGACTCCCCTACAGTATGCAGACTGTTTTGATACTAGAAAGTGGTCTATCCAAAGACACTTTGAGAATACAGTTTTCCCTTCTAGGGTGTCTAAATGGGTCTCCTGGATCAGACAGAAATGAGCACTGCTCTCCTCCAAGTACTTTATTGCCAATCTCTGCCTACATTTTCATCTGAGCTTTTTGATGTTCCAAGTTATAAATGTTAACTCATTAGTCCACCACATCTAAAATATAGAGGGCAAACCTTACTGTGGGCTGGCATAGTGATATGGTTAAGAACAATCTTAAAAGATAGAGGGAAACAAACATTTTTAGTTTTTTTATTTTCACCCACTGCTCCCCACCTCATACCCTTCCCCCCACCTTCCCTCCCACTCACCCCCATGCCCAACCCTCCCACTCCTGTGGAACCCTCCCTACCAACATAGGCATAAAGCCTAGCGGACTTTATTGTTGGCAAAAAAAATAAACTCAATATATCGGGCCTCTCCTCAGACCTCTCACCTCACCCTCCCCCATATTTCCACCTCTATACATAGTAACTCCCTTTCTGATTTCCTCACTCAACATATCCGCTTCCTCCACAGAACGATGTATATACATATGGCTATTCCACATTGAACGGAGGGAAGCAGGAAACTTTAACTGGGCTTTAGCACCAAGTTAATTCAATTCCTCCATCCTTTTCCCCAGCTCCCACTGCCTTAATGAAATAATGTGGCAGACATCTGATCTTATTGAAAAAGAATAGGAGCCTGCTGAAAAAGATCCTTCTTTCAAGGCTGAGGACAGAATGGCCTCTTCAACAGTATAGGTAAGGAAATTAATAAAGATTCTCCTTGGCTTCTGTCGTCCAGGGTTGCTCTTAAATGGATCTCGATGTACCTGCTGGATTTCAGAAGGCTCTATCTTGTAGCATAGAGATCAGAAAGGCCTTAATATCCGAGCCTTCCACACTCTCAGGGATATTAATGAGTCTGAGATTGTTCCTCCGAGTATGATTTTTGAGACGTTCCAGATCCTCTTCCATTTCCTTGTTTTGGCAAGTTAACCGGCTCACCTCTGCAGATGTCTTGTCTATAGTTTGTTTAATCATGGGGATTTCCTGCTCCAAAGCCTTGGTTCTCATAGAAACTTCCTCAAGTTTCTGGGCTAGAACAGCACAAGAGGCCCGTACAACAGTCCTCCCGGCCAATGACCGACTAAACCAATGAAATGGTCACAGAACACATTGTCATTGTTTTGGGATCCAAATGTATCATTAAGGACCAAGTGCAATTATAATAAAAAGTGTAAAATACAGGTTATCCAGTGCAAGTGCATAAACACCCAGCTGTCAGATAAGCACCATAGAAAATCCTAGTATTTACATCATAAGGAAAATAACGTGCTATGTGTGAAATATCAGGCTTAAAAAAGATCTGCCCAGAAGAGATCATACATAACTGTTGCAAAAGCCCACATTGCTGGGTCTTTACAAATGTAGGAAGTGTCTAGTACAAAGTGCAAATAAATCAATTTATCATGTAAACCTCATGTTCATAGAGGTTCTGGTATTCAATTCAAAACACAACATAGTAAACTGCAAAGTGCTGCATGCTAGGCGTTAAACATTAGTCACTGAACGATGCACCCAACATTTATCCTGCTTTAAGACTTTCTGAAGAACTAGGGTAACGCACAGTTATAATTGACATTAAAACAGAATTTTCAGTTTGGATTGCTGGACTATTGAGACCTGTGCTCCAGCACTTCTATATTTACCAATTAACCCTAAAAAAGGTCTCAGTCAACGAACTGCCAATGCTGACATATCTGAAAATACTCTTATCTGTGTTCTATCAGGTAGCAGAAAGAATTTATTTTGGATGGCTCTAGAAAGAATAGCCTCTTCAATACGATAGTCAACAAAGTTCACAATCATCATTGAGGATACTTGGCATTTGATGCACATTGAGCGGGGATTTGGTCAGCTCGCATTATAGTGTGGTCAACAGGGGCAATCTCCAATATATGTGCTTTGATCAATGTTTCAATGTACTGCAGTGGGGTTTCACGATCCTCAATTACTTCTGCTGCTTCTGGGATTTCCACAAAGTGCAAATTTGAACTTCTTGCATAGTTCTCCATTTCATCAATTTTACTTTGAGAAGCCTGTAACGTTTTGGGGATGGTACCGATACCTTTGTCCCAGATAAGAGAGTGGTTTAAATCAGATACTCTCTGTTCAAATTCCTTACTTTGCTCTGGAATTTGTTGCATAATCTCCTTTATTTAATCAAATCGCTGATGGGCTGCCGCTATTTCTTGAGCCATTGACACCTTAAAGTCTCTGGTTATCCCCTGTCCTGGCTGTTCACAAATTGCTTCCACTGAGGGCCTTGACATAGAAATAGATGTGTCTTGCTCAGAATGAAACAGAGAGTGGGGCGGGATCTGAATATAATTCTGTACGGTTACACCTAAAAAAGTATGGAAACAGGGTCTAAGATTGATTCGTCCGAGCTTTTCCCTGCTAACTCTGCGCCCATGATCTCTGTTCCAGTCTTGCGAGCTTTAGAAAACGCGGGATAGTCCTTGCACCCTTTATCAACATTTTGTGAGTTTCCTGCTACTCCATAGCAGTATCTCGTGACTTCATGTTGGCTACTCGTACCCCCTCCCTCTATTACTTCACCCGGGGGGAGGGACTGTCTTTCTCGGCATCACCAGAGATGGTACTTGAACACGAGGCCACACTTGTAGGTGATTGTTCTGCTTGGGTTTTCGGATCAGATAGAACCCGCTCATCAGAGCCTCACTAACCCAGCCAGAACGTTACCCCCTCCCTAGAACCTATTCACAATCCTACAACCACATATATCTATCACCTAAGGACAGGGGATTCCTACTATGCATACCAAGATCTCACAATCGGCGGCCTCGCGATCCCATACGGATCCAGACCTTTCTGCCCATACGACAGTATCACAAGTGGCGGCCTCGCGGTCCCATACGAACCCAGACCTCTCTGCCCATACGACAGTATCAGCACAATCGGCGGCCTCGCGATCCCCTACGAATCCAGACCTCTCTGCCCATACGACAGTATCACAAGTGGCGGCCTCGCGGTCCCATACGAACCCAGACCTCTCTGCCCATACGACAGTATCACAAGTGGCGGCCTCGCGGTCCCATACGAACCCAGACCTCTCTGCCCATACGACAGTATCACAAGTGGCGGCCTCGCGGTCCCATACGAACCCAGACCTCTCTGCCCATACGACAGTATCAGCACAATCGGCGGCCTCGCGATCCCCTACGAATCCAGACCTCTCTACCTAGACGGCAGTCTCATACGACAGTTCATCCTATGATCACCATAACATACAAAAAGGGAATCAGTCTCACTATTCATCAGATCACACAAGGATTGCCAGTTCGGGCATAGCCTGTTCTCAGGTTTGAGGGGCTCCTCTTTCCCTTATTCAGTTACCACTTACCTGATCAGGGTTAACATCTGTTCATGTAGCCGCAGCTGACTAGAAGAATAGGCAACCCTCTTATACAAGAACACGCAGCACATGTTGGTTCACTACAAACTGGATACTTTATTACTCATTGCATACACAATCACATAACATTACGATATGACACATGACCTGCAAAGAAAAGTGAAAGATTAAGTTGTACACTCTAATAAGAAAGGGTCGACATCACCTTAGTAGTATGTAGCCTGCACTCAGTGGTCATCTAGGCTCCCTTCTCGTCTGTGCCTCGGCTCGCCTGGAATCACCCTTCTCCGAGTCACTGGGACCTCTTCCTTATCGGCTACTCTCTCCTCTCTGGCTATTCTGTTAGGAAAGCATCTTTCTCTCAGTTCTTCTCCGCCTTCAAGATGGCGTCTGTCTTCCCTGGAATAAGTAGTAGCTTTACTGCTAACGGCTAGATGCCGCCTACGGACTGAACATGTAACTGCCTCAGACTTTCACTAATATAGAGGTGCATTTCCTCATGGAAAATTCCGGCCCGTAACCTGCCGCCCACCAAATTCTTGTACCTCCCCGTACCAAGGACACGTTCCCAGCCGGCCGGCCTGATGTAGTGTCTTCGGCATGAAGAAAAATACAATCCTTCGATAAGGGCCGGCCTGAACCGGTTCTCTCCAAGCGAATAACACCTCATAACTAAAACATTACTCTTGGCCTAGAAGCATCCCAAGCTGCCGAAGCAGAAAGAAAGATGGAGTCTCTCCCGTTTGAGGCCTACCAGGCCTGAATTCAGCACAACTCCATGAAATACCCTCACTACAGGACAGGTTATCCCTAATACTAACGAATCTATCCCCTAGGCTATGTGTGCAAGCCCTGATCTATGGGGAAGAGCACAGAATCATGTCGAAGTGCCTAGTAAATAGGCTCCATTCACTACTCTAACCCTTAGGCTTGAATGGTAAGAGACTAAAGTCACATTCAATCACTTGTTAAAGAAGGCCAGGAAAATCGAGCAGAACATTTCACCCTTGACTTCAGTCTATTATACATTCATTAAACAGAACTAACATCTGTGGAAGAATAATATGAAACAAAACTAACTGATCTATGTCTAGTACCAGGTGTGCAGAATTGAAGTAGTGAAGGAATACACTGAATAAAGCAACAGATGGAAATCAAAATGGCGATAGTAATCAGAATACCTCCTAATATTTGACGTAACAAATGCAAATCAGGTAACCAATTAAAGAGCCAGTCAAACCAGCCCTGATCAATGTGTTTTCTAACTTCTTCTGTCAAGTCATGTAGCTTATTAATGTGAGCTCGAATGGATTGTGTATGATCAGACAAGTTAAAACAACAAAGACCCTCAAAATCAGAACAATCGTGTCCATGTTTAAGCAAAAGATAATCAATGGCCGCTCGATTTTGCAAGATAGCCCTTCGTTCACCCTGGGCGTCTAATAGCATGTCTGACAGGACTGTAGAAGTATTATTAATGGATTTCACCATCCAGCAGGCCATTTTCTCAATAGATTTGGCATTATAAACTGCCAAAGCAGGAACACCAATAATTGAAATAGCCAGGCTAAGGTATTCGGACTTAGAATATAAATGCAAAGATGAGTCACAATCCTCCTGTAACCTCACTGTATCTCGAATCACACGAGAGTTGGCATTCGGATGTGAGGAAAACATCAATAAACTCAATCTAGTAATGGCACAAGGGCCTCCAGAAATATTTGCGGGGACATATGGCCAGGAAGTATTACCACATGAGAAAAGCCATCCGGCAGGTAGTAACATCGTGCGATAATGACTGGGGGCAACTACCATACTCTTGCAAGTCATGTTATTCTGAACAGAAGTACATATTTTCGGCGTCCTTTGAAGGCACAAAGTTCGTTCATGAGCGGTGAATGAGGTGGCCCCTTTCAATTTTAAACGCATACATTCCGAAATTGCACTAGGATTACACGTAAGGAAAAAACACAAATCACCTTGTGTGATATTATAGGTAACTATTTGGGACTGGATGGGGGGTATCGGGTCTGACAGTTCAGTACACAAGGGGCAATACTCGTGGGTAGCGAAATCGCCCAGAAGAACATTGGGCCGAGCAGTTGATATATTGAAAATATGAGTCAAAGTCTCCAACGAAGCAGGGACAGCAACCAAACAAGTTGCCAAAATGTCATTCACTGATCTCATCGGTGTCAAGCAGAAATGAGGGGCGTTAGTCACCCGTTTCGCTAGTGAAGTCCAAAAGTTCGACGACGAATCCCACGCAGCGAAGGAACGCGACACTCGGGTTCTCAACTCATCCCGGGTTGATGGGATCCCTCCTCTCTCGTCGTACCAGCCCAAAAACAGTCCAACGCCGACACATCCTGCAGCAACAGTCCAAAGAATGATCTGAAAGAGAATCAAATACAGGCATTATTCATTCTCGTAAGTAACATTTGTCAGCCGGGACTGCTTCCCAGCTATCTTTCCCTGGTCTCATAACTAAAATGGTATTATCTTGACCGGTTGCAATGACCTCTGCTTGTTCAGGGGGATTCTTAGGCGACTGCACCCAAACTCTGGCCCCAGGATTATCTGTGGAGCCAAAACCTTTCTGGCCTCGTACAGTTAGCAACGTTGGGGCAGTGCCTTTTGCCATCTCACCACTGAAGACAGGCATTATTAGCAATTGAGCCACTCGGTCAGTTTTATGTATCAGTAAGTCAACCTCACTGCTATTCAGCAGGAGCACCTTAACCCCTTCGATGCTGCGCAGATTCCGCCGCTGTGCTGGCGGAATCTTGCGCGGGCGTGTTCATGACGGAATGGTTCCGTCATGAGCACAGCTCAACCGTGGGTCATGACGGAACCATTCCATCATGAGCACCGAAGGGGTTAATCTCTCCCTGATAATCACTATCAATGATTCCTCCAAGCACCTGAATGCCTTTTACAGCCAGCCCCGATCTAGGGGCAATTAATCCGAAATTTCCAGGTGGTATCTGAACACCAACACCTGTTTCAATGATGACTCGGTCTTTACTTTTTATAATGGTGTCATCCATGGCATGCAAGTCTAAACCTGCCGACCCTGGGGTCGCTCTGCATGGAGCCAAAGCTCCGGGAGTAATCTCCCAGTACATCACAGTCTCTCTGATCTCATTAGGCTTAGCATCAACATTCGGAGGAAACAAACGCATAAGTGGGGATTCAGCATTTAGAAAAGGACGGTTATTCAAAATCAATAGCGCTAGAGGCAAAAAATCTCGCCAATTCTTATACTTGTCATCTGTTAATTTGCGAAGTTGGTCTTTTAGCAGGCCATTCAACCTCTCCACAAGACCCGAGGCCTGTGGATAATATGGTATATGAAATACCCATTCAATATTGTTTTCCACACAGAATTCCTGTACCAATCTTCCACGAAAATGGGATGCATTATCAGATTGAATTTGGAATGGCACACCATAATACATCATAATCAATTCCAATGTTTTAATAGTATTCAATTGGGTAGCTTGCTTACAGGGAAGGGCCACCAACAGGCCACTGTATGTATCAACAATAGTGCAAACATATTGACAATTCCTACTCATAGTAAGTGGACCAATGTAATCAATCTGCCAAATTTGAGCGGGCAATTTCCCGCGATGTAAATGACCTTTAACAATTTGGGGCACTTTGCGCTGCCTGATATGCTGACAAATGGGACAATGTAGAATAACATTTTTAATTAAATCTAGGGGAATATAAATTCCTCGATCAGCAGCCCACCTGCTAGTGGCTTTTTCTCCAAAGTGTCCTGCTTTCTGGTGGGCCCATTTCGCCAATCCCGCAATATCAGAATCTTGCGTGTCCACCACTGCCTCAGCAATTTTAGATTTCTCATCTGCAATGTTATGAAAGAATTTGTCAAGAGAGTCTATCGGGGTATGAGCATCCACATGGAAGATTGTAACAGTACTCTGTGGGAGCATTTCCCAAATCTCCTGCCATAATTCTTTTCCCCACAATTCTTTGGAATGGATTTTCCAACTATGGGAATGCCAAGTCGGTAACCAAACTGCCAGTCCATTGGCAGTAGACCAAGAATCGGTAAAAATATGACATGTGCCAGGTAACTCTTGTTTCAGAACTTGATAAACAGCATAGAGTTCAGCAAATTGACTGCTCTTACCCTCACCAGTTGTACTCAGCAATTTTTGTGTGATCGGATTATAGGACACTGCCTTCCAATGCCGTTTCGTCCCTATGAACCTTGCTGAACCATCCGTAAACCAGACATGGTTTCTGTCCTCTGCGGACAGATCATCAAAAGGTTTACCCCACTTAACAGGAGATTCCTGTACTAAAGGTACGGAACATTCACTCTCAGTTTCAGTTGATGGCGCCCGTGCCACCTGCTCATGCAAAGATGCAACTCCTTTTTGTCCCACACGTGCCCTGTCTTGTATATACCATTTCCATTTAATCACACTCGCCTCTTGAGCGTGTCCAATTCGGTGAGTTTTCGGCGAACTCATAACCCACTGCATGATAGGAATTTCAGGTCGCAAAACTATATCATGTCCCAAAGTCAATTGCTCGGTATCCACCAGAGCCCAATAACATGCAAGTAGCTGTTTCTCAAAAGGTGTATAACGCTCACCAGCATCAGGTAACTTTTTGGTCCAGAAACCTAACGGTACTCTACTCTTGCCTTGTTTCTGCCACAAACTCCAATTCGCATAAAGGCCTTGTACAGACACATTCAAATCCACATCACCATCACATACAGGCCATAAATCCAGAGCATGCTGAATTGCTTCTTTTGCCAGACTGAACGCATCTTGCTGTGGTTTACCCCATTCAAATGCATTCTTTTTACGAGTGACCTGGTACAAAGGGGCCAATATTTGACTCAAATGAGGAATATGCTGGCGCCAAAATCCAAACAAACCAATAAAGCTTTGGGCTTCTTTCCTATTTCTCGGAACTGCAAAATCAAGAATTTTCTGTTTAACCTGAGGGATCACTTCTCGGTGCCCTTCATGCCAATTAATACCCAAAAATTTCACAGCCTGGGACGGACCTTGTAATTTATCCGGGTTGATTTCCCAACCTTTCTCACGCAAGCACTCAATGACTCTATCCAATTGGGTCTGAACTTCCTCTTGTGATTCACCTTGGATCAAAATATCATCAATATAGTGACATATCTGAATTTGTGGATGAACTGGTACCTCAGCCAGTTGCTCTGCCACCAGCCGGTGACATATCGTAGGACTATGCACATAGCCCTGAGGAAGACTTCTAAACGTCATCTGACGCCCGTTCCACGTAAAACTGAATTGTTCCTGACACTCAGGGGCAATCGGAATCGAAAAGAAAGCATTAGCAATATCAATGGACGCATACCATGTACCTGGATGTTTCTGGATTCTTTCAATTAGGGTAATAACATCCGGTACTGCAACAGTCAAAGAGGGTGTGTGTCTATTCAATTCTCGATAATCAACAGTCATGCGCCAAGAATTATCACTCTTACGTACAGGCCAAACAGGATTATTCCAAGCAGAAGTAACTGGGGTTATAACTCCTGCATCCACCAACTCCTGAATAGTGGTACTAATCTCTTCATGACCACCTGGAATACGATACTGCTTCTGACGAACCACTTTTGTCGCCTGGGGAACTTTTATGGGGGGCATTCGTAAACGACCAACCCGTACAGGCCTGGACGATATATAATGTTTAGTTCCAAATTGGTAACATCCATCATCTAAGTGCAAAGTCATTCCTTTCAAAATATCAATTCCAATTATGAATTCTAAGAGTGGCACCACTAATACAGAGTATTCTTTTCTAGGAATTCTACCTATTCTCATTTCAAGTAAGGTTTGAACTGCGGGAGTTTCCTTTCCACCTAATCCGGTAATTGTAAAAGGCTGACCTTTAAACTTCTTTGATTTTCCATGAATAAGAGTGGCCTCCGCTCCTGTATCTACCAATGCTCGGGCCCTTTGGATATTACGATGTCTCCAATAAATATCAATATCTACATAGGGTCTATTATCTCTGTGAGCCCATCTGTGTACTGGAGCTTGACCTATTTCCTAGTCCTTTTTATTGTGTTCTGTGTACCAGGATAAATCAGGATAAAGACTCTCACGGTTCCTAGGTATCGATACCTCCTGTTCATATCCATCTCCATTACGAAATGGATTACTGTTCCCTGCATTGTACTGCGGGTTTCGATCGGCCAATATGTGTCGATCCTCTCTCCTTCTCAACTCAGGGGATTGATCCCTATCATCTCTACGTCTGCTGTTAACATAATCATCTCTCCCCCTCTCTCTTTCTCCCTCTCTCTCCCTGTCTCTCTCACGACGGGGGGACAAATCACGCGTATAACGTCGATCATCACGACGATCAGAGCGCCCACGGCGGTCGTCATCACCGCTACCGTCAGAAAAACCACGATCACATTCAGTTGTCCGAACACGCCGGGCACCCTCCTTTCGATCCAAGCCACGTTTGCGAAACATTTCCCACAAACGAGAAGTAGTCTCACCATCAATGTCCTCCTTCCGCACACCATCAGCCATAAGAGCAAAAAACATATCACGTCTAGTAATTTTATTGTCACCAGGAGTACGAGTGTCAGGCCGGGACTGCCGTTCAGGTTTAAACCACTCACCCAACTCACCGAGTTGGCGTACCAATTCCAGCACCACAGATAACATGTTACCAGTCTGATTAATCAATAAAGTCATCATGACCTGCTTATAAGCAACAGGGGAAGAACGAATAATACGATTCCGCACAGAAGATGTCAAGAAACCATCAAGCAACCGGTCAGCAGTATTCAGAAAAATTGCCGTTTTCATCACCTCCTCTTTGAGACGTTGCGCAGCATCGCGCAAAGTATACCACGGTTTGTCATTCAGAGGCCAGTCAGACTCAGTAGGATATTTTTGATTACAACCCTCAGTCGCCAATTGAAGCAAAGAAATTTGACCACCACCATTAAAGTTACGAAAATGATCCTGTACAGTAGAATCCGAACTCAAGGAACAAAACTTCCAACAATCACCAGCATCCAACATAATGCCAGCAGCGCCCAGTTCATAAAGGCGCACCATCCATGTGAGCAAGGGCTCACCAACTCGCTGCCGAAATCGCTGCAAAATATCACTAATTTCTTGTTGAGTAAAATCCTCCAAAGAGTCTAAAGCAATACCATTCGGAGCACCGGGAGCCTGCTGCACCTTCCGTCGAAAAACTGGATGCGCCGAGACCGCGGGATGAGCATCACAAGGAGCTCGACCAGTACACGTAGAGGAACAATCAGTGGAAGAAGCATCGACCCCGCTCGAAGGACGAGCGGAATCACGGGGTGCACCATCAGAGGCGCAAGAAGCAGATTTACAAGCACGGCCGGAGCGAGAGGATTCGCGCTTGGCAGACTCCTCACCCGAGGAAGGAGAATCACTCGAGTTCCAGATATTACCATCCCATTCATCAGGATTCCAATCCAGTCCGGCTTTCGCCACGACCAGACGCACCTTCCGCTTCGAAACCCGACCACGCCGATTCTTGTATTTATAACGAGCAATTCGCACAGCCGCCCTCTCGGCAATAGTTTGGTACGTCTCAAGTTTGTCAGCAAGCAACTTATTTTGACACCGCAACAAAGTATGAGCATTCTGAATCTCAACAAAGTTCGCTTCCAAATCCTTATGCAAGTTCTGCAACTTCAACAACCTCTCATGGAGAATCCTGTAAGCAGACAGAACAATCCAACCTCTGCGCCCTAAAACGGGAAGCTCATCACCCTTAGATACCGGCGCCTTCTGTAAACAAGTAATCACATTAGCCGGCTCCGCCAGCTCTAAAAAAGAATTCCAATTCTCACTCAAACCAGTAGAATCAGCCCACTCACGGGCTAAGGCTTCATAAGGCGTTGAATCCCAGCCGGGAATATCAACGGGCAACTTAAAAGTAGATTTCGACTTTCTAGAAAACATCTTTGAAAAGAAAGAAAAAGAGAAAAAGAAAAAGAAGAAAGAGAAAAGAAAATAGCAAACAATTATAGACAAATAATATTCAAACGAAACCACGCACGCACCGAAAGAAAACACGATACAACCACAACGCACACAGGTTTCGTAAACGGTTCGTGACGCCAAATGTTCTGCTTGGGTTTTCGGATCAGATAGAACCCGCTCATCAGAGCCTCACTAACCCAGCCAGAACGTTACCCCCTCCCTAGAACCTATTCACAATCCTACAACCACATATATCTATCACCTAAGGACAGGGGATTCCTACTATGCATACCAAGATCTCACAATCGGCGGCCTCGCGATCCCATACGGATCCAGACCTTTCTGCCCATACGACAGTATCACAAGTGGCGGCCTCGCGGTCCCATACGAACCCAGACCTCTCTGCCCATACGACAGTATCAGCACAATCGGCGGCCTCGCGATCCCCTACGAATCCAGACCTCTCTGCCCATACGACAGTATCACAAGTGGCGGCCTCGCGGTCCCATACGAACCCAGACCTCTCTGCCCATACGACAGTATCAGCACAATCGGCGGCCTCGCGATCCCCTACGAATCCAGACCTCTCTGCCCATACGACAGTATCACAAGTGGCGGCCTCGCGGTCCCATACGAACCCAGACCTCTCTGCCCATACGACAGTATCACAAGTGGCGGCCTCGCGGTCCCATACGAACCCAGACCTCTCTGCCCATACGACAGTATCACAAGTGGCGGCCTCGCGGTCCCATACAAACCCAGACCTCTCTGCCCATACGACAGTATCAGCACAATCGGCGGCCTCGCGATCCCCTACGAATCCAGACCTCTCTACCTAGACGGCAGTCTCATACGACAGTTCATCCTATGATCACCATAACATACAAAAAGGGAATCAGTCTCACTATTCATCAGATCACACAAGGATTGCCAGTTCGGGCATAGCCTGTTCTCAGGTTTGAGGGGCGCCTCTTTCCCTTATTCAGTTACCACTTACCTGATCAGGGTTAACATCTGTTCATGTAGCCGCAGCTGACTAGAAGAATAGGCAACCCTCTTATACAAGAACACGCAGCACATGTTGGTTCACTACAAACTGGATACTTTATTACTCATTGCATACACAATCACATAACATTACGATATGACACATGACCTGCAAAGAAAAGTGAAAGATTAAGTTGTACACTCTAATAAGAAAGGGTCGACATCACCTTAGTAGTATGTAGCCTGCACTCAGTGGTCATCTAGGCTCCCTTCTCGTCTGTGCCTCGGCTCGCCTGGAATCACCCTTCTCCGAGTCACTGGGACCTCTTCCTTATCGGCTACTCTCTCCTCTCTGGCTATTCTGTTAGGAAAGCATCTTTCTCTCAGTTCTTCTCCGCCTTCAAGATGGCGTCTGTCTTCCCTGGAATAAGTAGTAGCTTTACTGCTAACGGCTAGATGCCGCCTACGGACTGAACATGTAACTGCCTCAGACTTTCACTAATATAGAGGTGCATTTCCTCATGGAAAATTCCGGCCCGTAACCTGCCGCCCACCAAATTCTTGTACCAAATTCAATCACTTGTTAAAGAAGGCCAGGAAAACCGAGCAGAACAGTGATACAGCATTATCCAAAATAACCCGGAAATACTGGTGACATTGACTCCATGGTGTTAATGGGCGAATTGCCTCTGTGTGAAGACGCCTACTCTCTGCGAGCTGCAATAATACAACCTTTTGGCTTTTTGAGTGAGTGGAGTAGTACCCGTAACTTGAGCACTGGCTCCCCTCAAGTGCCGCGTACTACCCTTACAGGGCTATTTTACTACCACAAAGCATCAACAACTGCAATCTATTTCTTTAATGCAGATCCTTGTATTTTGTCTAACTTTTGAATACTTTTACTCTCTTCCAATAGCCTGTAGGTATGGGAGGGGAAAAGGTGAAATGCCTGACCAGGAACCCTCATCTGTGGAGGGAAGGTGCACTGTATGGACTCCTCAAGACAGAATGCCTCCCTTACCTCAGCAAGGCACCTGAGGGTGCTCCACCCTGCATTCGTGTCTTGATAGAGCACAAGCCTAAACCTCTGCTGCTGGCGGTTCGTAAATGGAGACCAGCTTTTTGCCAATGGTGATACTGTTGCTGCAAAGGCTCAGTGCCCCTGGGACAAATGTGGATGCTGAGCGAAGATCCTCAGCCAGCTCCTGCAATGATGTAGCTTCAGCAACCTTCAGCAACGTTCTACCCCAGAAGCACAAACGGTTGCGTCATCTGGCGAGGGGGTAAGGCCTAAGAGCTCTTCAGCAGCGAGTCATGTGGCCTACTCGCCTGCTCCGAGTACCTACCATTATCGGTGGCAAAGGGTAAATACTGTAGCTTCTAGCTGCATATTAGTTGATGGATTGAGCCGCTGATTTCTTGCAGTAGACTAGATACTCATCAAGGATGCATAGAAGTATTTAGATTTTTTGTTTTCAGTTTTCTTTTGCACTGGACATCTACTTGATCCATAACACATGATAAAATTCTAAAATTGTCTGTCTCCAGGTGTTATACAATATGCATTTGCATTACCAATTGCACTTGGCACTTTTACGTCAGGACTTTATATTGAATTTATGGAATATGTGATGTGATTCAATATTTATGTATTCTGTATCAGTACCAAAATATCTGCTTCTGTTTTCTCATCTTTATCATGTAATGGCTATGAACTGCTCAATATATATATATTTTTTAAATGACCAGTGACAAGTAGCACTCTGCTCTAGACTGGATCCTGCTGATGGTCTCTTTAAGAGTCAGTCCTGGTCTCTACATGGTGTACCTGAAGTATTGGGAGCATTAAATGAGAACAGATGCAGGTTCCAGGCTTGCCTCACTGGAGGATTTTGAAGATCAAAAAAGAAAGAAAATTATGAATGTACAAATCTTGACAGGGCGAAGGTGCAAAAAAAACCTCTAACTGATGAGAAAACATTGACGAGCGTGAAATTTGAATTTTAGTGCCAAAACCAACAGCTTCAGCAGGAGCTCGTCAAACAGCAATATGACTTTCAGAGGACTTCACCAGATATAAGCTTCATCTTTTCCTCCGCTGGAGGATTGCAACTTCCATTTGAGAGGCTTAGTCAGAAGGTAAATATTTCACCAGGATGACCCACTGAGGGCTTGATTATGAGTGGCTCGTAAGCTTCCAACCCATGCGTAAAACTCCTGTTTCCGCATGTGCATGATTACGGGTTTGACGGTAAATACCTCAACCTTCATTAAATGTCATCCGTTCAAACCTGCCAAAATTTAACAGGGGAAAACATATGGAGGCTTATTACGATGTCGGTCAGAGTTGGCTCCGACCGACACCGTCACGGTCACGGGACCGACCGTCCTCCAGTCGGCGGTTCTGACCGCCTGATTACGATGCGAATGAACAATGTTCGGTCGCATACTCCCATTTCTCTATGGGAGCTTGTGTTACGGCTGTAAACCGGCCATAATACAGGCTCCCATAGTGAAATAGGTGTGTGTGGAAAACCCTGCACCCTGTGGCAGGCACCCCATGCATTGCAGCATTGTGATTGGTCAGGGAAGCATGGGTGCCTACCAATCACAACACTGTACTCAAGTGTTGTGATTGGTCAGTGTGGCCTGGCTGTGCTTCCTGTTCCTTGAGGAGAGCAGGAGCAGAGATGCAGGACCCGGCGGCAAGGAAAGTTAATTAAAAAAATGTAATTATGCACACTCCCTCTCGCAATCGCGATACCCCTTCTTCCCACGCGACCCCCGCAAACCCCCACACCCACCCCCCCACTCTCAAGTCATGCCGGCCGCCACTGCTCTTGGAGAATGCTCGAGGTCATGCCCAGTTATTTGGTCAATAGCATCAAATAAGTTTTTCCAGAAGAGCTGCACACCAGGGCAGTCCCATGCCAAGTTAAAAAAATCAGCTCATGGCATGGTGCAGTGCATGCATTTCGCATCATCAACCAAGCCCATCCTGTACATCTGCTCTGGAGTGCAGTTGAGCCTATGCAGGTATGTGAAATGCACTAATTGCAGCCAGTAGTTGGGGGACAGAGCCCTAGATTGAGTGCAGCAATGCTTCCATTGTTCTTCAGTGAGGGGACCTGCAAGATCTGCTGCCCATGCCTGCCTGGAGCTGGGCACCCGTACCAGTGCATTTTCCTGCATTCTTGCTTAAAGCCTCATGACCATCTTGCATGAAGAGTCGCCTTCAGCACCCGGAGTGTGGGAGAAGCCACCGGTATCAAGTCATAAACCATCCCCATGACTGCTCGTAACTGATAGTAGGTGAATGTGACCAGTAGTGTAACAGCAGGGCCCTGTAGAGGCAGATGTGGGGTGACAAAGGTGCCCCCATGGTCATCAGCTGAAGCCAGTGCAGCTGATTACGGGTGCCAGCATCAAGAGTGATGGGGAAGGAGGGGTGACCGGTCATCGGTATTGAAGGGGCAAATAGACAATTCAGGCGTGCCCTCTACCACATCTCTTTCCACACCCACACTGTGCAGGCTACAGTATCAATCCACAACCTTGGGCACTTGGGGGCCAAATAGAGTGTCATCTGGAGTGGGCACAGGACTACGTGGTCATGCTTGGGTGCCATATGTGTCTGAAACTGTGTAGGGAAGAACCAATAATGTGCGAATTGCACCTGCTCACTGAAATAATACAAGTCCATATTGGGTGCCCTGATCCCTCCCTACTCAAAAGGCAGTGTCATCATCTCCCAGGCCACACGAGGCTGTCTGCCCGCCAACGTCAATGTCACTAGATGTGACCTAAGGTGCCTACGAAAGTATGCCGGTAGTGGGAGTGTCAGGTTAATGAAGATGTAAAGGAATTTTGTGAGTACCACCATCTTGGTAATGGCCAGTCTCCCAGTTAATGATAATGGGAACTTCAGCTAGCTCTCTACCTGCTACCCTTGCCAGGACATCAGCACGCTATAGTTAGCTTTCACAGCTCATCCAGGTCACGACATAGCAAGATCCCCAAGTATCGAACAGTCTCTCAAGTCCACTGCTGTGGGAACTCCGAACTGAATTCTCTGGTCACAGCTCTCAATGAGAATATAATCGATTTAGCCCAATTGATATTGATAACCTGTCATGCCACCACACCTTGTGAACTCTCCGATAAGCATGTCTAAGGTATCCTGTGGGTCCCTCACATACAGAGCAACATCGTCTGCATACATGGACACTAGGACTCTGTGGGGAGTGTACGCCAGGCCTCGATGTGGGTGGTGTTGTCTCAGTCAAGCCGCTAATGGCCCCATTGCGATGGCAAATAGTATGGGTGATAAGGGACATCCATGTTGGGTGCCTTCTGCTATTGTGAAAGGGGGAGTTATTGTTACATTAATTCGTAGTCTAGCGACTTGCTTGGCATATAGGAGGCCAATTAGTCGGATCAACTTGGGGCTCACTCCAAGGCACGACAACAGTACAAAAAGGTAAGGCCATCAGAGCGAATCGAATGCCTTGCTGGCATCCGAAAAGACCGCTGCCACACTGAGGTCAAGATCAATAGTGTGCACTAGGTCAAGAAAGATGCACAGGTTATGTGCCTTTAAACGACCAGATACAATCCCAGATTGGTCCGATAGTGCTATAAGTGGTAAAATCAGGAGAACATTGTGAGGCTACCAGTTTTGCTAGGTTTTTATTATCCATGTTAATCATGGATAATAGGCTGTATGATTCACAGTGCTGGGGGGTCTTTGTCCGTTTTTAATATAGTCTAAATCAATGCTTTACGCATGGAAAGGGTAGCATTCCATTAGAAAAGGATTCCTCATACATGGCTAGGAGGTGTGGGGCCAGGATCTGGGCATACTCTTTATAAAAAGGCAGCAGTGAGGTCATCCAGGCCTTGGGCTTTGTCACCAGGCATCGCATTAATAACTTGAACAGCCTCCTCCACTGTAAAGGGCTCATTGAGGATATGCCAGTGGCCCTCCTCGAGCCAGAGATAGTGTCCAAGTAGGAAGTAAGATATGGATAGGCATGGCCGGAGTAGACGTATATAAGGCAGAGAAGAAGGTAGATATCTCCCGCTGTATAGCCTCTACTTCAACATGCACATTTAGCTGGTTATCTGTTAATTTGACTTTGTAATCACTAGTCCAAGGTTTATAGCAGATTAGCCAAGGTCTTGTCCCCCCGTCACCCTCTCCATAGCGCCAAGCACAGGCCTTCTTCCCCAGGTAATTGGTTTCCCTGTGTGCCACTTCATCATACTCAGTGAGGTTGCCACAGATAGCTGACAGTGTGGATTCACTGCATGTCGCAGAATATTGGAGTTCCAGAGCACGGATCTCCTCTTCTAGCAGCACAAGCTCTCCACACAATGCCTGCAGTAACCCAGGCTGCTTTGCCATGTACACCCCCTGGACCACAGACTTGAAGGCCTCCTACAGGGTAGATTGAGACAATACTGTTTGCGCGTCATGCTCAAAGTATTCTACAGTTGCAGAACTGACCTCACTGTGAAACACCTGGTCTCAGAGCGCTCCAGCCAGAAGGCGCCATGTAAAGGCATGCATAAAGCAGTCTGGGGGCATCTCCAATGGACAGGAGCTTGATCAGACAGTATCAACAAGAGGTGTATGATGTTGGAAGTCCATGCATCTATATCTCTGGTCACTCACTAATAATCAATCCTCGACCATGTGGTGTGTGTGGGAGCTATGCATGTGCCTTCTGCGTTTCCCACATGTTGAGGGCGCCAGAGATCAGTGAGTGGAAGACCTGTGCTCCTTCCTCGTATCGCCTTACCAAAGGCGATACGAGGAAGGAGCACAAGTCTTCCACGGCTCCAGACTCTTCTTTTGGGCCCTTATTAAGGAGGCACTTCTGTCTATGGAGCCACCATACCATACTTGACCGCTCACACACCCGGAAACGCTCAAGTACCACGAGGATACCATTTCACTTCGGAACCTTCCTGAACTTTTCTAAACATACACACGCCCTGACGAAGTTCAATCTCGTTGAACGAAACACGTTGGCTGAGGCTTGTTGAATATACCTGTTGGAATACCTAAATAAAGAACGTTTTTCAAAAAAGAAAATGACCACTTGTTGTTACTGAAACAGACTACCAGGGTAGTGCACCGCTCCACTTGTTCATAACTAAAGACACACCCAGCTCCGCATAGCACCACCAGGCTGGCTGACTCACTGCTACAAATAGGCCGTATACAAGCTACTGATATGAGTCATGAAATCAATAAACAAATTGAACCCTAGTTACTTGTCTGACACCGTATCTTGCTGCACACCAGCTCAAAACATTAGATTTGCAAATCGCAAACATTTGACCATACCTACACCACTTGTGTTGCATACAATTTTTGAGCCTTCTGTCTGTTCGGCCATTTCACTTGGACTCCTAACCACCCATCATTCCGTGCCACTGACTTAATCCAGGAGTTCTAAATTGTTCTGAAAAACTATAAATATAGTGGGCCTCCTAAATACATTTTGAAATGCTTGAGCTAGGGGCAAATATACCTTTTGTTTTGTATTTCTCTTTGCAAAGCAGATCCACCCATTGGTGCATAGCACTGTCATCTAAATTGTAATTTTTCTTACTTTAGAAACATCCTAACATGCATTACCTCTGTTGCAGTCATTGTCATTGATACAACATTGCTGGTCTAAATGTAGTCTTGCCAATTAGAAATTAAACAAAGTAAAATACAATTTAAAATAAAATAAATCAGTCAGATTTCTGCATGAGCTGGCCTTAAATAGATCCAAGACTAAATGGTTGTGAATACCGGATGCGTAGACTAAATTACACCATGCACTTAGGTAATTGCAGAAGTAAGTTATTTATACTAGGGTCCCTATTAGTCATCCGCCAGTTGCGGTATTTTTTACACCAGTAATGCCTTTTCATTCCCTGATGTCTATTTTAGCTGTTTCAAAAAAGGCAATGGAGCGTTTGAGGGCACAAGAGACCAGGGAAGAGGTCAGTGGATAAAATATGCAAAGACCAGTTTTGTCAGTCTTGCTTTCCGCAAGTTTCAAAGGAGAAGCCCAGTGAGAATTTGCAATTTTAAGAGCTTAGGTAGGGCATGAGAAGGCAAGGGAGCAGTGGAGAATAAACGGGTAGGGGGCAGGGGATAGAGATGAAGAGGGATACAGAGAAAGAGAAAGAGAAACTGACAGAGAGTGTGAAGAGACAGAAGGAGAAATGGAGACAGACAGACAGACGCATGGACAGATTAACGGACGGATGGATGCACATATTGGAACTATTAAAGAGATGAAGGTAATCGTATCTTTCTGTTTATCTCTATAGTTCACATAAATGTAATAGTTCAGCCAACAGTGGTGTCAGAGCTTAAAAATATTTCGATACATTTTGCATACAAATATTTATATGGGAATTACTGGCTGATTCAAAAAGACTTCCGTAGATTTGAAAATAGCTTGAAATCTCCCAGCCCCGGAAGTTGCTTCTTGTCTGCGACACAATATAAGTTTACAGGAGAGAGAAGAGCATACTCTCCCGATGCCTTGACCTTTACTATACTGCAAAAGCTTCATATTAAATGAAAATTCAACAGACACTGTATTGTGCATGTATTTAGGTTCTGGTACATTTTCTTTCATCTGCATTAGGGTAAACGTGTTCTGGAGTTCTCTTTGCTGTGCTGTGGGAGGTTCACATATCTGATATAAATTTTAAAATAAAAGTCTTAAATAATATTCCACTGCTTTCCATCGCTTCTGGGATGCCTGTAAGAAAGCCTGCAGGTCTTAGTTGAGCAAAATACTGAACTTCCTTCTTAGCTGCTGGTGATATTGTTTTTTTTCCCATTGCTCCTGATGTATTTTTTGAGGTTCGAGTTTTATGGCTAGACTAAAGTTTTGTGAGTAGTCAATTGGTGGTTGCAGATGCAAGGTTTGTGCACATGTCATTCAGGGTCAGACTGGAACAGAACATAGGCCGGGAACCATTAGCTAGTCAAATATCTCAAAAGGGGCCAACATTTCCAAATTGGGCCTACAGAGAACTTGTAAAGACACACTATAGAGGTGTTTTGTAAGGTATGTGTGAACAAATGTATTTGTGTTTCCTGCAGACCATGTTTGTGGGACTATCGGGGCATCAACAGTAAAAACCGACCCTCAAGAGAATCAAACCAGTCCAAAAACATCCAAAAAGTGGCCCACACACAGACATTTCCTTTCATCCCATCGGGCACTACCTGGCTGCTCTATAAACCAGTCCGACCCTGAAGGTATTCAAGTTTGTTACTCATTGCTGTCTGATGCATGTCATGGGTGTCAATTAAGGATAACTGGTGCTACCCTTTTGTACACTGGCACTGCCCTAGTCAGCCTTCGTTTCAGGTGTGATGAAGAACACTGCAAGAACAGATAGTAAACAGGGTTTCAAGAGCAATGTTTCATATCTCTAATTTAAATTCCATACTTTTCCCCTAACCACTGTGCAGTACACAAAAGGTTGGTGAGGAGTGAAGGATCTTACATGAGGTCAACCAAGAGATTTCACTGGTTTCTAAAGGGTGTTTGGGGTCACTTGTCATACCTCCAGTATTTTGGTGGTTTGACGATCATGATTCAGGTGTGTATTGTGTGTCAGTTGATGATGACTTTAGGTGTGCCACATCAGTGGGGATCATACACTTTAAATGCACCCAGTGCCACATAATGTGTGGAGGAAATAAGAAAGATTGAAATCCTGTACAAATGTATACTCTGGCTATTTACCCTAAGAGCAGAAAGTCCAGCCAGACATGGGCATGGACAACAAGCTAGAGCCTGTTATTGGTACATCAACGTTTTGATTGCTCTTAGCTGCAGTATTGTCGAATTATGAGTGTATATCCGCAGGTCACATCTAAGAGAAGGGTCTGTGGAAGTTGTATGGAGGAAGAAGAGCCCTACTGTTATTTATCCTATGTTTGGAAGGCTGAATGGGTGAATATTTTTGCTAGAAAGTAGATTGAAAGATTGGAGAAGGGATTGGGGTCACCAGGGGAGTAGAGGGTTAAAGAACAAGGTAAGTGAGGGTAAGAGTAGATAACATGAAGGTTTACTGACTGAGGAAGTAGAAATCTCAGGATCTATATGGAGAGAAATAGTCAGGGAAAAATGTGATGATGGTAGCATTGTAACTGATGAAAGAAATATTGTAGAGTGTGAAAGAAGAAGGTATAACATTTTTAGAGAGTGTGGCAGAGAGAGGGTGAACAGAAGTATTAGGATTAATTAGAGCAGAAATTATGAACCGAGAAAAAATGGTAGGCAACGCAGAAATCTCTGAGGAGAAAAAGGGCTGAGAGATGGGAATCACGGAGCAAAGAATCTGATGAAATATGTGGCAGGGACAGAAAGGGAAATATAACTAATCGAGGAATTGCGAAGGGGAGAGAGAATTCATAGAAAGATAAAAACAAGGAGAGCAGGAGTTCTTGCGATGAAGGAGGATAAAAGAGGGAATAGCAGAACCTGCGATGAGTAGCGAAGGAAGAGAGAAAAGAAAAGCAGGATTAGCCACAGAGAGTGATGAGGAGATCAATGGGCACGAGAAGAAACGTAGAGGAACGAGGAGAAATGTCTAGGAACAAAGCCAACAACACATGCCACTTAGTTCTGCAGACTGCAGGGGTTAAACTGTGGAGCTAAATTTTTCAACGATTCACATTGCTAGTGAGAGGTTGCATGAACGCACATGTGCCTACATTAGGAGGGGTAAAGGTAAGTAAGTGTGGTAATGATGGAGCGGGTAGTACAAAATGTTGTATACCCCCCATTCTGCAAGTTCATACTAATTAGAATAATCTATTAATTATAATACTATTAATGTGTTTGTGTGAAAATTTAATCAACATTACTAATGTATGAAACATACGTGGGATTTGCATTTTGCATGGCCAAAATAATTTGTAATTAACCTATGTGCGCATACTAATACTAGAAAAATAGAATATCGCATGATATATGTTGCTTTTGTGACGTTATCGTATGTTACACCAGATGACATCACTGGGTGAATATGAACGCTTTAAATGTCGCCATATACTAGATAATTACAAGCACATTGGGGAATTAGTGAGGGTTTAACATTTTTATTCGTAATTTGCTTGTTTTAATTACTTTTTGTGTTTGTTTCGCTTAAGTTATCCTTTGGGCCTAAAAACAAGATGGCCGACTGACACACGACGCGACGGTCACCATTCCACGAGGTTTCAGACCAAGTGCACTTGCGCCAAACACCCGTACCAGTAGCCTCAACATGACCCCAGCCACGATGTGCCTTAGCAAGGTCACGATGGGACGCTTGCCAAATGTTCAAACAAAGGACTTATGCAAGGAACCGGATGGATCATGCCTGACAATATGACATCATGAACTATGTGAAACTTCACCGGACGATCCCAACCAACCAATGGGATGAGCCCAAATTCTCAATATTGTAACTTTTGGTCCTTATTTCCGTTATATAAATGACGTTAGAATAGAAAGAATAGTTGTCGTTCGTTTGGCTGCTTGCTGTTCTGGTTCTTCCTTTTGCTGACCGAGACGACGGTGAAGCTACGTGACGGCTGTGTTCCTGAATCTTTGACAGACTGAATTACTGCCCAATTTCTTGATAAACAACGGACTTTAGGAGATCTATGGGCATTGATCGATATTTGCACGTCTCTGGTCCTTGACCTGATCTTTGGGACTGTAGCGTGCGGACGACTACATTTGATGACCTAGAGGACGACTGATAGCCAGAATAGGTAAATATGGTGTTCTGTGATTTGCGTAATGATTAATAAATTTACTAGATGGAATTTAAATTCTTGCAATATTTAGATAAACAATTATTGATTAACAAGAAAATGTGTTTGGTCGTTTATTGAAGGGGAGTAGATCAGGATATTTGAGTATGCTGGACTAAATCATCAAACTCAATCCAACTAAATTGATCCGTCGATTACGTGGGAGGAGTATCTTAATGTTTAGCTTTATGATGTGCAGTAATAAAGGTATTAGTGTATAGAAGTGTAAATAAGTTTTCTCTCTATAGGTTATAAGGTATTCCTTTCATGTCAGCGCTTGGAACACTCATCTCTCCTGTAAGTGCAGACCAGTGAGAAGCGAAGTGTGAATGTTGGTGTTATGGGCCCCACCAAATGATTGTAAGAGTGAATGTGTTAATGTGATATTTGGTTTGTGACGAAGGGAGGATATTAGGTACGGGGTTTTGACCTGATTCCCGTTACCCAGGTTTCCGCGCTGCAACAGTAACATAAGGAGTGCGCATTGTCATGAATCCATTGACAATCCTGCCTATGCCAGTGAATGTGTTTCAGTTGGTGGTATGAATGGATGTGTGCTCGGGGGGAGGACTCTTTCCAACAATCATAGAAGGGTTTTCTCCTAAGGATGGACAAGGGTACCCGTACTCATTTAAGATAGAGTTGCACTATTAGCTGTTACATTTAACATTTGTAAAATGTGTTTGATGGCTTTACGACAAAATGTAATTTTGCAGTGTACTAAGGAGCTTCTTGATGTATCACAAATTCACTATTCCACAACCGTGAGGGAAACATGGAATATATTAGCTCTGGTTACTGGAGATTTCATTGAATACAGACACCACTTCTATCGACGAACAGCTGTTGCACCTTCAGACGGGGACATCTTAAGTATTTAGGGGCCCTTCATCAAATGTATTTGCAGACCCCTGTTCGGAACAGCTTTGAATTTATGATCCAATTTCAGCTCTCCCATGCCCTCTTTGGCCACTTCACTGACAGTGCATGGACATACTCGTCTAAATGAGTTTACTTCTAATATTCAGGGATCATGGGTGTGTGTTTTTCAATCTTGTAACACAGCTTCAGCTCACTAATATTACTGCAAATAATCTCTCTGACATCCTCCTATTTCTCATATCTGAGGTCCTGGTTTGATCTAAAAGAAACTTTTTTAATGGATGTTGCATGAAACATAAGCACAATATTTCTCTCTGAAAACCCATCTGTAATAGATTCTCACACATCACCCAGATTAAAAATAAATTAAAGGAAAACGGAATTTAAAACAATCCCTTCAACAATTATTCAAGGTCACCAGGGCAAGACTCTCTGCATAACAGAGCTGGCTCCATCAGGGGGCGCCCCCTCAAAGGCTAGAGCCCTGGGCCAGAGTTTACTTTGCTCATGACTTAAAACATCTCTAGCTACATATTTTCTAAAACCTTATTCTTTTACTTAGCAAACTGAAAATGAGCGACTTAGAATGAAGCCTGACAGGCTGCAATGTAAGAGCTATTTTGGGTCATATATTTTCGGGGCAGCCTGTCAAATGTGGGGTGGGGGGGTTAACTTTTATTGATTCAACTTTAAAGGATGGAAACTAATGAAACTAGCTAAAGGATATAAAGTTTTAAACCAAGTAGATGGTGGCCAAGACCTATTACCACCTTCTCTAACTGATAAAAGCCTATCTAAATAGAGGGGACACAAACATTGACATGTCTAATAATAATCAATAATCTAGTAAACAAATGTGAAAAACAGAAAGTAAAGGAACTCCTCCTACTTATCCTCCATTCACTTTACAACCTTTACAGTCTGTTTTTAGTACGTTCCGTTCAATGACGAAGGAGGAACTGTCAGCCTTAAATGAAAAAATTGAAAAACTCCAGGCTTCAGATGGAGCCTTGCCCAGTTGCTTGACTGGAGTGATTCCTGCCCTCTTTAGAAAACGATTTGATAGCTATTATAACAACACAATATCACTCGAGTTCGGATGAAACCAATAGCTGACTTGGTGATGTTGCAAGCCATTCCCTAGTCTCTATCCCCCAAACCTCAAGATGATGGTGGAGATGATAATTGAAATCTAGTATTATGGGGACAAAACTGCATCCTTCATGATTATAAATCTGGGCTTCTTTGAAGCCCTAATATTCATCAAAAAAAGAAAAACCTACTTTTCTTGGATAACAAGAACACAGGTCTCATACTCTTGACTTATCATCATCCTATAATGCCCTAGACCGCAATGTCCTACTCCACAGACTTGAATACTCACAGGCCTTTCTGGGAATGCCTTATAATTGATAAGTTCTCTCTTATCTAGGACTAATTCAAGATCCTCTCTGCTTTATACAAAGAATATCAGAGAAAGCAGCCAGCTCAGCTACAGAAATGTGCATGCCGCTATAACCCGCACTGTTGCTCTTAGTCATCCCTGAAAACATGATCTCAAAAAGAACCGTTAAATGGCTGAAACAAAGAGAAGACCTTCAAGTGCAGGTCCCAAGGGGGTGGACTCCAATGAGCACAAGCCCCAGATCACAAGTGAACAGCATGCCCTTCACAAACAATCCGAAAAAGGGAACTTTTTCAGATCACTTGTAACTGAACAATCAGTCACAGGGTTTTCAACAAAGATTGTCAGCCCTGGGCCTTTCTTACTTACTCTAAATTTTCTTAAGCCACTGACATATTTATTATCTAGCATTTTGAAGAAGTTGTAAGCCTTCCCACAGCATTCTAGAAAACTCCTCAGTAATTAAATATTGGGCCTGGATGAGGTCATCTTAATTCTTAAAGAGCAATATTTCCATACTTTCATGGGTGTTTCATGTCAGAGGAACTGTCCCTAAATTCAGTATCTGACAAGCGTTGATCAGTTTGGTTGTATTAAGTAATCTAATTGTTAAGCAATTTCATTGTATAATAAATAATGTCAAAAAGCAAAGAGAAATAGTGTTAGGGCCTAATGCATCGGAGGGATTTTGTCATTCTATGTTTATGGGAAAATGCGTTAGTACAATAGAGACTTAGGGACACATGTATCATTTGAAATTGCGGTTGCAAAGGGGCAAATTTGCAGAATCTGCCCCCTTATGACCGCAATTTTTGCATTTGGGATGCATCATCCCAAATGCAAAAATTGCAATTTGCGATTGCATTTAAGGAATCGCAAATTGCGATGTTTTAAATGCAATGCAAGATTGCATTTAAAATAGGGATTTCGCAATTATGGACCTCTACATACCGATTATTTCAACCTGATGTTATTTAGCGAAAACTTTGAAAAATGCAGTAAAGTGCATTTTTCAAAGTTTCAGGTTACACACACACACGCCCTTGGGACATGTGTGTGCGCAACATAGGTGCACAGCACAATTTCAGGGGTGCAACAGGGTGTCCTTTTGACACCTTTGCACCCTTGAAATTGCATGCGCAATTTGATAGTACCTATTAGTACTCGCAAATTGCGCATGCAATTTCCCATTCATTCCTATGGGCCTGTAGGCCCGTAGGAATGAATGGGAAGCCATTCCTTAATTGCGAGTCGCAATTTGCGACTTACTATTAAGGAATGTTTAGGAATCGCTATTTGTATAGCGATTCCTACATGCATCGGCTTTTGCGAGTCCTTAATTGCGATTCCTTAATAATCGCAATTAAGGACTCGCAAAAGCATATCTTGATGCGTGCGCCCCTTAGTTCCATAAAGCTCGAAACAGAACAATTCACCTATAGCCAACTGACAGAAAGGCTGTAGGGTTCAAGTAACTGCAAGGAGGAAAACTCGTGGTGGATACTATTGGGAAGATTCGAGGGTGGCAGTGTATTTTGGAGATACATTAGCAGCGATAACTCCTGGAATCAGCACAAACCAGAAGTTTATCTTATGGAATATTATTAGGACTCTGAATTCTCTGATTTATATGGCGATGTAATAGAAGACTATTATAATAGTCATTTATGAGAGTGCTAAGTGCAGACTTTGTCCACGTTTTTGTCAATTAAAAAAAGTGAATAAACTCAACTTGGGAAAAAGGGAACAGCCATACGTCTTAATAACCCACGCTGAGAATTTTTGCTATGGATAAATTAGATTTAGTTTCCTTATATGTATTACTCTGCAACGCTGTAATTAAAGTAAATGATTTTGAATTTTTTTGCTCAGATAGTTTCGCCTATTGATATTGACAATACAAAATTGTGCAGCCAGCAGGCAGCATAAATCTCTGTTTGCGTTTTATGTTCTCTTTAAAACTCTGGAGTAAAAAGGTAAACGTGCTGAAACATATGAATGTTACAGTTTTGCTCAATGCGCTTTATTAATGCAAAGGAATTGGTTCTGAGCTGTGGTCTTTGCCATCTCAAAACACATGTTCAAAGCCTGGGATGTAAGGCATACTCACATCTTAGTAATGCAAAGTGACCATCGTATCGCTCATGAGGGATGTGTCATACATCGTGTGGCACTCAGCTTCTGTGTTATGTACAAAGCTGTATTTAGTAAAGAACCATTCGTTTTAGTACTGTGTCTAGAATTGTATACTTGGGCAATATTCTATAACAAAAAGTGCTTTAGGGCACAGCGGGCATATGCACCTGTTGCTGGCACCTTGGGGACCTTTGCTATTAAGGAACCTGAGGGCATATGTGTCAAGTTCAGTTTTTGCAATTCTCAAATAGCGATTTTTAGGGAATCGCTATTTGAGAATTGGAAAACGGGATGTAATAAAAAATTCACAAATGTTTTGCGATTCCTTGGCATTCCTTAATTGCGATTAGCAAATTGCTAATCGCAATTAAGGAAAACCTTCCCATTCATTCCTATGGGCTAGGAGGCCCATAGGAATGAATGGGAAGGCATTCTCATTTTGTGATTCGCAATTTGAGAATCGCAAAATGAGTATGCAATTTCAAGGGTGCTAGGGTGTCAAAAGGACACCCTGTTGCACCCCTGAAATATGTATGTATGCACATGTAGCGCACATACATGCCCTAAGGGCATGTCTGTGCGTCACATGGCACTTTGAAAAATGCCAAAAAGTGCATTTTTCAATGAAATCGCAAATTTACACCAACTTGAAGTTGGTGGTAATTTGCGATTTCTTTTGGCCAAATTGCAATTTTTCTAGGCTTCATACATTGCATTTAAGGAATCGCAATTTGCGATTCCTTAAATGCAATCGCAAAATAGAGAATCGCAAATTTTCCGATTCTCTAATTTGCGATGTCCTTTTGGGATGATACATCCCAAAAGGCCTTTTCCCGTTCGCAAACGGGCCGATTCTGAGAATCGGCCCGTTTGCGAGCGGGAAAAGGGTTTGATACATATGCCCCCTGGTGCAGACTCTGGCATTGCCTCTTCCACAGTATGGCTCACACCAGTGCAGCATGTGTGCCAGCATGAAAACAAGGGTGTCTTTCCTCATTTTCATTGGCTCGTGACCCAGTGCAATTAAGTGAACCATTGGTCACTGTATCTGCACCATATTGAAGACGCTGGTGCAATGGCAAAGAAGCTGTCAGTAGGTGCACTGATTGTGCGATATATACAGGAGGCACACAGCCAGTGCATCCCCTAGGAAACTTATTGGGAAAAGGTCAGGGTTCCCAGGCAGCTCCTAGATATCCCCCGCAGGTGAGCACAGTGACACACAATGCAACTTCCTAGGGTGGTATCCATAGTTCCTCTTACAATTTACGCCAATCCACAAGTTTCACACTACATTTCTTTCACTACTATGCTATACTCAGCACCTGGGCTGACGACAACACATTTGTAGAGCAATTGGGTGCACAGCTCCGGTCTGCTCCGGCATTCTAAGTTGAGGGTGTGCTGTGACGCAATATGCCTGATGTATATTTCATGCAAGGTGTAAATATTACATTCACCTATGCTAAGAATTTTATTTATCAATAAGACAACAGTGTTGAGTTTTCATGGTGTACTCCTGCCAACAATAATATTGCTTGTTTTTGTTAACTCTATTATTTTGTTTTAATATTAATGCGCTGTGCACATTAGGATCTGAAATGCAAAAGATGCTGCAGCACTTTGTAGGTCAGTACGTGAAATACAAGGGGGCTTATTTATGAGCCCTTGCGGTATCATTTGCGCCGCCAGTGCGTCACTTTTTTGTGACGCACAAGCGGCGTAAAAAATGTGCCACGTTGCGTCATCAAGGTAGATGCGTCACTTTGTAAACCCCTGCGCCACATTATGGCTGCGGCAGGTATAATGTATGCAGGGTGGGCGTTCCGTCGCAAGTAAGCCTCCTAGAATTGACGCAGTGAAATCTATAAGATTTCACTGTGCCACTTCTAGGACACAAATGCTTCAAAATCTTACGCCTGCCTCAGAGCAGGCGTAAGACTGACGCAGGCACATTTGAAATGGGACTTGCCCATGTGAAATGGCCCATTACTGGAGTTGCATCACTTTTGTGACACACTCCAGCAATGCGTCATTTTTTCGCCTGCAGATACGTCAGAAATATTGACGTATCTGTAACTCCTTGTGACATGATGTGACATACTGTAAATATGACGCATCCAGCATGTCGCAAGGAGAGCGCAATGAAAAGTCACTTTTCATAAATGAGGCCCAAGATGCAGTAGCAGCTTCTACTTCCAAAGGGATGTTATTCCAGAGACTGTCGAAGTACCTAAACCAGAGCCATCCAAAATGTGGCCTAAATAACTGAATCCATGCCAGATTTGTAAAATTACCACTATATAAATGAGTTATATTGATATTCATTGTATATTAATTAAAAGAAATATATATATTTTCATCTATTTTCTAATACACAATTTCTTACATAAGCAGAGGAATAGACAACATATAAACCAACACAGCATCCCTGGATACATTATTTTAGTACTTGACTAATGTGGTGTTTCAACAGCTTTTTACCATGTATTTTACTATGCAGATAAAGTATTAATCTGCGTCAGGGACTTATCCAGTCCACCTGATGGAATATTCTAGTATGTATTTCTTTTCCACTTTAACCATGTGTACCACACTTAGTCGTGGACTCTGCTGTCACACTAGGGTCCCCAGATCTTTTCATAGTTTTGAGGGCAACCCCTCGCTCGATACACAGCAGCTTCACCCTGCATGAAGCAGTACATATCATGAACCCACTGTGACACCTTGGGCGTTTCCCTGCTCCTCTATGTCTAACAACATACCTCTTGGCCACTCTATGGACAGTATTGAAGAAAAGCAAAGTGTAGCTTTGTAAAGTTCATCGTACATTAATTTATCTCATTTTTATATCCTGGAATTTGCCCTGCTGGACCTGTGTTTAATAGCTGACCTAAACTAACCCTGGGCGGACAACTACGCTACGCTCGCGAAGTTTGCGTAGTTTATGCTACTTCGTGCTACGCGAATTGCACATAGCACAGTGCAAAATCGCGTAGCGTAGTTGGCATTTTTTGCTCGCTCGCGGTCCTCAACATCAACTTGGCCACCGCAAGCGAGCAAAATGACATCCCAGTGAGACTTTTTCCTCGTTCGCGATCAGCAACATCAAGTTGCCGATCGCGAGTGTGGAAACTAAACCTCCCGGCGAGATTCTCAACGCGGGGAGGTCAGGTTTCTCATTGCGAGTGGTCGCGTATGCTCGCTACCGCTCGCAATGAGAAACTACCAGTCCGCGTTGAGAAAGCTGCAGCTCGAGTAAAAATCTACTTGAGCGGCAGAAAACGACAGCTCGCACTGTGCAAGATGCCGTTCTCAGTGATTGCACAGTGCGACAAGCATCCGGCACTGTGCAATCATCGCGAACAGCACACTACGCAGTTCGCGTAGTGCTACGCGTTTCTCGCATAGTGCGAAGTGCACTTTGCGTAGCTACGCATAGTGCTACTACGCGAACTATGCCCAGGGTTAACCTAAACCTTCTAAAGTAGTGAGATACATTTCGTATAATATGCTTTGAAACCATTATTATATGTGTAAAGTATTATATCAACTATTTCAAATTTACCTCGCAGATCTACTTATACAGTTGTAGACTACCTACATAATAATTGACTGGAAATACCTTTATTATTTCAATATCAGGTCGTATTGAAGAGTTTATAAGCAACGATAGACCCAGTTTTAAGTATTGTTTGCGCAATAATTACTGGAATATCTTTAAAATAATACATTTTGTTTTGATATTTGCGTTACAAGTATGAATTGTGATTTTGTATGATAGGAGTTCTGGAGCACTATTTTGATAAAGCCACATTGAGTGAATTAATAAATATATATATCCCTGATTTAAAAAAGGTGTATTTTTGCATTGTGGAATTTGCTCATCTCACCATGATTATACCCCCAATTATGTCTTTGCTGTTCATATAATAATTAATCACTTTTAACCATATCAACTGATCAGTCTCAGTGAGACCCCACATATAAACTGTAGTCTATCCTCTTTCCCATTCACTCCTGTTCAAAAAGGGTACCACTCAGTACACTTAGAATATACCTGTCCTCCTCTATTAAAGATAAATACCTGGGGGTATATTTAAGATGAATCAAACAATGAAACAGTAAGTGAAAATCATTTGCATTTCTCTGCATGAAATGATTTCAATTATCTAGGTTCGAATTTACCAATAAATGCTTTACAATGACATAATCGGTAATGTAAACCCATGTAATGCAATGTAGTCCATAGTTTGGTTGCTTTTTCATTTGGCGATATCTGACTCACTAGCTTCTTTACCTGATCAGCAGAACAGTGTCTTTCCAGTGTAATGGGCAGTTGCACAATACATTTATGTACTAGGGACATGAGGTTTAAACTTAAAAGTAGTGGTGTGTGAAGGTTATTTTTCAAGCTAGGGAAGTTTCACGTGATTATTGTCTTTTTTTGTAGTTCATGGAGTTTCTTTTTTCTCTTACCTAGGCCCTAGCATAATTGTTCTTGCACAGGTGTGAAGGGTGTGTCAAATTACATTATTTTAAAAACACATCCTGTAAGCCTGATTTTCATATAAAAGTCCAATTCATGCAGAAATTTGCATTTGTTTTGACATGCAAGACGTGGCAGTCCTGGGTATGGAAATGGCACAATGGCTCCCAGGCGGAGGAACGAAGATCCCTTTTAGGTCGACCATTGTTATTATATTCTGCATGTACAAATTCCAGATGTGGAAATTTGTTCTTGCAGAACAAAGTCTTTGCCAAGCAGGAGCATCAAACATGTTGCTCACTTAGGGAAGGATCAGTGCCTTCAATGAGTCACCGAGAGGAGACTCAGCGCTGTATTACGATGTCAGGCGGATATCCTTCCGCCTGACACCATAGCATACTGGAACCGCCTGACCTTAGGTTGCAGTTCCGACCTAAGTAGTACGATGTGTGGCTGCAAACATCCATTGTTCAATAGAAGTTTGAGCGGCTGGCAGAAAAGGCCCATGCAATAAGCTTCCATTGAACAATGGATGTTTTTGAACATCCCTGCACTGTGTGCAGGCACCTCATGGTGCCTGCCACACAGTGCAGGGATGTTTAGGGGGGCACAATAGGTACCGCACAGGCCGCATTGTGGAGGGCCAGGGGGCAAGGGGGTCCTGCTAGGGGCTGCCAGTGTCACTTTCCGTCAGCCTTTTCATGTCGGAAAGGCCGACATGAAATATCTGTTGGTAACCTTCATCATAATCCCGACGGCGGAAACCCCGTCATTAAGGGATTATGAATTCTTTCCGACGCACAAACAGGCTCCTTGAGCCCGTCAGAACCACGTCAGAATCCCCCCGCAGGTTTAACTCTCAATCAGGGGGTTTATAGAGTGCGCTACTCACCCTGAGGATCTCAAGGCGCTGGGGGGGAGCGGCTCCGGATCAGTTGAAGAGCCAGGTCTTGAGGTCCTTCCTGAACGTGTGCAGGGTGGGGCAGGGGCGTAACAAACACCCCCGCATCCCCCGCGGTGCGGGGGGGCCCTCAGTCTTCAGTACGTGAAGGGGGCCCCCTCAGCAGCCTTGCCAAGTATCGCGCATCAGGCATTAGGCTAATGCATTTTAATGCTGATGTCCGCATCGCCGCATTAAAATGCATTAGCCACGCATATATAGCTCGCTCCCAGATAGTGTAGACAGTTCATGCAGCGGCGGCGCTTCAAAAATGAGCATTGCGCACCGCATTTTATCTCTGCACTGCCTACGAGAAATTAATCCTGCCTGCGCTGGGTTTGGAGGACTCGTTGTTCAGATTACCGGCCACGGATATATTGTGTCTTTTCCTGCTGCTCCCTCTGTCAGCCCCGCCCAGCTTTCCTGAAACCGACATAGTTGCGGATCTTCCGAACGGGCGGTGCTGGTAAATTAAGAAAGTCATTGAGCGAGGCTGTGCTTCCTCTGGTTTGTCTTTCATTGGCGCAGAAAGCCATTGAGCGCGAAAAAAGGAATCGGATGTTAAGTGTGCTTGCTGTTCACACTTAAAATATTCAAATATAGTTAGTGGCGCTGCCGCCTTCCAGCATAAGACCCTCCTGGAGGAGAACTGAATGTGACGCCTGCCCAGGATGGTCGCAAAACTTCCAAAGCTGGTGACGTCGCAGCTCAAGGGAAAGGAAGCAGATAAACCGTAAGCATAAGGATTATTCGGCAACATCTCCGATCTTTCTTTGTCACTTATGATGTACATTTCAGTCATTGCATGCCAGGTTTAGGTTATCAAATCCGTGGCTTATTTTGTGAGCAGAGCAGAACACGAGTCAGCAGGCCACAGATCGGCCCGTTTTAGAATCCTAATCACAAAGGAAGCGTTCCAGTGACTATGATTATAAAGCCTGCACTTGATGGGGTCATGATAAACTGTTGACATCGACACAGCACCTGCTCTGTCCTCTCTATGCCCCCCATCCCCCAATGCTTCAGAGGCCTACACATATTTGTTGAGGTGGCTGAGGCGCGACCTGTACCGACGCTCGGCGAGGCCAGAGTTTGGCATGGACAGAATAAGGTAAGGCGAGTCCTTATTATTAATAGGCTCTTCTGTGTACCGCAGCTACTTGATGGCTGGCTCTGCACTGACTGTATTTCTGCAACCACTACCGTAAATTGAGAATATCACCCTGAGAAGTTTTTTTGGGGGGCTGGAAACACGCCTCCAGCCTAAGGATGAGTTTGCAGAAATAGCAAAAGGCAAAGTAAAGGACAAAGTAACGAAACCATGCATGTCTTTACTTTTCCCTGTTCAAACCTTCAAATATAAACCATGCAGTTGCAGATATGCTTGCTTAAGCGCATTAACCCCTTGAGTGCCCATGACGAGCTGGACTCGTCATGGGCCGCGGTTGCGCTGTGCCCATGACGAGTCCAGCTCGTCATAGACCCCGCCCGCTAATTCAACGGCCGGCACAGGGCGGGGAAAGGGGCGGGCACTCAAGGGGTTAAATCAAATAGCAAATCAGGAATGGAATCATGTAGCTGCAAGGCTGTTTTTGAAAGGTGTATTGTTGGTGATATAGTCCCCTCACACATTTATTTAACTATTTGTTGACCCTGAAGTAACAATTATGTAGGCTGAGATGAGCATAATGCTCTTTCAACAAGTTATGAATTTTTAAGCAAAAGGCCATAGCAAATAAAAAAAAAGAACTTCAAATCCCAGAATGCAGTAAAGGGGTTGACTATAAAAGCCATGGATGACTAAAGTTCTAATTCATAATGATGACGCTTGGGTTATCACCTTTCTGGCATATCATGAGGTGATGCTGAAGCAAAGGCACCAGTCAAAAGTTTCAATTTCGTACAGTGGCAGAAGTGGGGCATGACTGGTGCAACCATATGAAAGTAAAAGCCAACTTCACAGAAGCAGCACAATGGACTTGATGTTTGGAGGTCCATATATTTTTTTCCCCAAACGTTAATTTAAGTAAATTGAGTGGAAGTTATTCAATGAGAATCCTTATTTTTAACGCAGTTTGAGTGTGTCCAGCAGATAGCTGCCCTGTGGCAGTGAGATGAGAACCGTCCATCAGTACTAGCTTTACAGCCAACAGCACTGTACATTCTGGGGCCTGTGTTTGCACTTTTCTCACTAACAGATTGGCTGTTAATCATGTCAGGCCAGTGTTTGTTGGGACTGCTGTATTATATGCCTAAAGTCAAAGCACACAGTGATGTACTGCAGCAGCACGTTCATGTGATAATGTTCTTTATTATTGCAAAAGAAGGCAAATGTGTTTCTCAAGCAGCGTGATGTATCTCCTAATTGCCAGGCAAACAAATACTAGCACTCTGCCATTTCTACACAGTGAGAGGCGTTTTAAGGCATTGGCAAAGTGGGGTCTGGCCCAGGGCCCTAGCCTTTCAGCCCCCCCCCCTCATAGAGCCAGCTATGTTCTTGACCTGATGACCTTGAATCATTTTTAAACAGAATGCTGCAAACTGCATTTGTTTTCTTATCATTTATTTTTATTGTGTGAGAGTCTATTACAGACATTTTGCAGACAAAATGTGTGTATGTTTCATGCAATATCCAAATAAAATGTTTCTTTTAGATCAATACAGGACCTCGTGAGATAGGAGGGTGTGACTGAAATTATTTGCAGTAACATTAGTGAGCTGCTGCTGTGTTACAATACTGAAAACACACAACACTATCCCTGAATATCAGATGTACACACATTTAGAATTTGACTAATGAGGGCATGAAGGAGCTGAAACTGTCTCATAAAATCGAAGCTGTTCCAAACAGGGCTCCCGAAAAAATACATTTGCCCAGGGCCCGCAAAATCCTTAAAATGTCCCTGAATTTTTACTCAGTAGGTGTGAAGAATGGGACAAGGCATTACTGCTAGTTTCTATAGTGTCACTCAAAGGCAATGAAAGGTCACACACAACCAAACTAAACCAAAGAATTGTCACACAAAAGCAATCTGAAACCTTAGCACCTATGTTGCCTCGGCACCGGCTCGCCAGGCTCGCAAAGAAGTGAGTGCATGAGACTTGGTGACGGTATAATCTCCTACTTGCACTTGCTATGCTATGCTATAAAACTTGCTTTCTCCTCAGGGCACTGCTCAGGACCCTGACAAGGGTGGAACTGAGGGCCCCAGAAAGAGCATTCTCCTCAGGGCACTGCTCAGGACCCTGACAAGGGTGGAACTCAGGGCCCCAGAAAGAGCATTCTCCTCAGGGCACTGCTCAGGACCCTGACAAGGGTGGGGGTTGAGGCCCCAGAGAGAGTATTCCCCACAGGGCACTGCTCAGGACCCTGGCAAGGGTGGGACTGGGGGCCCCAGAGAGAGAATTCTACACAGGGCACAGCCACTGAGAAGGGACGAGGTAGCACAGAGCTGACAGGGGCAGGAGAAGGTTTGCAGCTTCAGGAACAGGATCTGCTGGGACGCATTGGAAGGTAAACAAGCATTTGCCATGCAATTGGTCTTGCATTTGTGAGTCTTAGAGCTATTGAAGTTGTAAAGGACAATGTATTTAACCTATGCGTTTTCTGTTTGGAGTGGAGTGAATGTGTGTGGTGTCAAGTGGACATATGTGGTTTGGATTGGAATTGCTAGTTGCGGAATTGTGTTGTGTGGATTAGATCTGTGTGGTGAAATAATGTGGCATGGTGTGCAGTGTAATTATGTGGTTAGTAATTATGTGGTATTGAGTGTACTGGAATTATGTGGAGTGGGATTGTGTGTCGTAGAGTGGGATTGTGTGTCTTGGAGTGAGATTATCTGGAATGGTATTTTGTTGTGTGGAGTGGTATGTAGTGGAGTTTACTTATGTGGTGTGCTGTTAAATATTGTAGCATGATGTGGAATTTTGTGGTGTTGATTGGATGTGTGTGGTTTGTTGTGTAATTGTGTTGTTGGCTTGAATTATGTCGTTTGTTGTTTAATTGTTTAATTATGTGCCGTGGAATGGAAATGTGTAGAGTTGAATTTCGTGACGTGGAAGTGTGCGCTTTTGAGTGAAAATTTTGTTGAGTGGTATTATGAGGCATGGTGTGAAGTGTAGTTATGTGGAATGTTGCTACGTGGCATAGACTGGATATATGTGGAGTGTATTTATGCAATATGGAGTAGAGCATAATTATGTGGAGGTTAATTATGTGGTGCTGAGTGGTATTATGTGGAGTGTAATTATGTTGTGTGATAAATTGTGTGGGGATGAATTGTGGAATTGTGTGACGTGTGGAATTATGTGGTATGGTGTGGTGTGTAATTGTACGGAGTGGAATTATGCAGCGTGTTGCATAGTTGTATTTTGTGGAGGGTAATTATGTGTTTTGGAGTTGAGTGTAAATATGTTGCGTGAAGTATAATTATATAGGTTGAAGTGTAATTAGGTGTAGTTGAATTGTGGAGTTTAATTATGTGGTTTGAGTGGTATTAAGTTGTGTGGAATGTTATGAACCCGCCAAAACCTCTGCCCTCTTATCTATGAGGCTTGCTGCTCCCATCTGTTCAATCCTCAATAGATCTATGGAAGAAGGCAGCCTCCCACCAGAGTGGAAAGCAGCACAGATCACCCCCATCAGGAAGAATCCAAGGATCGCCATTGATGAAATCTCTAACTACTGTCCCATTTCTTTGCTCCCCCTACACAGTAAACTCCTGGAGAAACATATTAATAAGCATCTGTTGGAATTTATTGAATCCACACATCGCTTAGACCATTCTCAGTCAGGATTCCGACCTAAACACAGCACCGAGTCAGCCCTGATGGAAGTAACGGATAACATCAGTATGCTGGCGGACAAAGGTCGAGCAGTACTTTTGGTGCTGCTCGACTTGTCCGCAGCATTTGACGCCATCTCCCACCAGATTCTACTAAGACGACTCGAAGACCTAGGCATTCGAGGAAAAGCCCTGAAATGGCTGACCAACTCCCTCACTAACAGAACGCAAACCATAAACTTAGGCCCTTTTAGCTCACAAACCACCAAAGTCACCAGGGGGGTACCGCAGGGCTCATGTTTGAGCCCCACATTATTCAACATCTATGTTACCCCTCTGGCTGACACACTGAGACAACTCGGCTTTATCCCTATCTCATACGCCGATGACACGCAACTTCTTTTATCCTATGATAAAACGGACATGAACATCCAGTCCACTTTCTCGGAGGGTATGAAAGGCATTGAACACTGGATGAAAGACAACCTCCTCCAGCTAAATACTGAAAAATCTGAAATCATGCTGTTTGGAGAAGCAATGATGACATGGTCCCCCAATTGGTGGCCTGAGGAACTAGGGACAGCCCCATCCCCCAAACAAATAGTGAAAAACCTAGGGGTGAAACTTGACCAGAAACTCACATTAGAAGAACACGTTAACCATACCACAGGGACATGCTATCGCACACTGGGCCTCCTCCGAAGGGTCTTCCCCCTTCTACCGACATCCATTCGCAAAACACTAGTCCAGGCCTTGATTCTCAGCCGCCTAGACTACTGGAACGCTTTACTTATCTCTGCCAAGGAATCCTCCCTTGGCAAACTGCAGGTAGTCCAAAACACCACGGCCCATCTGATAAACAACGCCCCTCCCAGAACCTCAGCTGCCCCATTGCTCCGAGAACTTCACTGGCTCCCAGTGAAACAAAGAATAAAATTCAAAATATGCTGCATGGTACACAAAAGCCTGAACAACATGGGATCCAGCTACATGACCAAAAAACTGGTCAGATATACGCCACCCAGAACCTTGCGATCAAGTAACCAAGGACTCCTCCAGGTCCCACGCTTTAAACTAGCCCGCATGGGCGGTAAAGCATTCTCTCACCTCGCCCCACGCTACTGGAATCAGCTTCCTGCCCAGCTGCGTCAATGCCCCAACTTCCTGACATTTAGAAAACTGCTGAAAATGACATTGTTCTAACTCTCCTCTGGCTGGCCATTAGCAGTCACAGCGCTGAGATACCCCGAAGGGGGGTGATTCGGGCGCTATAGAAACCATAAATCAAATCAAATAAAATCATGTGATGTGGAATTATGTGGTATGGAGTGAAGTGGAAATATGCGTTTTTTAATTTTTAGAATTGTAATTATGTGGTATGGAATGTTGTAGGGTTAAATTTATCATTGAATTGTGTGGGATGGAATTATGAGATGTTCAAATGTGCTGTGTGTGGCAGAATTAGGTGGCATGGATTTGAACAAGCTGTGCACGCTAAGGCTTTTATGTCATGGGGTTTAAAGTTGACGATTGTCTATTTTTCTTTGTAAAAATAATATGAGCTGTTTCTTTACCTTTCAGTAAATTTCTGAACAAATTGTTAAACTTAATTGTTTGTTGCATTGTGTGCGCATGCAGGAAAGAACAAGTGTCTGGCAGACATGCAAAAAATCATCTTAGGTCTCAGTATTAACTTCCACACTTCTAAGCAGTAATTCCAATCCTAGAATGAGTTACCTGTTTGCTTTACAATGACAGTTAGTAAAACCCAGCATATATAATTAGCAAAGGTTTTAAAGGTACTTGTTTTTGTACAAGTTATTGCTTTTCCCAGTTCACGGAAGGGATAAAAAACATGTCCAGATAATAGGGTTGACAGGATGGTGTGATGTATAGGTAGGAAGTGCCTTCAAGGGGTTTGTTGAAAACTTAATTGTGTAACTTGTTTATAGGATAAATATATACCTATAACTGAGATCAATCTTATCTTTTAGATTCCAAAAGGTTATACACCATGCAATAGTCATATGTATAAGGATCTCTATTTACATTAATTTCAAAACAGTTATACAATCAGAATACAGAGAAATGAAAAAATGGACAAAAGGTGTGTGAGGAACAAAATTCATTTATATCAGTGAATGGTGATAAGGGTACATAAAAATGAGACAGTTGTATATCAAAGGGGAGACATGATTATACATCCAGTTATTACTCCACTATACAGTATATCAAACACTTTTTCAAAGATATATAACCAATTATCTAGAAAGAAGTGTGAGAGTCGACGTTTCGGTCTTCATACGTGAGTTTGTGAGACCATCTTCAGGACAAGAAGTTTAAAAGTTGACCCCTATAAGTTAAAAAGTATATAATGAATATAAAGACTATACAAAACACACACCTAAGCCAGAAAAATAACAATTTGAGTAATCGACGTCTAAAGAAAAATCAATTATGACATTTCACAAATGTTGTATCAGTCAATTAAACATCCAGTGATTGTAAGACATATTACAATGATGAAACACTTTAGTCAAAGTAGAATGATCAATTATGTTAAGGCTCCATCTTACTAAATTATACTGCACTTTAACCATGATCGTTTAAACCATAAATTCATGTCGTTTCATTTCATAAACAGAAAGAGCTAAATATTCATTCTGTATCTTCACTAATAGTGGCATGTTCAGATAACATATTATTACGAAGAAAATTTGATTCGTCCTTTCCTTAAAACTAAATAAATTTTGGGTTGTTTATAATTGCCTGCGGCCATGTTTGAATCGAATCGCGACAAAGTTTTGTAATAAGGAGGAAATCAATCATAATTACACTTAAAACGGTGAAATTATTCACGTTGTAATGTGAAAAGCTGTTATTAAATCACCGTAATACTCAATAACGGTCCAATATGTATTTTAACCAAGAGAAACATCTTTCAACTAATGCACGTAATCGAAGTAATTTTACCTCGTAATGTTTGATATCTTCCTTTCTTTGTATCGAGATTTAAATTATAACCTCTCGGTGGGCGCTATATAAAGAAAGATCATATCGTAAATCTTCAATACTTTGGAGCAACTTAACGTGTATCTTAGCCCAAAGTAATTAAAAGTGTATCAAAGTACCTTTTAGATTTGAGGATATTTGAAAAGCAAAACTGTCAAAGTTTTAGCGGTACTGTGTGGTTTCACCGGCAGAGAACGGCATTCGTGTATTTAAAAACTGCAAGAGGGAAATGACAGCGTTTAGTCTGTTGTTGTTACAGTTGTTAATAACCGCATACAAAGTAAGTGAAAGAGATATCTACCAACCTAGTAGTGGTCTTACTGTTGGTTCAGATACAATCACGCCGAATGTGAATGGCGCTGTATTCGCTTGCTGCGTGAATCGAGCACTGGGAATTGTTGCCACAATTGGGGGGCGTTTTACTTAAATCCCACGGAAATTACTGTAAAGGAAAAAATGGGTAGTTTTAAGTTAAATTGTACTACCTTGGGGGCATTGATGGCAGAAGCCAAACGAAAAAATATCAACTAACCTGGCATGAGCACAGCAGTCATCTCAATTGAATCGCGGCATGTAGCATAGGATTTGCCGAGATCGGTTGGTCTTAAATATACGTGTTGCAGCGGTATAGAGATAGGACTTGAAATTAGGTCACATGGTATGTAGGTAACGAAAACGTGTCGGCCATGTTGGAATGGGGTAAAAGCATCATGCTATTCAGATTTTAAAGTAAATCGGCAGCAACGCTCGAATGTAGTATATCTGTCAAATTCTTTTAATGTATCGATGATATACTAATTATATTCTGTTTTCACCTATTCGATCCCTGTAATCGAAGTATATGGGATAAAATATTTGGATAAAGGTCAGTTCTATTGTATGTGTCCTAGACTTATTTGTGTCACGAAGTAGGCTCTCCAATAATATACCTACAGTTAAACCTACGTGACAATGGGCTGAAATTAGGACAATCAATGTATGTACAAGACGAAGTTGATTCATCACATGATGGCATGGATTGTATATATATATAGACACATATTGTGTTCTCTATGTCACATCTTTATGACTATTGCGTCATCAGAAGTTGAAATTAAGATATTCATTATATGTACAAGACGGAGTTGGTTCCTCATATGGTGGCAAGGGATTGTATATATATAGGTACATATTAGGTTCTACCTTTATGATTACTACGCCATCAATACAGTCAAAAATTGGATATTATACATTTTTGTTACATGGTAATTGCAAATATTTAAATTACATATATTCAAAGACTGTTACAATCAGAATATCCTTATTATCATCAGTTGTACTTAGGTTAGCGGCTATAAAATTAGCAGTTCAATACACATAGATATAGATCACATCATCGTATAAACCTGTGTAGTATTAGAAAAGTAGCTCACAGGTGGTTTGATCAAGTATGCAACAACCATTATACATAGGACCAGAGCTATTTATGGATTATACGTTATAGATCAGTATCTATTACAGATTAAAGATTACATATCGCTAAATTATAGCTGAAGTCTAGAGACAAGCTAAAGTGTGCCATTCAGATGTTGAATTGAGACCACGGTTGATCAAATCTGTCATGCAGATCAATCTACCTTCCTTAATGGTCAAGAGTCGGTCTACATTACTTTGTCTCTTTGAGGGTTTGATCACATCTAGTACCCACCATTTCATATCTTTATCTGAATGACCCTGTCTCTGATAATGCTCCACAAGTGGTGCATTTTCTGTGTGGCATCTTATCCGAGATTGATGTTGTAGGATCCTTTTCTTGATTGGTTGGACTGTTTTGCCAATATAATGTAATTTACAGGGACATTGTATACAATAAATTACATTACAGGTATTACAATTGGAGAATGATTTAAGGGTAAGAGTAATACCGTTGATGGTACATTTTTTGATTGTTTGCGAGGTGTTACATGCTAAGCACATATTGCATTTAAAATGTCCGACAATGGGGACCAGCTGTCTCATGTTGTCTACTGTGTTGTTAGGACGTTCTTCATATGCTCTAACCAATCGATCTCTAAGGTTAGTTCCCCTTTTGAAAGAAAATAGGGGTTTTGACTGGAATTCAGGGAGATTTTTTTAATAAATTCCAGTGTCGACTAACAATCTTTTTTATAGCATTAGCATGAGTTCCGAAAGTCGAGACACATACCAGATGTGGTTGTTGTGGCCGATCTTTCACAGTCAACAACGTTTCTCTGTTGTTATACCATGCACGTTTCATGGATTTTTTTAAAAGTTTGGAGGGGTACCCCCTAGCTTTTAATTTTTCTCTAAGTTTTTTAGCTTCAATGAAGTAGTCATTTTTGAAGGTACAGTTTCTGCGTAAACGCAAGAACTGCCCAAAGGGGAGGCCATCTTTAAGGGCTTGAGGATGGTGACTTTGATATTCAAGCAGGGTATTTCTGGACGTTGGTTTTGTAAACAAGGTGGTATATAGATGGTTAGAAGTATCATTTTTGATAGTTATATCCAGAAAGTTAATCTCCGCATTGTTAAATTCCATGGTGAATTTCAGGTGTGTATTTCTATTATTAAGCCAAACATGGAAGGTGTTGAGTTCTTCCTTTGTGCCATGCCAAACTAAGAAGACATCATCTATATAGCGAAGCCACTTCCTGATGTTAGAGAAAAATGGATTCGTTACATTGAATATAAATTCGTTTTCAAATACAGAGACATAGATATTCGCGATGTCTGGGGCGTAAACAGCTCCCATCGCTACTCCTTTTCGTTGTTGATAAAAAGTATTTTGAAAAAGGAAAAAATTCTCACATAGAGAGATACGAACACATTCAATAATGAATTCTGTAGGCACTTGATGTGGTCTAGCTCTAGTGTCTAGAAGATTGCATAGAATCTGTAAAACTTCCTCTTGCGGGATATTCGTATAGAGGCTCTCTATGTCCATAGTGACCAGATATTCATTCAGGGGATCAAATTCAAAGTTTTCGACTATGTTAATCACAGCCATAGTGTCCCGGATGTATGCAGGATGGTTAACCGCAAATGGTCTAATAAAGAAATCTGCATATTGGGCCAATGGCTTCAAGATGGAATTGCAACCCGAAACTATCGGGCGACCAGGTGGATTTAGAGGGTCTTTGTGCACCTTTGGGAGCAAGTATATAGCAGGGACAGTCGGTGTTTTGTTTACGAGGAAGGCAGATTCTTTCTCTGAGAGCCAACCACCATCAAAACCTAACTTGCTAAGTTTTGATATTTCTGTAGAAAGTCTGTTTGTGGGATTAGTTGCAAGTTTCTTGTAGTGTATAGGGTTGGATAATTGTTTAAGAGCCTCTTCAGTATATTTGTCCTTATCCCAAAGGACTATTCCACCGCCCTTGTCCGCAGGTTTTATCAGGACATTAGGGAGTGATTGGAGATTCTGCAGTGCAACTTGTTTTTCTTTGGAGAAATTGGATTTATATTGTATCTTCTGTTTAAAGAGATTATCAATCTCAATAAGAATTGCATTCTCAAATGTTAGTATTTCCTTTTTTACCATAAAGTTACTAGGGTAAAATGTTGATTTGTTTTTTAGGCCTGTAACATCGTTGCTACAACAATTTTCCTTTCCTGTGAAAAAGTTTTTTAATCTCACAGTGCGGAAGAATTTATAGATTTCTAATTTGGTGTTGAATAAGTCATTCTTGTAGGTAGGCACAAAGCTCAACCCTGAAGAGAGAACCGCAATTTCTTGTTCAGATAGGGTATGAGCCGATAGGTTGAAAATTGGTATTGTTTGGTCCGGTGCTACCATTCGTAATACTGGTTGCGTGTCTGACGGAACCCTGGTGTATATTGGTTGCGGTACCATCCTCGTTTGGAACCCCGTTGTCTCCGAGGGGGACCTGTCCCTCGGCGATCCTGCCCTAAAAAATTCTGCCTGGAGGTAGAGGGTTGTTGATCGTATTGGCGATAGGTTGTGTCTATAGATTGATCGCCGAGGGAGACAACGGGGTTCCAAACGAGGATGGTACCGCAACCAATATACACCAGGGTTCCGTCAGACACGCAACCAGTATTACGAATGGTAGCACCGGACCAAACAATACCAATTTTCAACCTATCGGCTCATACCCTATCTGAACAAGAAATTGCGGTTCTCTCTTCAGGGTTGAGCTTTGTGCCTACCTACAAGAATGACTTATTCAACACCAAATTAGAAATCTATAAATTCTTCCGCACTGTGAGATTAAAAAACTTTTTCACAGGAAAGGAAAATTGTTGTAGCAACGATGTTACAGGCCTAAAAAACAAATCAACATTTTACCCTAGTAACTTTATGGTAAAAAAGGAAATACTAACATTTGAGAATGCAATTCTTATTGAGATTGATAATCTCTTTAAACAGAAGATACAATATAAATCCAATTTCTCCAAAGAAAAACAAGTTGCACTGCAGAATCTCCAATCACTCCCTAATGTCCTGATAAAACCTGCGGACAAGGGCGGTGGAATAGTCCTTTGGGATAAGGACAAATATACTGAAGAGGCTCTTAAACAATTATCCAACCCTATACACTACAAGAAACTTGCAACTAATCCCACAAACAGACTTTCTACAGAAATATCAAAACTTAGCAAGTTAGGTTTTGATGGTGGTTGGCTCTCAGAGAAAGAATCTGCCTTCCTCGTAAACAAAACACCGACTGTCCCTGCTATATACTTGCTCCCAAAGGTGCACAAAGACCCTCTAAATCCACCTGGTCGCCCGATAGTTTCGGGTTGCAATTCCATCTTGAAGCCATTGGCCCAATATGCAGATTTCTTTATTAGACCATTTGCGGTTAACCATCCTGCATACATCCGGGACACTATGGCTGTGATTAACATAGTCGAAAACTTTGAATTTGATCCCCTGAATGAATATCTGGTCACTATGGACATAGAGAGCCTCTATACGAATATCCCGCAAGAGGAAGTTTTACAGATTCTATGCAATCTTCTAGACACTAGAGCTAGACCACATCAAGTGCCTACAGAATTCATTATTGAATGTGTTCGTATCTCTCTATGTGAGAATTTTTTCCTTTTTCAAAATACTTTTTATCAACAACGAAAAGGAGTAGCGATGGGAGCTGTTTACGCCCCAGACATCGCGAATATCTATGTCTCTGTATTTGAAAACGAATTTATATTCAATGTAACGAATCCATTTTTCTCTAACATCAGGAAGTGGCTTCGCTATATAGATGATGTCTTCTTAGTTTGGCATGGCACAAAGGAAGAACTCAACACCTTCCATGTTTGGCTTAATAATAGAAATACACACCTGAAATTCACCATGGAATTTAACAATGCGGAGATTAACTTTCTGGATATAACTATCAAAAATGATACTTCTAACCATCTATATACCACCTTGTTTACAAAACCAACGTCCAGAAATACCCTGCTTGAATATCAAAGTCACCATCCTCAAGCCCTTAAAGATGGCCTCCCCTTTGGGCAGTTCTTGCGTTTACGCAGAAACTGTACCTTCAAAAATGACTACTTCATTGAAGCTAAAAAACTTAGAGAAAAATTAAAAGCTAGGGGGTACCCCTCCAAACTTTTAAAAAAATCCATGAAACGTGCATGGTATAACAACAGAGAAACGTTGTTGACTGTGAAAGATCGGCCACAACAACCACATCTGGTATGTGTCTCGACTTTCGGAACTCATGCTAATGCTATAAAAAAGATTGTTAGTCGACACTGGAATTTATTAAAAAATCTCCCTGAATTCCAGTCAAAACCCCTATTTTCTTTCAAAAGGGGAACTAACCTTAGAGATCGATTGGTTAGAGCATATGAAGAATGTCCTAACAACACAGTAGACAACATGAGACAGCTGGTCCCCATTGTCGGACATTTTAAATGCAATATGTGCTTAGCATGTAACACCTCGCAAACAATCAAAAAATGTACCATCAACGGTATTACTCTTACCCTTAAATCATTCTCCAATTGTAATACCTGTAATGTAATTTATTGTATACAATGTCCCTGTAAATTACATTATATTGGCAAAACAGTCCAACCAATCAAGAAAAGGATCCTACAACATCAATCTCGGATAAGATGCCACACAGAAAATGCACCACTTGTGGAGCATTATCAGAGACAGGGTCATTCAGATAAAGATATGAAATGGTGGGTACTAGATGTGATCAAACCCTCAAAGAGACAAAGTAATGTAGACCGACTCTTGACCATTAAGGAAGGTAGATTGATCTGCATGACAGATTTGATCAACCGTGGTCTCAATTCAACATCTGAATGGCACACTTTAGCTTGTCTCTAGACTTCAGCTATAATTTAGCGATATGTAATCTTTAATCTGTAATAGATACTGATCTATAACGTATAATCCATAAATAGCTCTGGTCCTATGTATAATGGTTGTTGCATACTTGATCAAACCACCTGTGAGCTACTTTTCTAATACTACACAGGTTTATACGATGATGTGATCTATATCTATGTGTATTGAACTGCTAATTTTATAGCCGCTAACCTAAGTACAACTGATGATAATAAGGATATTCTGATTGTAACAGTCTTTGAATATATGTAATTTAAATATTTGCAATTACCATGTAACAAAAATGTATAATATCCAATTTTTGACTGTATTGATGGCGTAGTAATCATAAAGGTAGAACCTAATATGTACCTATATATATACAATCCCTTGCCACCATATGAGGAACCAACTCCGTCTTGTACATATAATGAATATCTTAATTTCAACTTCTGATGACGCAATAGTCATAAAGATGTGACATAGAGAACACAATATGTGTCTATATATATATACAATCCATGCCATCATGTGATGAATCAACTTCGTCTTGTACATACATTGATTGTCCTAATTTCAGCCCATTGTCACGTAGGTTTAACTGTAGGTATATTATTGGAGAGCCTACTTCGTGACACAAATAAGTCTAGGACACATACAATAGAACTGACCTTTATCCAAATATTTTATCCCATATACTTCGATTACAGGGATCGAATAGGTGAAAACAGAATATAATTAGTATATCATCGATACATTAAAAGAATTTGACAGATATACTACATTCGAGCGTTGCTGCCGATTTACTTTAAAATCTGAATAGCATGATGCTTTTACCCCATTCCAACATGGCCGACACGTTTTCGTTACCTACATACCATGTGACCTAATTTCAAGTCCTATCTCTATACCGCTGCAACACGTATATTTAAGACCAACCGATCTCGGCAAATCCTATGCTACATGCCGCGATTCAATTGAGATGACTGCTGTGCTCATGCCAGGTTAGTTGATATTTTTTCGTTTGGCTTCTGCCATCAATGCCCCCAAGGTAGTACAATTTAACTTAAAACTACCCATTTTTTCCTTTACAGTAATTTCCGTGGGATTTAAGTAAAACGCCCCCCAATTGTGGCAACAATTCCCAGTGCTCGATTCACGCAGCAAGCGAATACAGCGCCATTCACATTCGGCGTGATTGTATCTGAACCAACAGTAAGACCACTACTAGGTTGGTAGATATCTCTTTCACTTACTTTGTATGCGGTTATTAACAACTGTAACAACAACAGACTAAACGCTGTCATTTCCCTCTTGCAGTTTTTAAATACACGAATGCCGTTCTCTGCCGGTGAAACCACACAGTACCGCTAAAACTTTGACAGTTTTGCTTTTCAAATATCCTCAAATCTAAAAGGTACTTTGATACACTTTTAATTACTTTGGGCTAAGATACACGTTAAGTTGCTCCAAAGTATTGAAGATTTACGATATGATCTTTCTTTATATAGCGCCCACCGAGAGGTTATAATTTAAATCTCGATACAAAGAAAGGAAGATATCAAACATTACGAGGTAAAATTACTTCGATTACGTGCATTAGTTGAAAGATGTTTCTCTTGGTTAAAATACATATTGGACCGTTATTGAGTATTACGGTGATTTAATAACAGCTTTTCACATTACAACGTGAATAATTTCACCGTTTTAAGTGTAATTATGATTGATTTCCTCCTTATTACAAAACTTTGTCGCGATTCGATTCAAACATGGCCGCAGGCAATTATAAACAACCCAAAATTTATTTAGTTTTAAGGAAAGGACGAATCAAATTTTCTTCGTAATAATATGTTATCTGAACATGCCACTATTAGTGAAGATACAGAATGAATATTTAGCTCTTTCTGTTTATGAAATGAAACGACATGAATTTATGGTTTAAACGATCATGGTTAAAGTGCAGTATAATTTAGTAAGATGGAGCCTTAACATAATTGATCATTCTACTTTGACTAAAGTGTTTCATCATTGTAATATGTCTTACAATCACTGGATGTTTAATTGACTGATACAACATTTGTGAAATGTCATAATTGATTTTTCTTTAGACGTCGATTACTCAAATTGTTATTTTTCTGGCTTAGGTGTGTGTTTTGTATAGTCTTTATATTCATTATATACTTTTTAACTTATAGGGGTCAACTTTTAAACTTCTTGTCCTGAAGATGGTCTCACAAACTCACGTATGAAGACCGAAACGTCGACTCTCACACTTCTTTCTAGATAATTGGTTATATATCTTTGAAAAAGTGTTTGATATACTGTATAGTGGAGTAATAACTGGATGTATAATCATGTCTCCCCTTTGATATACAACTGTCTCATTTTTATGTACCCTTATCACCATTCACTGATATAAATGAATTTTGTTCCTCACACACCTTTTGTCCATTTTTTCATTTCTCTGTATTCTGATTGTATAACTGTTTTGAAATTAATGTAAATAGAGATCCTTATACATATGACTATTGCATGGTGTATAACCTTTTGGAATCTAAAAGATAAGATTGATCTCAGTTATAGGTATATATTTATCCTATAAACAAGTTACACAATTAAGTTTTCAACAAACCCCTTGAAGGCACTTCCTACCTATACATATTATCTGCCCAAGCCCTCAAGGGTATATTGGGTTATCCACTACACAGATTGAGGATGGTGTGATAGCAAAATATTGATACGTGTGGATCTGGTGAGGACTGCGGACAGCAAGTGCGTGATACGCTATTTGCATAATAAAATACTATATATTTTTTCCGTTATCCTCTATTAGTTATTAGTAAGGAAGGGGGAAGAGAAGCGTTCACCGACAGCATTCGGTTAGTCTTAGGGAGACAAAGAATGCTGTGGTAGATGCCGCTCAGAATGCTGTGGTAGATACCATATAGGTATATGACTCAGGAGCTGCCAATGAAAGGAAGTGGAAATGCGCTTTAGACGTTGCCAGTATTGATGGCTACTGTGCGGTTACAGACTTCGCTGGGATGACAGTGAGTGGGGAAATGCTACGTTGTCACTGTAGGCTTAATTACATGAATGGCGCATTCTCTCTGGTGTTTGTCCTTGGGGTACCTGCTGACTGGTGCTACAAATGGGATCAGGTTTGCCTTTGACAGGAGGTATGGTATAGTGGGGTACATAGTGTAAATTATGTTGGTGTGAGGAAACAAAAATCGGCCCCTTTGTACATTTAATATTATTGTGTGCATCATGCAGAGGATGAAAAGTAGCAGGAACGGCTTTGATGCCGTAGAGGCTAGCAGGAAGAATTGTTTTGGGGTGGTCAGAGATTGTTGAACATGTTTTAAACTACCATAGTGGCATTGGGGAGGGCAGTAGCTGAAAGGCTCTTTCTTTACTGGTAGGCAGTGGTTAGATGGGGAGCGGCCATCAGTCTTTCTGTCGGTGGTGGACAGGAGAGCAGTGGGCGGCTGTCACGGGTTCGCAGTGACATCCGAGGGGTGGTTTTAAAGGCGGGCGGAAAAGCATAACTGCGGATTTCGTAGGGGTGAGAGTAGAGTGTAATGGATGTGTTAGTAGCAGGCACGACAGCAGTGGTCTGTGTTTGGAGGTGGTTAACTGAGCAGGCTTCGCTTGGAGGTGGGTCATCAAGTAGGAGGATGTGTTTGGTGGGCCGTCTGGATGCAGTGTTATGTAACTTTGCTGGAGGGCGCAGCAGCAGTATTTACTGATGTATGTAAATCGCCCGATGAGAGGGCGGATATGACCAATAGAGGAACCAGAATCCTTTTTTTATGGCTGGGGTGAGCCCCTGCAGTATGACGGGTCGCTGGCCTGAGACCTCTTGACTGGCGCGGAGAATGGGGGGCCCCCTCCATGTACTTTGCAGGGGGGCCCCCTCAAGTTTCGTTACGCCACTGGGGTGGGGGAGCATCTGATGTCCAAAGGTAGCTCTTTCCAGGTCTTGGCTGTGATGTAGGAGAAAGCTCTCCCGCCAGTTCTGTTTCTGCGGATGCGGGGGATTTCTGCCAGGGAGAGGTCAGCAGAGCGGAGGTTCCTCTTAGGTATGTGGAAGGATACTCTCTCGTTGAGGTATTTGAGTCCGATGTTGTTGAGAGATTTGTAGGCGTGGGTGAGGAGTTTGAAGGTGACCCTCTTCTCGATAGGGATCCAGTGGAGGGTTCGAAAGTGTTGGGTCATGTGTTCGTGGCGCGGTGTCCCGAGGACGAGTCTGGCTGCGGCGTTCTGGATGGTCTGGAGTTTGAGTAGAAGAGTTCTGTTGATTCCGGCGTAAAGGGCGTTGCTGTTGTCCAGTCTGCTGGTTATGAGTGCATGGGTGACGGTCTTTCTGCAGTCGGGGGGATCTATTTGAAGGTCTTAGGGGGATGCGGAGGCAGTTGAAACTGCTCAAAGCGACGGCGTTGACCTGGCGTTTCATGGAGAGCGAGGAATCGAGGATGATGCAGAGGTTCTGAGCGTGGTCTGTAGGGGTGGGAGGGATCCCGAGGGCAGTGGGCCACCAGTTGTTGTCCCAGGCGGAGGTGCAGGGTCCGAGGATGAGTTGAGCTTCAAGCAGCTGTTCTTCATCCATGCTGCCACATTCTGCATTCCTTCCTGGAAGGGAGTCTGGTGTCATCGGGATTCCTCATGAGTGAGAGGAGGAGTTGGGTGTCTTCTGCATAGGAAATGATGCTAAGCCCATGCTGTCTGATGATGGTGGCGAGGGGGGCCATGAAGATGTTGACGAGCATGGGGCTGAGTGAGGCACCCTGGGGTACTCCGCAGTTGATTTCCGGGTTTGGAGAGGAAGGTAGGTAGTCGAATCCTGTGGGTTCTGCCGGAGAGGAAGGATTGGATCCAGCCGAGGGTGGCTCCTTATACCCCCGCGTCGTGAAGTCTGGCTGCGAGTGTGCGATGTGAGACGGTGTCTAAAGCTGCGGAGAGGTCTAGCAGGATGAGGGCTGCAGTGTGTCGCTGGTCAAGTAGTAAGCGGATGTCGTGGAGGAGAGGAGCGCGGTCTCGGTGCTGTGGTTGCTGAGGATACCCGACTGGGAGGCGTCTAGGATGGAGTTGTCTTCGATGAAGGCTGTCAGCTGGGCGTTTACGAGTCTCTTGGTGTCTTTGGCCGCAAAGGGGAGGAGAGGGATGGGCCGGTAGTTTTTCAGGTCTGTTGGGTCAGCCGTTGGTTTCTTGAGTAGGGGTTTCACCTCTGCCCGTTTCCAGTCGTCTGGGTTGATGCCGGATCTGAGAGAGGCGTTGATGGTCCGTCCTAGCTCGGGTGCTATGGCGGTGGTGGCCCTGTTGAAGATGTGCGGTGCGCAGGGGTCCGTTAGGGCTCCTGAGTGGGTTTTTATCATGGTCGTGGTGATGAGTTTGATGGATGTGGGATCCCAGGTCGTGATGGTCGGTTTGTCGGCGGTGATGGGTAGTGGGGTGATGCCCAGCGCTGGTTCGCTGAAGTTGTTGTAGAGGGCCTTGATCTTCATATGAAAGATCTCTGACTGCCATAATCCTAATGTGGTGGTCAGACTGTAAACCTACTGTGTCGGACGGATAGCCTCTGACCGCCTGACATGGAAGGTTTACAGTCCGAGTCTAAAAGCGGACCATTTAAGTCATTTGTTTAGTACGAAAGGCTTATTTTTTCATTTTTATTGTTTTTACTTACAGAGCAAGTGCCATAGAGTAAGGCTGTTGTACATACACTATCCGCTTTCTCTCCATTTCCTGAAGATTCCTTTCTGTGCTTTGTTCGGCCCTTGATCATTTTGGATTTGGAGTTTGGATAGAAAACATCAATCTTCCTATGTCTGTAATCTCTACAACATCCTCCACCCTTGCAATCTCACCTTGCTTCCACAAAATCAAGCAAGTTCAATGCTGTACTTTTCAAGGAGTTCGTTGTTGGCATGCACCACTATTTTTGTTTCTTTTTCATGTTGTCTGTTTGTTGTAGCTGGATGATCTGGAGTTTGGAGAAGGGAGTGCAGCGAGGCCAATGTGGGATTACAGTTATAATCAAACAAATGCAAGAGCAATATCCAATGTTGGATTGTGAAGGACTAGCTACATATTGTTTTTCTCCTGTGCCTTGTGTTTTTGTGAACTTTGTCCAGATTTGTAGTTATACTTTGGTGTTTTACTATTTAGGGCCTAATCTACTGTGAGCCTTTGATGTATTTATAAATCTTTTTTCACATTTTTACTTCTGCTGTGCTAGCATATTTTAGGGCTTTGTAGATGGCCTTGAATTCATGCTGATTGTGGCCTATGGCTTGTTGTGTTTCGGGCATTTTTTCACATTTAGTTTCAATCTTTTCTGTTTCCATGTTGCAGTACTATTATTATATTTTTCACCTTGGTTGATTTTGTTTACATTATTGTTGCTGTTTTACTAAAGTGTGCAAAGACTTTATATTTTTTGAAATATGTATTTGTTTAAATATTTCCTTGCAATGCTGCAAGTTTTTGTTGGATATGAAAGGGGTTCCTGCTAGAGAAGGGCAGCCATGTTCACTTTGCTGTCAATGCCTCCCTATTTGTTTGCTATGTGGGTGAATACCATTTTATGGGGCCTGTATGTGTGTGTGTGTGTGTGTGTGTATGTGTGTGTGTGTGTGTGTGTGTGTCTGTGTGTGCATGCAGATGAGTAACAGGTGGCCATTTTATCTTCGCTCTCCATGCCTCCTTCTTTGCTTGCCATGTGGACGACCACCATTTATGTGGAACCAGTGTGTTTGTGTCCTGTGTCTCAGGTGGTCATTTTGTCTTAGGTGTTCATGTCTCCCTTATTGCTAGCCACATGTGCAACCACCATTTTGTGGAGCCTGTGTGTGTGCTTATTTATTAATCATTGTATACTGCTTTTAAATTCTTTAAAAACTCCTGTAAATTATGCTCACTTTTTCATTTATTATTTTTCCTGTTATATTTGTTTGTGCTTGTGGTTTATTGTAGTAATCTGTAGTAACAGGTAATTGTTTTTTAATTAATCTAATTGATATTTGCTTTCCTCTCCCTGTCTCGCCTAGGACTCCCTGAGGAACAGTAGGTCTTTTTAAATAATTTAATCGATGTTTGCGTGCCTCCCAGAGCTGGCCCATGAAGCGAGAGACACCAGGTATTTTCTTTTCATATTTAATAGATTTTTGCTTGCCTCCTATGCCTTCCACAAGGGCCCCATTGGCCACGGAGGGACCCCAGTATTATTTTTTAATTGACTCACTTTTCGAAAGCTCCCCCCCTCACTTTATAGAGGCCCCATGGAGCCTGGAGATGCGGAAGGTATTTTTCTATTAATTTAATTGAATTATATAATATTGTTATGATGATGATGACAATGATGATGATGATGGTGAGGCTACCTTGTATTTCATTGACAAGAATTGCAAAACTCTCACTCTCTTCCTTCTTATTTGTTATTGCCTGCTGATGCACTGCATGATCCTGAGACAGTGAGAAGTTTGTGAGTTAGCTGACCTCTCTCCCAAGTGCTTCTGCTATAACTTCTCACCAGTAGAAGATGTAAAGAACATGGCCCCAGAGAACCAGGCTTGTGCCAATAAAGCTACCAGGAAGGAGAAGTCTGTTGCTACCACTGGCTACCTTTTACAGCAATGGGGCATATCTGCTGCACCATCTTCTGGGCGGAAGAATCTTGAAGTAGGATCACCCTTGTGTCCTGGCATCCATATCCTCAGGGGGGGTCCACCTCTCAATAGCTTCAAGTCTGAGGGCTGTACGAGCTCTTAATATTGAAGTGATTAAGCGGGGGAAGGAAAGGTAGGGGTCAGCCAGGAAGGAGATCTATAACAGAAACAACAAAATTAAGAACCTCCCTATCTTCCCTCTCTCTGCACTACTTCTTAATCACTCTCAATGGTAATAGTGCGCTACCTGGAAAAGAAAAAAGGACAGGCACGTTCTGTATGTAAGAAGACAAATGGTCAGATAGTCTTGCCACAACGGCTTGTTGATGTGCACAACTATAACAAAAGGAGAGACACAATAATAGTTACCGAACTATACTCAGGAAGCTATATTAGATGGTAAAGAAGGGTTCCTACATACCCAGGTATATAGGTTGTTGAGAATCACAGGGGAGATGAGATATGTCCATCCAAAATCCTGGCACAACCCCCTGTTATGTGCACAAACAAAAATATGCAGGTCAAAATATAAGGAGGCTTATTTCAACCAAAGCAAAATACTTATGCAGATAATACTTGTATTCACTCAATAATTACCAGCCAGTTGCAGCACTCCCTTCAATCCCATTGGAAGTATGCTGGTCTTTGCTCTTTGAAGCAACAGTCCGCAATTCATTAGCAACTGAAGGAACATTCCCTCCCTCTGTGAGCTTCAGGCTTGATAGCTCTAGAACAGGGACAATGTGTAAGGAATCCCAGCAAAACGTAACCTGCCCGCGATAGCTCCCTCCGCATGAGTTTCAGAGGGGAACTCGCCAACAGAGAACTATGAGAGTCTTGGTGAGATTCTAAATACTTTTTTCCCTATACCCTTTAATGATAAAGAGTGTTTATTTTTTCCACAACCTATGCAATACAAATGTGCCAAAGGTAACCTCCACTAGATACTTAAGTAGTCATTACTCTTACTTTAGTATTTTACTCTTACACTGTATTTATGCAGCACTTAAACAGTAATAAAATGAAAATGCAACTCAAGAAATAACCCACACTAATGTAAATGTAAATGTAATAAATTATTTGACAACAAAATGACAAACATCCAATCACTAGAACCGGAGTTATGAATTTTTAAAGTTTTAAGTGCAACCTTGCACCTAAAAGATCAAAGCACCAACCGCCGACATCTAGTTGTGCGATACCAGGTCAAAATCAAATGTTATGGCTGACTGCAATGGTGCATGGTTTGGATACATTAAGTCAATGTGGCCAGGTCTCTCCCCACCTTCGAACTTAGATGAGAATGAGGAGTCATCATTGAGGAGTCACTGGACAAAGTCATTGTGAAGATTTCTACGTTCGGTCTTAGTCTCTGTTTTAGAAGCCAAACATCTCCAGTGGGATGAAGCTGCAGACTGTCGTCGATGGGGCTCTATGACGCTGAAAACCCTTCTGGACAGTCACCGCTGAAAAGGATTTGCTGCCATGACCCACAAAGTCAGGCCAACCGGCGTTGCACCTTGAGCAGGTAGCCCAGGTCTCCTCTCACTTCTTAAGGCATGTTTTTGATGTTGGGCTTTCTGGGCATCTTTAACACCACTTCCAAAGTCCCAGGACTGGTGGGACACTACTTGGAGGGTCAGGACTCACTCATGCTTGGTACAGGTGTGGGTTCAAGATGGCTGGAGCTTTTTCTGTTGCTAAAGCTCTGAACAGCAGGCCAGCCAACTCGCCCCTGGAGTCACTCTAGAAGTCTTGGGTTTAAACAGAGAAGCAGGTCTCAAGCAGCAGAGTAGTCCTCTGAGGGGATAGGGCAGGCTTCAGGCGGCAGGGGTGTCCTCTTGGTGCAGGACGGCAGTCCTCTAAAGTTCACAGCAGGCAGAAGTGAACTCAATATTGAGTCTAAGGGTCCTATATTTATAATTGGTGTCAGTTTTGAAGAGGAAGGAACTTCTGGAGTTTTTCCCTCCACAGAAGTTTCTGGCATTTCCTGCCTCTCTGCTCAGGTCCCAGCATGTCTGGAGTCACAAAAGGATATGTGAAGATCTTTGTGTGAGAGCCAAGGCAGTGTATTTAACGTGCAAGTGGGGCTAAGCACAGCTCTGCATTTCATCCTGCCAGGATGATCCATCCTGCCAGCACCCAGTCCCCCTATGGTATGGTTGTCTGGCAAGCCTGAGACATGTTTCAAGGGGCTACTTAAGTGGGTTACACAATATGAGCTGCAGGCCCACTAGTAGTATTTCATTTAATGGCCCTGGATATAAGGTATGCCACTTTTCTAGGGACTTATAAGTAAATTAAATAGGCCGATCAGGTGCAAGCCATTTTGATCAGGTTTTAGGGAGTGAGCGCAAGCACGTTAGCTGTGGTTTGCAGTGGTAAAGTGCCCAGTCCTAAGGCCAGCAAAACAGAAAATCAGGAGGAGAAAAACAAACTTTCTGGGGTAAGAAGGCCCTAAAGCTGACAGGTCTTCTTTGCTGGTTTATCTGCTCTATTCAGAGCAATAAAAACCTTGTATTTCCTGTGACGCCTTCAATGTGTGGGGCTGTCATGGCTACCAGCACTTAGTGTTTTTGTAAAAAATCCTGTATCACCAATCAGATGCCACGAGGTATTGGTGTGGGTCCCAGATAATAGATTTCTACATTTAAACTCAGGTAAGAGAGAGTGGTTGACTTTGGGGTTGGAGTTTGCAGTGTGCATTATGTGATCAAGTGAGATCTCTGTTCCATTAAATATACAAAAATAGTAATGGATGGAATGCTTAGTTTGACACTAGGATGAAGCTACACATGACTAATGAGGACCAACTAGGGCAAAACTGGTCTTGATTTGCGTGTTCTCCAGTTCATAGAGGATCTAGCTTTGCAGTTTGGACTGGACTGCTTCTATTGGAGTGGGATCAAGGCTGATTTGCTAATGGCTGGGTCTAATCTGAGGTGGCATTATGGACAAAAACAAATTTGACTTGAATGTGGACCAAGTAATTACTAGTGCCAAGATTAATTTAAGCATCCCGCTGATCACTTTTTTTTATACTTCAGTACACCGCCCTTAAGTTGCTGACATCATTTCTCACTGATAGGACTCAATCTGTAGAGTCCCGAGCTTTCTCAGCCGAACAATTCACACTCTCCTTTGTGGTGCCACAGGGCTCGTCCCTAAGTCCTACACTGTTCAATCTCTTTCTTACTCCACTGGCCACTATCATCAAGCAGTTCGGCTTCTCAGTGGTTTCATATGCTGATGACACCCAGTTAGTGATGTCAGTTTCAAGTAACACCGAAGAGACAGCAAAACAATTTATTAGCTGCATGACTCCGGTCAACCAGTGGATGAGCTCCAACTGACTAAAATTGAACGGCGGAAAGACGGAGGTTCTTCTGTTAGGTTCAGTTACCTCCTTTTGGTCACCCAGATGGTGGCCATCCAGTCTGAGGGACCTTCCAGTCTCAGTGTAGAAGGTGAAAAACTTATGGTTCATTTTCGATGATAACCTAACCTTCAAAAACCAGATCAGTAACCTCACCTCAACCATCTTTTTCGTCTTAAAGATAATCGGGAAAGTTTGCCCTTTCATCCCACCTGACACCCTTAAAACATTGGTAACAGCATTAGCCCTGTCCAGATTGGACTATGGTAACACGCTGTACATGAGTATCCAAAAACAGTATCTACAAAAGCTACAGCGTCTCCAAAATGGGGCAGCTAGACTGCTGCTGGACATCCCCAGATTCCAGCCGGTCTCCCACTGTCTGAGATCCCTGTACTAGCTCCCAGTGGACAAGAGGATCACATTTAAATCCCTATACCTAGCATACAAGGCATTGCATGGAGCTGGTCCTCACTTTCTGAAGAAACATCTCAAATGGTACGTGCCTCCAGAAATCTAAGATCTGCACACAGCAAACTCCTACAAATGCCCAGATTCAAGAATGCTCAATGCGGTGGAAGAAGCATCTTTTTAGGGACAGCTAAAACATGGAACTTGCTCCCGGTCAGCTTAAAGAACAGCCCTACACTGTTATCTTTTAGAAAATCACTAAAAGCCTGGCTCTTTACCAACTAACATTGTCATCCACGGTCTTTATCGGCAACCCTACTGGATTCCCTGGTACCAGCATCTAGACGCCCCAGGGCATTCGCGGGCTATATAACTGTACAAATCAAATCAAATCGACGCCCTAAGTGCTGTGGGTATACCGTGCTGTGTGTCCCTTGCTCACTTTGCCACTGGAAAAAAGCTGCGCTCAAGTGATGAGCCCCAACTAGGGTGAAACATGTCTTGGGTTGCTTGTGTTCTGGTTCAGAGTGGCCCTGGATTGGCAGTTTGGGTTGGACTGTTCCTAATGGAACAGGATCAAGGCTGATTTGCATATGGCTGGGTCTAACTTGAAGTTGCATTTTGGACAAAAAATTATGGACTGGGACCAGTAGTACCAGTAGCTGTAATTAAACCAAGCATGTCACCCATCATTTGTGTGTATCCTTCAACCTCTGCTCCATGGGCTTTATTCCTTAGTGGTGAGTTATGACTATGTTCAGAAGGTTAGGCAGTACACAGACATTTCTACTGATAGAAGAGTGGGAGTGAATGTGACAACAAGTAATTGGGGAAGCTAGGGCTTTGAATCAATAGTTTTTCAATACGGAATGCAAGAAGATGGACTGGAGACCATCACTGGGGGTAATGTTGTAAGAGATCTCAGGTCAAGGGGAGAGTAGAAAGAAGACAATGAGGGTGGCAATTGATCATTTTTGGGCCAGGTTCGGGGCTCAGTCTCTGTTGGTAGGCACAGGAAGCATCCAGTTTTTTTAGCCAGGATGGTACTATAAACAGTTATACAAACAAAATTACTAATAACCATAATGATCATAAAAGAAAGTATTTTTTCTAAGTTGTAGCATTTTTTATATAAAAAATAATGTACCTATTGCACCTATAACAGACCCATCCCTCTCCATAAACCCTGAAAACACACAAATCCTATTCTTCCCCAACTGTTAAGAAGGGGACTACCCTTTTCTCTAAATACTTAAAAATGCATAAATCCCATTCTGCCCCTTCTCTAACTGTCCCCAATTTCTAAACCTGAAACAGGCCCACCCCACTTCCTGAACGCAAGACATCTATAAATATATTAAAAACCTACCTTTTTCCAAACAATTCCCAAGCCACAAAAATGCAGTTTGTCCCCAATTAAAATGCACCTCTAAAATATTATTTCTGTTAATAATCTCCCTCTGGGTCTGTAGTTGAGGTGGGAAGGAGTGGGCTGCTCTTCGTGACAGTAGGCTCATCCACCTGTGACTTCTGGGTTCCACTGACTGGTCAATGGGAGAAGCATCCGCCACTGCCTCATTTTCTTCCTCCTGAAGAATTACCAGCTGACTGAGAGTCACTGCTTTGTCACAATATATTTGAGTATGTATCATGCAACATTAAGTGAGCTATGTTTGTGGGACAGTATAATTTTTGGAAAAGTATGGACATATATTAAATAATTCTAATGGCCATGCTCTTTCTCTACTAGAGAGTCCTGCCCAAGGCCTACTCCCCCACACCACACCCTCCTCTATACTTCCTTACAGTAAACAAATATATTATTTCTGGAAAAGGTTGGATGTGAGCGTTAGGTAATGTCTAAGAAATCAGGGCTTAGGCTAGTTTTAGGTTTGGCTATTGACAGGTTGAGACATCTGGTTTGGTCAATGGAAGGTAGAACACAGACCAGTATAAGAGATGGCATAAGAGAAAAGGAAACTTAAGAAGAAGTTATGGACGAAATGTATCCTGTGCTGGAATGGGATGGGATGTGGTAGAAATTAGAGGGCATGGACAATGGCCAATGGTCAACAGACCTCGTTTTCAACTCATTAATTTAAATGGCACAGAGGCAGAGAGACATAAGAAAGTGGACAATTTAACAGAAAGGAATATACAAGGGCCCAGTAAAGCTCAGAGAGTTGGCAACCATTTATCTTCCAACTAGACACCAGAGATCCTCGCATCTTCATTTCCTCAGTACAACCAGGGTAAAAAGGATGAGATTGGGAAGGAGATCATTTGCACACGTAGTACCGAAGTTGTGGACCGATCTTCCACCAAGTCTCAGAGCGCTGGAAAATGCACTTTCCTTCAGGAAGAAACTTAAGACATGGCTGTTTCCCCGTTAATCTACCAGAGGCCCTACCCTCAGCACAGTACTCACCAGCGCGGGGAAGACTTTGGGTAGCGATGCACTTTACAAAACATAAACATAATCAGAAAGAGGAGTGTGGGTTTAACACAGACGCTAAAGTAGAAAAAGGCGAAGTTAGGATAAAGGAAACTTTAAAAAAAATAAGCAAAATGTGGAGTGCCATGACATCTATAGGTGAGATTAATTGTTAAATCTAAGAACAGTAAATAAATACACATGACTTACTAGCACCACAGGCCGTACCATATCCTGTGGCGGGGTGGCGTCATCACCCTTAGCCCTTGTTCCCCTCTTCTCTTTAGTGGTCCTATAAGGGAGAAAGAATAAGAAGGCACTGATTAATAGTACTGATTGTAGCTATCTACAATTATACTTAAAAACATTGAATAATTTGCAGGTAAAAATATCTACTGCTTGAGTAATTAATCCTATTCCTCCCTTTAACCTCATCCTAAAAATAGTTTGATGTCTTACAAAATTACCAACTACAAATGATTTTGGTACTCCACTACCTTTATACGTTTTTGCTATTGTCACACTAAAACAATGTGAAAAGTTGCCAATCTTTCATTGAACTTCACAGAGAGCAGACAGTGCAGTGACAAAAAGGTCATGGAGGAACCCCACCAACCTTAGATGTGGTCACCTTCGACATTTCCTGTTCATCAACCTAACCCTAAGCATACCAGCTCCTGCGATGCCTGCTGACATCATAATTAAAGTTCCCTACTAAAGAGCAGATTCCAACCCCTCACAGGCAGTCAATTCCCCCTCCCTCATGGGCAGACAACCAGTAGGTGTGCACAGCCTCGGGACATGCTCAGCCCAGCAGGTTCTGCTCCCGGTCCAAGACGTCAGCTCAGCAGTACATCACTTGCTGCTGGGTGCATGTGACCCAGTGAAGCGGTGCATGCTGGGTTGCACTCTCCCCGACCTCACCCTCTTGTCCAAGCTGGAAAGATGTATTGTTCACATTTTTCCTGCTTATGAAATCCCCTTTGAATTTCATATATTAATTTATTTGAGTGCACATTTTCCAAATACAAAAATATATTGCATTTAGTATTGCTACCACAAATGTATAGTTTAATGTTTATTTGATTATAAAGTGATAGTTCAGCAATTCTTTATATGTGTAATTCAAACAGTCCAAAATATTTTATATTACTCAATGTTTATTTTAGCAGTAGTTTAATGTCTGTGATTTAAAACACTCAATAATGTTTTATAGAAGCAGGTGTTGTTGACGGTCTTTGGTGATTCTTATTTTTAATAACATTCAGTAAAAGGCCAGTTCTTTTTAAAACTATCTGAAAAGCTTATTTAGGCTAAATACAAAGAAGTATTAGGTAGAGAGGAATCTTCACACCTTCAAAGAGCTGAGAGCTTGATCCTGCCCACAAGCGAGCTGTAAACACTTTCTCACAGCCTCTGCGCAGGGACCTCAGGACCGCTAGCCAGGCCTTATTGGATTGCTAGGATGCTATCTCTCTTCATACACAACAATATTTCTATTGTTCCATCAAGTTATTCAGGTGAAAGGCAAGATCAACTAAGAAACTTGTACAAGCCCGCCCCTTTTAGTGTTAAAATTATTTAGTAAGAGGCAATAAGGGATGTGATTGGAGAGCAAATGCATAGAAACACTCAATTACTGTTATACTGTTGCATTTATTTTGAATTTTCTGATATTCGCTGCTATCGTTGTCTTTGATTGGGTTGTTTTTTCTCTTCAACTATACACAATTATTTTCACTAGCATGGAATTTTGATTTTAATTAAAAAACGAGATGTACATTTTTAGTGTATATTCTTGAGTGTGTCTGTTCGTGGTGAAAGGAGGTTTGGCATCCACTAACAACAAGTATTCGTGTGAGTCTCACTGGACTGATTCTTGCCCAGAACCCAGCATCTTCATGTAATACTCAGGTGGTTTATGGGTTGCAGTCTAGTGGGGTCTTTGTCTCTAAATGGTATGTTACTAAGTCTGCCTGCAAGGGGGCCTAGTGAGCCCAAAACCCAAGTTCAATTTTGAGTAAGATTTAGAAAATGTATCAGTAGCCTTTGCTAGGCCTGTCACCTGCTGCCAACATGAGGGGAAGGTGTACTGCACCATAAAACAAGCCAATCCACTTCTTCCTAAGAAAAAACTGATGTGCTATATAAGGCCTGCACAGCAGCTTTGGCAGGTGGTGGTGGTTTCCTGGAACCCACTGCATGCCTCTGCCATGAAGGTAGGAGGCGGGGGTGACCAAAACAAAACGGAAATAGGGAAAGTGGAGAAATGCACAATGCAAACACAGGGGAAGGGGGAAGCAGACAAAAAGTGGAAAAAAAAGTCTGGAAATGGGACAGAGGGCCTGGAAAAGAGTCAGCCTGGAGTAGGATGATAAGGGGAAAAACAAGGGAATATCTAGGCAGTAGCAGGTTGGATTAAGGGGTATCACGCCCTCTCAAAATGGCTGCTCTTCTGAATGCTATGCTTTCGTATGGGACACTGGAGACCAATTTCTCACTTAATTACATGTATTTTTTAGCAACCTTTAGGCAGTTTTGTGTAATTACAGATGCGGAAATTGTGCACATGTCACACACTTCTATTTGTGAGGAGATGAAGGTATAATAAATTGTGCAAATATTATTCAGATACACATGATATATTTCAGCATCCGTTTCAAGTATTCATGCATAACGCTCTATTTTCTGTCCAGCCTCATCCTAGTGAAGTTAGCTGCTGCACACCAGGACTGACTCTTCTTTTCCTTTTCCTCAATAACTTGGTAAAAAGATCAGAGGGCACTGAGCCCTTCATCACCCTGCTACTGAGGATGGAGTTAACTGTGACAGAAGTTCTGGAACTAGGCTAAAAAGGAAGAATCTGTTTACAGTGGAAATCTTCTACGAACACGGCTAAAACAAAATTATTGGTAATGGACTCCAAAAGAAACAAAAAAGTGTCTTTTCACTTGAGGAGTAATTTATTACTATTATTTGTGGATTAGGATATTCTCATGTGTTTTATCATGGAAACAAAGACAATACAGAGAAAATTACTGTTTCCTTAAATCAGACATCATCTATATTAGCTTTCCAGAACTAAAAATATTAGTAATAACTTGTTTTCTCCAGAGCTCTGTGTCACATTTCTGCTATTTCTGAGCTCTCTAAACAACAGATATTATCATTACATAATTTATGGAACTCAATATTCTGATGTACAGAAGGATGGACTCTTCTGTTCCAGAACCCGAATTCAAATTCATGACCTCTGGGACACAACATTTTGTCAGCAGAAAGTGTCAAGCTTACAGAGCCAAAGCACTGGCTTTCACAGTAGTAAGACTGAACGATGGTGTGATGACCAGGGACATCAGCACCAACAGTGTATTAAGTCAAATAAATATCTAAATTAAATTTTAGGGGAGAAATGATTAGATCTGGACACTTATTTCATATGTAACAATATGGTGGTTTACTGGTATCTAGGGCATCAACCCTTGAAAAACAGTATGATACTTGATCTCCATTTAAATTGTTCCAAATTTATTGTTGCTGACAGAACCCCATCCAACTACGCGTTGCCCATTAATTTCATTCCTAACCCACCTTCTAAAGTGGAAGAGGAAGTACTCAAATCGTTTTCAGAATATTTTATAGAAAAACTTGATTTAATGCCTCTAAGAAGGTTAGCATTATAGCAACGTATCTTCCTGCCTACCTTCATCCAAGAGGTATAATTTAATTTCAACTCCTCATTGGACGATGGACTTGACACAATGAGGCTGCATGACAACTTGCACCCCATTGAAGGAATTAAACTTATGTGGGAGTAAACCTGAAAGCAGCCACAGATCCATGCAAGAGTGACCCTCGAAGTGTAATTTGAAAACCAGTGCCTTAGGTACCCCAAACATTCTAACAAAAGGGATAATTACTACTGGTCACGTTCAATTCTGGTGTTTTTGTCAGCTATGTCACTCCAGAGGTCAGCCATATGCAGAAGTAGTCCTCACATCTGGCAGGAAACCTGCCCTCACTAGGCTCCTAAAACAGGCTATTATGAATCCCTTTTCCACCGAAAGATAAATGTACGGCTTTCAAAGGTATAGGCAGCCATTAGTGTATATCGGGTGACAAACTTGAGGGCTGTTTGGATGAAAAAGTCCCCTGCATAGTGACCCCCTAACCTGAGTGCTGTAGCTGCACGGATATCTGGACCCCATGATATTGAATTTTGGCCATGGGCGAACACGGATCATGTGGGGATGCCATGACCTAGGTTTGTTTCACTGCAATGCAGTTTAGTTAGTCAAGGAGGAATGCTCCAAGAGCTACCCTTTGGTCCTTTATGAGGCACATTTCAGTGGAGGTTGACAGCCAGGTGTGGTCCTCGGTTACCCCCTTAGCCTGTATTGTGGGTCAACTAGGCTGTCCCTTTGTCAGAGACAGTGCACTGGAGATAGCACTTCAAAGGACCTCAAACCAATACCCCGAATTTCAAAGGCTCAGACACTACATCATATACCTCTCTGGATCTGGACTATGAAGGTGGGAGTCTAATTCCCTCATGTCCAGGAGGAGAACGAAAGCTGTCAAGTCTTTGAGCTGCTGCAACCAGGACCAAGATCTGCTAGTCTCCTAGCTGGGTGAGGGGCCATAACCCAGGAAGCCAACAATACTTGCCCTGTGTCTGGAGCACCAGCCTTTTGCATGACTGTCAAGATGTGTGTGCCCTGGGGGGCGTGGCTTGGCTGCCGAGCGGAATGGCTGCCTGAAACCGCAGCTCCGCCGATCGAGCACATAAATCCTTCAATTATTGGCTTAACTGGTGTGCGGGCACGGACCTCCTAACCCAAGAAGGAAGTCTAGAGTATCCGCCATATGCCCTGGAAGTTCTGACCCCGTCTGTGAAATGGTAGCGGAGAGCGGCCTGCTGGAGGCGGAGGGACGCGGCGGCCTGCGGCGTTCGTAAGAGCCGGGAGCTTGCGTGTGGCGAGACCCGAAAGCGGAGCGAGCAGTGGGGCAGCGGCTGGTGGACCGCCCCGGCCGGGGGGAGTGCAGCCTGCCAGACGCTTACCCCCCGTGGCTGAGGCAGCGAGGCTAGGACGAAAGCGACCGGTGTGGTGGACCACTGATGGCGGATTGGAGGTGAGGCGAAGGGGGAGACCTGGGCGATCTGCGGCGCACCGGGAGCTGGCCGACTGCCGTGAAACTGAGCGAAGGGCACCTATGCCGACTTTCGGCGGACGCTGCTGGGCCCTGCTCTGAAGGGCCGAGGTGCCGGGCCTCGTGGGGAGAGACTCTGATCTGCGCCCTCGGATCACCAGCCCTTGGACTGCATGATAAGAAGCGGTGGCAGGCCCGGAAGAAAAGTTGGAGTGGCGGCCATTTTCTCCGAGGGTGGCTGCGTGGCGGTGCCCTTTTGTTGGGGGCCCCGGAGAAGGCGATCGGTGGGACCTGGTCGGCTACTGTGCCTGTCCCTGGCCATACTATAGTGCTGGTGGGGTCGCGCTCGGGACAAGTGACCCCTGAAACAGTGGTGGGCCTGTGCGTGGCGCAGGGAATCGACTGGCTCTGGCGCAGGGTCGCATGGCTTGCTCCCCCCCCCCCGACAGACGAAGTGCCGGGTGGGCGCCTGGACGAGGTGCGAGAGCTCTCCTGTGGACGTCCCTATATACTGTGCTGCATTGGCCTGGGATTCAGAAGGGGAATGGCTGCATGAGTGTTGGCCTGGATCTGACGGACCGTGCGGTGTCTCCCCCTGTTTGATCTGCTGCGCCGCGGGTGTGCCCCGGACCGGAGGACGCAGCCTCATTAGCTACCAACGAGGCCCAAACTCCCTGCTGCCCTCGGCAGGACGCTGGTGGGGGCTGCCCGCGCCGGCGGGCTAGGTTGGGGGACAACCATGGGTAAGCCGGACACACGGCAGCCGAAAATCACATTTGACAAGTCCAAACAGAAACCACCAGACCAGGACCACCGAGAGGCTGAGTCTGCTCGGGAATACCGGAGTAGCGCGCAGGACGTGGACATTAAAACCATGTTTCAGGAACTGAAAACAAGTTTGCATGGCATAGATGGCAAAATGGACGCGCTGGCGGCCCGTATGGACGGTATCACGTCTCACATGGACAAACAAGAAGGAAGAGTGGCATCGCTTGAAACACGTGTGGCCGATACGGAAGAAAGTCAAACCGACCTTGACAAACAGCTGCGGGGCATGGATAAGATCCTGGCACTCATACAACAAAAAAATGAGGATTTGGAAGCGCTTGAGGCGTAACAACGTCCGCATCACGGGAGTGGCGGAAACGACGGACATAACCAACATGGAGCAATATGTCGAACACATGTTTAAAGAGCTGTTTGGGTCGGGCTTATCGTCGATGTTCCTTGTCGAAAGGGCACATAGATCATTGGGGCCCAGGCCTAAAACGGGTGCGCCGCCCCGGCCTATTATTGCATGAGTCTTAAATTATAGGGACCGGGACACGATCCTACGTATGGCGAGAGACATGACCGACGTGCAATACAGGGGCAGCCACATCGCACTATACCCAGATTATACGATGCAGGTACAGGCCGCTCGAAGGGAATTTTTGCCGGCGAAGAAACTTTTCCAACAGACGGGCACCAAATACTCCCTCATCTACCCTGCAAAGCTCCGGGTACAAGGTCCCGGAAAACCGTCCTTCTTCTTGGACGCGAAAGCGGCTCTGAAATACGCCAAACAACTGGTGAAGGACCAAAAGACTCAGGCAACTGCAGATGGCCCGGACCAGCGAGACAGGCTAAGTGACGTTGAATAATTGTTCACGTTTGATTGTTGCCAAGACGCTGGGTATTGCCTGTCCGAACCGGGTTGGGTCATAGTGAATGTTAGGTGCTCTGGAGGGTCAATTTTAGATGCTGGAAGGGAGATGTGTAAAATTGCGGGCCCGGGAGGGGGAGGTCCTTGAGCTGTCACACTAGGTCAGCGCTCAATCACCCTGTCATTAGTACAGGGCTTGTGGGTGGCCAACCTGCGTACCTTAAGGGATGATTCCCATTCACCGGTCACGACCACTCACTGTAGTTACAGTTTCTATGGTTGGGAGGGGGACCTGGGAGGATAGTGCACAACCTGATTGGGGGGTTGGAGCGGGGGGGCTTGGGGTTCAGTTGAAGTTGGGGGTTTTTGTTGAGTTTTGTTTATTTTCCAGAGTTGGGCCAGAGGAAGCGAGATCTGCTGTTGAATTGTATATTGTACACTGTTCGCTGCTATGTCGACAGTCACCTAGCATGTGGTGTTCAGGCCTTTGCCGGCCAGGGTATGTGCTGTCTATCAGAGATGGGTGGCCGGGAGGAGTGCAACATGGACCAGGTCTGTGGCCTGAACGAGTTTTATTCCGATGCTTGTTGCCGTGCAGAAAATAAAATGCATTACTTGGAATGTAAGAGGTATGAATGACAGGCGCAAAGCAAGACTGGTGCAGGCCTTCCTAATCAGAAAAGACGTGGACCTCTGTCTCCTGCAGGAGATGCATTTAACTGCAAACGCGGTGCAGCTGCTCAGACTCCATAGATGGGGAGAGATATTTCACGCCTCCTATTCTAACTACTCCAGAGGGGTGGCGATATTAATCAGGAAGGGGCTTCACTGGCAGACGCATGAGGTACTCAGAGATACGGGAGGCAGATATATAATACTAGTGGGTACGCTGTGCGGTATGAGAGTGACACTGGTGAATGTGTATGGTCCGAATGACGATAACCCAGAGTTTTACGGGGACTTATGGCATAAGGTGCAGACCCGTGGCCTGGCGGCGATTTTGTGGGGAGGGGACTACAATGTTGTACTATCAGACACCATGGATAGACAGGGCGCGACTAGAGAACACCACCCCAGGGCATCGGAAGAGCTCGGCTACATTATGCAGGATGCAGGGCTAGTGGACTCCTGGAGGATGCTGCACCCCGGGGTACGCGCGGGCACATGCATGACAGCCCATAGGGCGGCATGGTCCAGACTGGATTACTGGCTATTATCCAGAGATTTGCACTCGGCGGTGCTAGAGGCGATGCACTTGCCGAGATCTCTGTCCGATCACGCCCCGGTGTCCCTTACTATATCCACACCGCCCCAATACTTTCAGCCGTTCAGCTGGAGATTTCCTTCCCGAGCATTGCGTGATCAGGTATTTCAGAAGGATCTACGGGACAAACTGGAGGAATACTTTGTAATAAATGAGGGCACTGTAGATTCACTGGGCATGTAAAGTGGTGATAAGAGGGCATTGCATGTCTCTAAAAACGGGTGTACTGAGATCCATTAGAGAGACGTTGAGCAAATTAGAAAGCGAACTTGCGCGACTGGAAACTGCGCTGATCGATGCCCCGACGGATAAGCTGCGGGCAGAATTCAGGTCGAAGCTCACCAGGTATCAAGGGGAGGCGGACAGGGAGGTTGCATTTTTGTCGAAAGATCACCAGGCCAGACGGTATGGGGAGGGTGATCGGTCCGGATGTACACTGGCGAACCTGCTGCCCGCGCCGCGAGGATCAGACCATATCATGGAACTACAGGGGGTGGGGGGTGGCGTGGTACGAGAGCCCCCGGCTATACTGGCAACCATGACCGATTACTACAGGGACCTATATACCTCTAAGGTGACACCGGAGGACACGGTGCTCAGCGAATATCTGGACACCATAGCCCTAGCATGGTTCAGTGATAGGGCTAGACAATATATGGACTTCCCGTTCACGCAAGACGACATACGTTCGGTGATAGCCGCTCTGCCACTTAGTAAGGCGCCTGGCCCTGACGGGCTGACGGCAGCCTTCTATAAAGAATACGCTGACATCCTGGTCCCGAAGCTGCACGGGGTCTTCAAGGAGGCAGTAGAAAAGGGAATCCTCCCCCGATCGATGCGCGAGGCGCTAATTATCACGCTGCTTAAACCGGGCAAAGACCCGATATGCCCAGACTCCTATCGTCCGCTTTCACTAATTAACCTTGATGCAAAAATATACGCGAAGTTGCTGGCCGACCGCTTGAAATATATGCTGCCGCAGATTGCACTGTCTGATCACTCGGGCTTTGTGATGGGGAGGTCGACTTCCCATAACTTGAGAGTGCTGTTCGGGCTCCTGCATTATCTGGATCCCAAGCTGCAGGCAGTAGCTGCACTGCTGGATGCCACTAAGGCATTCGACTCCCTGGAGTGGAAATTCCTACGAACCTTATTTACTCGCATGGGATTCAGCCCATCATTCTCCAGGCGTATTGGCATACTTTATAATAATCCGATGGCCAGGGTGCGGGTGAATGGGCAGATGTCCGCCCCGATCTCCATAACCAGGCGGACTCGTCAAGGTTGCCCGCTGTCGCCGTTGCTGTTTGCTATTGCAACGGAGCCGCTCGCGGCTCGCTTGAGACAACACCATACTCAGCGCAGCATCGGATTTACGTCGCGTGGCCTACTCGTATCTATGTACGCGGACGACATCACCATATACATGCTGAACCCGGCGGAGAATTTTGACCCGCTGATGAGAGAGGTGATACGGTACAGTGGCCTCACAGGCATTGATATTAACTGGTCGAAATCGACAATGTTCCCGCTAACCGATGGTACGAACAAGTGCCACACGGAGTTTCCGATCGACTGGGTGATGGATGAGGTCAAATATTTGGGCGTTCAGCTAAGCCGTTCGGTTCAGGATATAGTACTTGCTAACCTTGGTGTGGCTGTGGAGTGGCTGGAGAGCAAAATTCAGAGGTGGAAGAAGCTGCCGCTGTCCTTGACGGGTCGCATAGCTATTGCGAAAATGGTGGTGGTGCCTAAATTTCCTTATTTGTTCGCGAATATTCCCGTGCCACTAACGAAGGCGTTCTTTCGCCGACTCCGCTCAGCCATGATAGAGTTGGTTTGGGCGGGCAAGCAACCCAGAGTGACCTGGAACTTGCTCACGCTTCCCTTCCGACAGGGCGGCCTTGCGGCCCCGGATTTAGAACTAAATGCATACAGTGCGCAGGCCCAATACTTACATTACTGGCACCATCCAATCCCTTACCAGCCCCACGTGGCAATAGAAATGGACGTGGCGGCTCCCTGCCCGCTTCGGACAGCGGTGTACCAGAAATACAGACGCCCCCAGGGAGACGTGGACACCGTTGAAATGGTGCGCTGGGCTTGGACGAATATTGCTAAGCGTGCGGGCATAGCGGAACTATACGCGCCGAGTATGCCCCTTGCGGCTAACCCGCTGCTGGGCCCTTTGACAGATGCGGCGGTGGCGCGCCGGGCGCAGACCTGTGGCCTGAAGGTGGCGGGAGACTTGTACCCAGACGAAGCTTTCCTGACGGTGCAGGCTTTGGCGGAAGCGCCGGAACCGACGGCATCGGAGCTACTTCTATATTACCAACTGCGGTCGGCGTGTAAACGCAGGTACACTATGTTCCCGAACGCTCCGCCGACGCTGGCGGCTTTGGAGGACATACTCTCGAATTCCTCCTCACGCAAACTGATTACACGCATCTACAGGACTACTCAAAGCGCAACGCCTGTTGCGCACGTGGATTCTAGATCAATGTGGGAGGGCGAAGCGGGCATAAGAATTACAGAGAAGCAGTGGGAATTTTGCTGCTCCCAACTCGAAAGCCTGTCGCCTAACTACAGATTGAGGCTGATACACTTCAACTATCTGCATAGAACATACCGCACGCCCATACAGCTGTTTAAGATGGGGCTGCGAGCCGATACGAACTGTTGGAGATGTGGCGAGGGGGAGGCTACGTTCTATCACCTCGTTTGGGTATGTGTGCCGGTGCGGAGATACTGGGATACGGTCTTCCATACTATTGGTGAGATCGTGGGAACGACTATGGAGCCAGATCCGCTCGTGGCCCTCCTGGGGTTTGTAAAGCAGGTGCCTAGTGAGTCGCGCAAACTTGTGGCCCTCCTACTGTTACTTGCCAAGCGCCAAATAGCGATGCACTGGAAGAAAACGACTCCACCGAAGGCATTTGCCTGGGTAGGATCAGCGGTATACTGTAAGGAACAACTTACTTCCTATTGGGACCAGATGCCGCAGCGATCGAAGCCTGTAGACATATGGCAGCCGCTGGTGGGTTGGTTGGCAGGGGCGGAAGTGTTGGAGGATGCCTGAAAGGGTGGATTGTGCATCTGGCGCGTTGGGGCTACTGGGATGGGGCTGCGGCGAGGGGCACACATGTGGGAGGCCAGGTGTGATCGGTCTTGGGGCTGCATGCGTATCGCATGGGTGGGCCCTCTGGTACTGCACAGGCACGGCAACACACGAATCTGGAGTGGTGACAGCTGTGCCCTTTGTCGTTGATATTGTTCACTTCCCTCTGGCCCTCGATTATTGTTGTTGTTGTTGACTATTAAATAAAATACTATTATTGATGTGCTGCTCAATTGCACGGCTGAGACTTGCTAAGGCGGAGTGCCGCTGCGTAACCAGGCTGCCTGCCTCCGGGTTGTTGGCTGAACAGCAGTGTACAATTTATTGGAACAATAAAGGTTTTGGAAAATTAAAAAAAAAAAAAAAAAAAAAAGATGTGTGTGCCCTGTGAAAAGGAGGGCTGAGCCGGAAGGGATTGCAACCCAGTGGGGATCCTGGTCAATGGATCTCAGTGAGCAGTGTGAGGTGCCCAATGTATTTGGGGCTGGTATTACGAGAGTCGTTCACTTTCTTACAGAAGTCAGTAATCACTGTCAGGGCTGCCATTAAGTTGCATACTATTGCATGGTGTTATTGATCTAATTGAGGTCATTGTCCATGTCTGTGAACCAGTGGGAGAAAAGGGAGCCACTGAGACCCCTATCAAGTGAGATTATTGGGGCTGTCACCCATGGCTGTGACCCCTTTATGACAGAAGGGGACCGCTGAGACTGTTTGGGCCATTACCCAGAAGATCCAACCTCATTTGACGATTGCTTGGCCCTGTATCCCTCAGATGCCGGGGGGCTGCTAGGACCTTATGGGCCATTTCCCGCATCAGAGCAGTCCCTGCAACCAGTGGAGATACATAGGACCAAGGCAGAAGCCAATTTGCAGCATTGCCGCTCCTTCACCACCTTACTGGCGAGAACCGTTAAGAAGGAGCTGCTATACCTGGAAGCCGTCTGTGCACCAACCCCGCCTAACCCAGGAGGACAAGATGGAAGCTTCTCATTGCTGGAGCACAGCATAGATGCCCCCAACTTCTGCACAATTCTGAAGACCGCGGTTGTGTAAGACTGAAGCAGAGCCGCAGACCTTTTTGAGAGTTGGACCAGGTTAGAGGTTACTGTCTGAGGGGCGGATCTTTTAACCCCTTGTGTGCCACGCCCTTTCCCCGCCCTGTGCCGGCCGTTGCATTAGCGGGCGGGGTTCATGACGAGCTGGACTCGTCATGGGCACAGCGCAACCGCGGCCCATGACGAGTCCAGCTCGTCATGGGCACACAAGGGGTTAAGGCCAAAGCCAGACTTAGATATGCATATTTAGTGCAGGTCGCACCTCCGGTCATCTCCCCAAATCGACAAGGGTAGTGTTTAGTATGGGGTGGAAAGGATGAGTGGAGAGGAACCGCAGAGGAGAATACAGCCCTGTTCTGCACTAGGGCACTAGCCTTGGAGATGACTGTGTGGGTTGTTTAGTGTATGGTGTTTACATGCATATGAGATAGTGCTTTATTACATTTCATTTTGATAACTTTATTTCGGTCGGAGACCATAAAAGCACAGAATAAATAACAACAGAATTGCACATTTCATTAAAACAATAAATAATGTCAAGTTAATACAATAGTTAAAAATGTATTAAACTGATGTTATCAAAAAGACTCATTTGATAAAAGACAAAAATGTTTAAAGAAAACTTTTCCTTCTGCGCCAAAACCCATGTAAAAAGCGAGACATAGCAAAAACAATTGGGGGGTGAGTATCATATCTTAAGACCCTGCATGCAAGCATGCAGTGTCAAACCCTAGGTTCTTGCAAATGGGAATGAGCCACTTTTTTCTTATTGAATGGTATGCAGGACAGAAAAACAGGACATGGCATATATCTTCACTGCTATGGTTACATGCCGGACAGGCTGCATTTTCTGATCTTGCCCATTTGCAGGTGAATACTCTGAGCGGTAAGGTACCATACCTCAACTGCAAATAAAGCTTCCTAGCAAGAGACGGATAAATTACATCAAGGAAGGCCTCTGCTCTTGTTTCTAATTTTACTAGGAGAAACTCATTAGTAAGTTTCCCCAAGGAGCTTGAACCATGTAGGGTAGCTAATCTCAGCTCCCTTATATGGCCTCTTAGATCAGGTTTAGAAATCCGTGTGCAGGCTACCTCCGGTAGCTCCCAGAGATCGGTCCTGCCGATCTTTATGCTAAGAGCCTTAATATGGGATAACCATGGAATGTTCTTACTTTTAATTAATGTCCAAACCTCTAAGAATTCCTCTCTAAAAGGTGCCAGTTCATGCACCGTCCAGAACCTTTTCCAGTAGAGTAAGGGTCGGAGAATTGCCAAGTCTTCAATTGGCTCTAACCCCAGGTCGAGGCGTAGGGGAGTGAGCGGTGTGCTTACAGGAAGGCTCACAAGTCGCCTCATAAAGCCCTGCTCAACCAGGGTTAATTTGGCTATGTTTTTATGGCCCCATAATTCGGCCCCGTACAATGAAGCTGTTCTAGCTTGTAATCGGTATATTTCAACTACCGGAGCTGCTGGTTTATATACCGAGGCTCGCTGGACCTTGCAAAGGCCCCCTGCTATTTGAGACAGCCTCAGCCATGATTTTGCGATTTGAGGTCCCCAATCAAAATTCTCGGTCAACGTAATTCCAAGGTACACAAAAGTCCTGACTCTCTCAAGGGGGGAGCCATTTAGGGTGGGATTTGGACGAGTCTGTTTGGGAGGATTGAAGATCATGAATTTAGTCTTTTCTAGATTAATCTCCAAGCCTCTGGAAGTACAAAATGTCAGGAAACCATCCAAGATGCGCTGGATGCCCGATGATGTTTTGGATATCAGCAGAGTATCATCGGCAAACATCAGAGCGGGCACTCTACCGGTAGCCAATCTGGGGGCGTCATTATTAGCTACATCAGCCAGGTGAGTAACAAGACCATTGATGTATAGGCTGAACAATGTTGGAGCCAAGACACACCCTTGGCGCACTCCCTTCCTAACGGGAAAGCGTGAGGATAAATCACCATGTCTCCCGCATCTAACCTGGGCGTAATTACCGCTATGAAATCTAATTAAGATATCCAACAGGTAGGGTGGGAGACCCATTTCTGCCAGGACTTTCCATAATTTTTCTCTTGGGACAAGATCAAAGGCATGCCACCCTCTACTCTCACCGTTTTCCAATATAGAACCTGGAGCCGGAAGATCTGGTCAATGGTTGAAATCCCAGATCTAAACCCTGCCTGTAATGTAGTCAAGATGTTGTTGTCATCCATCCATTCTGTCTGTTATACTTCCGCAAGTTTAGCAGGGGATTTCAGAAAATAGGGCCATTTTATTCTCCTCCTATTGTTAGAAAGGAGTACTGGGAGTATTGGGCTATTTAAATTGGGAGGAGGGTTAGTTAGACCAAAACTGCCCGGTTTCAAAGTTAGAACAAGGGCATTATGGTCACTATCTTGTCTAAGGTGGATTTCAAACTCTAATAAGTTACCCCAAAGTCTTGCCTCCATTAATATATAATCGATATTAGAGTTTTGGCCTGGTCTGTTGAACGTGGGAAGGCCTGGGCAATCGGGTTTCAATCTCCCATTACAGGCCCTTAGGGACAGTGCAAGAGATAAGGATTTAATTTGAAGGACGAGCGGAGTCCAGGCTCTGACAGGAGAGATCTGTGGTTCACAAATGTGCCAGAACTGGTCTTCTTCGTCTGGCTCGCCCGTGTAAGGAGACTCGAGGGGTTCAAATTGGCAGTTAAAGTCGCCTCCTACTATTAATTGCGGTGGGGGGTCTAGAGACAATATAAAATGCTTTAATGCATCTATTACACCAGATTCTTGGCCATTCTTAACTGGTCTAGAATAGACATTTATTAAAGCAACCGTTGGTTTGTCACGGTTGCCTGAGCCCCCAAATGTGTCCCCACCCAAATTGAAAGACCACCCGAAGGCCTCCCTCTGCCACTTGTGGTTGCCAAAATGTCAAAAGTGGCATAACCAATCCTCGAATTTTCCTCAGTGGCCCAAGTTTCTTGCATGAGGCAGATGTCATGAGTACCTACAAAATTACTCCATTCCAAGTTAAATAACTTGTTTTTTATCCCTGCCACATTCCAGGACAATATTTTTATTCCCCGCCTTGTGCTCTATTTCTATTTACTGGGTCGCCAGCCGTAGGATCTGTGCAGACTTCAGTTGTTTGAGGGTTTGTTGCTATTATGGTGCCCACAAGATTAACATTACACAGAAGATCATCGGGGAGAACAACCAAGTCTTCATGGGTGGTTTGTTTTGTTTCCACTCTTGTGGTCAGGGGAGAGGATACTGAAGGAGATTCTAGAGTTCCACTCACATATCTATCCTTTTCTACGGCTGATTGGATGCCCATAACTTTATCAGGTTGGAGTACAGGGCTCAAGTTCACGACTGGTCAGTCCACCTCCTCCAACACACTGAATCTATTTTTTTGAGCAAAGAGTGACAACAAGGGCATATTCTGGGTCTCTTCCACTGATCTAGCGTACAATTTATTTTGGCCCCCCGCCCAACTTACACCCCTGATCTGCCCTACTCTATGCTGTGAGGCTGGATAGAAATATGACAGATGCAATGGGATGATTTGAGTGTTAGGTCTAAGGGGTGTCCTGTTGCAGATATAATTTACAGCAAGTGGATGTCTAAAATTGACAATGACACAATTTCCTATGATGGACTTAGGAGTAGGCCCAATCCAATCTAATCTCCGAACACCCAGAATTTCTCCAGAGATGTTATAGGGGAGGGGGCTGTTTAAGTTGAACCAGTGCATACATTTGTTTTTTAGTTCCGAAAAATCCTCGTTCTTCCCTTTAGGTAGGGGGGGAACACCAGCAAGCACAACAACATACGGGAGAGATTCAGGTGGTAAGTCAATGCAGGGTAGTGCGGTGTTAAGTCCCTCAGTAGAAGTATTTCTATGCTCTCTAGCTTGATTGTCTGGACATTTTTCCCCCGCATTGGTAACCTCCCTCTGTGTTCTGAAACTTTCTGGGTCTATGGCCCTAGTCAGAGAAATAGTTGTAGCGGGAACAATCATGTCAGCTATTTGAGGGGGAGCAGAGGAGGTTTCAGTGGCGGCGGAGACGTTGTCGTCGGCAAGAGCAGGACAGGGGGGGAAGTTTGTGGAGTCTGTGGACGGCTTGGTTTTACCAAAGCCGGCGTTGTTGATAGTAGAAACCAATCTGTCCAATCTAGACAGGAGGGATTTAAAATGGGAACCAAGTAGATGTTCAATATGGGCCTGGAGATCTAAAATCATGTGAGTGGCCCACAGAGGAGCCTGCGTGGGGGACAAAGTAGGAGGAGTATCAATCGATGCAGAGGAATTAATTGGAATTATAGACAACAAAAGGTCCCTAGGAGCGAGTAAAAATAGAGAAGGGAATCAATAAGGACCCAATCAGTGCTTATTTTTAAAGACTTGTCCAGCCGGACAGTGGTCATAAATTTTACTGATATAGTAATTATGCAACAGTTACAAAGAGAATTCGCAAAGTTGGACACAAGCCTGTGTTCCGTACAAATAATGGAGAAAACATAAACAACAAACAGGGTTCAGGCAAAAAAATGTTTGTTACAATTGTAAGGGGATGGAAAGTAAACTTAACAAACAGTCCTTGTGGTCCTATCTCTATTGTCAATCTTCTGCCAGAGTTATCCAATCAGCGATTCACTCTTCGCCCTTATCACATGCACCCATCTGCACCAACGGCAGCAGCCGTATCACCGGACCTTGCTCCCGCACTGCCGGATTCCGGAAATCACCCCGTGAACGGTGAGTCCTACCGCACACTCCCAAGCCCTTGACTCTCTCACTCCCGCACCTCCCTTCCTTAACCTCTCCGTTCCCTCCTGCAGCGCATTGCCGCGGATCGGGATAATCCCCTTGAAGCTGTCTCCACCAGTCGCGGACCTTGCCGACTGCTGGCAATTGTATGTATCCGTCGCGTACTAATTCTGGATTCCCTTATTCCCTGTTCACGGTGAGTGCGATCGCCCCACACATCCTCACGCTTCCCTTCCCCTCCTTTCCTCCTTCTAACCCATGCCTTCCCTCCTGTAGTGTGTTAACGCGGCCTGCAGCGAGCCCCTTCCACACGACCTCCCCAGTCTTGTGGTTGCCTCCTTCTCCATCGTACTTCTAATTCCATCCATCCCTCCTTCATGACCCGGATCGCGGTTTATGCTTTCTCCCGTATGATCCCGGTAAGTTTCGGTTCTCACCCCATCTTGGTTGTTCCGTGCACGCCGGTACATTAACGGTTTTTAGCACGCACTTGTTGCCAATTCTTCCGTTTTCACTCCGTTATTGATCTTGCATTCGCCGTCTCACTTCGTCACCCTCCCCTTCGTTCACCAGTCTGATATTCACCCAGCTATTCGTATTACTTCACCTTCAGTCCATAGTCTATTGCACTCTCCTACTCGGCATGTTCAATTACGCCTTCTTCCACCCCCCTTTTTTAAGGCAGGTTACCGACCATTATCACCTTGACAGAATTACGAATTCACCACCGGTACTGTCCTTCTCATAATTTCTTTTTATCTATTCTCACTCACCTATTCCCTTGACCTTCGACAGTGATAATTCTGTCCTCTGACAAAAGAAGACTTACAGTGTGTCTAGTCAGAATTTTCCTTGTAATAATTGGTTACTGATTTTAATCATGTGTATTTATTGTTTTTTCTCCTTTTCTCCCTTTTCCCTTCTTCAATTATGTTACTCAGGTTAAATTGTACAGGCCTTATTAATGTTGTCCTGATGATGATCCTAATATTGCGTGTGTAGGATCGAAACGCCGTCGACACTTGTACACACCCTATATGTACCTAACTATACTATGCCTTATACATAAGGGTGCTCTATGTAATGTTTGTTAAGTTTACTTTCCATCCCCTTACAATTGTAACAAACATTTTTTTGCCTGAACCCTGTTTGTTGTTTATGTTTTCTCCATTATTTGTACGGAACACAGGCTTGTGTCCAACTTTGCGAATTCTCTTTGTAACTGTTGCATAATTACTATATCAGTAAAATTTATGACCACTGTCCGGCTGGACAAGTCTTTAAAAATAAGCACTGATTGGGTCCTTATTGATTCCCTTCTCTATTTTTACTCGCTCCTAGGGACCTTTTGTTGTCTATAATTACATGATTCCCACGGTCCCTGGCCGACCTCTTATGGGTGCTCTTGTTGTAAATTAAATGAGGAATTAATTGGAGGCTTGTTTTTCCTTAGTGTTTTATTCTTCCCAACCCTAGGTTTCTTGACTAGAATACGAGTCGCAGGAGCCTTATTAGGAGGAAGGTGGGGTGGGGAGTTGGGAACCTGGAAGGCGTGCGTATCGCTGGTAGTGGGCTGTGCACAGGGTAGGTCAGCGAAGGAGCAAATAAAAGAGGAATTAAGATCAAGGGCGTTAGTTGTAGCAATTGACACATCCTCCACTATTTGGGAAGGGGGGGGGAATTGCAGGAGTAATTGATAAACGCCGCTCTGTGTTTTCTATGGCCGAGGCCACGGCTCCAATTGTCTGCTGCAGCATTTTGTCAATAGCTGTCAAGCTTGGGAGGGGTTGCGCAGTTGTAGTCTGTTGCCTAGTTGTTGGCCGTGAAGTAGATAGGCTAGGATTTTTACCATTGCGTTTCATGGTTATAAACAAAGTGTAAAATACACACAATCGCGCAAGATATTACAGTAATTCCCTTAGGTGTTAACTAACACAGAGCTGTGAGGGGAGATACTTGGTGCTTTATTACACAACGTTAGTTCTGGACCAGACAATCGACTTATTTGGGTCACTGTGGGGATTTTGAGTTATGAGCTTATGCATGCGTTATGCCTATGTCCCCTGAAGAGCTTTGGACAGCTCGAACTGACAGTTAAGAGCTGAACGGAAAGTACTTGGCCTAGTTACTCAAAGCTCACAGTAAAAAGGGGCTTTAGGATGGCAGGAGTAAAAGACGAAAACAGCCACAGTTGGGTCCAGTAACGCCTGCTTGCCCCTTGGCCTCCTGAAAGAGGTTGTAAAGCTTAAACTGCTGCTAACTTGCAAAAAGATATGGAGTGTGTTAACCAATTCTCCAGGTGGGAGTGAAACAAAAAGTTCTCTTCATTTGTAAATGAATGTGCATGTGCACCTCTGCATTTAGGGAGTTAATTTGTGTGGCCTTTGTGCACAATGACAGTGCCATTAACAAGACACATTTTTGCCACCGATATTTAATGCATTTCTGTAAATTTGCATAGGGATATTTGTACGGTGACAACTTTGCACATTTTGCCGCACCGCCATTTACACTAAGGGGCAGATTTACAAGCCCCGTGCGCCACTTTTGCGCCGTCGTTGCGTCACTTTTGTGACGCAGCGGCGGCACAAAGCTAGCGCCATGCTGCAACAGATTTACAACGTGACGCATCTAGGGAGATGCGTCACGTTGTAAAGCCCTGCGCCTCATTAAACCCGCGTCAGGTTTAATGTATGCAGGGTGGGCGTTACATCGGAAAAAGCCTCGGAAAAGTGACGCAGTGAAATCTACAAGATTTCACGCAGTCACTTTTCCGACGCTGGTGCGTCAAATCCTTACGCCTGCTTCAAGCAGGCGTAAGGCGTGACGCACCATGTTAGGGATAGGCCAGGTTGGAACAGTGCTGGAGTTGCGTCGCGCTTGCGACACAACTTCAGCACTGCGCCAACCTTATGCCGGCAGATGCGTCACGCATCTGCTTGTCCTTGCGCCACGATGCACCGCATTGTAAATGCGGCGCATCTGCGGTGGCACAAGGGCAAACTTGCATGACTCATCTTCCCTGGCACATCCCTGCTGATTTGCAGGGATGCGCCAGGGAACATAAATCTGCCCCTAAATCTTTTACAGCTTCATTCATTTACTTGCAGCTATACAAGTTTTACGTTCACATTCAGTGATGCGATGCACGATATAAAATAATAACACTATCGGTCATATTTTTAAAAATGTAATATGACTTAACAAATGTTTAAAATGGGGTGCAGTATATTTGGTCACCTGGCAGGATGAATCTGTTCCTGAACTAGAGGCAAGCATTGTCCAGCGACCAGCAAGGAATGATTAGGCCGTGTCCGATTGCTGGACTCAAACGTACATTCTGGCAAAGAGAATTTTGTTTTGAAAAAAGCAAAAAATAACCCAATCTGGATCTGTCCACGGGTTACCCTGTGCCAGGGTACAGTACATGAACTGTTGTGATTAAGAAATATCATGAAGCAAGAATTAGATCAATGTTAGTTAATAACTCACCATCTATGCAGTTATTTCGACCTGCCCATGTGTGCAAATAAACACGTGGGCTCACAGTGCGCATAAGGTACTCTGAAAAAAAAACTGACAGTAAGGGCAGGACCCTGGAGCCACATTCTGACAGATTCAATTTCAAAAGCTTTTTAATTATTAAACGCCTGTGTTTAATTAAGTAGGGAGCATTGATCAGAGTTTGTTTCCAAGGCTGTGTGTTTGAATCTCTGCATCGGAAAACACAGCGCGGTGAGATCGGGCTCTTTTATGCAGTGAGCTAGTGATCCGAGTCCCGTGCATGGGTAATGAGACCCCGCAGTGACAGCTGATCACGCGGGAGATGAAAACCGTGTAGTGCGAGGAAAACGAAGGGTTTCTTTCTTTCCTGCGCAATTACGACACTTCAGGAAAAATGCAGCCTTTTGTGAACCGTGCACCTTGCGGTGCGTAGAGGAAATTGCATAAATATATGCATCGCCTAACATATGGTAAGGACGTTAATTGCTGTCACTAGACAGGCAGTAAACCTACAAACATACCCACAGAGGCTAATTTAAAAGAGGAAGCTCGTCTTTTGCTCGCGCGGATAAATAGTTTATGCCGTTCTCAATGTGGAGTGCCTTGTTAGTGCTATGCCACTTCTAGAGGGCAACCTGCCGTGCCTATTTCGTATGTATGTATGCATATAAAATGCAGAGCGAAAGCAGCTCTACCTATGAAGCAGCAGCGCCCTACAGATCATTGGGGTATCCCATTCCTTTAAAAGGTGGAGAGGCTACAAATAGGGGACGGACTAGTTTAGGAGGCAGCCAGAATGGTCAAAGTGGAAGACGTGAATGATTACTTCCCGCCAAAATGCTGGGGGTAGCGAAAGTGACACCCCACAACCTTTGTCTCTGTGATGACTATGTGACACTGGGACCTTTGACCCTTATGACATTTGATCCAGAAACCATGACAACAAATGACATCACATGACCTTGGATTAAGTATTTAGGCCCTCACTTATGGAGGATTTGGCGCAGGGCAGCGCAGCAAGTCACTTTGCTGCGCTGTCCTACGCCAAAGTGAAAGGGCAGGAATGCACTGTATTTACGGCGCATTCCTGTCCTGTCCCCCTGCACTGGCGCCATTTCGGCAGCCTAGCGCCAATGGTGCAAGGGTGCCTGTGTTGTTGGCAGGATTGGTTTTTTTTTACAGGAAGGGGCACCTTCCTACGTAAAATCAATCCTAAGAGGCGATTTCCTCTTTCAATGTATCCTGAATTATAGAAAGAGGAAAAAACAAGGGGAAATAAAGGTATTTCTCCTCATTACTCCTCACCTCGGGAGGCGTAAGGATTTGGCGCTTCCCCAGGTTTACATGATAAATCTGGGGCAGTGTCAAAATCAATGGATGCTGCATGGAAAACCCACCGTAACACCCATGGAATGCCTCTTGAGTGCAAAGTAAGGCAACACAGGGATTTGCCCTCCCTTACCGTACTCCATATCTATGAGGCCATCCAAGGCCACTCACAGTGGCTTTGAGTGTCCTCATAGATATGATTTTGTAATCTGCGCTGCCGGAGCGTCACAAATAGTGACGCTCTAGTGGCTCAGGGTGCTCTCAAATAAGCCCCTTAGTGAGGGTTTCTTCGATGAGGGGACCGTTCTTGCAGACAACTTATGATGCACGCCCTGAGAAGTCGCTGCACACGCTGTTGGATAAACTGAAGAAAAATAGACTGTTTAAACAAAGAGGAAGACACGCACCTTTGAACAACGTCAAGGTTCTAACCCTGCTATTCCTCCTTTTTTATAAATTTCAAATATGGGGATGAAAACCTAACTGCACACCTGAGTATTTTTCAGACATTCAAAAAAATAATACGTCGATGTGCAGGAGTCTGCCAACTAGAGCTATATAAACCAAATGGACATCTCTTTCTCATAGTAGAATCTAAACTTACATTTGCGTATCACGTACGATATAAATAAGGCCTGCTGATTTCTGGTTTTTGAGTGTTTACGTCTCACTGCCAAACAGTATTCCTACTCTGTATTAAGTTGATGACACTGTATTCTTATTGGGCGAGGTCCTGATGAAGGTGGTCCTTGTTTGTCCAAATCCACTGAAACGCGCGTAGACCACGTGCGCCCGGATCTGTTTAGATTGTTACCATCTATAAACCAAACATTGGAGATGTTGCCACATTTCAATGCTCCCTGTACCCTTTAAGTACATGTGTTATGTATGAGTGTGTATAAGTAAGAGTGGTTAGTATGTCTGAGAATTAATTGTGTTATGCCGAGTAGGCTGTAACTGTTTTGTCTTTTATATATAAATTGTTTAAAAAAATATAACCTTTCAAAAAAATATATATGTTTGTTAAAGTGAAATGATTTGTACTGGTTTTGAGGAAAATTATGAAGACTAATCCTCAATGATCATGTTAAAAGTATAATTTATGATCAATTCACTAAATAAAAGGAAGATTTTTTTATTAAAGTAAAGACTATGCATTTATGTATTCAACTATATACATGAACCAATAGATGCGATTAACCCATGCCTAGATTAACTCTTGGAAAAAAGAAATAAAGGTCCACGAGGAGTTTTTGTTCCAATCAAAAAATCAATGGATGCTGCATGGAAAACCCACCGTAACACCCATGGAATGCCTCTTGAGTGCAGAGTAAGGCAACACAGGGATTTGCCCTCCCTTATCTTACTCCATATCTATGAGGCCATCCAAGGCCACTCATAGTGGCTTTGAGTGTCCTCATAGATATGATTTTGTAATCTGCGCTGCCGGAGCGTCACAAATAGTGACGCTCTAGTGGCTCAGGGTGCTCTCAAATAAGCCCCTTAGTGAGGGTTTCTTCGATGAGGGGACCGTTCTTGCAGACAACTTATGAGTCAGCCACATTGAGGGATTTGGTGGGGATAGATTTCTATTGCCACCACTGCCCACTCTGCATGTGACCTTGGTCAATACATTCCTCTGTCTTAGGTTAGACAGTGCTTAAGACATTTGTATAAAATACAGGGCGAAAGAATATAGTCTTTGAGAATGATACTTATACAGACCTAGCCATGAATTGTGGAATTTGATGGCAAATGTGAATTTGGGCATGATTTTGTGTAGAAAAAAGGGCTATTCTGGGCTTTGACAGGATTTGGAAAAAGGCCTAGAATTGCAAACCGTAGACATAAAGCCATGGTTGTTACCCGGGCACTCTGCAGCTGAAAGGCTATTACACACAATAAAACTGCCATTAACCACACCCACATGAGAATAAACAAGCATTGGCAAAGTTATGCATTTGAAAGGCGTTAGTTAAATTTGTCTTTGCCAAAGCCTATTGATGATGTTGAACACCATCAACAAAAAGTTTAAAAATATGATTGTTATCAGACTCGCACACCACCACCACTTAACGGCCCACGCTAGTGCAACCCCACACCGACACACGCTTGTGACCCACCACACCTGGATGAAGAGCACTGAGGGGGGAAAGGGGGGAGGGGGTTCCCTTTTTCTTCATTGATTTCCAAGCCAGCCATGTGACATTTGATGCCAGATTGCAATCCGATGAATCTGAGGCACCTACTGGCCTGTTTTCTTTGATTTTGAAATTCAATAAAAGAAGTTTAACCCCTTGCATGCCCGCCCCTTTCCCCGCCCAGTGCCGCGCCTTCCATTAGCGGGCGGAGTTCATGACGAGCTGGACTCGTCATGGGCACAGCGCCACCGCAGCCCATGACGAGTCCAGCTCGTCATGGGCACTGAAGGGGTTAAACAAAAAAAAATATGATTGTTGCCAATGCAGTACAGCATCAACAAAAGAATAAAAAAAAAAACTGGGCATACGTCATGACTATGTGCGGGCACTAAGGATTTTTTTAGTTTACCATTCCAAGATGGTGCTTTTCTTCAGGTGGTGAATTTAGAAAAATAAGAGGTGCACGAAAATGCCTTGTAGCAAAAGGAGTGGCGAGGTAGCAAACCTGTAGCTGCCAGGCCCTCTAAATCAGAGATGGGAACAGTGAGAGCAGTGGTGCAGTAGGGGAGGAAGAGAACAAGTGTACTTTGCCGAGAGTTACTATAGAGAGGATGTGGTCCGTGAGCTGCGCTGCCGCCTCTGGCGCAGGAAACTGGGTTCGAGCCTCGAGGTCGCGTCCACATCCTGTGATTCTGGGCAAATCACTTAATCTCCCCGTGCCTGAATGTGTAATGTAAATACGGTGCTATGTAAAGCGCTCCAATACCTTCGGGTCGAGTTCGCGCTATATAAATATGCAACAAAAAAAAAATAAACAAAAAAAAAGCATGGTGGTGTGAGAGAGCAATAGAGAGGTTGATGGGTTGGATAAAAATCCAGGAAAATAAGCGGGTTAAGCAATAGACAAGCTGGGTGGGGATAAACATGGAGAGCACAGGGGGTGGGATGTGGGAGGGGAAGAGCAGACTGGGCAGAGAGCAAAAAGGCACGTGCACTCCCAGGAGTGCTGAAGGAAAAAAAAGTAGTTTGCTGATGTGAAGTGTAGCAGGGTACAAGTCCTTCAATCAAAAGTATGACAAGGAAGCTGTCCCCAGAGGAGAGACAACCACAAAAAGAGGAAGGAACACCATCAAGTAAGAAACAAGAAAACGAGTTTGGTTTAATCCAATATTTGAGCATCTCCATGATAATTTGCTTTCTAAGCATAGCGTTACCTATACATGATAGTTTTCTTTCTATTTATAGCATTCCACACCACACTTCAACATTTTAAGCATTGTAACTAACTGGTGTTACCTTTTCAGAATTCAAAGTAGGAATTTCTCTACCTCAGAACAATTGGGGCTGAATAGGACTTGAGCTTGTGATGTGAATAACTCCACCCTATAATTATAATTCAGATGCGACAGCTCAACTCACTGAGCCATCTATCCAGCTAGATATTCAATGCAGCAAATAATCCCATGAATGATTATACAACGTTTTTGCCCATGAGATGTTATGTTGTGGCTGGGAGGCATAAATGCTCACTTCATCACCCAATTCACTTTGTCACTGATCAGAAATAATCAAGTCTGCAGCCATCACAGTATGGGCATGTGGCAGAGTGGAAACAGCAGTCCTGAGATTGAGTGATCATGCAGCCCAGCCTCCAGTGTATCTCTTATCTTGTACAGAACTTGAATATTACTTACTTGAACATTCTGCATAAATATAGATCTTGAACTTGTGAATGTAAAATAATATATAGAATTAGAGACGGGTGTTAGAAATGGGATTTCTGGTTGGCTAGGGCTTGCCCCTAAGCCAGGCAGAAACCACCACTCTAGTCAGGGCAAGGGAGTTACACGCTGAAGATAACCCCTGTTCACGCCCTTAGTAGCTTGTCACGAGCAGTCAGACTTATCCCAGAGACAATGTGTAAAGCGTTTGCACAACACACACACATAGCAGCAACACACTAGGCACACCACAAAGGAAACTCCACACAAGGTTATATAAAAAAAATAGCCTTTGTATTATCATAAACACATTAGATCATAATGACAAATGTGCATTGTGCCACCTGACACTAGGCAATATTTCACAGGGGACTTGTATACAGGACAGGGCCAATGGGGCCACCGTCATAACCATTAGAATCACAAGTAGTGAAAATAACACAACCAGTAACTACTGGTATTAGCATTAGGCATAAGCATTAGGCATAAACACAGTGTGCGTAATCACATTAGGCAGAAACCATATTATGCATCATCACATTAGCGCCTTGCGCCCTACCAGCACACCAGGTGCTCACAGGCCCACTGGCCTTCCTCGGGAGGGGGGGCCATCTGGGACTCCCCCACAATGCCCTATGTCCACAAAAGTCAGGACGCTAAGCTGCTGCTGCAGCAGGGTACAGGCCCAACAGGCCAGTACCAGAATTAGGGGTGAGAGGGGTGTAACTCACCCTTGTCTCTCCTGAGACGCAAAATGCTCTCCCAACTTTGCAGCTGCCGCGAACAAGCGGTACAGCTGTGTGCAAAAATAAGCACCAACAGTGCCTCCTCAGCCCCCTTTCTAGGACTTCTATTGTGGTCCCAAAAGGAGGAATGCCCCCCTCGTTGCAGCTGCCCGCACCCTGACTGTGCAGCTGTAGAAATGAGCACCGGCACCAACAGTGCCTAGGGAGCCCCTCCTTCCCAGGACTCACCTGGGACCCGATGAGCATGCAAGGCTCTTTCTCCACTTGCCGGCATGCGGGGGTTTCCTCCTCAGCGCTGGGAGCCCCGCCCTTAGTCGCTGACCAAAATAAACCACCAGAAGTCAGCCAACTGCTAATGCCTCTGGCAAACTAGCAGGGATCAATCAGAGTCCATAATATTTCAGGTATGTCTGGCTCAGCTGCTTATCTTTCCGGGTTGATTTGTGTGGTTAATTTAGATGTATCGTTTTTCATTTTATTAGGGTATGGTTTGCTCTTGGTATAAGTGTAGAATGAGATGACAATATACGCACTGAACATATTTTTATTTAGTGTTATGTTACTTTCAATGTTGCATGAAGTGGTTCCAGTCAAGCAGTAGGCCACGTGCACTACTTTGTGCTTCCTTATGTGTCAGTTTTGCAGTATGAAAATGTCTATCGTATAACCATAAGAAAGAAGAACTTAAAGGATTTCTTCAAGGGCATGTTTCATCTTGAGGTTCTTAGTGACATTTAATATTCAACAAGACTGACGCTTGAGTTGTCTGTGATCTCACTCACTGTTATCAGTCTACAATTTTATTCTATGTACGACTCCACAAAACATAATCATATGACCATGATTTCAACATCTGTTCATGGGTAGAGGAGTCATAGGAGAGTAGACACATCATAACCTCGCCTACTTCAGTCACCTGCCTGTATTACACATTGTACCCTACCACCACCCCCACCACTCTCTGGCCATCCCTCCACTACCACACACCCAAATATAATAAAAGAATATTTGTCATGCTGCCACTCTGCTCCACCCTCAAAGTAACCTTTCCCTTCACTCACAAATATTTTTTTTAAATTACCTGATGTCCTGCTGCCTTCCCTCACCACCCTCCATATTTACCCTCACCTCATTATTCCATTTAAACAATCCTGGTCTCATGCCACCCACCACATCCCCTTTCTTTAATCCATCCCTCTTTCCCCACATGAATATTAAAACTAATCATATTTGGCCTCTTGCCACCCTCCTCCCTCTGCTGCTGCCCTTCCTTCAATCTTGACAGTGAGCACTCTAAACCCCATAAGCTGAGCAAGGATTTCCCTAAGACATTGCACCAGCGGAAAACCATTTTTGTTTTCCATGACTGTGATGCAGTACTAATGAATAACTGGGCTTAGATTCCAGTATTCATTCTACAGGCTCTCAGTAAGACCATACATAGCATATATATTCAACTGGCTATTTCTAAAGTTCAAACCAAGTAACAGAAGCAGAATTGCCCTGTACTTAGATAGAACACCAATACAATATCCCTAGATTGAATGGGAATTGATATAAGTAAAACACTGAGCAAAAGCTCTGCTCAACAAACAAATATACAAAAATATATTATTTATTAGATATAATCAGGTATGGTTCAAGAATTATAATCATATGAAAATACAATACTGTTGTAAATAAATGAAGTCTGGAAGCCGAGGTGTAAGTTCTGTATGATGGTTTATTTATCTTATTTGCCGGTAAGTGATAAGCTCCAATATTAAGCTCTAAAGTAAGCCTCACCAGGAGCAGCCTCCCTACTGCTCAGCCCATACTCAAACTGACCATCCAGCACCTCACACGCACCCTAAAATTCCAAAGCATCACCATGCACCAACATTCCACACAGCACACTCATACTGGCTGAGTGGCTGAACAGCAGGTATAACAAAAACATATACAAAAAACAAAAATACTACATTGAATATCAAGTTAAAAATTATATATATATATGTGATCAAGGCCTCTGGTAGGCTGAAACGCGTCATGCAGGCATTGCTGCGAACGGAATAAAATAATTTACTCACTTGCAACTTGGGTCGGTTCTCGTCTGTTCCTGCTTTCCCTCGAGATCGCCGGTGTGCAGGAGTGCTCCAGGCGAAATCCCCGTCATATATATTATATATATATATATATATATATATATTCACTTAAAAAACCATAGGTTTCACACATGTTATAGTTAGCTGGACATTTCCCTCGTAAAAAAACAATGAAATTCCCCCGTTATAGTTAGTGCAGGCAACTATAACTCACGCGACCGCAATCCTCTGCTGATGACGTCAGATATTACATCACTGTATTTAGACACCTATTTACCCATGTCTTCTTCCATTAATCTTTAGCTATACATATATTACAAATATTTATTTTTCCGAAAGACACATATGTAATCAGTGATGTAATATCTAACGTCATCAGCAGAGGATTGCGGTCGCGTGAGTTATAGTTGCCTGCACCAACTATAACGGGGGAATTTCATTGGTTTTTTACGAGGGAAATGTCCAGCTAACTATAACATGTGTGAAACCTATGGTTTTTTAAGTGAATTTGCAAGCTTTTTTAAATGCTAATTCCTAACTATAACGTGTGTGAAACCTATGGTTTTTTAAGTGAATTTGTACGGTTTTTAAATGCTAAGTTATGTATTTATTAATATTTTTTTTTTTCAGGTTTTTCACCGTGCACGCACCGTGCACGCTCTGTGGTCGCTTGGTGCGCTTCGCGCACCAAGCGCCCACGATGCGTTGGGCATGCCGTGCGCGCACGGTGCGCGCACTCCGCGATTTTTTGAAAAAAATAATATTGTTTTTTTTACCCTTGGGGGTCCTTCAGTGACCCCCTGACAAAGGCTAGGGGGTCAGGAACTGTCCATCCTGCCCCCTTTTCACGTTCTCCACCTTTGTTTTTGACTGCCTCAGGCTGCGAGAGACAAAATGGCGGCCGACACTTCCTGATTTCTACCGATTCGAATTTTTACTGTCATGTAACATCCAATCAGAATTACGCTCGCGCACGGCAGCGTACGCGTACGGTAAGCTTACCGTACGCGCACGGTGCGCGCTTATAGATATATATGTACTTTTAACTGCAATTTTCTCAGGAACTAATGAACAGATTAACACCAGACCTGCAAAAGGCACATCCCTGACCTGAGGACTACCTCTCTGCCAAATTTCAAGTAATTCTGTTCAGCCGTTTGGGCTGTACCTTGGACTAAAGGTCCCTATGGAAAATTGCATGGGAAAAATGCGTTTTGGGACCCCCCTTTTTTCTCAGCCCCCGCTTGAGGAATCCCCCCGAGACTTTCAGGGTAGGAGCGGAGCGGAGTGCCCCACCTATTTTGAAAATTTCGCGAGGATTCATCAATCGGCACAAAAGTTATTCCAAATAGAATGTTGCGGATTTCCTATGGAAACAGGGTCCTAACTATAACTATCTACTGGCGACCGCCAGTAGATAATATATATGTATATGAGCATGTTCTAGTCCACAATTACACATCATCAGATATTGAATCCATATACATTTTTGAGATTTAAAAAATCAAATGTGGCAAGAAATGAGTCTATTGCACTCGTCAACATGCTTTGGTGGATACACTTTATAGAAACCACCTTCTTCAGGGCATTTAAAATACTTGTTGAATTATTGGTTAAAAATCCCATTGACTGGCACAAGACATGATAACAGAAGGCATCACAGGAGCAGACAAATAAAAAAAAAACCTCACATGTCATAGGTTCAGAAGAGATGAAACTTGGTGCTTTTAAATAGAGACATGGTGCTTGTGAACATATGTTGAAATTGGTATTAAAGAAAATATATACATGTGTTTGTATCACATACCAGAGAAAAAGTTATGACAGTTGCTAATTTTACCTTAATTACAGGTAACTGGAATTATATTTACATGAAATAAAGGGACATAGGTAAATTACAAGCAATGTGTGTTGATATCTTCTAGCGGAACTATGCTGGGCGGTAAATCGAGCAATGTTTTTGGCTCTCAGTAGCCCATATTCCCTCCTTTTCTATGTTTTGGGGCAGCCACCATGAAGGTTTCTCAGGACCCCGTATACTGTTCGTTCTCCCTGAGTCTGGGTGCTTTCTTTTCCGTGATTCTTGCTGGGGTCCGGTGATTGTAAAGCTAGAATTTCAGGCTTACACTTTGTGATTAGTTCCATCAATGTGGGGGACCTCTGTCATCCTGATGACAGAGACCCAGTATAAAGTCAGTGGGAGAAGATGAAAGAAACAGTGACGTCAATCTGCCAGGAGGTGCAGGCTCCCAAGAAACGCCAGCATAAAGAATGGATCTCCACTGAGACTCTTTGCAAAATCCAGGAGAGAAAGATAAAGATAGCTGCAGTCACTACCAGTTGAACAAGAGCATAAGAAGCAAAAGCTCAAAGCGAATACACCAAAACCATCACAGAAGTAAAGAGAAAACTAAGAATAGACAAGCGAAGATTCATTGATGGATCTTGGCACAAAAGCCCAGGAAGCCATAGAGACTGGAAAGGACTCTACAACTTAACAAGAAAACTCTCTAACAGTTACAGCAAGCTGGAAAGAAATTTTATAGACAAAGCTGGGAAGACAATCATGTGTAACAAAGGCCAATCATGAATATGGGTGGGGAACTTTGAAGAACTGCTGAACCAGTCCGGGCTGCAGTTTCCACCTGATATATAGCCAGCTAACACAGACTTGCCAATTGTCCATCAAACATTGGATAGATGGGAAGGCAGCAGGACCCGACAACATTCCAGCAGAGGCACTGAAGGCAGACATTAAAACATCAGTAGACATGCTCTACCCCATGTTTGGAAGGATCTGGGAAGAGGAAAAGGTGCCATCAGACTGTAAAGAGGGATATCTCATCAAGATCCCCAAGAAAGGTGACCTGAGTAACTGCTCAAACTACAGAGGGATAACTCTTCTACCTACCCCTGGCAAAGTGTTCAATAGAGTCACCCTGAACAGAATGAAGAAACAAGTCAACGCTCAGTTACGAGATCAGCACATTGGCTTCCACAAAGATAGATCCTGTACAGACCAGATTGCAACACTGCACAATATCGTTGAGCAGTTGAAGGAATTGAACTTACCCCTCTATGTCAACTTCATGAACTATGACAAGGTATTCAAAAGCATGGACAGAGAAACCGTTTGGAAACTCTTCCGCCATCAGGGTGTGGCAGAATCTTCAGAAACTATTTTGAGGTAATGACCTGCTAGATAATCCATAGAGGACAACTCATGGAAGCTTTCCAAGTGAGGACCAGAATCCGCCACGGTTGTTTGCTCTTGCTTTTTCTCTTACTGCCGGCCACAGACTAGATCATGAAGCTGTCCACAGCAAGGAGAAAAAATGGGAGCCAGTGGACGCCTTAGATGCAGCTCGCTGAACTGGACTTTGCAGACAACCTGGCTCTATTCTCCAGTTCTTAATTTGTAAAAAAGATAAGTGGCAGGTCCCTCGTAAGGAGGCAACCACAGCTTGCACCACCCACTGCCCCTGTGTCAGGCTTCCTGCCACAGCCAGCTCACCTCTCTTGACTATGGCAATATATCGGCATGAGTCATATCATTCCTCCCAACACTTATGAAAGAGCAAACATCTTGTACCCTGCCTTTTGACTATATTACATGCTGTTGGTAATAGGTAGCTCTAACTGGTGTTCCCCAGTTTGTTTGAAAAGGCTTAATAGCTTTAAAAAATGTTTTACTATGCAAGGTCAGTTTTCAAGCACCATGGAAACATCCAGAAAATCCACGAGAATAAGCATCAAGCAACAGGCATAGATGACTTCAGTGTGAACCTTCTGGAAGAAAACCCTCATCAAATTAATCCCTTGCAGCTGTTCCTTGCTATAAGCAATTAGAATGCGACCTTTGTGAACATTCTAAAACACCTTCTGGAAGACAGCCTCATCAAATTAATCATCTAAGTCTGTTCCTTGCTGTAAGCAATTAGAATGCGACCTTTGTGAACATTCTAAAACACCTTCAAGAAGGCAGCCTCATCAAATTAATCTTTTGCACCTGTTTCCTGTAATAAGCAATTAGAACACAACATCTGTGAACATTGTAAAGGACCTTCTATAAGGCAACCTCATCAAGTTAATTACCTGCACTTGTTCCTTGTTACAAAGAATCAGAATGTGACCTTTATGAATGTTCTAAAGCAGTCTTATTTAAAGACCACCGCACTCCTTCCCTTCACTTAGCCTCATCACATGCCACTCACCTGTTTCCCAGCTTCCAAGTCTCAGTCTTGCCAGCAATAAAAAAAAGTATTTCCTTGGATTAACTACCAACCTGTGAGCCACATTCAGCCATACATCAGGCACAATCCTTTAAAAAATGTATACTTTTGACAACCCCACGTATAATTCTAAAAATACACACATTTATAAAAAAATCACATACATTTATTTAATGTACATTAACAAAGACCAATAATGCAATTCTTTAAAAAAAACAGCAAAACACTGTCCACAATTCATAAAAGCATTTCATATGACAAATCCATCAACAAAATAAAGAGACGACAGGTGACATATTAAAAATCATCAGTAAACCATTAATTTGATTGAATCTATATCGTAGTCATGTCATATAGAAAATCCTTTGACTAAATAGTTCACCAAATTTAACACCCCAGAAGCGTCAACGTGTTTCGGTGTGCAAACATATATAGCACCACCTTCATCGGGACTTTTCACGATAATTGTCTGTTTATAAGGAATAGCACATAATCATGTGTGCCTGTATTGGAAATGAATAAAATACATATGTCAAATATTATATAAACAATGTATCTCCTTATCAGTAAAAGTCACAAACAAAAACATATTGATATATCATATTACTACAATATTCCCTAAAGTACTAAACATTCAACAAGACATGGCATCATATTTATAATTATAGTAGGGTTCTCAAAGAAGTTCTGTGTAACACCTCTCATTCCATACCAATAAATCAAAGCTAATACGTCTTAAAAACAATCTACCAATAAGGATAGGGGGTTCGATAATCCTACTCCTATTTTAACGGTCTGAATATGTTTCATCAGTTACATCATCAGAACTCTGGCCAACTTAATCATGTATATGTTTTTATTAAAAACCTCTGATTTTAGATTTGATAAACAAACCAAGTGTATATACACATACCTCAGAAAAATGAATATTAAAAGGCACAGCTTGATGTCTGTGTGATTTTCACTTTAGGCTCTTCTAAATAGGCGTCAGGTTGTCTAAATAGAAACGACAATCATGATGAACCCAAGCCTGCATACTATAAACAATATTCAACAAGATACTTCAAATCATTAGGTTACCACACCTGATTTAGTGTACATACGTATTGGCGGCCACGTCACCTTACATAAGGGAAAAGGCCGCACTGAACATCGTCAGAGCCTATCCTCAAATGGGCACCTTATATAAAAATATAGAAAAGATATGTATGAAAAAGGGAACCATATGAGCCCTCCAGGACAACTAGCTAGATAATCTAATTGTTTAGAATTAAACTAAAAGGCCACATGGGGGGGCAACATATCCTCAATCTAATGGTGCCTACCTTAAAGTTTTTCTTGCTAAAGACACCCTCGATAAGTTGTTTATGTCCAAAGATTAAAATCCGTGATGTAGTTCATTTGTTCTTTCGGTTTGTATAGTCTCTAAGAATTTTTTGCTTTTGTTTATTTAAACTAGGGTTGTGAGACCAAATAGCTACATATTAAGTGCAAAAGTATATTGCTACATAACTATTTGGGTGGTATATTACATTAATTAGCATCCCTTAAATCATATAATGTATGCAAATGACGTCTTCTTTTTCAAATCTGATATTATCCTTCGTGATTTCTTCAAACCCAGTTTCAAACGATACCTGAGGAAGTACATATTACATTTAGAAACCAGGTCTAAGCTGCGTTACTCGTGTCTCACCTATAAATTGTGTGGAATCATAATCACAGATCCCTGGTCTTTCTTTATTTAAGAGTCCAGACTCTAGGGACGGCCGCGTTCTCTCTCTCCCAACTAAAGAAAATTCACTGTTTCCCCTGACTTACCTCTCGTATTTACTTGCATCCAACGTCGCTCCGCAATCGGGGAATTTCTAATGTCTCAGTGGGAAGCTGTTTAAATACACATTCTACCAAGTTCACGAACTTCACCTGTGAGGCACTCGCGTCATGCTGTGATGTCATCAAAGCGAGCCTGCCAAGTGTATTCACGTCAGTTCCCGACGTGTTCCCCCATGATCATAAAAATAGAGGAAATACTACGCGTGTTAAAGATGTGAATCTGAATATGATCTGCCCTAAAAATAAAACTGATCTAATATGTACTTAGACAAAGACAAACCCTATCCTTTGTCAGTGGTTTTGTTAAAATTAAAATAAAAATAATAAAAAAGAAATTTTAAAAACGGGCCACTTCTGAAGTAGCGGTATCTGTCTCGTATCCACCAATAATAACTACATAACACAGATGGCTTGAATATGTTTATACTCATTGAAAACTGACCTAAATGAGGATTATTGGGACATAACTTCTCATAAGTACGAGTGAAAGTCCCTTATGCAATAATCCAATGGTATGCCGGCCGGTACGACATCCAGAAAATCAATGTGCATCGGGTGCTCACCACATATACTATGACCTTCCTATTATACAGAAAAATACTTAGAAGCAGGGGGAAATTTGTTTTAAGCTGCAACCTGAATTATTAATTTGTTGGCAATAATCCCGTGTAATGAGGCATTCCTATAGTTAATTTTTTGTTTATTGAAACCAAACTAAGCTAAAGGACTATTATGGTTCAAGCAGTAAAACAGGGGAACTACCCATATCAGTGGACCCGTGTTTTGACCAAACACGGTCAAAAATCCTAACTTATTAGGATAGAAAATATGTCTTGCCATCTCCCTTGATCCTCCCGATTTGACCTCACTGCAAAGAACGTCCTGCATTAGTCTCTCACCTGGTTGGAATAAAAACAAGAAGAAAAGGAGAGACGCGTAAACAGACTTGATTTTACTACGCGCTGAGCTCTTGCTGCAAACAAAGATAACCAGTGTTTTTATACAACTTGTACATACTGTTAGTAGGGCTCTGCCAGAGAGGACTAATGTGAAGCTAACCCCATCCAAATGTGCTTGTGCTTGTGGGTTTGATGCTGAAATCATACTTACAATTTTGATAAAGGAGCCTCTACAGACAATCTAAATGAAAACAAAACAACAACAAAACAACAACAAAACTAAAGGTTGGTTGAGATTTAAAAAGCTTTGGTGAGTTGATACCTTAAGAGATAGAGTTAATACTACACTAAAGCTTTATTATTTGTTTGTTTATAGGTACCATATCTGCATGTACCATTCATCAGACTGGGGTGAATACCTGCTGCAGTGTTGATGTTGAGTAGACGAGCCACAGCATCTTTGACTCTACACACTCTCTCCATCCCAACCCCCTTCCCCTGGGTTATGCCACTGGAGCAGTGTCTCCTCCTGTAAACCAAGGGCAAGTCTCGGGAGAATTCAGAAACTAGCATCACCGCCTCATTGGAATAATTTGGGGTCCGGGTAGGTGGTTTATGAAACCCTGCAAGCGCTGCCAATGACAGGACCCACACAACTACTAACCATCACACTACTACAAGTGTGACAATTCAAACTGTTCAAGGTTTCCAAAGCTATAAGGATGGCTTAGGATCCAGGTTTTAGTTATATATTGAATTAATAAACGATTGTTGCTCTGCCTATGTCTAAATTACACAAACAACGCCCCAATTTGACAGCCGTTATAAGTGCCAGTGTTGACAATTAAGCACTTGTGATGAGCACAGGAACCCACCAGCTCAAATTAGCACTGCTACTCTCTGAATACCCATCTGCAGATGCAAAAGAAGGTCAACATTTAAAGGGGAAAAACCAAGATCATGAAGAATAACAGGGCTAGTATAACTGCAGTCACTCTTGCAGTTGCTGCACTGTAATAGGCTGATGCCTTCACCCACCTGGGCATTGTTATAGACAAGCAGGGTGGCACAGACACCAATGTTAAGGCAAGAATTGGCAAAACAAGGGCTGCCTTCATTCAGCTAAAGAAGATCTGGAGCTCCAAGGACCTAACCATGCACACCAATATCAGAATTTTTTACAGCAGTGTAAGATCGGTTCATCTGTATGGAGCAGAAACTTGGAGGACAACAGTGACCACTAACAACAAAGTCCAGACCTTCATCAACACCTGTCTGAGGAAAATTCTCCAAATCTGCTGGCCAAATACCATCGATATAGAAAACAATGGTCCTCAAACCGATCCTTTGATAAGTATAAATCAATTATGTTAATCCAATCTTTTTGAGTTTGTGAATTCGTATCGCTCATAGAGTTATCAAATCAAACAAAAGAAAAACAACTGTGCAACAGCCAAACATATACGGAAATATATCAATTTATTCCGTCATATTGAAGAATTTCAATAGAAGCAGATATGTTCGTAATAAATACAGTTTCAAACAGGTTGCGCCAAGAAGAAGCGTGTAAAGGAGTGGGTGCTCAAGAGTAGTGGGTGGGAAGGATCCCAGGTGGAAGATAGAGGAAAGTTAGAAATAAGTTTAATCAGTAAGATTGATAGAAAAATATCAATCCGGGTAACCTGGCCCAGAAGTATTTTACATGGCCTATTTACAATATATTACAATCACAGATTGTATCCTGTGTGGGCACGGAAAATTGGGGTCTGTTGGGTCCAGGATCACGGGTATAGGTGTCGATGTTTCGACCCGACTTATGGCGCAGAGGTTGATTGGGGCCTTGGCCTGCAGGTCTTCCGCAGGACTAGGATGGGCAACCAAAGGGGGACTCATCCGCATTCAATTAGCGGAGGGAACCAGTATTCATATCCTGGTGTCAAAACAGGAAACCGCAGTTCACTGCTGTGTGGGGGCGCTAATCCATAAATTGAGTTTACTGCTAGAGAGTTGGTTCAGATGGTCATAGAAGCCTGGAGACCGCATGCAATTGCGCAGGGACCAATGTACATATCCTGGTACCCCAGCAGGAGACAGCCATTCTCTGCTAAAGGGAGGTGCTAATCCATAACTCAGTTGGCCATTAATGCCAGGAGACTGTGAATAAATCGTCTCCCACACGGACTCCGGTAGGCTTCTATGACCATCTGAACTACTGGTTCCCTCCGCTAATTGAATGCGGATGAGTCCTCCTTTGGTTGCCCATCCTAGTCCTGGGGAAGACCCGCAGGCCAAGGCCCCAATCACCCACTGCGCCACAAGTCGGGTCGAAACGTCGACACCTATACCCGTAAACCTGGACCCAACAGACCCCCATTTTCCGTGCCCACACAGGATACAATCTGTGATTGTAATGTATTGCAAATAGGCCATGTAAAATAATTCTGGGCCAGGTTACCCGGATTCATATTTTTCTATCAATCTTACTGTTTAAACTTATTTCTAACTTTCCTCTATCTTCCACCTGGGAACCTTCCCACCCACTACTCTTGAGCATCCACTCCTTTGGACGCTTCTTCTTGGCGCAACCTGTTTGAAACTGTTTTTATTACGAACATATCTGCTTCTATTGAAAGTCTCCAATATGACGGAATAAATTGATATATTTCCGGATATGTTTGGCTGTTGCACAGTTGTTTTTCTTTTGTTTGATTTGATAACTCTATGAGCTATACGAATTCACAAGCTCAAAAAGATTGGATTAACATAATTGATTTATACTTACCAAAGGATCGGTTTGAGGACCATTGTTTTCTATATCGAATTGCACCCAGGTCCAAGAACTGGTATTGGGTTACCCCATGTTTCTATTGGCCAAATACCATCAGCAACAAATACCTTTGGCAACAGACATTCCAACTACCTACGCATGACGAAATAATGAAAAGACACGTGGGTTGGATAGGTCACACCCTCTGCAAGCCTGGATCCAACATCGCCAGGAAAATCCTCAAGGGAAAAGGAAAAGAGGAAGGCCAAGAAACACCTGGCCCGAGGCCTCGAGGCTGACTGCAAGGAGATGGGTTACACCTGGAGTCAAATTGAAAAGAAAGTCCAGGAGAGAGGTGGCTGGAGAGTCTGGTTGATGACCTATACCGCAGGAGAGGTAGTAGGCATAAGTACATAAATCCATCAATATGGTCTTTTCACATATGAAAGCTGCCCAGCAGTTCCATGGGTGTCTGCGCACCATGGGGTGTATTTTGTGTGCTGGTACATCTTGAGTGGTGTCTGGGCTGTCTCTGACACACTGGCAATGGTGTGTGCTGCTCTGCAAGATGGCATCTTGTTAAGCCTGGCCACTTTCATTTGAAGGGGGTGATGAGAAGCCATCCACACTTTCAGGGGTTTGATCATTCCTGTAGTTGCATTTTTGACTTTATGATTTTTGAACTGCTTTTTCTATTGATGAGTCTATCCTTAATTCCTTACGGGGACTTTGATCTGACCATTCAGAGTTCTGCGGTTCTTAGCCTGTGTCCTGGTTTTCTTCTTAAGGTCCTTTCAGATTTTCTTTGTTTCTGAGACTTAGAAGGACAGGCTTATGTGTTTGATTCTCCAGTTCCTGTCCTGTGTTGGTCCATCTGGGGGATATTTACTACTACAGTTGCCTTAAGGGGAATGCTACGTTGGCCGTTTCCAATGCTGTCAGATAGGCCTCACTTCTCACATTCATATCCCATTGTGTGCTGCAGTAAGCTGGACATCTCCACCACTATGGCAGAGATCTCCGAACACAAGATGTTGGAGAGGTGGTGGTCTCGGGCCACAATTTTGTGGATTACATTTTGCAGTGTGTGAGTAATACTACTGTAGAACTACTTTACGTACTACAAAATGCGGTTTATGAATATGCCCTCTGGTATCTCTCAGGCAGCATGGCTGAGAATTGCAGAACTGTATTTGAATAACATTTTTTTCCTTTTTATGCCTTATACGTGCCAGAGAATTCGAGAAAGTGTATTTTGTTTATCTATTTCTCACTTTTCCTGTTTAGTGTGTGCGTGCCTTACCTACCATCTTTCTCACTGTGTTTTTTAAAGTATGTTTGAAAAATCAATAAATGCGACAAGCAACTCAATGTGTAAATTCTGAAAACAACGAAGAAGGAAAGTGAGCACTGATTTGTGCAATATTATTGATCTAAAAGTCAATTTACCCTTTGACATAAATGGAACCTGAAGTACCTTTTGTGTTTCTCAAACAAAACATGTAGTGTGCTGTTCATAAGTGACATAAAGTAATGTACTAATCCTTATAACGATAGGAATATACCTCACAGTTCTTTTTGTTAAGGGTTGCAAAATAAAGTGTGTATTATAGTATGAATAGTAATACGTCTAGCTAACAACTGTTCCGGCTGGCAGAGCAATTGGGACTGTTTTAGAGATTAGACACCCCACGCTGAGCTACACGTTTCAGTACTTCGCCCCACGCAACGTAAAGATCGTTTGGTCCCCCGGGGCTTGACTTCCTGTAACATTTTTTTTGTTAGATTGGTAAGCTTGTAACTGTTTGATATGGCAAGCAGGGGCCTGGCATTTTTGTTCTGAAATGGACTATAACAATAGCGTTCTTTAGCATGATTACCAGCCTTGGAATTTCTCCCAAAATCCAGTGGGTTTTAGGAGAGGTTCACAGTATCGTCTGCTAGAGCAGGTCAAAGACATTTAAATAGCTCTAAGAATAAGATGCATCTCTGATCCGCATCTTCCAGTGGTGAAGTTTCATCCGAATGTCATAGCACAAGGTCAATGCAAGGACTTGGAATTTGGCCAAAATGTTTCCATGCATATTATCTGAACTACGCTTGGGTGTTTGAGTTAAAAATATTCTTGACCTATGCTCTCACACAAGAAAGTCATGAAGACGTTAAAGCCACACCACGTCCCTACCTGCTCAATGTCCGAATCATAGTTCCAGCAAGACATTTTCTGCTCAAACCAGTTTTCCATTGGCAAAAATTAGGAAAAAAACCGTAAGGGGGCAAACATAAAAATAATGCACATTTATGAAACTCAATGAATGTGATTTTTGGGAAATTACGCTTGTGTATAGAAAAACTTTTAGCCTAGCATAAAAGTTGAATCCTGCAAGGCTGACTCAGCCGTCTAGCCTTTCATGGCTGGTACACTGAGGGGTTTATTTACAAGCCCCTTTTGCCCCTAGTATGTCATTTTTCCCCATATTAAAAGTATCTTAAATTGAGTAACAGTAACTAAAACCTGTTCGTTACAACTCTTATAAACATTAAAAATACTGTATGAAGTTATACAGAAAAAGGTTTTTATTATTATTATTAAAAACACTGATTTGAAGGTATGCGCTATAAAAATGGCATACAGGCAGGGAGTGCCATTCACGGCTATGTGGATTGAAGGACTCTTCATTCTGTTCACCTCAGAAGAAGCATTAAACAAGAGACATGGAATGTTCTTATAGACAAATAAATGAACTGATATACTACTGTGGAGGGAGAATACTTCTGGGCACTGTTCCAGACATTATATGAGATAATCAACGGAAGTAGATGGTAATACTACGACTTTTTAAACAATTAATTTGAAAATTGTGTTGTAAGCTAAATTGTTTTGTCCCATTTAAAAAACAATGGGGCATATTCACAAGGAACTATCGCGAGTCAACGGCACTTTATCGCAGCCAAAGTTGTGATAAATTCACAAGCCGGTATTAACAGCCCACAGCACCAGTTTACCCGCGATAGCAGCCGCAAAAAACATTACCACGCATGACCCCCGCAACTGTCGCTAATGAGATGCAGAGTAGGCGTTTCTGTGCCAAAAGCCGCGACAACACAACTCCACAACCTTCACAACGACCAGACAGAACTGCGATAAGAACACAAAACTGTCGATAAGGCGCGTTAGCAGCAGGAAAATAACACCTGCTCTTACCTGGTGCTAAGTCGGACCACAGCCTGCACCACAAATGGGAGCACAGCCCACAGCCACATCGGAAGGGCAACAGATGCCATGGAGCCACTGGTCATGCGGGCCGGACACCCAAGAGGGCCAAAACACCCACCGCCACCACCCCAGGACCACAAACCCCACCCAGAACACCCCCCCTTGGACCACCACAGAGGCAGCGCAGACAAAGACAGCGGAATCCCAGTAAATGCACCAGCCTCACAGACCCAACACCTGACAATGTCATTGCTCACTACAGGCCCAAAAGGACAACCATCCTACGCATCCTGACCAACAACACCCAACAGGTTACGGCACAAACACAGCGGACAACCAACATCCCACCCCACACAAAGCTGCTGGCTGTGCTGCACCTGTTGGCCCCTGGTACCCCCCAATCAGCACCCACCACAGTCGGAGGAGTCACACAGCCAGCCACATCCAAGTCCTTCACACCTGACCTGGACAACACCATCAGCCTGTCACCCCAGTCCCTATACATCCAACAAAATGCGCAGGATCCGCTGGACACCAAGCAAGGACCATACACCATAGCTGGATGCACACACGTGTCGGGGGCAATCCACAGCACACATCATACCTGTGCCCACTGCCAACACAGCACACAATCACCGCAATAGAGAGCACACGTCTCACAGCAATGTACAAACAACAACCGAACACCATGGAACCTCCACCAATCTCACCTCCAAATACCCAGCCAGTGTGCATGATTCCTCCAACCTCCGACAGTCCATGAGCAACCAGCGTCCCCAGGATGGCACCAAGAGAAATGCACAGCCCCCTGGCAAGTTCAAAATGAACACCCCACTCACCTCAACTCCACAACCATGCAACTCACAACTCTGGCAATGCACACGTCACAAAATCAAAACCAACATGCCAAACAACATGCCCACAAACCAGGCACGACAGAACAACTCACAATGGTAACCTGGGCAAGCCCTGCACATGAGCCATCAACGGCATGGCACCTCAGCCACACACTAGCCAAATGTGGGGAGAGGTGGCAACCAGGCATGTGTGAAGGAGGCAGGAGAACCATGATTGGGATAGCACACAATGCCAAGAGTGGCGGAGATGTGCTGGACTGATCGCTGTATGCAGAACACACCCATATCCATGGCGACACGCACCACTGGTGTATGGAGTGTGGTGGACAGTAGATGCAACCATGTCCTCCCCGCCAGTGGGGGAGTTCATGCAAATTTTGCCTGTTACATCCCCCCCCGTAAGCGTGCACAGAATGGGATTGAACGGCGTTCGCCAGGCCAGCATAGGGGTGTAAATAAAAAGCACGTAGCCCTGGGCGTGGTCCTCTTCCGGAAAGCCCAACGTCTCTGCCAGGGTGGCGTCTCTCACCACACCACGAGGCCAACGCCATCCTCATGAGCGGAGTTGCCTGCGATCCTGTACGCCTGCTGTACCCCGGTTCACTGGACCCTGAAACCGCCAGGCCCGCCCCTGCGCAGCCAGGCCACACTGATCACCTCCCGACACCGGCGTGTGTTAAGGAGGGTCCACCACATGCCTGTGCAAGCTCCAAGCACTAGTTCCGTGTGTTCTGCAGCCTCCACAGACCATCGCTGGCCCCCCGACGCTGGCCCACATTCCTCCTTCCACAATCACATACTACCCTGGCGTCCTCTTCGGCCCAGAAGGTCCCATATGTGAAACTGTGTCCTGAGTCCTGAATGGCAGTGACCCCAAAGCCTGGGCAGCGGCCACAGCACCAGACCCCACCCGATCAGTGAGGCATAGTTCCATATGGGCATCTTGCGACATGTGGTGCCACTAACCCTGTTCAACGCCAGCCGGCCACAGGTGGTGCCACTAACCCTGTTCAATGCCAGCCAGTCACACGTGGTGCCACTAACCCTGTTCAAGGCCAGCCGGCCACATGTGGTGCCACTAACCCTGTTCAACGCCAGCCAGCCACACATGGATGAGGGACCAGGAATACTCTGCAGACCAGTATGTCCCTGATCCAGCACCTAGTCGCGAATCACGAATGGCAGAGTCCACACCAGTGGTTGCATGGAGAGGAGTAAGAGGAAGATGTGGCTCAGTCCAGACGAAACCCAGGTCACAGTCACGGAGGTGACCGAACACTATCAACAACTGACCTGGTGCCATCAACACTGTTCATCGCAAGTCCGCGTCACGTGGTGCCACTGAACCTGAACTTCGCAGGCCGGTGGGGCCATCCAACCCATGCTGGCGACACTCGGTGAATGGCCCGTGCCGACCGCTACCTCAGGCCTACCCTGTAGTCCATTAGGTCACACATGTGGAACTGTGTTTTGGGTAAGATGTGGAGGAATCCATTAGACACGCCTCTTCGCAGGCGGCATCCACTAACTGCACTGGTGCCACTAACTCTGTGCGCAATGAGTCATGGGCACCATATGTTTGGACCCTGGTGGCATCAGAGCCCATGGCTTGGTGGTTTTCTGCATCTTCTTCTGGCTGGACCGGACTTGGTGTCCGACATGTGTCTGTTCCATTCATCTCCACAATAGTGACTGTATCAGCATGGGCCTGCCCTCTGCATCCTGCCCTGTGGGTACACCTTCCACTGTCCCTAGACACACTCTGCCACAAGGCCCCTTGTCATCCCGTGGACCTGCTCTGCACCCGTGACCCTGCCCCAGTGCACTGCAAGTCAGTGGCGCGTGGCGGCAGGCCCATGCAGGATGTTGTGCATCCGGGCCACTAACTCTGTGCGGCACAAATCTTGGGGCCTTAATGGTTGTATGGTTATGTCCTTTATGATGTACACTGTGGTCGATTTCTGACTGCACCAGGCAGCCCTTGCCGGCTGGTGTACACACACCGTACACACATCTGACACAGGTGTCACTCAGTAAGTGTGCCTGCTAATAAATGTGGCCATGCGCACGTGCCAGTAGCCATTCACACCATCTGAGCAAGTGTGTCCGTGTGTTCATTGTGTCAGCTTGATGTGCACGGGCCCTGCAACATCACAGTGTGCTGTCTTCTGCGGACATTGCCATGTCACCTCAGCATTGGCAGTGACCCTGGACATATAGACCCACACCTGCCCCCTGGCATGCACAGGCTGCGTGTGCTGGTTTGGCAGGGGGGCAGGGCGTGGTCCGGATGTGGCCCGGTGCAGGAAGTGCGGTAAGTGTGTCTCTGTATTGGGGTGTTGTCACCACCAGGGCCACAGTACACGATGTTGCAATGTGGCATGTACCAGGAGGGTGGGCCTGCAGGTACTGGGACATGTAGGAGCGCTAGGATGCTCGGGGTCTTGGCACATGCATGCCAGGTGTGATGTGTATCAGTCTTGCGGATGTATGAGTCTGTTGCCTGTCCTCATTCGCTGCACGGTCCCAGTCAGCCATGGGCTGGACACCTGTGTCCACCCTGTCTGGACCATTGGCCTATACCCAAGTGGGCGCACACCTTCGAAGCCCAGCGTTTGACAGGTATAGGTCTGATATGTGCTACGGGTAAGGTTTGGTAAATTTATCATTTTTTATTACATTCTGCCTAAACCGAATACTAAATGCTAAAACCAGTTTGCATCAAGGACGATTTATGCAGGCATAAACAGATAAAATATTTCAAAAATAGTCTAATAGACTGATACTAGTGGTCGTTGGTATAGTATGCGTACATTTAAGGTGGAATGTAATTCTCACGATTACCAGTTAAAGCTAGAGGTCCAACCAGGATGAAGGTGTTCTTGTAATAACGAAGGCAAAAATTAGCTAAACGGTTTTAGTTGACAGTGAAAAGTTATCTTTTTCCTTCATGCCCATGGAGATGAGACACTGCATATGACATTTTCTAGGAGTAAATTGCCCATTACATGGTCCAACTGTTGAGCTTCTTTAGAATATTAAGAATTTCTACTTCTGACCAAAAACAACTTAAAATATAATCAGCAGTCGGATCAGAATGTGTGCTTGTGAAAAACATTCCTGTCAATGTTGCGTCCACTTTAGCTACAGTTGAGCACTTACCTCTCATAGGCCTGTTGGGACAGGAGAAGCAGTTGCAGGCCGCACTCACACACAGTAGAATCATAATACTGCGAAACAGTGCAGGTTTACACACACACACGTGCGTGCGCGCACACACACGCGCACCCACACAGATCAATAATTCAATCAATTAAGTTTATTGTTTGATTATTTAAAATCATAAAATCTATACTTATAAAAAACACATATAATAAAACAGATCTGTATTCAAAATTGTACGTGTAAGCTTAAAAGCATGTTATTCGTTTTACAAATGAGGGATTCCTCCTCCCAGAAGAAGTACAGCAGAGTCAGCAGCAGTACTCAGTTCATTCACACACAAGGCACCATTACAGCTGAGTCAGCTGCTGTGAAAGTTTCACTTCCACACTGAACAGCAGAAGTGCAGCGAGAGTCCTGTACACACAAAACAGGTACTGTACAGCAGGAGATAAGCCTGCCTGCTTCATAAACACAACAGGCATTAGAGGGAGAATCACTAATTCTGGGTTCGATTACCCTGGTAATTCGTCTTTCCTCCAAGGATTTTGAAACAGTAACTCTGTGTTAAAATAAACAGATCCTTGGAAATACCACCTTATAATTGTAATGGGGAGGGTTACTACTGTTACTCACCTCAATTCCCTTTCAGACACAAGAAGGTCGATTTGAACCATCCAGGAACGGTTGCTTTTTCACACAAAGTAGGGGATATCATTCTTAATAGAGCCCACCCACTTCAACCACTGATTTTATCTAATATATTAAAAAAAAAAAAAAAGAATATTGTTTACAACTAAATGTAAGTAAACTATGGCAAATAAAACAAATTTATTTTGACCAATATATACCAAAAGAAACAATATTCTTGACAACAATACTCTGTGACATGATATTTCTTTGCTTACAATATTTATGTAGCATGGGTTTATAAGGTCAATGTTTTGTCCAAACACCGTTTCATGGCGTCAGCAGTTGGCTAACATAAAAAGTAATAGTATGATCTATGAAGAAAGTATATATTTATTGGCAACTATAAGAGATCAGGCTTTTCCAATCAGGTTGTTCACTGAACAGCCACCTCCCCCATGAGCACTTTGTAATTAGATCTTGATGCATGGTCTACTATTTAGTGTTCTCCTTCTGTAAATAAGTATTACATTGTGGCGGGTACGGTCAAGTAAAAAAATGTCAATTATCTCCCTCCCCTACAAAAAATCTCCTTCAACCTATGAATGTACTTATTCCTGTGGCTATATAGAAATTCTTCTAAAAGCAGCTAAAACTAAATCCCATAAACCACTGGAAATGTTACCTGGAGGGCAGGTTGCTAAGCAGCCAACATCTTTGCCTATCTCTTCAGGAAATGAGGCTTGGCTATGCCCACAACTGCTATTTTAATCACACTCAGTGATGCTCAAAATTTGAACCTCATGATTTTCATGCCCCTCTCTCAATGCCCTCTTCTTTGCTAACAGTGTTTGATCCTTCCCATAGCCAAGGCTTCCAGCCTATCTTTTCTTAACGATGATCAAGACACTCTTGATTCACTAGTGTATTTTGCTGTGCAATATCTCTGGTGAATAACTGTGAGGTTCTTTCTTCACTGATTCAAAGCTTTCTGCCAGACAACTCATTAAAGGCAATCCTTAAGGCTGTCACTGGTATCACCCAGGAGGACCCGGGGAAAGGGACAGGTTAAAGGAGCATCGGGCTCAGCACTCCACTAAAACATCTTTGTAAATATGCAAATATGTAAATATATCATTTTTTAGGCCTGTGTGTCAAAGAAGTGTTTGTATTGAACATGCTGATTTTCCTGTTTCAGTAGGCACAATAGTTAATTAATAAGAAGAGATGTGATCTGTTTTGAAGAGTTTCCACTCTACCCAAAGCTCCAATTCCTTTCTTCCTCCAGAAAAAAAACTCCTGATGTACGATGGATGTCGACGTGGGTCCCTCATTTCCCAGTAAACTAATCTCCTAGTGTATTCTGGAACTGTTTGCAGATACGTTTCAACGCATTTCTGGCATAATCTTTAAACTCCATATTCCCTTTTGTAGGACAATACTAAACAGAATGCTGTCTTAAACAAGGTCTATGGCATTAGCTATTAACTGTCAAACACATTTTACCAATGGGTGTTGAGAATGCTCAAATAGGTTCTGGATGGGGATATGGTTCTTTACCCCTTAGTGAATATAATATAAAGAGATGGATTTGTCACTCAAGAATCAGAATCTGTTTGAGAATTTGTAAAAGAAGTTAGCAGGGTAATAGCTTTCTTACTACCCCAAAGGTGATGCTTACCTTGATGCTACAGTGGCTGAACTGTATCACAATAATTGTTTTATTCAATCAGAGATTCAGGAAGGGGTTTGGGAATGCTCAGATGGTCCCTTATTTTTTTTTTTAATTCAATCCATAATATGGTTAACTACATGACATTTCATTAAACATACAAATCCTTAAATACATGGAAAAATTCAATATTTCATCTTAATCATTGGGTGCAAACGGGGATTATTAAAACGACCTTATAGATATAATGATAAATAGGGATAGGGTACATAATATAACTTTTACTCTTTTATATGCTCTATCATTGAACTCCAGATCTTTAGGCCCAGTTTCCGTCCATGCGGCCCCTTAAGAGAGTACATACTATATCAGACATTATATATAGCACCAAATCTGGATCTCCACATCTCAAAAGTGGGAAGTTCCTTCTGCAAACTAGAGGAGGCAATACACAAGCGTGCAACTGCAGTGGCCATGAATATCAAATACCGGAATTTATAAACCGCCTGACCTAATATTGGGCCATCCCCTAGACCTAATAACATTGTTTTAGGTGCTATATTAATTTCTACCCCAGTCGAGATGGTCTTTCATCTTAATGAAATATGTATCTAACAAAAAGTTGACAACAGACACATGGATTAATTGATCACAACATGGCATTTTACTCGATGATAGAAACCTTTTCTGGAAACCCTTCTTAGGAAAGCATGGATCCAGCACTTGCTTACCTTCTCATACGTATTCATATTGACAACTTTGTCAATGTTTTATTTGGAGCCTCTGGAAACAACTCTGCAGAGTTCCCCGTGCTTCAAATCTGTTTTTTCAATCCAATGCTGTCTCATATATTTCTTAAGGAACTTCCTAAGGTTATGCCCCGGATGTTGACGTGGCAATGTGGACAATGTAGTTTTCTGCTTATCCTGCTCATGAAGGACACAATGCTCTTGTGTTAGACAAACATGCTCTGTAATAAATATGGGGATTTCTTTCAGGTTATTGTCTAGAAATAAAGTTATTAACCCCTTTAAAAAAGATTGTTACCTACTGTGAGGAAACTGCCCTTTTTGTAGGATCACACCCGATTTTTGCCCTTAATTGTTTGGAAGACGTTGCTGGTTTCTTGACTCTGAAGTTCACTGCGCACTGCTGACTAGTGCAAGTGCTCTAACCCCCAAAATAATTATGCAATTGATTAATAACTGATTGCCATGTTTAACTTACCTATAAGTCTTAGTAAGTAGTACTCAGTGTACCCAGGACCTGTAAGTTAAAAGTCACTTGTGGGCTGCAGCACACATTGTGCTACCACTGCAGTAAACATTTTAAAACATGGTGCTAGGTTAGCCATTGCAGCCTAGTCAGGCAGCCTTTAACTGCCAACTCGACATGGTAAAATAAACCTCATGCCAAGTCCAAGCTTCCTTTTTAATATTTATAAGTATAGCAGGACTTGCAAGCCCATATGACAGGTGCAGAAAATTAAAAAGAAGACCAAGTTCCTTTTATGTCTTACATTACCTGACAGTGAAAACTCACAATTGTCATTTTTACTGTAGCAAGGCTGGTAGTCCCATTGGCTAAAACAGAATTACACTAGCCCAACCCTAACTTGCATTTGGGAACACCAAATATGGTAGTTCAAGGTATCACATTAATTGGTACATTAAACCTGACTTATTGCTGATATTGGATTTAACATAACCTTTTTTAAAAAATATATCTTTAGTGGCATTTTTAGAGTATATACTTTTCTAAACAGGTACAGTCATATATATGGCATCCATAGTTTAATGGTCATGTATGGCTCAACCAACATCTTTAACAATATGTACCACTCTATGTCGGTGATTGGCAATCCAAACTTTAATTATTGAATGTCTCATAAATGTTCTCTGTACTTTTATCCATGTGTACTCGAGGGAGTTATCACTATCCAATAAGCGAATATATACCTTAGCCAATCAATGATCTAACATCATGCTTCAAACTTTAGAAAAACCTTTGGTGGTGTGTCTCCTGGCAGCTCCGCCGCCCTGAGTCTTGGCTTATACCTGTTTCCCTGGGGGGTACGATCTGTTTAGCTCAGAGTACTGGATCTATGCGGATCATCAGATGTGTGGGGGGGAGAGTAAGGGAACTAGGCAGGGATGCTCACCTGCATGCTTTTCATCAAAACTCAACTCCTGACACCCCAGAGCTATGGTCAAACTGTTCCTCTACAGTCTCATTATCACTTACTGAGTCTGTTTCATGTCTAGTCTCTCAGGCTCTCAATACTTCCGTCCATAGGTCTGCTAGGGGTCGCCGGTGAATCCCCCTTGCATCGTCCATCTGAAGTGCTTCCTGCTCCGCCCTGGCCCAATTATCTACATTGTTTTCCCATGCTGTTATCGTGGGATCTGCAGGTGCCTTCCAATGTTGGGCTATCTGTTTCCTCTCTAAGACCAATGCTAAATCCACAAATCTGTTATCTACTTTCTTGGCTTTAGGTCTGGGTAACAGGCCCAGCAAGCAAACCTCCATTGTGTTTGGAAGGGTGCAGGCCAGTGTCTTCTTGGTCATGTTCAGAACTGTCTCTCAGAACTCCCTCAAATATGCGCATTCCCAGGTCATGTGGGCAAACCCTACATCTCTAAGTCCACATCTAGGGCAACACCAGTCCTCTCCTCCATGCAGAACATTCAGTCTATGGGGCACCAGGTATCCCATATGAACATAGTTAAACTGAATCACTTTAAAATTGGATTTTCTGGGCGCCCATTTCAGACCCCCTAGGACCCGGTTCCATTTCTTGTTTAGTAATTCTCTTCCTATAGTTTCCCCCCCTTTTCACTCGAGTTCGAACTAGCGTTTTTTTCACCATGTCCAGCAACGCTTTGTATAGCCACTTAACTAAGTATCTGGCCACCCCTAAAGTTATCAATGCCTGGAGAACTCCATGAGTCTGTGGTTCCAGCTGGCTATTTTGCCACTGGCCCCGAAACGTCTTTGTCATTGAGTGGCATGTCAGAAATTGCCCGTGTGGTGAATTGCATTGGGATAGAATTTCATCTAGGGGAATTAATGTCCCCAGATGAAAACAGTCTCCCACTGTTGTTATCCCAGCCGCAGTCCATTCTGATAATTGAGCCTTCGTATATGGGGCCAGTGGGTCACCATGTGGTATCCCAATCAGGGGCAGATCTGCTGTGGGTGGGTTCCATGTGTACATCGGAGGCACCTCTTCCAGCAGTATAATACGCCTGGTTTTCGTTTTGTCACCGCTGGGTATAAGAGTCTAGCCCGCAGACAACCCTGACTATTACGCCATTCTTTACTTCCCAACATTTCAAGATTCTTGCCGTCCAACCATTGGGCCATCCATTGAAGTTGAGCAGCCAGGTAGTACAGTGTAAATTTGGGTGTGCCCAATCCCCCCTCCTCCGGTGCCTTTTGTAACACCTCCAAAGATACTATGTTCCCCCACCTGTCCCATATTAGTTCCCGAATTAATTGGTTTAAGCCTGCAAACCAGGGGGCCGTGACTACCACTGGTAAATTTACAAAGAAGTATAGGAGTCTGGGAAGCATAATCATTTTTTACAGCACTATGTAGGCCATTAATGGCAGTCTTAGTGAGCACCACAATTGGACACATGATTTTAATGACGTATAACCGGGTTCAGATTGCCGTATCTCAGGTCCTGTATCCTATTTAAAAGAGCGGGAGGACCATGTCAGTCCCTCAGGAAGATCTTCGGGGTGTGGACACTCACTCACCCATAAGAAGACATGTGTTTTAACCTTATTGAGTCTAAGCCCTGCCAGTATGGCCTAACTGTTTCATAGGGTCAACTCCTGTTTCACCCCTCGGCCACGGTCTCTCAAATATAACAGCAGATCATCGGCATAGAGGGAAATTACATGTGTCTTCCCTCCCAGTTATATGCCATGGAGGTGCCCACGCTGTCTGAAGGTTGCCGCTAGTGGCTCAATTGCCAGAGCAAACAGCAGTGTGGACAGTGGGCAGCCCTGTCTGGTGCCTCTATGTATATTATACAAATGTGAAATCACACCATTTGTCCTAACGTGTGCAGCTGGGTGCGTGTATAGTAATTTTACGCATTTAATCCAACTCTCCCCTAGTCCCATGCATTGCATTGTGCCGTACAAGAAATACCATCTCACTGAGTAAAACGCCTTTTTAGGTGTATTGACAGGATGAGGGCCTCTGGGTATTGGTTCTGTTCAGGATGGTGCATAATCTAAAAGAGCCGTTGAAGGTTCCCAGAGGTGGACCTATTCAGTATAAATCTGTTCTGATCTCTGTGTATCAGCCGGCTCATAAAAGGTAAAAGCAACGAGGCCAGGACCTTGCTCAAGACTTTGAAGTCGACGATGAGCATAGAGAGGAGATGGAAGTCTGACTTTCACGTCTCCAATTCTTTTGTCTTCGGGAGGGGTACAACCAGGGCATTTCTAGTGGAGGGCGGTAACTCACACTTATCCTAAGCCTCCACGTACCTTGCTTCCAGTTTCTGAGCTAACGTCTGCGCATATATGGAGTAAAACGTCACCTGCAGACCATCTGGTCCCGGAGTTTTCCCCTTGGCCATCTCTTTGAGCACCACACAAGTTTCCATTGTTGTCACCGGTCCTCCTCATCTCTCCCACAGGGTAGTTCCAATTTCTGCAGAGGTGTTAGAATATCAACTAGGTTCGCCCACATCTGTGGACTCGGTTTACTGTATAGTCCTTCATAATAGTCCCTAAATGTCTCATTCAGCACGCTGGGGCTCTACAGCCCCCTTCCCTCCACTGATCTAATCTGGGAAATGGGGGAACCCCTTTTTTCGGGGCACACAAGCCATGCGAGCAATCAACCCGCTCTGCCCACCCCAGCATGCACCCGAGTCTGGTACTCAAGTAGGTCCAGGCATCACAATCACTCCAGTACCTTATCGTATTCCCTCTTTGTCTCACTTAATCATTCCTGTGTAACCGTCATTTGAGCCACCCTGTCGTATAGCTTAGCGTTTAGTCAGGTAATTTCTTCTAGTATTTCCTTTCTCATCCCCACCTTTCAGCTCATGCAGTGTCCTTTCAACACAATCTTAAAAGCTTCCCATTCCATAGTCCTAGAGCTGGCCGTGCCCTGACTGAACTGGAAATATTCAGTATCCGCTGGCTGTAACGAGGTACGGAAGTATGCATTTTCTAGGAAAGTTGGGTCAAGCCGCCAAGTGGGGGTCAAGGTCGACTCTGGTAGTAGGCGTATATGGAGTAATAATGAATTATGATTAGATAATGTGCGCCCTAGGTATTCGGAGTGGGTGATAGGGGGCCCAGGCGGGCCGAACAGGTGTACTTGTTCTGTCTAGTATGTAGACTATAAAGGTGTGAGTAATATGAGTAATCCAGTGTGCTCCCATGTTGTATTCTCCAGATGTCCACCATGTCCCACTGCTCCAGCCATCCCCTAAACCCTCTCATAAGCCTTAGACACTAGTGTACCATTTAACAGGGAGGTCGATCTATCCTGATCAATGACTGAGAGAGGGGTGCTGACAGTCGCCTCACTTCATCCTGATTTGGATTGTAGATGCTTCTGAGTGTAACCATTTTGCCCAGTAGTCTGCCCTGTACTAATACATATCACCCTTCAGGGTCTATGATGGAGTGATCTACCTCAAAGGGGGTACCAGATTTAATCCACACTAGTGTCCCCCTCGAGAATAACCGATGGTGTATGGCCGACCCTGCCATTTATGTTGCGCCCCCTCTTCGAGTGTGAGGTGTATCTCCTGTAGCATTGCTATGTGTGCCCCTCTAGGTATGAGGTAACTATGTATTTTGTGGTGCTTGACTACCGATCCCATCCCTCTCACATTCCAGGATAACATGTTCGCTTTATGGTACAGTTGCAACATGATAGGCATTATTATTCTCTAAGACCTCCCTGTTCTCCCCCCTCTTCCCCAGCTCCCTCAGCCATACCAGTGTTAAGTAGTAATAACCTCAAGAAGACCACCAAACATCCCAAACAAATAAATGCCCCTCCCTGGGCAACTACCTCAAAACACGTGTCCAGGGATGGCACACGCCACGCATACTTGCATTCACACTCGAGCATAGGTGTATCCGCCGACGCTGACCTTCAGGGACCATTTTCATTGGGGGAACACGCCTGGTAGGTGTAGCAGTGTGCGACCAATCTGGTTTAACTTTATATTCAGGCTCCCTTGAGCCGGTGGAGTCGACGGACTCATGGTTACGCACCTGCGCGCTACGAGAGGTACTAGACCTGATAACGATTTTAGCAGCTTACACAGCAACCCCACACATTTTCCTACTCCCTGCTGACGAGAGGCAACTACCTCGAAACACGTGTCCAGGGATGGCACACGCCACGCATACTTGCATTCACACTCGAGCATAGGTGTATCCGCCGACGCTGACCTTCAGGGACCATTTTCATTGGGGGAACACGCCTGGTAGGTGTAGCAGTGTGCGACCAATCTGGTTTAACTTTATATTCAGGCTCCCTTGAGCCGGTGGAGTCGACGGACTCATGGTTACGCACCTGCGCGCTACGAGAGGTACTAGACCTGATAACGATTTTAGCAGCTTACACAGCAACCCCACACATTTTCCTACTCCCTGCTGACGAGAGGCAACTACCTCGAAACACGTGTCCAGGGATGGCACACGCCACGCATACTTGCATTCACACTCGAGCATAGGTGTATGCGCCGACGCTGACCTTCAGGGACCATTTTCATTGGGGGAACACGCCTGGTAGGTGTAGCAGTGTGCGACCAATCTGGTTTAACTTTATATTCAGGCTCCCTTGAGCCGGTGGAGTCGACGGACTCATGGTTACGCACCTGCGCGCTACGAGAGGTACTAGACCTGATAACGATTTTAGCAGCTTACACAGCAACCCCACACATTTTCCTACTCCCTGCTGACGAGAGGCAACTACCTCGAAACACGTGTCCAGGGATGGCACACGCCACGCATACTTGCATTCACACTCGAGCATAGGTGTATCCGCCGACGCTGACCTTCAGGGACCATTTTCATTGGGGGAACACGCCTGGTAGGTGTAGCAGTGTGCGACCAATCTGGTTTAACTTTATATTCAGGCTCCCTTGAGCCGGTGGAGTCGACGGACTCATGGTTACGCACCTGCGCGCTACGAGAGGTACTAGACCTGATAACGATTTTAGCAGCTTACACAGCAACCCCACACATTTTCCTACTCCCTGCTGACGAGAGGCAACTACCTCGAAACACGTGTCCAGGGATGGCACACGCCACGCATACTTGCATTCACACTCGAGCATAGGTGTATCCGCCGACGCTGACCTTCAGGGACCATTTTCATTGGGGGAACACGCCTGGTAGGTGTAGCAGTGTGCGACCAATCTGGTTTAACTTTATATTCAGGCTCCCTTGAGCCGGTGGAGTCGACGGACTCATGGTTACGCACCTGCGCGCTACGAGAGGTACTAGACCTGATAACGATTTTAGCAGCTTACACAGCAACCCCACACATTTTCCTACTCCCTGCTGACGAGAGGCAACTACCTCGAAACACGTGTCCAGGGATGGCACACGCCACGCATACTTGCATTCACACTCGAGCATAGGTGTATCCGCTGACGCTGACCTTCAGGGACCATTTTCATTGGGGGAACACGCCTGGTAGGTGTAGCAGTGTGCGACCAATCTGGTTTAACTTTATATTCAGGCTCCCTTGAGCCGGTGGAGTCGACGGACTCATGGTTACGCACCTGCGCGCTACGAGAGGTACTAGACCTGATAATGATTTTAGCAGCTTACACAGCAACCCCACACATTTTCCTACTCCCTGCTGACGAGAGGCAACTACCTCGAAACACGTGTCCAGGGATGGCACACGCCACGCATACTTGCATTCACACTCGAGCATAGGTGTATCCGCCGACGCTGACCTTCAGGGACCATTTTCATTGGGGGAACACGCCTGGTAGGTGTAGCAGTGTGCGACCAATCTGGTTTAACTTTATATTCAGGCTCCCTTGAGCCGGTGGAGTCGACGGACTCATGGTTACGCACCTGCGCGCTACGAGAGGTACTAGACCTGATGACGATTTTAGCAGCTTACACAGCAACCCCACACATTTTCCTACTCCCTGCTGACGAGAGGCAACTACCTCGAAACACGTGTCCAGGGATGGCACACGCCACGCATACTTGCATTCACACTCGAGCATAGGTGTATCCGCCGACGCTGACCTTCAGGGACCATTTTCATTGGGGGAACACGCCTGGTAGGTGTAGCAGTGTGCGACCAATCTGGTTTAACTTTATATTCAGGCTCCCTTGAGCCGGTGGAGTCGACGGACTCATGGTTACGCACCTGCGCGCTACGAGAGGTACTAGACCTGATAACGATTTTAGCAGCTTACACAGCAACCCCACACATTTTCCTACTCCCTGCTGACGAGAGGCAACTACCTCGAAACACGTGTCCAGGGATGGCACACGCCACGCATACTTGCATTCACACTCGAGCATAGGTGTATCTGCCGACGCTGACCTTCAGGGACCATTTTCATTGGGGGAACACGCCTGGTAGGTGTAGCAGTGTGCGACCAATCTGGTTTAACTTTATATTCAGGCTCCCTTGAGCCGGTGGAGTCGACGGACTCATGGTTACGCACCTGCGCGCTACGAGAGGTACTAGACCTGATAACGATTTTAGCAGCTTACACAGCAACCCCACACATTTTCCTACTCCCTGCTGACGAGAGGCAACTACCTCGAAACACGTGTCCAGGGATGGCACACGCCACGCATACTTGCATTCACACTCGAGCATAGGTGTATCCGCCGACGCTGACCTTCAGGGACCATTTTCATTGGGGGAACACGCCTGGTAGGTGTAGCAGTGTGCGACCAATCTGGTTTAACTTTATATTCAGGCTCCCTTGAGCCGGTGGAGTCGACGGACTCATGGTTACGCACCTGCGCGCTACGAGAGGTACTAGACCTGATAACGATTTTAGCAGCTTACACAGCAACCCCACACATTTTCCTACTCCCTGCTGACGAGAGGCAACTACCTCGAAACACGTGTCCAGGGATGGCACACGCCACGCATACTTGCATTCACACTCGAGCATAGGTGTATCCGCCGACGCTGACCTTCAGGGACCATTTTCATTGGGGGAACACGCCTGGTAGGTGTAGCAGTGTGCGACCAATCTGGTTTAACTTTATATTCAGGCTCCCTTGAGCCGGTGGAGTCGACGGACTCATGGTTACGCACCTGCGCGCTACGAGAGGTACTAGACCTGATAACGATTTTAGCAGCTTACACAGCAACCCCACACATTTTCCTACTCCCTGCTGACGAGAGGCAACTACCTCGAAACACGTGTCCAGGGATGGCACACGCCACGCATACTTGCATTCACACTCGAGCATAGGTGTATCCGCCGACGCTGACCTTCAGGGACCATTTTCATTGCGGGAACACGCCTGGTAGGTGTAGCAGTGTGCGACCAATCTGGTTTAACTTTATATTCAGGCTCCCTTGAGCCGGTGGAGTCGACGGACTCATGGTTACGCACCTGCGCGCTACGAGAGGTACTAGACCTGATAACGATTTTAGCAGCTTACACAGCAACCCCACACATTTTCCTACTCCCTGCTGACGAGAGGCAACTACCTCGAAACACGTGTCCAGGGATGGCACACGCCACGCATACTTGCATTCACACTCGAGCATAGGTGTATCCGCCGACGCTGACCTTCAGGGACCATTTTCATTGGGGGAACACGCCTGGTAGGTGTAGCAGTGTGCGACCAATCTGGTTTAACTTTATATTCAGGCTCCCTTGAGCCGGTGGAGTCGACGGACTCATGGTTACGCACCTGCGCGCTACGAGAGGTACTAGACCTGATAACGATTTTAGCAGCTTACACAGCAACCCCACACATTTTCCTACTCCCTGCTGACGAGAGGCAACTACCTCGAAACACGTGTCCAGGGATGGCACACGCCACGCATACTTGCATTCACACTCGAGCATAGGTGTATCCGCCGACGCTGACCTTCAGGGACCATTTTCATTGGGGGAACACGCCTGGTAGGTGTAGCAGTGTGCGACCAATCTGGTTTAACTTTATATTCAGGCTCCCTTGAGCCGGTGGAGTCGACGGACTCATGGTTACGCACCTGCGCGCTACGAGAGGTACTAGACCTGATAACGATTTTAGCAGCTTACACAGCAACCCCACACATTTTCCTACTCCCTGCTGACGAGAGGCAACTACCTCGAAACACGTGTCCAGGGATGGCACACGCCACGCATACTTGCATTCACACTCGAGCATAGGTGTATCCGCCGACGCTGACCTTCAGGGACCATTTTCATTGGGGGAACACGCCTGGTAGGTGTAGCAGTGTGCGACCAATCTGGTTTAACTTTATATTCAGGCTCCCTTGAGCCGGTGGAGTCGACGGACTCATGGTTACGCACCTGCGCGCTACGAGAGGTACTAGACCTGATAACGATTTTAGCAGCTTACACAGCAACCCCACACATTTTCCTACTCCCTGCTGACGAGAGGCAACTACCTCGAAACACGTGTCCAGGGATGGCACACGCCACGCATACTTGCATTCACACTCGAGCATAGGTGTATCCGCCGACGCTGACCTTCAGGGACCATTTTCATTGGGGGAACACGCCTGGTAGGTGTAGCAGTGTGCGACCAATCTGGTTTAACTTTATATTCAGGCTCCCTTGAGCCGGTGGAGTCGACGGACTCATGGTTACGCACCTGCGCGCTACGAGAGGTACTAGACCTGATAACGATTTTAGCAGCTTACACAGCAACCCCACACATTTTCCTACTCCCTGCTGACGAGAGGCAACTACCTCGAAACACGTGTCCAGGGATGGCACACGCCACGCATACTTGCATTCACACTCGAGCATAGGTGTATCCGCCGACGCTGACCTTCAGGGACCATTTTCATTGGGGGAACACGCCTGGTAGGTGTAGCAGTGTGCGACCAATCTGGTTTAACTTTATATTCAGGCTCCCTTGAGCCGGTGGAGTCGACGGACTCATGGTTACGCACCTGCGCGCTACGAGAGGTACTAGACCTGATAACGATTTTAGCAGCTTACACAGCAACCCCACACATTTTCCTACTCCCTGCTGACGAGAGGCAACTACCTCGAAACACGTGTCCAGGGATGGCACACGCCACGCATACTTGCATTCACACTCGAGCATAGGTGTATCCGCCGACGCTGACCTTCAGGGACCATTTTCATTGGGGGAACACGCCTGGTAGGTGTAGCAGTGTGCGACCAATCTGGTTTAACTTTATATTCAGGCTCCCTTGAGCCGGTGGAGTCGACGGACTCATGGTTACGCACCTGCGCGCTACGAGAGGTACTAGACCTGATAACGATTTTAGCAGCTTACACAGCAACCCCACACATTTTCCTACTCCCTGCTGACGAGAGGCAACTACCTCGAAACACGTGTCCAGGGATGGCACACGCCACGCATACTTGCATTCACACTCGAGAATAGGTGTATCCGCCGACGCTGACCTTCAGGGACCATTTTCATTGGGGGAACACGCCTGGTAGGTGTAGCAGTGTGCGACCAATCTGGTTTAACTTTATATTCAGGCTCCCTTGAGCCGGTGGAGTCGACGGACTCATGGTTACGCACCTGCGCGCTACGAGAGGTACTAGACCTGATAACGATTTTAGCAGCTTACACAGCAACCCCACACATTTTCCTACTCCCTGCTGACGAGAGGCAACTACCTCGAAACACGTGTCCAGGGATGGCACACGCCACGCATACTTGCATTCACACTCGAGCATAGGTGTATCCGCCGACGCTGACCTTCAGGGACCATTTTCATTGGGGGAACACGCCTGGTAGGTGTAGCAGTGTGCGACCAATCTGGTTTAACTTTATATTCAGGCTCCCTTGAGCCGGTGGAGTCGACGGACTCATGGTTACGCACCTGCGCGCTACGAGAGGTACTAGACCTGATAACGATTTTAGCAGCTTACACAGCAACCCCACACATTTTCCTACTCCCTGCTGACGAGAGGCAACTACCTCGAAACACGTGTCCAGGGATGGCACACGCCACGCATACTTGCATTCACACTCGAGCATAGGTGTATCCGCCGACGCTGACCTTCAGGGACCATTTTCATTGGGGGAACACGCCTGGTAGGTGTAGCAGTGTGCGACCAATCTGGTTTAACTTTATATTCAGGCTCCCTTGAGCCGGTGGAGTCGACGGACTCATGGTTACGCACCTGCGCGCTACGAGAGGTACTAGACCTGATAACGATTTTAGCAGCTTACACAGCAACCCCACACATTTTCCTACTCCCTGCTGACGAGAGGCAACTACCTCGAAACACGTGTCCAGGGATGGCACACGCCACGCATACTTGCATTCACACTCGAGCATAGGTGTATCCGCCGACGCTGACCTTCAGGGACCATTTTCATTGGGGGAACACGCCTGGTAGGTGTAGCTGTGTGCGACCAATCTGGTTTAACTTTATATTCAGGCTCCCTTGAGCCGGTGGAGTCGACGGACTCATGGTTACGCACCTGCGCGCTACGAGAGGTACTAGACCTGATAACGATTTTAGCAGCTTACACAGCAACCCCACACATTTTCCTACTCCCTGCTGACGAGAGGCAACTACCTCGAAACACGTGTCCAGGGATGGCACACGCCACGCATACTTGCATTCACACTCGAGCATAGGTGTATCCGCCGACGCTGACCTTCAGGGACCATTTTCATTGGGGGAACACGCCTGGTAGGTGTAGCAGTGTGCGACCAATCTGGTTTAACTTTATATTCAGGCTCCCTTGAGCCGGTGGAGTCGACGGACTCATGGTTACGCACCTGCGCGCTACGAGAGGTACTAGACCTGATAACGATTTTAGCAGCTTACACAGCAACCCCACACATTTTCCTACTCCCTGCTGACGAGAGGCAACTACCTCGAAACACGTGTCCAGGGATGGCACACGCCACGCATACTTGCATTCACACTCGAGCATAGGTGTATCCGCCGACGCTGACCTTCAGGGACCATTTTCATTGGGGGAACACGCCTGGTAGGTGTAGCAGTGTGCGACCAATCTGGTTTAACTTTATATTCAGGCTCCCTTGAGCCGGTGGAGTCGACGGACTCATGGTTACGCACCTGCGCGCTACGAGAGGTACTAGACCTGATAACGATTTTAGCAGCTTACACAGCAACCCCACACATTTTCCTACTCCCTGCTGACGAGAGGCAACTACCTCGAAACACGTGTCCAGGGATGGCACACGCCACGCATACTTGCATTCACACTCGAGCATAGGTGTATCCGCCGACGCTGACCTTCAGGGACCATTTTCATTGGGGGAACACGCCTGGTAGGTGTAGCAGTGAGCGACCAATCTGGTTTAACTTTATATTCAGGCTCCCTTGAGCCGGTGGAGTCGACGGACTCATGGTTACGCACCTGCGCGCTACGAGAGGTACTAGACCTGATAACGATTTTAGCAGCTTACACAGCAACCCCACACATTTTCCTACTCCCTGCTGACGAGAGGCAACTACCTCGAAACACGTGTCCAGGGATGGCACACGCCACGCATACTTGCATTCACACTCGAGCATAGGTGTATCCGCCGACGCTGACCTTCAGGGACCATTTTCATTGGGGGAACACGCCTGGTAGGTGTAGCAGTGTGCGACCAATCTGGTTTAACTTTATATTCAGGCTCCCTTGAGCCGGTGGAGTCGACGTACTCATGGTTACGCACCTGCGCGCTACGAGAGGTACTAGACCTGATAACGATTTTAGCAGCTTACACAGCAACCCCACACATTTTCCTACTCCCTGCTGACGAGAGGCAACTACCTCGAAACACGTGTCCAGGGATGGCACACGCCACGCATACTTGCATTCACACTCGAGCATAGGTGTATCCGCCGACGCTGACCTTCAGGGACCATTTTCATTGGGGGAACACGCCTGGTAGGTGTAGCAGTGTGCGACCAATCTGGTTTAGCTTCGCAATGGATGACTGCCCACATCTGTAAGAAAAAAAAAACATCAGAAGAAGATGGTCCCCCTCTAGTTGCCTAGTAGGGGCTATCTGGTTCAGCTGGTTTTCCTCCTTTCTAGCGGGCCGCCGGCAAACGGTCTGGGCCTCGCCAGATTCCGCCGCGATGCCGCCTCTGGGAGTCGGGGTCCCTCAGGGCTCTATTTTGAGCCCGACCCTCTTTAATATCTTCATGACCCCTTTGGCGGCGTTGGCGGAGTCGTTTGGGGCCCGGATCGTATCTTATGCAGACGACACCCAGCTCCTCTTCTCGTGTAAGAGAGGAGGAGACTTTGATGGGGAGAGTATCCGGGATTGCCTTGGGGCTGTGTTTCAATGGTTTCAACTGAACAGCCTCAAGTGCAATTCCGATAAGTCCGAGGTACTTTTCTTTGGGTGTGACACGGAGCCAGACTGGCAGGCTTGGTGGCCTACCAATATGTTCCCCCCAACTTGTTCATCCCAAATGGCTAAGAACTTGGGGGTCAAGATGGACAAGGGGTTGACTATGAAGTCCCAGATCCTGGGGGTGTCGGGCATTTGCTTCGGCCTCCTTAGGATGTTACGGAGGTTTCTTCCCCTCTTATCGGAGGAGCACAGGAAGCTGACTGTGCAGGCCCTGATAGGCTCTAGGCTAGATTATTCAAACGTTCTGTACCTGGGCCTGCCAGAGTACCTGCTACAGCGGCTCCAAATTGTGCAGAATGCTGCGGCGAGAGCGATTTTTGGATTGAATAGACGCGTTAGTGCTGCGGGCTTGCTCCAGACCCTGCACTGGCTCCCAATCCGCAAGCGGATCGCCTTTAAGGCTTTGACCCTGACATACAAGGCCCTCCATGCGACGGGAGCTAAGTACCTCCAAAGGAGACTTGCCTTCTACCGACCGGCTCGCTCTCTGAGATCAGAATCCCTGTTTTTGGCGATCGTCCCGCGAGTGAAGAGAGTGCGCTTGGGAGGTCGCTCCTTTGGACTACTGGCGCCACAGCTGTGGAACTCTCTGCCTCTTACACTTCGGGGAGCCACCAGCTTACTAGCTTTTAGAAAGGACCTCAAAACCTGGTTGTTTACCCAGTAGGTCTTTTTTTGCTCGTTGTTTTCTTTCTGTCGGTGACACTTTCTCTTTTAATGTGTTATGTTAGTATACTGCAGCCTACCCTAAATAAAAGCGCCGGGACACTCTTTTTGAGTAGCCGTGCGCTCTATAAAAGCCATTTTAACATAACATAACATAACATATCTGGTCTGGGGTGTGCAAAGAGCTAACCACTAAAACAGACTCCTTCTCTAGCCCCATAAGCTAGTGCCAGGGACTATAGTCCCTGGAAGGTGGCCCCATAGTAAGTAGGATAAGCCAATTCTTTATGTCTTAGGCCCATCACATCTCCTCTAATACCGGGCCCTCCTTGTACCTGTATGTGATCCCGACAGGGTCAAGACTGATTTGCATATAGCTGGGTCTGAACTGGGGTGGTAAAGTGAGCTAAAGAACAATGAAGGATTCAACCCAGATCTGTGACTGGGGGTGAGTGTCTGAAAAGTTTCAGCACTCCGTCCATCATCTCCTTGTGTTTACTTTGCTTGCCCTAAGTTGGCAGGGTATGCCCAGACATGGGTCCTGTTGTAAATACATATTAGCTTTGTTAGTACTTACCCTACTTCTTGTGTGGTTCAAGCCTTCCTTTGTGTCCTTTCCCAGTTCTGATCTTAGAACGCTTGTGGCGTTCCTAGTACTAGCGCGTTACTGCTGAAGGGATTCCAGCTGGGGGCAGTTGGTGTCCGGTCAGTGGTTGTGGTGTACGCTTTGTCTTTGCTCTGCAATAAAGATCCTGCTCCACATAGAAGAGACTCCTGCATCCTTCTTACATTTATGTACTTCATTTTGGCGACGATTGGAGAAGCAGACCGGACGTAGGAGCGCACGAATTGAAAGTTACGGAGCAGATGGACAACGAGCGACAACAACCAAGAAGAAGTCACGACGTGCGGCATGTTGTAGTGATGCCCTGAATCCGAATCTTATACGGCGAAAAGAGGCTGTTCAGCGATATTTGGGAAGAAAATTGATGTCACGCCTTGAACTGTGAGTTTTTCGAATCTTGAGAGCGGTCACGAAGAGAAGCGCAGCCAGGCGTGAGCGTAGCTCCACGTAACAGCGCGAGCGCGTAAGCACACAGAGCGTTACTAGGCAACAAACTCAATGCGCAAATGAGGCAGTGGAGCGCGAGCGTTGCCTAGTAGCAGGACTGACTGTCAGCAACATCCTGATACCGCGAGCTTACGCTAACAATCTCGCGCTATTAAGCGGCCATCTTAGATTGGGTTAGGAACAATTTAGAACAGCACAGGAGCAAAATTTTCACGGAAGCGGTGGATAAAGAACTAGAAAGAAACGAGCGACTTTTCACGCACACAGCGGAAACTATCAAGAGTCCCAAACAAAATAATATTTATATTTTTTTTTTTAAAAAGAAAAAAAAAAACGAAAACAGTCATCTATTATCCAAACTTACACAACCTGTATTCGCAAAAGAATTACACGAGCGTAGTGTGTACAGTTACTTTCATAATACTGTCTAACACATTATCTTTAGTGCAAACTGAGGCCAGCATGGCACAGCAAGCTAACCAACAAGTCAATGTGACCCTACCACCTCAGTTTCTTAGCGAACCAGGGGCACCATCAATCTCATGGGAAGATTGGATACGTATGTTTGAGAACTATTTGGACGCCTTGGATGGTCAAGAATTTCCTGCTAAACGGAAGAAAGCACTACTCCTGACTGCTCTAGGCAAAGAGGGTCAACGAGAATTTCAATACCTTCCTCAAGCCTTGCAAGCTAGTGGGCAGCCTATTCCTAATGAGTATAAAGAAGCTGTTACGAGACTGGAAGTGAGGTTTGGAAAAGAAGAGAACCTCGTAATGAATAGATACAAATTTTATACTCACAAACAGCGCACGGAAGAATCAATAGATGACTTTGTAGCACGCCTCAGGGAACTGTCGGTTAAGTGCAACTTTGGGGTAATGAATGACGAGTTGATACATGATCAACTCATAGTGCAGTGCAACAATAAGAAGATAAAGGAGAGGCTGTGGGCGGCTAAGAATCCGTCATTGAAAGTAGCCATAGATTTAGCCAAAGTGGTAGAAGAATCAGAAAAATGTATAAAAGAGCTAGAAGGTTGCAATTCACAACAGAGTTTGATTTCTGTGGTTTCCGACAAAACAAACATGGAGTGTGAGTCAGGTCATGAAGAGACTGTAGGTGCGTTGAGTTACAAGGGTAAGAATCCCTTAAAGAAAAGTAATTTTGGGAAATATCCGAACGACAGAGGTTGCTCTAGATGTGGTAGCAGTAACCATAAGTCAGACGCAAAGTTCTGTTTTGCGAATAATAAAGAGTGCCTCAAGTGTGGGAGGTTGGGACATTTCTCTAGGATGTGCAGGACAAAGGGAAATGCTAGTGTAGCTATCGTTGAAGACGAACCCAAAGTGTTAAAGCGTGATAAAGACAAAATATTGTGCGTGGAAGATGTTTGTGTGAGCAGCTGTAATGAGAAAAGAGAAGTGAGACCTAAAGCAGAGTTTGTGATCAACGAGCGTAAGGTAACTCTGATGGTCGATACGGGTTCAAGACACACAATTATTCCTGAGCCTTTGTTCAGAGGCGAGTGGGGTGATAAACCCTTAAAGGAGAGTGATATCTCCCCAACAGGTTACCAAGGAGAGAGGATAGACTTGTTGGGGTACTTTGATGCGGATATTCACTTTGAAGGAAGGTCAGTCAAAGGGAAAGTATATGTTGCAGTTGATGGTCCACCAATCTTGGGTTGGATTCATCAATATGATTTACATATAATAGTGAACCCCAGAGCACCCAATCAAGTCATGGTAGTGGATGAATACACTCTCAGTGACATACTCAATGAAGCAGGGAGTGTGTTTAGGGACGAGTTGGGAGAATTGAAGGGGTATGTCCACAAGATAGTCATGAAACATGACACAGTTCCCGTGCAGCATAAAGTGAGGAGAGTCCCACTTTCAGTGAAAGATGAAGTTAAGAAGGTGATTGAGGAAATGTTGCAGGGTGGTGTCATTGAACCGGTAGAGGCATCTTCTTGGGTATCTCCGGTCGTCATCACGCAGAAGGCTGATGGCAAAATTAGGTTCTGTGTGGACTTGAGGTCATTGAATAGGTATGTGGTGGCTGATACCTTTCCCCTTCCAAATATAGGCGAGCTTGTCTCAACCTTACAAGGAGCCAAGTTTTTCACGAAGTTAGACTTAAAGAGTGCGTATCACCAAATCCGCCTTCACGATGAGTCTAAAGGACTTACAGCTTTTATTACCACTGAGGGCACGTTTCAGTTTACGAGACTCCCGTTTGGTTTAAGCTCTGCAGCTAGTGTGTTTCAACGCATGGTTTCCGAGATCTTTAAAGGGATTAAGAAAGCGGTGTTCTTTCAGGACGACATATTAGTATTTGGAGACACTATTACAGAACACAACGTAGTACTTAAAAGTGTGTTGGGAAGAATTCAAGATGCTGGGTTGACTTTACGTAAAGAGAAGTGTCGTTTCCTTGTCCAAAACATAGAGTATTTGGGTTATGAGATTTCAGCTCAGGGAGTTAAGCCGAAGAAGGATTTGCTTGAAGCCATAAAGTTGGCTCCCCGTCCCATGGATAAGGAGCAACTCAGGTCTTTTATGGGACTCATAGAGTTTTACTCAAAGTTTGTGGAGAATTTTTCAAGTAAAACCATGACCCTAAGATCGTTACTCAAAAGGGGGTGAAATTTTGTTGGAGCGCTTGTCATGAGGAATGTTTTAACTTGATAAAGAAAGAGTTGTGTCAGGCGAAAGTGTTAACCCCCTTTGACATCAGTCGTACATCCATATTGATGGTGAATGCCAGCGCCATAGGAATAGGTGCGATTTTGTTGCAGAAATGGCAGGAAGGCGAAAAGACTATTGCTTTTGCTTCTCGCACCCTTTCGTCATCTGAACAGAATTATTCTGTGATAGAAAAAGAGGCATTGGCTGCTGCCTGGGGTGTCCGGTACTTCAGGACATATTTGTGGGGAACAAAATTCCAGCTCAAAACTGATCACAAGCCTTTGTTAAAGGTTTTGTCCCCAGGGGGAGCGGGAAAGGGTTCACCGAGATTGGCAAGATTGGCTTCAAAACTTCAGGAGTATCAGTATGACATCTCAAATGTTCAAGGTTGGCGTAATGTACAGGCGGATTGTTTATCGAGGCTTCCTATTAGAGAGGATGATACGTTGAAGGAGTTGTCTGATACTCATAACGATGAGGCTGTTGCCGTCATTCAGGATGTGGTAGCCTTGAGCGATGGTAGTTTCACAAAGGAGGAGTGGTTGGATGCCATGGGAAAAGACATAGTTCTGCAGAAGGTGATTGACTTGGTGAAATTAGGCTCCCGGCGGGAAAGTTGTGTCCAACCACCGGTGCGACCGTTCATTAAGGTGTTGGATGAGCTGTCATTGTATGGTGTTGGTATTTTAATGAGAGGCGATAGATACATTCCACCATATGGTTTAAGACTGAAAATTGTAAAATTGGCACATGAAGGTCATTTAGGGCAAACTCTCACACAGCGTAGATTGAAAATGGATTTTTGGTGGCCGGCCATGGACACACAGGTGGCTTCATGGGTGGAGAATTGCTCAGTGTGTAAGGACAGCGAAAAGAGACTCAAGATTGGGTCTAATTCTACGCCCAGCCATATTGTTAGTCCGGGTTTACCATGGCATACTGTGAGCTTGGATTTTATAGGTCCAATGGACGAATTGCCTTTTAGTCAACGGTTTGCCATTGTGATAGTAGATGTTTACTCGAAGTGGCTTGCTGTGGAATTTGTTAAGGACATAACCACTGACTGCACTATACAGTTTTTAAAAGGGATTTTTCTGAATGAGGGTTATCCTTCAATTTTAATCACGGATAACGGTACCCAACTAACGTCTCAGAAGATGCGCGTGTTTTTAAGTGGGTGTGGTGTGACCCATCACCGCACTTCCCTTTATAACCCGCAAGCGAATGGTGTGTGTGAGAGGGCTAACAGAGTGGTCAAGGGTATTATTCAGATGTCGTGTGCTTCAGGTGGGTTTGCACATGAAATGGTCAAAAATATGGTGTGGGCCTATAGGACCACTGTTCATAAAGCGTACTCTAAATCGCCTTTTGAACTCATGCGGGGAAGACGTCCTGGCACCAAACTAGCTCCCTCTTGGATTAAAAATTTGTCTCTTGGTTGTGCTCAGCAAGAGGCAACTGTTAAAACTGGGAGAATAATTTCCGAGGGTGACTTAGTCAAAGTCAAATCGGGGAGAGTGGCCAAGGGACTTTCGAAATTTAGGGGTCCACATGTGGTGAAGAAGGTTTTTCAGCATTATGTAGTGCTTGACAATGGGGAGAAATGGAATCTTCGGAGGGTAGCTTTGTATAGCAAGTCTGCAGTGACTGAGGATTTCACTATGTCTGCTGAATCAGTTTCAACCAGTAGCGGTTATTTGTTTTCTACTCCGGAGGATCTTACTCCGGGTCTGAGCTCAAGCCGCTGTAGGGAGGATGGTGGTGGTGATGCTTGTAGTTCTTTTGATGTACAGAGTCAAGCCCATGCTAACAATGATTCTGTTCACCGTGAGGAGACCAGGGTTGTGAGGTCTCGCAGACCTCCGGCTTATTTGAATGATTATTTGTGTCATAAGTGATTTGACTGTATCTTGGGATATATTGTTTCTTTGTTGTGGTTTAGGGAAGAAGATGTGTTGTAAATACATATTAGCTTTGTTAGTACTTACCCTACTTCTTGTGTGGTTCAAGCCTTCCTTTGTGTCCTTTCCCAGTTCTGATCTTAGAACGCTTGTGGCGTTCTTAGTACTAGCGCGTTACTGCTGAAGGGATTCCAACTGGGGGCAGTTGGTGTCCGGTCAGTGGTTGTGGTGTACGCTTTGTCTTTGCTCTGCAATAAAGATCCTGCTCCACATAGAAGAGACTCCTGCATCCTTCTTACATTTATGTACTTCAGGTCCCTTGCTCACATTCTCACTGGATTCAAGCTAGCCTGTCTGATGAGGGGTGTTACCCCAAAACCAGTCCCAGGATGCTTGTTTCCGGACCAGGAAAGACCTTGCTTGGCAGTTCGGGCTAGAGTGCACCCATGAGGCACAGAGTCAAAACTGATTTGCACATAGCTGGGTCTGATCTAGGGTGGCAAAGTGAGCTAAAGAACGAAGATGGATTCAACCCAGATCCGTGTCTGGGGGTGAATGTCTGAAAAGTTTCAGCGCTCTGTCCATCATCTCCTTGTGTTGACAGGGGTCAATCTATGCCTCCTTACTTACCACCTGGTGAACATTAGCCCCTTTGGTTCACCCCTAGATCAAGTCATCTGCTGTCTGCATAATCACCAATGGGAGCCCCACTTCACTTTGGGCAGAGTCCCCAGTGTCCGATTCCTCAGTTTTGTGGTCTGAAGATTTTCCGGAGCCCCCTCTGTCCACCAATGGCACAACATGATCCGCAACCGCCTGTAATGCCGTCAGTCTTTCCTGTGCTGTTGGGGATGGGGAAGGTTTCCACAGCTGGATCCTCCTGATTGAATGTCGAATTTGTTTCTGTTTTGGCCCATTTGCTATTGAGGTGTCTTTTCTTGGCCGCAGCACTGATCCACCCATCCAATAAGACTCAAGCCAGGCCCACAGTTCATCTGGGGAATTGTAGAAGTGTGTCGCCTCATCCAGTTACCTGTAGTTTAGCAGGGAACAACATAGAGAATGTAATGCCCTCTCCTTGAAGCGCTTTCTTGCCATCCAGAAGAGAAGCTCTTTGGGCTTGCACTTTCGCCATGAAGTCTGGGAAGATGGACACTTTACCATTCCCAGTTACGTATTGTCCATTATTATGAGCATTATGTATTTAGATATTTTGATCTTTGTAGTGCAAAAGGCATGCCACCACAAGGTGAGGGGACTCCACTGGCGGCAGCGGGTATGTATGCACTCTTTGTGCTTGTTCCAGTGCAAAAAACTGCATAATCAAGCCCAGAGCCACCGCATTCCTTAGCCACTCTTCAAGGAACTACACCATATCCGTGCCCTCGGAAAGTCCCACCACTTTAATATTGCTACGTCGGTTCCGCCCTTCAGCATCTTTGGCTCGCCTTTTAGGGATCAACACTCTTGCAGTTAGATCATCCAATTTGCGAGATGATGCAGCTTGTTCTGGCTGCAGGACCTAAATTGTCTGTTCAACGTCTTTCATTCTGTCCACCAACTTATGGTGTTTCCGCCTGCAATAAGCCCAGGCTGACAGACACTGCTCCAATGTCCTGCTGAAGTGTGGCCTTCGTGTCTGCTTTGGCCGCCAGTACCATGTCCAGGTGCACATGTAGTGACTGATGAGCAGCCCCTGGTCCCTTCGCCCCTGTTTCACTGGATGTGCAGTGGGTCTCCCCCCTTACGGAGGCACATTCCCCTGTTTCAGCCTCAGCTTGACCATGGTGGGTTGCCACTCCTCTATGTGTCACGCAGCAGGTGGGAGCACCAGTTAGCGACAGATTATCAGGTTCCAAGGTGGTCAGTCTTTCAATGCTGCTCCTGACTACCAAAAGGGAGCAGGCCACAGGCAATGACCCGCTCCACTTCCCAACCCATTTTGCCTCCAATGTCCCCTCTGTTTATGTCTGTCCAGCCCTGTCTCGGATAATTAGGTATCAGGGTGTACAGCTACTCCATCGCCCAGACCCGGCTCCACCCCTATCGCGCAGCACTGCCTCTCTGTGTAGTGGTGTAGTCCCCTGTTACTACTCAACAGGCCGAGTCCGGGCCCTGTGTCCTGACCCCATTTTAGGCCTCATCTCTCTGCGCCTAATCGTTGTCTCCTGCCACTCCGGTCAAGGGCCTCAGTGTCACTCTGTTTCCCTTACAGGTAAATTTCTTTGCGCACTCACTCTGACACCACCAGTATTCCAGTCCTCTCGGGGCGGGGGGTGTTGGGGTGTCACCACCACTGTTCGGCTCACCTCCGTTGTGCTCATCTTTTTGAGGCTCCCCACCACTCCCTTCTGTCTCTCAGTTGGCCGTACCTTTCCTTTCATCTCAGTCGTTTCTGCCCCCACTGGTGCCCCGGTTCAGGCACAGGAGCCGTTCGATTACCATCAGGTCTCTGAGTCCAGATGCTCTTACTCCCATGGAGCTGGACTATAATTCCACAGTTAGAGCTCCCTCCAGACTGCAATCGCTCACTCAGCGTTTGCTGGCCACCGATGCATCACGCCGGGGCTTGTGTCAGCCCCCCCGGCTGCGGGACGGCATTTACTAGGCCCCGCTGTCGTTCAGTGCGCCGCCGTCTCTACAATCGTTCCACCGTCACTCCACTGCAGACCCACAGTCTCTCTCTTGCGGGCAGAGGCTGCAGAGCCATCAGGACCCCGCCAACAGTCTAATGATGCAGGATTAATGATAGGCCAGTGTGGAGCTTCTCGCTCACACGACTGCCACCTTCCGCGTCCAAGCCACTCCCCCGATTTAAAGTAACCCTTAATATAAAAGTGACTTTACAAAGTCAACACTTTCAAAACCCAAAGTTCTTGTAGCCATTGCTGATTAACTCTAGCAGTTTTCACCCGAGACAGCCTGCTACCCTCTTGCCAGGAGGTGTGAATGGCTCACGGGGCTAGGTAACATAAGACCAGTTTGTGGGAGGAGATGTGACCTCCTCCTGACAGTAGGGCCCAAGACCTGTGGCCACAGATGGCCCAGCTTCAAAGGGACAGCTGCCTCTGACAAGCATATGTGACTCATGCTGTAGACTGCCCCTTCCTGTTTTGAGGTAGAATGGCATCTCCCACAAAAAGGGTGAAAACATGTTGCAGAACAGGTTTTCCAGGGGAAGTTGCTCATTATGCTGGAAACACTTAAAGGGCGTGCCCATAGCTCGAACAAAGGGAAGGAAGATACTGAAATATTGGATTTGGGCAGAGAGATGCACTGTGGGATTGTTTAGTTCCAACCCCACAGGAAGAGATGCAAAAATGGGTAAGATTGCCTGTGGGAATTTTACTCCCATTGGTTAGGGAGTCCCCCCACAAACAAACTTGAGATTGGCATAAAAGCGGCACCCCTGGCTCCCAATATCAGAGCATTACTTGCCTCTGACAAAAACAAAAGAAGGACTGCGCCTGTTGAACCTATAGACCTCAGAAAGAAAGAAAGGCTTCACCTAGAAAGACTGCACCCACTGAACCAAGGCAGGACTTTAGAAAGAAATGACTGCTTCTGCTGTTGAACCCATGGTGGACCTGCTCCCACTTGTGCCAAGGACCACTGAGTGGACTCCAAGGGCTAGTTGGCTAACCTCCTTTTAAAATTCAGAGACGAAAAGGCTAACAAGACCTCTACTTGCACAGAGACCAGCTGACCAGTTACCACTGAACGTGCCCTGGACTCCACTAGTGTTGCTCATCGAGATCGAGTCCAAGTCCACAAGAGGTGCCCCCCAGGTCCTGAACCATTGGCTCATGCTAGAGTGCACTCTTGTCCTCAGCAGAACTTCAACTTGTGAGCCTAAGGCTGAAGATAAGAGTGTTTGCCACATACTCCGAGGCTCATACACTATCGCTACTTTGTCAGTTTGTAGGTAGCCTCAAACGCCATTGAGATCCAAGGCTTCCACCAGACCGCTGGACTTCACCTGTCCACCGATGTTAAACTCAATACCAGACTAAAGCTGCAGAGGACTCTGCCAGTGAGACTGCTGACAGGAAAAAGAATCACAAATGTTTCTAAATATGAAGGTAAAAATTTGACGGGGACCAACCTGGCCCCTGCACTCAACCCACGCTCCAACGTGGTTGGCCTGAAACTTTGACTTTGGCCCAGACCCTTGCGTTCAAAACTCATAGACAAACTCTATGAGTGAAAAGAAGTGACCTGAAATTTTTTTTAGAGTGAATTGCAGTGATTTTTTACAAGCATTTAGAAATCCAGAACTCTGGTTCCCTTTATCCAATTTTTGCCAATTTGGTGTCTATTTAAAAATAAAAAATATAATTTTTGTATAAATTAGACTGGGATGTTTGTTGTGTAGAGTCTCTTACTTATTTACCGTTTGTGAACTGATAAATGCTTTACACTATTATTTAAGTGTGACTACCCTGTGCCACAGCTACCCAGGTTTAACATGAAGTAACCTAACTGGACCTGGAAAAGAATAGTGACATTAATACATGGTGAAATCTCACAACCACCCCAACTAATAATCCTCTTTCTCACACCTACATATTCAACCAAGGAAAAATGCAGTATATTCATATTGCAATTCAACACACCCATCTCTGTCCTACTTGAAGGTGACTACACAAAATCTGCAGTGGCTGGCACTTATGGGGATATATTTTTGCTTTACAGACGTTTTCTTTTATGGTGGTTGATACAGCTGGAACTTACATTGGCAATGTGGATAAATGCTCATGGTATACAATATATACCCTGCCACAAACGTAAGACTTGTTGGAAACTGTCTTTCATGACTACTATCAGCAGTATAGCAGTTGGACTACTAGGGAGTGCTCTCACCAACCCCTACTCCAGGGCCTGTCTGGTTTCGGATGACTCAATCTTGCTCATATATGAGACAGATAAGTTACCTCTGAGTTATGTACATCCACTCATACTCAGACCCTGGTGTCATCTGCATACTTCCAGTGGGGGTTCAGACACCCAACAGAAAATTGATGCCATCAGGCAGATGGTTGGGAAAAACCAACTCACAGAGCCCAAACATGTCACTGACAGCATCTGCTACCTTCTATGGAATATAGCTCTAATGAGCCAGTCACAGAGTTGACAACTTGCTCCACAGCAACAACAGCCCCTACACCCCATTCACCTCTAATTACTCTAATATGGATCAAAGAGTACTGTAAAACAAGTACATTTTTGGATGGTCACCCCCTACTTTTTGCTGGATTTTAAGGTTTATGACTATGTATGAACTCTGAACACTGAGGTGCCTTTGTTCAACATCCAGTGTATGTGTTCGGATCCCCAAAAAAACATATCGAATTGGCTAATTCCTGATTGGCAAAATTAAATTACCTTTAAGTCCCTAGTATGTGGTACTCTATGTACCCGGGGCCTGTAAGTTAAATGCCGCTAGTGGACTGCAGCATCAATTGTGCCACCACATTGACAATGTAAAACATGAATCTATGCCTACCACAGCAGACTGGGTGTGCAGTTTTAAGATTGCAACCTGGCAATGTAAACCTTTTGTCAAGCCTGAACCTTCCTGTTCAATACGTATAAGTCACACTTAAGGTAGGTACTAAATGCCTAAAGGGATGGGTGCATGGTATTAAGAAAGTAGGACATCTGTACTCGTCAAAGTTGTTTTTTACTGCGGCAAGGCTGGCTCTTCCATAGAAAAGAATAGGGTTACATTACAACACCTTAAACAAGTACAATTTTAGTTTGAGAGGAGCTAGAAAAAATATTCAAGGACTCAAACTAATAGTAAGTTCAAATCCAGTGTAATTGTCAAGTTAGATTTTAAATTACTATATTGAAAATACCACTTTTAGAAAGTTATAATTTTCCTGCCCAGGCCAAATGTGCCTTTCTGCAGGGTTCAGTGTCATCTCACTGTTAATGGCTCTCCTCGGTGAGTGTCTATTGCTCACATACAGTGGACAAAGGCGTTGAGTGTGGAGCGATATTTATTCTCCTGGCAAGATGCCTATGTGGGCTGTACCCAAGAATTTAATTACACTTCAAAAGGTGCATATACTGTAACAAGCAGATATAACTCACACCCAGGTCTGCCCCTTAGTTTGTTCAGCTAGCCAGTCAGACACCAATCCCAGTGGGAGAGGTGCTGCCCCCAGAACTGGGTTTGAGTGACCAAAAGGGAGGGTTTCTTATTAGTATATTCACACCCCTAGATGGGCACAGAGAGCTCTGCACAAGGAAGAAAAGTTATCCCATGATGGTTTTAGGTAGAGAGGGGTACTGTGGGATAGTTTACAGTAAAACCCACAGTGAGTGCCGTAAAATTGAGTAAGAACTCCCCGGGAGTGTTTACCCCATTGATTAGGGAGTGATAAGGGAGTGCCAGGCATAAAAGTGGCACCACTGAGTGCCTTCTTCAGAACACCTCCGGACTTGTGAAAGACAGAAAAAAGACTGCACTTGCTCTTTAGCTTGTGAAGAAAAACCCCAAGGGCTGGTCATGCTCCCCACATGTACCTAGCACAGAAGAGTGGACTACAAATGCTAGTTTGTGACCCTCTTTTCAGCTCCTTGAACACGAAAGTGGCAAAAATAACAAATAAGAAATGCAATAGCTAGTTATTTTGTCTTTTGATTCACCTCAATCAAGGAATTTTTTAATAAACATCAATTTACTTTTAAACCAGTAACATCTTAATAATAGAAATCACAAAAGAACAGAATGATAACTTTCACCCAAAATTTACTTCTACCTCCGTTTTTCAATCTGACCCACCCCGGGATTATAAAATCAAAAAACTTTATTGTACGTTCCGTGCCAACCACACCTGTAATGAAGATACCTACACATAGTCTTTCTTTTAGCTCAATTACCTACTCCCTTTTTTATAAAACAACATGACACGGAAACTAAACGTAACCAGGCCCCCAGAGGAAGAGTCAGCATAAGTCGTGCACAACCAGCGCAACAGGTAGAGAGAAGACGCCGTGAAGTTACAAGGCTGCAAACCGTAACGTATTACTGGAAAAAGATTCTAAACTGTTGTATATATTGTTGTCACTTAGCAGGTAATGAACTCCCTGGCCGTCGGATGAAGCATAGATAATAAGACATAAGGTATGACAATAGGGAGACACACATGCACAAATACGTGTGACGAATCTTTCTGAACGCCCGTGCACGACATCTGAATGATTTTCCTGACCAAAATTTAAAGAGGTGTAGCGTTTTTCATTAAATGAATTTAGAAAAAATGACCGTAAAAAGTATCTCCTTAGCCATGTACTTAAGCTCAGACCAGAAGCCTAAGAGATAGAAGCGCCGCATATACCCACAACGGTTTTCTATTTATACCTGACCAATGATATTTAGTTATCGTCCCTATAAGACATCAGCGCCTTAACAAATGAATATTGCCACACGGAAGCGCTGCCAAACTAAGCTGCTCATTATACCGGTACACGGACGTACCACGGAGCTACGGATGCTAGACGCATTTCAGCAAAACACACTCAGTTACGATCACCAAGCAAATCTGTGACTCACACCATAAGGTAACTTCATATAGAACTAACTATATTTTGCCAACAAAGGGCTATAACGACCATCGTTCTACATGTTACAGCCTTTTTAGACCGTTCAGATACCTGCACAATCCCAACGGCTGTTAGCAATTTTCATTTACTAACTACCAACCTGAGTTAAAGCGACAATGTCTTAGGGTAATCTCGTATATATCACCTACTAACTTGAGGCTAAGTGAAGACATTACACCTACCTTACCTTTGTTTAGAAAGTATCTAAAAGTGACACCACAGTAGTAAATCTATACACTCACTGAAAATTGAGAGAGAATTTTTGCCTAACCAGTCAACTTTGTCTTGAGTTAAAGAATTGCCATTTTTAAGTTACTTTGATATTCTTCTGTTTTTTTTAAAAGACAGCTTGAACATTTGGAGAATGCGCACAGGACATTCTCACTCTTTGTATGTTTGTTTTGTCTCCTCCTTTCATCTCCACAGGTACCATTTGACCTCATTAGAATCAGGTTAATATACCTTGATTCACAGGGACCCTGACAAAGATCCGGTCTTTATTCACAGAGACCCTTACACACACGGTCTCCATCACTTTTTCTTCTTTTTAGGTCCTGAAGAAAGCCCACTTGCCCGCACAGGCAACCGCGAGGGCTGAAACATGTCGACCTTTTTTATGGACACCCCAAGTGCGCTAGAATCCTAATTAATCTTCCCACGCACAAAATAATTTTAAAAACATCTCGAACCCAGGTTTAATAAAATTACAAATTCGGGTTATACGAGTTTTTTAACATCACTTTTTTGAAACTCACTGCACTAGAACACTCAATTTTGTTTCCCTGACCACTACTCTACTAACCAGTGGTTTACCTCCAGGTGGAGGAAGCATAACAACTAACCCTATGATGATGCTGAAACGTTTTTAAGAGCTAGGCGGAGAATCAAGATATACCGCCAATCCAACCTCTGTACGTGAATGAGGGTTTTTTATCAGTATATTACACAAACATTTACAAACCCTGGTTACTCAGGTCAAGTGATCTTTTCCCTATCTGATATTTGATGCCTTAACATTTGACTTTGACCTGGTTGAACGCGACCAGAGTACCACAATTGGATCTTTGCAGTGTTTGGCCCTACAAACATCTAAAATTTTGAAAAATAATATCTCCGGTTCTGTACATCTAATTTTTGGAATTTCGGTGTCTAATTACTAATTACACAACCACTTCACAGCATTCATCCTACCAAGTCTCCCTTTCTGGTTGCAGTGTAGACTATGTTTTTACAACTGCTGTCAGCTTCTGTATTAGCAAACCCTTAAATCCAGAAATATGTGGAAAAGCCGCAATTTGTAAGTTATTCCTTTACATTTTATATCCCTCTTCAGAAAAGAGCAATATCACATTTGCTAAGCTTTCTGATCCTGGTTTGAGAATCTGCTCCTTCAGATAGGTCTTTGCACTTGTAGTTTGACTTTTCCAGTAGGGGTTTGAATTTAAAGATCATAATGCAAAGTGATGCAATCTAAAAAGCTATGGCTACCAGTGGCTGAAGATGTCAAATAGGATGCATTAGGAACAAATTCCGGATGGAATGCTGAACAATGCAAACATTCACCCCAGTCACAAAGATCTGTGTTTATTCCATTGTTCTTTTGCTCACCACACCACCCCAGTTTTGACCCAGCCATGTGTAAATCAGTCTTGACCCTGTCCCTCATGGGAACAGTTTAGCCTGAACTGCCAAGCCAAGTCCTTCCTGGACCGGAAACAAGCATCCTGGGACCAGTTTCAGGGCATCACCCCTCATCAGCCAGGCTATATTGAATCCAGTGGCACAGTGAGCATGTGACCCACGTCTGGACATACTCTTGCCACTAAGGGCAACAAATGTAAAAGGAAGAAATGATGGATGGAATACTGAACAATGCAAACATTCACCCCAAGTCACAAAGATCTGAGTTCAATCCATCGTTCACTCACCACGCCAGCCCAGTGTGGACCCAGCCATATTCAATTCAGTCTTGACCCTGTGCCTCATGAGAACAGTCCAGCCCGAACTGCCAAGCCAAATATGATGCATTTGCTACTACCATGATAAAAGCCACTCAGTTGATATGAGAGAGGAAAGCTCGGCACCGTGGTCTTCCCCTGCGTCGATAATTGTTGTACTGTACAGCTGTCGCTGTGACATCATCTGGGTTTGCCATCTTAGTTCTTTTACAATGTGCTCCCTATTTAGAGAGCAATGGGACTGGTCATATCTAGCTATACAGGTTGGCAGGGAGATTTCTTTGCCACAGCCCACACTACACAGGGGCATCTGTTGGAGGCTGGAGTAGTCACCTAGCACTGATAAAAGTGCACTCTCTTTCCCACAATGCAGGATGCTCCCAGACGTGTGCCCGAGCCAAGACCGGGCCAAGTGCAGGCCCATTCACACCTGATAAAGATTGGACCAGGCCACCCCTCTTGGCCTAGTGACTTCCTTGCTGGATTATGGGTAAGCACAATTCTAATACTGCCCATCTGACAAGCGACTCTGTACTAGTTCTTCCATTATTACATATCTTACTTCCACTGTTAATGCAATTATGGAAAAAAATCACTTCAGTAGAGGAACAGTAAGATTAAAGGCAGAGAGGCTGTACCAGCACTGAGGGTCATGGTGACAATGTAACAAATGGAGATTCTGAAAGTGTGGGCAGCTCCAGTAATGAGATGCTCCCATCAGTGCATACACAAATAATTCAGGCCTTTAGTATATCAGCCTCCCAAAAATGATACTCCCATAAGCCAGTCATTGGACAAGCGGAAAGCTTCAATCAGTTCCACTATTTCTCTGGACGTGGATATAGAGAAGCAAGGTAAGAAAGCTAAAGAGCGGAGGCCCCACCAAATGCTTCAACCTAGTGCTGTGACTGAGGAGCACTTTCAAGACTGGAACATCTTGTACAGGACCCTTGATTCTCGCAGACAGCGCCTAATCAGCAGAGAACCTACAATCTCAAATTTAGTGGCACCTATTAAAGCTTTGGCTAATTTTAACAGTGTGTCAACAGATGTTTTAACTGTCCTTTCGCCAAAAATACCAGATATATCATCTGGTAGGTCACATATTTCTGCTGAGGTGTTCCATTTTGCTTACAGTGGGGATGGGGGTGGGATAGGCTACTACATGAGGCCGTGGCTTTTGAGTTACCGCTGGCAGCAACACATTTTGTGATGGTTCTGGCCAATATGCTGCCTCTTAGAAGCATTAGGATGTAGGTTTTCACAGCTGAACAAGGATATTCACTGAATAGGCATCAGATCGAGTTTATGTTTTATTTTAACAGATCAATATGGCTAGAATAGTCTCATGGGTAAGCAAGGATGTTAAACTATTTAGGGAAATTGTGTGGTGGTAAATTGTACTAATGCTATGGCTGCTGGAAATCAGATAATGCAGTCCACCTTTTTGGCCTTACCACTGCGTTACTTTTGCAGGCCACAGGCCTTAACCACTTCTGGCAGTCTTACAGGGAGAGGTCGATGTGGGGGTACCAGGGTGTTGCATTCATAACGTCCCTACTGGCAATAGATTTGACACATTGAGCAATCTGGATTCTCAAGATTGACCATTATCACTCCTGTTATTCCTGGAAAGGACCCTATTGTCTCTCATATTGATTTAGGTTAATGTAGTGTGGCTGCCGAGGTAATACACTCCGTTTGGAGGTGCACATGTTGTAATTATTTTGAAGGTCTGGTGGAAATGATACATTTAAGGTATAGGTTAGAATTTTTAATATTTGTGTAATTTTGCTTTGTATACAAAGAATACTTTTTTTAATACTAACTTAAAGGTGGGGCATGAGTAATAAATTAAAGCAATAAATATAAATTTAGAATTTCTATTGCTTGTGTAGATAAGTTTGGTATCTCTTTAAAGAATAAATTGAGGGATCTATTATAATAGCTGGCGGATCGCCACCACCCGTATGGCGGTGGCGATCCGCCCGCAATTACCTGCCGCCCGCCTCCCATTTCCCCCCACCATATTACGATGGCGGGGGGACCCCGGCAGACGGAAAGACTGTCCGCCGGTTTTCCGCCCGTCGACGAGTCGACCGGGCGGAAAAGGGGCTGGATATGGTGGCGGTGTCTGCAAAACACCGCCATCCATATTACAATACAGGCGGAGTAGTGCCTTTCCATGGCGGTGTTGCCGCCATGGAAAGGCATGCGGTTCCTGAATGTGGGGGTCAGTTGCGGGCCCCCAGGGTGTTGGGGGGGTGGGGGGTGCACATGTTACCCCCCTACATTTGCATGCACAATGTGGCAGGCACCGTGCAGTGCCTGCCACGTTGTGTATGCAAATGCACAAGGTGCATCCACAGCATTGTGGCGGGCGGTGCTGTGAGCACTGCCGGCCACATTGTTGTGAATGGGGGATGCCACCGCCACCGTGGCGGGACCGCCGCACCACTAGCAGCCGGGCCCAGCACCGCTAGGGTGGCGGGCACATCCTAATAGACCCCAAAAGTTTCCATAATTTCATTGAATATGTATGTTCATGTATATATACCCAAATAGGGCTTGATTACAATGTCAGTCAGAGTTGCTTCCGACCAACACCAGCGCAGTCTCTGGACCAACCGACGTCCGGTCGGCAGTCCCGACACTGCAATCACAATGCGACCGCACATGGTGCAGTCACATACTTCCATTTCTCAATGGGAGCTTGTGCTGAGGATGTAAACAGGCCATAGCACCAGCTCCCATTGAGAAATGGGAGATTCTGTTAATCCCTGCACCGCATGGCAGGCACCTCAAGCTGCCTGCCACTTGGTGCAGGGATTAACAGGGTGGCACAATAGGTGTCCTGTCGAAACCCAACTGGATGACGCAAGGAGAAGGGGGCCCTGCTCAGGCCCCCAAACTCCCTTTCCAACAGGCTTTCCATGTCGGAAAAACCATCATGGAAAGCCTGTCAGAAACAGAGTATTGCAATCCTAACAGCAGGAATGCCATCCATTGGGATTACGTGCCAGTCTCCGACTGGATGCCGGGCTCCTTGAGCCCATCAAAAGCCAGCTTGAAAGTCAGCCCGGTTTCAGTTTCGACCTTATGCATTGTAATGCGGCGGTTGGAAATGAAACAGCAATGAGGCTTGTTAAGCCTCCAATCACAGGTCGAAGGCTCTCCGAGCCTCATCCTAATTTAATTACTTTGATATTATCATTATTTCTTATGGGGTGTTATACTTAGTCCCTACATCCATTATTTTCTAATGTAGTGTGTTGCAGTACATATGAGTCGTCTTGTGAAGTGCTAGACTTAATGCAAGTTTGAACCAGAGTACAGTTACTCCTTTTTTGTCACCTTTAGGGCAGTACTAATTTTAGAACTGTAGGGGCCTATTCACAAAGTTAAATTTACACAAGTGTAAACTTACTATAAAGTGTAGACTTACATGCCTCCACCCCCTAAAACAGGAGTGCAGATGAATCTTTGAGTGTAAAGTTACTACTAGTAACTTTTCACACGTAGGCAGTATTCTACACCCTTAAGGCAGACATTGTCCTATAGTAAAGTATAGAGAAAATTTAAAAAGTGTATTAAACTTAAAAAAATTGTATTGTTATGTTAAATATTAATATAAATTAATGTTTTATATTTTGAATATAGAACAACAAATGCTACAGTGTTAGTAATTTGATTGTGAATTTATTATTTAATTTATTTAAATGGAATAAAATAAATGTACATTATTTTTCACAGTTTTATTGAAAACTCACCCAAATTAAAATGTTTATTTATACTTATTATATATTAGAAATTAGAAAGTCATGTATAGAATTATTGTAAATACTGTAACTATTTTTTAATTATAAAAGATTATTAAAATATATTTGTGAGAGGGTGAGCCCCGAGATAACGTCTACCATCGCGGGTGAACTACAAAGACCAGGATCCTTCAGGAATGGGGAGGAACACATTAGGGACAAATCGTGGCCAGAGGAAAAGACACACCCACCTCTCATGTCTTTCCACAGCACAACACAGAGATAGAGAGGGGAGGAGTTGAATCCGGAAGCGGTATTGCGTCGTCCTTGAAAGTGAGGACCACCCAGGAAGAGGCGTCGTTGTCCAGCGGACGCGAAGCCCAGAGCGAGGAGTCGAGTGTGGAAGTGCGAGGTGACCAGCAGGAAAGGGAACGCGAAAATGGCGACCAGAGTGGAGACGAGGAAGAAGAAGCAGACGACCACTGGACCGAGGAGTGGTGGCGTCCACCGGAGGAGGCTGAGGAGTGGCCGCAACTCAGGAGAGTTGTGGCAGTGCCGGTGAGTGACGCTATTTCTGGGACAATCGGGGAAGCTTTAGACGAGGGCGGCGGGAGGAGGGAGGCTATCGGGTAAAAGAAGGGGGGGCTGGAACGATCACATTCTGGGGCCAAGAAACGAGGAAACCTTGATAAAGACCGTTGCCACAATATTTATTGTTTGCTTTGCACCACGTTCGGACCCCTTCACTTAAAACCTTCCTTTTTCTTATTTTGCCCTCCATATCACCTCACAATCCCCTAGTGTCAGATCCTAAGACTCACCGGGTGTTGGTGACGGGAGTTACAATAGCACTAGCTCATTATAGAATTCACTGACGGCCACCATTGTTTTTCCTCCTTTACGAGCCTCTGGGCTAGGATACCACCACGGAAAAAGCTGAGCACCAGTCCCTGGCCACCGGCCTTACCCTTGAAGATTCAGAGGTGACAACACCACCAGCCCATTCTGAGGACTCTGAATTGGAGGAAGAACAATCACCTGCTACCATACAACCCCAAACTTTATCGCTTGACAATAAAATACCTGCTGTTAGACAGTATATAAAGCCTCCGCGTCTGTATATCCGACCTGCCCTCCCACAAGTGGTGTCAGAAGTGGGATCCAGTGGAGACATGGAGGCTGCATTAGCAAAAATGGCAGAGAACCAAGAACACTTGGGTAAAGTGATGGAGAGGTTTCTCAGCATAGTGGAGGAAGACCGCGACAAGATGCAGAAGTCCCATGGGACAGCAATGGACAAGCTCACTGAGGCCCTGGGCCATCAACGAGGACCCACCTCCCTTCCGTCCATGGTTCTGACCATATGTCAGTGGGAAAGACCCGGATTTTTTCTTTAATAACTTTGAGCGGATAGCCACTGCTGCAGCTTGGCCTGCTGACAAGTGGAGGCAGTACCTGGGACCCCTTCTGTCAGGGGATCTACAAGCAGCTTATCAGGCTGCGACAGTACAAGGAACAATCCCATATGCAGACATCAAGCAATGTATAATGGAGAGACTAGGAGTCGACGATGAGTCCTACCAGATAAAGCTCAGGCAAATAAAAGAAGGCCCCCAAGAAACCCCACGGGCTCTGTATTTCCGGGTGAAGCACATGACAGACAGATGGCTGAAGCCTGCCACTACCGACAAGGACGGCATCATATCCAAGATATACCTAGAAAAATATTTGACTTCCCTTCATCCTCCCACAGAATGGGGCAAGACAACAAGCCCACCTCACCCTGGAGACTGCCGTAGAAATAACCAGCGCATATAGTCGTGCCCAGGAAATACAAAAAGGAAAATACGACTCCTCATGGAAAACCAGTGGTTCTGGAACACACCGACCCCCTCGCTCCCCTTTGGTAAAGAAAATAGACCCTTGACCATCGTTCCCGGACCTCCCGGAATACCAGTATTCAGACCTCCCCCACCTGGACCACAGAGTTTCCATTGTGGAGGGATGGGACACATTGTACGATTCTGTCCCCAAAAGGAAGAGCCCATGGAAATAGGGATGGCTTGCAATTATTACTGTTCCTCTTCGGAGAAAAGACTTCCTCCTTATCATTGTAGAGTAACGGTGAACGGACAACCCACCATGGCTCTGGCTGATACAGGGTGCCGACAAAATGTCATCAACCACAAGACCTAGAACCCTGGATCGGACCCATTGATGGGATCGTGGCTATCTGTTGTGTCCACGGTGATACTAAGCAGTATCCCACCCCCAAATTCCAAATACAGCATCCGAACGACCCTGGCACCTCCTTGAAAGTGGGGCTCATCCCCAATTTACCAGAACAAGTCATTCTTGGGAATGACTACCCAAACCTACCACAAATGCTAAAACGAGTCCCTACAGTGATCCCTATCTTGCCCGACGAAAAACCCTGGGAAACAGATAGAAACTTCTGTGCCGCTTAACGGGAAGATCCCATGTTGCAAGAAACCTGGAATATCGCCCTAGACCAGGAAGATCCCCTACATGTAGGTCCTTATTTTTTTATTAGAAATGGGTTACTATATCGGAAAGGAAACCACACCCAGACACCCCAGTTACTGATTCCAACACTCTTTAGAGAAAAAGTGTTATTCCTAGCCCATAGCTACCTGTTGGGGGGTCATTTTGGGGCTGAGAAGACCGAGAGACAGGTAACAGAAAGGTTCTATTGGCCGGGGATTTACCAACAAGTAAAGAGGTACTGCAAGGAATGCCCCGTCTGCCAGAAAAATAGTAGGTATAGACCCCCTCCCGTATCCCTCCACCCACTCCCTATCATAGAGGAACTCTTTAGTAGAATAGGGATGGACATCATAGGTCCCCTATTACCCTCCCGAAGTGGGTGTCGGTACGTTTTGGTCATTGTCGACTATGCCACTAGATTTGCGGAAGCAGTAGCCTTACGCTGTCCAGACACTACCAACATCGCAAAGGCCATGATAACGGTATTCTCAAGGGTAGAATTCCCAAAAGAGATCTTAACAGATCAGGGAACTCCCTTCATCTCTAAGGTTATGTGACAGGTGTGCACACAGTTGGGGATCCATCAGATCCGAACCGCCGCTTATCACCCCCAAACATATAGGCTGGTGGAGCGGTATAATGCCACACTAAAGTCCACCCTCAAGAAGCTCCTAGCCCTAGAGACAAGGAAATGGGAGGACATGCTACCCCTGGCACTGTTCGCTATACGATGTAAAGTACAGAAGAGTACCAGGTATTCTCCTTTTGAGCTGTTGTTCGGTCATCAGCCCAGGACACTACTGGAGATGGCTCAGGAGAAATGGGAAACCGAACCAAATAATACCAAACCCTTAGTCGAATATGTGTCCAATCTTAAGACCCAAGTAGGGCAGATCAGAGCCATTGTCCACGCTAATCTAGAGGAAGCACAAACTGCACAAACAGCCCAATACGACAAAAAAGCCAAAGAGAGAACCTTTGCAGTAAGTGATCCCGTACTACTCATGATGGCTTCTTCGGACCATAAATTGTTGGGACAGTGGCAGGGCCCCTACATTGTGACAGAAAGGGTAACGCCTGTTACCTACCGTGTTGTGTCATGACGGATCCGGCTAGGGGTACCTCCCAAATTTATCACATCAATTTACTGAAGAAATGGGAGGGGCCCTTACCGACACTCGTTACTGAGGCGGAGGCAGCGGTTCCTTTATTTGTACAGTGTATGGATCCACCACTTTCCCCCACCTTGAAGAAGAACCTATCTGACGTTCTCATGCCTCTCTGTGACATTTTTTCCTTGACTCCTGGACTAACGTCCATGGTGGAGCATTCTATCAAGACAATCACTGGTTAAGGGGTGCCGCTCCGACCATATAGAATACCCGAAGCACGCCGAAAAACCATCCGAGAGGAAGTAGACAAAATGTTACGAATGAACAACATAGAACCCTCCATCAGAGAATGGAATTCGCCGATAGTTCTCGTACCAAAAACGGACTGTTCGGTACGTTTTTGTATCGACTTCCGTGAAGTAAACAAAATCTCGGAATTCGATACATATCCCCTCCCAAGAGTGGACGAAATGGTGGAGAGAATAGGAAAAGCCAAATATATCAGCAACCTAGACCTTTGTAAAGAGTATTGGCAAATACCCTGAAGAGATCAAGACAAAGAGAATACGGCTTTCTCCACCCCAGATGGGCTATATCAATTCAAGGTGTTGCCCTTTGGGTTGCATGGAGCTCCGGCTACGTTCCAGAAAGCTATGAATCAGATCTTGTGGCACCATGAAAAATACGCTGGTGCATATATAGATGACATAGTTATCTATAGTAATGATTGGACTCAACATATGTCTCACCTGTCTCTAATAATAAAGGCTCTAGGACAACACGGCCTTAAGATCAACCCAGCCAAAAGCCGCCTAGCAGCCCAAACGGTGCGGTACTTGAGCTATTTATTAGGAGAGGGAGTCATTAGACCACAAGATTCCAAACTAGCTGCTATTTCACAAATCCCATTACCCAAAACGAAAAAAGATCTCCAAGCCTTTTTGGGGTTATTCGGTTACTACCCACGATTTATTCCCAACTTTTCCCAAACCGCGGCCCCTCTCACTAATTTACTACAGAAAACCGTAAACACAGAAGGAAGACTTAGACAACCCTCACAGGAGGTTTTACAGGCATTTGAGTCACTCAAGAACTCCCTAACATCAGATACAGTGTTAGCCAGTCCTGATTTCTCACTCCCATTGGTTCTCCAGACCGACGCTTCAGAACAAGGACTGGGGGCCGTCCTATCCCAGGTAACCAAACAGAGCGAGGAGAAGCCTATATTGTACATCAGTAGGAAGTTATTTCCAAGAGAGCGAAACTATGCAGTTATTGAAAAAGAGGCTTTGGCAATCAAATGGGCCATAGAGACATTAAGATACTACCTAGAAGGCAAGGAATTCACCCTTTTCACAGATCACGCCCCTTTGGAGTGGCTGGCACGAAACAAGGGAAACAATGAACGAGTGCTAAGGTGGTTCCTGGCATTGCAACCCTACAGGTTCCAAACCCAACACAGGAAAGGGTCAGATCAAGGAAACGTGGACTTCCTGTCAAGATACCCACAAGACAACACCCTTAGTAGTAAGACAGCAAGGGGAAAGGAATGTGAGAGGGTGAGCCCCGAGATAACGTCTACCATCGCAGGTGAACTACAAAGACCAGGATCCTTCAGGACGGGGAGGAACACATTAGGGACAAACTCCGACAAATCGTGGCCAGAGGAAAGGACACACCCACCTCTCATGTCTTTCCACAGCACAACACGGAGATAGAGAGGGGAGGAGTTGACCCCGGAAGCGGTATTGCATCGTCCTTGAAAGTGAGGACCAGCCAGGAAGAGGCGCCATTGTCCAGCGGAAGCGAAGCCCGGAGCGAGGAGTCGAGTGCGGAAGTGCGAGGCGACCAGCAGGAAAGGGAACTGGAAGATGGCGACTGGAGCGGGGACGAGAAAGAAGAAGCAGACGACCACTGGACCGAGGAGTGGTGGCGTCCAACGGAGGAGGCTGAGGAGCGTCCGCAGCTCAGGAGAGTTGCGGCGGTGCCGGTGAGTGTTGCTATTTCAGGGAACAATCGGGGAAGGTTTAGACGAGGGCGGCGGGAGGAGGGAGGCTATCGGGTAAAAGAAGGGGGGCTGGAATAATCGCATCCTGGGACCAAGAAACGAGGAAACCTGCCTTATCCTTGAAGATACAGAGACGACAACACCACCATCCCATTCTGAGGACTCTGAATTGGAAGAAGAACAATCACCTGCTGCCATACAACCCCAAACTGTATCGCTTGACAATAAAATACCTGCTGTTAGACAGTATATAAAGCCTCCGCGTCTGTATATCCAACCTGCCCTCCCACAATATTATCATAAAATAATATTCAAATGTTATTTAATGTTAATTGTTTAACATTAAATACAATTGATATATATATATATATATATTCACTGAAAAAACCATGGGTTTCACACACGTTATAGTTAGGAATTAGCATTTAAAAAACCTTAGAAATTCAATGAAAAGACCAAAGGTTTCACACATGTTATAGTTAGCTGGACATTTCACTTGTAAAAAACCATTGAAATTCCCCGTTATAGTTAGTTCAGCTAACTATAACTCGCGCGCCCGCAATGCACTACTGATGACGTCACATATTACATCACTCATGACATGGTCAGTGACATCACTCATGACATCACTGATGACATTTCAATGGTTTTTTACGAGTGAAATGTCCAGCTAACTATAACATGTGTGAAACCTTTGGTCTTTTCATTGAATGTCTAAGGTTTTTTAAATGCTAATTCCTAACTATAACGTGTGTGAAACCCATGGTTTTTTCAGTGAATATATATATATAGATATATATATATATATATATATATATTCACTGAAAAAACCATAGGTTTCACACATGTTATAGTTAGCTGGACATTTTACTGATAAAAAACCAATGAAATTCCCCCGTTATAGTTACTGTAGGCAACTATAACTCACGCGACCGTAATCCTCTGCTGATGCTAATACTGTATTTAGACACTTATTTGCCCATATCTTCTTCCATTAAATTTTAGCTATACATATATTACAAATATTTTTTTTTCATAAAGACACATATGTCATCAGCAGAGGATTACGGTCGCGTGAGTTATAGTTGCCTACAGTAACTATAACGGGGGAATTTCATTGGTTTTTTATCAGTAAAATGTCCAGCTAACTATAACATGTGTGAAACCTATGGTTTTTTCAGTGAATTAGCAAGGTTTTTTAAATGCTATTTCCTAACTATAACGTGTGTGAAACCTATGGTTTTTTCAGTGAATTTGTACGGTTTTTTAAATGCTAAGTTACTTTACGCCATTTGTGGCGTGCGCGCCCACTTAACGCAGTTCGTTCCGTGCACGGTTTTTATCAACTTTAATAAGCCCTGTACATTTGGTGGCCTTCGGCCACCAAAAGCACAGGGGGTGAGGTCAATGTGGATAGTGTTTTTTTTATTTCGATTTTATAATTTCATGTTGCCAAAATTACGTTTTTTTTTCTCTATTAATAAGTCTCTACGGAGACCTTGCTCACCTGTGAGCAAGGTCTCCGTAGAGACCGAAACACGTTAGGTTTTGCTGGATGCTGAAATAAAGAAACTGTAATTTGATCTAAAACCCGGTGTGGTTTTTGACTCCGTCACACGGGAGTGCATGAGGAAAAAACTTCCCTATGGGAAAAGCTGAATTCTTGTATTCGCAGCGGGTCCTGCTGCACCTCGCGTGCACCGCCTCAGAGCACCCGGGAGCCTCCGAACTTGGGCCAGACTGAATTGTGTTATATATATATATATATATATATATATATATATATATATATATATATATATATATATATATATATTAATGAGCCAAAATACATTAATTCATTTTACCTTTACTTCCTATGGGGTTTATTTTAAGTCCCTTCTGCCACGATTTTCTATAGAGGGAGTTGCAATACCAGTAGAGGATCATGTGTGGTATTAGACTTATCAAGGTCTGATCTGGAGTACATTTACTCCTGTTTGGGTCACTGTTGTCTGTAGTGGCTTTAGAAGTGCAGTTTGTGAATAGCAATGGGCTTACTCTTTGGTGAATGAGTGCCTATCCCTCCCTAAACACCTCCTTAATCGTCCCTAGAACTTTCCCAAACCCTTCCTAAACGTCTCACAGTAGTAGTAAAACATCTCCCATTTTTCAGCCACTCTCCTTAGTCCCTTCCAAATCTACTACTAAGTAACAAATTTGCATGCGTGAGGATCTCCCCATTGAAAAGATAGGAGAGGTGGAGATTTCTACCCGTAGGTCTTTGGTTTGCATTTTGTAGCAAGTAGTACTATTGTACTACTACTTTACTTAGTACAACATGCAATTTGTGAATCAGACTCGTAGTTGGTGAATAGCAATGGTTATACCCTTCTGTGGGTGGGTGTTTTTAATACCCCTATCTAACCCCCTTCTTATCCCTTCTAAAATCTCTCTGATTCAGTAGTTGGTTTTATCCATTTTCCAAACACTCCCTAGTCCCTCCCACATGTACTACCAAGTAGTAAAAGAGATCTACCCATGAAAATATAGTGGTGGTGGTAATTTCCACCTGAAGGTTTGTCAATTGCATTTTTTAAATAAGTAAGAAGTACTACTCTAGTACTACTTTGCATACAATGAAATTCAGTTTGTAAATCAGGCCCTAGGAGAGATGGCGGAGGAGATTTCCATCAGTAGTTTGTGATTTGCATTTTGTAAGAAATAGCACTACTGTGGTACAACTTTACATACTTCAAAATGCAGGTTGTAAATTGGTTACTCAGTGTTAGAACTTTACTGTTTTTCACTTGAGTTATACTTCTCCAAAGCTCAATGCATAATATAGATTATAATTTCAAATTAGTTTATAGATTAGTTTATAGCTCTCTTGTCTACTTGTAAAAAAGAAATGTGTTTCAAAATATGCTCAAAGCTATTGCTCCGATTGTAAAACTGTTGGGGGCTTATTTACAAAATGCCTGCGGTGCTGGAGCGTGACTTTTCTTTGACGCTCTGGTGTTTCAGGTCTCTCAATCATATCTATGAGGCGTGGCAAAGCTATCCTGTGTGGCTTTGAATGGCCTCATAGATATGGAGTAAGGCAATGCAGCGCAAAGTGCTACTTTGACTTACTCTGCGTTACGGAGGCTTTCCATGGGCATTGCGGTGAGTGCTTTCACACAACACCCATGCATTTTGACGCTGTCCCAATTTACAAAATCATGTAACCCTGGGACAGTGCCAAAACCTTATGCCTCCACAGAGCAGGCGTAACGAGGAGAAATGTTTTAATTTCTCCTTGTTTATTCCTCTTTCCATGTGTGCTGCATTCAGCAGCATACATAGAATCAGGAAAATGTCTCCATGGATTGTTTTTGTGCAGGAAGGTGCCCCTTCCTGCACAAAAACAATCCTGCCACCAACAACACAGGCCCCCCCGTTCACCATGTTGCAAGGGTGCCAGTTACCAAATTGTGCACCAGCGATGGACACAAATGCCCTGTATCATTTAAATACGATGCATTCCTGCCCTTTCAAATTGGCATAGGGCAGTGCAGCAAAAAGACTTGTGGCGCCGCCCCACGGCAATTTTTTTGTAAATGAGGCCCTTGTTTTCTTTGTATTTGAAAATGTATATAAGTGTGTGTGCTTGTGTGTGGTAAGTCCTGCATCAGAGCTCCTAATTAAGGGCCTCATTACGATGTCGGGCAGACCACCACTGACAGGCCAAAGGTGGTGGTCCGCCCAACATTGAGGCCATCGGTCCGGCCGCCAGATTGCAATACTGCCTGTCGAAGTGCAGAGGTCGGGGGAAAGACTGCCGCCTCCGACAGTATCCAAGTTCCCGTCGGGGCGACGGTAAGAATCCTATCTCCACAATGGAGGGGGTGCCAGTGCATAGGGATTAGGATGTCCCTTTCCAACTGCCTTTTTACGTTGGTCAGACCACCATGAAAAGGCAAACGAAAACAGATTTTGGAAGCCTCAAGTAGGACCCCTGTCCCCTGTGGGTCACTGCTAAGGGGCCTGGGTGCACATGTAGTGCCCCACCCCACAGTTCCTTGTACCATGTGGGCACATGGTGCATGGATGTGCATAAAGTATTTATTTCTACTACAGCTTGTGCTGCGGCTCTTTTCCTGGAAGTAAAAGAAGGAAAGAAGGGAGGCCAGCAGAGGAAGGCGACATCCGAGGAGCGCGACTGCCCTGAAGTCAGAGGGAGGCCCGTGTTGCGTGGGCTGACTGGTGGTGAATCAGGCAATCCAACAGGGACCTGCGAGGGTCGCTGACAGCGGATCTGGGAATAGGAACGACATACTGAGAGATTCCTTTCCCCCTAGTGCAGAACGAGAGCGGCTTCGCCGGGTACCTGTGGCAGACCAGTGAGGTGGAAGTTGAAGCTGGGAGGTGAATAGAGACGCCAAGGCCAGAAGGAGTGAGACTAGCGTGCAGGAGATAGTGAGGCCGAGTAAAAGCACAGAAGAGCGGTGAAGGCCACGGTGTAGCGCGAATGACAGAGAAGAGCAGCAGGGTGCTGGGAGAGCTGAGAGTGGAGGGAGTGTGGGACAGCGTGCAACCGGGGGGCCTAAGATTATAGCAACTGAGACATCAAGAAGTGGCTCCTTGAAGAAGGAAGGTGTTGGATTTGGCCCTTCTGGCAAGTTCACCCCTAAAACCTTTTGCATTTATCCTAGCCTTTTTCCTATGTTGTGTTACTGGTTTTAGGCCTCTAGGCGCTTTTACACTGTGTCCCAGTGGAAAGTGCGTGCGCTCTGTGTATGTTTTAGTGAGACTGACCTGCCCTCCCATAGGAATGCATGGGGGATCTGAGTGACCGTGTTAAGTCCTGATGTGAGAGGAGTGAAGGGTCGAGTTTGGTATGTGCGAACTCGTGAGATTGAATGTTGCACGATGATGTGTGTGGCGTTACTGTGTCTAGTGTAGAAGTGCCACTTCTAGAAGCTGGCATGTCTGTGTAATAAATGTGAAGTGACTGTCTGGCTTGTGATTGGCTGGTGTGCCTGGCTCCAGGAGTCAGGATGGGTCTGCCCCGGTGGTGAATGGAGAGATCTGCATGTTGATGGCAGGGAGGAGTACACCTGGGACCTGGATAGGGCTGGGCTTTCCCTCCACAATGCTGGCTCCACCCCTGTGATGTGTCTGATGTCCCTGGCCTGTCCTGTGAATAGGGAGAGGGGCTAAGCAAAACAAAGTGCTCAGGAACCAGTTGCATCTGGTTCGCCCCTTCCCTGCACCTTTGGAGACAAAGGATTTTGTGTATAAAAGAGGGGCTGTGACCCCATGAAAATGTTCTTGTTCTTGTGTTCTGACTTGAATCTACCAGGGGCATGCTCCTGCTGGGGCCCAGGGGAAGGCTTGCCTCCCTGGGCCCTGCCCAGCCCCAGGATGCCCTGGATACCTGGAAGACTTCTGGGACCTTTTTGGATTTATTTTCTTTGCCCCAGGACTTTTGCATTCTTCTAGCGCCTGGGAGCACTTTGCCTTAAATTCGGCCATTTATTTTAGGTGGAGCGCTGAGGCTTTGCAGCGTTGGGCTGCGATCACGCCGAGGGAATCCCTACGTCGGGATTCCCCCGTCATGCTGCCGGGAGTGGGTGCCCACCCCGCATTATAGCACCTTTGATAGCGGGAGCCCACCCTGCTTTATTCTTATTTTTATGTGGAGAAGCGGGAGCCCACCCCGCTTCACATTTTAAATTGCGAGGGAGCCCACCCCTCATTACCGAGCAGAGATTGCTGCCGCGATCCGCGGCCCGCCTGGTTGTGGGCGGGGCCGGCCAGACGGAAGCAGGAGAGAAGTGCGGCCGGAAGCATGGCTGCGTGATGAGGAGGATGGGAGCCTACCCCCCCCTCGAGTGCCGATAAACAAGTCCCGGATCCCAGGAGGGGGCCCGGGTGAAGCATGGGGAAAAGGGAGCCTTGCGGGCTCCAGTTTCGCCCCCCCTCCTCGTCCTGAAGGGAGGGAGGCGGGTTCTCCATCCGGAGCCGTGCAGGCTCCACGTTGAAGTCCCGGGTCCCAGGAGGGGGCCTGGGCGAAGTGGAGAGGCTGCCGATGCCAGAAGGGGCTCCCGTGGGGAAGAGGGAGCCCCGCGTGCAGCCACAGCGTTGCCGCCAGGAATAGATGCCTCCGGAGACTCCCAAGTGAGGGAGGAGCCCAGAGTACAGCCGCCAGAATCCCCCGAGAAGACCGGAGGAGTACGGCCCCAAGTCGGTGAGTGGCGCTTCGTGGTGGTCCTTGGTGTCGGTGCCTGTGCAAGGCACACAGTCTGAGCGGCCCCGCATGGCAGAGGGCCGCTCCTATGAGAGGGCAGCTGCAACCAGAGTGGCTATTGGTTTTAAGGGCCCCAGTGGGGGCCCCGGGCGTCAGAAGGGCTTGTGCTTCTATATGCTGGCTATTTATTTTAAAGAGCCCCCAACAGGGCCCAGAGGGCACCGTTGTGCCAGGGCCCCTTTTGTCCTTCCCCCCACAGTTCATTAGGTGACACATGTTTGTTTCCAGAGCCAGATGGCTCCCACATTTTGCGCATTGGTTGTTCTGGAGCCTAGAGGGCTCCAATGATTGGCGCAGTTTGTTCTGGAGGGCTACTGAGAGCCCCCTGCCACAGTTTGACTTCACAGCTGCCCAGCAAGTAGTGGGCAGCTGCACCGTTTAGGTCTTCCTTCCTGGGGACTTGCTTTTTGTGAACTCAGGAGTGGGACGCACTCCTTCGCCCCTACTTTGGCCTTCCACAGCTGCGCTGCACTTAGTGCCAGCTGCTACGTTTAGGTTCTGGTGCAACCTGGACCCTAATGTGATTTAGGTGCTATTGTGATTTATATACTAATGCTTTGGGTGTTAGGAAATGTACTGTGTGTAGTATGTTTTGCGCACCCTGTGTTTTATACCTCTAGATATGATTTCTGCATAGGAGGTTGTTTTACCTGTTTAAGTTTATGTTAGGGAGATTATACTTCCCTGTGTGATGTACGCCCCTAATGTAATTATACTTAGGAGGTGATTTGTGCTAATTCTGACAGTGGTCCATGTGGCCCTGTCTTGTGTAAATAGTCACCTGTAAAATTCTGGCCAGTTGGCACAGTGTAAATTATGTGATTATCATCTAATGTGTTTATTATAATACAAAGGCTATTTTTTATATCTAACCTTGTGTGGAGTTTCTTTTGTGGTGGGCCTAGGGTGTTGTTGCAGTGTGCGCGCGCAAACGCTTTACACATTGCCTCCGGGATAAGCCTGACTGCTCGTGCCAAGCTACCAAGGGGGTGATTAGGGGTTATCTTGGCGTGTAACTCCCCAGCCCTGACTTAGAGTGGTGGTTTCTGCCTGGCTTTGGCGCAAGCCTTAGCCAACCAGAGATCCCATTTCTAACAGAAGGGGACAACCAAATGGAGTAACACCGGTCCTGAACTGATTGGCAGCTGGAGGAGGAAGGCCATAGCACGTGAGGACCTAAGAAGCACAAAGAGAACTGCCCGCCAAGAACATAAATAGCTGTGATAATTGCTAAGAGAAATCAGGCCCAGCTGGGGGACATCCACTTTTGGGAGGCGTAGCCTCATCTGGAGAGATGGGAAAAGTCCCAAAGCATAGAGGGTTCAGTGCCCTCAGCGTAGAGGGGGCGGCAATCAAACAGACAATGATGATAAAGGTCGCGAATCGAGCATAGGAGCAACGCCCGCGAAGCCGACTCTGACGGACGTAATGCAAGCTATCACGGCCTCCAGATAAAGCCCTAGAAACTAAAATAGATGCAATAGGAACAGACTTGAACTTATTGAAGGACGAATACCCTAAACTAAAAGAAAGAGTAGCGCTCACGGAAAAGACACTTACGGACCTACCCACAACAGTGGCAGATTTACAAAAATCTCTCAGGACCATTCAAACCAAGGTGCGAACCCTGAAAGTCAGGGCGGAAGACAACGAGGGGAGATCTCGCAGAAATAACCTACGTATAGTGGGGGTGGCTGAAAGGGAGGAGGGAAGCGATATGGTGCAATTCCTGGAGACACCTGAGGGGCTCTCACCCTTTTACGCCCTGGAGAGGGCGTACAGGGTCCCAGCCAGGGTCCCCAAACCAAGGGCCCCCCACGACCTATACCAGGACTGGGACCATATACTGCACCAAGCCTGCCAGAAGAGAGACCTACAAATAGGCAACAGCAGAGTGATGATATTCCTTGACTTCACTAGAGAAGTAGAAAGACAAAGAGCTCCTTTCCTAGCAGTCAAGAGGGAACTGAGGCAACTACAGGTCCCATATGCTGTGATGATCCCAGCTCGATTGAGAGTAACCCACCCGGGGCCGGACTGGGTGTAGCGGGCACTTCCCCGGGCACTTCCCCCGCGGGATTATAAAATTTTGAGTAAAATCTTAGCCACACGCCTCCTTCCACATATGGTAGACCTCATACACCACGATCAAGCAGGCTTTATACCATCTAGGAACACAGCACTGAATATCAGGAGACTGCTACAGATACTTGAGGCCGACTCCTACTGTAAAGAAGAAGCGACGATTTTCGCGGTAGATATAGAGAAGGCCTTTGACAGCCTTGAATGCCCTTTTTTGGTTCGAGTGATGAGAAGGTTTGGGCTGGAATCTGAATTTGTGGGTTGGATGGACTTAGCATATATGAACTCCAAGGCCAGGGTCAAAATGGGTAAGCTTATGTCAGATAGTTATTGGGTGGAAAGGGAAACATGCCAGGGGGGCCCTCTGTTGCCCCTACTATTTGCTCTGGCCATGGAACTGCTGGCAGCCAGAGCAAGGAAAGGGTGCTAATATCAGGGACTGGAGGTCGCTGGTTGCACACACCACATCGCACTGTTTGCGGACAATTTGCTATTATTCCTGAGCAATGTGAGGGAGGAACTGCAGGGAGCTAAAGAACTGCTTGTAGCGTTGGAGAGAATGGCAGGCCTTTAGGTGAATTGGACAAAGTCATGCCTTTTCCCTGCCAAGAAGGACAGAGAGGGACCGCAGGAGGTAGAGGGAGTATAGTGAGAAAACAGATGTTTACCATACTTGAGAACCCACATATACCATGACCAAGGGGATCTCTTGGAGGGCAATGTGGTGAGAGCGCCGAGAGGGGTGAAGACCAGCTTTGAATTCTGGGGAACCCTTCCTCTATCTGTGGCAGGCAGAGTAGCCTTATTGAACATGGTGACCCTGCCGAGGTGCCTATATTTTTTCGGAGTGCGTCTGGTGTGGATCCCAGTAGGGATGTTTAAGCAACTACAAGTGCAGATGACGGAGTTCTTGTGGGGAGCGGGAAGGCGCGGAATAGCTCTCTCAACACTAACGAGACCTAGGGCAGCGGTAGGAATGGCTGTACCGGACTTCGAGTATTATTATATAGTGGCCCAGTTACAATGGGTCACAAAGTGGATGGCGAGTGGGGTGCGAGGGGCGAAACAGCAGGGGGTATGACACCAAGCAGGAAACTCCTCTCACGAGTAATATTAAGACTCCTCATTTGGGAGCAAGAAATGTCTACTAAGCTAAAGGCAGCCCGCAGATGTCGGAATATAAGCCTACAATGGGTTAAGACCAAACGTTCATATGCCCCAGAGATCCCACTATCGATATGTGAAGCGCTTCTGCATGGAGGGGACTGGCGATGACTAGAAGAATGGGGGGATGCAGGAGTGTCCACGGGGGGGGAGCTATACGAACAGGGAAGTTTGATTCCCTACCAGGACTTTAAAGAAAGATATGACATACCCGGGGGGAGACTACCTGTTACATACTGCCCTCACAGCAGCGATACGTGAACACTGGGGAGGGGGACTTGAAGAACCAACTACGTCGGAGAGTTGTCAGTATGTAGTGACCGCAGCGGGAACATACAAAACAGTTACCTGCTTATACAGGAGACTTAGCCGTGAGAAACTTCCTGCCCTGAGTTAAATACACTAGAAGTGGGAGGATTTAGGGGAGCCAATTGTTGAGAAACCATGGGGGGTGTTGGTGGAGAGAGCAAGCAAGAGTACAAGAAATGCTAGATTTCAATGGGTACACTTTTATGTTTTACATAGAGCGTACCTCATGCCGGGCTGCATTAACAGATATTTCCACATACAAGCAGCAGTATGCCCATGCTGCAACACAGAGGGAGCAGAGTTCCTTAATATGTTCTGGACTTGCCCAGATTGGGTGATTTCTGGAGGGGCGTAACTACACTACTAGCAGAGGTGACAGAAAAGAATGTAGCACAATGCTGGGATATTGCTTGTTGCATTGGTTCCTCCACACCTCCAAAAATAAAGTTACAAGTAAATTCCAAGACCTGGGCCTAGTGTTAGCAAAGCAGGACATCACAAGCCACTGGGAATTGCAGAGGGGCCTAATATACATAGGCGTAAGAAGGAATTTATAAAATGGGCAGAATGTAAGGGAGTAGACAGACTACGAACAGCGAAGAAGAATGGCAGCGAAAAAACACTAGAGGAAGAGAGAGCATGGGCAGCACTGGTGGAACTATTAAAGAACCCAGAGATTGAGACAGAAGAAGTCCCACAGAGGGGGACCCAGGAGGGAGAAGCAGAAACTCATAATCCTTGACGCTGCAGGGATGATCTAGAGGGAAGAAGGGAGGATGGCAATGGCCCCTCTTCCTATGCGGGCACGGCAGCGAGGGTATAACCGATCGGGGGAACCTGAGCACCCTTCACTGTTAGAGTGTACTGGAAGACTACTGCGCACAACATCACAACATGCCTGGTGGGATGGGAAGGGGGGGTGGGAGTGGAGTGGAGTTGATTAGTTAATATGAGACATTTGTCTGAGTTGACCCTTGAAAAGGCACAAGTGAAAATAATTTTTTATTCTAAGAAGGGTTATTGAGGTAAAACAGGGGAGTAGGGAGGATGGGGCAGTCAATACAGCAGGGGGTTACACAAGCAATAATGACAAGATATACATGTTGTAATAATAATGTTTATGGAAGAGTGCGAATTGCAAGACAGTTTGAATCTAACCGAAATGGTAATTGTAAGACAGTGCAAGTTGGAATGACTAAATGCTCAGTAAAAATGTGTTTAAAAAAAAAAGTTAGAATGAGAATTCAATAGAGGGTAAATATCTTTTAAAGTTTTAACTGCATATTCTTCTAAGGTGTGTGTATGTGCTTTTCTGTGGTTTGTTATCAGTCAGTATTGTGAAGGGAATGACTTAGTAGTTGTCCCACACTTGATGAGCAGGTGGTGCTACTGCAATGAGAGAGTCTGAGCTGATAACTGCAACCAGGGTGTTAGCAGGAGGATCTTTTAATCAGCTATTACAGTGAAAAATAAAAGTGGTGCCAAGGTACTCAACCTGGAGAGGGTGCCTCATTAGGCTGGGTTCAGTCACATGCTGATTTTCTATATGTAAGATCATTCAGAAAAGATTGTCAACTAGCAAATAGTAGTAGAGGTTGCCCCTGTGTGGACCAATGTTAATGTCAGATGTGCATTCTGTCTTTCTGAAGTAGACTGAGATGATGCTAACTAATGTCCATCTTCAGTACCTAGAGGATCAGGACAATAGGAATGGTCATGGCACTCTTTGTAGATTTCAATGATTTGTTGTTGTTTGTTTGGTAAAGAGTTTATCTGTTGACTAGCATGGAGAATGAGTGTTACTTGTCATTGGTACACATTAGTCTTGTACATGTTTCTGGAACCAAAGTTCCCAATAAACATTGTTTAACTGGTATGACATCATTTTATAGGCAGACTGCAATTTAGCAACATGTTAGTAATGTGGCATGATTTGTCATTCCATAGCATCATGCCTTGTAAAATACATATGACTCTTCATATTAAGTTGACAGATTATTTGTGCACATCACCAAATGTTGTGTATTGACGCTTACTAATAAGTATTATAATTGCACAAAGTAACTGTTCTCATTGAATCAAACTCAAAAGTATGGAAGACTTAGGGCCTGATTTAGATCTTGGTGGATGGGATACTCCATCACAACCATGACAGTATTACAATAACTTTATATCTTATAGCACTTTTAATATGGCGGACGGGATATCTGTCACGTTTGTGATTGAGTATCCATCTGCCAAAATCTGTATCAGCCCTTTCCTGGACTGAAATCTACAAACTGCATGTTATATATTGAACATTTTAACACTCTTTCAAACAACTGAGCTACTGTCTAGGAAAGCCAGAATTGCCTGAATTCTATGAAAGCCAGAATTGCCCGAATAACCAAAAAATAGCCAAATAGGCTTTGGCTTACCTATAAGGTATGCATTTTCATGTAGATCTTTATTGAGCGGTAATCTATATGATGGTACCATAAGGTATCCAAGTGTGTTACATTGTCAGGGTAGTCCATGATCAAAATCTGGATTCCCCTTTAACCATCTGGTAAGCACAAGAAGACCGACTTACCTGATTGACGGGAAGAAAAGACAAGTTATGACCCACACATCTCTCCCAAACTTACCTGGGAGATTTTGTGTTTGGCACACAACAGACCTGTCATGAACTGTCAAGTGTTGGATTTATTTGTTCTGTGTCCCTGACAGCTCATCCCCCAAGGCGAGCACTTACAAGAAATCCACACTATTAGTCGCACCAGACTTTATTTAACGACAGTTTTACTGCAGTCAATGTAAAATATTATTCCCAATATGAAACGAAAAGTATGATTGTATATAAACATAATATTAAAAGTATAAAAGCAGGTAACATGTCACATTGTGGAGATTGCCTTTATATGTAGTCATCTGAGATAATTAACATATTTGCACCAAAAGTCTGCAATTCTATGAGGGTTCAGTATTTAGATGCTTGTTACTGCATACCTGAAATTCATTGATATTTTGCAGTTAAAGGGTCTATTTCTAGGACAAGGCTAGATCGTTTATATTTATAAGTATCTCATAAATGCCTTATTGCTGTTACATTGAAATTGCTCTGTTCCTCTGGAATTTAAAGCTTCTCTCTTCCTGTAAGAGTAGTGAGCAATCATTTTATACAATTCCTTAAAATTGTTTTGAGAAAAATACCCAAGCGATGCATGGAGTGAGGTGGTAAGAAAAGTATGTGAATTCACTAAAATATCCACTCTAAATCTATTTTGTCTCAAGATACAAGTATATGAACAAGAAGCAAGCTACCAACATGCACAATACATGTAACAAATACTATTATACAGCATATGAGCAAAGATGCATCTGAACTGATCACTAATGAATAACAACATTGTGGGCCTTAGGCCACAGGGAACATTTGCACAATATAAGAAGGTTTGTACACATATAAACCAAAACACATCACAGGTTTTTGACAGAATTGTGGAATGGTGAGCTACAACTTCTAATAAAGCTGTTTTAATTAATCTTTTTCATATAGGTGAATCTTTTATTAGTCCATAAAAAGGACTTCTCCTACTTCTTTTTGAAGTACAAAAAAAATATAGGGTGTATGGAAATATGTTATGTTGCAGGTACTATTAGTTCCTGAAGGATTATCATATGGCTTTTTTATTCTTTGCTACAAACAGCTTTATATCTCTAAGAGACGTCATGGCATGAATACCTAAAATGTACAATAAGAGGAAATATGTATACAGAGAGAGAGTGTCACCTTTGAGTTTGGACTTTGGGTCACTCCCGAATTCCCTTTCTGTCTTAAGATAAGGCCTGGGCGGTGAACTTCGCTCCGTTAGCGGAGTTTGCAGAGTTTTCTGCACTCCGCACTCCGCGGACCTCAGAAAACGCGCTTCGCGGTGTGCAGCGGAATTTTTTCCCCGCTCGTGATCGTTAACGGTAACTTCGCGAGCGCGAGCTGCTGCTCGGGTAGAATTTCTACCCGAGTAGCAGGAATACCAGCACAAACTGCAGTTCGCACTACACCATGCCACTCGCAGAACTTCGCAGATTTTTTTTTGTAACTTCGCGGTGTTCCGTTTAGCAAAACTCGGCGAACTATGCCCAGGTCTACTTGAGATTTCTTTATGGTTCAGGATTGCTTGTATATACTAGCCATCAAGATCAAGGGATGTTAGGGGAGGTTGTAACATCCCATTACTGTTGATGAGCTTCAAGAAATGAGACTGAGCTAGCTGTATAGGATGCCTGTGAGATGAATGTATAACAATACAACATAAGCATTTTCCAATTCCAAACATCCATATATATATTCTCACAAGAAAACCTTCTTTTCCTCAATGTCTCCAGCTACATACAAGGATGTGGAAGAAGGAAGGCAATACAGCAATCCAGAAATTCTTACCAAATTGAGACTTAACTACCAGAAATTAAACCATCTAGCCGTCCAGGTAAGAGGAACTTTCACAAAGAAATACTTATATTTCCACTGCCTAGCTATATGGCACATCTATTAATTTTTAATTTCCTAAACTTACAGATTTCAATCATAAATGTATTAAAAGTTGGCTTGACAAAAACATTCTTGGCTCGTATATTTGAAATTATTTTACACACAATAATATTTCAGCTTGATAAAATATTGTTTTTCTAACTCCACTAAATACTAAACTCAGGTCAGGTGCTGGACATTTACTAAGGGGCAAAATTACTATTCTAACACCACCAGATAATTACCTCAGGGCAGGTGCTGGACACTAACTAGGGGAACAATCAATATTCTAATGCCACGTAGTACTTACCTAGGGGCAGGTGCTGGACAGTGACTAAAGTCCAAAATTACTATTCTAACTCCGCCAGGAAATTACCTCAGGACAGGGGCTGGACACTGACTATTGTTAAAATTACGATTCTAACTCCATCAAGTACTTACCTCAGGGCAGGTGCTGGACAGTGACTAAGGGGCAAAATTACTTTTTTAACTCCACCAGGTAATTACCCCAGGGAAGGAGCCGCAGCTGACTAGGGAGAAACTACTATTCTAATTACACAAAGTACTTACCTCAGGGCAGGTGCTGGACAGTGACTAAGTACCAAAATGAATATTCTAACTCAACCGGGTAATTACCCCGGGCCCATGCTTTACTTTGACTAGGGAACTATTACTATTCTAACTCCACAAAGTACTTACATTCACAGCAGGTGCTGGACAGTAACTAAGGCAAAAATTACTATTCTAACTCCATCAAGTACTTACCTCGGGGCAGGTGCTGAGCAGTGGAAAGAGGGAAAACTACTACTAAAACCTCATCAAGTACTTATCTCAGGACTGCTGCCAGACAGGGAATAAAGTAAAAATTTAGTAGTTTAAAAGCACCAAACATTTAACTACAACAAACTGCTCAATTTCATAAAATACATGTTTTAAAAATAAAAGAAAAACATGTATTTTGTTCCATATTAAAACAGATACACATATCTACAAAAAACTACAAATAAATCCTACTACAGAACATATCCTTACCAACAAAAACTGAAATATTCACACAAGTATTGTAAATATCAAATGTAAATAATAAAAAACACCTTAAACACTAAAGTTAATGAAAACACGGTGAATTGCATTTTTTTTTGCAACAGATACTAACAAAATTGATGAATTATAAATTAACCTACAGGATACTTCCAAAAAGATACACAAGCTACCAATAGCATCAATCAAAAACTAACCAATTTCATGGTAAACAAATAACAACTTTTCAACAATAATAATTATATTTTACACATGTGAAAAATAGTAACTAACATTAAATATTTTCTTTTCAACAACGAATATACCCTTTATTTTTCTCTCCACAGAAAAATTCACACAATTAACAAAAATGTTTTCGATTTTATAACAGGCAAACAAACAAAAACTAAAATATAACAAAATAGCAAAAATATAAACTTACACTATTTTTCTATTTCTCTTTTTTAACAGAACCAGCATCAATGGCATCCCCAGCTAATCAAGCTAACTACATGAAATCCTGGAGAGGCAGCAGACTGCTAAAGTATGCTGGCTACCTTTATTGTATGCCCACAAGTCCCACTATGAGGAGAATGGTACAAAGACAAGAACAGGCAAGTTATCCTCAAAGAATAACATCACAGACTTAGGGCCTGATTAAGACTTTGGTGGTAAGGGAACTGCCACAGAAACTATGTCGAAAACCACACCGCACAGTCAGCAGTCCGTCCACGTATTACGATTTTGACAGTTTGCTGACCGAAAGACCGCCGGAGCACTGCCTCCACCACCAGCCATTCGCCGACCATCTCGACAGTGTTAGGGGGAAAGCAGCTGTCAGAGGATGGTACAGACAAATTCACTGCTGTCGGAATTACGAGTTGGCTTTCCGATGAGCTGACCGTGGTGGGAAGGCCACCTGCTTTGAGTCAGCAGAATTGAACAAATTGGGGTGCATACTCACCCATTTCCATTTGTTTTCCTCCAGTCTCTCACGTGGATCTGTTCCTCCTGGGCCTCATTCACAACACTATATTGACTCAGAAGAAAACAATCCTGTTGGAGCTGGAATCCAGGTAAATCTGTCTAGCCATATTTACCAATTGACTGGACTGGGCGCATATGGTCCAGACTCCAGCAATGGGCAGGTACTGGTTGGAGGTATGTTTTTACATGTGTCATGTATATGTGAAAATGTAACATTTGTGCAGTCAAAATATACAGACCTGCATCGACACATATGAAAAAATATTCCCCGCCATCAGAAGCACTGGCACTGGCCCAGCTGTGACATCGTAATACGGCGGGCGGGAGACCCCCACCATGGCGGTCTTCTTTGGACTACCAACATGGAGGTGTGGCAGTAAGACCAAAAAACTTGTAATTAGGCCCTCATGCTGACATTGACATCCCCCTGAATTAGCAATCACTTTCTCTGAAGAACCCTTTCTACGACATGACAACAAAAGCACTAAAAAAAGAATACTAATATTTAGCACAAAACATAACCTTTTTACACAAAAATAGTGAAATTTGGATGATGGGTGGTACTTTTGAATCACAACATCAAAATAATCAAAACAAAAAATGTGAAACAACCAATAGTTAAACCCAAACTATATGTCTTTGGGCATATCCCTTTATAGGATGAAATCCATCACTCACCAGAGGTGACATACTTCATCATTTGGATTCTCCTCCCAGAGGAAAAAACCTAGTTCCTCTGGGGGCTACAACCCCCTCACTGTGAGGGAGGAGCTCAGGGATGTTTTATAATTTAGATGTTGGATATACTAAATCCACAAATGTAGAGCTAGTAGTATGAGAGAGGGCGTAGCGCAAAGAAAAATTGTGAAAGGAGTGAAGTGTAAAACTAGCTCAAGAACGTGAAAAAACTTTATTGTAATACGTACTTGGCCAGGATTAAAAAAGTCGTGCACCAGCAGTCCACAAGTTTTTAGACCGAAGTGAAAAATGATTGGTCAATATGTTTCAGCCATATAGCCTATAAGAAGGCACAGCTTTCGTCAGGACCTATCATGCTACTGCGTGCAAAAGAAAGAATGTGTTATTGACACAACAAAGGATACAGGAACACATTCTCTTTCAAAGTGTTCGTTAATAGTGAAAATTACCTATAAAAGTAAAAGACATAAATGTAAGAATAAACAACCAGTGGTGTTCTACAAAAAGAATCTTAATCTTAAGAAAGAGAAAAAGAAATAGACTTACCCGTAAACACTGGGTAAGTCACCACACCTCAACCTGGCAACCGCTCAGGAAAGGAGCACCGCTCTAGAAAAACGGTGGTAATACATTATTAATAGAGATGTCTACATGTTAAAGGGGGATTAGATCTGCTAATCTTTAAACCCTTTAAATGAGCATGTAAGAAAGGAGTCAAAATAAGATGCAGGTACCCTAATAGTATATCCGAGTATGAAATGGACAACTCTTCAAAAAAATAAGCAAAAAACTAAATAATACTAAACAATTTTCTCAACCATAGGTTATATGTTCTAAAAGTGAATCACACAAGCTATATTCATGTGGCTCACTAATACCTTACACGTTGTATTATGCCAAGAAACCAAAACGAGGATCCACCATGTACTAATAACATGGTTGAACATATCTACTCCATCAAAAATAATAGAAACAAACACTGGTACTGTGTCAAACCAGTATTAAAAGCCCAAATCAAATAACAATTTTGACCAAAGGTCAAATATTTATAGATAAGTCAGGCAGTCAGAACCTAGTATAAAATAGCTAACTAGACACGATTATGAACAAGAGGACCTCACAATGCTTACCTGTCCGTCGGTACGCCGGCGCTGTAATGAGCCTGAAGCCGGAGGTACCGGGACACGGAAGCTGCTTCCTCTTTAAACCCCTCCTTGGCTCCGTGTGTCCAATCAAAGTACCGAACAATTGTAGTGACAACGCACATCAATTTCAAGAGACACTACTCGTTAGAGCATGCGCATTGTGTAAAATGGCACATTCGTACAACCGCGCATGTGCAAACAAAAAGCAAAAAGCATTGTTGCCGATTTTGCTCGATTAACGTGTAGGAGCTCTACAAACCATCCATTGATCCGCCAACCAAACTTGAACAACTATTTATAAAAACGTTACCAATCTCAACTGCGAACAGTCAACGTTACAATGTTATTTTGGTGTCACAGAACACTTGTTTATTGTAAAAGGCGCATGACGATAGATGACATTTTTACATCAAAGCGCATTGTGTAGAAACAGGACAGCTCCATTATTGTTGTTCGGCAAGATGGACATGCTATAATGGTAATTACTCCACATTTAATACAAGGAGGAAAAGAAAACCTTGCTAATAAACAAGGAAATCAGCATAAAAAGAGGAGCGAGCACTAAAAAGGAAACAATCACTAGATGTAAAAGTAAAAATGCCCAACACTGTTTTGCTCCAAGTAATGTTGATAGAGCAAACAAGAGTGTTTAGACATAATCTTAATCAAGTCAAAACCAAGCAAAACAATGATCAGAATATGTATCATCTAATGTAGAGCAGATGTTGCCAAATGAAATTTAGTCAATAGAGTGACCGCTACAAACCCTAGGATCAAATTATATCACGGATTATGACAAATAACTACAGAAACAACCAAGGAATATCATCATTCATTCCACAGGCATCTGACTGTAATTTATGTACCCACCATTGTTCTCGCCTAAACAAAAAAGCAGAAATGTCAGTGAGATGAGGCGGGATGAAAGGTTTGTCTAGAACTGTCCACTTCAAATCACTAGGGCTGTGTTTGATTGTACGAAAGTAGTTAGTCAGTTTAGTTGAGGCCCTGCCACATAGAATGGTGCTCTTATGTTCAAGGATGCGGGTTTTTACCCGTTGAGTGGTCATACCAACATAACGTAACGGACAAGGGCATGTGATCATATAGCATTTTCACCCCTTCGCTGCCAGGCCTTTTCCCCCTCCTGTGCCAGGCCTTTTTTTGGCTATTTGGGGTAGTGCGCGCTTAGGCCCCTGTAACTTTTTGACCTCATTAGGTAGCCACGCCAAATTTGCGTCCTTTTCTTCCAACATCATGGGGATTCTAAAGGTACTCAGGGTTTGTGGATTCCCCTGGAGGGGTCACAGAAAAGAGCCAAAATACAGCAAAATTTTGGGTTTTTTTGGAAAAATTGGAAAAACGGGCTGCAAATGAAAGCATCTGGGTTTTTCCCTGCAAATGTTATCAAAAAAGGGTTTGTGGGGTTGAAATCACCATTTTCCCAGCTTTTCGGGGATACTTGACTTTGGTCAGAAACCCAACATCTTTTACACAGTTTTGGCATTTTTCTGGGACATAGCCTATTTTTGCTATTTTTTGTGCTTTTGACCTCCTCCCAGTTAGTGGCAGAAATGGGTACAAAAGCAATAGTGGATCCTGGAAAGCTATACATTTTCGAAAAGAAGACAACATTCTGAATTCAGCAAGGGGTCATTTGTGTAGATCCATCAAGTTTTTTTTATAGAAACAAACAGTTAAATGTAGGATAAATTGAAATTTAGTTGAAAAAAACAGCCTTTTGTGTCAACGTTTTCACCTGTAACTTCTTCTAATTATGACAGCTCTTTGAAAGCAATATACCGTTGCATCCGCTGGACGTTACTGGTTGTGGGGATATATAGGACTAGTAACTTGCAATGGTTTTTTATTATGTACTGGGTATATAGTAATTATTCTGTAAAAAAGTGTACATGGAAAAATCGGTATGAAAGACACCTATGTATTTCTGAAATGGGAACAAAATATAGAGTTTAGAAACAGTAGATATTTGCACATTTCTGAAATTGGGAATACTCATACTAGCATGAGAATTATCAGTCATTTTTTAGAATGACTTCTTTTTTACACAATATCTTTCATTTAGAAAGCAGAAATGCATGGAAAGTCAATAGATAATAACAGTTCCGTTACAAATCTGAATTACCCTAAGTCTCCCGATAAAAATGATACCTCACTTGTGTGGGTAGGCATAGTGCCCACGACAGGAAACGGCGCAAAACACAACGTGGTCACACCACATTTTCACAATGCAAAATTACCCTTTTTTTGCAAAATGACTAGCTGTAGTTTTTGAACCCTACCTCTGCGGGCACCTTGTGAAACCTAGCAAACCTATACATTTTTGAAAACTAGACACCCAGGGGAATCCAGGATGGGGTGATTTGACTGCCTCCCACCAGGGTCTGTTACCCAGAATCCCTTGCAAACCTAAAAAATTGTCCAAAAAAAACACATTTTCCCCACATTTCTGTCGTGGAAAGTTCCGGAATCTGCGTGGATCCACAAATTTCCACCCACCCCGCGTTCCCCAAAGTCTTACGAGAAAAACGGTACCTCACTTGTGTGGGTCGGCCTAGTGCCCGCGACAGGAAACGGCGTAAAACGCAACCTGGTCACACCTCAATTTCGCAGTGAAAAATGACCCTTTTTTGGAAAAATTACTAGCTGTAGTTTTTGAACCCTAGCTCTGCGGGCACCTTGGGAAACCTAGCAAACCTATACATTTTTGAAAACTAGACACCCAGGGGAATCCAGGATGGGGTGACTTGACTGCCTCCCACCAGGGTCTGTTACCCAGAATCCCTTGCAAACCTAAAAAACTTGTCAAAAACACCACATTTTCCCCACATTTCTGTCATGGAAAGTTCCGGAATCTGCGTGGATCCACAAATTTCCACCCACCCCGCGTTCCCCAAAGTCTTACGAGAAAAAAGGTACCTCACTTGTGTGGGTCGGCCTAGTGCCCGCGACAGGAAACGGCGCAAAACACAACCTGGTCACACCTCAATTTCGCAGTGAAAAATGACCCTTTTTTGGAAAAATGACTAGCTGTAGTTTTTGAACCCTAGCTCTGCGGGCACCTTGGGAAACCTAGCAAACCTATACATTTTTGAAAACTAGACACCCAGGGGAATCCAGGATGGGGTGACTTGACTGCCTCCCACCAGGGTCTGTTACCCAGAATCCCTTGCAAACCTAAAAAATTGTCCAAAAAAACACATTTTCCCTACATTTCTGTCGTGGAAAGTTCCGTAATCTGCGTGGATCCACAAATTTCCACCCACCCCGCATTCCCCAAAGTCTTACGAGAAAAACGGTACCTCACTTGTGTGGGTCGGCCTAGTGCCCGTGACAGGAAACGGCACAAAACGCAACCTGGTCACACCTCAATTTCGCAGTGAGAAATGACCCTTTTTTGGAAAAATGACTAGCTGTAGTTTTTGAACCCTAGCTCTGCGGGCACCTTGGGAAACCTAGCAAACCTATACATTTTTGAAAACTAGACACCCAGAGGAATCCAGGATGGGGTGACTTGACTGCCTCCCACCAGGGTCTGTTACCCAGAATCCCTTGCAAACCTAAAAAATTGTCAAAAAAAAAACATTTTACCCACATTTCTGTCGTGGAAAGTTCCGGAATCTGCGTGGATCCACAAATTTCCACCCACCCCGCGTTCCCCAAAGTCTTACGAGAAAACGGTACCTCACTTGTGTGGGTCGGCCTAGTGCCCGCGACAGGAAACGGCGCAAAACGCAACCTGGTCACACCTCAATTTTGCAGTGAAAAATGACCCTTTTTTGGAAAAATGACTAGCTGTAGTTTTTGAACCCTAGCTCTGCGGGCACCTTGGGAAACCTAGCAAACCTATACATTTTTGAAAACTAGACACCCAGGGGAATCCAGGATGGGGTGACTTGACTGCCTCCCACCAGGGTCTGTTACCCAGAATCCCTTGCAAACCTAAAAAATTGTCAAAAAAAACACATTTTCCCCACATTTCTGTCGTGGAAAGTTCCGGAATCTGCGTGGATCCACAAATTTACACCCACCCTGCATTCCCCAAGGTCTTACGAGAAAAATGGTACCTCACTTGTGTGGGTCAGCCTAGTGCCCGCGACAGGAAACGGCACAAAACGCAACCTGGTCACACCTCAATTTCGCTGTGAAAAATGACCCTTTTTTGGAAAAATGACTAGCTGTAGTTTTTGAACCCTAGCTCTGCGGGTACCTTGGGAAGCCTAGCAAACCTATACACTTTTGAAAACTAGACACCCAGGGGAATCCAGGATGGGGTGACTTGACTGCCTCCCACCAGGGTCTGTTACCCAGAATCCCTTGCAAACCTAAAAAATTGTCAAAAAAAACAAATTTTCCCCACATTTCTGTCGTGGAAAGTTCCGGAATCTGCGTGGATCCACAAATTTCCACCCACCCCGCGTTCCCCAAAGTCTTACGAGAAAAACGGTACCTCACTTGTGTGGGTCGGCCTAGTGCCCGCGACAGGAAACGGCGCAAAACGCAAGCTGGTCACACCTCAATTTCGCAGTGAAAAATGACCCTTTTTTGGAAAAATGAATAGCTGTAGTTTTTGAACCCTAGCTCTGCGGGCACCTTGGGAAACCTAGCAAACCTATACATTTTTTAAAACCAGACACCCAGGGGAATCCAGGATGGGGTGACTTGTCTGCCTCCCACCAGGGTCTGTTACCCAGAATCCCTTGCAAACCTAAAAAATTGTCAAAAAAAACCACATTTTCCCCACATTTCTGTCGTGGAAAGTTCCGGAATCTGCGTGGATCCACAAATTTCCACCCACCCCGCATTCCCCAAAGTCTTACGAGAAAAACAGTACCTCACTTGTGTGGGTCGGCCTAGTGCCCGCGACAGGAAACGGCGCAAAACATAGTGAGGTGACATCAATATTGCCTATCTCAAAACCACCTGGTTTTGCAAGGGGGGTCTCTTGGGTTTTTGGCCCGGTGTACGGCGGCCATCTAGGGAAACCTACCAAACCCATACATTTCTGAAATCTAGACACCCGGGGGCTTCCAGGGAGGTATGGCTTGCGTGGATCCCCCAACGTTTCCTTACCCAGAATCCCCAGCAAACCTCAATTTTACCTGAAAAAAGTACTTTTTTCACACTTTTTTGTGTGGGAAAGTTGTGGCATCACCGGGCTCACTCAAATTTCCCACCTCCCAGCATTCCCCTGGGACTCCCGGTAAAAATGGTGCCTCACTTGTGTGGGAGGCCCAAGTACCCGCGACAGGCAAGGGCCCAAAACGTAGTGATGCGACATCAACATTGCCTATCTCAAAACCACCAGGTTTTGCAAGGGGGGTCTCTTGGGTTTTTGGCCCGGTGCACGGCGGCCATCTAGGGAAACCTACCAAACCCATACATTTCTGAAAACTAGACACCCGGGGGCTTCCAGGGAGGTATGGCTTGCGTGGATCCCCCAACGTTTCCATACCCAGAATCCCCCGCAAACCTCAATTTTAGCTGAAAAAATCACTTTTTTCACACTTTTTTGTGTGGGAAACTAGTGGCATCACCGGGCTCACTCAAATTTCCCACCTCCCAGCGTTCCCCTGGGTCTCCCGGTAAAAATGGTGCCTCACTTGTGTGGGAGGCCTAAGTACCCGCGACAGGCAAGGGCCCAAAACGTAGTGATGCGACATCAACATTGCCTATCTCAAAACCACCTGGTTTTGCAAGGGGGGGTCTCTTGGGTTTTTGGCCCGGGGCACGGCGGCCATCTAGGGAAACCTACCAAACCCATACATTTCTGAAAACTAGACACCCGGGGGCTTCCAGGGAGGTATGGCTTGCGTGGATCCCCCAACGTTTCCTTACCCAGAATCCCCTGCAAACCTCAATTTTAGCTGAAAAAATCACTTTTTTCACACTTTTTTGTGTGGGAAAGTTGTGGCATCACCGGGCTCACTCAAATTTCACACCTCCCAGCGTTCCCCTGGGTCTCCCGGTAAAAATGGTGCCTCACTTGTGTGGGAGGCCCAAGTACCCGCGACAGGCAAGGGCCCAAAACGTAGTGATGCGACATCAACATTGCCTATCTCAAAACCACCTGGTTTTGCAAGGGGGGTCTCGGGTTTTTGGCCCGGTGCACGGCGGCCATCTAGGGAAACCTACCAAACCCATATATTTCTGAAAATTAGACACCCGGGGGCTTCCAGGGAGGTATGGCTTGCGTGGATCCCCCAACGCTTCCTTACCCAGAATCCCCTGCAAACCTCAATTTTAGCTGAAAAAAGCACTTTTTTCACACTTTTTTGTGTGGAAAACTTGTGGCATCACCGGGCTCACTCAAATTTCACACCTCCCAGCGTTCCCCTGGGTCTCCCGGTAAAAATGGTGCCTCACTTGTGTGGGAGGCCCAAGTACCCGCGACAGGCAAGGGCCCAAAACGTAGTGATGCGACATCAACATTGCCTATCTCAAAACCACCTGGTTTTGCAAGGGGGGTCTCTTGCGTTTTTGGCCCGGGGCATGGCGGCCATCTAGGTAAACCTACCAAACCCATAAATTTCTGAAAACTAGACATCCGGGGGCTTCCAGGGAGGTACGGCTTGCGTGGATCCCCCAACGTTTCCTTACCCAGAATCCCCTGCAAACCTCAATTTTAGCTGAAAAAATCACTTTTTTCACACTTTTTTGTGTGGGAAAGTTGTGGCATCACCGGGCTCACTCAAATTTCACACCTCCCAGCGTTCCCCTGGGTCTCCCGGTAAAAATGGTGCCTCACTTGTGTCGGAGGCCCAAGTACCTGCGACAGGCAATGGCCCAAAACGTAGTGATGCGACACAGTGGCGTCACTAGGGTTGGTGTCACCCGGTGCGGGTAACTCATGGTGTCACCCCCTCACGACTTACCGCATGGACCTCCTCCGCCCCGAGTCCGCCAGTGGACACAGTTGGCAAATAACGGGACCATACAGAATCCTTAGTAACGTTTGTAAATGTAGGTCCTATATTTACAAAATGTGCCTGTTAACAACAGTGTGATAATGATTCGTTAATCAGGTTGTACAGTGGGCTACCTGCTAGTCAACAGTTTATTGGAATTTATAATATCATAGGTATGGTACTTTTTACTGGTGTGGTGTTCCCACTATCCATCAACACGATATATCAGTGGTCGAAGTGGGGGAAAATCGTAGGGGAACTGTAGGCGGAGAATCAGAGGGCGGGAATAACCCAAGGATTGGATCAGTGGGCGGAGCCAGAGGTGTGGCCAGAATGCGCAAACATCCCAATTTTTTGTATTTGTTTGGTTTCACTGCCCAGTTTTATCAACCAATGGATACACATGATTATTTAAGGTTATAATGAGTTATTGACAGTAAAATGTGTTCACAAAGTGGGATATGCTTCTAATCACAGAATGTCCCCAAATACGATAAAATGTGGAAGCACAAGCCATTTGTCTCCGAGCCATGGAGTTTCTGTCATCAGCACTTCTCCCTTTTCCAAAACAGCAGTTCAAACATGAATGGCTAAAAATTCTAGTTTGCAAATGTTTTCTAAATAATAATGGCTCTGCCATATTTGCCTCATAATGCAAGATCTGCAGCATGATCTCACCATTTAAACTAATAAATTGTTTGTTGCTCAAACGTATCAAAAGTTAATAAAAAATTTGACTTGTGTTGCTGCGGAGTAGATGACAGTTAATAGCTCACTGTTCTATGTTAGGATTTTAACTTATAAACTGCAAGTAACAAAAGGATCTCTCTGACAAAAGCAGTAGCCCACTGGCCTATTTACATTATGTGCACTTTGTGATCTGCATGGTACATGTTCTTTGCAGCAGGTACATTAACCCTCTGAGCTAACTTTCCATGAGTCAAATCTTCCATTAGACAAAATTCCGATCTCTCTCTAGGAAGAACATTAACCACCAGAGTCATCATGACATTTTTATTGTTACCGAAAATTACTGGAGGCCAGGAAGGAGGCAGCAAGCGCTTTTAAAACCATAATATACTTGCAAAAATGATGCCTCCACCGAAAGTGAGCACCTGGTGCGGTCACACCGGTTGCACCGCCCTAGAGCTGGTCCTTCTCAAGGGTCCTGTGATCTCAGTGACAGGGTCACTGTTCTAGGGTGTACTGCTTCATAGGCCTGCCCTCAAGACTGGAGGTGAACTTCAGTATGAATAGTGGTGGACAAGCCTTGAAGGTTAACCTACACTTGTCATGCTAGGGTCCACCTGCTGGTGCTACGACACCGGGGCTTCTAATGTCTTGCGAAGCCTTCTAAGGTCTAGCATGAGATAGTGCTCTCTCAGGAGAGTGGTCTGGTGGACTGGTTATTAAGGCTGAACCTGGTTCCCCAGTTCCAAATTCAGCAGCTCTGGCCATAGTGCCACATCCTCTCCCCCACTAAACACCATACTGCCCCACTGAGAAAAACTCAGACTGCCTTCAACTAAAACCCAATTGTTGCCAGCTATAAACACCTGGATGCGGCTCAATTTAAATTACGCACTGGGCAAGAGCAATATGTGGCCTACAAAAAAAAGTGACAGCATCCTGGAAAAAGCAAACAATCATAGGGAATGCAAAAGTTTGTAACCATGTGAAATGTAAGCAGGAACAACATGGTTACCTTAACGCTTTTACACTCACTGTTCTGAAATCAGTGCGTGCTTTTGCCTGAAAAGTTTAGGACATGACAACAGGGCCCTGAATGGACCCATTTCAATGGCCATTGCTTATATCCTTACAAAACGTAAGCAGTATGGTAAAAAGACCACCCCTGACGCCGAGCCGCAGTACACATTTTGTTTTCCAATCCACACTTTGCAGTACCTCCAGGATTGGTGCACTAGCTCCAAGCCCAGGGAAAACAAAGCCAAGACAACAAAAATAGCGCTTCACTGGCAAACTCTGTAAAAGTGGCGCTAATGTGTTTGGGTGTGAATAATAATCAATCTGGACAGTTTGCTACCACTCTGTCTTACTTTATTTAGTTATTTATTTTTCATATTTTCAAACTTTTATTCCTGATGCTGCACTTTGGAATTAAATGTCAGAAAAATACGACATTGATTTCCAGCAAAAGTGATTTTCTTTTTTGGATCCATTTCACAGGGAAGCAAATAAAAGAAAGGAGAGGAGACAGTGTGCACTGCGCACAGGCACGTCCTCTTCCTAAAAGGTTAGGTTGCTCTGCGCACACGGGCCCCAGGGCCGGCTTTAGCGCTGGTGGCGCCCTGTGCGACAATGTTTGTTGGCGCCCCCCCAATGACCACCTCCACCACGGATTCTCTCACTAGCACCCTTTAACAGTGACCAAGTCACAATAACCACACTCTCTCAGATGCATTGAATTAGTTATATAGGGCTACTCATACCAGTGTAGGGTGTCCGAGCCCATTGCACCACACACACATTACACAGAGACAATCAATCATACGTGTGTAAATCCCTGTATAGGAAATGATACATAAGCCAAAGGACTGAAAGTGTAGGAGTCACATGTCATCCATACTGGTAGGCAGTATGGTGCTTGGTGTGGAGAAGCACAAACGCAGAGTCGAAAAAGAAACAGCATAGTTGGGAGTTTCCTTTAATAATAAGAATCTATTTCTAGCCAAATTAACCCTTTTTGCAACATTAATCAATGTTCTAATAATGTATATTTTGAGGTGTGTATGCAGTTCTATGATGAAAGTTAATTGTTCACTATTCTATATTAGGAGTTATAAATTGCAAGTAACAAAAGGATGTCTCTTTTGAAAGCAGTAACCTGCTGATCTGCACTCTGTAATCTACTTGGCACACGTTCTTTGCAGCAGGCATATTAACCCTCTGCACTAACTTCACCTAAGTCAAAACCTCAACTTTACAAAACACTGATCTCTCTCCAGGAAGATAATTAATCACACGAGTTTTCTTGACATTTATGTGAGGCCTGGTAATTGCTGGCGGAAAGAAACGCTGCAGCAGGTGCTTCGAAAGCGTAATAAACTTTCACACACGGCGCCCCCAGGAAGCCAGCACCCGGTCGCACCGCCCTAAAGCCGGCCCCTGATGGGCCCTGTTGGTGTCACCCCACTTGAGGGTGTCACCCGGTGCGGTCCGCACCCCCCGCACCCCCATAGTGACGCCGCTGATGCGACATCAACATTGCCTATCTCAAAACTACCTGGTTTTGCAAGGGGGGTCTCTTGGGTTTTTGTCCCGGGGCACGGCGGCCATCTAGGGAAACCTACCAAACCCATACATTTCTGAAAACTAGACACCCGGGGGCTTCCAGGGAGGTATGGCTTGCGTGGATCCCCCAACGTTTCCTTACCCAGAATCCCCTGCAAACCTCAATTTTAGCTGAAAAAATCACTTTTTTCACACTTTTTTGTGTGGGAAAGTTGTGGCATCACCGGGCTCACTCAAATTTCACACCTCCCAGCATTCCCCTGGGTCTCCCGGTAAAAATGGTGCCTCACTTGTGTGGGAGGCCCAAGTACCCGCGACAGGCAAGGGCCCAAAACGTAGTCATGCGACATCAACATTGCCTATCTCAAAACCACCTGGTTTTGCAAGGGGGGTCTCTTGGGTTTTTGGCCCGGGGCACGGTGGCCATCTAGGGAAACCTACCAAACCCATACATTTCTGAAAACTAGACACCCGGGGGCTTCCAGGGAGGTATGGCTTGCGTGGATCACCCAATGTTTCCTTACCCAGAATCCCCTGCAAACCTCAATTTTAGCTGAAAAAATCACTTTTAATAATTGAAAGGGCGAGAAACTGAACCATTGACTCACAGCTCGTGAGCTGTAAAGCCACGACAAGGCACCAACCTCTTTACAGGCCATTCATACACCTTTCATACGCGTGAGACATACAAAACCATTCACACCGCCAGCCGCGGGCCCATCACATAACAAAACTCACACCAGCACACAGCGCCATTCAAGGGCCCATCACTTTCACACGCCCACATTCCTGACACAGCAACTACACAAGCAGATGGATTGCGTGGAGTGGCACTCAGCTAGCAGTGTGTGTAGTGACCAGCAGCAAGTCACTACTCACACACATCCAGCCGAGCGCCAGTCCACGCACACCGCTAGCCGAGCACCAGTCCACGCACACCGCTAGCTAAACACCAGTCCACGCACACCGCTAGCCAAGCGCCAGTCCAGGCACACCACCAGCCAATCGCCAGTCCACGCACACCGCCAGCCAAGCACCAGTCCACGCACACCGCCAGCCAAGCACCAGTCCACACACACCGCCAGCCAAGCACCAGTCCACACACACCACCAGCCAAGCACCAGTCCATGCACACCGCCAGCCAAGCACCAGTCCACGCACACCGCTGTCACGTGGTTTTAGGCCACTCCCTATTTACAGTGCTAAGTTAGCTCAATCACGTTAGCTGTTGGAAAAACATCTTGTTGCTTTTGCTGCCTTTGCACCCGACACTGTTGTTACATGTTATTCATTTGAGAAATGCAGACTCACTCTTGTCTCAAGTGAATGTTATTTATACATCCTTAACAGTTGCTAGTGCCCTTGGTCTGTACATCGAGTAAAGAACTGTTCTAGGACACTAGACGGTGCCGGCTGATTATGTTCAGGGTGATCGTACCACTGTTTAGTCACAACATGCACGCAGCTGCAAATACCAGAATGTCGTGGGCTTTAATATCACAGCGCAGCATATTGTTAGGGCATTCGATAGAAGAGCTGTTGCAGAGAACACTGAGCTGATCCTGTGATGTGATACACCAAAGCTGATCTATACGGTATGGGGTCCCCTATGCAAGCCTATGAGACCTTCTAATAGTCTAATAATATTTTATTAGTTGCTAGAGAAAGGAGGGTGGTTGTTTTCCACTGTCATTAGTAATATGATCGCTCCTTTCATTTTCTATGGTATTGTAACAATGCTAATGGTAATGATCTTAACCATTTGTCTACTTATGTTAGCCAAAGTACTGTATAACAGGACTCGAGGTTTATGAATAATTTCTTTAAACTTTACTGTGTCTTAGTTATTCTGTTGTGGACTAATATATATGTGCAAACGGGTATTTCGGGTTCCCACCATTCCTGAGAATAACTAAGTCGCATGTTCTGGGTTGTCTATACATTGGGACCGCCGAGCTAAATCTCGGATAACGAATGTGACACTAAGCTAGTCGGATAAGGGGTTCTTAGTTCTGAGGGGAGTTTCTGGTACACCACAATTCTCTAAGGTTCTGGTTTCCTGCGCATAGTTCTGTGCATACGCAGAATCCCTACAACATGGCGCACCTAACGTTTGGTCTTAATATCTGTGATGCCTTAGTAGTGCTTTTTATTAGTCCACAACACCCTCACTCTGGTTTCCGGATAACGGGAGTGACGGTTTAACCTACCTAGGTTTTAGGCTATAGGTTCTTTCAAGTTTGATAATAAAAAAGGTTACACTAATCTAAGCCCAAGTGCTACTGAAGATCTCGTTGTATCTTCTTTTTAATCCTAATGGCGGTAGATATTCCCGCTCATAGTAGGGTGTCTCTGCGTGCTCATTTGAGGACGTATGGGGTGCCTGATGACGGGATGGCAGTGGTGTTTGTCGTAAGTGCAAGTGCCACTTACCCTTATGAGTTGTTTTACTCTTGGGTTACCTTTGAGGCTGTGGAAGATACAGATAAAACGTTCCACAAATACACTGCTACGCAGGTGCCTCTTCATTATACCCCATATATGGCTTTAGAAATTCCTATTTCAACCTGGCAGCACACTATTTGGTTTAATGGCGCCCTCCCCCACACGGTCACCCCGGCGAGACTGGGTCCTTTGTCAATTGAAGGAGCTACTTGGCCGGTGCTGGCCGGACATACGCCTCATCCACGCTACCTGACGGTAGGAGTGGATAGCTTACGTATACTACACACAACCTTGATTACGGTCCATAGGGCGTTAGTGCAGTATGTGTCGCGCACTGTACAGGTGGGGGCACCTGCAGTTGCGGGACACGGGGCTGATCACCATCATGCGGTTGTGATCAGTCCTGTAATGGTAAACGCGGTTGTTGGCAAGCGCCCCCAGAATAAGGATGAGTATCCTTATTGGCTTGCAGAGAAATTCGATCAACTGGAAGCCGTGTTTCCTAACACTAGTCCTGTGGATAAACACAGGATACTCACTATTACTTTGCCGAAAGAACTAGTCCCGGACATTGTCGATTGTGACAATTGGGGCAAAGTCTTTGCCGCGACCTATTCGAAGTGCTTCGGTACTACCTTCCGTTATCAAGAAAGTCCAGGAGGACCATGGGGCGGAAGCAGCTATTGAATTGGGAATGCGGCTTATCGACAGTTTCGATATAGTATGTTCCATGATTATGGGAAATCTCAAAGGAGATGCCATGCAGTTTCAAGTGGGAAACATGATGGCACTTATTGCGGATGACGATAAGCCGAGGGAGTTTGCAAAAGTTATTGCGAAAGCCTATAGGATGGTTGGACGTAGTGCCCTAGGCGTGAAACCCGTCATCAAAATTCCTGATGTAGTACAGCACACTAAAGTGAGTTCGTCTACAAAAGACGATAAACCCAACTTTCCAAAACACAATTGGCGAGCTAAAAAACAAGATAAACAGAAACAGGAGAGTCGTCCAGCGTCCCCAGTTCAGGCATATGTTGAACGCACTTATGATTTGCGTGATCGTTCTCGTATTAAGTCACCTGATAGGTTTCAGGTTCCTGACCAGCGCTCTCCTCGTTCTTCACAGGAAACGGCGGCTTCACACTTTGGTGGAGGAGACCGTGGGAGAGGCCGGGGTGCTCAAGGTCGAGACCAGCCCGACAGGCGGACGGAAAAGGCAAGCAGGAGGATTCTGCACGTCCACGTCCTCCGTTTCAGAAAAAGAAGGTTGCTGCAATCTCAGCGAAGTATGCCTCAGATGGTGCGGACACAGCTTCTGAACATGAAATGGGCACTGACGCTGCTAGACAGCGCGGCGGAGGTTACAGTAGTGCGGGGAGCACTGCGTCCATTTCTGGAGGCGACAGCAACTAAAATCTATGTAACAGTAGAAACTGCTGATACTCGCGTAGCCCCCCCTGAGAGATTATTTGACGTAGTCCTCAATATTGAGGGTGACATACAACGAAAAATTAACGCGGTATTTTGGGATAATCTAACGACCACCTATGATATACTATTGGCGGAGAAAGATTGGCCCCCGGCTTTCGTTCTAAACGCTCCAAGGGGGGAAGAAGTCATTCTTCCTTCTTTTGGACACGTAGTGCCCAAGGAGGAGTCTAAGAAGTTGGCCGAGGAGTGGGCGTAGGTGCTTGCACCTGCGTTGTATCGTAATCAGGTGGGGTGGGATAAAAGTTCTACCCTCCACGAATTTCCATTGCGGTCCGACCCCCAGCCTCAGCCCCAATACCCTATGCATCGTGAGGCTAGGTCTCACGTCGCGGCTATCCTTGAACAATTGGAATATCAGGGAGTAATTGAAACGTGTGTGTCATCCATGAATAATCCTTTATTCACTGTAACGAAGCCTGACGGATCGTACCGCCTAGTTTTGGATTACCGGCACTTAAACTCGCACTGCCGGAATTGTGCGGTGCAAAATACCCATAGTTCAGCTCTCGTCGATAGTCTTGTGAGAAAAAGGTTCAAAACCACACTCGACTTGTCCAATGGTTTTTATTGACATAACATATCCCCTCATAGTTATGAGTGGACCGCTTTTAATTCGGGTGGTAAACAAAAAGTGTTCAAAAGGCTACCAATGGGCTATAAGAATAGTCCTGGGGTATTTGCTGCCCGTGTGGTCTCTCTCTTAGAGATGGTAGACCCGGAGGCATACTCGTACGTTGATGACATCTACTTAACAGACGACGAGTTGCTTCCACACCTTGCTCGCGTGGACAACATAATTACTATGTTTGCGGACTTTGGTTACAAGTTTAACTTTAAGAAGTCCCACATTGCCGAGTACACAGTTTTATTCTTGGGGTACGAACTCAACAATGAGGGCCGAGGCTTGGCTCCGCAGTTCCTTGAGAAATGCGCGCGCCTTCGTATCCCTACGACACTGAAACAACTACAATCATTGCTGGGCTTTCTGAATTTCAGTCGTACCTACATTCCTGAATATGCCCAGCGTATCAAGACACTATATGCCTTGGTGCAACCTACTTTTACCAAATCTTGCTGGCTGCCAGAACATTCGGCTGCATTACACTCTTTGCAGTCTGACCTTCTTACTGCGAAATATTTACAAATTCGTGATAACCACACAAACCTGGTCATAAGAATTGTACCGGGTGTGGAGGGGTTCACGTACTTAACATACAATGAAGGAGACACTGTCCCCATTGCTTACAAATCTCATTTATATACTTCGGCTGAAATGCGTTTCTCCACTGTCGAAAAAGTTTTGACAGCAGTTCAGATGGCAATCCTGAAAGAACGAGCGCTATCACAGGGGAAGCGCATGATGGTGGTAACACCATTTCCTGCCTTAGAGGCAGTCACTAAAGCAAGTGTGCCGAATTCTAAAGCTTTGCATCCAAGGTGGATACAATGGGCGACCTCCTTAGCTTCGCCTGATGTCGAATACATCTTTGACGCAGGACTTCAGACTCAGGAGAGTTTGGAGTATGAATTAGTTCATCCAGCTCCACTCACATTGCGCCCGTTGGAGGAGTTCCATTGTGTCATATACACTGATGGGTCCGCGCAGCCCGCAACTGGATCAAGGCACGCTTATTCAGCGGCTTGCGCAATTGTTGTTGGTACTTTCGTGAATGGAGAATTCATACAGGATGCGGTGCATACGCAGACTTTGGGTGATTGTACCGCACAATTGGCGGAGCTTAGAGCTCTGGTGCTTGCACTGGAGTTTGCTGAATACAGAGTCACAACTCTTATAGTGAGTGATTCTTACTATTGTGTACAATCTTACAACGACAATCTGATGTTTTGGATCGCGAATGGATTTCGTGATTCAAAAGGTAGCACAGTGAAGCATAAAACGCTTTGGGCTAGGGTGGCTGAACTAAAATGCATTCGACCCCTTGTGAATGTTATTCACACTCTTGGTCACCAACGAGTTGGCGTCCATGCTGTCGGTAACAGTTTGGCTGACGAGGCAGCTAAAACAGCAGTGGCAACATACTTAGTAGCAGCAGTTACAAGATCCAAAAGTAAGATCGATGATGACATCTTGGCAGCTATTGCTGCATCAGAGACTGGGACGAACTTCCCTAGAGGTTTCCCTTCTCGATACCATTATCACTTAAGTCCTGATAACGTCCCGTTAGTGAGGATTAATGATGTTGGGGATAGGGTTATTCCCAATTCGGACTGCAGGCCCGCATTGGTACAAGCTGCGCACGAGGGTGTTGCGTCTGCGCACGCCGGAGTGTCCGCAACTGTGTCACTGTTGCAACAGCGTTATTGGTGGTACGGTTTGTACAAACATACACGGACTTATGTCCTCAATTGTGGGATTTGCCAACAAATAAAGCCATCTACGGTGGCGCGTCCACCACAAACGCAACTGCATATATCTAATCACCCACTAGCGTGTGTTTATTTAGATCACTGCGGTCCTTTTTCCTCGGACACTGCGTACAAGTATATCTTGGTTGCAGTAGTTTCGTGCACACGTTTTCTTTGGGTGTGGCCACACAGGAGTGCTGATGCCAGGACTGTCATCAAAGCATTGCGTGTCTTTATAGGGAGTTTTGCATGTGGCACCCTTCACTCTGATCAGGGCCCTGCGTTCGCCTCTAAGGCTTACAAAGAAGCTATGAGAAGTTTGGGGGTCCAAGTCAAATTTTCGTCTCCATACCGGCCTGAGGGCAATAGTGTTGTGGAACGAATGAACCGTGACCTAAAGCAATCATTGACAGCCAGGGTGTTAGGTACTGGCAAAAACTGGCTAGCCCATTTGTATGACGTCCAACGTGCACTTAATAATCTCCCTAGAAGGTCTCTGGGTGGGAGGACCCCGTACATGATGCTCTTCGGAGTTCGAATGTTTGTCCCTGACCTTGAGGGTCTCGACATGGCGGCGGCAGCCGCGCCTTTTGACTTAGATGACCACTGTACTGTCTTACAGAATCTTCAAGAAACAAGAGACACTCTAGCAAAAGAGCACATATCCTCTGCGACCGAAGCTGGACTTCAGATTCCGGTAGTCGGCTGGCTACCCAGAGTTGGTGATCTGGTCCGTGAGAAGGTGGAGAAGAAGAAGGAGTTTGGCCCCTCTTATCTGCACCAGTGCCGGTGCTTGGAGTTGAGGGTACCCGCACAATTGTTTTGCCTCCACTTCCTGGTCACAGAGACAACAGGTACATTTCAGTTGACAATGTCAAGCTACACAGGGTGGCCGATACTCCATAGTCTGACACCTTCAGTTTCTTGCCCTTCGATGATGCGCAGTTCTGTTGTGGTTCCACCATCTGACATCGTGCCTGAGGTTGCCATTGAAATGCAAGTACTTTCTGATTCTGCTGTTTCACCTGCGGATGGTGCTTTGCCTGATGATGCTGAGTATTCTTATCCTGCTGATGTCCCTTTGTCCCTTTTGCATTCAACTGACATTTTCCAGTCTAATTCTTCCTTTGGAACTGAATCATTGACTTCCACTGCCCCTTCCAAATTTTCAAATTTTTTTGCCTGGTTCAAGAGACAATTTTTGGTTCCCCCCTGGATTTACATTTGGCTGGTGCTCATTTGCATTTTTTTGTTCATGTCCATTGGTTTTGTGGTAGTGTTTTTTAGGCTGATAAATGGACACTACCTGAATGAACGTTCTACAATTAGATTAATTAATGGAACTTTGGCCCCACATTCATCGTCGCACATCATGAAGAGGGACCAGACTTTTGTAAATATCACCGCCTGGCCTGTCCGTGATGGAATAGCATGGGATGCAGTTAAATTTCAAATTCATGGGCCCACGGAAGTGATTAATGTGCCATCTGTATATCGTGTTTCTATGGGTGATGTGGTGAAGCAAGACATTCGACCTGATGATTGGGATGTTAAAACTATAGAGACACTGTTTTCTGATTTGAAATACTATGCCGCATTTGATGCTGAGGATTTGTATTTGAATAATGAAAACTATGCAGAACAGTTTTGTTATCAACATTATGGCACACATTTTCTTCATAGGGCGAACACATTTCGTAGTTTAGTCAACTTTACGCAGTGGGAACATTGCCCAGGCCCGAAGATTGGTAGTTCAAAAACATTGATCGAAAATTTTTCGTATTTTTCGGATTTCAGTGTATCCAATAATGCATCTTTTTATTTTAAGCTTAGAGACGAACCTATTTCAAAGGTGCGTTTGACCCACACTAAATTGTTGTTTTCTAAGTCCTTCATGGACGATTTGGCAACGTTTGGAAACATACTATTGATCTCAAATCGGTTTGGGGAACTAAATCTTGGCAAGTACAAGGTACAGAAGCTTTACATCGTGCCTCCCTCATCCCAAACCACGTTATTTTTAAATTCTACAATTTTTCAGACAACCTGTTTTGGATTAGCTCTTTCTAAAAAATTAAATTCCCCCTCGATCCCGGATCTGAGAGCTTATCCTGGTTGGGAGAATCACACAGATCTGTCCCTTACTATGTTGCAGTCTTTTATATCCAATTCCACCTTCAATATTAGTGCATTAGACCCTAAAGGTTGGTTGGTATGGCAAAAAAGTTCGGATGCCTGTCAACGTAGATTTTTGGGGTTAATTCCCGGGTACATACAGGATAGAGTAGACCCACGTTTTCTGTCCTCACACACTGTCACTACCTACTCAGTAGGTAAATTGTGCCAGGCATGGTTGCAACATTCCACATTAGATTCTGTTAAAATTCACTTGTCATGTTTGCATGACAAAATTGATTTAAATGATTTTGTTAAAGGTCCTGCATTGGGGAGGTCCAAAAGATGGGTGTATGCTGTTTACAACGAGGTATGGAAGTTGTCACAGATTGAGGCTGCTTCCAGACTCCGTGCTATTGACCAAGCCAATATGGAAAAAGTATTGGCAGTAATAGATAATAGTATTAATACCTTATCTTCAAGAATATATACATTGGATAACATTGTTTCATCTGTTGTAGATATTGTCCAGGACGATGTGTCTGTGTTGTATCATGGTCAAAATCAATTGCGTTCGATAATGCAATTTGCTTGGACTTTGCAGACGTTAAAGGCGGGGAAAGTGCCGTGGGATTATATGAATATTTCTTCTTTATTCCACCCATTTAATCTGACAGCAAAGTAGCAATTCATGTCCATGAAAGATGCTACGTATTCACTACTGCATATAGAAAAGTTAGAACCTTTGCCTTTTTCTGTTGCTGAGTCGGATTATGCTGTGTGGCTTATCCATGGGATGGTCACTCTACCGATTTCTATGTATAGGTTTAGTTCGTGCATGAAACATTATGCCTTAGGCAGATACGAAAAACTTGGTTCTGCATTCTTGCATGAGGTCTGGTCTCTCCCATTTACATATTGATGTGAGAGAGACGGCAAAGAAGTTTATTTGAAAGGTGAGGAGTGTACGTCTGCTCCTGATCATTCTGTAGTATGTAGACATATCCAATTACATGGATCATGTAATATGAATGCCCCTAATTTAGCTTGCGTATTGAAGGGCATTCCTGTGCCAGTTATAACGCCGTCATTTACGCTGCTTGCTAATGGTAGTTATTTGCTTTTAAATAGTGAGGCTTGCTGTGGGATGTTAGCTGGAATTCCCTATATTGTTTCAGTTTCACGGAGAGTAATTTGCTGTAATAACGTGCTTTTCCCACCCCGCAAGGCCGACTGGATATATCCATCTGGCCGACGATTCCAACCTTGAAAGCAGAGTTCAATAGGATGAGCAGAATAAGGGCTCTTTTGTCTCAAAAGGAGGTTGCGTTGACTTCGTCACGTGAAACATTTCTCCTTCAGGTGGCGAACACTCGCACGGAAGTTCAAGCGCTTTTGAATACTGACCTCCCCCTACATTTTGGCACACTAATACACACTATCTTCAATGCTTCTTCTACGACTGGTCTGGTCCATTTTTTTAAAATTGTAGGCTCTGGCCTTGTGACGTCTTTCCAGTCTATCTTTGGTATAATACCAGCTATTTTTCATTCTATTTTTTCTGGGGTTTTCGGAGGGTTTCCTCTGATACTTGCATTAATTGCTGGCATACTCCTGTTGGTCTGCGCACTACGCTATGGCTGCACGACTTGCGCTACTCGACCACGGATTCAGCCTGTTCCATCTGCGTAGCCAGATGTGGGAATTTTATGGGACTTTACCACTGGCTACCTTGAGTGTCGCTTATGGATTATCCTTCCGGTTCCCGTTTTTCACTTGTGTACAGCCTGTTTTTCACTGTCTCGAATGTCCGTTCCAATGGGCTCTGGATATGTGTCTGTCAAACTTGGTGTCACCTGACCTGGATTTTGATCGACTGATGTATCCCTTAGTGGTTCATGAGTTTGACTGTTCTGGAGTCGGGTTTATGGCCTTGGGTGCGGCGCATGGAGTCCTTGGATTATGGGATATCGAGAAAGCAGCAGTTGACTTCCTGGCACGAAGTTACATCGAGATGCCTGCTTCTTGTCCACGTGGAGTGCTTGATGCTCATTTCCCAGTGGAACACGTGTGTTCTTTTTCTTTGCTGAATTGGATGACAGCCAATTTTGCGGATGACTCCAATGATTTTCTACTGGAAGCTGCAGCTGCATATGCTGCTTATACTTTCCTAAATTGACTGCCGGATGGCGAGTTCAATGGAGTGAATTTTTTTCTATCTTCTCACAAACGATCGTTGGCCTCTATGGACGATGGATTGTGTTTTTACATTTTTTTCTCTCTCTCTCTTCTTCGAAATTTTTTTCTTCCTCTCATTTTCTGAACTCACATTTCAAGTTCTTTAGTCTGCATCGTTGATATTGAACTCTGCGTTCTGTTGGAATATTCACCCCTGGTTGTACAGTGGTTCGATCAAAGGGGGATGTCACGTGGTTTTAGGCCACTCCCTATTTACAGTGCTAAGTTAGCTCAATCACGTTAGCTGTTGTAAAAACATCTTGTTGCTTTTGCTGCCTTTGCACCCGACACTGTTGTTACATGTTATTCATTTGAGAAATGCAGACTCACTCTTGTCTCAAGTGAATGTTATTTATACATCCTTAACAGTTGCTAGTGCCCTTGGTCTGTACATCGAGTAAAGAACTGTTCTAGGACACTAGACGGTGCCGGCTGATTATGTTCAGGGTGATCGTACCACTGTTTAGTCACAACATGCACGCAGCTGCAAATACCAGAATGTCGTGGGCTTTAATATCACAGCGCAGCATATTGTTAGGGCATTCGATAGAAGAGCTGTTGCAGAGAACACTGAGCTGATCCTGTGATGTGATACACCAAAGCTGATCTATACGGTATGGGGTCCCCTATGCAAGCCTATGAGACCTTCTAATAGTCTAATAATATTTTATTAGTTGCTAGAGAAAGGAGGGTGGTTGTTTTCCACTGTCATTAGTAATATGATCGCTCCTTTCATTTTCTATGGTATTGTAACAATGCTAATGGTAATGATCTTAACCATTTGTCTACTTATGTTAGCCAAAGTACTGTATAACAGGACTCGAGGTTTATGAATAAATTCTTTAAACTTTACTGTGTCTTAGTTATTCTGTTGTGGACTAATATATATGTGCAAACGGGTATTTCGGGTTCCCACCATTCCTGAGAATAACTAAGTCGCATGTTCTGGGTTGTCTATACATTGGGACCGCCGAGCTAAATCTCGGATAACGAATGTGACACTAAGCTAGTCGGATAAGGGGTTCTTAGTTCTGAGGGGAGTTTCTGGTACACCACAATTCTCTAAGGTTCTGGTTTCCTGCGCATAGTTCTGTGCATACGCAGAATCCCTACAACACCGCCAGCCAAGCACCAGTCCACGCACACCACCAGCCAAGCACCAGTCCATGCACACCGCCAGCCAAGCACCATTCCACGTACACCGCCAAAGAAGTGCCAGTCCACACACACTGCCAACACATTTAGGATTTTTTTAGACAAAAATAAAAACACAAACAAATCACAAATAGATACAAATCTACAAACACAAAATCAGAAACTAAACACATTGCACTAACGGCAACCTTGAAACAGAATCAAATTTTTCAAAGAATACAAACCAATCAGTTAACTTTACCACTCATGAATGCTCCCAAAAATTCGTTTGCGTATGGTACGCTCTAAAACACACAGCCCAGGTTTAGATGGACAGTCGGGGCAATACATACGAATCTCCTTCCGCGTACCTCTTCGCCAACAGACTCTGCATCTCCTAGTGGGAAAATCTTTTGCCGGTGTGGGAGGGATGAAATCAGGAAAGTGGCGATCTTTCAATCGAACCACATCCTTAACCACTCCAAATCTAGGAACACTTGCCTGTTCCACAACAACCAGGCTAGCTATCAAAGAGTGCTGAAACTGAAGAAATGTCAACTTTGACGCAGGAGAACACTCCTTGAACACAATAAAAGCATTGAACATTGCTAATTCGAAGAAATGGATGGAAAACTCCTTATACCAAACATAAGCCTTCCGAATAGCAGAGTAAGGTTCCAACCTCTGATCTACTCTGTCAACACCACCCATGTGCTTATTGTAGTCTAGAATGCACACAGGTTTGCGCACTTCAGCAACCTGACCCCAAACAGCCACAGGTGAAGTACTCTCATCATGGATGGTAGTCAGCATGTGCACATCCCTCCTGTCCACAAATTTTACAGCTAGTAGTTCATCACTACGCAAGGAACTGCACTGCCCCCTCTGAAGTTTTTTGCAAACAAGCTCTTTCGGATAAGCTTTACGGTTAGAGCAGATTGTGCCACATGTAAAAGTGTCCACTTTATACAATTCCTTAAATAATTGCACAGCAGTATAGAAGTTATCAAGGTACAAATGGTGGCCTCTGTTAAACAGTCTCCTAGCAAGATCCCACACAATTTTCTCTGCAACTCCAAAAGTGGACGGACAACCTGGGGGGTCAATAGCAGAATCTCTACCAGTGTACACACGAAAATTAAAAACATATCCTGTCCTACTCTCAGACAACATATACAGCTTAATTCCATAGCGTGCCCTCTTGCTAGGGATGTACTGCCTAAAAACCAAACGGCCCTTGAACAAGACCAAAGACTCATCAATAGATATTTCTTTCCCTGGAGTATAGATCTCAGAAAATCGATCCACAAAGTGATCAAGAACGGGCCGAATCTTAAAAAGATGGTCACAGTCAGGGTGATCTCGTGGCAACGCCATAGAATTATCAACAAAATGCAGCATACGTAGCAAAAGTAAATACCGATTACGAGTCATAACTGCAGGAAATATGGCAGTTGCCAACAAGGGGCTAGTAGACCAATATGAAGCCAAGGTTGGCTTCCTTACCACACCCATCAATAAAGTCAAACTCAAAAACTTCTTAATCTCTTCCAGATATGTGGGAGTCCACCGGGTAGCTCTAGACTGGGGCCTAAGTTTGTCGCTGTTGTTCCTCAAAAACTGTTCAGCATACAAATTCGTCTGCTCAACAATCTCACCCAAAAATACATCATCCATAAACAACTGAAAAAACTGTATAGGCAAAAAGTTTTCACAATTCACTGTACACCCTGCATCACCGCTAAAGGCAGGCAACACCGGCTGCACCATGTTTGGATCAACCCAAAGTCCAGCACTTCCAGTAGGAAGCCTAGCAGCCTCAGACTGCAATCCAGATGCCTCTTGCACCATCGGCACATCAGTTTCCTCCTCTAAGACAGGCACTTCATCCGCACTGAGAGTTGCTTCATCCACACCAAGAGTACCTTCATCTGCACTGAGAGTACCTTCATCATCCGATGATTCCATGTTTAGTGAAAACTCACTGCCAGAATCTTCCCCTCCCTCCTCTCCCTCAGACGCACTGTCAGTCTCATAATCATGCTCAGAGGAAGATTCAAGAAGCATACCGACCACCTGTTGAGCAGTCATTCTACGGCTAGCCATATTGCTTACTAATAAAGGTAACTTGTCAAACAAGTCAACAACAACAAACTCTTTGCAAAATAAGTAATAAACAAAAAGCACCTTTATCAAAAACTCAAATATACTCCAAAACAATACCACTCACTTGCCAGAGGCAGCTAAACTACTCACCACCACCAACTCTGTACAGACACAGTATGGATCAACAATATCCCACTAAAAAAGAAAGAGAAAAGCAATTACACATAAGACTATGCAAAACACATCGCAAAGAATTTCATGCTCAAACCACTAACTAAATATGCCGCCATTATGACATCACTTACAAAAAAATTCATTCAGACATTATATTATTACTCATTTGGTGTAAATACAACAACAAAAAAATTCTTACCAACACAATGCAACTACACAAAACTGCAGAACAGCCACCGTCGAAAAGCTTTAGACTAGAATAAAAAGAAGAAAAAAACTTTATTGTAACATATGCATATAATGCTCTAGACCATCACGTACTGTGCAAAATGTATTGCTTGACCCTCCCACTTTCAAAAAGGAAAGATCGATGGCCCAATCCTTTACAAGCAACGCGGCGAGAATCTGGAACTGAGCCTCAGCTCCGGACCACCCCCTCCCTCTTCTCAGTCCTTCAAAACTAACCTCAAAGTTCTCCTCCTGCAAAGACACTTCCAAACTTAATTCACACCCTCTCTATTGTGTGAAGGAAGTCTTTAAATTATAGGAAATTCTGTTCTCCATGCCCGTAGAAGTGCCTACCCAGTGTGTTCCTGTGTTTTGCGTGTCTGCCATTTATTGCACTTTTATACCTCTACTTGTACTTTGTACTCTTTTGTAAGTTGACACCACTACAGTACACCTGCTTGTGCTAAGACATCAAGCCTTCTAAGGTCTAGTGGGGTCTTCTACGGTGGAGCATGGGAATGTGCTCCCTCAGTACAGTGGTGTGGTGGACTGGTCATGAATGCTGAACCCGGTTCCCCATTTCCAAATTCAACAGCTCCGGCCATAGTGCCACATCCCCACTGAACGCCATACTTGCCCACTGAGAGAAACTCGCACTGCCTTCAGCTATAACCTAATTGTGCCCGCTATAAACACTTGGATGTGGCTCAATTCAAATTATGCACTTGATAAGAGTAAAACACTCCTAGGGAATGCAAAGCATGTGAAATGTAAGCAGAAACAACATGGTTACCTAAACGATCTCTCACTAACTATTCAGAAATCAGCGAGTGGTTTCACCGGAAAAGTTATGGACATGACTAGAGGGCCCTGAAGGGAACCGTTTCACTGTCCATTGCTTACATCCTTACAAAACATAAGCAGTATGGTAGACCACATCCATAAACACAGAACCATGGTGCACATTGTGTTTTCCAATTCACCCATCAACCAGGTATTGCAGTACCTCCAGAAATGGTACACTCTCCCACCCTGGAAACAACAATGCTGTTCAAAGGAAGACGAGAAAACGAATGTAGCAATACACTGGCAAACTCTGATGCTGGTGTACTTGGATGCAAATGAAATCAATCTGGTCACTTTGCAACCCCTCTGTCTTACTTTATTTCGCCCCCCCTGGGAACAACAATGCTGTTCAAAGTTAGATGAGAAAACGAAAGAAGCACTTCACTGGCAAACTCTGATGCTGGTGTACTTGGATGCAAATAAAATCAATCTGGCCACTTTGCAACCCCTCTGTCTTACTTTCTTTCGCCCCCCCTGGGAACAACAATGCTGCTCAAAGTTAGACGAGAAAACGAAAGTTGCACTGCACTGGCAAACTCTGATGCTGGTATACTTGGATGCAAATAAAATCAATCTGGCCACTTTGCAACCCCTCTGTCTTACTTTATTTAGCCCCCCTGGGAACAACAATACTGTTCAAAGGAAGACGAGAAAACGAAAGTAGCACTTCACTGGCAAACTCTGATGCTGGTGTACTTGGAAGCAAATAAAATCAATCTGGCCACTTTGCAACCCCTCTGTCTTACTTTATTTCGCCCCCCCTGGGAACAACAATGCTCTTCAACGTTACACGAGTAAACGAAAGTAGCACTTCACTGGCAAACTCTGTGATGCTGGTGTATTTGTATACTAAAAAAAAAAAACAGGGCACTTTGCAACCCCTCTGACTTATTTCGTTTCACCCCCCACCCCCCTACCAGCACCCACCGATCACAAGATGTAAAAGAAATCAATCTGGCCTCTTTGCAACCCCTCTGTCTAACTTTATTTTGCCCCCGGGGAGCAACAATGCTGTTCAAAGGAAGACGAGAAAACGAAAGTAGCACTTCACTGGAAAACTATGTGATCCTGGTGTATTTGGATGCAAATAAAATCAATCTGGCCACTTTGCAACCCCTATGGCTTACTTTATTTCGACCCCCACCCCCATCCCACGCTAGCAGCACCCCTCATACAGAAAACGAGAGAAAAAGGGCATCTCTCGAAAACGTGCGTTTATTTTTTGGATCCATTTCACATAGAATCAACTGCACTTGGACGATCCAAGCGCAGGAACAAAGCGGAGCCTACATAAAAACATTTCTACCCCCCAACATTGTGCCCCCACCCTACCTAACCCACCGATGCAATAATACCCCCTCCCCAGCCCCAAAACTGACCTTTACTCTCCGACGCGCAGGAAGCAAATGGCTTCCTGCGCCACGGAGAGCAAAGGGGAAGCCTCCGGTGACGTCAGCGCGGCTCACGCGCTGACGTCATTGATGACGCGGGCGGGGGGGGCGGGGGGAGGCAGGGGAAGGTCTTCCCCTGCCTCCCCAGTAAAAAAAAAAAAAATCGACGAATCACGGGGGGAGCGCCAGCGCTTCCCCCAAGGGTGAGTCCCATGACGAGATGGTCTCGTCATGGGCACAGCGCGATTGTGCTCCATGACGAGACCATCTCGTCATGGGCACAGAAGGGGTTAAGAACCCAAGGCCTTGGTGATCCTATGTCAATCTCTGCTGTGACAGATGTATGAGAAGGGACAGGCTGGTACATACTCGTCCCCGTGTTCAAAAGAAAGAGACACAGCACACGTTGTGGGGTTTTCCCCCTATACAAGGATACTACCCATGTGGTTCTTGTGCAGCATGTTCTCATATATCTGTCACAACAGAGATTGACATAGGATCACCAAGGCCTTGGGTTCTTAAAAGTCATACCAACTGTAACAGTGACAATTTGATCTATATGATCACATGCCCTTGTCCATTACGTTATGTTGGTATGACCACTCGACGGGTAAAAACCCGCATCCTTGAACATAAGAGCACCATTCGATGTGGCAGGGCCTCAACTAAACTGACTAACCACTTTCTTACAATCAAACACAGCCCTAGTGATTTGAAGTGGACAGTTCTAGACAAACCTTTCATCCCGCCTCACCTCACTGACATTTCTGCTTTTTTGTTTAGGCGAGAACAATGGTGGGTACATAAATTACAGTCAAATACCTGTGGAATGAATGATAATATTCCTTGGTTGTTTCTATAGTTATTCGTCATAATCCGTGATATAATTTGATCCTAGGGTTTGTAGCGGTCACTCTATTGACTAAATTTCATTTGGCAACATCTGCTCTACATTAGATGATACATATTCTGATCATCGTTTTGCTTGGTTTTGACTTGATTAAGATTATGTCTAAACACTCTTGTTTGCTCTATCAACATAACTTGGAGCAAAACAGTGTTTGGCACTTTTACTTTAACATCTAGTGATTGTTTCCTTTTTAGTGCTCGCTCCTCTTTTTATGCTGATTTCCTTGTTTATTAGCAAGGTTTTCTTTTCCTCCTTGTATTAAATGTGGAGTAATTACCATTGTAGCATGTCCATCTTGCCGAACAACAATTATGGAGCTGTCCTGTTTCTACACATGCGCTTTGACGTAAAAATGTCATCTATCGTTATGCTCCTTTTACAATAAACAAGTGTTCTGTGACACCAAAATAACGTTGTAACGTTGACTGTTAGCAATTGAGATTGGTCACGTTTTTATAAATAGTTGTTCAAGTTTGGTTTGTGGATCAATGGATGGTTTGTCGACCTCCTACACGTTAATCGAGCAAAATCGGCAACAATGTTTTATGCTTTTTGTTTGCACATGCGCGGTTGTACGAATGTGCCATTTTACACAATGTGCATGCTCTAACGAGTAGTGTCTCTTGAAATTGATGTGCGTTGTCACTACAATTGTTCAGTACTTTGATTGGTCACACGGAGCCAAGGAGGGGTTTAAAGAGGAAGCAGCTTCCGTGTCCCGGTACCTCCGGCTTCAGGCCCATTACGGCACCGGCGTACCGACGGACAGGTAAGCATTGTGAAGTCCTCTTGTTCATAATCGTGTCTAGTTAGCTATTTTATACTAGGTTCTGACTGCCTGACTTATCTATAATTATTTGACCTTTGGTAAAAATTGTTATTTGATTTGGGCTTTTAATACTGGTTTGACACAGTGCCAGTGTTTGTTTCTATTATTTTTGATGAAGTAGATATGTTCAACCATGTTATTAGTACATAGTGGATCCTCGTTTTGGTTTCTTGACATAATACAACGTGTAAGGTATTAGTGAGCCACATGAATATAGCTTGTGTGATTCACTTTTAGAACATATAACCTATGGTTGAGAATATTGTTAAGTATTATTTATTTTTTTGCTTATTTTTTTGAAGAGTTGTCCATTTCATACTCGGATATACTATTAGGGTCCCTGCATCTTATTTTGACTCCTTTTTTACATGCTAATTTAAGGGATGTATGACGTTACAACGCATGCTTTTACAACGCATGCTGTTACAACGAAACGTTTACAACGCAAATGCATTTACAACGCATGCTTTTACAACGCAAGTCTTTACATCGACTTGCACTAGATGGCGTGCTAACATTAGAAAAGTGTAATTTACTATTCCAACTCCAGTCCACGTAACAGTAGGGAAGGTGTTGGGATAGTAAACTACACTATTTGTAATGTTAGCACGCCATCTAGTGCAAGTCGATGTAAAGACTTGCGTTGTAATGGCATGCGTTGTAAATGCATTTGCGTTGTAAAAGTTTCGTTGTAATGGTAGTGCGTTGTAAAAGTTGCGTTGTAAAGGTTGTTCCCCTAATTTAAGGGTTTAAAGATTAGCAGATCTAATCCCACTTTAACATGTAGACATCTCTATTAATAATGTATTACCACCGTTTTTCTAGAGCGGTGCTCCTTTCCTGAGCGGTTGCCAGGTTGAGGTGTGGTGACTTACCCAGTGTTTACGGGTAAGTCTATTTCTTTTTCTCTTTCTTAAGATTAAGATTCTTTTTGTGGAACACCACTAGTTGTTTATTCTTACATTTATGTCTTTTACTTTAATAGGTAATTTTCACTATTAACGAACACTTTGAAAGAGAATGTGTTCCTGTATCCTTTGTTGTGTCAATAACACATTCTTTCTTTTGCACGCAGTAGCATGATAGGTCCTGACGAAAGCTGTGCCTTCTTATAGGCTATATGGCTGAAACATGTTGACCAATCATTTTTTCACCTCGGTCTAAAAACTTGTTGACTGCTGGTGCACGACTTTTTTAATCCTGGCCAAGTACGTATTACAATAAAGTTTTTTCACGTTCTTGAGCTAGTTTTACACTTCACTCCTTTCACAATTTTTCTTTGCACTGCACTCTCTCATACTACTAGCTCTACATTTGTGGATTTAGTATATCCAACATCTAAATTATAAAACATCCCTGAGCTCCTCCCTCACAGTGAGGGGGTTGTAGCCCCAGAGGAACTAGGTTTTTTCCTCTGGGAGGAGAATCCCAAATGATGAAGCATGTCACCTCTGGTGAGTGAGGGATTTCATCCTATAAAGGGATATGCCCAAAGACATATAGTTTGGGCTTAACTATTGTTAGTGTTTCACATTTTTTGTTTTGAATATTTTGATGTAGTGGTTTCCACACTTTCTTTATAGTGGATAGACTTCAGGGTTTTGTATTGTTGTTTATCTTGACTTGGAGGAACAAACCCTGTGGGGTCTTTAAATTTCCCTCAGACCTTCTGGCTTTGAACCGAATTTTGTTATAGGTACTTTTAAATCAACATTACATCCATTTACCCAAATGTATACTATTCACACAAGCACAAATAGCACAACTGTCCCATTAGTATATATATTTTACTCTCTGATAAGCAATCCTCAACATACACTGAATTATTAACAGTTATAAAATCCAGAACAATGAATAAAAGTCCTAGAAATGTAAGAATTGACTTTGAATTATCAATGATTAATACAAAAATATATCCTACTGCCCAAATACAGGGATATTGTTTTCACTTTTCTCATGCATATTGGTGTAAAATTCAAAAATCATCCTTAGGTGAGGATTACTTAACAAACAGTACACTATTTTGAAATAAGAAATCTATCTGCCTTATGATTTGAACCTCCTGACAATGTAGATGAGTACTACAGAGCAATTTCTGAATCACAATATTTTACACAAAATGAAGATAAATTGGCACCACTACTAAATTATTTTGAAGATACATAGATAGGCCATCTAAGCATGTGGGGTCACAGGAGGAGACCAAGAATTTCGTTTGAATGGTGGAACTGTTACACAACCTGCTTAGATGGAGGTGCAAAGACTAACAATGCCATTGAAGGTGGAATCAATTCCTTCAGCAAATCAATAGGCAATCTTCACCCAAACCTCTATCATTTGTTGAGAAATTTGAAGAAGGAGCACGGTTTCTAAGAAATTAGATATGCACAATCACTGCACATCCCAAAAAAGCAAAGAAATATCAGAAAGACTATTGGGTCAAATTCAAAAGTTTTCATTGATGGTGGCTTCAGACTACCTGGACAGTATTGCATACATTTTACATTACTAATACTAACTGATATTTACCCAAAAATAGTTGTCTGTTATAACAATTCTATGCTATTCAATTGCCATTTTTTTATTTTTGTTTACAAAATTATAAACGTTTTGAATTCCTACTTGTGGCTGTCTTCTTTGTTTAACTCTTGGTGACTTTTCAGACAATGTGTCACCAAGATTCAACAGTACTCCCATAATCTATATATATACAAATTAGCATCCACAGAAAAATAAATCCTGAAAAACCATGATTTTAAATGGAAAACTATCACCTGCAACTCAGTTATTAGAAATATGTGCACTGTGAGTGTTAAAACTCACTGTATAAACTGAAAAACGTACACATTTTTCTGTTATAATTAGCACAAAAAAATTGATTCTCAAAAAACAAAATGATTTCATGAAAAAGCCAGTAGTAATACACAACCGTCGACCTCAGCAATTAAACAAAAATTACATCCATATTGGAAACTCAGTTAATAAAAACATAACCTTAAAAAATAACAAGGTTTAAAGTTTAAAAATGTTTTACAAACTTATCTTTTAACTTTTCTAAACTGACTTTGAAAAAAAACAACTGTCCGGACGTGAGCATACAAACACAACCTGCATGGGAATGGAAAAAGGATAAAACACATAAAAAACACAAGATATTTCTATCTAACTTCCCTCTACCTTTACCTTACAATAAATGAAGACAACTATATACTTAGTAATCTAAGGTAAATTGTTCTTACCTGACCTCAGCTCTTCTTTGCTTCCAGTCTTGACCATAACGCTCCACCTGTAGAAACATGCATACAACCGCAAGCGTCAAGCAGAAAAAGGACAATATTTGGCATTGAATTTAATGATAAGCCTGGGAAAAAACGTATAAAATGCTTACAAAATATGTTCTATAGTCCAATAGATTTCTTTATATTTTTCTCAAATATGTTATATTATTTACTATTTTTGTATAATTTGTTGATTCTTTTGTACTATGCCTAATAAATATTACACCTTTGTATTACATTTACATCCTTTCAAATAATGTGTTGAAATGTAATTCAGACAAATACATATTTTCAAATTAATAAATGATATTTGAAAAATGCAATAATATATATTTGTATATAATTTATAGAAAAATGTAATTGACATCAACCTTTTTTACTGTAATAAACTACTTTTAATTATTAATATTCAACTTCTACAATTAATACCTAAGTATTTATACACCTCACCAACAAGTACCCATATACCCCTTACATCCCATCCCTGAATCCAAATTTTAGATTTTTTAAAATGTAATATTAATATTATATTTACAAAATTCCAAATATTACATATTAATACTAAATTATTAACATTAATATCTAAATATTAATACACTTCCCCACCCAAAACCCCAATATGCATTGCATCCCGTCCCTATATACTTATTTCACAATTTTATAAAAACAATTTTTCAATTACACTTAATAAATACATATTATAGCAGGATATGTTCATTTAAAATGTAAATTCCATTATGAAAGTACATTCTCAAAAAATGCCCATGAGTGCAAAGCAGCGAAAACTGCCCTCTCATGGTGGGTGCGGAGGACTGTGCACCTGGCTCTCGCAAGTTTCTCACGAATGTCATCAAGAAGGAAAATAAAGGGTAACAGTACAACCAACATACATATTGAAAGTATTGGCTCTGAAAAGAGAACAGCTTTTTTATGTAACATTTCTGAACAACTGTATTTTTGTGTTATTTAACATTTTTAATTGTTTTAAGCTTTTTTTGCATATTTTACATATGACACATTTCTCAGATGCTTTTATTCCCACCTGGCCTCATTTTAAACAATTGCTACATCAAGAACTCCTTGGGAGGCTAAGGTGGCTGAGCTGTAGGAACAGCACTAGGCTGTTCATCTGAATCTGAATGACATTCTGGCGACAGAAAATCAGCAATGCCCAAGATGTAGCCAAAAAGGTCTAATCTCAGCAAAACCCAATAGCTAAATAAATCAAAAAGGAAGGAATCTTTCTTTTCTAAACAATGACATGCATATAAGCCAACCACAATCTTTCATTGGGATGTCTTTCCCCTCCTGAGGGTTACCACAAAAGAGAGATAAGGAGGAAAAAGGCACCCCTACAGTCTTCCGAGTCTAAAATTCGCAACCCCAAGAAGGTAGGGTGCAGGTGTGATCCAAAAAAGCAGAAGACCCCGGATTGGGTCAAGCACCTCCTATTTTAAGACCTGTGGGCCCGTTTAAAACAGAAAGGACATCCTTAATGGAAGAGGATGTCTCATACACATATTAGTGTCATGCTTCATCATCGACATTCTCTCCCCACCCTGGTAAGATGATGCTACCAGGGCAGACTCAACCTCTGCGAAGACTTGGCGATAGGAGGGAGTTCTTACATAAAACTACTGGACAGAAACGGGATCCAGCTACATTAAAAATATCTCTGGGTTCCTCAGTTATCACCTTTATTTGTGAGGTCCCTCGGTATGCTAAAAACCAATCTAGTGTATCACAGAGTTCAATGACTCAAGTCTGTCCTTTTCGTGCCATCATGTTTCTTCCCTCAATACTTAGCCTAATAGGTCTGGGGCATTCGTCAGGGCTAGTGGATCCCTATCGTATAGAACTAGGGGCCAACGGACCCTAGGTATTAATGTGAGTGAAACAACTATTGAGTTTTCCAAGATAGTCCTACCTGGGCTACTATTCCCAGATTCCATAGATACCTAATTTGGGGAAATCAAAAGACAAGACAGAAAGCATACAGATGCTTTACAAAGAGAAAAGCGACCTTACATACACTTATTAGGGGGGAAGGAATAGTTCAGCTACTATCCCACAGTTCGTTAGACCCGCTAACCAGTCACCCAACATGTGCAGACAATGGTGGTGACATTTAGTGTCTACGGGTGGTTCGTGTAGTGGATACCCACAGGAGTGATAGGAGCGGTTAGCTCCACATGCACAAAGATGAGGCTTCATTACACTATATGTAAGATGAACTTTCTTCCACAGTTAATCGTGAAGCCTAAATTACTTTCTATATCACTGCTAAATACTTCAGAGCCTACACCTTACCCTAAGCTTTAGGGGATACCGGCAGGCCGGTTGAAGGAGAGGGTGGTATCCTTCATTGTCACACTCTGCAAAACAGCATCCAAAAATGTACAAGGGTCATCAAGGAAAGAGGGGAAGGAAGAAAAAGGACACATTCCCAAATCTATTCAAGGAAGTCTGATTACACATTATAAAGTATCCTATCTATTTACACATCTGTATCACGAGAAGGACCGGTATGTGTCTGGTCAGTTCCATTATATTTTTTGATTCCATTATCTTTTTAATCCATACGTCATTAATGTCTTGTGCCAAGAGCCTCCCAAAGGTCGCGTCAGATGGTATCGCAAGTAACATATTTGTTACTGTGCACCCAAACCTTGCGAGATCCACAGTCACCAAATAGCATCTGCTAATATTGTAAATCCATCATTGCCAGTAATGGGGCGATGGAAGTCACTCAATCCATTAGTGTCTCAGGGTGCGTACTGCACCCACCATTTGAGATGTCTTTCTTCTCCTGAGCGTCTTGTGAGATCATAAAAAAGAGGACTTTCTTTATATCTTAAATGCAAATATATGTCATCATTTTTTCTACCTTACATAACACTTCTTATGTCTTACTTTCACCAAAATTACAAAAATACACTGTTAGTAACTTAATTCCAAACGTACAATCTCGGACAGGAAGTACAGCCCCCTTGTAGTCCACTCTTGCGATTGTCTTGCGAGAACAGTTAATTCGCAAACAAAATAGTTGTTATAATATAATACTGTAATGACTCAATTATCAAAGATTACCATTCAATAATAACTCACCACATGAAAAAGAACTCTGTATAATAGATTAGAATTAAATGTATAACTCTACGATCTCACAACATTTGAGCAGTCCTGACACTGGGTATATGGTTTGAAAAGTACTCACCTAAAGATTGCTGCAAGCAGAGTCGTATTCCTCTGGGTGAAGATCCTACTGTGATGGTGAGACTTAGAGAAAGGGATCCTTGTCAGAATCTGCCTGGAAGAAGAAGAAAGGGATGAGAATGCACTCCAACTCCTTCTTCACCTCAGCCGGAGAGCCGTGGTCCACTCAGGAAACAGGCAACTCGTGACATGGACATCTGTGCAGCTCCCCTACACCGCCTTATGGTGGCTGCCTTTCCCCATCCGTGAACCCAGCAATCAGTGGTCTGCTGGCACTTGGACCACCTCCACCGATACAGCGACCTCCAAACTCATAATAAGGCCTTTAGTATGTAGTGCGTAGAATCATTGTGCAGTGGAAATGTTTTCTGCAGGACTACGAGACTTGTGTCGAACATAATGAACACAAGTCAACTGTCCCCTGCACACACTTTCAACTTAAAGATTTATAACGTGTTCAATATCTCTACTCAACAATGGTGCATTAGGAGCACATGTGTTTTGTAAACACTTATACCGATTAGCTGGGCACAGGCTGTACAATATTTGGTAAAAAAGGAATATGTAAACTATAAAACAAACTAACACACTCATTGGATGATGCCATCAGTGATGTCATCAGTGACATCATTTGAGATGTCATCAGTGATGTCATAAATGATGTCATAGAACATGTCATGGTTAATATAATATGTGAGGTCATAAGCAGTGCATGGCTGGGGCTCAATTTATAGTTAGTGCTGCTAACTATAGCTGGTGAATGTATGTGTTTTTTTAGTTTAAAACTTTAATGTTCATACTGACAAAGGGGGACTTTTTTGCTTTTGGTCATCTCTCTTCCACTTGAACGAGAGTCTCCCTGCTAGTTCTGCTGGAGCCTGCGCTGTAATTAGCTTGCTGCAACATGAGAAGAAATGTTGTAGCTGTCATTTCAGGAACCAGGGACCGAGCTTGCAGTTCCCAGGGTGTTTATTTTAATATATATGGAGAGGGGGCATGACTAGTGCTACCCTCCCAGGGCCACAAATCTACAAAAAGGTGCTGGTATCAACCCCAGGAGACCCCATCCACCAGGGGCTGTTTTTTATTGAGGGGGAGGGCTACTCTGCCCCCCTCCAAGAGCCTTTGTGGCACCGGGGACCCCATCCCCGTGGCCTCAAGTGGGTGTCCTGTGCCCACCAGGGGCACCCACAAAACACTATATTGGGGGCTGAGGGGGAAGCCCAAGGACTCCGAGGGACCCAGGCAGATCACCAGCAGCACCATACTGGTTGCTCCGGGAGCAGGCACCTTTCCTTTGCTCCCCTGTGGGCAGGAACAGCATTTTATTACTACTCCATCTGGTTTGAACAAAGTCAACTTCCCTGCCCAGGAGAGTGTTAGCAGGGAATGCCTACGCTCTCCCATGCAGGGAGCCTCAATGTCCAGTTGCAGGGCTCCCCGGAACAATGCGTAGTATCACACCTCAGGGAATTTGCTACCCGGGGCTGATACTAGCACCTTTTTTTGTGGATTTTTGATACCATGAGAGGGGCACCACTCGTGCCCCCTTCTCAAATATATCAAAATACAGACTTGCAGATTCTACCCAACCCTGGGGTCACATTTCTGAAATTAAAAACACCGGCGGAGTCCCATGGGAGTCCCACATGTTTTGAGCTTTTAATTTTTTTTCTTTTTCATTTGGCCCAAAAGGTGGTGGGCAAGGGGGCAGGATTTCCCTACCGTACCCCCTTAAATCTTTTTTCTCTAATACACTCGGGACTGGAAACTTAGGGGCCTATTATGATGGCGGACGGATCGCCACCGCCCAACTGGCGGTGGCGATCCGCCCACCATAACTCCCCATCCAACCTCCATTTACCCCCGCCATATTAGCATGGCGGGGGTACCGCGGCGGACGGAAAGACCGTCCGCTGCTTTTCTGCCGGCAGGCAACCATCATGATTGCCTGACGGCCGGAAAAGGCCCACAATATGGTGGTGGTGCCTTGCAGGCACTGCCATCCATATTATGATGAGTGCGGTGGGCATGCATTTCCATGACGGAGACTCCGCCATTGAAAGGCATGCGTAGAATGCCTTTGGGGCCTGTTGCGGGCCCCCGGGGGGGGTGGCTGCACATCTTTAACACAGCACCGCCCGCCGCAATGTTAAAGGCAAGAATGCGCCTGCCAGGGTGGGGAGCGCATCCTAATTGGCCCCGTGGGACCGCCACACCTCTGGCGGTCAGTCCCGTTTTCCGTAGCTGTGGCGGGCGGGTCGTAATGGGGCCCTAAGACCCTGAGTCTTGTAATGGCACACTTACCTCTGCCTACGGTATTGTAGGCTGCTTACAACTATGACTTGTCTCTGACTCAACTGGTCTCTAGTCCCACTCTAAGGTACTTAAGGGGCCTCTAGTAACTGGCTAACTTAATGCAGACTGCTAGAGAAAGGACCTGTGTCTCACTCAAGGAACCTCTAATAGTAGCCTAAGGTACTTCAGTTTGTTTACGGCAAGGTCTCAACAGGCCTCTATGAACAGCCAAAGGTGCTGCAGCCTGCATCAATGAAGTGCTAAATTTGGCTTTTCAAATCTCCAACAGCATGAGAATGACATTTTGGTGAGGGTTTTGTTGTGTGTTTTCTATTTATGTAAATCCCGGTTCTTTGGCACGTGCATAATAGAAAGTAGTAATTAGTGAACTGAGTCTGAAATATGAACAAGCATTGACATTGCCAATAGGTCTCGCTTTGGGACCTTATAAGTATTTAGTTATGCAGCACAATATCGTTGGTGCAACAACATCAACTGTTGCATGGCTAAACACTTATAAGGTACAAGGTTTATGGACAAGGGCTATGCACACATGCCCGCTCCCCCCCCCCGAAGCAGAGTAGATGACACATTCCGTAAGTTTGAAAGACAAATTGCGGGGAAGCCCCGAAACATCAACAGTGACTACTGTGAATAAATATAGAGGCGAAACGATCTTTTTTCTTTTAGAAATACAGGTGATGGGCAGGAAATAAAGAGGCGCAAGTTCGGCAAACACTTGTATAATTACTCGGCTCTCAGCATAAAAGGACAGGTATATAGGCGTTATCCTACACCTAAATAGCGCTCATTAGATCGACCTGGTAAAGATAAAGCACCGGAGAAATACTTGGAATGCACTTAGGTGCAGTAACAAACTGTGCAAGAGGGCTGCGGCACTATTAGTAATTGTGATTAAGGTTGTATTTATATAGCGCTTACTACCCCTGACGAGGCGGCAAAGCGCTTTTCGGCGAGTAACACTCTATAGTAAATCACCTTTGCTCTTTCCACATCCTGGGAGCTCTTTTCGGGTCTCCCAAGAAAGGCAGTGCTCTCCCAAGAAAGGCAGTGCTCTCAGAGAGCAAACACTCCATATATAGAAGAACAGTTCATTTCTGATGAAAACAAACAGTTTAGCTTTAAAAAATAAGTTTGTCAGGTTGATACTCGAAGGTTCTTTAACCCTTAATACTGATTCACCCTTAAAGGTAAGATGGAAGATTGGAATGCCAATAATGCTGTAAACAATTAAACTGACGCTATAAAATGATGTAATTCCATGCACCAAAGTATAACAGCTCTGTAGATTATTTAACTGACCCTAACTGGCCATAGAAAAGTATCATTCTAGGCACACACGCGTTTTAAAAGCAGGCGCACAAAGCAAGATATGGGTCCTTCTAGGCACTATGTTGGTGAAGGCATTATTGGATAGAGTCAAGCATATTAGACTGACAGAAAGGCGTACATAACTTGTTGAGAAAGAGCAAAACAGACACATCCTTCAATTAATATGTCAGAATGAACTTCCCCCGTCGGTGCCCGCACTCAATAACCGGGTGACTTTGCTATGGAATGAAAGCCCTGTCATCAGCACCTGTCGACGAGGCGGACATTCCACACAGCTGAAATAACTGAAAGGAAAACAGATTCGGGTTTTGTGGGTCACAACAGGCTTCAGAAGGCTGCTTCGCGTCACTCCGTTCCCTGGATTCGAGGAGACAAGGGCGAGATCAGTGCGTGATGAAAAGGGCTGCCGGCCTGCCAGAAGCGGACTTGAAAAAGCTTTTCAAAGGGCTCATTTATTTGACAGCTCCGCACATGTCCTGTAATGTTAGATTCTCTAGAACTCTGCCTTTTTCTCTCACAAAACCAATTTATGCTGGGGAGTTTTAGCCGCATTTAGTCAAATACTGGTAGTTTCCTTGCGAAGGGTCCGGTTCCAAGGCGCTAAATGAAGAATCCCCTCTCCCTGCGGGAGCGAGGGTTGCTTGTCTCCTTCGGGCGTGGAAGTGTTGTGATGTTTCGGCCAGTCTGTAGTGTTGTTAGTCTCTGTGGATGGTAAGAGGAGACGGACATAAGGTGTAAACGGGGATTCCAAAGTCTGAGCACGCCAGGGTTTTGAACGCGACTCCTGTGAGAGACAAGAAATGTCTTATTTGAAACTAATTGATGACATTTCATAAGCGAGTAAAAGCCCAGCTATGGCCGCGTTGCCATGGACTGTTTCTGGAAACAACTTAGAAACGAGGGAGGAAAGCCGCTGCTCAACTAAAATTCTATGCATTTTATGTTATCAATGTATTTCTGCCTCTCCAAAATACCTATGCTGTGACATTTTTTTTGTTAGTGCAAATTTCAATTCATGTTTGAAATTGGAAAAACTAGTGCCATCTGCGTATTTTCCAGTTTTTTTTAAAAACGGTTGTGACATACAAACACCAGCCGTGTCGATACAATACTGGCCAGGAAGCAACACTATGCCGTATTAACTTCTATGTTCTCTATATTAAGTAGCTTCCATATACAATGTGGGAACACCACCACCTTGTGGACAGTTGTAGTAACAAAGAGCAACAAGGAAGCTATCGACTTCAGGAATGTGAAAGAAAGCTTTCGTATCTTGAAAGCTGATGACCCATGACGAGAGAGGAAAGCCATATGGCGCCTCTGCTCGTAAGCGCGTGCCTGCGCACATGCACGCAAGCTCTAGGCCACAGTGTAGCACTTTGAAAAGCCCCTTACTAAAAGTCGAGCAGCAGCGCATGCGCTGCTCTAGGCTCGACCTAAAAATGAGGGATAAAAGACGTTGGTCCAGGTGGCCAAGTACTCCCCGTTCTTCCTATTAAGTTTGTGTTGCACGCTGAGCCATCAATACCAAGGAGCGATCTCAACAATACAATTTTTTCTCAATAACAGGATTACCTTTTCCAATAGTATCACAGCCACTGAATAGAACTCAATCCGTGGTTCTCGTAATGTGCAGTAAAGGTCCAAAAAACAGAACATGTAATTCCAACTTGGGCAGCTGGGCTGAAGACCAAAAAAAAAAAAGCGTGGTAAGCAGGAGGGGAAACCAAAAAAGTGACATGCACCTATAAAGATCAGCCATGAAACTGTCCACTAGTCTGAGGGCGCAGAGGATAGTGTTCTGATTTACAGCAGATGAGAATAAATGTGACATCCTTTTTTCTTTTTTAAAGTAAGCTCTCACCAGAAACATGTAACACTGATCGCCATCTCTGGCATCAGCTGTTGACCTCATACAAGCTGAGCAGTGGGTTATAAATGTAATTTCAGCTCGTTTTATTTTTGGCAAAAGTTTCTCAGCAAACATTCAGAATTCCTGCATCCTCATATGCAGGTCATTTATCTATTTCCATAATGCCACTCTATTTTGGGGGAGGTGGGTGTGCAATTTTCCATCACCACTTTTGCTTTATTCATATTAGCCTCTTGTATATTCTGCAATTCTCTTTACCACAATTTTCAAATAGGCAGAAAATTGCAATTGACTGTGATTAACAAAGTCTCTCTTCCAATTACGCAGCTGCAAAAGGTCAGTTGTTTCAAATTGACTCTCCACAGGGAGACCTCCCTCAAACAGGTATTTGGTTGAAATGAACTGTAAATTATAATTTTATATTCACTACTCCAACACCTCATACAAACATATGGCATTCATTCCTCATGATTCGTTATCTTCGGAAAAAGAAATAGTCCAACGCTCAAAGTCGATGTAAATACTGAATATGATCAGACTGCGGCAAGTAGAACTTTTTTTATTGGAGGATAAAAAGAAATCGTGGTCTCCTGAGAGCAGCAACCACAAAATGTGTCCCAATTTTAGAAATACTCAACTGTTGATACAAGGAGGCAATGCAGCTAACAATTAAATTGTCTCCAGTTCAATCCGAGGACAATCAAAGTTAACACATGGATGCTTAGTCTCCAAAACACATTAAACAATGTTCTCTTGAACACCTGCCTGGTTGCACTGGAGCATGCCCTTCCTTGCCACATTGCTCAGACTATTGTCGACACGAAGAGGTACTGGGCCACCAAGTCTTAAAATATGAGCCACACAGGATGTTCATGTCCTGACCATATAGTCATTTGTTGTTATCTGGTGCACCAATGTAGGCTTACACCTTCATACTGCTCGGTCTCTGAAGAGGAAGCTCACAAGGGACCACACCGAGGAACTGAAGCAACTCAAATTCAACCACCTTTCAGGAGACTGTTCACAACCGAGCACATATGTTCGTTTCTACAGGGAGGCCTTAATATACATTACACTATGTACTGGATGAGTTGAATGCACTGCACCATCGCAGCTGGCTGGGCCTTGCTTAATTGATCAACCTTATTTTTAATTCTCAGCCACTTCAACTGGTGGAATAATGGTTGGCATCCAGTGAAGATAGATCTTGAGCCTGGTCAGCTGGCTTTGGTGGTTTCAGCCTGGGCTGGATTATTTCCAAACCAAGATTGGTTGATGTCTTTTCTGATCATATTCCCAACTTCACGGGTGAAGGCGTCATCCGTTTATGCGCCCTATCTCCAAGTTGTTGTTGTTTTTCTCCCTAACACTCAGGCTGATTGGAGTTGCATTGAGTTCTCTCCCCGACATGTGCATGATAGCTTGACTGACTTCTCTGCTCAATGCTGCCATCAACAAGCACTGTAGACGAGTCACCATATCGAATGATTTAACTCTTGACTGGCCATTCGTTTGTGTTACTTGAAATATATTGAATTAGCACTCAAATCCAGTTGGACTTCTTGCCCCACCCCCCGCCTAGACTAAAGTCTGCTTCTCCCAGTCCATTGTTGGATGCCTGGTTCTGAAACTGTCCATTCAGGTGCCGATTACGATCCGGTAAAAACCGGGTACGAACCGTCGGTCGGAGCGTATTCTCCGTCCGACTCGTACCCGGTTGTAAAACATTACAAACATGGAATTACGATTCGCACGGAAACACCATTTCCGTACGAATCGTAAAAAACACCGACCGACGAAAATATGCATACGAATGTGATCCGGGAATGCTGCGACGTGACGTCGGGACGCTTCTAGGCAGCGTTTCACGACCCAGGAATTACGATTCGAACCGACAGCAGTCCGGACGGCAATATTTTCACGGCACCCAAAAAGTGCCGCAAATGCGAAGTACGGCGCGAAACGACCAGAGTAGGTGGCCCGGTAAGCGCCGTACCCCCCCCCAGCCCCCGCATGTACGTGTCGAACCCCCCGTGTGTGTACACCCGAGTACGTGTCGAACCCCCCCGTGTATGTACACCCGAGTACGTTCGAGTCGTACCCCCACCCGTGTATGTACACCCGAGTACGTGTCGAACCCCCCCGTGTATGTACACCCGAGTACGTGTCGAACCCCCCGTGTATGTACACCCGAGTACGTGTCGAACCCCCGTGTATGTACACCCGAGTACGTTCGAGTCGTACCCCCCCCCCGTGTATGTACACCCGAGTACGTGTCAAACCCCCCCGTGTATGTACACCTGAGTACGTTCGAGTCATACCCCCACCCGTGTATGTACACCCGAGTACGTGTCGAACCCCCCCGTGTATGTACACCCGAGTACGTGTCGAACCCCCCGTGTATGTACACCCGAGTACGTGTCGAACCCCCCGTGTATGTACACCCGAGTACGTGTCGAACCCCCCGTGTATGTACACCCGAGTACGTTCGAGTCATACCCCCACCCGTGTATGTACGGTGCGTACCCCCAGCGCTACGCGCTGGGGGTACGCACCGTACATACACGGGTGGGGGTACACACCCGAGTACGTTCGAGTCGTACCCCCACCCGTGTATGTACGGTGCGTACCCCCAGCGCTACGCGCTGGGGGTACGCACCGTACATACACGGGTGGGGGTACGACTCGAACGTACTCGGGTGTACATACACGGGGGGGTTCGACACGTACTCGGGTGTACATACACGGGGGGTTCGACACGTACTCGGATGTACATACACGGGGGGTTCGACACGTACTCGGGTGTACATACACGGGGGGTTCGACATGTACTCGGGAGTACATACACGGGGGGTTCGACACGTACATGCGGGGGCTGGGGGGGGTACGGCGCATACATGCGGGGGCTGGGGGGGGTACGGTGCGTACATGCGGGGGCTGGCGGGGGTACGGCGCGTACATGCGGGGGCTGGGGGGGGTACGGCGTGTACATGCGGGGGCTGGGGGGGTACGGCACGTACCGGGCACCTGTTTGGACGTCTCCATGGTTGTTATAGGAGTTCGGTGCGGACGGTCTTTTCACCATACGGTTGTACATTCGGACGCCCGGGACGGATCGTGATTCCCCGGTCGGACTTTGCTTTTCACGTTTGTACGGTAAATCGTACGAGGACGTGTCGGACACTTTTTCCGACCCGAGGACGTGTGGGAAATTATTCCCAATGCGATTCGTATGGTCTTTTTCCCATGCGAATCGTGATTGCCAGTTCGTACGGCACTTGTACGATTCGTACGGTAAAAAGACCGGATACGAGTCGCACGGGGAATTTTTTTACCGGATCGTGATCGGCACCAAAGTGTGCATGCTTGTTGCATCTGATGCAAATGTCCCACCTTATCTAATCAGGCATAGTCTCCCCTCAATCTGATGATATCACTGATATATCTTTACATGGTCGTGTCCACTCTGCCTCGCCTATGTTTCTAAGTGGTCTTACAGGCATCAGGTTAGTCTTGCCAGGGGTCTGGTATGTGGTGAGAGGGGCAACATAGGAACTGGTGTACATGCGGATTATCATTCACTACTAAAAGGACATCAGTTCAGTGATGCGTTTTAAACTGGGCCAAGGTTATCCCTTCCAGAAGCTGGTTGTGCAGGGAGGAGTGCGTAGAACGTCAGTAAAGCCATTCTTGCCCATACTGTCTTTCGTGTATTATTGTACATGTTTCTGGCTTTGTGTGTCTCTGAAGAGGAAAGTAGGACTTCAGCATCATTGGGGGTCTTGTAAGAAGTTCACCCCCCTCCTAATGCAAAGTTGTGCTGCTGTCAGTTAGCTTTGCTGTGCGAAAGCGTGGGTTGCGAGTGGCTTACTGGACGTTAGGAGGCAGTGTACGTCAGGGTTTGGGGCCATCGGTCCAATTCCTCTATGGAGAAGAGGTTTCACTGTAATCATCCATAGCCACATTTTAGGAAGGTAACACGACTGTCTAGCATCGAAACATTACTCAAGTGTGTTCCATGGTTAGCCTTGTGTAATTTTAAGGGGACGTGATTATTTGTTAAATTAAGATGGGGGCAAAGCTTTCGGTATTGGAGCATTAACATGGGCCCTGGGCGTGCGGCGACGGCTTTCGGTAATCACTGACAAAAGGGAGCCACGGTATTCTTTTCACCTATTGGGTTGTGTGCTATAGTAGATGGAAAGGGAAGGTCAGTTATGTTTTTGGTGTCAAAAAAACGTATGGGAAAATTTGGGAAAATATTAGTCGCTATGTTGCTATCTGTAAGCGAATCAGTCACTCGTTTTTTTCTAAATGTGGGAGGGGTTGTTTTGTTTGTGTCAGCTGTCTGTAGAGGTCGTCCTTTTAAGTATGCCTAAGTTGGGTGATTAACAGCCAAATATTGGTTTGGCTAGTCCCGTATGTAAGGCCAGAATTTTGTCAGTATCCAGTCTCCACATTTTTAGAGGAATCCCAGTGCAGGACTCGCCCCATTATACAAACAAGCATTGGCCGCGCGCACGAGACGTCATATGTGGTGGGGGAGGGGGAGAAGCTGGAGTTGTGTGCTCGCGCGGCCAAAGCTTGGAAAACAAGCATTGGCCGCACAACGCGGGCAGAAAAAGTGAAAGCTCCAGATGGTGCCTCGGACGCTGAAAGCCGGCGGCTGCGCGCGTGCATGCTCGCGTGCACGCAAGCGCTAGGCCGTGTGGCAGCACTTTCAAAACCCATACACTTAATGTCTCGGCCAGACCAGCGCACGCGCTGATCAGGTGAGACCTAAAAAAGTATTGCCAAAGGTAATAGGTTTGGCTTGCATTTTTAATGCTTGGCAGAACTTGTTTAAAAAAGTAAGATCTATTAAAGTTGTTCATTGTTTATTTAACAGTTGCCAACACTGTTTGGAAGCAGGGAGACACAGAGGTGCGCCTGTGAGACGCCAACCCTGAGCGGCAGACCTCAGTGAATTGTGCAAGCAAAGCAGCCAGGGCTCAGGAGCAGAGGGGGAGTGGCAGAGTCAGGGACCGTCTATTGGAAACCCGCCATAAAGCACAGAAGGGTGAAAGGTGGAAGCATATTGAGGCCGACAGGCGAAGATGCCTGACTCTAATATGGCGGCCGTACCACCGCAGAAATAGGAGGCGTTTGGCACAGCAAGAGGCCCAGTAAATAGAGAGACACAGTGGTGCCCAAATATATAGCAGGGACTGTAACCAGGATACTAATGAGCAACAAAGGAACTAGATGCACTGGCTCTTCAATGGACTCGCCTGACCTTAAGATGGCAGCTGAGGGAGCACGAACACACTAAAGTCCTCACTACAGAGTGACCTGGCACCGCGCTGAGAGGAAGACACCCACTGGGGCTGCAAGAAGTGAGCAAGCTGGGAGGAAAGCCTAGTCAAGAGACTGGAGGAGGAGCCAGCCCCCAGCATTGCCGCTCAGAGTTGATGCTCCTTGATAAACCCTCTTACCAGCTTCCTGTGTGACATTTTGCCGCACTGTTATCCCACCCAGAACAACGATCCCACAACCGGATTGCAGGCAGATCACTTGAAGATCAATATTGCCCTGCTCTGATCTTACATCGCTCAGAAATGAGCCGTGACGTCCCTGCCAATGAATATACTAAGATGGCACCCCAGGAGCTGAGAACACACCCATTGCCGAAAGAAGTGCACCGTGATGCCGCCGACCTCCGTTTTCTCCAACAAACAACACAACATGAGATGGAGGACAAGGCGGAGGTGCCGCCCAGTAACACCGGGACTGATGCCTTCTATGGAACTTTAACGATGCCCCACGGGCTGAAACTAAAACTGTTTGTACTTACTGTGGAGCCCGAGTACCCTTGGCCGCTGCCCAGTGGAGCTGTCCTATGCAGCTATAGTGGAGTCTGGCTCTAGGTCACCCCATCGACCGTCACCTACCCAGCCGGACAATTGTTTTTCACGGTTCTTCATGGTTTTATCTGTCTCTCTCTTTGACTACTTTGACTGCTTTATTCCCCCTGAAGTACTTTCCCCCTTCAGATCTATCTGACTCTGTCTGCTTTCCTCTCCCCTATTTACCTTTCTCCCACTACCTTCCATTCCCCATACGACGTGTGTCTTGGATATGCTACGTGCTCATTTCTTGTACTATTGTGTAAGCATACGTTTTTCTCCCAAGCATTTACTGGTAACTGTAACTGATTTAACTATGTAACAATGTTCTGATGCAATGTCCTAACTCATGTAAAGCGCTCTGATACCTCCAGGTCTAGTCAAAGCTATATAAAACTTTTCAAACAAATCAAACAAACAAATAATCAAGAGTGTTAATCCATCGAGAAACCGCACATATGGGTGTGGGCCACAAGAACAAAAATGCAGTTTTACAGAAATCACAAGCTTGTAGCATCATTTACTGCCTCCTGCGGAGTTACAGACCAGCCCATTGCCTGTGCAATGGTCTGCATAAATTTGCCTGGTCTCGCAAGGCATATGATTTTTTCAGTTGGACAGGTAGAAATCACCATGAGTTAAAATGCATATATCCAGCTATGTGATCACAAATGTGCCTCGCGATTCACAGTATTCAGTTTACAGTAATTCTATGTAACAGTACCCCGGACCATAACACAATGTGATTTCGACACAGCACCCGCACACCAGAGGTCTGTGCATTTCTTTTTGGCATCTTGAGAGCATATCTTAACTCATAATATATCTGAGTTATTGTATGCTTTGCTGACAACAAAGCTCGGAAACAGGCAATAATAACCTCTGTGTTTCTGAGCTCTTCTGTCAGAAAAACATGTGCTAACTTGGATATTTTTAGCAATATATGCTCTCAAGATGCCAAAAAGAAACACACAGACTACTTGTGCATTGGTGCAGCACAGAAAACGACATCATGATAAAGCCCCTCGTCTTCGCATAAAAAAATCTCATGTATACTTTTATTTGCATAAAAACTAGAAAGTGTTTCTATACCAGCTTTTTTGCTAGAATCAACACCCCTCTATTAAAAACATTTTTTATTTATTTTAAATGTATTTTTTCAGTTTATAGCTAGCATGTTTAGGTGGCAGCATCATTATTTTATTTATATCTTGTGTCACATTCTTTCAATCAAAAAATAAAAGAACATTTAACAATCGCACCTAGATTTTAGGGCAAGACCAAGGGATCTGCCAGTATTTGTTTATACTTTCCAGTGACGGATGCCCATTAGATCATTTGGCGCAAAGACGAACCAATCTGTACTGCTGTCACTTTTTTAAAGTAAGCTGATGGTGTTAACTGGTAGTGACACCTATATGGTCCTGATTTACTAAAACAATCGTTAACAAACTGTAGAGATTTACTCCTGTGTATGAACGCATATTTACGTATCACTCCTAGTCACCAGCATTCCTGGTTGTATGCCTGGAATGCTGCCCCAGGTGCTAGTTTCAAGGCATATTACTGGTAACGTCAGGTGATATGTCCCTCAAGGCCCTATTCCCACTGCGTGATGTTCTCAATAGTGGAGAAGTTGCACGGATTGATGAAGCACCCGCTGCAAATGCTGTTTTTTCTGTGTGGAAAAAGCCTTTTCCCTACACACGCTCCTAGCAGGTCCCCCTGGGTGGAAGGTCGCCGAATGGTGGCATAGGGGGTACCTATGGTGCCCCCCTGTGGATCCCTGCACCCGGTGGCAGGGTGCAGGGATGAACTGCACCTCTGCTCTTTACAATGAGAGCATGCATTCCGTTCTAAATGCATGCTCCCATTGGAGGTCATTCGGTTCCAGTGCCCAAACGTAATCAGGCCCTTAATTGGTTTATGAATAAAAAAGTATGTATTCATTTGTAATGTGACTTTTCTGTCTTTGTTCCCTTTAATTATCAGTCATGGATCATTCAGACAGCCCTAGAACACAATTAAAAGTGCTTTCTATTTATATTTGCTGTTCGAAGTATGCACAAATACTTGCAGACATCAAAATAATGAGCTGGCAACTCTAATCATAAGACTGGAAGTTTGTTGCAGGATCAGCACATTATTTTATTTCCTCCACCCTCGATCCCTGATTAATGCCATAATAGCGATAGTTTAAGTTATATCTGAAACCCTAAACCACCATCAATAACATGCTGAGTTACTTTGAGTGTCTGGGAATGAACCCTGAAGTCAGTCAACTCGCTCCTCATTCTCGCCCTTCACTTTCATGCTCACCCTGCACTCACAGCGATCACAATGCACTCACACTGATCACCATGCACTCACACCATTCACCCTCTCACCCTGCAGTGATCACTCACATCACTTTGCACTCACAATACACTTGTGCTGTTTACCCTGTACCTCACCCTGTAGTCACACAAGCACATTACTCACCCTGCACTCATGTGACATTTCACTCACCTGTCCCCCTCACTGCTTAATCTGCGATCTCACTCAAACAAGCCCATCATCAATAACCATGCATTCATTCGTCCCACTCTGCACTTACATCTGCACCCAAATCCATATGGTCACCTCACTCACCCTGCAGTTACTCCTTTTACCCTACTCTCACACTGTTGCATCACTCACCGTGCATGCATATGGACACTCCTGCCACCCACACAGCGCAGAGGGTTAATGTGCCTGCTACAAAGAACGTGTACCATGCAGATCACAGAACTGAGTTTGAGTAAACTATGAGTAGCGGTATAAAAAACATGAAATGTTTGTCAGAAAGGTGCTATAGAGAGATGAGGTGCATTGTTGGTGAGTGGTAGGGAGGGAATTCATGGAGAAGGAGGAAATGGGGAAGGGGCACCAAAAAGGAGCAACCAGTGCTAGGAACTCTGGCTGGGAGTGTTAGCCCCCCATCCCCTGAAGTTCGCCGATGAGTTTTCCTATCCATTCGCGTGCGCCACGAGATTTTGGTAGCCGGCTGCGCGATCCCGCAAGAGTGTGTGATCGCGAACAAGTCATTCAGACACGCCATTGGACACCGCGAGAGTGTGCAATTGCAAACACGTCATTCGGACGCGCCATTGGACATCCGGCGGAAGTTTTGTGAAGCTCGAGATGCCGAAAACATAAAATTTGCAATCTGGAGAAGAATAATACATTAAGCAGCATAAACCCTTCTCGAAAATGATGATTTGAATGAAAAAACTCCTCAGATTGACATTTGGCTGAACATTGTTGTAGAGCTAGGAAGTGCCCCAGAGTCTTCAACTTCCTGTTCCTGTCCATTATGCTCCTCCGAGTGCTTTGTCCATGTCCTGTTCACTTTTCATTTGGATTTGGAGCTGGAAGGATCACTCTTTGTGTCTGCTGCATCATATATCATTGGATTTGAGGACTTTTGGATTTGAGGACTTTTGGATTAGAGATTGTACAAGTAAGTTGGTGTTGTTTGTTTGATTGGGGCATTGCAGTTGCTGCAACTACAATTATTGTACTTTTCATCATTTAAAAGAAATATATATATTGTGGGTAGCCAGTAGGCCCAGAGCTTGTCCTGGGTGCATGATGAAACAACTGTTCCTTTGGTGTGTGTTGAATTTATTTTAAACATCATTTAGGGCATGGATGGCATTGGATTGAATTGCAAAATGTGTATTTTTTTGGGTAGTTCAGTTTTTGGGTGTGTGTTAAATAAATGCCTTTGTTGTGAGTGTGTGGTGTGTTTGTTGTGTATCTTGCACACCTTGTTTAGCCCTGTGGATTTTCGTTTTTGCATTTTATTGCATTAAAGCTGTGTTGTTTAGCATGCCTCCTTTGCATGGCTATTATAGCCTGTTTCAGTGCATTATTTTCCAGGCCTCCTGCTTGTTCCTTGTGACTGTGAGTGTCCATGTGGCTGGTGGCCATTTCTGGTGGTAGTTATAAGTGAGCTGCTTTGGCCATACTGGCCTGCATGTGTTTCCTTTGTTCCTCTTGGCTTACTGCTTCCATCCCCTTTGCCAGCTGCAGCTCCCTGAATGATGTGATGCGCAAATTAATGCCAAACAGGTTCCACTTCCATTCCATTTGTATTTTTGTTTCTGTTCTTTTTCTTTACTATCCTTCCTGACTGTACACATTATACCATGAAAGCCCTTGTTGTCAAAGTCTCACAAATGGCTACACTGTTAAAAAAAAAATTATAACTTAAACAGAGTTTTAAAAATTGTTTATTTGTAGTAGTATTAATTGAACCACAACAACAAATGCAACATTTCACTGATGTTCCTCTGGCTTCTTTGCTTTTAGGTGCACAAAAGACTGGGGAGGAGGTGTCACTGTTATCATCATCACCCGTTGTACTGCCAGACAGAAGTCCTGCTGCGCACAACGTCACGTGACGTGTGGCCACAGACATCTCTGCAATTTGTGCAACCGCGTCCTGATGACATCTGAAGAAGATGGCCCCAAAGAAAGTTACCAGGTTCTCCAGTACCAAGAAAGTTGCCAGTGAGAAGAAAGAACAGAAGAAGTAATTGGCACGTTCCAAGACTGGTGTGCCGCCCACAATGTTTTTTGGGAAACAAAAAATTACGCCTGCATCAGCATTGTCCGGGGACCAAGCTGGGAGCAGCACCTCTGCATCAGTGGGCCCACTCCACCAACCTAGGCCCAAGGCCATGAGTGTCGCAGAGGAAGCCAGTCTACTTGTGCAAACGCCAACGAGCAGTGATGTTGAAATATCATTATCGCAAAGTGGTACCCAATCAACCCAGGTGGAAACTCAGCAGATAATTGGGCAACAACAGCTGGAACAACAGCTGGAACAACAGCCAGAACAACAGCCGGAACAACAGCCGCAACAACCGCAGCAACAACTGCCGCAATAACAGCCCACAATAGTAGTTGTTCCTCCCGAAGTAGGGGCAGTTCAGGAAATCGAGCTTCTTGCAGAGGAAGAAGAGCAAGCCACTCTTTCAGAAGATCCATTGTCTTTCAGATCCCCAGCAAGGAAAAGGAGGGTTAGTCCATCAACTTCTCCTTCAAGCCCCCCTTCTGATGATCTAGATACCACCTGGAAGCCACCAGCTCAGTCTTAAAATGGGGCACACCACGCGACAAGGCTAAGGAACAGGAATGTTCCAGAAAGCCTTAGAGTTATGCAGGGAGATGTAGAAGAGGAGGATGATGACGAGCCAGTCATCATGAAGATCACTCCCGCCCCAGTGAAGATGGAGACCGACATTATTATTACCCCATCCCAAATTGCTGTGAGGGATGAGGCACGGATACCACCAACACAGGTAACACCAACACAACCTCCAGCTTCCATATTTGCATTTGCTAAGTCTGGCATGGGCCTACATCCAGCTCAACCACCACCTCAGTAGGTACTGGTACTGTAAGTGCACAAAGTCAAATTCCACGCCCACCCTCCAGTTCATCTGGCATTGAAAGTGGCACCTCCAGCAGTGCCAGAAAGTTCACCTCTCCAGTTTGGGACTTCTTTTCGGTTAGCAGTAAGGAGGAGAACGTTGCTATATGCTCAAATTGGCGACATGCTGTTAGTCGGGGTAAGCTTGGTACAAACTATGGTACCGGAGGCCAAACATGTCATCTCAAAAAACACCACATGATCCAGTGGGAGGCGCACCTACTTAGCGTACAAAAAAGTAAAACTGCACCCATTGCTGTTGGTGGGGATGAAGAAGTAGAAGAAGATATGATTGCGGTGGAAGGTGAACAAGAGGGAGACATTTCTAGCCCTGTCTCCAGCAGTGTAGTGGTACAGCCCACACACTCAGCAACATGTCAGTGGCACAGTAGTAAGAAGTCTCAGAGTCAGTCTGAGACACCAAGGCAATAGAGTACTGGAATGAAGAAAGTGCGTTGTTGAGCCTAACTGGGTTCAAGAAGTTACCTGCATCAGCTGCACCACAAAGGAAAATATTCCAGCCTACCATTGACAGCATGCTTAGGTCGGAGGGGCAGTACGAACGCAACCACCCAATGGCACGTTTGTACAATGTGAAGCTGGCTAAAATGTTAGCGCTGGACCTTCTCCTTTTTTCTTTTGTGGAAGGGGTGGGTTTCCTTGAATTTGTGTCAGCCATCTGTCCTAAATGGATGGTTCCCAGCCGGTCCTATTTCGCCAGAGTTGCTGTTCCAGCACTACATCACAATGTGCTGGAATTGCTTGGACAAGCTTTGCAGCAGAGTGCTGTTCACACTATCCACCTGACAACAGACATGTGGACCAGTTGCCAAGCCACTGATTACATGTGCATCACTGCACACTGGATCTCTTTTGAGGGGGTTAGAGAACAGATATCTGAAGCAGGTGTTGTTGACACTGCTGAGATTTTTCATACTACTCGGAAACATGCAACTGTAGTCATGTTCGCCATAGAGAAATCTCATACTGCTGCAAATATTTTGGAAGAGTTTAACAGCAAGGTCTTTGTATGGCTGTGCCCAAGAGGGCTTAACATTGCTTTTGTTGCACGGATAATGGCAGTAATGTACTTAAGGCCATGGAGGATGGTGCCTATTTCAGGGTCCCGTGTTTGGCCCCCTGCATTAACATTATTGTTCAAGACTTTCTGAAAAAAGAAGCCATAGTCAGCAACTTACTGACTACCTGCAGAAGAATATGCACAGATTTCAGCCATTCTTTTAATGCCCGGAAGCAGCTGAGGATCATTTAACGTGAGTATAGAATGCCAGTCAAAACACTCATCCAGGAGGTGGCAACACGTTGGAACTCAACTTATTACATGCTTGACCATCTGTTTGAGCAGTACAGACCAATCAATTAATATGTCATGCAAAGAGGGGATGCTACTGTGAAAGGCATGCCCTTCAGATGGACCAATGGCGCCTAGTTAAATGCCTGACAGAGATGCTTCTTCCTTTCGAGGTCTTCACATGTGAAGTCAGCAATGAGGACTGTACTATGTGCCAAGCTATCCCATTGTTGCACATGCTAGAGCAACAGCTGAAAGAGGTGTCTGAAGCGTACATAGGTGTGGAGGAACAAAATGAAGCATATGAGTTGGTGGAGAGCTTATCCCGACACTTAGCTGATAATAATAGGGTACAAACTCGCATTGTTTCAGAAAAACATTAGATTTGTGCCACAATTCTGGATCCACGGTACAAATTGGCACTGAACAGTAAGACATTAATTATTTTTTCAGAAGAGGATGTTGCCCGGCACAAAACTTGGATAGCTGAGCCAGCCAGTGACTTTGAAAATGAACGGCTGGTAATTAAAGGACCGCTAGTCAAATCCACAACAAGTACTGCAGCAGGTCATCAGGTGTCAAGTTCCACTTCAGAGCCTGAGGGCAGTGCGTTTGGCTCAGAGCGGTCACCAACACTATCGACAACAGCAAGAACCGGATCATCAGCCCCAGTAAAATCGGCACAGAATTGGTATTTACATCAAGGGCTTGCTAGGTCCAGTGCTGATGCAAAGACAAAAGAGGCCAAGCAAAGTGTAGCACCCCTGAAAATTGAGCAGATGGTCCAGGCCTATCTGGGTGACCCAACAGAGGTCTACATTGATCAAAACCCATTGCGGTATTGGTATGGGAAAAGGGGCCAATGGCCAGTGCTCAGCAGGCTGGAGATAAACTATCTGGCTTGCCCTGTCGCAAGTGTCTCTCCTGAACGTGTTTTCAGTGCTGCTGGTGCCATTGTAACAGTGAGAAGAACCAGTCTCTCGCCCAAAAACGTGGAGAGGTTAACCATGATCAAAATGAATCAGCACTTTATACCACAGAATTACACAATACATGAATCGACGCAGGAAGATGAGGACAGCGGCTTAGGTGACGGAAGTAGTGTGTTAGACGATTACCTACTTCTGGTTGTACCCCCAGAGTTTGAGGGCGAGCTATACTTCCCTGACAACTAGGCTTGAACTTCTTCATTTCTTCCTTCCTTATTTCCTTTTATTTGTGTGTGTCTGTCTTTCTGGTTCTAAACTTCGAATCACAACAAATCCATCACCACCGCCTTCTAGTCCTTTTATTGCCATATTGGAGGTGCAGCTGTCTGCATACTGAAGTCCACTACTCTGTGTCCTGCGCCTCCATCCTCCTGACTCGCCCTAAATCCATTTCTCTCAAGCCAGATGATGATTGGATGTAGAATAATAAAAGTTCAAGCAACAAAATGTTGCCTCGTCGAGTCCCTCCAAAAGAGGTGGAATATGATGACTACTATAGTTATCCTCCTTTCCGAGCCGAGAGAGGCTGCCCCTTAACTTAAGATGAGAAGGAACAGGTAATGAATGATGGCATGCATTAGACGCTGACTCTAAGAGTGATTGATGTTTGTGTTGTGGTTTGTTGTGCATGAAGTGAATTCATTGTGTACTCTTATTATCTAATCTGCACACTAAAAGTAACTCAAGTCAATGTTTCCTTTCTTGCTGTTTAATATCAAAATTGTACTTCTACTGCAGGCCGATCCATTGCATTTTTGAATATGGAATCTGGACTCACTATGTACACTGCACTGCACACTGAGTTGGACAACACCATGACGATGACCACAGTGACATAATATCTTCGCAGTCACTCAGTAGAATCGGAGCTGATTGATGGAATAACTCAGGGCGTTTCATGAGTGGCAGAAAAGGTAAACATGTCAACAACAACCACAGCAGACCTACATGTCTGTGTAGTGGTGGAGTCAAGTATAGTGGTATGACTGACAGCGGTGCATTGATTTAGTCACTTAATTTGGCAAAATGCTATGTTGCTGTATATGTGCTTTGTCTGTCTCTGTCAAAATGTCAGCTAAATGGAGGTTGGGTCACGGGTGCCGTGGACCTGCTCTGTCCTGTTGTTTTTGTAGGTTAATGCTGGAAACAGAGTAGACATGATGTATCCATGCCGCCTCTGAAAGTGTTCTTGTTGCACTCCACCGTAATTTATGCATTTCTTTCTCCTTGATTTTTCAATATCCCTTTTGTTTTTCCATCTACAATTACAGGCCGGCCCTTACCCTGTGCTATACTGGGAAAAACAAGTCACACTTACCTTGCCAATCCGCATCCACCAGGCAGGCAGTGGCGGCACCCTAGATTGATGAACGGAGCGCCAATGGAAGGGAGGACCAAGAGGAATGCCGAGATGCAACTCTCCAATTTGACCAGGATAACATACAGTAACAGTATCAACATTCATCATCTTTTAAATAATTTGATTACTTTTTTATCTGCAGACATTATGACTGTGGGCTGTTGTCAATATTTTTTCTCTCTACTTACAATTCATCCCTACAGCTATTTTTTAATTTTCTTTGCTATCTTTAAAAGTTAGACCGGTACAACAGAACAGAAACTGTATGTAATTTGGGTCTCTCTGAGGGCAGACAGGCAAGGCACATTGCACAATATACTGCTGCCCTGTACTGTCTAATTGTATAGTAGTAGTTAGTAAGTACTACTTATCATTAACCATCAAGTCATCATCATCATCATGCATGCATTTGCTTTTTCTCCCTTAACAGATTTATGGATATGGTCGTCTGCCAAGATTGTGTTTGGTTGTTTGTCCATGCGTAGTGTTTTTCTTTGTCAAACCTTTCCCCAAACCCCCCTTCCCAACCATACATCAAACCCTAACCCTCTTCCCCCGGGCGGTGTGATTTATATTGAGGTGTGACTAAATTAATTGTACACCAATAATTTATCACATGCTTGTTGGGGCGGATGTGGTGAAAGCAACACTAATTAAATTTCAAGGCAGGGCGAGGATCTTCTTCTGCTTGCCCACCCATGCTCAGTATATTTGCAAGTCAATTTGTTTTCCAAAGGAACCTAATCCATCATAATTAATTTCCAGCATTGATTGGATTCATCAACATCCTCATACAAAGCACTAAAGGTTATGCTTGTGTCGAGTGACTCGACACAACTACAGTTTGTAACTTGGTGTACTAGGCTATCCCCGCCACCATTATGTTTTATTTACTTAGTTCTACTACTCATCCCAGAGTCTCTCTCAGGTGACTGACTGTCTCATTTTCTTTTTTTCAAATGCTACTGCCAATGTCTACTACTACCACCACAACCATGGCATCTCCATTCTCTTGGGAAACCAAACCATCATCGCCATGCAGCAATTGTTGTGCCTAACTTAAACATCAATCACAGGTACGATAAGAAGTTTGGGGGAGGTATAATGATGGAATAGGAGGGGAGATTGACAGTACTAGTAGGACAAGAAACTCAGTGAGGGGTTCCGCACCTATTTGTTTGTATGTTACAAAATCGGCAGATTATTTAAATCAAACACTGGCTGCAGCCCTGCAGCAGCAAGGAAACTATGTGACATAAAACAGTAACCCCCCCACAAAACATTAACCACGTATGCTATGTTTAGGTATAAATATAATTTAATACCCTAACAAAAATAAACTATGTAAAAAATCCCACAATACCCAACTCACCCCTCTCCCTAACCCCAACCAATTTCCAAAACGAGAAAGTTCAACCAATGTCCAAAATGTCCATAATAATAAACCCCAACGCCCAATTCCCACCCACCAAAAAAAGGATTAAAAAAGGGTCAATCCAACAGGGTCTTAAAGTTATCGACGGGCTCTTCTGATTTCCTTCTCCAGGACCTTGATCTTCTTCTTCAGTGCCTCTAACTGCTCCTCTGGATGCGCATTTCGGAGGAGCATGCAGGGCGCATATGCCCTGCAGTTGCATCAACGGGGGGGCAACAGTGCTGGATGTTGAAGCGCGGCGGCGGGCGGCAGCCTGACCATGGTGCCGTACCACTGGAAGGGCCTGGCCGGGGCCCGGGGCATTGGAGGAGGCTGCAGCTGCTGCCGCCTCCTCCTCCTCCTTCGCCAGAACCACCAGCCGCCGATATTCTTGGCATATTGTCTCCAGCTTCCGGCGCCGGGCCCTGGCTGCCAGCTCCTTCCTGGTTGGTTTTGCTTGGGAAGGAGGAGCTATATCAAGAAAGAAAAAAAGACTATTGTATACTCTTAGCAAAACAGTAACAAAAAATGAATTCAACACATAGTGGCACAGTAGCACTGGCCATACTCTGTTACATCAAGGGCAACTGCTCAATTTCACTTTCACCCTGCCCTGACTACTGCAAAAAGGCAGATGATATCTGATCCAATGATCATTGCTTATATATGGGACAAAATGAGGTACTTTGTTTTGATTGATTGTGTAACCAGCCGATAGGCCACCCATGGCAGGCTGGCTGACACAGTCGAAAATAAATTAACATAGGTAGGGAGTGGTCCTCGGATTCGGAGGAAGGCGCTTGATAACTACATACATACACAATATATATGCTGTGCTTGCAAACTACTGTGAGTCAAGGGATTATTCTGAAAATAAAACTTATATTCTCCTCAGCTTTGCTACTCTGGCACAGTTTCTTTTACATTCTCTTCAAACTAAGACTCTTCTTCCAGTGACAGTCTCCACCTATGCTATCTATGATGAATTGAATACCATCCAGGCATCCATCCATTCAAAGTAAACGTCTATCATTCTTCTTAATCTCTCAACAAACCTAAGTTTGTTTCACCAACAACAAACATTTGTTCTTTTTTTTAAAACCTCCACCCATGCGTCCTTCCTTCCTTGCTTGCCTTTGAGTTTGACCCAAACACCACTGATGATTCTTGCTATCCGCCCATACAGTTTCACCTACCTAGGCAGGCATCTTTTCTTTCACCTTCCACCCAACCTTCAACCACCCATGCATCTGATTCCTATCAGCCACCTATGCATGCATCCCATGTATCCTTCTCTGCCAGTCCTAAATATTACATTAAATATTACATCTTGCCCGTCCTTCCTCCTACCACCCTTCTTTCCCTTTTCGTTCAACACATCCATCAAGGTCATCTGATCTGACTTTTTAGTCTTCTCCATAAAACTTTCACAGCTGAATTGAAGTCAGATAGAAGAGGCCATTGGTCCCTCAGCTCCCGCTTCTAATGCTATTGCTAATGCTAAGTAAAGGGTGTCTTCTTCAACCGTTGTTCACAACAACTTCTTACTTGCTAAGTCTCAAGTCTCAACAGTACATTGTACACCCGTGCATCGAGTGTAATGTCAATATGTAAGGAATATAACTTACCACCGCCCGCCTCTGCTGCGGGCTCACCCCCGGCAGCTCCTGCAGCTGCCGCATCTCCTGCTCCCTCCGAAATGGCTGCTTCGCCATCGCCGCTGGCCCCGGCATTGGTGGTCGGTACTGCGCCTAGAAAAAACATGACACATTTTTTGGATGCCATATATACCTTCCCTTATTTATTCTTTTTCACTAGCAAGATTGAAAAAAAGGTAATACATACATATACAACATACATCACCACAAATCGGGTACTAGAGTAGAGTAGACACTAGAAGTGTTATATGGGCCCGAGGGTGATTCTAGTCTTTGGTAAGTTAGCCTGAGCCATGCAACCATTTTTGCTTTGTGTCTTTTATTTTTGCGCACGTTACCTCGCAGCTTGTTGTGTAAGACGCCTTTGAGCCCACCTGAGCTTATACTGCTACTGTCTGAGCGCTGCGTACAAAGTCAAAAAACAAGCCGCTTTGTTATGGAGTTCTGGTCAGTCCGTATTGCTTAGTCATAACATGCTTCAATTTTTGACACGACTGAGAAATGCTTGCATTATACTAACGTGCACCATTTGTCTCATAACAGGCGGAAGATTCCCTTCTACGAACCAGAGCTTTGCAGAGCCTATGATGTAACCAGTACTTCTAGGTTCTAAGGTGAGGGGTCCCCTAGAATTCACTCGGAGATCTTCATTTATAATTTTATATAAACTATATTCCTACCAGGGGGAGGGTGGTTCTTCCACCACTGTTCAGTTATCATGATTTCACCTTTTGTAAACTATGGACTTGTAGTTGTAACAATGTTTATTGTTTTAATCTTATGCATTTTGCTGTTGGTGCTGGCTCGTATACTGCATTGTAGAACAACGTACAGAGCTTGTTAGTTGAAAATAAACCTTTTGAACTTACATAGACTCTGTGGTATTTGGTGTGGACTTACACGAGTGAGTGAGTGAAAGGGTGTGCATTGCTTCCGTGACTTTGAGAGGTCGGGAGTGTTATGTTCTGGGTTGTCTAATCATTGGGTATCTTCGGGGGGCTCGGGGAGCTAATGAGACACTATAGCTAGTCGGTCAGGGGATTGTTGGTTCTGAGGTGTGAGGAAGGTCCAACCTCCCATCACCACCGTCCTATTTTCTTGTGCATAGTTCTTTATGTGCAGAATCCCTACAACAGTAGTAGTATGTCCTATCCTATCAAAAATAGTAGAATATCTGTTTGGGCATTTTGTTGGTGGGAATTGTCGAAAAGCCTCAAGATTAAGAAGACTAGAAGAGGACAACCTAAAGGAATGGACTCAGTGGCTAGAGCTAATGGTGAATCTGAGTTTTATTTAAAACCTTTTAAATAAAGAGTGGTCAACTGGGCAAGCTTAGCTACAGAAAGACTAATAGTAGTAGTACAGAGAGTCATAGCAGAGGCAGCAGGGATAACAAGAATTTAGAAACAGATAGTCTAGATCGAAGAAGATTTTGTAAAAAAATAGAATCAGGAAACCGCTCGGAAAAAATAAGGTGCAGTAAAAGTTAGGGAAGTATAATTATTAATATTAACAATAGGTGGACTTACTGGAGCCAGCTGCAAAGCCCTCAGTAGAGGAGCGGTCCTGGCCATCAGCTGCTCCCGCCGACTCCGACGACCCCGTCTTCTTGCCCCTGGGTGCTGATCATGAAAGATGTAAGAAAGAAAGAGACCAACATGGATGATTGGTGTGAAACAAATCAAATATTTTTAAAAACGCTCAAAAAAACATTTATCTGGAGGGGTTGGATTCCATAGCTGATTTCAGTCCAGTCGAAGCGAAGTTGTTTATGGGGGATCTTCAGGAAAAGAAAATCTCCAAGATATACAGATCCCTGGTTATCCATAGTGCCCCCTCACTTCAACAGCTTAAAGGGAAATGAGAGGACGATGTTGGGCCCCTTGATGAGACGGATTGGACAGATGCACTGGCCTCGCCCAGGGGTGCGGCTATAGCCATGCGACTCCGTCTTATACAATTTAAGTACCTACATAGGGCCTACTTTACCCGGTGGAGGCTATGGCGGGCGGGCCTAATTGAATCTCCGGAGTGCCTGCGCTGTAGACAGGAAGAGGGCTCCTTCTTTCATACTGTGTGGCTTTGTGGGTCCTTGTCTCGGTTTTGGAGAGGGGTACTGGCGTGTTTATCCGAGGTGCTGGGGTGGGATCTCCCCGCGGACCCCAAGCTAACACTCCTGCACATCATGGAGAACATTGGTGGCAACATATACAAGCGGCATCTACTGTTATTGGGGCTTACATTGCCCAAGAGGGATATTGCCAGGGCATGGAAAGCGCCGAACGCCCCCTCGCTGAACGTGTGGAAGAGGGGCTTGGACTTTAATATGGGTCTGGAGCTCCCTATGTTTGTTGCTAGAGGGTGCCCTCACAAACATTATAAGATCTGGAAGAGGTGGGCAGATTATAGGGGTCTTCCCCTGGAGCCAGCTCTGGAAGAGCAGGAGGAGGGACTCGCCTAATCGCCGGGGGGGGTGCACGTATGGATGGGGAACTGACCTGTCAGACCTACGCGTATATGCCTTACTGATAGCTGAATATTGTATGGTGCGGTCCGGGGGTGGGAGTTGGAAGTGTGGGGGGGCGAGTTTTGGGGGTGTTGCTTTCATCTGAAATGCATTTCAATTATCCTATTCTGATTAAAATGTCAATGGCATGATTGTTCATTGCTTGGGCCGATACCTCTGGGATACAGGGGCCGGCATCATATGTGTCCGTTGACGAATAAACACAGTTTAAAAAAAAAAAAAACATTTATGTAAACAACAATTGCAATAAAATTGAACTATCTAATCTGGTCAACTAGTATTGCGGGATTAGCGGACCCTCTAGTTATTATTTATGAACACTAATCCAGTGTTCCATTCTGATTCCAGAATACTAACTACGCCTAAGTATCACCTGACCTAGTCCACCTATTCCAGATGGGCCAATTGTTCACTAAATCTCCATTTCCATTTATTTTAGTCCTCAAAAATGCATAGATGGAGGACACGTGCATACATTTTTGCATACAGCAAATTGTTGGTTGGTTGCTGCTGATGTTCTGCTAGTGATGATAAGCCTATTACCACTCACTAAATAAATTACAAAAGGTTCTACTAAGGACTGGGGTAAACAGCACTCAGCAGCACGTGACAGAGGATGCGTCACGCAGACCACTAAAAAATTACCAACTAATACTAATAAGTAACTAAACCTATCAATCCACCACTATCTCTTCTTAGTGGCAGGAGGACAAAGGAAGGACTAGAGTCTCTCTAGCATTACCTAACTTAAGTTCTCTAAAGTAAACTCTTACATAATCAGGCCAAGCGAGCGCAAAGTTGCAAACAAGTAAGATTAGTAGCGCCAAGCACCAGTGTCATAACAATCAAAGAAGATTTTTAAACGTAATTTACCTGCAATGTATGCAGCAGCATTCTTGCTGTTCAGAAAAAAATAGATTTGCAATATATAACACAGAGCAGAAGAACACAAAGTAGTAATATTAAATAGCTACTCACCAAGCACCGGGACCTCCACTCCTAGCAGGTCCAGCAGGTCCTGCTCCCGGTCCAGGATATCGGACCACCAGTGCATCAGCTGGGTATCGGTGCGCCGGACACCAGAGCAGCGAAACATTGCCCGGCGCACCTTTGCCCACCACTGGCGATACTCCCAGAGCCTGTACCCGGACCAAGGCCTGCCGCCTGCTGCTAGGGTTAAGGGGAGGTGGCGCTGCAAAAAAAAGTGCTGCCACCTCCGCCTCTCTATAGATGTCCCTAGCCTGCACCCCTTGTGGGAAGGCGGTCACGGCTGCGGCTACGGCTACGGGTAGCCTTGTCCTTTCCCTTGCCCTCTTCCTTAGCCATGGTTCTGGGACTCGGGGGGGGACAGAAAAGAAAAGGGAGGAATTAGAAACGTAAGTAAAAGAAATGAAAAAAGCAAGTTATGGAAAAAGAGTGAAAAAGTATTAGAAAAGTCACAAAAAGTAGAAAAAACTCAAAAAATCAAATCAGGAAAATAGAGAGATAGATAATAAATAAAAAAGATAAGAAAAAAATGTACAGAAACAAAGGATTGCAAAGATAGAGGGAGGATAGAAAAGCAGGCCCAGAACCATAGCAATAGAGTGAAAAACAAGATGGCCGCACCCATTGCGACCGCATGGACAAGTTTTCGCGATATTTCCCCCCCGAGCACGCAAAAAGAGTGGCAAACACGTAATACGCATTCCCGAACAGGAAATACTCATTGCAAACGGGCGGGAGCATGCAATACGCGACCCGGAACAGGAAACAGCATTGCAAACAGGCGGGACAAGTGAAAAACAAGATGGCTGCGCCCATCGGCGACCGCATGGGCAAGTTTACGAGATATTTCCCCGCGAGCATGCAAACAGCATTCCCGAACAGGAAAAACACATCGCGAACAGGCGCAACAAGCAATTCCATGTGCTCACGGAATTCTGCGTAGCTCGAGGAGATTTTTTACCGTTTCGCGGAACTTTGCGTAACGCGACTACCCAAATTCCACCCACCCTTAGTTTGCAGGCTTGCCCAAGTCAAAGCACGCCATGAAATACCCATCTCTCCACCCTTATGTGGCATTTACCACTGTGGATTTCCCTGCACTCATAGCAGAGAAATCCACACAGGAAAATTCATTTCTGTCTGTCGGGAACCCTATGTGACTTATTAGCAGGTAAAAAAAGGGTACATTAGTCTGTAAACTTACATTTATGTCTAAATTTTACTTTCTTAATAGGACACCATGAGTGGATGGAGGACACGCTGAATCTTTCAACATCCATTTACATGCACAGTTTAAGTACGGGGTCTGTGCAGAGACCACGCTATTACATTTACTGATAGCACTGAGTGTCCATGTGCTCTTTACACTTAAATAAGTCTCTACCTCCTACTGTCATTGGCTGAGCTTAATGTGCAGTCTGTTATGCTCATGCCATATATCAGGGATGCAAGGACTTTTGTAAGACAGAATACAGGCTATCAATCACTCGCAGCCGTTCGAATATGCTAAGGCTCTCCTTGTTTCCTATAACATGTAGCCTTTATTGATGTCTTATAGCCAGTGGAAGGACTGTGCTTCGACTGGAGAATATAAGATTTAGAGAGTTCACAGCTGGGCCATCATTAAAAAAAAGAAAAATGGAGTGGCATGGGGCAGAGGGGATGCAAGCTAATGTTAAAATGGGTGAAAGAGGCACGTTTGGGTCAGTCCCACGAAGACTAAAATGGAGGAGAGGGAAATATGATGGAAGAGGAAGAAAAGAAGTGGAAGAGGAACATGGGAGCGAAAAACAAAGCATCGGAGAGTTGGATGAATGCTTTAGGGATAACTCCCCGTACCTCAGAGCATCAGTTTAAAAATAAAATGTCACTCAGTCACACGACGAGCAAAAGGATTGAAGTGAAAGGGATTTTGGAAATTCTTGTACAGAACATACCAGAGGAACCATATTTTCAATATGAATGGCATTCAACTTTTTAAAAAACCCATTAAAAAGGCAATATTTAACAAAGCACAGCCTATGAATACATCAATTGGTTTCTACCGAAACAAAGGCGAATATCATTCATCATGAAAATGTTAAATAAACAATTTAGATGGAATGATTTCTCAGTACTGGTTTTCTATGGCTTAATTTTTCTATGCACTCACATACCACTGAGCAGACACAACCTTGAGCAAGGTAAGTGAGGGAGTGAGCAGTGATGATTTATGCATGATGTTGTGTATGCATGTGCCTCGGTATACGTTTGTGTGTGTATATGTGCATGCATTGTGTGAATGTTTTTCTGTATGTGTTGTGTGTGTGTGTGTCTATGTGTTTGTGTATCTCTGAATGTGTATATAATTGAACCTGCTCATTCATTTATGTGTCTGTGTAGGTGTGTGTGAAAGAGATATGGCTTGGGATTCCCTTGATCATATTAGCACACTTTGTAGCATATCTGAGCATATGTAATTGACTGGTATGTCCGGGCATATGGCACTGAATAGTCAAATGGAAATCCCTATGCACCTACTGCCATTGAATACTCTATAGGGAATATTTGAGCAAACAAAATTGGTTTCTATTAAAACGGTCGTATGGGCTTAGGTCAATGGTTGGTGTGTTAGCTATAGCAGGGCACATAGTTGTACTGACTGGCCTTTTGGGCGTACCTGAGCATGTGACATCGACTTGAACTTCCAATATGCCTAGACACAAGCTAATTACTTGCCTAAGGGGCTTTGTTGACCAAAAGGGAAAACCTAGGATCATTGCATTCACAAGTCTATGTGGCACACCTGACTCCTAGGGGCATTGATTTGGTCTTGGGCATACTGGGCACCTAGCACTGAATGCTTCTGGGGTATACCTTAGTACATGCCACCAGCTAGTCCCTAGGACAAAATACATGGTGGAATTAACTGGCATATGGAGTATGGTTATGCATGCTAAAATGACTGGTCTACAGGGGATGTATGATGGTACAACGCGTACCATCACAACGCGGTATGTTACATCGCGGTTTTGACAACGCAAGTCGTTACATCGACTTGCGTTGGAGGGCGCTGGATTTAGGAATAGTGTGAATTACTATTCCAACTCCAGTCTACGTACAGTAGGGAAGGTGTTGGAATAGTAATTCACACTATTCCTTAGTCTAGAGCGCCCTCTAGTGCAAGTCGGTGTAACGACTTTCGTTGTAAAAACCACGATGTAACCATACCGCGTTGTAATGGTTGCGTGGTAAAGGATGTTTCCCGTCTACAGGGCATGCCTGAACACATGGTGTTGAGAGGTCAATTGGGTATATCTGGACACATGACATTGACTGGCTTGTGAGACATACCTTGGTATAGAACAGTGAGGGTGTATGTGGTATACCTGAACATTTGGTGACTTTGAGTGGAGTAGTGGACATACTAGGGCACAATTGGGCTATGATTGGTATGTGGATCAATCCTGGGCACATGGCACTATTTTTCATATATAGGAGTACCAAAGTATATGAAAGTAATAACAAACAAAAAGGTGCAGGGTTAGGGATATATGGCCCGGCGCCTTCACCTCCAAACCAGTCCTAATAATTCAGTTTTAGTTTAAAGCCATCAAAAGTAGGTATATAATGGACCTTGATCCTGTCTTATTAGTCTTCCATTTCTCGTTCTTTCATTCCAGATAGCTCGAAGTAATTCACGTGAAGTCTTCAGGTTACTGCTATAAATGCACCATTATTGATTCATAATACTAAAAGATGCAGCCATCCAGCACATGTTTCGAGGGACAGACCCTCTTCTTCAGGGCTTATAATTTATATGTCGCATTTGCCTCGTGAATTTCCACGTTACAAGTATTTTCTTATAATAGTATATTTTTCATTGCCTCATTCCGGTATCAGAGACTATCTGTACCAATCGACTAACCTTTTGGCTCTTAGTAAAGTCTAGAACAGCTTGCAGAAGATCCAGACACAAGGAAAAACAACACATGGAATTCAAACTCATTGCAACGGGGGTAGATGGGAAAATGATGCGAAGTCTGTCACAGCCTCAGAGAACACTTCCATGACCCAGTGACCACGAGAAGCTGACATGAGTCGAACGTCCAATGGGGGTTTCATGTCCATTTACTTTGAGAATAATGAATCAATAAAGATACATTTATAGCAGGAGACTGAAGACTTGGGGGCATATTCTCAAGGAGCTATCGCCGAGTTAACAGCACTTTATCGCAGCCAATGTCGTGATAAATTTATCACCCCATTCACAAGCTGGTGCTAACAGCCCATATCACCAGTTTACCCACGATAGAAGCCGCAAAAAACATCGCCACAAATGACCCCGGCAACTATCGCTAATGAGATGCAGAGTAGGCGTTCCCGAGCAAAAAGCAGCAACAACACCACTCCGCAACATTCTCAACGACCAGACAGATCGTCGATGAGATCACAAAACAGACGATAAGGTGCATTAGCAGCAGGAAATTAACACCTGCTCTGACCTGGTGCAAAGTCGGATGGCAGCCGGCACCACGAAAGGGAGCCCAGCCCAGAGCCACACCTGCAGGGCAACAGATGCCATGGAGCCACTGATCATGCAGCTCGGAGCCCCAACAGGGACACAACACCCACCGCCACCACCCCCAGGACTACCCCCACTTCCCCGGTCACCCACCGCCCCCCCCTGGACCAACACTGAGGCAGCGCAGACAAAGACAGCAATCCTCCAAAAATGCACCAAACTCACAGACCCAGCACCAGAGAATGTAATTGCCCACTACATGCTCAAAGGGACAACCCTCCTCCGCATTCTGACCACCATTGCCCACAGGCTGACAGTACCAACACAGCGGACGACCAACATCCCACCTCAGACAAAGCTGCTGGCCGTGCTGCATGTGTTGGCCTCTGGTACCCTCAAACCAACATCCGCCTGAGACGGAGGAGTCACACAGCCAGGCCAATCCAAGTCCCTCACAACGGTCATGGATGACACCATCAGCTTGGTACCCCACTATCTATACTTCCCACACACTGCACAGGAACAGCCAGAGACCAAGCAAGGTGTGTGCACCACAGCTGGATTCCCACACGTGTCAGGGGGCAATTGTCTGCACACATGTCCTACTAGTGGCCCCTGGCAACACTGCACACAATAAGCGCAACAGAAAGCGCACATGTCCCACCAATGTCCAGGCAATAGTGGACCACCTGGGAATCTCCACTAGCACCGCCGCAAACCACCCTGGCAGTGTGCATGATTTCTACACCTTCCAACAGTCCATCATCAAACTGCACCACCAGGATGGCACCCACGGAAATGCCATGCCCGTTGGCCAATACCAAATGCATACACCACACACCTCAACTCCACAATCATGCAACACAAAACACAAGAAATGCACACATCACAAGCACACATACAACATGCACACCCACCAGACACGACAGCACAACTCACTGTGGGAACCTGGGCCAGCCATGTATATTAGCCATCAACGGCATGGCACCTCGGCCACACAATAGCAGAATGTCGGAAGAGGTGGGGACCAGGCATGTGCAAAGGAGGCAAGTGACCGATGAATGAGACTGTACTGTCATGGTTCCGTGAGACGTACCGCTACCCGAGGAGAAACGGATTAGCGGTCTAGTTCTCACGAGACGGAAGCGGAAGGCCGAAATACTCACTTCCGGGTGGACGCACTTAACAGCCGGGAACTCCGGCTGACAAGCGCTTTGGATTCTCGCCAATGCCACAGAAGGAGAGACGCCGCTCCGGACAACTCGGACAACCACTGACGAAGGGACGCTGCTTCGGACTTCTAAGCACAGGTACTGTTTTCCGCAGAGGGTGCACAGAGGCCATTGGGACGACCGTCTCTGCCGTCTCGCCTCAGTGTTAATTCTCCAACCACTGCACACCGGCGTGTGTACGGTGGGTTGGGTTACTCACAGTGCAGTTATTTATTATTTACGCAGGAGCGCTGGTTTTGTTTATTTGATTTTGGTTGCATCCCTAACTGGCCGGATTAGAACCCCGTGCAGGCATTGGCAAGCTTGTGGTCCTTCGGGGATATTCCATTCCCCTCTTCTAGGAACGACACACAGGTGTGTGTCGGTTAGTTGCACAGGGGATCTCTTTATTATTTGCGCAGGAGCGCTGCTTTTGTTTAATTTGATTTTGGTTCGCACCATCTGCTGTGCTGCACGGTCGCCAATCCTGAGGCCGCTGCAGTCCTGGGACTGGGAGCTGGAGACAGGTTCCATAGAGATGGCCACGCGACATTGCACAAGGTATTCCCGTGGTCAGTGGGCTGGTATGACACAGAGTGGCGAAGAGAAGGGACTGGCAGGAAGGTAATCGTGTTCCCTTCTTTCCCCACACAGCTTGGTGTCGAAGGCGCCATCTAGACTCGCTCCTATCTGACTTCTACCCCGGGTACCCCCTTGTCCTAGTCGGTGCTCACCCCCGACTAGGGTGAGGTGGGAAACGGGGTGGTGGTTCTTGTCGCCTCTGCAGGATCACCCCACCAAGCGGAAGGTAAGCCTTGGGGGGCTCTGACAGAATCCAAAGCCCACGTAGTTTCTCCTGCCCGGGCGACATGGGTGACCCCGAGATCATGCTTTAGGACATCGCAGCCATCTTGGCCACCATGCAAGCGTAAAACCGCAGTCTGCGCCAAGACATCACTGCGTTGCAGACGCAAGTTGCTGATACCGGAACAGGACCTTGGGGACAGTTTCCTACGGCTAGGGTACTGCGAGAAGGCCTGTTGAGACCCGCCACGTTTCAACCTGGTGGTTCTGCCTCTACTCCCATGCAAGACACCTCCATCCAGGTGATAGCCCCACATACCGTACAGCTGGCTCCTCCTGAGCGCTTTTATGGTGATAGCACGAAGTACAGCGTTTTCATGCACCAGTGTCAGCTGCACTTTATGGCACGTGCCACCGCCTTCCCAGACGACGCTTCAAAAATCGCCTTTATCCTCTCCTATATGGGAGGTGATGCCTCCCTGTGGTCCATACCCTTGGTGGAGAATGACGACCCGGTTTTGTACAACTTACCAGCCTTCAGGGACACCATGCGACGGATGTTCGCCTGCCACACCTTTGTACAGGCTGCGGATAACGAACTGCTCGGATTGAAACAGGGAATTACGGACTTGCTGCATTATATCACCACCTTCAGTAGACTGGTAATCGAAGCCCGCTGGCCTGAGTCCAAGAAGGTGTCGGTGTTTTACAGGGGTTTGCGGGACGAGATGAAAGACCTCCTGTCCCAGATCCCGGATCCACCAGAAGACATCGGCCCGTTTATCGATTTAGTGGTGAAGTTAAACTTCAGGTTGCAGGAACGGAAGACCGACCGACACAGAGGCGGGGATCCCCGAGTGTTACCACAGAGAGAGAAGAACACAGACGACTCAGTATCCAACCCTGACCCACCAGAACCGATGCAGATCGGAGGAAATCGGGGATCACTTACCAAGGAGGAACGGGAGAAGAGAAGGCGACAGAACCAGTGTCTGTATTGTGGCAAAAGCGGCCACTTCGTGAGGGAGTGTCCGGTGAAGCCGTCAAAACCTAGGCTGAAGAGACCCTTTGTGCTTCCTGTTTCCAGGGGAGACTGGTCGGGAAACGAGGAAACCCAGTAAACGGTGGGGTCCGGCTACTGGGTTCGTCATCCATCAGGATACCAACCCCGTGTAACGGCGTCGGTTGCCATCATCTTGGAGTAGAAGTCACCTTACAGACACGGTCAGGCCTGGTGTGGCAGGTAATAGCCCTTATCGATTCTGGAGCCACAGGCAATTTTATAGACAACCAGTATATGGCGAGCCTAGGTATGGCCGTTGTACCGAAGAAAACACGGGAGACCGTTACTTTCTGCCTCTACCGAACCACCAACAATGAGCCCTGTACATGTGCCATGATCACCCACTATCCAGTCACCCTGGCCATCAGAAGACGAAGGACCTACTGTCGAGACATTTCTGGTGGCCTACCATAGACGCTGACGTACACGCCTATATCGCGCGGTGTGCCGTCTGCGCTCAGGGAAAAGGTTCGTCTCAACCCTCGGTGGGATTGTTGCATCCACCCCTGGCATACCATCTCCATGGACTTTGTGGTGGAACTACCCAGAACGAAGACAGGATTCACCACCATCCTCACCATTGTGGACCATCTCTCCAAGATGGCCCATTTCGTTCCGTTGGAGAAACTGCCCTCAGCAGCTGCCTTGGCTGGTATCGTCCTGCGCAACGTGATACGCTTACATGGTATTCCGTCGGTAGTAATCACGGACAGGGGCTCCCAGTTCGTGTCCAAATTTTGGAATGAAGTGTGTCGCATCCTGCGCATGGAAGTGCGCTTATCCACAGCGTACCACCCTCAAACCGATGGACAGGCCGAGAGGACCAACCAGACCATGGAGCAGTACCTCCGATGTTTACTTCTGTCCGTGGAGAACGATTGGTCAGAAGTCCTTTGGCTGGGGGAATATGCCTATAATAACAGCAAACATACCGCAATCGGCATGTCCCCGTTCTTTTGTCTCCCGGGGCGTCATCCCCGAACGATCCCTTGGGAGGAACCTTTCACCAGTCCTCTGCCCACTGTACAGGCGTACCATGGGTTCCTTCGCGATCTATGGCAGCAGGCCAGGTTTGAGCTGGCCAAAGCCAAGGAATCTTATAAGCTGTTCGCGGACAGGCACAGACGGGCTGAGCCGCAGTTCAGGGTGGGTGACAGGGTGTGGGTATCGATACAGCACATCAACGCTCACGGTTCCAAGAAACTGTTGCCCCGGTTCGTGGGTCCCTACGTCATAGCTAAGGCGATCAACCGTGTTTCCATGAAGCTGTCTCTGCCCCCTCACATGAAATGCCACCCTGTTTTTCACGTTTCCCTCCTGCGTGCCACTCACTCTGATTGTGTGGCCTCCGCTCCTCCTCCCCCTGTTCTTCGTGGGGACCACATTGAGTACGAGGTCCGGGCCATTCTGGATTCCCGAAGAACCCGGGGCCGTCTCTTCTACCTGGTGGACTGGAGGGATTATGGTCTGGTGGAGAGGTCGTGGGAGCCATTGTCGCATGTCCGCCACGCTTCCCGGCTGGTTCGAGCCTTCCACTTGGGTCATCCTGGCTGTCCTCGGCCCGCCACCCCGGTGTAACCTGCCAGCTGCCAGGTGGGGGTCCTGTTTGGTGGTGGGTGCTGTCATGGTTCCGTGAGCCATACCGCTACCCGAGGAGAATTGGGTTAGCGGTCTAGTTCTCACGAGACGGAAGCGGAAGGCCGAAATACTCACTTCCGGGTGGACGCGCTTAACAGCCGGGAACTCCGGCTGACAAGCGCTTTGGATTCTCGCCAACGCCACAGAAGGAGAGACGCCGCTCCGGACAACTCGGACAACCACTGACGAAGGGACGCTGCTTCGGACTTCTAAGCACAGGTACTGTTTTCCGCAGAGGGTGCACAGAGGCCATTGGGACGACCGTCTCTGCCGTCTCGCCTCAGTGTTAATTCTCCAACCACTGCACACCGGCGTGTGTACGGTGGGTTGGGTTACTCACAGTGCAGTTATTTATTATTTGCGCAGGAGCGCTGGTTTTGTTTATTTGATTTTGGTTGCATCCCTAACTGGCCGGATTAGAACCCCGTGCAGGCATTGGCAAGCTTGTGGTCCTTCGGGGATATTCCATTCCCCTCTTCTAGGAACGACACACAGGTGTGTGTCGGTTAGTTGCACAGGGGATCTCTTTATTATTTGCGCAGGAGCGCTGGCTTTGTTTAATTTAATTTTGGTTCACACCATCTGCTGTGCTGCATGGTCGCCAATCCTTAGGCCGCTGCAGTCCTGGGACTGGGAGCTGGAGACAGGTTCCATAGAGATGGCCACGCGACATCGCACAAGGTAATCCCGTGGTCAGTGGGCTGGTATGACACAGAGTGGTGAAGAGAAGGGACTGGCAGGAAGGTAATCGTGTTCCCTTCTTTCCCCACACAGCTTGGCGTCGAAGGCGCCATCTAGACTAGCTCCTATCTGACTTCTACCCCGGGTACCCCCTTGTCCTAGTCGGTGCTCACCCCTGACTAGGGTGAGGTGGGAAATGGGGTGGTGGTTCTTGTCGCCTCTGCAGGATCACCCCACCAAGCGGAAGGTAAGCCTTGGGGGGCTCTGACATGTACACAATGGCAAGTGTGGCGTGGATGTGCTGGTCAGACTGCAGACCACACACATATCCATGCCGACACACACCACTGGTGTTTGAAGTGTAATGGACAGTGGATGCAACCATCTCACCCCAGCCAGTGGGGAAGATCGTGGAAATTTAGCTTGTTACGTCCCCCGGTAAGCGTGAGCAGAATGGGCTGGCCCGGCGTACGCCAGACCAGCGTAGGGGTGTGAATAAAAGGCACATAACTCTGGGCGTGGTCCTCTTCCGGAATGCCCAACATCTCTACCAGGGCGGCACCTCTCACCCTGCCACGAGGCCGATGCCGTGAGCGGTATTGCCAGCAATCCAGTGCACCTGCTGCACCCCGGGACACTGGTCCCCAAACCAGTCCTGCCCGCCCCTGCACACCCAGGCCTCAATGCCCACCTGCCGACACTGGCGTGTGTCAAAGAGGGCCCACCACGTGCCGGTGCAAGCTCCAAGCCCGAGGCCCCCGACCTTGGCAGACTCCTCGGACCATCACAGCCTCCACGACACAGGCCCTTGGAACTCCTTTATCATTGATGTACTCCACCGGCATACACAGCGGACAAGTAGGACACACATTTGGAACTGAGTCTTGATTACACCATGGCAGAGTACATGATTTAAGGCTGAGTACATGTCACCATACTCCCTCCGATGTGGTGCCACCAAGTCTGTGCATAGGACGCACACCAAACGTGTCTGTGGGCCCTTGCTGACTCCGGCCTTCGGCCTGCACTGCGGTCCTGCAGGCCTCACACCAATCCAATGCAGTCCGTCACAGGCAGGACACGGCCTCCTCGCCGGCTGCACACCCCCTAAGCTCTGGTGCCACTACCTATGTCAGCCACAAATCTAATACAAATGTCATTCCAACGGCGTGCGTGAGAGATCCAGGAGGAGATGGCTGGACAGCGGTTGGCCCGTGCTGACCGCTGCCTCCAGCCGACACAGCGGCCAACTAGGTCACACATTTTGAACTGAGTCTTGATCACACCAAGGCAGAGCACATTAATTATGGCTAAGTGTATGTCACTTTACACGCTTCGATGTGGTGCCAGGTCTTAGTAGTACATCACAACCGCAAGATTCTGTGGGCCCACGCGGACTACTGCTCTCGGCCTACGCTGGGCTCGAGTAGGTCACAGAATTGGAACTGGAAATCGATTATTCAAAGGCAGAGTACATATCATTGCACGCAAGGAGAGGCATAAGAGGATGACGCGTTGCATTAGGGAGGAGAAATGGACCATCATTACGGAGGTGATCGAACACTACCGACAACAGCCCTGGTGTCATTAACTCTGTGCATCGCGAGCCTACGACACGTGGCTGTGGCCCACTGCTGACTGCTGCCTCCGCCCTACACTGTGGTCCAGTGGGTCACTGAATCTTGATTTGGCAATGCCGGAGTTCATGTCAGTGTACCGGCATCATCGCAGACTGCATCCCCTCTCAGCCCCGGTGCCACTAAGTCTGTTCCCCGACATTCATGGGCACTCTCTAGTTGTAGATTGGTTGCGTCTGAGTCTATGGACTAGGGGGTAGTTTCCATCCTCATGCAGCTGATACCAAATTGGTGGTGGCAACGAGGCTATTGTTTTCCACTCCCTCATTTGCTGTTTCTGGATAGCTTCTGCCCTCTGCATCATGCCCTGGAGGACACCTTCCACTGTCCCCCGCAACCCTCCGCCACATTCACCTTCGACATCGAAGAGAACCTGCTTAGTCTGCGTGGCCCTACCTCAGTGGACCGCAAGTCACCCTCCCGTGGCATTGTGCCTGTGCCTGCCTCTGTGCATCCAGGGCCACTAACTCTGTGCAGCTCAAGTCAGGGACCCTGTCTGGATGAATATTGGATGACCTCTGTGACGGTGGTTTTGGGGTCATCGACGCCATGTGCATGTCCGCTGCCTCCAGCCTCAACTGCGGACCACCAGGGCTCACACATCAAATCGAGTCCTGACCGGCCCGGACGTCACATCACCGCAGGAGGCACACGCCACCAATGCCAGGGCCAACTCCAACCACTATCTGCCAGTGTCGAAACGATTATACTGGCAGACTGACGGAGTTGCTCACACCTGTCGTGGATGCCATCTTCTGCCTGGTCCCCTGCTCAGCACTCCAGGTGCCACTAACTCACTGCACCACGATTCTTCTTCCATTACTGTTTTTGGTATGTGCTGTGCAGAGTTCATGCAGCAATGTCACCTCAGGCAGTGTTTGAGACCTGGGACGATAATGAGGAAGATGAAGCAGGTGTGACACCCCCCCACTGCAGCTGCATAAGGAATGTCCCGAAGGGACACAATCCTAGACATTTTCTTCACATGAGCGCGCTCAGGTCTAGTGCCCCAAACTCAGCACACTGCAACACACGGACACTTCTGTTTGCTCATTGTGTGACCCCTGGACTTGCTCCAGCTACCTCCATGATGCTCCGCAGTTGTCCCTGTAATGCTGGTGTTGTCTGTTCCTGTATTCATAGTGTTCACTGTTGGATTTATTGCCAGCACCAACAACTCCCTGAGGGCTGGCTTCCACTCACCTCACACACATCTAGCACAGGCATCACTGTACATGTGGCCCTGCCAATAAAGGGGCCAGGCGCACGTGCCCATAGCCAGTTCAACATAATATCCATGTGTGTCCCTGTGGTCTTGTTGTATGCATGAGGGCCCTGGGCCCTACGACATTACATTGTGCTGTGTACGGCGGACGCAGACATGTCACCGCAGGCAGCGGGTTGGAGCTTCGACATGTAGCTTTGTCGTCACCCACTCATTTTGTAAGGGGGTGGACTGGGCCATCGTACGCAGAGCCAACATGGGTGTGTGACTGATATGTGCATACCCCTGGGCGTGGTTCTGTACTGGGAATGTGCATCTGCATGTGTCTCTATGGCAGTGTGGGTCTCCATTGTGGGGTGTGCCTTAAGGGTAATGGACACCCACGTATGTGTTCTAGTTCGCCTTCCATGGTTTCTGTCCACACCCGCACCTGTTCAGCAACCTCCCTTTGGCGTTCTGTCACCTGGCATTGGGGTGCCATGTGTGGGTCGGTGAAGTGTTGGGAGCCAGCCGTGCTTGCGGGTGCTTGATGCTGTGTGGTCTGTGGCAGGGGCTGGGTTCTCCTCTAAGTAGCTTTTCTGCCCTGGTCCTGGTGGTGGGTTGCGTGGGATGTCCATGGGCTGTTGTAGGGCGTCTGTGTCGAAGGTGTGGTGGTCATCTCCGGCATCACTGATGGGTTGTCTGGTCTGAGCTGTTGGAGGTGTTGTTTGTCCCTCTGCAATGTGAAGGGGAGATGCATGTTGACATTGTGTTGACATTTATGTTGGCACATCGTTCTTGTAGACATGCAGACTGTGTGACAATGTAAATTGTGACTGTTTGGGAGGGGATGGCAATTTGATGGGGGACAGTGTACATTTAGACTACATGACTGATGTGAGGTTGTACCCGTACATATGCATCTCACAGTTCCCTGCTCTGTCACATGTGATTGGCCTGTTTCTGTGCATGAGCGGACACAGTTGTTGGTGTTGCACTTTGTGCCACATTGTCATGGGATGTGCTGTGATTCCTATGTGTGTGTGCTACAGTGTGGCACGGGGATGGGGGACATGACCCTGGGTAATTGTAGGTGTGCAGTGTGCTACACGTTGTGCGTGTGTGCCATTGTGGCCATCTCCCCCGTTTGTTCCTCACCGTGTTGTTGTTGTGTCAGATCCTCTCGAGCTGTGTCCGTACTCCCACCTCCTTGCGCTGTCTCCACACTGATGACTGGCCTCCATTTCCTCCAGCTCCTCCTGTGGTGCACGACTCCCAACTCCTGTTGCCGTCGCTGCCTTCCTGTTGGCAGCGGCTGTGGGCCTAGTTTAGGTTTTCACGTCATGCCAGCGCCTCTTGGCCTCCTCCATTGGCCTCCTCGACACTCTGGCTGCATTCAAGGTAGTCTGATTGTGGGTCAGTTGCTGGTTGTGTTCTGTCACCTCCATGTCACTGGTCTTGTTTTCCTGCGGACTGCACCCTGTCTTCCTCTCCCTCTTCTCCTTGGCCTTCCCCGACCCCATTGTTCCTTGCTGGTGGTGTGTGGGGCTTGTGGGGTTCGCGTTGGCCTCTGCACTCAGTCAGGGTGCATCCATGTTGCTACGCACTTTGGTTTATTTCTGGTGTGTTGTTTTTGTTGCTTTTATAGAGCATTTTCCCGCCAGACGCATGGGATTTGCATGCCTGGTTTTCGCTGCTTTTTGTATCGTGCTTGGCCTCATCGCAGCTTTTTTGGTGTTCGTGTTTCGCATTTTTGCGGCGTGACGTTGATTTTAACGTGGCCACTTGACGCGTTGTCTGGTGACTATGGCATGGTACCGCTGTGTTGTTAATGCTTGGTTAACACGGCGTAAATTTCCCGCGATGTTGAAGGTTGCGTTAAGTAACTTTTGCGATGGTTATCACACGTTCTTGAAAATATACCCCTTGGTGTGAAATGCTTTGCGATACTAAAGTGAAAGATAGAGAAATGGAAGAATAATAAGGATCAAGGTTCATTATATACCTCCATTTGATGGATTTATACAAGATAATTGTGATTAGCTTATATTAAGAGCACCTGAAACATGATGATGATAATGATGATGACGACTCATAAAAATATTATGCATGAATTAACATTAAATTAATGGTATTCTGTGGTAAAATTATTATATTTCCAGAAAACGACATACTGATGTTAGGGCACAAAATGTGTATATTTTCAGAAAATGACTGGTATTTAGGCACAAGTATGATTTTCTACATATACATACATTGTAAGCCCATGCTTAGGAACAGCACTTATGTATTTTATTTTTTAAATAACACACTGATGTTTGTAGAGAAAATTCGTTTATTGATTGATAATTAAATGTGTGCGTGTATAAGTTTGTACTTGTAATTAAGTGTATTTTAAGAAAATGACTTGCATGTTTGGAACAAGGGTAAACATATTTTATTTACTAACAAATAAACGCTATTTTCAGAGACTAAATTAGTGCATTCCCTGCATAGAAAAAGCTGACATTTAAGCGATCATTCATGCTTATAGAAGGCTAATTGTTTTTATTCAAGTTATGGCATTCTTTCTGTTTTTAGTTGTAGGTGAAGATTAGTTGCATCTGTGGCCATTATTTCATGACACATGGGGAGCATTTATTTATATATAATTATAGCTATGCATCAACTTTTATAATTATATATAACCGCTGTATGACAAAGATTTGTTAGTTTCGCTCTTTCCAAAATTGTCTTTGGCACTCCTGAAATTTTTTTATGCTGGGGATCGGTCTTGGAGGCATCGCTGACATACATCAAGGAAGCTCTTTGGAAGTTTACGGACCATCTGTTTCTAAGTTCTTTAACATCCATTGCTATTTATTTAATGCCCTTCTAAATGTTGCTGATTTATTTTTTGGGAATTAGTATAATTTTTTTTAAGGCTTTTAATGTTTCTTGGAAACAACCCATGACAGCAATTCCCAGAACTCTTTGATTTGTTAAAAGAAAGTCCAGATTGGAATTACGATGTCCTTATAACATAAAGGGTGGTGGGAATCCTGGTGCTGCTCTTTAGGTCCGATGTGAATGAAAGGACTAACCATAGGGTATGCAATGGAGACACATTTTTGTTTCAGGGCAGCTGGTGTTTATTTAACTTGCGTCTGAACGTCAGACACAAAACAGCAGTTTATACATGGACTCTTCCATTATCAAGTGCTAAATGCACTGCTCTTCTTTAATATTTGTCCGGTGTCCTATGATTCAACCCCACCAATGAATCAGACTGTGGTGGGGGTGATTTTGTGAAACCTTTAGTAGTACTTCATAAACCTAAAAGAGATGGTCTCTGCTTCCACTTCTCCTTTCATTTCTGGGAGAAGGGGAGTGATCCAGTTGCAGATATCTCTGCCCACATACCTTACGTGTTGCAGTAAATGCGAGAGGGACAGGGGAGTGTATAGAAAATGTGGAATTCTTACTACTAAATGGGAGGGGGTTAGGGAGGAGTAAGGATGGGTTCAGTAAGAGGTAAGGAGAGGTTTAGGGCAGGACAAACACCCACTCACAAAAGTGTAAGCTCATTACTATTAACAAACTACTTCTAAAGTTACAACAGACAAAAAGAACCCAAAACGAATGTAGCACGTAACAACGCATGCTTTTACCACACGGTACATAACAAAGCGGTCGTTACAACGACCGCGTTGTTACCACGCGTGCCTTTACATCGCAAGACGTTTCAACGACTTGCACTAGGTGGTGCGCTGGACTTAGGAATAGTATAAATTACTATTCCTACTCCAGTTAGCGCAACAGCAGGGAAGGTGTTGGATTTAAAATCCAACACATTCCCTGGGGTTGCACGCCATCTAGCGCAAGTCGTTGAAATGTCTTGCAATGTAAAGGCACGCGTGGTAACACCGCGGCCGTTGTAACGACCACGTTGGTATGTACCTGCGTGGTATTTTCATTGTTGTAAACGCTGTTTCCCACCCAAGACAGTAGGAAATTGGACCCCAGCTCAGCTTTGTCGTAATTCCAGCCGCACACATAGCCAACCACCTGTTATCTAACAAGCTCAAATAGAAAACAATGGAGACACCAAATAACTACAGAAGTATATTGGAAAACAAAGTAACATTAGCTTTTGTATGATCCAATATTTTTATTCTTAAAGCAAATCCTGCTGAATTTTTTAACCAAGCTTATTAAAAAAAACATACTTTTTCTTTCTCAAACTCCAATCCTTTTGACGTTTATAACAAGGTTTACAACACTTGCAATTCACCTGGTAATGCAAAATATGAGTGTTCTGAATTCTCCCACTCACATACAGGTGAAACACATTTCAGCAACCAATCAGACCAGAGATCACCACATAAGAAATAAACTCCCACACCCAAAAACGTTTTTCGCCTTCTCTATGTTGGTGAACATGCATGCTGCTTTGCCCCTCATTTTGTGGGATAATTGTATGAAGAGGGAGAGAGGGTTTACAATCAAAGTATTAACATCTTTGCGATGTCCAGGAAAGCAGTCATTTCCAGTGCTGCTTTTCACTTCTTATGATCCTTGTCATGTTTGCAAACTGAAAGCAGCACCCAGTTCTCTCCAGTCTGCTCCCAGGTTATTCCTACCCATGTCAAAATATTGGCTGTAATTCATTTAATTGCTGCTGAATCTTTCCAGAGGGTCTGCTATGACATTGTAGTTCTCACAGGCAAGTCAATCTCGATGCTTGCAACAGTTAGTGAGATGCATCAACAGAAGAGTGCACCAGTTTCTGGCCATACCACAGTCACTGGCAGAAAGGCAAAGGGTGGCATGAGAATTGTATGCCTTTTCCTACCCTTGTTTGGTAGGTGCCATTAACTGCAACCACAAGGCACTTCAGACACCTCAACCCTCAGCATACCTTTTCCACTTTAGACGCCTATGGCATTCCATCAACATACACTCGCAGTGCCAGGAACTACTTTACTGATGTGTACTCTGCCTTTCATGCAAGTAGCCTGATAGCTACATCTTTGGTTAATTACCTCTAGCTCATTGCATGATTGCAAAGGATTTCAGTGACAAAAGACTCATTGGTAAGGAAGGATATATCTTACTGAGGCTTCATAGTGACATCTCAAACATACTTATTAATCACTACAACACAATACACACACATTACTCTCACACTCACTGCATGTATGTAGACATGATGTATTACATTAAAAATAGAACTCCCTTTTAAGAATGTCCATGTCTTTACTGCCAGGGAGGCCAGGTATGCTCTTTTTTCCATTTCCTCATACCCTACAAATGTCAAATAACACTACCACAATAGAGGTAAAATAGGACACACACACATACCTGAGCCATCCCTGGATGCATTTTTGAAATCCTTAGGGAGCAATTCAGATGTTTGACCCTAAGAGAGGCGCTGGTGTACCTCCCAGAAGTCATGTACAGATTTTCAGTAGCCGGTTGTAGGCACCTCTACATATGGATTTTCCACCCCGCATGTGGACATCTCTGCCCCACACATGGAATGGAGTTCTGTAGAGACAGGGCAGAGAATCTCAACCTACCACTAAAAAGAGGAAATTACATGCACCCATTTTGTGGTCATTCTGAGCCACACTTACACCACAACAGCATACCCCTCCATCCTGCTGCTTATGTAGACAGAGAACCCTCAACATGGCTGAGGGACAGGGTCGAAGGACCTTCTCTTCACAGAAAAAGAATTATACGTTATTTGTAAGGGGTCCTTCAAGGGATCCACAAGTTTATGAGGGTCCTGAGCCCCAACTGAGCAATGCAGCTCTGGCACAAATTTGGAGGAACTTTAGCACATGCTGCAGAGCAGTGAGTGTCCACAACCAGTGGGATTAGGAATGCTCGAAGGGCTGGGAGGACCTTCGCCACTGGGCTTATATTAAGCCCAGGACATTCTGAGTGTTTCCCCTGAGTCACATTCTTGTTACCTTTGCTGCATGACACCACTGTACAGGATGGCCCTAAAAGCAGCCTGGTTGACTCTCTAGGTTCAGCTGGGAAATTTGAGCAGCAGACTAGCAGTAAGTGTATCATTTGCATAATCACTTAAGACCACATGAGCTTTGAGAGTAGAGTCCTATTGTGTTCAGTCGGAGCTTTGTTCTAAGATTCCATGTTGTATATAACCTGTTTATTTTGAGTGTTGTAAATGGAATGAAAGTCTACAAATGCAAAATGCATGTAACATATTTTTGGTTGCATTTACTAATCATCTTAACATGTCATAATGGAAATGCATTTCATATTTTTTTTATTTTTATAATATTACAGGTAAAACACAACTTTAATGTTCAGGATATGTAACATTTCCATTTTGTGGAAGTTTGTTTATGTAACGCCGACATTTTGCAGCTTTACTTTACTCTCAAATCACCATAAGTTATTGAAATAAAAAATAAAAAAATAACACAATTATTACAAAAAAAAATCCTACATATTTCCCACAAATCCAAAATAATATATAATTCTTTTTAATCCTTTTTTGTCTTGTGAAAATATACTGAAATCTAAGATAGCTAATGTGTTGAGGATGTTTTAAAACATCTTAAGAAATGCAATTACAGGGTTATACAAAAACACCAATTTTATTTGACAAACCTTTCTCAGCACCTACCCATGCAGGTAAGAGCTCGAGGCCCTGGGGTCAGGTGGGTGAGATTTCGACACACGGTGATCAGGGGACATTTATTATTTATTAATTTTTCCCTTGTTGTTGTCTGTCAAATCCCCCCCAACCCGGCCCCACCGCCCTTCCGCTCTTACCTGCACAGCTCCTGACCTTTCTCCTCCATTGAATGGCTAATTCAACAGATTCTTTGGGAGATTAGCATTTTTTGCAATTTGAATTTTGGAAAGCATTAGTAAGTACATATTGGCCCATAAGAGTTTGCTATATAAACCGCCCATCAAACCGACTTCTTAGTTTCTTCCCATCACACCTCATGACGACATAGATGTCTTCAATGATATCTTAATCAAGTAAGTCAAGAAGATGCTGTCTAGAAGCAATACAAGACAACGTAAATGGAATATCCAAAGGCATCATTATCAAACGCTAGTCAATAAAATACAGACACTCAATGACATTGTATAACTAGTTCTGACGGGGGACAATATTGTCCTGTAGCCGGTAGAGGCGTACAAGCAAGAGGCATATCGTCATCTGAATGAGACTGAGTGTTATACTAGTGGTATGTAGGAACAATAGAGTCAAGTTAAAATGCAGGTCAAATTGGAACTCACAGAATGGCACAATGATGGTCTTCTAACTAAACAGAAATAGGGGCAAGATGGCAGACGTGATTCTGTGGCTCTCTGAAGCCGCCCTCTACAGGACCCCCAATTGAGTATTTAACTAATTATCTTCTGCTGGAGCATTTCCGACCGAGGCTGGAGATCATTGGAGATCAGGATAGGTTGTTGGCAGCACTGCTTTTCAGCATGGGACAGCGGTCACTCCAAGACCTCCGGAGCCGCTTCCTGCACTTTCTACGTCAGGGAGAAATGATACCTCCTAAGCTGTTGTCGGATGGGAAACTCCGTGGCAGCACACAGGCACCACTGGCAATACAGAATACACAGATCGCTTCAGGAGCTGAGACTGCAGTGAAGAGATCGACCACCAAAAAGAGCAAACAGTCAAATCTCCGGGGCTCATGATGTTATAGGAGGGCAGAAGAAACCTGTGAATGCTCTAACAAGAATATTAACAAAAACAGCCCAAGGCAGCGATTTGGAGAAAGCTGAATACCCTTCCTTGGTTGAGAGACAGGCGATAGAAGGTAAGGGGGACATTAATGAAATGATGGGACATGATTTAAATACCCCTCAGGGAGATATAGCATCAGGCAGACAAGAGGGACTTGCTGCTGCTGGTGGGTTATTGAATATATTATCCACACCTCTGGTTGTTGAAAATGTGCTCTCTTTTGAAGATGTTAGCCTCAGCCATACCATGGAGGCTGCAGCTGAATAAAAAACTAGAATTACTGAAGATCCTAAAATCATGTCAAAAACTCCCCAGAGAGTATTACAGACCTTAGCACTAGAAGCAGCTGGGCTAGAGTTCGAATCTGCCAATAACTTCTTCTTTTCTTTCGGATCATTCAAGCAGATCTAGAGGAGAGGTCTTGGAATTGAAGCTTAGTGACAATTCCTCCAGGAGAAGCTCCATAGGAAGTGTGGGTACTGATGAGAGTAATATGGGGGGGGAGCAACAGACATATAGGACCCCCGAAATTTTAATAAAGGAAGTTGGTACGATTCGAAAGAGGAAAATGAAGCAATCCCTGAAAAAGAATAACCAGAATCAAAACCTAGTAGGGCAAGACTTGGTATGGGACTACTCAGCTATCTCAGGTTTGAGGGGCAGCTGCTGCTGATGTGGCCCCTGCAGCAGATATATTACTGGGAATGATATGTTGAAGCATTATGTCCCACCACAAGGAAACAAAGATGGAGAGTCTACAAATGCAAAGTGCCTGCAGGAAAATGCATGGGGCAATCAGACAGATATCCACATCATGCTCAGACTTCGCTGAGACAACGGGAGAAGCAGAGAACAGAATATCTCAACTTGAAGATGAAACTGCAACTCAGAAAGAGACAACTGAAATGATGAAAGCCCACACAGACGACACTCAATGGAAGCTTAAAGACCTGAAAAATGGATTAAGGAGGAACAACTTAAGGATTTTGGGTATTCCTGAGGGGGAGGAGGGGCCAGATGTGCGTATATATGTGCTAGACCTCTGTAAGGAAGCCTTTCCAGAACTGACGCAATGGAACTGGGACATAGAAATATAAATAGCACATAGATTCCTGTTGAAAGTAAAAACTAGAGCGGTCAGGTAGAGCCAAAACCTAGAGCTATTTTGATTTCTTTGGGTAATTTTTTTGCCCGGCAAGCTCTTTATGATCTAGCCCGGCCAGATAGGAAGCAGCGTGCACAAGGGCAGGAATTTTTTGTGAGCCCAGATTATTGTCAAACATTTCAGGACAAAATGTGGCAGCTGCCACAATTGATAGGGCCACTTCCAACCAAGGGCGCACAAGCCTTTCTGTGAAATCCAGTGAAATTGAAAGTAGTGGTGAGGGATAGCTCATATTTTTTTTACCACAGAGGCAGACGTGAAAGACTTTTTTTAGAAATATACATTGAATATGTGTTGAATATGAGCTGAATGAAGAAGATGTGGGGTGTGGCACAATGGAGGGAAACTTGATTTATATGGATTAAGAATGCATTGGAGATTAGAAGAGGAGGGCAGAACTATGGATGCACACCATCATGCAGGACCTGATAGGTCCTAAAGCTCTGCGAGGGAGGTGGGAGAAAGGAGGGAGGGGAGGGGTGTGAGGGAGGGAGGGCATAGGGGAGGCATAGAGGGTGATGAAGGAATATAGAGGTAGTACACAGAATATAAGCATTGTTAAGCAGGATGAAGAAAGTAGGGAATGTATAGATGTATGTTTTTGGGGGGAAGAGGTTGGAAGAAAGTAATCCATAATGGCAGAAAGAAGTGGGCAAATTCAATTAGATCAACTGCGTATTATCTCAGTAAATATTTGTGGTCTAAATGATAGCAAACGCAAGGAGCTGATGGACAGAGCGCTGAAACATTTCAGACACACACTTCCAGTCACTGATCTGGGTTGAATCCATCATCATTCTTTAGCTCACTTTACCACCTCAGTTCAGGCCCAGCTATATGCAAATCTGTCTTGACACTGTGCCTCATGGGAACAGTCCAGCCGAACTGCCAAGCCAGGTCTTTCCTAGACTGGAAACAAGCATCCTGGGACTGGTTTCGGGGTAACACCCAGAGGTGTGGCAATTCTTGGGAAAAGCTAAATTTCTGCTATAACCCACTGGATGGTAGATGACCAAGGACGCTGGGTAATTTTAGAATGTAGAATAGGCATGATGCATTTTACATTATGCTCAAATTATGTGGCTGATTTGATGAGGCAACCATTTTTAATAAATTGAACACAGATTTGACCACATGGCCCACTCCATTGTTGCTTTGTGGGGATCTGAAAATTCATCTAGATGTAAAATATACGCACTTTAAAGAGCGGGTATATCAAGGGTGAAAACTGAAGGTGTACAGGGCCCTGGAATGATGAGTGGAAGTCCACGATTTGGTAGATCTATGGGATAAACATAAGGCCCTGGACCCGGGCTTTACATTTCATTCCCACCCACATAATAAGATGGTGCGATTGGACTATTTTTTATGACTGCTAGTGAAGCCAGCAGAGTGAGAATTGAGATTTCTCCTTGAGTGATATCAGATCATAATCCACTAACTCTCACGATACCGGTAGGGGATATAGGTAGGCCAAGGGCTTTGATTGGAAGCTTCTAGCAAACCCGTCATATATAGATCCTATGAGGACCTGGATACAACCATTTTTAGAGATCAATAAGGGCTCAGCTCCAATGATAATAGTCTGGGAAACTTTGAAAGCTGTGATTAGGGGAGAAACCCTTAGCTTTAATTTACATCTACAGAGGGTGAAAAAGGAAGAAATACAAGATGTTTGTAATAGCTTGGCAGAAGTTGAAGAGGAACTGGTTAAGAACATGAGAAATGGGCAGGATCCTCAGGCAATCCAGCAAGAAAGAAATGGGCAGGATCCTCAGGAAATCCAGATGGAAATAGCTAAAAAGAAAGCATAAATGAATCAATATTTCAGTAGAGAAGTCACCCTGTAACAGCACACTTATAAAACACAATGTTATGAATATTGGGAAACTACAGGCAAGTTATTGGCTAAGCGAATTAGAGCTAAGAGGGGAAGAGGATGTATAAAAGCCATTAAATATGTGGAAGATAATATTGTAGAAATGTCAGCAGAGATTCTTAAAGTGTTTGAGGGCTATTATGCAAAGCTATATGAAGAAGAGGTAGACACTTGGTTAAATGTATGCCCTTATTATGATTACAGGGAATTTAAGTTGAGTAAGGAGGACCAGATAGCGTTGGCTCTCCCGATATCTATGCAAGAGATATCGGATGCCATAAGCTCTATGGCCTCTGGGAAAGCTAGAGGACCCTCCCGCTAGAATTTGTTTTTAAAAAAATTCTACGAACCATGGGATGATATTCTGTTGATTTTCAGGGAGTCACAACAGGGCTCTACCCCTCCTTCATGGGAGGAGGCGAGTATAGCAGTTTTCATTAAGAAAGACAAGCCTTCTTTGCTATCTAGTTCATATAGACCCATATCCTTGCTAAATTGCGATGGTAAGATATACACCAAGGTCTTGGCAAATAGAATGAGTGGAGTCATAACCCCTTTAGTTACTTCTAAAAAAAATGGTTTTATTCCAGGAAGGTGAACTGTGGGTCGCATACCGAGAGTTGTCACACTTTTTTTGATTTAACAACAACCCATAGGACGCCACCCAGACTTATTCTGCTAGATGCAGAAAAAGCATTTGACCGAGTGGTGTGAGTTTATTTGTGGGGAGTTTTGGATAGGAAAGGGTTTGGGAATGGGTGTATTCAAGCTCCTAAGGGTCTATATAAAACCCCCACTGCTAGGATAAGAATAAATGGCATAGAATCGGAGAGGATTGCTATTTCTAGGTAGACGAGACAAGGATGCCCTTGCTCCTCATTGTTATTTGCACTTTATATGAATTTATTTTTGATTCAATTGGAGAGGAGCACGATCATTAAATCTGTAATTCAAAATGGAGTAGAATATACAGTGTTTGCCTACGATGATGACGTGGCAGTAACCACCAAAGACTTAATGCCCACCAGAGAAAGAAAAGTTAGCTGAGCGATTTGGAAGATATTCAGGTTATAAATTGAATAGCGCTAAGACACAGATAATTTGTACAGAGCAAGCCCAAATTGAAGATCAATGGGTTGTTGCAGAAACAACTTACTTTGGGATAAAAATCAGAGCTGCTTTAGATCATAAGGTCGAAATTAATTTAGGGCCGGTGATTGGAAAAATGCAGTCCGAATCTGGACAGGATCAACAATTTGTATCTCTCATTATTAGGGAGATGCAATGTATTGAAGATGAATGCTCTCCCCAAAGTATTATATATATTTCGTTCCATAGCACTGTTGATTGATGAAGAATGGTTGACAAAGATAGAATCTATATGTGTTAGATTTTTGTGGGGGTATAAAAGATCTAGGAGGGAAGGAAGATTTATGACTTTTCCCAGGGCCCAAGGAGGATTAGCGGTACCCAATTTTACTTTTTATTACTGGTTTTGTGTTTTACAAAACATTTAAAATTAAGTAACGAGGGGCCGCAGGATTTAGATATAGCCGAGATCCCAACAATTTATGAAATGCTTTTAGGGAAAGTAGCAGACAATTATGCGGTGAAAAACATTGAACCAAGCTATCATCAAAAGAATAAAAAGTAAAATTTTGAAGGCTGCATTAAGGGTCTGGGTCCAGGTAAAAGATGACTGGGGCTTAATACCCTTAACTTTTGTAGTTCTACTTCAGCCCCTCCTACTGTCCTTCCCTTTATTTTTCAAGGGACAGTGATGGCAGAATGGAGTCAAAAAGGGATCATGATGATAGGGGATTTTTATGATGATAATGGTCAGCTTCACTCCTTCGAAGATTTACAAAGATTATTTAATCTACGAAGATCAGATTTTTATAAATATTTACAAATGCAAGATTTTTTTTTTAAAAGATGAGAGATGCGAACTGTATTATGAAGATTCCACTAATTGAGGATATCAGGCATTAAAACAGAATAGGATTCATATATTCACTGTTAAGTCAAATGCAAAATAACGTATGTAGAGATATAGACTGCGAAATGGAAACAAAGACTGGGTTGTGAGGGTATGTATCTCCAAGAGTCATTAGCCTTAGCAGAGAAGATAATTTTCTGTACAAAATTGAAAGCTTAGCATTTGAAAACAGTTTTTAATTTATATTATACTCCCACAATAATCTTTAAGTGCGGGCCGTTGTGATGGGAAGTGTAAAAGATGTGTTATGGAGCAGGCGGATATTATGCACATGTTTTATTCTCAAAACCAATGCCTTTAATACAGGGGATGGGCAGGTTTTTGAGTAAGATTATTAAGACACCAGTGGCGATTACTCACTGATGATGATGCTGGGGGTGGTGGAAGATGAAAATGATATTAAAAATCAACAATATTGAATATGTATGGCTATGGCTGTCGAAAGACATTGCATTGTGTCAGATTGGATGATACCAGATAGACCTAGCTTTGATATGTGGAGATCTAGTTTTTTTTTGTAGTCTATAATATTAAAATGTCTCTGTATAAGCTTAAAGGGTATAGAAGACATTGATAGTGGAAAGATTTATTCCCTGGTAACAGAATGGATGGAGGGGTGATCAGGTATGTTTTGTTCAAGGACTGGACTATAACAAACATTTAAAAAATACTGCCTCCTCTGTATATATGGAATGTATACTGCACAAGTACTTTACTTTTTATGAGCAATTATCGAGCTTCTACTTACTTATGAAAATATAACATGTGAAAAGGAAGTAATTAATTTATTGAGTATGTAATCTATATCTTAACAAGTCTGAATAATCCTGTCTTAACAAATGCTACACTGAATGCTTTATAAGATCAAATAAAAATAATACAAAAATATATTTAAAAAAGGGACATTCTTTTTTACTTAACGATCATCCCAGGATACCTGTGATGTACCTTATACCAAAAATTCATAAAGATCCGTTGAAGCCACCAGGGAAACCTATCATATTCACCATTGGAGGTCTACATGAACAAATCTCTAAATATATTGATTTATTTCTACAGCTTTATGTCCAAAATGTACCTTCTTTTTCAAGGATACTGGAGATTTTTTAAATCATTTATGATATGCCTTGGGAAGAACATTTTGTGTTAATGTCTCTGGACATTTCATCTTTATAAACTTATATTTGCCACACTGATGGGCAGCAGACCACTCTCGCTACACAGGCACACTCAAATGCTTATTACCAAGATCAAGAAATGACTGTATGACAACTATTTTATGTTTGATAACCGTCTATACCACCAGGTAAGCAGGACCACAATGGGTGCCTGCTTCCCCCCAGCTATGCATGTCTGTACATGGGCTGGTGAGAGGAGTGAGTGCTCAGGCGGGCCCCCTTGATTTCTGGGATGAGAGTGTGGTGGTTCGGCTACCAAATATAGAGGATCTAATTGTAATTTGGAGGGCACTGAGGAGAGTGCCAGACATTTTATAGATTTGATCAATGTGAATTATTTACATTTGCATTTCACAGGAGAAATCATTCAGCAAATGACACATTATCAGGATTTGAAGGTATTTGTTTCTAAGGGGAAGTTAGAAACCAAACATTTCAGGAAGAAAACTTCAGGAAACGCTTGTACATGTATCTCTCTTTCACCCCAGACATCTCATAGCTAGCATTCCATATGATCAATTGATACACACCGACATAACATCATGTCAGAAGGAAGTTGTGGGTTGATTCAAGCAAAGCCATGAGCAGGCAGAATATTTTGTTCAAAAGCCCTGCCAAAACAGAGGCAGCAGGAGCAGTCAGGCTCATGACCACATATAGTAACCTTGGCAAGTAACTTAGGGCCTGATTAGGATAGCGGGTGGGCGGTAACGGAGAAGGGAACCGCCCGACATAGTGTTGGGGGTGCCACAGGCCATATTACAATGCGACCGCCATGGTGGCGGTCACATTGTACATGTACACCCGCCGCAAAAAGGGATGTTTTAAATATCCCTGTACCACGTGAGACGCACCATGCAGTGCCTGTCTCTTGGTACAGGGATGTGTAGGGGGGCAACATAGGTGCCCCCAACAAAGGAATGGGCCAGGGATGAAGGGGGGCCAGCTACCAGCCCCCAATGTCCATCCCCACCAGCCTTTGCATGGCGGGTGAAACGCCATGGAAAGGCTGGTGGGGAGGGAGCATCCTAATCCCTACGGCAGGGACCGCCACCATTGTAGAGATCAGAGTGCCCTCCGACGTAGAGCCCGTCGGATCAGTGGCAGTCGGACTTTATGACCGCCACCCCTCCGCCCGCCATCAAAATGTGGTGGGCGGTAAAGCTGCTTAGGATGGTGGGGAGACCGCAACCGACAGCCTGTCAATGGCGGTCTCCCCGCCATCCTACTCAGGCCCTAACTACTCTCATCAGGAAAAACTACCATTTAGTTTGCCTTGAACCAGTAAAAGGGCCACTTGTGCCCATGAAACGACAAATAACTTATCACAGAGCATCCTCGATGAGAGATATCTTAGTGAGAACAAGCCCTGAGATCAGTAGGGCCACAGGCTGGTTGTCTTGTAGGAAGGGTTTTTCCAAATGCTCCAGATGTAGGGTATGTTCTATTCATATCAATACAAAGGAATATCTAACACCTTTCAGTGATGTACCAATCAAAATCAATGGCAGTTTTAGCTGCAAAAGTGACCATGCTATATACGTGCAAACGTGCTGCTGCAATTTGAGATATGTGGGCAGCACTGTTTTGCAGGCCAAATAATGCATACTGCAACACATGTGTGCGATTACTACTGTTGATACGTCATATCCAGTTGCCAGGCACTGTGCGGAAGTTCATCAGAATAAGGTATCTCAATTACATATTTTGTAATTGACACGGTACCACATAAAAAAAGACGGGGCGCTATGTCAAAGCTCTGAGAAAACGGGACCCGATGTATATATTAAATTTAGATTCTAAATTCCTCAAGGGATTTAGCAGCGAGGAGGATTTGCATAATTTCCTATGTTCAGGAATTATTTCTTCCCCAGTTTTTTAATTTAAAGCTTTTCTCAAGAATTTGCATAATGCAATCAGTAATTTAGTACTCTATGCATCCACAGTAATGTCATTATGTAAGGTTGCATAAGCATTTATTTTGATTTGCAACACTTTTTACCCTCTCTGTTTGCCATTGCATATGTGATTTACCATCTGCATATCATCAAGGTTTGCCCTCTATCGCCCTCATTGTGTTTACAAGAACTATTGTCAATATTGAATTGATAGCATTCAATGGAACATACAGCATGTGATGTCCATAATGTTTATGATTGCTCATGTTGGTAATTTGGGGCCATTGTCCATTGTTCTATATTGACCAATTCTTCGGTGTCACTTTAAAGGTTATACTTATAGCATTTTCTGCATGAGCATGCTTTATGTGGTATTATTATATGTACCAGGAATCATTTGTATGTTTTTAACAAGTACTTTGTTCATAGAGTTTTGTTTCTTTCTATGCTGACAGTTAACATATAGCCTAGTAGTATGGCACCGCCGCTTTCATGTGGTCAAGGCCACTGCTGCGGCCGAAACGCAAAATGGCGTGCATGTCTTTTGAATAAACATTATTTTGAGCATCATACCTGCGTCTGTATCAATCTGGTGAAGGGAAGTGCGGTGCAAAGGATTATCGGAAGTGATATTCATATATATGTATATATTAAAATGTCTTTTTTCTACACTTTCCTTTTTAGCAGACCCGGCTGGCCAACTATCATCAGAGCAGAATCTGGGCACAGAATAAGATATTCAACTACAAGATGGACACAACAGCTATCCACTACTACTGCGGGGAGGAAGCACACACAAGCAAGGAGAGTATGCCTGCCCGGACCTAAACAAGATAATTTACCAAAATACTCCATGTGGAGGCTGTAAAGTCACAGGTAGGGGTGGAATATGTTGACACCACCACTCTGACAAGACAGATATTAGGGCTCCTCCTCACCTGGAAAAACAACAGCCTGTGTTGTTGGAAGAGAAGTCTCCATTGTTATCTGGGCTCACACCCACCCCTCCTTAACTCCAGATGCTCCCAAACCATCAGGGCCTCCAGCCCCCACCCCTGAATTGCTTTAATGTCCTCTTCCAAGAGCCCACCCAGATCAACAATAGCAGACAGGGAACACTTTAGCCTCTGATACCCCAGATCCCTCATGCGTAGGTCACTCCCTTTCCCCATAATATCTCAATGTCGGCACTCAAGGACATTCTCAGGCCAATTAAAGAGGTTTAGGGAACCTTATCTAAGAATATTTGGAACTTATTTGCAAAGGTCTGGAGATTCTGAGAGTCGGTCATTGAACAGCGCTAAATTTATTGTGGCCTCATGACCTCCTGGATGGAAGGTCTAATTATTAATATTATTATTAGGAGCTTAAAAAAGCGCACTTATACCCGAGGGTGTCCTGGCGCTAGAATACTGAGCATCCCTGGAGAACGAGGGCCTAGTCCCTAAATAACCAGGTTTTCAGCCCCCTCCTAAAAGAGAGGAGCTCCTCTGCTTTCCTAATATGCGCTGGCAGGCTATTCCATGCAGTGGCCGCACCATAGGAAAACATCTTTCCTCCCCAGCTGGCCTTTTTTATCAAGGGCACAGCTACTAGATTGCTTTCAGCAGAGCGCAGTGCTTTCCCTGACACATACCACTTGAAGCTCTCCCTCAGAAACTCTGGGCCACTGCCTTTCAGTGCTTTGAATACCATGCACAGCGCCTTAAATTGAGATTGTCTGTGTATCGGCAGCCAGTGTACTTTCCTTATTCCCTCTCGAACGGAGGCATACCTGGGAGTGCCTGTCAGCAGTCTCGCTGCTGCGTTTTGTACCATCTGTAGTCTGTACAGATGTTTTTTTTTTCAAATTAAGGTACAGACTATTACAGTAGTCCAAACGCGACAGAATAAGTGCTGAGACTGCTAACCGGAAACCATCCGTGGGAAGAAATATTTTTACTTTCCTCAATATCCTGAGGATATGGAAACACGATGACACCGCTCCACTGACCTGTACTCCAAAATCCATTTTCTGGTCCATAATAACGCCCAGATTCCTTGCTTTTGGCGTAGGCACTGGTGACTTCCCAAGAGCATCAGGCCACATATCCGGAGTCCAGATGTTCGGATTGTTCCCGAATATCATGACCTCGGTCTTCCCTGCATTTAGTTTAAGGCAGTTTGAGACCATCCAGCTCGCAATGTCTTTCAGACAATCATGACACCTCGCCGCCATATCCACTAGGGACCCTCTCTGTATGGATAGCACGATTTGCGTGTCATCTGCGTACGAGGTGAGTTGCAGGCCAAAAGATCTAATCAAGGCTGCTAGTGGGCTAACATAAATGTTAAAAAGAGTGGGGCTCAGGGATGAGCCCTGAGGAACCCCACAGGGGAGGGCAAAGAGTTTGGACCTATCAGATCCCAGATCAACTGTCTGGATTCTGTCGGCCAGAAAAGATTTCAGGAGGCTCCAGGCAGTGCCTTCCACCCCTGCCCCTGACAACCGGTCCATCATCACCCTATGATGGACCGTGTCAAAGGCTGCCGACAGATCTAGTAGAATAAGAACCGCCTCACCCCCCTGGTCCACCGCCGCTCTAATCTCCTCCGTAGCCTTAATCAGGGCCAGTTCCGTGCTATGTCCAGCACGAAACCCAAACTGCGTAGGATCGAGGACCTTAGTTCTCACCAAAAAGGAACTTAACTGCCTGTTTATAGCCTTCTCCAATAATTTCGCTGGAAGCGGAAGCCGCAAAATTGGTCTGTAGCTATTTGGGTCATTTTTATCTAGACTGGATTTTTTTATTAATGGGAGGATAGAGGCAACTTTCCACCTCCTCGGATAAATTCCTGACTCAATAATGGAGTTAAACAATGGGGCAAGCGTGGTGGCAATGACTTCGGGACAACTTTTAAGAACCGCCACCGGACACGGATCACTGGGGACCCCCGACCAAGCAGTCAGCAAAAGGCCAGTGACCGCCTCCGTTTGTAGCGGGCTAAAGCCCCATAATCTGTCCTGAGACGGCGCTAATCCAGCATCCAAGCTCAGTGATGCATCTCCTGCCTCTCCATAAGATTTGGAAAATGAGGAGAAAATCCCCGCCACTTTACTCCGGAAAAAGGTGGCCAGTGCTTCACACAATTCTGGACTAGTCAGTGTAATAGGTTCAGAGGGGATCGTAAGCTTAGATATGGTCTTAAACAATTCTCTGGAGGATGAACTGACCAGCTCTATTTGCTCCGTGAAGTATGCTTTTTTAGCCTCACTTATTAGTTTTTTATAGGTAGTGAGGCTCTTTTTATATATTTCTTTATTGGTGGGACTAGACCCATTCTGCCATAATCTCTCCAGTCTCTTACAGTCAGCTTTAAAAGTCTGCAGAGATTCGGAGAACCACGGGGCCAAGGGCTGACTGGCGCAAATTTATCACAGGCCCTCTCAATCCACTTTGAGTACAACTCTACTGCTTTGTTTGGATCCGATGGAATACAGGGGGTATTAGACTTTAAAAAATTACCCATCTCCAACCCATCTATCTTTTTCCAAGCCCGGATAGCAATCTTATCCCTTGGCTTGGAATCAGGCTGTATCTGTGAAAGTGTGAAAATTATCGCAGCATGATCTGTCCAAGGGAGTGGCAAAATGTCCACAATGTCCAGATCCGAGTTGTTCGTAAAAATGCCATCAAGGGTGTGCCCCGCAATGTGCAATGGTCCCACAACCCTTTGCTCCAGCCCTCCTACAACCATGAGGTCCATAAGTTGCTTACTGTCTGGGTCTAATATATCATCCAGATAGAAATTAAAATCACCCAAAACGGTAAAAGAGTTGGCACAAAGTCCATCCTCTACCAAGGTGCTGAGCGAATCCAGGAACGCGCCTCTGGGCCCTGGAGGACGATAGATCAATAGTGCTTTAAAAGTGTTATGGGGAGAGGCAGACACTGATAGATAAAGCCTCACACGCTTGGTTGGAAGCTGTGGAGAATGACGGCTCCAAGCTGTTGTGATAAATCACTGCAAGCCCTCCCCCCCTTCCTGAGGGTCTGTCCAGCGTGTAGCAGACAACATTTACTGGGAGAGCCTTCACAATATCGGGGCCAGAGGCACTATTTTTCCATGCCTCTGTGATAAAAGACATTTTAATCGGATGCTCTTCCATAAACAGACTACATTCCAGGCTATGTTTAACCAGTGACCTAGTGTTCACTAGTAAGCATTTCCATAGTGGAGATTTCAGTCACTCGGTTCTGTGAGCCCTTCCACTCTTTAAGCACTAATCTGCCCTGGTGTGCCAAAATATCCTGCAAGGGGTACTGACAGATCCTGCAATCGGCGGGTGACTCTTTATGAATCATGCAGGGTAGGACCCTGGGACAACTGGCCTTCCCACCCTCTGGGTCCATACTTCTGAGCTGGTCAAAAGAGTACCTCAAAACCTCTGCTGCGCCAGAGCCAGGGGGACTAGCCCTGATCCCGGCCCGAGTGCGGACTGGCGCAGACGGGCTTGGCTTAGGTGCGCCTTCGGCGTGCCAGCGGCGTGCCCGTTTCGCGCGTCCACTGCGCGGTCACAGCATACTGAGATTTAAATGTCCTGCCAGCTCACGCGCCGAATCAGAGCCCCGTTCCCGCCTCCCTCTTCCACCAATGAGCCGGCTCTCACTCGGCGTCACTGGGGGAATCCGGAAGAGCGAGCAGCTCGAAACCCAGCTAGCCCGGAAGCCCGTGCAAGTAAAATGCCCTAATTAGCAGCGAAAGCGATGTTAAAACAAATTTAGCAGCACACACGTTTTTTAAAAGAAGTCAGTTAAAAGAAAAAGCAGCATAAGATATTAGGAGCGTAACCTGGCGGGTATGGAACACAAACCGATCTCCAGGGGTCAGCTCTGCGCGTTAAGACGGCAGAGATTTAAATGTCCTGCCAGCTCACGCGCCCAATCAGAGCCCCGTTCCCGCCTCCCTGTTCCACCAATGAGCCGCCTCTCACTCGGCGTCACCGGGGGAATTCGGAAGAGCGAGCAGCTCGAAACCCAGCCAGCCCGGAAGCCTGTGCAAGTAAAATGCCCTAATTAGCAGCGTAAGCGATGTTAATACAAATTTAGCAGTACACACGTTTTTTAAACGAAGTCTGTTAAAAGAAAAAGCAGCATAAGATATTAGGAGCGTAACCTGGCGGGTATTGAACACAACCCGATCTCCGATGACTCTTTTGCCACAACAACCTGACCCACCTCCTGTTGTCCTGTCTCCCAGTTTTTCTGTCATGCCTGTTTCCCCTGCTTACCCTGTGTTTCCTTTCTTCCATGGGTTCCGCTATGGCCATCCATCTAACGTCTGCATTGGAGGAGGATTTTGACATTGTTGTGGTGAAGAGGATGGCCAGGAAATTGTGCCCCCAAGCCTGGAACATGTCTCCTACACATCCATCCAGCTCTGGGTATGACTTTATTATTGTTTGGACCATATATGTGGTTTGTTAATTTTGATTTTTTTTGTTGCATATTTAAAATAATTTTTTTAAGTACTACTTTTTTGACTTGTTAGTGACATTTTCTTTTAAATCAAAACCTTTGTATATAGACTTGCTACCTTGATATTTCCTGCTGTGTTTTTATTTTTTGCACAGCTCTCTTCAAGTTTGTCTTTCTCCTCCGAAAGAAGACTCCATTTTGTTTAATTTTGCACATTTCCAAGGACACATTATAATGTTCCCAATAATTTTTTAACACACAATTTCATTACAAATAAAAATGTTTAACAATTTCAAACATTCATGTCTTCCTTTTTAAAAATAAAAACTTGCAGAATATTGCATTGTATGCCATACAAAAGGAATGTTTCCTTATTTTGAAGATGCTTTCAATATCGTATTTTTTTATTGCAATTCGCTTTGAAGATAATTAAAGAACAGAACATAAGTAACACTTTCCTATGCAGTATCTTAAACATCAAGCAGTCAACACACATAAAAGACAGACACCGTTTTTTTTTTAATATAACGGTGTATAGTATTATAGTTTTCAAAATGTTTTCGGAGAGTGTGCTAGGAACAGAGTAATGAAATATACAAAGCAAATGTTATTTTTGGGAGTATATCCTATGACTCTGCCTATGCAATACTGGTGCTGTGAGAGTTTGATGGTCTGCTGGTCTTGTGGATGTTTGAGTTTATGGTGGCTGAGTTACTCTTGGTGGAGCTTGAGGTGGTGGAGGTAGAGGTGGCGTAGCTGGAGGTGGCGCAGGTGATAGCGGCAAAGGTGGTGGATTGGAAGCTGAAATGTCTTTCCTTGGTTAGGGTGTCTTTGTAGAATCTTGTGCTTGTGTTGCCTCTATCATCTTCACGGCCAAAGCGTGTTACCTTGATACTCTCTTTCCTCAAACTTAGAAGCTGTTCTCAGGGCATATTTGCCATGCTTTGGTAACATTTCACCAGGATAACGAATGCAGAGGCCTGTTAATCATCTGAGGGAGTCCCTTAAATGAGATAGCCCTCATTCTGTGAATATCTTCCATGATTAGACTGTTATTGGAAAAATGATCCGCCCAGAGAGCAGGATTAGACAATGGTACCCACACTCTCCCATGCCAGCACGACAGTCTGACATGGTCATCAGGTAAACCATTATGAAGAGGGATGCTATCTGGGTAGTTGTTAAAAAAAATATGAATGGCCCACTCTTATTCCTCACCTGGGGTGTTATTTTTCCTAGAAGAATGTTAAAAGACGGTAGATACAATTTCATGGGAGCAACATGTAGAAGATTATATAGAGGATTCTGATAGTTGATGCTGTGTGGGGATGAGTATTGAGTAGGGCGAAAGATTTGCCTGTGACTGCCTAGCTGCAGATTGGAGACTGGGAATCCTCAGAACTGATTTTGGAGGAAAACTGCCAGCTGGCTGTGAAATGGTCTTCTGGTAGAAATTTTGTGTGATGGCAACAATATCCTGCATATCTTCCAGTTCCTCCTACTCACCTTCTTGAACATGTTGCCACTGAAATAGTGCTTGGAAGAGGATTAGATTGTCTCCTTGTATTTTCTGCTGTCTCCCATTTGTAGATAGTTCAACATCATCGTCCAGTTCAAAGTCTACAGTACCTGCAAGAAAATGCAACCCATTGAAATGCATCAAATTCAATTTTGAATCTAAAATTCTACACAGTATTTTAACATTGTTCTGAACGAAATAATAAAGTTAGTACCGTGTGACCATGAAGAAACATATGAATTTCAGGACTGAGTCATATTTGGAACTATTATATCTCAACAACGTCAACTCACTAGCTCAAGCCACTGATGTTTCATTTCTGTATGACCCATGTGATGTCAGCTGTTGCACCAGTGTGCTTGTGTTGGTGTTGCTCTGGCATCTACTTGTCTAGCAACTATAAGGGGACGGATTATGTTCAATGATTATTGACAAACTATAAAAGTGATTTAAATACTGACACAACATAAATACACGAAAGGAATACAATAAATAAAAATAAACACACATTTAGTTCTTTCTATAAAAAAAATAACAGTACAAAAAATAAGTTAGTGAAGGAAGTGGTGATGAGATGTAGAAGTAAAGATCAGAGGTTTCCACACTTACTTGACTGATCAAATGTAGATGACCCAATTGGTGCTTCCAGGATGTCCCTTGATGTCATTGGTGTTGATGTTTGTAAAGTGGATACCATGGGCTGTTGTATGACAAAAGCTGACAGGAAAGAGAGACATATACAGGGGAGTATGCCTTCCTAAGTTATACATGAAGATGATATTTGATGGATTAAATACAAAGTTGGAAACCCACAAATATTCCTCTCGTGCAAGTTAAGACAAGACTTAACAGATATCATATAGTGCTTCCTTTACAATGCCAAGTCCAAAGGCAACTTCATCAGACAAAATATTTGAATTATATGTTGCCCAGAGTGGGATGTGTGACATATACATAGAGCTACCATCTACCCTGTCAGTCACAAATTAAGAGATATGTTAGACATAAATCCACAAGAGCAGATATTTAACTTACCAGTCTCTACTATTTGTGTGCTCTGTGGTGCCAGTTCATGTTTTGGTGCAGTGGTAGGAGCAGAAAGCAATGTTGTGGCAGGTGGTGGAAGACACAACAACACAGTGCCTTAAAAGTGAAAAAGAAACTGTATGATTATATGATGGTTTGCCACTATAAATGTCAAGGCCAGATTCGACTACAGTTATAAATCCCTAAAGTACACATTGTAAAATATAGTGTTAGGGTTTAACAAACCAAGCAATAGAAATCTCCTCTAATGTGGTAATGGCATTGGTACCATGAGAACATACCAGCATGTGTAATTTGGTCATGTTGAGAGACCCACCCTGTGTGTTGCCCTGCTGCACTTGCAATTACTTTTGTGCCAGCCTTAGCAACCAATCTACTTGAAGGAGTGGCTGTATGAAAAGAGCACAAATAAAATAATTGTATTAAAAAAAATCTAGGTATTTATAGGCAGAGCCACTGGAAATATGTGAATGTGCGGCAGCAGCATTTTTTGCAAAATTATGGACCTGCTGCATTTGTCACGTTATCCATCATCTGCTGCATAATCTGCAGATTTTAGCAAAAACAAATTTGTTTCTACCTCAAACAGTACAAAAGTTACTAAACACGCAGCAACATGTGTTGCTGAGCAGTGGAAGGCCCTTTGCAAATGATAGCTGTCAGCTTTCTGTAGTTTTTTGCTGTGTTTGGGTGTTAAAATGGCACTAATTAAGTGCAACCTATACCCAAATAGTGTAAACAAGTGTGTCAATGAAAAAAAAATGAGTAATAATATCGGAAAATGAGGCGCATTACGCCACATAATTTAGCCTTTCGTGACGCATAATTTAGTCAACACTGCCGCATAATTTAGCTCTTCCCTGATGCATACTTCCAGTGGCCCTCTTAATAGGGTATGTGTTAACAAGTGGTTCTGAGGGTTATATGTGGTTTGTTTTTAGTGAGAGAGGGGAGTTTACAATCATACCTGGTTCCACATTAGCCTGATCCAAAAGAGGCATCAATATAGGAGGTGGAAGTGCATTGTAGAGAGAACAGCCTTCACAAGGGTGTTGACATGGAGTGGGTATCCATGTGCCATTCCAGGAAGAGCTTGTGCCAGCTGAATCCCGGAGAATTTCTCCTCTCCCTGTCTCCTCTCACTTTACCACTTCTTTTTAATATCACCCATGGTGCGTGCCTCCTCCCTAATTCATTAACAGAGTCCATCACCTCCTGCCATAAGGCTGCCACCTGTATTGCACTGATGATGAGTGGAGGCATCCCATGTAGTTGTTTGTGTTGTTTACCACAAATTTAACAACAAGGGCTGTCTTTTTCTCAGTGAAGTTTTTCTTCCTCTTCAAAATTGTGGTGGCTGCAGAATCTAAAACACAAAGAGCAAAAAAGCATAACCTTTTTGTGGGAAGTGTTTATGTTGTTGGAAGGGAATGGATGTCAGATGTGTGGGACTTGGTTCACTGTATATCATTATCCTAGTCTCTTCCATGAGAAGGTGTTCCTCCTGCATGTGGAGCTCGCCCTCTCATATATGTAGATCTCCAGCCCAGGAGCAAAGGTCTCAGCTGAGTATGAGAGATGTAAAGTATGATTGTGAAGTTACTAGTAGTAACTTTACTATCACAATTTATGTTTATTCAGACTCCACCCCCTAAATTGAGGTGCTAGTGAAATGTAGGTTTCCACATAGGAGTAGCTTTACACACACAAATGATGAATAATGACAAGTAGTAAAATTACTCCTAGGTGTAAGAGTACATTGATATGTGGCTAAATCTACATGTGTAGATTTAGCGACGTGAATAGGGTTCTTGATTGTAAGATGGGTCTCAAGAAGGGTCTGATCCACCACTCACTACTTCTAGTCTTATCTCTTCACTGCATCCTATATTACCAATGTAAAGGGTATATCTGGTTGAGAGATAGTCTACTTCCCTCTACCACTCTGTTTAACCTTCACACACTGCTTCTTCACTTTCTCTTAATCCCTTTTGACATTCCTCATTCATTCATTATCAGCTTTATTTCGGTCACTAGGACCATAAAAGAATAAAACAAATTTACATGCAATACAGTATATAAAATTCAATAGACAGAGTACAATAAGTCAATGAGAGATGTACCATGAATATCAGAAGAACAACATTCAGGCTATTCGATTTTATGCAGTAGCAGCAGTTGAACCACATGGCTATTAAAATTTTGCAACTGCAGTGAAATATATAAAATTCAAAAGCAAGGTGCCATAATAAATGCCAAATGTACCATAATTATCTAGAACAACATTCAGGCATGCTATTCAGTTTTATATAATAATTGCGAGTGAACCACATGGCTGTTAAAAATTTCGCAACTGCGAATATTATGGGAGCTGTTAACTCTGTTTTTAAAACTCTATATGCTGGAAGATGCTGGGTGAAACCTAGGTTTTTTAGTAATGGAACCAGCCAATACTTCCTTGATCTTTGGTAGGCTTGACAAAAAAATAAGATATGCAAATCAGACTCAGCTGGATAGCCACATGCTGGACATTGGGGTGCAAATTGCGAGTGAGACCAGCTAGCCATGTGTGCCCTAAAGGGGAGGGTGCCATAGCGCCATTGGAGATAAAGTTTCCTTGTCAGTGGGGGGCTTATATCGTCAAAGGCAGATTCCTGATGGTATGTGTCTTTAAAGGTCAGGAATTTGTCAGACAAAGATCCAACCCGCACATTCATGATTGCCACACGTAAATTATGCTCATAATAGGCCAATGTTAGAGTTTTGCGTGAGATCTTACAACATGCATTGGCTGGGTCAGACCACAAGTCAGGTCTTCCTAGTATCTTACAAGTTTGTTTAACAAACTTTAGCCATGGCACTTGGGCAATTTTTACAAGGCGCAGGATCTCTTGGAGTTCCACTCTATAATTCATGAGTTCTGGCGTACTCCATAATTTGCGCCAAAAAATAATTGGTTTAAGGCCAAGCTCCTCTGAGATGGGTTTTAAACCCAAGTCTAATCTCAGTGGCAGTAGGGGTGTACTGGACGGTAGAGCTGTCAAATGCCTTAGAAGGTTGTTCTCAATAACCTGGAGTTCCTGGTTTGGAGTGTAACCCCAGATTTCTCCCCCATAAAGCCCGGCCGCCCTCGCCTGGGTTTTATAAATATGAAGGCGTGGGACTAAAGGCTTATAGTTCAGACCTTTGGTCATCCTACAAATGGCGCCCGTCATCTGGGTCATCTTTAATTTTACCTTTGTTTGGTGTGAGTCCCACGTCATAGACTGATTGAATATAACCCCCAAATATTCAAACGTGTGGACCCTCTCCAAACTAGCGGACCCTATCCGAGGACTTGGTCGTGTTGTGGGGGGGGGATTGAAGATCATATATTTGGTTTTTCCAGCATTGATCTCCAATCCGTGTTTGTTACAGAAGTCCACAAAACCATCCAGGACCCTTTGAATACCCATAGGGGATTTGGAAAGCAGCAGGGTGTCATCCGCAAACATGATTGCGGGCACCCTGGTGCCAACCAACTTGGGGGAGTCGATGTTATTGAGCTCGTTTAGGTGGGCAAAGACCCGTTGACAAAGAGGCAGAAAAGGGTCGGTGCAAGCACACAGCCCTGTCTAACCCCCCTGTCAACGGGAAAGGCATCCGAAAGGGTTCCTCCTCTGCCACACCTTACCCTTGCAAAGTTGCCCTGATGTAATATCTTCAGAATTGACAAGAGGTCATTAGGTACCCCTAGATCCGTCAAAACGGCCCATAACCTGTCCCGGGGGACCAAGTCAAAAGCCGCTCGCAGATCAACAAACACTGTGTATAAGCTATCCCCCTCAATTAAAACGGACTTCCAATAGAGGAGATTCAAACGGAAGATCTGATCCACCGTTGAGACACCTCTCCTGAACCCCGCTTGGAATGGACTCAAGATTTCGTACTCATCGATCCAGAGCTGAAGGCGATTTAATATCAGTCTTCCGAAGATTTTTTGTGGAACGTCGATGAGACTGATAGGTCTATAGTTGGCTGGGAGCAGAGGCGAACCCTTCTTAAAAATAGGGACGATCTCTGCGCCCAGCCAAGTATCTGGAACCTCCATACCATCCATGATAGAGTTGAATAATAGAGCAAGATAAGGTGCCCAAACATCCTGCTCCTGTTTGAAGAGGTCCCCCGGGAGGCCATCCAGGCCAGGAGCCTTGCCTGATGCCAACCCGGCTATGGCTGCTCTGACCTCGCTGATTGTAAAATGCTCCACGTCCAGAATGCTATCATTCGGCGTTGGCAAGGAAGCTGCCATATTCCCTTCAGGTGAGTGGTATAATGATTGAAAATGATCTGACCATGCCCTAGCTGAGATATTCGGCTCCACTGCCGGCGCCAAGTCCACCGAACCGTTATTAACAGTGCGCCAAAATTTGCGTGAGTCCCCCATGGCCAGTGAAGTGGAAAGTGTTTCCCATTTATCGTGTTCCCATTCATTTTTCGCATTATTCGTTAGGGTTTTATAAGCAGATCTTTTAGCCCTAATAACCTCAGTTCCCAATCCCGCCTTGATGGAGTTCAATAGGCTGGTTTTCGCCTTTCGGCAGGTCTTGTTATACCAAGCTGGGCCTGCCGCGCTTCCATTAATTCGTTTTGGGAGACAGGTAAGAATTTCGGATACTGAGTTAGTGAGATCTTTATGAAAATGCCCTAGCTGTTTGTATACACTCCGGGCCGTGAGTGCCTGTATATTTTCGAATATGGGAATTACCCTCGCATAAAGTTTAGGTAAATTCTCTGGCTTGGAGACTAATCTTTCCCATTTCACTCTACGTCTATTTTGAGTTAGGACAAGCCCCGCTTCGGCTGACACCCTTTGCTTTTCCCTGGGGTCGAGGCCAGGATGGTCATATTCGAGTTCCAGCGCATTGTGGTCGCTATCACCCCTAGGTGTCACACGGAAGTTGATAATATGCGGCCACGTAGCTAATGGGACAAGAATGTAATCTAGTCTTGACTCCCTACCGAGTCTGTTATAAGTAAAACTAGCTGGGGTATCCAGGTTTGTCCTACCGTTGCAGGCCCGGAAACCGTATTTTAATGTTAGGGAAGCTATTTGTGTGGCCAGTGGTGTCCATGGTCTTGGCGCCGATGCTTGCAGCGGGGGTATAGACCACTCCAAGTCCTCATCCTGAGCCAGATCCACCAGAACACCCGGAAGGGGTTCATAGTGGCAATTAAAGTCTCCCCCGATTAAGATGTGAGTGCCCTGGGTAACTTCGTCTAGGACTTGCGCCAATTCCTCTATTGTGCGTGATACCTGCGAGATGTTAACTGGCCTTGAGTATACGTTAATCAGGAGGAGACTATTTGGGTTTGGCCACTCGAGCCGAATAACTAAAATATCCTCCGATTTTTGTGGACAGACAGTGGCCCTACATCCCAAGTCATTAGCCACCCATACTGCCAAACCTCCAGAAGGACGGCCTATACCACTCCATTTTGCTTGTAGAGTGAATGATGCAAAACCTAGGTGGGTAATATGTTCTCTCGCCCAGGTTTCTTGGAAGAGGCAGATGTCTTGGGCCTGTATATAGGCACACCAATCCGGATAGTTAACTATTGCCCAGACCTGCCACGTTCCAAGATAAAATCTTGAGGGACGAACAATTAGTTTTCTCTGGTTGTGAGTGTAGAATCACATGAACACCCGCATCATGCCCTGTTGCAGGGTTAACAACTGAGCTGGCTACTTGAGGTGCAATTTCACTTCTCTTTCTGGCTCTATTTCTCTTTATTTTGTTTTTAGTTCTTCTTTCACTAAATACATTTCACTGTTAGATCATATCCTCTGTCTCATTTGTCATCCCACTCTCTTTTTTACACAACCCTTTGTCTCTCTTCCATATGTCTTCCTTTGTGCTGCATTCTCTCCTCATTCCCCTCTTGTTCCTTCTTTTTTTCTCCTCGTCATTTTCTAGTTCCTTCTTTCATCTTCTCTAACCCTCTTTTATTTCCCCTTTTTCTTCTCCAGTTGTTATTCTTCTTTCAAGTCTCCCTCTCTCCTAGTTATAGATCACATGTCCAGCAACTGATACAGTGATATGTGCAAGGGAGTCAAACTCATACCCAATAAGTGAAACTGTGCTCCTGGAGACCAGCTCTAAAGCTGTGAGTGGGAGTGTACTTCCGGGTTTTATAGTCACCAAGGGTGAAATTGTGACCCATGTTGTAAGGGTAACAGTTAATGAGTGAGACAGTGCTCCATTGTGTAAAACTCATAATGATTGTCACTATTTTCCGATGTGTCAGATTCACAATCGATGAGTGATTTAAAGCTTAAGACTTCCACACAGTAATTGAAACTAAGAGTACCGCAGGACACTAACGCCCAATATAGGTTGGGTTTTCCAAGGTATGACACTCAAGTGTACAATACATACCTTTTTTCCTTTACTGATATAACTTCACCTATTTGTAAATAAATTGTTTATATAGGCACATATTATTAAAGAGATGTGTGCTTTCCATTTTTGTGTTGAACTACTCTATTATTTACCCATTACACGAATATTATATGTCCCTTGATAGAGAAAATATATCACAAGCACAAAAACGATAACCCTAAACATTTTTGGGGGCATATCAACAACAACCGGCGATAATTATCGCTAAGCGCACTTAGCACTAGGATAATTATCGCCGGCTAGCGTGGATTTTTATCGCTGAGATAGCGTTAGCAACACTTATCTCAAAAGCGATAAAAATCCTAGCGCTAACTGCCTAACGTGAGATTATCGCTGGAAACCCAGCGATAATCTCACGAAATGCGGCGTTAGCTTGTTGATAGGGCCTGTTGGAAACCGGGCAACCGGGTTAGCAGTCACCAGGTTCCCAGCACAGTGGTAGCTTGGCTCGAGCGGTTTGGGGTCAGGCACCGTGTTAAGCGTACGTCACACCCTCACAATAACCATGCGTTCATCCGTTCCAAAAACGACACTACACAGTAAAAATTATGGAAGACAAGTTGAAAATATATATGTCTTTATCTTATTTTCTCTTAGTTGCAGGTTTCATAACATAAATACAGTACAATAGGATTTTCCTTTAAAAGAGCAGGTCAAATAAACAATGCTACTTTGGAATTTCAATAAATAGGTTCAAGTCCTCATTAAGCAAAGAATAAATAGATGTGCAATAAATACAGACGGCAAATAAATACAGTCAGACAATAAATACAGTGCAGGAATAAATTAGTGGAAGACAATAAATAAAGCACCCTCAATAAATAAGGAAAAGCAATCAATGACAGTATAGATCAGATCACTTTCATGAGGTATCTTGGTCTTACTTTGCCCATATACAGCTTGTGGTCATTTGGATGGCATGGGGGTGTCCCACCTAGATTGGTCAAGGCTGGGGACTAAGCTGAGGCAGAACCAGGGTAACCTAAAGATCTGGCCCTCCAAACTACACAGCCCCTCACAGATGTCACTGCACCAGTCTTAGTTCACCCCTGGCACTCCCAGGCTGGTTCTAACACCCCTCTAGCCCCTAGAATGGTCTTTTAGGGCTCCACAGGGCCTCAAACGCCCCCTCTACCACTTACTGACCTTTTCACGATGATCGGCTCCGCTCGGCGCCGTGTCGATGTTGTGAGGCGGCTCCGGCTCGATGTCGCTGGGCGGCCTCGTCTCGATGTCGCTGGGCGGTCTCGACTCGATGTCGCCTTCCGGCGTCGCAGGGACACGGCCTCCCTGCTTCCGGGTGTCTCCGGAGTGCGATCTCCACTCCCGACCTCCGGCGCGCTTCACCTCCGTTTCCGGCGACTCCGGTGGGCGGACTTCACTCCCCCGTCGACGCCTCACCTCGACCTCAGGTGAATCTCCACTCGACCTCCGGCGCCTCTCCACGACCTCCGTCGGCACCCTCACCTCGACCTCGGGTGAATCTCCACTCGACCTCCGGCGCCTCTCCACGACCTCTGTCGGCGCCCTCACCTCGACCTCGGGTGACTCCCTACTCGACCTCCGGTGCCTCTCCACGACCTCCGTCGGCGCCCTCACTCGACCTCTGGCGGCTCCGGGTACGACGTCTGCTTTCTGTCAGTGCCGCTTCTCTACCTCAGGCCCCAGGTCTCCAGGCTTCTCGACGTCAGGACTCCAGGAGGACACCACTGAACAGGTCAGGAACTTGCTGTTCTTCCTCTTTAAGGCCTGTTTCAAATGTTCAGTTCCTTAAGATGGTTCTTCTGGTCTTGGTCCCACACAGGGCTTTAGGCTGGGCTTGGTCAGTAGGGACTAGCATCAAGGGTGGGTTTCTGGACCCCACTCCAAGCACTGGTTTCCACCCCTGCTGCCTTACTCCGACCTCCTTCTATATCTGTCCTCTCTCTTCTCCAGTCAGTTGCCAACTGCCACCCTGAGATGGCCTCCCAACATTCTAAACTGCCTCCCACTGTCACAGGGTTCTAGAATGTTCCAGGAGGTTCTGGTGATGTCACAGGTGACAATGGGTGGCCACCATTTTGTGTCTCAGGCCCTCAGACAGAAGTTCCAGGGGTAGGGAAAATGGCTCCCTGACCCTGCATCAACACTAAAAAGTCTGGTGGTTCCCAAAAAGGAAAAATTATAACAGGGTTTGAGGCAAAAGTGGGACAAAATAAATAATGATGAGGAGGGACCACCCAAAGGGCTGACAGGTCTAACACGCGTCCCCCCCCAGCTGAAAGTGGGGAGAGCTACCCAACCCCTTGGGAGTTCTCATCACTAAGGCGGAAATACCTTGAGAGACCGTCTGCATTGGCGTGGTCCACTCCAGGCCGATGTTCCACCTGAAAGTCCATTCCCTGTAGGGAGATAGACCACCTTAGCAACTTGGGATTCTCCCCCTTCATCTGCATCAGCCACCGAAGGGGTCTGTGGTCGGTCTGAACTAGGAAGTGTGAGCCAAACAGGTATGGCCGCAACTTCTTCAGAGCCCATACCACTGCAAAGGCTTCACGCTCTATTGCACTCCACTTCTGTTCCCTGGGAAGTAGTCTCCGGGATAGGAAGACCACGGGTTGATCCAGACCCTCTTCATTGAGTTGCGATAACACTGCCCCAATGCCATGTTCCGATGCATCCGTCTGGACAATGAACTCCTTGGAAAAGTTTGGGGCCCTTAAGACCGGGGCCTCGCACATGGCTTGCTTCAGTTTCACAAAGGCCTGCTGGCAAGCCTCTGTCCAGACTACCCGTCGAGGTTGTTTCTTGGACGTAAGCTCCGTGAGGGGGGCCACAATGGTCCCATACCCCTTCACGAAGCGGCGGTAATATCCGGTGAGGCCCAGAAAAGCTTGGACCTCAGTCTGAGTCTTGGGGGGTTCCCAGGCCATGATTGCCTCGATTTTTGCCTGGAGGGGTTGCACCGCTCCCCTACCCACCAAGTGTCCAAGGTACACTACCGATCCCTGCCCGATCTGGCATTTACTGGCCTTGATCGTTAAACCAGCGTGTTTCAGGGCCTGGAGAACAGCTTGCAGGTGACGCAAGTGATCCTCCCAGCTGTTACTGAAGACGGCAATGTCGTCCAGATAAGCAGCAGAGAAACTCTCCATTCCGGCGAGGATCTGGTTCACCAGACGCTGAAACGTGGCAGGTGCGTTCTTGAGCCCAAAGGGCAGCACGCAGAACTGGTAGTGGCCCTTGGGCGTGGAGAAGGCTGACCTTTCCTTAGCTCCATCAGTCAGAGAGATCTGCGAGTACCCGGAAGTAAGGTCAAAGGTACTTAGATATTGGGCAGCTCCCAGCCGGTCAATCAGTTCATCCGCCCTTGGAATCGGATGAGCATCAGTCTTGGTTACTGAGTTCAGTCCCCGGTAGTCCACACAGAACCTCAGTTCCGGTTGGGCACCCGGTGGTACAGCTTTTGGTACTAATACCACCGGACTGGACCAGGGGCTGCTAGAAGGTTCAATCACTCCTAGCTCCAGCATCTTAGTGACTTCACTGTGAATGCTGGCCTTCACCTTGTCTGTCATCCGGTAGATCTTTGACTTCACAGGTGGGCTGTCTCCTGTGTCCACGTCATGGACGCACAGGTGAGTCCTACCCGGAACAAGGGAGAACAACGCGGAGTACTGCCCCAGGACCTGGCGGCAGTCCTCTTGCTGTTCAGGAGTTAGGAACGGGGAGAGAATCACTCCCTCCACCAACCCATCCTTCTCTTGAGACGCAAATAAGTCGGGGAGAGGCTCGCTGTCCACGTCCTCTGCTCCGTCAGTCACCATCAGCAAGATGACTTCGGGCCTCTCATGGTGGGGTTTGAGGCGGTTGGCATGCAGCACCCGTAGGGGCTGGCGAGGGGTCTTCAGATCCACCAAGTAGGTAGCCTTACCCTTCTTCTCCAACACCTCAAAGGGTCCTGACCAGCGATCCTGGAGGGCGCTAAGCTCTCCTGGTTCGATCACCCACACCTTCTGGCCAGGCTCCAATTCCACCGGGTAAGCATTGTGGTCATACCACGCCTTCATTACTGCTTGGCTGGCCTCCAAGTTGTCAGAAGCTTGCTTCCACAACTTAGCCATTTGGCTCCGGAAGGCCAGCATGTAGCTCACCACGTCCTGGGGAAGCTTTCTGGGAGTTCTTTCCCATCCGTCTCTCACCAGGCTGAGAGGTCCACGCACAGGGTGCCCATACAAAAGCTCGAAGGGGCTGAAGCCCACTCCCTTCTGGGGCACTTCCCTGTAAGAAAACAATAGACAGGGTAGGAGGACGTCCCATTTCCTCCGCAGGCTTTCAGGCAGACTTCTGATCATGCCTTTCAAGGTTTTATTGAACCTCTCCACCAGACCATTGGTCTGGGGGTGGTAAGGAGTGGTGAACCGGTAGGTCACTCAACACTCCTTCCACATCGCCCGCATATATGCTGACATGAAGTTGGTCCCCCTGTCGGACACAACTTCCTTGGGAAAACCCACTCGGGTAAAGATTCCCATCAGGGCCCTAGCCACAACAGGTGCCGTAATGGTCCTCAGAGGTATAGCCTCTGGGTACCGTGTGGCATGATCCACCAGAACCAGGATAAACCTGTGACCAGCTGTAGTAGGCGGATCTAACGGACCCACAATGTCGATGCCCACCCTTTCAAAGGGGGTGCTAACGACAGGAAGTGGTTCCAGGGGAGCTTTCGGCTTCACCCCTGTTTTCCCACTGGCTTGACAAGACACACACGTCCGGCAGTAGGTGTCGGACGACACTTTCATTTGAGGCCAATAAAAGTGCGGGACAAGCCGGGCAAAGGTCTTGTCTTGCCCCAGGTGTCCTGCCAAGGGGATCTCATGAGCCAATTCCAGGAGGAAGGCTCGATAACGTTGAGGGACAACCAAGGCCCGTGATGATCCGTGCATGGGTGCCTTGGGTACACTGTAGAGGAGGCCATCCTCCCAGTAAATATTATAGTTCCCCTCAACGTTCCCTGCTGCCTGGGCTTCGGCCTGTCGCCTCAGTCCCTCAAGGGTAGGACACTCCTTCTGGCCCTTGCAGAATTCCTCCCTGGTCGGCCCTCCCTCCACGTGCCACTCGGCCGGGATGGGTAGGTTCTCCAGTTCGGTAACATCCCCCTCCGCGGACTCCTGGTCCACCACCTCCGGTGGCCTATCCGTCACACGGGGCGCGGATGCCGAGGCAGGCTCCTCCTGCCCTCGGTTCTTCCCTTGGTCGGCAGCCGGCGGTGCCTTTGTTCCAGGCTCCCGCCTAAACGAACTCCCCCTCCGGGTAGTCGCAGACCTTGTGCTGACACAGGCCCAGTCAGGTGTACCCAGCATCTCAGCATGAGTCCGGTATTCCACCTCCTTCCAAGCATTATGCTCCATGTCATTCCCCAGCAGACAATCGACTGGCACGGCAGGGCTTACGGCAACTCGAAGCAACCATGCAACCCCTTCCCATTCAAATGGAACCTCGGCCACCGGATAGTGGCCCATTCTGCCGTCAGCCATCGCGGCAGGGTGGAGTACATGGGGAATCACCTGCTCTGGAGACACCAGTTGGCTACGTACCATAGTCATACTGGCTCCTGTGTCTCTCAGAGCCTCCCCTCTTTGGCCGTTGATGGTGACCCACTGCCCATACTTTGTGGTATTTGCGGGCACCTGGATCTTAGGAACCATCTCCCGTTCTCCCAGGGACACTAAAGTGACACCCGCCCACTCCCTTCCCTTATCTAAAGGCATCTCCTCCCCGAGCACTACACTAGCTACTCCGGGGGCCTTTCCTCCGATGGGAGGGGGTGGTCTTTTCGGGCACTTCACATCTCCCTTATAGTGTCCGACACCACCGCACTCGTAGCAATGGACAACCCTTGGCTGCTGACTCTGGCCAGGATTAGGGTTTCTGGGTGGGTTAGCCCTAGGGGTGAATCCCGTTCCCTTCCCTTGGAAACTATTTTGGGGGCCTTTAGAGAACTCCGTTTTCTTTTCCCCTCCCTCTTTCTTCTGGGGGGCGCCCTGTCCGGTCTTTTGAGAGTCCCCTCCAGTCCCCCTTGTGGACACCCGGGTACTAGCCCAAATGTCCGCCTCCTCAGCAAGCTTCCGGGGATTGGTCAGCTTGCTATCCACCAGGTGTTGACGCAGGTCAGGGAAACATTTTTCAAGCAGGTGTTCCTTCAACATCAAATCAAACAACCCCTTTTAGTCCCTCACCTCGCTGCCTTGTATCCAACCCTCAAATGCCTTCTTTGCATAGTCCAGGAAATCCACCCAATTCTGTGTGCCCGGTTTGTGGCTACCCCGGAACTTCTGTCTATACTTCTCGGGTGTTAGTCCAAACTTCCTCACGAGCGCCACTTTCATGGTGGGATAGTGGGTCTGCTCATCCTGCTCTAGGGCCAATAATGTATCCCTGCCAGCTGGAGGCATGTATTTATACAATCCCCCTCCCCAATATTTCTCTGGAACCCCATGGGCTCTTAAAGAGACCTCATAGGCTGCTAGCCACTTGGCGATATCATCTCCCGCACTATAGCTAGCTACTATGTCTTTTGGCAAATAGGGTTTGGGTTCCCTGGTGATTTCTCTTTCTTCGCTGCCACCATTAGGAACAGTGTGTGCCCCGACCCGTAGGATCTGGAGATCTATCTCCTTGAGCCTCAACTCGTGAGCCATCCTCTGTTCCTCCTTTTCTTTCTCCAGCTTCGCCAACTCCCATGTGAGCCGTCTTTTCTCCCTCCGGTCAGTTAATACTGCTTCTGATAAGCCGCCACTAGAGACACTGCTGCCCTTCCTTGAAAGTGTTCTGGGCCCCTCTACTAGGTTCCCCACCTCAGGTTGGTACAAACCAGCCCCCTCGTGGTCAGTCTCTCCATCCCTGTCCTCCTGTTCAGCCTTACTTTCTCGTCGTGCCTCCCCCCAAGCCCTCAAGCTGGTTTGGAGCTCACCCTTCTTTGCACCTGGGGGACAATACACCCCCTCTCTCTCACAAAACTCTTTGAGTTGGGCCACAGTGTAAGTTTCCACATCCTCCAATACAAACTCCATTTTGCCCACTCAGGATAGAAGACAGTTGCTTACAGAAGCTATGCAGGGGGTACCTTTTGTAATACCTCCTCCCACCACCAGAAGTAAATTTGAAAAAAACAAAACTCGAAATCAGGAAGTCCGCTTGGAGAAAACTCCCGGTGTAGGCCTATGGACTACCCACAGTTATTGTCGAGTAGACGCAAGCACAGCTCTATCCCACCGCTGAACACCAATTTTATGTTGGAAACCGGGCAACCGGGTTAGCAGTCACCAGGTTCCCAGCACAGTGGTAGCTTGGCTCGAGCGGTTGGGGGTCAGGCACCGTGTTAAGCGTACGTCACACCCTCACAATAAACATGCGTTCATCCGTTCCAAAAACGACACTACACCGTAAAAATTATGGAAGACAAGTTGAAAATATATATGTCTTTATCTTATTTTCTCTTAGTTGCAGGTTTCATAACATAAATACAGTACAATAGGATTTTCCTTTAAAAGAGCAGGTCAAATAAACAATACTACTTTGGAATTTCAATAAATAGGTTCAAGTCCTCATTAAGCAAAGAATAAATAGATGTGCAATAAATACAGACGGCAAATAAATACAGTCAGACAATAAATACAGTGCAGGAATAAATTAGTGGAAGACAATAAATAAAGCACCCTCAATAAATAAGGAAAAGCAATCAATGACAGTATAGATCAGATCACTTTCATGAGGTATCTTGGTCTTACTTTGCCCATATACAGCTTGTGGTCATTTGGATGGCATGGGGGTGTCCCACCTAGACTGGTCAAGGCTGGGGCCTAAGCTGAGGCAGAACCAGGGTAACCTAAAGATCTGGCCCTCCAAACTACACAGCCCCTCACAGATGTCACTGCACCAGTCTTAGTTCACCCCTGGCACTCCCAGGCTGGTTCTAACACCCCTCTAGCCCCTAGAATGGTCTCTTAGGGCTCCACGGGGCCTCAAACGCCCCCTCTACCACTTACTGCCCTTTTCACGATGATCGGCTCCGCTCGGCGCCGTGTCGATGTCGTGAGGCGGCTCCGGCTCGATGTCGCTGGGCGGCCTCGTCTCGATGTCGCTGGGCGGTCTCGACTCGATGTCGCCTTCCGGCGTCGCAGGGACATGGCCTCCCCGCTTCCGGGTGTCTCCGGAGTGCGATCTCCACTCCCGACCTCCGGCACGCTTCACATCCGTTTCCGGCGACTCCGGTGGGCGGACTTCACTCCCCCGTCGACGCCTCACCTCGACCTCAGGTGAATCTCCACTCGACCTCCGGCGCCTCTCCACGACCTCCGTCGGCGCCCTCACCTCGACCTCGGATGAATCTCCACTCGACCTCCGGCGCCTCTCCACGACCTCTGTCGGCGCCCTCACCTCGACCTCGGGTGACTCCCTACTCGACCTCCGGTGCCTCTCCACGACCTCCGTCGGCGCCCTCACTCGACCTCTGGCGGCTCCGGGTACGACGTCTGCTTTCTGTCAGCGCCGCTTCTCTACCTCAGGCCCCAGGTCTCCAGGCTTCTCGACGTCAGGACTCCAGGAGGACACCACTGAACAGGTCAGGAACTTGCTGTTCTTCCTCTTTAAGGCCTGTTTCAAATGTTCAGTTCCTTAAGATGGTTCTTCTGGTCTTGGTCCCACACAGGGCTTTAGGCTGGGCTTGGACAGTAGGGACTAGCATCAAGGGTGGGTTTCTGGACCCCACTCCAAGCACTGGTTTCCACCCCTGCTGCCTTACTCCGACCTCCTTCTATATCTGTCCTCTCTCTTCTCCAGTCAGTTGCCAACTGCCACCCTGAGATGGCCTCCCAACATTCTAAACTGCCTCCCACTGTCACAGGGTTCTAGAATGTTCCAGGAGGTTCTGGTGATGTCACAGGTGACAATGGGTGGCCACCATTTTGTGTCCCAGGCCCTCACACAGAAGTTCCAGGGGTAGGGAAAATGGCTCCCTGACCCTGCATCAACACTAAAAAGTCTGGTGGTTCCCAAAAAGGAAAAATTATAACAGGGTTTGAGGCAAAAGTGGGACAAAATAAATAATGATGAGGAGGGACCACCCAAAGGGCTGACAGGTCTAACAGGGCCCCACAAACTTAGCTATGATATCCACCCTCCATAGGATATCATGGTTAAGTCAGTACTGAAGCAGGCGTAAGGAAAGTAGCGATAACAGGGGTTATCGCTACTTTTCTTGCCGCTATGTTTCATAGCGTGGGGCTTGATGATAGGAGAAATGTCGCTTAGCGACATTTCTCCTGTAATGTTAGGTCAGGAACGCCCACTTTGCATCTCATTAGAGATGCAAAGCTGGGCGTTAAGATTTTGTACGCTAAAGCAAGGTTTCACGCGTTCGCGTGACCATGCTACTTAGGCGCTAAAATTATCGCCGCTTTTCGGCCGAAAACGGCCACAAAAGCGGCGATAATTTACTATCGCTGCCTTGTAAATATGCCCCTTAGTGCTTTAGAGACCTCGAACATTTTTCCTCTCAGCGGTCCGCCTATTGGCTTCTAGTTAATACTCCTCTGAACCTTACAGGTCCTCTTCTCCACTTACCAGGGGGTGTACCGTTGTGTGACCACCATAGTACTGTGAGAGAGGAGCAGGCTTCCCATCTCATTAAAAGTCTCATGACCAGGGTCTGTCCCCCAATGACCCCTCGGCTCAGCTATGAGCTTCTGGAGGACTGGATGAGGGTCGAGTGGAAGAAAGGCAAACACAAGCGAGATGCAGGGCTGACCTGCTACAGGTGGAATGTTTCAACTTGAAGCAAAGACATGTTAATTAGGCAATCATTCACCACCCTTGATTGGATCTTCAAAGGGAATTGATTTCTCAGCTGGATGTAATGAAATCCACCTCAGGTAGACATTTCGAAGAAAGAGGCTCTGCCTAGGAGGCGCGCGCTGAAATAAAATGCAGTGCGCATCAAGGTTTAGCAGGGCCCTATTTATAATTGTGAGGCTGTGACAGAGGGTAGCTATGGATACAGCCGCAGAGGAACGTCACGTCATAAAGAAGAGCCCGGGGGAGCTCTCTTTCTGAAGGGGTCAGTGATGCTTTTCACAGAGAGACCTGCGAGGAATATTCATCCTTTCGTGTTTTCTAGCTGTTTGTTATAGGTTGCTTTGTCATTCAGCCTTTGATGTGGAAAAACACCAAGGATCTAACATTTTCCAGGCTTCTCAATGCTACTGTGCTCGAATGCAAACTGTTGTGTAACTGTATTTCTCGTTGGGAAACAAACACTTAGCAGTTTTCTCGGGGAGCTCGCTCCTCAGTGAACCTCGCGTCTACCCCAGTACTGGCATCTGCTGCATGTAGAGCAAGAATGCTTGTATAAGTGAATCACTGTTTAGGTCTGAAGATGTGAAAACGTGGGATACACCAAAAAGGAACTGAAAAGTGCGTCACTTTTCCCATGTTAAAAAGGACGCAAAAGTGGCGCAAGGGGCTTGTAAATCTGCCCCTCAGTCTGTCTTTTTTGTCGTGGGGGCATAACTAAGACTTTTGCAGCAATATAGGAACGATTAAAGCATGGGTACTCACAAACATTTCCCCAGGGGCCGCAAAGTTTGGTCTTTGGTGTGACCGAGGGCTGCACTGATGCCAGCGGGGGAGGGGCTTGTAAAGTGGGTGTAGGGCAGTGCCGGCTCGCCGAGGGAGTGCTGCGGGGCGGGGCAGGGCAGGGCAGGGTGGGGGGTAGTAGAGTCCGACATACGACGGACAGGAGTAAGGTAAGTAATGAAACAAATAAAACTATTTACCTTGCACGTGCTGCATCGCCAACTCGATGATGCAGCGTGCTCAAGGTAAATATCCCTTTATTTTCCGTGTAAAAAATGTAAAAAGAATTGTCATAGTTTTGAGATGTGTATATCATTCTTCACAAAGGGTTGTACACTTGAACCATCCTCAATGTGTCTGATCGAGATCTCACTCCCTGTCAGACCCTTTCCTGCACTTGTCCTAACCGGAGATCTAGAAATCATAGCTCCTCTCCTCAACTCCCTTTGCAATATCTTGTTTGCTTCTTCAAACGCTCCTACCAATGTAAAAAATGAAAAATCTCTTTTTATTTCTCTGCTCAGAAATCCTTCAGTAGGCACAACATTTCTCTGCATCCTCTGACTTCTCTTTGCTACCTTTTTCTCACATGTCCCACAATATTTTTCTGAAAGAGGAAAAACCCATAAGAATATCGTGAGACCTTTTCTTTGGGTAGGGGCCATAGGTGATTGATTGGCAGCCTCTGTGGAGGATACTATTCTTTACGCTTGCTGTATTAGAACGGACTATTTCATTTCATTTGGAGAACAGTTATTCCTTTCAGAAACTTGTCTCTCCAAAGGTGTCAATAGTGAGCTGTCAAGGCTTACTCCAGGTGGTGATAAAGGTATTGGAACTTAAATACAGTCGGTCATGCTAATCATATAAGATTAAGGCCATTTTCAGCTAGCCTAGCTATGTCTTTTAAAAAGGACTGATTTTGATCAGGTGATTATGGAATGAAACACCAAAAAATGTGTTATGTGTCTAATAGTCTAATAATCCCCCAATTCCCAACAAATGACTTACAATATCTCTGTGTGTGCAAAGTGCCCTGCAAAGTGATAACAGACTGTAGTCCACCTTGTAAGACTCAAGTGCTGTGAGGCCCACGGAAGGGGATAAATTCAAGTAGGAAAGGCAGAGAACTCCTAGGTGATTAGCGGCCCTATGCTCGGGCCATTTGGTGAGATGATTTTTTAAAAATTATTGTTGATAAACTGGGGGCCAGAATAATGAGACTGTCATGCAGCGCAGCAAGTCACCTTGCTGCGCTGCCTGGCAGGGAAAGGGCCTGAATGCACCGTATTTAAAAGAATACGGTGCATTCCTGCCTTTTTCACTGTGCTGGCAACATTTTGGCTGCCTAGCGCCTGCACACATACCCTTGCACAATAGTACAAGGGTGCCTGCATTGTAGGGTAGATTGTTTTTGTGCAGAAAAGGGCACCTTCCTGCACCAAAACAATCTCCTGAGGCCTTTACCTATTTCTATGTGTGCTGGAGAATGCGCACACACAGTAGGAGCAAGTAACAAGGAAAAATAAAGATATTTCTCCTTAATACGCCTCTCCTGGAGAAGCGTAGGTTTTTGGGACATCCCTAGCTTTACCACTTCTGATAAATCTAGGAATGTGTCAAAAGTCATGGATGTTGCATGGGAATTCCCTGGTGCAGAAAAAGGCAACACAGTAATATGCGCTACGTTGCTTTACTCGAGATTTATTAATCCACTTGGAGCTAAGCAAGGTGGCCTTGCGTGGCTTTAAAAATTTCATTTTTGATTTGAGTCTCTCTTGCACCACATTGCGTGATGCAAGAGTTGATGCAACGGGGCTCATATATAAGCCCCTGGGTTCCTTGCATGGGCTGGCTTTGCCTCTGTTGCAGAACCCACAAGGCTGCTACAGCCTTATGGTTAGTGTACACAGAGTCAATCTGACTGTGCTCACAAAGCCAGCATGATCATTGTCATGTGCAGAATGACATATGGGCTTGCCTTAGCAACCACAGTATGATGTGCGCCTCCTCCTACAGCAAGTAATCCCAAACCTCAGCAAGTGACAGCGAGGTTTGGGGAAATGCTTTTCAGGCACACAGATAGAATTGACCTCCTGTGTGACGTGAGGGGAAGTGCAAAGGAAATGGGGGCTGCGGGGTAGGAAGGCAGCTGAGAAGGAAGGGGCATTTCATAGAGTACATCAATGCCCACGGAGTGATCTGATAAACACCGAGGTGCCGATTACGATCCGGTAAAAACCGGGTACGAACCGTCGGACGGAGCATATTCTCCGTCCGACGCGTACCCGGTCGTCAAAATTTACAAACAAGGAATTACGATTCGCACGGGAACACCATTTCCGTATGAATCGTAAAAAAGCCCGACCGAACAAAATAAACCTACAAATGCGATCCGGGAAAGCGCCGACGTGACGTCGGGACGCTCGCAGCCTGCCATTCACGAACCAGGAATTACGATTCGCACCGACGTCATCCCGCACGGTGAATATTTTCCGGCTGCCAAAAACTGCCGGGAAATCAGGACGACGCGAACAAGGACCACCAGTACGCGACGGACAGACAGGACGACGCGAACAAGGAGGACCAGTACGCGACAGGACGACGCGAACAAGGAGTACCAGTATGCGACGGACAGACAGGACGACGCGATCAAGGAGGACCAGTACGCGACGGACAGACAGGACGACGCGAACAAGGAGGACCCGTACGCGACGGACAGACATGGACCCGAACCTACGTGTCATCCCGGCCCTCATAGCAGTCGACCTCCTCTACAGGTTCGGACGCAGACGCCGCAGAAGGTCAGAATAACTAAGGGAGGGGGTAAAGTGGGGTGGGGTGGGGGTGGCAGGACCAGGGCAGGCCACAAAACCCCCACCAAAGTCACACAGCACACATGCCCAGGACATACCTGACTCCCATGCCCTGGTCACTACGAGGGGGTGGGGGCGTGTCCAGCTAAGCCAGCGACCGCCACAACGGAAGTCCGTCACCACGCGAACCGGCAACACAACCAGACCGGTACATCCCGTACCCACGCCTGAAGAGCGTGGGTACGAGACGTACCACGCCCACACCCACGTAACCCCAACAATGGCGGGACGGATCGTACCCACGCGCCAAAGGCCTGGGTACGGCCCGCACAAGCATCACATAGCGTGGGGACGGATATGTACGGACCCTACCCCCACCCGCATACGTATGGAGCGTACCCCCACCCCACCAGTGTAAGTACGACTCGTACCCTCACCCGCGGACGTACGGACCGTACCCCCACCCCCACCAGTGTAAGTACGACACGTACCCTCACCCGCGGACGTACGTACCGTACCCCCACCCCCACCAGTGTAAGTGCGACACGTACCCCCAGGCATGGAGCCTACCCCCACCCCACCAGTGTAAGTACGACTCGTACCCTCACCCGCGTATGCATGGAGCGTACCCCCACCCCAACAGTGTAAGTACGACACGTACCCTCACCCGCGGACGTACGGAGCATACCCCCACCAGTGTAAGTACGACACGTACCCCCACCCCCGTAGGCATGGAGCCTACCCCCACCCCACCAGTGTAAGTACGACTCGTACCCTCACCCCGTATGCGTGGAGCATACACCCACCCCACCAGTGTAAGTACGACTCGTACCCTCACCCCGTATGGATGGAGCGTACCCCCACACCAACAGTGTAAGTACGACTCGTACCCTCACCCGCGGACGTACGGACGGTACCCCCACCCCCACCAGTGTAAGTACGACACGTACCCCCACCCCCATAGGCATGGAGCCTACCCCCACCCCACCAGTGTAAGTACGACTCGTACCCTCACCCGCGTATGCATGGAGCGTACCCCCACCCCAACAGTGTAAGTACGACTCGTACCCTCACCCGCGGACGTACGGAGCGTACCCCCACCCCCACCAGTGTAAGTACGACACGAACCCCCACCCCCGTAGGCATGGAGCCTACCCCCACCCCACCAGTGTAAGTACGACTCGTACCCTCACCCCGTATGCATGGAGCGTACCCCCACCCCAACAGTGTAAGTACGACTCGTACCCTCACCCCGTATGCATGGAGCGTACCCCCACCCCAACAGTGTAAGTACGACTCGTACCCTCACCCGCGGACGTACGGACCGTACCCCCACCCCACCCCCACCAGTGTAAGTACGACACGTACCCCCACCCCCGTAGGCATGGAGCCTACCCCCACCCCACCAGTGTAAGTACGACTCGTACCCTCACCCCGTATGCATGGAGCGTACCCCCACCCCACCAGTGTAAGTACGACTCGTACCCTCACCCCGTATGCATGGAGCGTACCCCCACCCCAACAGTGTAAGTACGACTCGTACCCTCACCCGCGGACGTACGGACCATACCCCCACCAGTGTAAGTACGACACGTACACCCACCCCCGTAGGCATGGAGCCTACCCCCACCCCACCAGTGTAAGTACGACTCGTACCCTCACCCGCGTATGCATGGAGCGTACCCCCACCCCACCAGTGTAAGTACGACTCGTACCCTCACCTCTAATGCATGGAGCGTACCCCCACCCCACCAGTGTAAGTACGACTCGTACCCTCACCTCGAATGCATGGAGCGTACCCCCACCCCACCAGTGTAAGTACGACTCGTACCCTCAACTCGAATGCATGGAGCGTACCCCCACCGTGTATGTTCCAAGCGTACATATCCAGAAATAGGAGGTGTGTGTGCAGAGTCCTCCCAGCAGTGCCCTGAGACAGGAGGGGTGGGTGCTGAGTCCTCCCAGCAGTGCCCTGAGACAGGAGGGGTGGGTGCAGAGTCCTCCCAGCAGTGCCCTGAGACAGGAGGGGTGGGTGCTGAGTCCTCCCAGCAGTGCCCTGAGACAGGAGGGGTGGGTGCAGAGTCCTCCCAGCAGTGCCCTGAGACAGGAGGGGTGTGTGCCTAACACTCCCAGCAGTGCCCTGAGACAGGAGGGGTGGGTGCTGAGTCCTCCCAGCAGTGCCCTGAGACAGGAGGGGTGGGTGCTGAGTCCTCCCAGCAGTGCCCTGAGACAGGAGGGGTGGGTGCAGAGTCCTCCCAGCAGTGCCCTGAGACAGGAGGGGTGTGTGCCTTACACTCCCAGCAGTGCCCTGAGACAGGAGGGGTGGGTGCTGAGTCCTCCCAGCAGTGCCCTGAGACAGGAGGGGTGGGTGCTGAGTCCTCCCAGCAGTGCCCTGAGACAGGAGGGGTGGGTGCAGAGTCCTCCCAGCAGTGCCCTGAGACAGGAGGGGTGTGTGCCTAACACTCCCAGCAGTGCCCTGAGACAGGAGGGGTGGGTGCAGAGTCCTCCCAGCAGTGCCCTGAGACAGGAGGGGTGGGTGCTGAGTCCTCCCAGCAGTGCCCTGAGACAGGAGGTGTGTGTGCAGAGTCCTCCCAGCAGTGCCCTGAGACAGGAGGGGTGGGTGCTGAGTCCTCCCAGCAGTGCCCTGAGACAGGAGGGGTGGGTGCAGAGTCCTCCCAGCAGTGCCCTGAGACAGGAGGTGTGTGTGCAGAGTCCTCCCAGCAGTGCCCTGAGACAGGAGGGGTGGGTGCTGAGTCCTCCCAGCAGTGCCCTGAGACAGGAGGGGTGGGTGCAGAGTCCTCCCAGCAGTGCCCTGAGACAGGAGGGGTGTGTGCCTAACACTCCCAGCAGTGCCCTGAGACAGGAGGGGTGGGTGCTGAGTCCTCCCAGCAGTGCCCTGAGACAGGCGGGGTGGGTGCTGAGTCCTCCCAGCAGTGCCCTGAGACAGGAGGGGTGGGTGCAGAGTCCTCCCAGCAGTGCCCTGAGACAGGAGGGGTGTGTGCCTAACACTCCCAGCAGTGCCCTGAGACAGGAGGGGTGGGTGCTGAGTCCTCCCAGCAGTGCCCTGAGACAGGAGGGGTGGGTGCAGAGTCCTCCCAGCAGTGCCCTGAGACAGGAGGGGTGTGTGCCTAACACTCCCAGCAGTGCCCTGAGACAGGAGGGGTGGGTGCCGAGTCCTCCCAGCAGTGCCCTGAGACAGGAGGGGTGGGTGCAGAGTCCTCCCAGCAGTGCCCTGAGACAGGAGGGGTGGGTGCTGAGTCCTCCCAGCAGTGCCCTGAGACAGGAGGGTGGGTGCAGAGTCCTCCCAGCAGTGCCCTGAGACAGGAGGGGTGGGTGCTGAGTCCTCCCAGCAGTGCCCTGAGACAGGAGGGGTGGGTGCAGAGTCCTCCCAGTAGTGCCCTGAGACAGGAGGGGTGTGTGCCTAACACTCCCAGCAGTGCCCTGAGACAGGAGGGGTGGGTGCAGAGTCCTCCCAGCAGTGCCCTGAGACAGGAGGGGTGGGTGTGGAGTCCTCCCAGCAGTGCCCTGAGACAGGAGGGGTGTAACACATGTGTGTGAGGCTGGAAGTACACACATGCATACTGCCTACAAGGGAACATGTCCCCATGAACTCATGTCAACAGACTCCATACACAAGTACAGTGATCACCAAGGATGCCACGAATGTTGCAGGTGGAGACATGGCCCTGCATGCATGGCCAAAGTAGAAGTGCTCCGTCACACACACAGCTCATGTAGACACAGCTCTGCGCTAAATATTGGGAACACCCTGCAGGGAAGATATCAGGGTACACAGAGGGAGGAATACACCCTGGGACAATTGCACCATGCAGTAACTGCTTACATGAACAAAGAAAGTTAGCTAACACCTTGTGATGGCACACAGATCCCAGGGTCCCCCCAATGAGCAGCACACTACTACATTTCCCACACACCCAACACATAAACACCACCCAAAACCATGTAGCAGCCCCACCAACACCAATACCAGCATAGCAGTAGTGTCAGAATGAAAAAAAAAGTAAAGCTTTATTCAGCATGATCACAATGTCCGTGGATCGCAGGCAGTTCAATATTCACAAAGCCCATAGGGCAGTCAATAAGTCTCAGCTGGATGGGGGACACAGTGGGATGCGTGTCCCCTAGCTTGCCTGCACAGTTACATGCCGTCGTCTGCCACAGGGGTGAGGGCATCATGGGGGGGGGGAAGCACCAGGCACCGCAGGGACATCAGGGCAAAGGGGAGGCGTTGTGGGTGCAGGGATGGAGGACTCCACCACAGGGGGTGGGGCAGGGCCAAAGGCGGAGGCCAGGATGGCACTACACACCTTTGCAAGGTCCTCCAGGGATTCCCCTGCATCTGAAGGAACCACAGGCCCCAAGGAGGGGGGGGGGTCAGAGGGATGGGTCGCAGCGCCACCGGGGGAGGGTGTGGACAGGGGGGGGATGCAACCACCCTGACCGGGGACTTCCTTGACCGCTTGCGGGGTGGTGTCACTGTGGGGCTCAGGGACAGAGCGGCCATGAAGGAGTCTTTGGGGGAGAGGTGGCCAGGAGAGCTGAGGGGAGGGGATTTGGAGGGAGTGGACTGGGTGGAATGCGGACTCCCACTCTGGCTGCGTGTCACACGTTTGCCCCCCAACCCAGTGGGTGTGCCTACCTCACCCTGTGTGTGCGTGTCAGGAGGAGTGCGGTGGACCTTCCCTGCTGGTGTGGTGCCTGTGTCTGTTGTGGTGGGTGCATGCCGACGTCTGGGTGTACGTGGGACAGGCATGGGAGTGGGAAGTGTGGATGGGGCAGGGGTAGGTGGTGGGAGGTCGCGCTGCAGGAGACCCACTGCTGCAGTCAGTGTCGAGTCTATCGACCTCAGCAAGCTGCGTTGGTCAGCCTGCGATGAATGAATGCCCTCCAAGTATGCCTCGATGTTGTTGAGGGTCTGGCCGTGGGCATGGAGGACATTAAGGATCGCAGCCTGACCAACCTGCAGCTGCCGCTGGATGTCCACAGACTCGGCATTGGCGGCAGCAGTGGAGACAGGGGCAGGGGGTGCGGTGCCTGGCATGAAGGAGACATGCGGTGACCGGGCACGCTGGGAAGGGACACGAGCAAGTGGGAGGCGGCTGATGGGAACGGAGGGGGCGGTGCGAGGTGTTGTTCCGCTGTCAGCTGCTGGTGCAGCCTCCGCCTACTCGGAGACATCCTCCTCGGACCTGTCAGCTTCGTATTCTGACGTGCCAGTCGACAGGTCCTCGGCCGCACTCTCCTCCGCCTCTGTCCCACTCGATGTGCCAGCCACGATGTCACGGCTGGCACTGGTGCTCGGTCCCTCCGCCTGGTCTGTGTCCATGTCTCCCTCTGTGTCCCCCGACGATGCTGTGGGCAGGGTGGAGAGACAGAAATTAATCAGACACCTGTACACATCTGTCACATGAGTCCAATCTACATAGGTTACATTGCATAGCCTGAAAAGGAAGATCCCTAACATCTACTAAACAAGGTACCGATGTAGGGCATGAAACACACAGTTGGTTGAGCCACCATGCCACTGAAATACCATGGAGAGCATGAGACAATAGCAAATGACAGGAAACGGAGTCTGACATAGCACCCAGGCCCTGGGGACAATCCAGCACTGCATCTGCACCACACAGCGTTGGCGAAAATAGGGATGACCAGGGACCATATCCATGAACTTGAGACACATGCTGCATAGGTAATGCTGAAAACATGCCCAACATGACTGGGTCACTGCACCTTGAGTGTATGTCCAGACAAACATCACACACTGCCCAGACCCAGCAAGTAGAAATCAGGATTTGACATATAGGCTTAGCCCGCCCCAACCACCCCCTACATGAGGCAAATTGTTGAGACACAGGTGGCACCAACATCTCATAGTCTGGGTGATAAACACAGGGGCAGGCAAAATGCAAGATTGGACGCCAAACACCCAAGGTGCGCCTGTACAAATAATGAGGTACCAGTGCCCATCCTCAGATGAGTATAACAAGACACACAGGCACTGGCAACTGTGAGTATGAAGAAGGACATTCAGGTCAGGCTGCACAGTGGACACCTGTACTAAATTTCACGTCTATATACATGGTGCCAGGGGACAATGGCACAGAGCACAACCTACGCTGTAGACACTGAGAGTGTCCACGTTTTGTGATGACACATACAACACCGAGGAAAAGGTGCCCCAGGGGACAGTAGTGGCCACACAACTCCATGCTCCTGAATGGTAATGACTGCAACACACGCCACCATCCCTGCACTATGCGTATCGCACACTCATGCACATCATGTCACAGGCCACTACATAGGACATGCGCGCTGTAAGGCATGACACTTGAGAGACTAACTCCCATGTCTGGACTCAGCATCAGTGCCAACTGACATGGAACCCACATGCAGTGAACTGGACAGGGCACAGGCAAGGTCCCAAAACCTGTTACACACCACCCCCACACATGATGCTACAGGCATAGTTCTCGTGGACAAAGCGCCAGCCTACATTACCTTGTGAAGGAGTGACTACACACAGACCAGGGAACACATTGCAAGGAGGGGAAGGGTGGCAGGAGCGCAGCGCTATACTGGGGCAAACTGGATCTGCACAGCACCTTTAAACCCTGGCAGTGAATTCATGCTATTGTGCCCTTACAAATGCCGGTGACACACAACAAACACACATGTACCTACCCCCTTCCGGCTGCTGCATCTCCTGTAAGCGCCTCTCCAAGTCTGGAAAGACCACCGGCAGCACACGCCTGTGGAGGTGGCTCAGACGGCGGCGCCCGCGGTTCTTGTGGCTCACAGGTGAGTCCCCCAGCAGGACCCGTGCGATCCTCCGCGTCCAGCACCGGATATCCTGCCAGCGTTTCCTCACCTGGGACAGGCTCCGCCTCCGACCATCCACACCCCTCACGGCACTGACGGCGGTCAGCCAGATCTGCTCCTTGGCAGTGGCGCCTACCTGTGAGGAAGAACAAGTGACACCACATCAATACACCAGCCACATGTCACAGAGAGACATATGAGAACAAATTAGCTGGTTACAACAAGGCATGTCATGCAGCCAACGCATTGCACCTTTGTCATAGGGACATGATCATCTGGGGAGGGAAAAAGCAGTACGTGCCATTGTAGGTACACAGGTGGAATGATGGCAATGTCACAATCAATGATCAAGGCTCACACTGTGCATCACACCCACCCCTCCTGTCTCAGGGCACTGCTGGGAGGACTCTGCACACACCCCTCCTGTCTCAGGGCACAGCTGGGAGGACTCTGCACACACCCCTCCTGTCTCAGGGCACTGCTGGGAGGACTCTGCACACACACCTCCTGTCTCAGGGCACTGCTGGGAGGACTCAGCACACACCCCTCCTGTCTCAGGGCACTGCTGGGAGGACTCTGCACACACACCTCCTGTCTCAGGGCACTGCTGGGAGGACTCTGCACACACCCCTCCTGTCTCAGGGCACTGCTGGGAGGACTCTGCACACACCCCTCCTGTCTCAGGGCACTGCTGGGAGGACTCTGCACACACCCCTCCTGTCTCAGGGCACTGCTGGGAGGACTCTGCACACACCCCTCCTGTCTCAGGGCACTGCTGGGAGGACTCTGCACACACCCCTCCTGTCTCAGGGCACTGCTGGGAGGACTCTGCACACACACCTCCTGTGTCTGGCCAGCACCTCAAAGCAGTCACATGCCACAGGCCACTGACGCCACCTCAGCAGAGTACACAGACACACACAGGCACAGGACATTCACCTGCCATTGCCAAATGCAGATACAAACCTCACTGCACATGTGCCACTAGATCGGGGGGGCTCACAGGTGTGGGGCTGGCTCTGCACGTCAGACACACAGCACTGCTCCCTGCTCACATGAGATGTGCAGGGCATATCCAGGCCTCATGCATCTGGGGTGGTCCACTACACATATGCACCCACACAAATGACATTGGACTTACACACACAGATGTCCAGGGGACGAACACATCATGTGGACACTCTCAGCATAGGTACAGTGGACAAACACACATCTGTAGGTACAGTCACCTGTCACACTGGGGTAACCACAGAATCACAGGAGGACTGTAGTAGCTCCATACCCTGGAGGATTAGACAGGCACAATGTGTAATGCCACATGCAGTGAATGTCACAGTAAACACAATGCAAGTGAGGAGAGCAGTCATGCACCACAGCATGCTCTGGCTGGGAGACATCAGGCATCCCCCCCTGGGACCCCCCCTACAGTACATAGCATGTGTGTCACACCAGGACACAATGCCAGAAGTCACAGTCACAACAAAGGGACAGTCTGTGCCAGTGGCCTATGCACTCACCTGATACCCTGGTCGCCCATACAGAAGAGGGTACTGTGGGAGGATCACAGCCAGCAATGCCAGGTTCTCCTCCAGGGTGAATGGCTGTGTCCTCTCCACAGCCCTTGACATGGTTCCAGAGAATCAGTAGCAGCAGCTGGGTCGACGAATTCAAAGATGTGCAGGCAAGTTCTCCCTCATGGGACCTGGCTGCCTTATATCTGCCTTTCTGCCCTGTCTCATGCACAGGAGTACAGAGTGATTGGTCACTCACATTTGCATCCTATGTTTCCACCAATCCCTTCAAACCTAGCAGTCTGTGTGTACTCTATCGGTTTCATTCTCCTGCATGATGTCAGCCCCACAAACACATTGCAACAAAGTAGATTAATTCCAACTGACTTCTGCTGTGCACCTTCCAGAACAAATTCAAATTTTGAACTTGGTCTCCATGACAACCAGCATGCATGTAGGCCTTAATACTTGTCCCTCATGTGTCCCCTATGTAATTAGGAGCTTCACACACAGGTACGGTGCATTCCGGGGCCCTAGGGCACCCCAAATGCATTGCAACGGCCCATACACGCGTGCCTACGTTCACTATCACTATAGGTGTCCTCGCGTATGCGTACTCGTAGTGGTACGGGCCGTACACACGCCTGTACGCTCCCTATCACTATGGGTGTCCTCGCGTATGCGTACTCGTAGTGGTACGGGCCGTACACACGCCTGTACAACACGCCTGTACGCTCCCTATCACTATGGGTGTCCTCGCGTATGCGTACTCGTAGTGGTACGGGCCGTACACACGCCTGTACGCTCCCTATCACTATGGGTGTCCTCGCGTATGCGTACTCGTAGTGGTACGGGCCGTACACACGCCTGTATGACATGCCTGTACGCTCCCTATCACTATGGGTGTCCTCGCGTATGCGTACTCGTAGTGGTACGGGCGGTACACACGCCTGTACGCTCCCTATCACTATGGGTGTCCTCGCGTATGCGTACTCGTAGTGGTACGGGCCGTACACACGCCTGTACGCTCCCTATCACTATGGGTGTCCTCGCGTATGCGTACACGTTGTGATAGGGAGCATACAGGCGTGTGTACGGCCCATACCACTACGAGTACGCATACGCGAGGACACCCATAGTGATAGGGAGCGTACAGGCGTGTGTACGGCCCGTACCACTACGAGTACGCATACGCGAGGACACCCATAGTGATAGGGAGCGTACAGGCGTGTGTACGGCCCGTACCACTACGAGTACGCATACGCGAGGACACCCATAGTGATAGGGAGCGTACAGGCGTGTGTACGGCCCGTACCACTACAAGTACGCATACGCGAGGACACCCATAGTGATAGGGAGCGTACAGGCGTGTGTACGGCCCGTAACACTACGAGTACGCATACGCGAGGACACCCATAGTGATAGGGAGCGTACAGGCGTGTGTACGGCCCGTACCACTACGAGTACGCATACGCGAGGACACCCATAGTGATAGGGAGCGTACAGGCGTGTGTACGGCCCTACCACTATGGGTGTTCTTGCGTATGCGTACTCGTAGTGGTACGGGCTGTACGCATGCCTGTACGCTCGCCATCACGATGGGTACACATACGGCAGCACTCCCATAGTGAAATGGTAACGTACACAGGCCCTCTTCGCAGCAGTACAGTGGTTTTCACACATCACAGTGGTGACAGGCGGCACACAGGTAGGGATAGGGCGGACATACTTGTCCATGGATGGACATACTTGTCCATGAATGGACATACTTGTCCATTAATTGACATCGAGGCATCGTCTGTGCGTTACTACATGTGTGGGGCACAGGTGTGACGGCCTGTGATGTGGAACATTACTCCTGAGTCGAGAAGGCACCAGATGTATGATGAGATGTCTACAGATGTACTGTGTGATGGTGCAATGTGTGCCAGGCATGCCCTTGACTCCTTTGACATGTGTGCATGTCGTACTGCACACTTGGGGTGAGCGTCACTGGCATGGCACGGACACCAACACACGGAAGTGTCCCCGGATGCCCGGTACAGGGGTTACCACACCTGACTTGTCACTACCCACGGTGCACAATGTGACTATGTCATGTATGTGTGGGGGCTTCCCATCAGGTTGATGTTGGAGCACCCTCAAAAGCTGCAGCCGTTGCAGCAACCAACATGTGTCTGTGTGTAGATTGACATTGCACACTGTTCCGCACACCATGCAACATGTGGTATCAGATGTGAGGTGCACATGTATGCATGGGACACGGAGTAGCGTGACAAGGACATGTCTGCATCCTCACAATGAATGTGTGGTGAGTCATGACATGTGCACCTTCATGGCAAGGTGTGTGGGCTGTCCTAGTGTGATGTCATGTGACCTGTGGCTCTAGTGTTCCGCTACCAGTCTCTGCAATCGGCATCCTACTTTTGCTGATGTGTGGGCGTATGTCACTCCTGTCTTGCGTCTGGCTGTTCACTTGCACTGGGACACAGCTATTCCCATGGCATGGCATGGGGAGGTTCTCAATCTCCGTGTGTAGCTGGGTCTTGGTAGGGGTGTCACCTTGCATCCATACGTGTCCTGGGCATGTAGCACATACCTGACTCCCTATGTAGCATATGTGTATTGACAGATTAACATGTGCGCAGTACATATGAATTGTTGTCGTAGTGCACTCACTCTTCCTTGTCACTTCCAAATTACTGCAGAGCGCCGCCTCTTGCCCGACCAATTCCGGACTTGGCTGACATGCGGGAGAATGACAGCATCCGCCTCTACCGCTTCCCCCAACCGTTGATTCAGGAGTTGACGGCGAGACTGGCACCACACCTGCAACCGCAGCACAGGTATCCTACGGCACTGACACCCCAGCTGAAGGTAATGGCTGCCCTACATTTTCTTGCCACGGGTACCTTTCAATATACCATAGCTCATGTTGGTGGCATGTCCCAGAGCATGTTCTGCCGTGTGCTGCATGATTTCTTAGAGGCCATGTTGATTCACCTGGATGACTTCATCAAGTTCCCAACCCCTGAACAGTTGACTGCGGTCAAGCGTGGATTCTATGCCCTGGGAGGGATGCCCCATGTCATTGGGTCCATAGATGGGACACATGTAGCTTTGGTACCACCACACGCATGGGAGGTGGCGTACCGCAATCGGAAGTACTACCACTCCATCAATGCCCTTGTGGTGTGTCAGTCCGACATGGTGATTTCACATGTCTGTGCTCGTTTTCCAGGATCAGCACACGATGCCTACATCATGAGGCGTAGCAGGATGCCTGAAATGATGATGCAGCTGCGCAACGAAAGAGCATGTGTTGTTGGTGGGTACAGTCTGTCTGTCCTGTATTTTGCATAGCCTACCAGCACGACCGCTGCACCACTTCTAACGATGTCAATGTGCTTCCCATGTAGGGGACGCTGGCTATCCCAGCATGCCATGGCTGCTCACACCTCTCCGCAACCCCATCACGCCGGCACAGCTCCGCTACAACACTGCCCATGGCCGGACAAGGCGAGTGATAGAGAGGACGTTTGGCCTGCTGAAGAGCCGATTTCAGTGCCTCCACAATACCGGCGGCGCGCTCCCATATGCCCCTGCGAAGGTCTGCAAAATCTTCATGGTCTGCTGCATGCTGCACAACATGGCAGTTGAGAGAGCTGTGCCACTCATCCTGGATCAACATGACGAGGACCATCCACCCGTGGAGGACGAAGGGCTTGGCAATGGGGCTAGTGATGTGGAGGATATGGAGCCGCAAGAGGACATCCGGACTCGGCTCATACGCGACTTCTTTGCTTAGTGGTGAGTACCAGTGTCTGAGTGTGCACGCATTGGTCCCCGTGTGGCATGTGTTGTGATGTGTGTCTCCACCTGCATGTATGGCACGTGAGTCAGAGGTGTGTGCGGGTGTGTCACTGGAGTGATGGTGGCAGTGATGGTTGTATTTCTCCAGTCATAATTGTGACCTAGCATGTTGTCATCCATACATGTGTCGAGTAAATGCACATGCAAGTGGCTGTGCTTTTTGTGGCTGACTTCTTGTGTGTCTCTCTTCCCCAGGTACTTGCGCATGCCGTCTGCTGCTTGCATTGTTGTGGCACTGCTATTCCTCATGGACACGTCATCATGGGCTGACTCAGCGTTACAGGCACGGACACGTTTGGAAGTCTCCATAGGGTAAGGGATGCATCAGGGGTGTATTGGGTGTGGCAGTTGTTCACGATGTATGCACACTGCCCATGTCGATGTTTGGTTCCTCTGCAGACATGTCGCATCACCATGGTGCACATGACATGCAGCTGGGTACACCTGAATAGATGGTCAGACTTGTTGACAGTCATCTGTAATGGGATAGTGGATTGTGATGATGGCATCCATGTGTGTAACACTGCCCTCGGACACATGCGGTTAGCATTGAGTTGACATGGTGTGGGACTTCCACATCAGCTGATCAATGGTGTATGGCAGTCTCTCCGTGAGCAGCTGTGGGTGTTTAGCTGTTAGCCGACAATTGTGTGCCAGTTCCATGGCTAACACGCATTTGTGCTGCAGAAGGGGGGTGCCAGTGTTGGACCCACATGTTACTCCACAAGATGTGTTCATGTGTACTTCAAGTTGCCTCTGCAATCCCGACAACATGACTAATAAAGGTGTCCCTATGCCTCCAAGGTACCTCTTCTCTGTCAATGCTGGTGTGTTGCCACGGTGCATCCAGCATGTCTGGCATGGTTCTCCCTGATGGTGGCTATGTGTCGATGTGTCGAGTAGCAAGATGCAAGCTGTGTGTGTGGGCTGAGACTGTGTATTGTGCATGATGTCCATGAGTGTGTGGGTATTGTGACATGTGCCATCCCCATGCATCCAACGTTGGCCAGGCCCCCATTCTCTGCATCCACCGGACTCAGGCTTGCAGGACATGGTTCTGCCACCTGTCTACACATACCTGGGTGCCCCCCCGGACCCTGGACTGGATCCCTGACCTCTGCGCATGACTGTTGCTGTACTCAATGTGTCTGTCAGCACGGTTGTGCGGCCACCCCCTCAGCTGGTTGGGCCCATCACGGGTGTGTATGGTGCTCCATGTCTGTCTTGACTAATACACTGTGACCCGTGTGTCCTGTGCCAGACTCAGGCCCCAGGGTGTGGATGTTTGGAGTCAAAAGAGAGCTCAGGCATGTTTAGACTTTACAACACACATGTAAGGTAATAATGCAACCAGCAGGAATCTTCTCTTCATGGTGTGAATTTTTATTTGGGGGGGGGGGGGATAAAGTGAGGGGCTTTCCGGGAGTTTGGAATCCAAAGTTCAGTAGGGGAGTTGGTGTCCTTGCCATTTGAAATCCTCAGAGTCCATGCCACAGTCTTTGTCAACATTGGTCAGACAGTGACCAGCAGGGCCATGTGGCAGGGAATGTCTCTTGATGCTGTGCTGCTGTTGCTCCAGTGGGCCAGGTGCCAGGCCAGGTGTCCTGGGAGATGGTGATGTTGCGCCGACCCTCACGGTCTTTTACGTGGACGACCCGCCCTCCTGCGGGGACCCTCAGCAGCAGGCCGTGACGACGTCTGGGATGCTCCATCGGATGTTTCCTCCTCCTCCTCCTCCTGATCCCTCCCTGTGGGTGGTGATGTTCTCCGCCTTCTGGCACAGGGAGGGTCGGCCATGTTGTCGGCCATCCGACGGAGTGTATCGTGAATCCCCTGGAACACCGTCACTTGCTCAGCCTGTCTGTCCTCCATCCTCCGTTGGTGTTGCAGTAGACAGGCATGTAGCTCCGCATGTTGCTGGGCCTGCTGGGTCTTGATCCCCTCGAGGACGGACACAACCTGGGCCATGCCCGTAGTGTCCTGCCGGTATGTGTCCATGATGTTACGGACATAGGCAAATACCGGTTCCCCAGCCAACTGGTCAGGCTCGCGCCTCCGCCGTCCTCCACTCCCACCACCCCTGCCCACTTGCACCTGGCCTGCCCTTGTGGGTACATCGGGTCTCCGGGACCCCTGAGGGGTGGCATTGGCGTTGTCGCCTGCCTCCTCCTGGGTGTCCGGGACACCGTGTCCCTCCTGGCCAGCCTGGCTGCATTGTGGTGTTGGGGCAGGGATCCTGGGTGTCTCCTGGGATGTGGCAGGAGTGGGGGTGGTGGTTGGCACAGTTGTACCTGACACAGGTGCTGCAGGTGGTTGGACACCAGAGGGGCCAGGTCGGTCGGGGTCGTCCACAGAGTGGTGAGAGTGGTCGCTGCCGGTGGGATCGGGCTCCCGCAGATCCGGGTCCTGTGAGTCTTCCCCCCAGTGTTGGGGGGTGAACCACGACGTTGACCTGTGTGTGAGAGAGACAATGTTAATTTTGGTCCATGCAACATCCATGTTTCATCAGTGTCAAAGTTGGCACTTTTCCTCTTCGAATTAGGATCTGTCTTGCATTCCACTCACAGTGCACTTGTGCATGGGTGTGTCCCTTGGACACCACTTTGGCCCCTTTAAATATGTGTGGCACAGTCTTACGTGCTGCGTCAAGTGTGACTGCAGTCAGCAGTGGAGTGGGCAGGTGTGGCGAGCCATGCATTGGCGCCTTCCGTGTGGCACTGTACATGTGCACATGGAGTGGATCCACACACTTATATAATGCAGGTAGCTGTCGTTGTGCTCGTGAACAGGTTGTGACATGGCCCTGTGTTTTGCCATGGTGAAGAGGGGGGGTTCTGGCACTGGCCACCCTTGGCTACATGCACGCAGTCTACCTGCTGACGAGCAGACATTCCCACACACAACACGGCTGATTTGCTCTCCTTGTGTCTCCCTCCCTCTCTGTCCCCCTCTCCCTCCCTCTCTGTCCCCCTCTCCCTCCCTCTCTGTCCCCCTCTCCCTCCCTCTCTGTCCCCCTCTCCCTCCCTCTGTGTGTCAGCCTCCTCCCCCTGTCCGTGTCCCTGTGTCTCCCTCCCTCTCTGTCCCCCTCTCCCTCCCTCTGTGTGTCAGCCTCCTCCCTCTGTCCGTGTCCCTGTGTCTCCCTCCCTCTCTGTCCCCCTCTCCCTCCCTCTCTGTCCCCCTCTCCCTCCCTCTCTGTCCCCCTCTCCCTCCCGCTCTCTGTCCCCCTCTCCCTCCCACTGTGTGTCACCCTCTGTCACCTCAGCCCAGCTTCCTAGACACACACTTTTTCCAGTCCTTTGAATGGCCCTTGGCTTGTTGCTGTGAGTTTGTTTCTGATCTCCAGGCACCCATTGGGTGTGGTGTCTGTGTGTGCGCTGCTGCTGTGGTTGTGTGTGCTGCCACTCTTTCACAGTGTTGGCTGTTCATTAGCTGCTGTCATGTGCAAAAAGTGCCTTCACCCCCATGTGTTGATGCAAGGCGTCCGCCATTTGCTGGCGAGTCTTTCCTGTGTGGGGACACACTGTTTGTCTGGCTGTGACCTGGGCCATATGGGTAGAGGGCATTGTTGTCTGCTTCTGAGTTGCACTATGTGATTTTTGGGGCCCACCCTCCCGCCATCCGGGTTACCGTGTCATGTGTTGGTGTCTTCTGTGGCCTGTGACTTGACATTGTCCAGCTGGGTGCATGGGGCATGGTGGCAGCAGTGGCATGTGCGTGTTCATGGAGTGTGGTTGAGTCATGTGATCGGTTGGGGTGGTTGCGTGCCTGTTAGTGATTTTGGTTGTGGATGAGGTCCCCCCCATGTGAGGTGCGTTGTTCGTGTACTCACCCGGGTCTCGGAGTCCTCCTAATCCTTCGACTGCCTCCACCGGCTGTATGGCCATCACCCTCTCCTCCCAGGGCTGGTATTGTACGGGTCTGCGGGAGGGCCCTCCTCCGGTGGCGTTGGCCTGGTTGTGTTCCTCCAGCATCTTGGCTCGGACCCTCCTCCGCAGATCGTACCACCTGGCTTGGCATTCCTGCCTGGTTCTTCTGGTGTCCGCAACAGCATTCACAGCATCGACGATGGTCTGCCACATGGATGTTTTTGCTGCAATGCTGGTCTGTCTGACCAATGTTCCAAAGAGGTGTGGCTCGACTCTGAGGATTTCATCAACAAGGACCTCCAACTCTCGGTTACTGAACTTTGGATTCTTGTTAGTGGGCATGGTGAGGGGTGTTGGTGTGGATGGGGGGGGGTGTGTGTGGATGGTTGTGGGTGTGTGGGTGTGGTTGTGCAGGTGTGTGTGTGTGTGAATGTGATGAGGGGGTGTTTGTGGAGGTGGTCATGTGGAGGTTTGCAAGTGTAAGGTGTGGTGAGGCTTGTAGTATGGTTCTGTGGTGTCTGGCAGCAGTGAGTCTGTTGCAAAGGCTCATGGTTTGTGTGTGTGGGCCCTTTTTATTGGTCCATGGGTGGGTGTGGCTGTGTTTGAAGTTTGGGTGGGTGTGTTATAAGGAGTGGTGGTGTTTTGGGCCTAGGTTTGTTTTTGGCAGTTGCAGGTCAGTGGATGTGTTTTTTTAGTGTTTGTTGGCCATGTTTAGTGGCTTTGTGCCATTCGAATAGTGTATTCTTGTGTAGTTTTGTTTTGTCCTGGTTGTGTACGTGCGTTTTGAGCGTGTGTACGGTGTGTACATGGGCCATTTGGTTGTACGGTGCTGTCCTTGTGTGTGGCTTGGTACGACTCGTACATGAGGTTGTGATGTTGGGGCCTGGGGTGCGCTCCGTACTTAGGAGGTTGTGTTGGGGGTTCGACTCGAACGTACTGGGGTGTACATGGACGTTGTTACGACACGTACTGGGGTGGGGGTTGGACTCGAACGTACTGGGGTGTACATAGACGGTGGTACGACACGTACAGGGGTGGGGGTTCGACTCGAACGTACTGGGGTGTACATAGACGGTGGTACGACACGTACAGGGGTGGGGGTTCGACTCGAACGTACTGGGGTGTACATACATGGGGGTCGGACACATACAGGGGTGGGGGTTCGACTCGAACGTACTGGGGTGTACATGGACGTTGTTACGACACGTACTGGGGTGGGGGTTGGACTCGAACGTACTGGGGTGTACATAGATGGTGGTACGACACGTACAGGGGTGGGGGTTCGACTCGAACGTACTGGGGTGTACATAGACGGTGGTACGACACGTACAGGGGTGGGGGTTCGACTCGAACGTACTGGGGTGTGCATACATGGGGGTCGGACACATACAGGGGTGGGGGTTCGACTCGAACGTACTGGGGTGTACATGGACGTTGGTACGACACGTACTGGGGTGGGGGTTGGACTCGAACGTACTGGGGTGTACATAGACGGGGGGTTCGACACGTACTCGGGTGTACATACACGGGGGGTTCGACACGTACTCGGGTGTACATACACGGGGGGTTCGACACGTACAGTTCGACTCGTACTCGGGTGTACATACACGGGGGTTCGACACGTACAGTTCGACTCGTACTCGGGTGTACATACACGGGGGGTTCGACACGTACAGTACGACTCGTACTCAGGTGTACATACATGGGGGGTTCGACACGTACAGTTCGACTCGTACTCGGGTGTACATACACGGGGGGTTCGACACGTACTCGGGTGTACATACACGGGGGGGTTCGACACGTACAGTTCGACTCGTACTCGGGTGTACATACACGGGGGGTTCGACACGTACAGTTCGACTCGTACTCGGGTGTACATACACGGGGGGTTCGACATGTACTCGGGTGTACATACACGGGGGGTTCAACACGTACAGTTCGACTCGTACTCGGGTGTACATACACGGGGGGGTTCGACACGTACAGTTCGACTCGTACTCGGGTGTACATACACGGGGGGTTCGACACGTACTCGGGTGTACATACACGGGGGGTTCGACACGTACAGTTCGACTCATACTCGGGTGTACATACACGGGGGTTCGACACGTACAGTTTGACTCATACTTGGGTGTACATACACGGGGGGTTCGACACGTACTCGGGTGTACATACACGGGGGGTTCGACACGTACAGTACGACTCGTACTCGGGTGTACATACACGGGGGCTTTGACACGTACAGTTCGACTCGTACTCGGGTGTACATACACGGGGGTTCGACACGTACTCGGGTGTACATACACGGGGGGTTCGACACGTACAGTTCGACACGTACTCGGGTGTACATACACGGGGGGGTTCGACACGTACTCGGGTGTACATACACGGGGGTTCGGCGCGTACATGCGGGGGCTGGGGGGGGTCGACTCGAACGTACGGGGGCTGGGGGGGTACGGTGCGTACATGCGGGGGCTGGGGGGGTACGGTACGTACATGCGGGGGCTGGGGGGGGGTACGGCGCGTACCGGGCACCTGTTTGGACGTCTCCATGGTTGCTATAGGAGTTCGGTGCGGACGGTGTTTTTACCATACGGTTGTACGGTCGGACGCACGGGTTGGATCGTAATTCCTCGGTCGGACTTCACTTTTCACATTCGTACGGTAAATCGTCTGAGGAGGTGTCGGACACATTTTCCGACCCGAGGACGTGTGGGGGACAATTCCCAATGCGATTCGTATGGACTTTTTCCCATGCGAATCGTGATTGCCAGTTTGTACGGCACTTGTACGATTCGTACGGTAAAAAGACCGGATACGAGTCGTACGGGGAATATTTTTACCGGATCGTAATCGGCACCTGAGCCTATGCAAGTAGGTATCCTATTGATTCAGAGAGGCAGATCTTGTACTGATGGTTGGAAGACCAAACGTGTTTGGTTAGAAACCTGGGGTGTAACTGGAGTGACTTGTGTATGGTGGAAATGGCCTTGTGTTCAATTATCTCGTTAAACAAGATCCAATTAATTTACCTGAGAGCAGGCACAATTTGGTTATTACTTCTTAAGCTGAATATGAGTTGAGTGGCATGGTTCTGGTCCCTTTGCAGTTCGGCAACTGTCTTCTCAGATGTTAAGGACAATTGACTTAATTTATTTTAAATCGTAAGTCTCTGGTATTATTTTGTTGATTTAATATATCTCTTTAGGGACTGGGTCCCAGTATAGCTTTGCATTCTTTTTTTACCTAGCCACAAACTGTTTTCCCTTTTAGCCATCTCTTCTGTATATCCTTGTTAGTTCAGCTCTTTGCATCTCTTGAAAATTGAGTTTAAGAGTAATCGCTCACTGTGAAGTTGTCGGCCAGCATTTGGTGCTTTTGCCTGTACATATATTAGCCACCCACCTGTGTATGACATTGGTGTTGTCTCCTCTTCCTATTTTTTGGAACCTGTGCTTTCTAGTGTTTGCTTCAGCTCTTGTAGGCCAATCACCTGGGCAGGATCACTATTCATGTTGATCCCCCATGACTCCTGGAAAACAAATGCCTTATCTTTAACTTAACTAGAGTAAAGGAAGGGCTGAGAAGGAGTTTTAATTCTTGCACAGGTGCTTCAACAATGCCAGAATATTAATGTTTAATTTAATGTATCTTCCTGTGATGTCACATCTTAGAGTGGCCTTGCATGTTCCTATTCTGTCCGACCCCCCACAAACCCTTGACACCATAATGAGGTCATGGTGAAGACACTGGTTCATGAACACCAGGACGCCCCTTTCTTGGGTTACTGTTTGCTTTAAAATGTGTGTTCATTCTTTATGACCTTCAAGATCAATCTCAGCATTTTATAAATATATATGTTTATCTGATGCTATCCACTCATCAGCTCGGATAAAGTGCCAGGATGCCTCGGGTACTTTGGAATGTGGAGTCCTGCAATACTTTGAGGAGGTAAGCTTTACAAAATGCATTCATCTGTTGTAGATCAGTACCATACAACAGAATACAACATGTTTTGTTTTAGAGAGGTATGCTGCTTTGGACACACTTTTACAGTGTGAACCTGCTCCACGGACAGCCCTTTAGTTATGGTTACTGTTGGACTTGGCATTTTTAAAAGGTTTTCCCCAGACTTTTTGCTTTCTGGCCTCCTGTTTTTTTACATCGTTTTTGCTTGTACAATGTCTCTGTGCACTCTCTCACTGCTGTTCACTGTTATAGTGCATGTGCTGTAAATTGTGTTTATGCATTGCTGTTTCCATGATTGGCATATCTGATTTACTAATAAGTCCCAAACCTTCCATTTTGTTACATGTAAGACACCCCTCAGGTAGGCCCAAGGTACCCACATGGGCAGGGGGTAGTGTATGTAAAAGGTAGGACATGTACTTGTGTATTTTACATGTCCTGATAGTGAAAGACTGTGAAATTCGTTTATCACTATTGCAAGACTGTCTGCCCCATAGGCTAACATGGAGTTGCTTTGTAACATCTCACAAGCATCACTTTCCACTGGGACCAGATAGAGAAATGGAGTTTAGTCTTCTTTAAAGCTGCATCTTTTAGTAAAGATGGTTTTTATGTTGTGTATTTGAAAGTGCCACTTACTGTTCAGGATAAACTGGAGTGGTTGGGTTTTGCAAAATACTTTAAGGAACCAACGTCCCTAACTCCGCAGCTAAAGGTCATGTTGAAAGCAGAATATATGAGGCGGATAGCCTGTGCCCGAGAAGACAGCGAAATTCTGAAAGGGTCAGTGAGATCTCATATATTAACAAAATCTGTTGTAGGACTAGAACCCTATCTGGCACTGATCTACAACAAAAACGATAGGTTTTTAATGACCAGATTCAGACTGGATCTCTTACATCATATTTTAGCAGTTCCCGCAGGGTACACGAAAGATATTGGTTCAAAGGGTCCCTGTGGCTGCGATCTGGGATCTCCACAGGACACCCTACATTTTGTATTCTTTTGTCCACTATATGAATATCCGCGGGCTCTTTTTTTAAAAACCATCCTAAGAGTGAATAAATTCACCCAAGTTAGAGTAGCTCTTCTATACTTAAAACTCTCCGCGGAACCCTTTACCTTGTTCTGTACTGTAAATTTTTTAAGATTAGCCGTGAAATTGAGGAATTCTAGAAGGGAGGCGTAAGTTATTCTGTTTGCCGGATACTGTAGTTGAGGCACCCGGATTAAAGTCCACCCGTAAGATAGTTTTACACTTTACACAGAACAGGAGATAATATGTGGAGTTTTCGCAATTGCTGTCTCGCAATGTTTAGAGTATTTGGGATGTTAAAAGAAGTTTGTTTTATTTAGGCTACGGCTTATTTTAAATTGATTGATCTTATGTAAACTACGATCTTGTATTTTAATCAATGTTTATGTGTTGGTATCCCCTATCTGTATAGCTGTTAGCACACTGCACTTTATAAAAACTATGAATTTGCAATTTAGCACAAATCTTAGGCCCAACTCTGCTATTGAGATCTTGGAATGGCCCATTAGATATGTTTTATTTTAATGTTTTATGATGAACTGTTCATATTATTGTATATGAAATATGTAAATATATTGTTCTTTTCTGGATGTTTTAATATCCGAATAAAGATACTTTGATGAAAGTGCCACTTTTAGAAAGTGGGCCTTTTCTTGCTTGGCCACCCTGTGTGCATCTACCAACTGTGTATTCCCCGTCTGGGTTCAGAGTGACAGGAGCAGAGGATGTGCATTCACACTAGACAGAGACAAGGGGGGTTGAGGTGTGTCCTGCCTTTCCTTGGTGACTCATAGCCAGGCTGAATAGAGCTGGCTGCATTTAGAGTAGTAGGAGGAGTTGTCGCTTGCACCTGAATGGACTGTGGATGCCTTCCACAAAGCTATCTCCCCCTCTTGGGGTGAACCTGGCCTGGGCCAGGCAGAACTCGTTTATGTATGCCAGAGGAACTTTCTTTGTACCAACTTCAAAGGGAAATGTGGTATAAACATTGGGGCCCTGACTCCAGAACATTAGAACTCTTTTTGATCAAGAAACCTGCCAAGATTAAGAGGGGGAGAAGCTGTGAGGAGAGGCTACCACTTTGCTGTGTGCTTTGCTGTGTTGGCTTGCAGTTGTTGCTTCTACTTTGGGCAGTGAACGGACTGGACTGGACTGGACTTTCTGCATCTTATTTCCCTGAGTTTCTTCAAGTGCTTGAGGTAGAGCTTGCCTCCTGTTCAAGAAATTTAAGGTACAGCAATGACTTCAAATTCATCAGCTACCAGCACCAGGGACTGTGTGTTTTGTGCTGCAACAGAAGAAAAAGCAACCCAATGCCGTCAATGCCGCTGCTGCTTGCTCCATGATCTGATGGCACTGCAGAGGGCCCTGCCACATTTTGCCCCGCAACCCTGGTCTCACCGATGATGCCATCCAATGATTTCACTGAGCCACTGCTTGCACCATGACCTGTGGGCACTGCAATTCGCACCACCATGCTTCACACCGCCGCCCTGGTAACCTGATGACGAAGCTCCAAGCCGACATTGACGCTGATGCTTGCAAAATGGTTGGGAGCACCGAGGGTAAGTTATGCAATGCACTGCCCCATTCCGCACCGCAGCCTTGGCCCACCAACATATGTACCATCGACTCCAGCTCTTCAGCTGACGACAGCGCTTCAATGACGATGATGGCGCTGCCTGCACCATGACCTGCCAGCACCGCGACGAGCACCATTCTACTTCGCACTGCAGCCCTGGTCTCACTGACGCCGCTGAATGGCATCACCGAGCCGCTGCCTGCACCGGAACATGAGGGTACTGCATGCCGCATGTCTATACTGTGCACCGCAGTCCTAACACCCGAAGACACCCCTGCCTTCAACCGCATGCAGTTTGATCTGCAAGGCGTGTGACTTCAAGGGCACAACGACTCCTGCACCGACCTCCGGAACCAATGTCAGCTGACTTCGGCTATTAGAAGCTCACAGCGAGGTCACTGATGCCCTGCATTTCTAAAGGTACTGTTTGCGTGTCTTCCTGACACTGTAGCTGGCCTGCAAAGTCGCGGTCAGCCAGAACTTCAATTTGTGTGTTCACTATGCCGTGATAACCCCAGACTGAGCTATCGACTTCAAGGAAATGTTTTTTAAGTCTATTTTTGCTTTATTAGTACTTTGAAAAACTGTATGTTGGATTTTTATCATTTTGGTCCTGTTTTACGCAGATAAATATTGGACATTTTTCTGAAACTGGTGTGGGGTCCTTTTGTAGGGTTTTCAAGGTATTACTGCTGGTTATGTGCAAATGCTTTACTCACTGCCTCTGAGATAAGCCTCACTGCTCATGCCAAGCTACCAAGGAGGTAAGAAGGGGTTATTTCAGAAGTGTAACTCCCTTATCATTACTAGGAACAATGGTCCCCTCCTTGGACAGGGTAGCAACCTGCCAACTAGAGACTCCCATTTCGAAGAGTTTTGAAGACTTGTAAAGTGCTTGTTCACCCAAATGATTCTTGGTGCTTAATCCTCAGGGAGCACTGTTTTTATTGTGTCAACAACTACCTTCCAGATCCAAAGGCTTTCTTAAATAGCCAGGTTTTCAAAGCTTGTCTGAAAGAACCGAGGGAGGTTTTAATCTAGATAGATTTTGGGAGGGAATTTCCAACATCCATCCGAGACCAAAAATATTCAGAGGCTCTCCATGAGAGTGTGCTAGAGGAGGGCCCATCAAGTATTTGCCTCAGCCGCACTCAGTGGACAGTGTTCAGCCAGCATTTGCAAAGCATTGAATTTTGAAGGTAGGCAGGACCCTCTCTGTCCCGGGGTAAAGCCCATTGGGCACTGTAAGCCTCTCCTTGCACTCTCTTAACTTCGCCTTTAGGGGGAGCAGAAGATGTAGACTACTCACCGCCTGGTCTACCCTGCAGTGCAGGGAAATTACAAAAAAACCTGCCTGCACTTATGAAAATCGTTTCCATAGAAACTATGCATTTGTTAATAGAATCATATTCTCACAAGGATACTTAAGAAAAGTAAAATAAAGATAGAGACAAGGCCCAAATGAATTCCTTCAATAGTTGTGATAACTTATTTTTGTGTCAGTCTCAGGGGTTCCACACACCTAAAAAAACTGCATCATACGTCAGGCACTCATGAATTTGTCCTAAATACACGGAACGGTGGTGAAGGAAGAATTCATATTTTAGTTGATCATATAACAAACTTGGAAAATAACTCAATAGAAAAACATTACAAATTGAGTTTACCATATTTAAATTGGATTGGGAGCTATAAAAGGTGTCCCCAGGTCTCTGATAAGTATTCGATTGACGGAATTACTCAAGGCAAAATACAAAACAAGCTTGCCATGCTTCTATTTTTAGGTCTATTTACCAGTTCCCGTAATGATCCCCTAACTTGTAGCTTAGCACTGAGGGGCTTATTTACTAGTTGTTGACACAGGGCAGAGGAGCAAGTCACTTTGCTGCGCTACCCTGTGACAAAAGAAAAGGGCTGGAATGTACTGTATCTATGAGATAGGGCGCATTCCTATACTCTTCCGCTGTGTTAGTGCACAATTGGCTGCCTTGTGCCAAAGAAGGCACCCTTGCAGCATGGTGCAAGGGTGCATGGTGCAAGGGTGCCTGCGTTGTAGGAATTATTGTTTTTGTGCAGGAAAGGGCATCTTCCTGTGCAGAAACAGTCAATTGAGGTGTTATATTTCTATTATGTGTGCTGTAGAATGCAGCACACTTAGAAGAGGAAAAACAAGGATAAATAAAGTTATTTCTCCTCTGTACGCTTACTCTCGGGAGGCGTAGGCTTTTGACTCATACCCAGGTGTACTATTCCTTTTATATATGGGAATGCGTCAAACTCCATGGGTGTTGCATGGGAGCCCCCACCGCAATGCCCATGGAACACCTCTTTGATGCAGAGTAAGGCAACATAGCGACTTGCGCTGCTTTACCTTACTCCATACCTAGGAGGCCGTAAAAAGCTGCGCAAAGTGGATTGCGCAGCCTCAAAGATATGAGTCTGCACCCTGTAGAGCCTGTGCATCAAAAAAGTGATGCACTAATGGCCTCCCTGAAATTATTTTTCATCAGGCTGGAGCTGCAGCATATTCCTAAGTAGTGGTTATATGGGAGATCATCTCTCAATGGCCTAGCATTGTTACTTCCATCTCCCAACCTGATAGCGAGATCAAAATAATGTATCCTCTTACTACTGGTCAAATAAGTGCAATTCAAATCAAGGAAATATCATATTTGTACCTGGTCATCTAATGGACAACATTATACTGTGTGTATACAATAGGCTTATTGAAAATTTTTCATTGCCTGAAGGGTGGAGAGGATTCTGGGTTAGAGTAACACCTCCCTATATAAGCAGTTGCACAAAAGTTTTACTCTAACTGGCCATCCAGTGGTCGGTATCAAACACGTTAGTGTGATGATGTGCAATGTCTAGTGAGGGAGAATATAACTTCACCAAAAGGTGAGCAAGGAAGCAATGCCTTTTGATTTAGGTACCCTCACACACCCTAGTGGTGTCATGCTTCATCATCGGGTCACCCCGACGCCTAAAAGTCGGGGTGGGCTCAACCACAATGTTGGGAGCTCTTTGAAGATATTTATAGACCAGGGGGGGCTAGAAATTAAAAAACCTCAGGCAGATCCCCAGTTTCCCTTTATTATTGGGTCTGTCTGGGTTAATAAAATAACTAAAAAATGGGGTCTTAATAGGAGTATTATGGTCCTAGGACCCTAGTGCCAACATGTTTCAGTCCAAGTGCGGCCATAAAGGTCCAGGACTTTCTTCAGGGCAAACATGGCCTCCCTGGGTAATAGAAAGGAAATTCCCTATTCTATTTTTTGATGCAAGGGCAGAGTAGCTGCTCCTTGTTGGACCGACTGATTGATTAATCCGTCATGTGTGATATTCCATCTGAAAGAAAAAACATGGACAACAAAACAAACAACATGTATTTGTAGACTTTTCTCACGGTTTTTCAAAGTGATGTGTCCCATAAATGTGCTAAGGACAAAGAACGACACCAACAATTGCCGTGTGACATAGTGTTGTGTCCAAACATGTGCCACTCATAGCTGTATCTGTACGCAATTCATCAACGTGACAGATATATCGTGCGGTGGCGATTTTGCTCGCATCCTAACTGTTTTTGCATGAAAGGTAAGTGAATACTATCAATGTACCACACTCTACACAATCCCACTCTCACACAACACTCAAAACGCATCTATGTATCAACATAGTAATGTGAACTATGCGTGACTGTTAAAATCAATGTTGTACTCGTGCATCGTTGTTTCCAAAAGCACAAACATGCATACGTTCTTACCCGCACTTCGGACGAGTTCCGTATCTCAGTAGATCGTGGGGCTATTGGGGGTAGCTCTATAGTCAAACCCTATCAGCGGGGTTCCCCGAACAAAAAGGGAAAAGAGGAGGAATGATGGAAGTAGCTGTATGAGACCAAAGTGATCATGGATATGCTGGTTGGCAACTCAGTAGAGATGCAATATGCCTACAACATGGGTATGAAACAGGAAATCTCCCCACTTACTTCGTCAAGAGTCCTGCCCCGCCACTCAACCTACTTGGTCCCGACCTCCGGCGTTTTGCGCCGTTGTATCGTGGGTCCGGTAACTTGTACTTCCTTGTTCGTAAAGCTGACACGGGATTGGTTCTAACTTCCCCGTCAGGGGTGACGAGACCACGTGATCCCGATGGTTCAAGGATTAAATGCCCATGCGACATGATATACGTCGGGATGACCAGCCGTAAAGTGAAAGTTTGCATCAGTGAACATAGAAGTACCATACGTAGAGCAGTAACAGCCACTAGACTCACAGCACATTACCACGAGAAGAACCACAAAGATACAGAGATCAGATGGACCGTATTAGAAAAGATTAAGAATACGGGCGATCAGCAGAAAAAACTGCTAGAGCGAGAGCAACGATGGGTGTATCGGATCTCTGACAAAATTTCGAAGGTCAGAAAATCGACCTACAAAAATATCGCAACACAAATATCGATGCCAAGAATATCGACATCCTATCTACAACATGGTAAGTGCAAAAATATCTAAAAAAAAATATAGATGTCAAAAATATCGTTTTTAAAAATATAGGTTTTTTTTGTTACAATAAATATGTTAAATAAACATAATAATACTTATAAATAAAATAAACATAATTAAATATATTTAATAATGTTAAAAATTAATAATTAATAAATATAATTTAATAAAAAATGAATTAAACATATACATATAATATATAATATATATACTTACTTAATAATGTTTTTATAATTATTGTAATAAATTATAAATTATTTAAAAATATTAAAAATTGCAAACACATTACACACATAAAACAATAACATAAATAAAAATTAAATAATTATGTATAACAAATTTACAAAATTACATTTAATTTAAAGATTGTTAAAATTAATTATATACTACATTAGCTAAAATAATAAAAATAAATATTAAATAGCAGAGACAATAAAACCACTACTCCAGCTCCCAAAAAAACAACATAAAGGAAAATTTTGGATAGCGCAGGGCTAAAAATTACTATATCCACTCCAGATAGTGTAACAGTAGGGAAAGTGTTGGATAACGTAGGGGTATAAATTACTATTCCGACTCCAGAGAGTGCAACAGTAAGGAAAGTGTTGGATAGCGAAGGGGTAAAAATAACTATTCCAAATCCAGAGAGTGCAACAGTAGGAAAAGTGTTGGATAGCGTAGGGATAAAAATTACTATTCCAACTCCAGAGAATGCAACAGTAGGGAAAGTGTTGGATAGCGTAGGGTTAAAAATTACTATTCCAACTCCAGAGAGTGCAACAGTAGGAAAAGTGTTGGATAGCGTAGGGGTACAAATTACTATTCCAACTCCAGAGAGTGCAACAGTAGGGAAAGGGTTGGATAGCGTAGGGGTAAAAATTAGTACTCCAACTCCAAAGAGTGCAACAGTAGCGAAAGTGTTGGATAGCGTAGGGGTAAAAATTAAGATTCCCACTCCAGACAGTGCAACAGTAGAGAAAGTGTTGGATAGCGTAGGGGTAAAAATTACTATTCTAACTCCAGAGAGTGCAACAGTAGGGAAAGTGTTGGATAGCGTAGGGTTAAAAATTACTATTCCAACTCCAGAGAGTGCAACAGTAGGAAAAGTGTTGGATAGCATAGGGGTAAAAATTACTATTCCAAATCCAGAGAGTGCAACAGTAGGGAAAGTGTTGGATAGCGTAGGGGTAAAAATTAGTACTCCAACTCCAGAGAGTGCAACAGAAGGGAAAGTGTTGGATAGCGTAGCGGTAAAAATTAAGATTCCCACGCCAGACAGTGCAACAGTAGGGAAAGTGCTGGATAGCGTAGGGGTATAAATAACTATTCCAAATCCAGAGAGTGCAACAGTAGGGAAATGGTTGGATAGCGTAGGGGTAACAATTACTATTCCAACTCCAGAGAGTGCAACAGTAGGGAAAGTGTTGGATAGCGTAGGGGTAAAAATTACTATTCCAAATCCAGAGAGTGCAACAGTAGGGAAAGTGTTGGATAGCGTAGGGGTAAAAATTAGTACTCCAACTCCAGAGAGTGCAACAGTAGGGAAAGTGTTGGATAGCGTAGGGGTAAAAATTAAGATTCCCACTCCAGACAGTGCAACAGTAGGGAAAGTGCTGGATAGCGTAGGGGTAAAAATTACTATTCCAATTCCAGAGAGTGCAACAGTAGGGAAATTGTTGGATAGCGTAGGGGTAACAATTACTATTCCAACTCCAGAGAGTGCAACAGTAGGGAAAGTGTTGAATAGCGTAGGGGTAAAAATCACTATTCCAACTCCAGAGAGTGCAACAGTAGGGAAAGTGTTGGATAGCGTAGGGGTAAAAATTACTATTCCAACTCCAGAGAGTGCAACAGTAGGGAAAGTGTTGGATAGCGTAAGTGTAAAAATTACTATTCCAACTCCAGAGAGTGCAACAGTAGGGAAAGTGTTGGATAGCGTAGGGGTAAAAATTAAAATTCCCACTCCAGACAGTGCAACAGTAGGGAAAGTGTTGGATAGCGTAGGGGTAAAAATTAATATTCCAACTCCACAGACTGCAACAGTAGGGAAAGTGTTGGATAGCGTAGGGGTAACAATTACTATTCCAACTCCAAAGAGTGCAACAGTAGGGAAAGTGTTGGATAGCGTAGGGCTAAAAATTACTATTCCAACTCCACAGAGTGCAACAGTAGGGAAAGTGTTGGATAGCGTAGGGTTAAAAATTACTATTCCAACTCCAGAGAGTGCAACAGTAGGAAAAGTGTTGGATAGCATAGGGGTAAAAATTACTATTCCAACTCCAGAGAGTGCAACAGTAGGGAAAGTGTTGGATAGCGTAGGGGTAACAATTACTATTCCAACTCCAGAGAGTGCAACAGTATGGAAAGTGTTGGATAGCGCAGGGGTAAAAATCACTATTCCAACTCCAGAGAATGCAACAGTAGGAAAAGTGTTGGATAGCGTAGGGGTACAAATTACTAGTCCAACTCCAGAGAGTGCAACAGTAAGGAAAGTGTTGGATAGCGTAGGGGTAAAAATTAGTACTCCAACTCCAAAGAGTGCAACAGTAGGGAAAGTGTTGGATAGCGTAGGACTAACAATTACTATTCCAACTCCAGAGAGTGCAACTGTAGGGAAAGTGTTGGATAGCGTAGGGGTACAAATTACTACTCCAACTCCAGAGAGTGCAACAGTAGGGAAAGTGTTGGATTGCGTAGGGGTAAAAATTACTATTCTAACTCCAGAGAGTGCAACAGTAGAGAAAGTGTTGGATAGCTTAGAAGTTAAAAATAACATACTTTTAAATAAAATAATTATTTAAAATAATTAATAATTTAATTAATAAATAACTCAAAATTACTTACAAATACCAATACATATTTATTAAAAACATAACTACCAATAAATAATTAATTCGCAAAAAATTATTAATAAATACCAATAAATAATAATTAAGGAATATTAATTACCAATTTAAAAATTATTGAACAATTACATTTTGGATACCAAAAATTAATTATCAAACATTAATTGCCAATTAAAAAATCTTAAACAATTACATATTTTTTTTACACAAAATAATCATTATTATACATTAATTACCAATTAATAATTTCTTATTAATATATTAATTAGAAATATCACTAAATAATATTTAAACATATTTAATTGCCAATTGATTATTAATCAACAATAAATTATTTTTCATAACCAAAAAAGTATTATTTTAAATATTTACCAATTAATAAATAATCTACAATTAATTAATTATCAATACCCAACTACAAATTTAATAATTACTTAATTAGATTTCAATTACTTCCAACACTATTCCCCTATAAACGCACAAAACACTCAAATAATAGAATAATACAGTTAACATAATTATCAATTAATCAATTATTCAAAACTAATTACCAATTAATAAAAACTTAATTACCAATTAATACTTAATTAACAATAATATAATTAACAATTAATCAATTATTCAAAACTAATTACCAATTAATAAAAATTAATTACCAATTAATACTTAATTAACAATAATATAATTATCAATACCAATAAATAAATATAAATATTACTTAATTACAATTAAATTACTTCCCACCCTCTTCCCCTATAAACCCACAACCCGCTACAGAATTTAAACGCAAAAATTATTTTAAAAAAATGTATAATTCCTAAAAATGTATAATTAATTTAATATTATTAAATTACTTCCCACCCTAATCCCCTATAAACCCACAACCCGCTACAGAATTTAAACGCAAAAAATATTTAAAATTAATTTATAATTCCCAAAAATTTATAATTAAATTCATATAATTAAATTACTTCCCACCCTATTCCCCTATAAACCCACAACCCGCTACGGTACTAAAACACAAAATTAACTTTAAAAAAACCATTATTAACATATATAAATTGTATACATATATTTTAAAAACAGTAGAACACTTAACAAAAAATAATTAACACATACATATTAAATACATAATAAAATACATAACAATATTATAAATATCGATATTAGTGACATGGATATTAGTAACATCGATATATTTCATATCGATATAACTAACTTCGATATTACTATCATCGATATAACAAAAATCGATATTACTTACCTTAGGGTCGATATTCTGTCCATCGATATTCTTGACATCGATATTCTGTCCCTACGATATTCTAGACTCGATATTATGGTAGGTCGAAATTAAATTATCGATATTTAGACTGCTCACCGGGTGTATCGTCTAAAGACCCATGAAAAGGGCCTGAATGATGGCATTCCGTGGAACCAACTAAATAGGTGATATGGTCTGCCATGAGTCAGGTTTTGATTTCAAATATCTGCAAAGTGTCTATTCACCATTTGGACACTTTTAGAAAAATTAAGTCTGGGCACGACCGTCTCCACCATAGAGAATATACTAATACCAGTGATTGGGGCACGTTCATACTAAAACTATTAAAAACCCTTCTAGAGAATTCCACATGACATGCAGCTCACAGGCCTAAATTGTTATTGCGGTTCTTTTTAATATCTACACACTGTAGACAGCTCAGGGTTTCTAACAGGCTAGCTAACAACGCGCGCCACCTATACTGCGATGTCAATGTGTTTTGCATTTTGATATATGACAAGTTCCAACTGTATTTCGTTAACCCGTCCAAGTTGGGACCACGCATATTTAAAAACATCACCCACCTTTAAAAACATCACCTACATTAGGGCTCTCCTTAACATGTAATTTATGTAATCTTTTGTGGTGTTCAATAAAGTTTTTTCGTTTACCGCGGATCACTGGTATTGAAAACTACATTTCCCAGGGATCCCTAACCATTGGGCTCACGTGCTACCGGCAATTCTGGTCAAACACAACCATCCCGCAATAACATCACCGATAAGGAACTCCACAGCACAAGTTCTTTTTGTTCCCCAGTATTTCGCCCGAGTTGGGACTAATAACATTTGAGCCAGCATCAGCACTGAAGCTGTTTTTCTATTCTGTCTGGTGTATAAAAACATCTCTTCCTGATCGCGGCACATTGAGGTGCCAATTACGATCCTGTAAAAACCGGGTACGAACCGTCGGACGGAGCATATTCTCCGTCCGACGCGTACCCGGTCGTCAAAATTTACAAACATGGAATTACGATTCGCACGGGAACACCATTTCCGTACGAATCGCAAAAAACCCCGACCGAACAAAATAAACATACAAATGCGATCCGGGAAAGCGCCGACCTGACGTCGGGACGCTCGCAGGCTGCCATTCACGAACCAGGAATTACGATTCGCCCCGACGTCATCCCGCACGGTGAATATTTTCCGGCTGCCAAAAACTGCCGGGAAATCAGGACGACGCGAACAAGGACCACCAGTACGCGACGGACAGACAGGACGACGCGAACAAGGAGGACCAGTACGCGACAGGACGACGCGAACAAGGAGTACCAGTACGCGACGGACAGACAGGATGACGCGATCAAGGAGGACCAGTATGCGACGGACAGACAGGACGACGCAAACAAGGAGGACCCGTACGCGACGGACAGACATGGACCCGAACCTACGTGTCATCCCGGCCCTCATAGCAGTCGACCTCCTCTACAGGTTCGGACGCAGACGCCGCAGAAGGTCAGAACAACTAAGGGAGGGGGAAAAGTGGGGTGGGGTGGGGGTGGCAGGACCAGGGCAGGCCACAAACCCCCCACCAAAGTCACACAGCACACATGCCCAGGACATACCTGACTCCCAGGCCCTGGTCACTACGAGGGGGTGGGGGCATGTTCAGCTAAGCCAGCGACCGCCACAACGGAAGTCCGTCACGACGCGAACCGGCAACACAACCAGACCGGTACGTCCCGTACCCACGCCTGAAGAGCGTGGGTACGAGTCGTACCACGCCCACACCCACGTCACCCCAACAATGGCGGGACGGCTCGTACCCACGTGGCAAAGGCCTGGGTACGGCCCGCACAAGCATCACATAGCGTGGGGACGGATATGTACGGACCCTACCCCCACCCCGTATGCATGGAGCGTACCCCCACCCCACCAGTGTAAGTACGACCCGTACCCACACCCGCGTACGTATGGAGCGTACCCCCACCCCAACAGTGTAAGTACGACCCGTACACACACCCGCGTACGTATGGAGCGTACCCCCACCCCAACAGTGTAAGTACGACCCTTACCCACACCCGCGTACGTATGGAGCATACCCCCACCCCAACAGTGTAAGTATGACTCGTACCCCCACCCGCGTACGTATGGAGCGTACCCCCACCCCAACAGTGTAAGTACGACCCGTACCCACACCCGCGTACGTATGGAGCGTACCCCCACCCCAACAGTGTAAGTACGACCCGTACCCACACCCGCGTACGTATGGAGCGTACCCCCACCCCAACAGTATAAGTACGACTCGTACCCCCACCCGCGTACGTACGGAGAGTACCCCCACCCCAACAGTGTAAGTACGACCCGTACCCCCACCCACGTACGTATGGAGCGTACCCCCACCCCAACAGTGTAAGTACGACCCGTACCCACACCCGCGTATGTATGGAGCGTACCCCCACCCCAACAGTGTAAGTACGACACGTACCCACACCCGCGTACGTATGGAGCGTACCCCCACCCCAACAGTGTAAGTAAGACACGTACCCTCACCTCGAATGCATGGAGCGTAGCCCCACCCCAACAGTGTAAGTACGACACGTACCCCCACCTCGAATGCATGGAGCGTACCCACATCCGTGTATGTCATGAGCGTACATATTGTGAAATTGGAGAGGTGGGTGCAGAGTCCTCCCAGCAGTGCCCTGAGACAGGAGGGGTGGGTGCAGAGTCCTCCCAGCAGTGCCCAGACACAGGAGGGGTGGGGGCCTATCACTCCCAGCAGTGCCCTGAGACAGGAGGGGTGGGTGCCTATCACTCTCAGCAGTGCCCTGAGACAGGAGGGGTGGGGGCCTATCACTCCCAGCAGTGCCCTGAGACATGAGGGGTGGGTGCCTATCACTCCCAGCAGTGCCCTGAAACAGGAGGGGTGTGTGCAGAGTCCTCCCACCAGTGCCCTGAGACAGGAGGGGTGGGGGCCTATCACTCCCAGCAGTGCCGTGAGACAGGAGGGGTGTGTGCAGAGTCCTCCCAGCAGTGCCCTGAGACAGGAGGGGTGGGGGCCTATCACTCCCAGCAGTGCCCTGAGACAGGAGGGGTGTGTGCAGAGTCCTCCCAGCAGTGCCCTGAGACAGGAGGGGTGGGGGCCTATCACTCCCAGCAGTGCCCTGAGACAGGAGGGGAGTGTGCAGAGTCCTCCCAGCAGTGCCCTGAGACAGGAGGGGTGGGTGCCTATCACTCCCAGCAGTGCCCTGAGACAGGAGGGGTGGGTGCCTATCACTCCCAGCAGTGCCCTGAGACAGGAGGGGTGGGGGCCTATCACTCCCAGCAGTGCCGTGAGACAGGAGGGGTGTGTGCAGAGTCCTCCCAGCAGTGCCCTGAGACAGGAGGGGTGGGGGCCTATCACTTCCAGCAGTGCCCTGAGACAGGAGGGGTGTGTGCAGAGTCCTCCCAGCAGTGCCCTGAGACAGGAGGGGTGGGGGCCTATCACTCCCAGCAGTGCCCTGAGACAGGAGGGGTGTGTGCAGAGTCCTCCCAGCAGTGCCCTGAGACAGGAGGGGTGGGGGCCTATCACTCCCAGCAGTGCCCTGAGACAGGAGGGGAGTGTGCAGAGTCCTCCCAGCAGTGCCCTGAGACAGGAGGGGTGGGTGCCTATCACTCCCAGCAGTGCCCTGAGACAGGAGGGGTGGGGGCCTATCACTCCCAGCAGTGCCCTGAGACAGGAGGGGTGGGTGCCTATCACTCCCAGCAGTGCCCTGAGACAGGAGGGGTGGGTGTGATGCACAGTGTGAGCCTGGAGCATTGATTGTGTAGTTGCCCTCATTCCACCTGTATCCTTTCAATGGCACGTACTGCTTTTGGCCTTCCCCCACAGGATCATGTCCCTATGACAAAGGTGCAATGCGTTGGATGCATACTATGCCTTGTTGTAAACAGCAAATGTGTTCTAATCTGTGTCCCCGTGACATGTGCAAGGTGTATTGATGTAGTGTCACTTGTTCATCCTCACAGGTAGACGCCTCTGCCAAGGACCTGGCTGCCTTATATCTGCCTTGCTGGCCCATCTCATGCACAGGAGTACAGAGTGATTGGTCACTCACATTTGCATCCTATGTTTCCTCCAATCCCTTCAAACCTAGCAGTCTGTGTGTTCTCTATCGGTTTCATTCTCCTGCATGATGTCAGCCCTACAAACACATTGCAACAAAGTAGATTAATTCCAACTGACTTCTGCTGTGCACCTTCCAGAACAAATTCAAAATTTGAACTTGGTCTCCATGACAACCAGCATGCATGTAGGCCTTAATACTTGTCCCTCATGTGTCCCCTATGTAATTTGGAGCTTCACACACAGGTACGGTGCGTTCCGGGGCCCTAGGGCACCCCAAATGCATTGCAACGGCCCGTACACGCGTGCCTACTTTCACTATCACTATGGGTGTCCTCACGGCCCGTACCACTACGAGTACGCATACGCGAGGCCACCCATAGTGATAGGGAGCGTACAGGCGTGTGTACGGCCCGTACCACTACGAGTACGCATACGCGAGGCCACCCATAGTGATAGGGAGCGTACAGGCGTGTGTACGGCCCGTACCACTACGAGTACGCATACGCAAGGCCACCCATAGTGATAGGGAGCGTACAGGCGTGCGTACGGCCCTACCACTATGGGTGTTCTTGCGTACTCGTAGTGGTACGGGCCGTACACATGCCTGTACGCTCGCCATCACGATGGGTACACATACGGCAGCACTCCCATAGTGATATGGGAACGTACACAGGCCCTCTTCGCAGCAGTACAGCGGTTTTCACACATCACAGTGGTGACAGGCGGCACACAGGTAGGGATAGGGCGGACATACTTGTCCATGGATGGACATACTTGTCCATGGATGGACATACTTGTCCATGGATGGACATACTTGTCCATGAATGGACATACTTGTCCATTAATTGACATCAAGGCATCGTCTGTGCATTACTACATGTGTGGGGCACAGGTGTGACGGCCTGTGATGTGGAACATTACTCCTGAGTCGAGAAGGCACCAGATGTATGATGAGATGTCTACAGATGTACTGTGTGATGGTGCAATGTGTGCCAGGCATGCCCTTGACTCCTTTGACATGTGTGCATGTCGTACTGCACACTTGGGGTGAGCGTCACTGGCATGGCACGGACACCAACACACGGAAGTGTCCCCTGATGCCCGGTACAGGGGTTACCACACCTGACTTGTCACTACCCACGGTGCACAATGTGACTATGTCATGTATGTGTGGGGGCTTCCCATCAGGTTGATGTTGGAGCACCCTGAAAAGCTGCAGCCCTTGCAGCAACCAACATGTGTCTGTGTGTAGATTGACATTGCACACTGTTCCGCACACCATGCCACATGTGGTATCGGATGTGAGGTGCACATGTATGCATGGGACACGGAGTAGCGTGACAAGGACATGTCTGCATCCTCACAATGAATGTGTGGTGAGTCATGACATGTGCACCTTCATGGCAAGGTGTGTGGGCTGTCCTAGTGTAATGTCATGTGACCTGTGGCTCTAGTGTTCCGCTACCAGTCTCTGCAATCGGCATCCTACTTCTGCTGATGTGTGGGCATATGTCACTCCTGTCTTGCGTCTGGCTGTTCACTTGCACTGGGACACAGCTATTCCCATGGCATGGCATGGGGAGGTTCTCAATCTCCGTGTGTAGCTGGGTCTTGGTAGGAGTGTCACCTTCCATCCATACGTGTCCTGGGCATGTAGCACATACCTGACTCCCTATGTAGCATATGTGTATTGACAGATTAACATGTGCTCAGTACATATGAATTGTTGTCGTAGTGCACTCACTCTTCCTTGTCACTTCCAAATTACTGCAGAGCGCCGCCTCTTGCCCGACCAATTCCGGACTTGGCTGCCATGCGGGAGAATGACAGCATCCGGCTCTACTGCTTCCCCCAACCGTTGATTCTGGAGTTGACGGCGAGACTGGCACCACACCTGCAACTGCAGCACAGGTATCCTACGGCACTGACACCCCAGCTGAAGGTAATGGCTGCCCTACATTTTCTTGCCACGGGTACCTTTCAATATACCATAGCTCATGTTGGTGGCATGTCCCAGAGCATGTTCTGCCGTGTACTGCATGATTTCTTAGAGGCCATGTTGATTCACCTGGATGACTTCATCAAGTTCCCAACCCCTGAACAGTTGACTGCGGTCAAGCGTGGATTCTATGCCCTGGGAGGGATGCCCCATGTCATTGGGTCCATAGATGGGACACATGTAGCTTTGGTACCACCACACGCACGGGAGGTGGCGTACCGCAATCGGAAGCACTACCACTCCATCAATGCCCTTATGGTGTGTCAGTCCAACATGGTGATTTCACATGTCTGTGCTCGTTTTCCAGGATCAGCACACGATGCCTACATCATGAGGCGTAGCAGGATGCCTGAAATGATGATGCAGCTGTGCAACGAAAGAGCATGTGTTGTTGGTGGGTACAGTCTGTCTGTCCTGTATTTTGCATAGCCTACCAGCACGACCGCTTCACCACTTCTAACGATGTCCATGTGCTTCCCATGTAGGGGACGCTGGCTATCCCAACATGCCATGGCTGCTCACACCTCTCCGCAACCCCATCATGCCGGCCCAGCTCCGCTACAACACCGCCCATGGCCGGACAAGGCGAGTGATAGAGAGGACGTTTGGCCTGCTGAAGAGCCGATTTCGGTGCCTCCACAAGACCGGCGGCGCGCTCCCATATGCCCCTGCGAAGGTCTGCAAAATCTTCATGGTCTGCTGCATGCTGCACAACATGGCAGTTGAGAGAGCTGTGCCACTCATCCTGGATCAACATGACGAGGACCATCCACCCGTGGAGGACGAAGGGCTTGGCAATGGGGCTAGTGATGTGGAGGATGTGGAGCCGCAAGAGGACATCCGGACTCGGCTCATACGCGACTTCTTTGCTTAGTGGTGAGTACCAGTGTCTGAGTGTGCACGCATTGGTCCCCGTGTGGCATGTGTTGTGATGTGTGTCTCCACTTGCATGTATGGCACGTGAGTCAGAGGTGTGTGTGGGTGTGTCACTGGAGTGATGGTGGCAGTGATGGTTGTATTTCCCCAGTCATAATTGTGACCTAGCATGTTGTCATCCATACATGTGTCGAGTAAATGCACATGCAAGTGGCTGTGCTTTTTGTGGCTGACTTCTTGTGTGTCTCTCTTCCCCAGGTACTTGCGCATGCCATCTGCTGCTTGCATTGTTGTGGCACTGCTATTCCTCATGGACACGTCATCGTGGGCTGACTCAGCGTTACAGGCACGGACACGTTTGGAAGTCTCCATAGGGTAAGGGATGCATCAGGGGTGTTTTGGGTGTGGCAGTTGTTCACGATGTATGCACACTGCCCCTGTCGATGTTTGGTTCCTCTGCAGCCATGTAGCATCACCATGGGACACGACATGCAGCTGTGTACACCTGACTAGATGGTCTGCCTGGTTGACAGTCATCAGTGATGGGATAGTGGATTGTGATGATGGCATCAATGTGTGTGACACTGCCCTCGGACACATACGGTTAGCATTGGCTTGACATGGTGTGGGACTTCCACATCAGCGGATCAATGGTGTATGGCAGTCTCTCCGTGAGCAGCTGTGGGTGTTTAGCTGTTAGCCGACAATTGTGTGCCAGTTCCATGGCTAACACGCATTTGTGCTGCAGAAGGGGGGTGCCAGTGTTGGACCCACATGTTACTCCACAAGATGTGTTCATGTGTACTTCAAGTTGCCTCTGCAATCCCGAAAACATGACTAATAAAGGTGTCCCTATGCCTCCAAGGTGCCTCTTCTCCGTCAATGCTGGTGTGTTGCCACGGTGCATCCAGCATGTCTGGCATGGTTTTTCCTGATAGTGGCTATGTGTCGATGTGTCGAGTAACAAGATGCAAGCTGTGTGTGTGGGCTGAGACTGTGTATTCGGCATGATGTCCATGACTGTGTGGGTATTGTGACATGTGCCATCCCCATGCATCCAACGTTGGCCAGGCCCCCATTCTCTGCATCCACCGGACTCAATCTTGCAGGACATGGTTCTGCCACCTGTCTACACATACCTGGGTGCCCCCCAGGACCCTGGACATGATCCCTGACCTCTGCGCATGACTGTTGCTGTACTCAATGTGTCTGTCAGCACGGTTGTGCGGCCACCCCCTCAGCTGGTTGGGCCCATCACGGGTGTGTATGGTGCTCCATGTCTGTCTTGACTAATACACTGTGACCCGTGTGTCCTGTGCCAGACTCAGGCCCCAGGGTGTGGATGGTTGGAGTCAAAAGAGAGCTCAGGCATGTTTAGACTTTACAACACACATGTAAGGTAATAATGCAACCAGCAGGCATCTTCTCTTCATGGTGTGAATTTTTATTTGGGGGGGGGGATAAAGTGAGGGGCTTTCCGGGAGTTTGGAATCCAAAGTTCAGTAGGGGAGTTGGTGTCCTTGCCATTTGAAATCCTCAGAGTCCATGCCACAGTCTTTGTCAACATTGGTCAGACAGTGACCAGCAGGGCCATGTGGCAGAGAATGTCTCTTGATGCTGTGATGCTGTTGCTCCAGTGGGCCAGGTGCCAGGCCAGGTGTCCTGGGAGATGGTGATGTTGCGCCGACCCTCACGGTCTTTTCCGTGGACGACCCGCCCTCCTGCGGGACCCTCAGAAGCAGGCCGTGATGACGTCTGGTATGCTCCATCGGATGTTTCCTCCTCCTCCTCCTGCTCCCTCCCTGTGGGTGGTGATGTTCTCCGCCTTCTGGCACAGGGAGGGTCGGCCATGTTGTCAGCCATCCGACGGAGTGTATCGTGAATTCCCGTGTACGCCGTCACAAGCTCAGCCTGTCCGTCCTCCATCCTCCGTTGGTGTTGCAGTAGACAGGCATGTAGCTCCGCATGTTGCTGGGCCTGCTGGGTCTTGATCCCCTCGAGGACAGACACAACCTGGGCCAGGCCCGTGGTGTCCTGCCGGTATGTGTCCAGGATGTTACGGACATGGGAAAATACCGGTTCCCCAGCCAACTGGTCAGGCTCGCGCCTCCGCCGTCCTCCACTCCCACCACCCCTGCCCACTTGCACCTGGCCTGCCCTTGTGGGTACATCGGGTCTCCGGGACCCCTGAGGGGTGGCATTGGCGTTGTCGCCTGCCTCCTCCTGGGTGCCCGGGACCCGTGTCCCTCCTGGCCAGCCTGGCTGCATTGTGGTGGTGGGGCAGGGATCCTGGGTGTCTCCTGGGATGTGGCAGGAGTGGGGGTGGTGGTTGGCACAGTTGTACCTGACGCAGGTGCTGCAGGTGGTTGGACACCAGAGGTGCCAGGTCGGTCGGGGTCGTCCACAGAGTGGTGAGAGTCGTCGCTGCCGGTGGGATCGGGCTCCCGCAGATCCGGGTCCTGTGAGTCTTCCCCCCCAGTGTTGGGGGGTGAACCACGACGTTGACCTGTGTGTGAGAGAGACAATGTTAATTTTGGTCCATGCAACATCCATGTTTCATCAGTTTCAAAGTTGGCACTTTTCCTCTTGGAAATAGGATCTGTCTTGCATTCCACTCACAGTGCACTTGTGCATGGGTGTGTCCCTTGGACACCACTTTGGCCCCTTTAAATATGTGTGGCACAGTCTTACTTGCTGCGTCAAGTGTGACTGCAGTCAGCAGTGGAGTGGGCAGGTGTGGCGAGCCATGCATTGGCGCCTTCCGTGTAGCACTGTACATGTGCACATGGAGTGGATCCACACACTTATATAATGCAGGTAGCTGTCGTTGTGCTCGTGAACAGGTTGTGACATGGGCCTGTGTTTTGCCATGGGGAAGAGGGGGGGTTCTGGCACTGGCCACCCTTGGCTACATGCACGCAGTCTACCTGCTGACGAGCAGACATTCCCACACACCACACGGCTGATTTGCTCTCCCTGTGTCTCCCTCCCTCTCTGTCCCCCTCTCCCTCCCTCTGTGTGTCAGCCTCCTCCCTCTGTCCGTGTTCCTGTGTCTCCCTCCCTCTCTGTCCCCCTCTCCCTCCCTCTCTGTCCCCCTCTCCCTCCCTCCGTGTGTCTGCCTCCTCCCTCTGTCCGTGTCCCTGTGTCTCCCTCCCTCTCTGTCCCCCTCTCCCTCCCTCCGTGTGTCAGCCTCCTCCCTCTGTCCGTGTCCCTGTGTCTCCCTCCCTCTCTGTCCCCCTCTCCCTCCCTCTCTGTCCCCCTCTCCCTCCCTCTCTGTCCCCCTCTCCCTCCCTCTGTGTGTCACCCTCTGTCACCTCAGCCCAGCTTCCTAGACACACACTTTTTCCAGTCCTTTGAATGGCCCTTGGCTTGTTGCTGTGAGTTTGTTTCTGATCTCCAGGCACCCATTGGGTGTAGTGTCTGTGTGCGTGCTGCTGCTGTGGTTGTGTGTGCTGCCACTCTTTCACCGTGTTGGCTGTTCATTAGCTGCTGTCATGTGCAAAACAGTGCCTTCACCCCCATGTGTTGATGCAAGGCGTCCGCCATTTGCTGGCGAGTCTTTCCTGTGTGGGGACACACTGTTTGTCTGGCTGTGACCTGGGCCATATGGGCAGTGGGCATTGTTGTCTGCTTCTGAGTTGCACTATGTGATTTTTGGGGCCCACCCTCCCACCATCCGGGTTACCGTGTCATGTGTTGGTGTCTGCTGTGGCCTGTGACTTGACATTGTCCAGCTGGGTGCATGGGGCATGGTGGCGGCAGTGGCATGTGCGTGTTCATGGAGTGTGGGTGAGTCATGCGATAGCTTGGGGTGGTTGCGTGCCTGTTTGTGAGTTTGGTTGTGGATGACGTTCCCCCCATGTGAGGTGCGTTGTTTGTGTACTCACCCGGGTCTCGGAGTCCTCCTAATCCTTCGACTGCCTCCACCGGCAGTATGGCCATCACCCTCTCCTCCCAGGGATGGTAGTGTACGGGTCTGCAGGAGGGCCCTCCTCCAGTGACGTTGGCCTGGTTGTGTTCATCCGTCATCTTTGCTCGGACCCTCCTCCGCAGATCGTACCACCTGGCTTGGCATTCCTGCTTGTTCCTTCTGGTGTCCGCAACAGCATTCACAGCATCGACGATGGTCTGCCACATGGCTGTTTTGGCTGCAAGGCTGGTCTGTCTGACCAATATTCCAAAGAGCTGTGGCTCGACTTCATCGACAAGAACCTCCAACTCTCGGTTACTGAACTTTGGATTCTTGTTAGTGGGCATGGTGAGGGGTGTGGGTGTGGATGGTGGGGGGTGTGTGGATGGTTGTGGGTGTGTGGGTGTGGTTGTGCAGGTGTGTGTGTGTGAATGTGATGAGGGGGTGTTTGTGAAGGTGGTTGTGTGAAGGTGTGCAAGTGTAAGGTGTGGTGAAGCTTGTAGTATGGTTCTGTGGTGTCTGGCAGCAGTGAGTCTGTTGCAAAGGCTCATGGTTTGTGTGTGTGGGCCCTTTTTATTGGTCCATTGGTGGGTGTGGCTGTGTTTGAAGTTTGGGTGGGTGTGTTATAAGGAGTGGTGGTGTTTTGGGCCTCTGTTTGTTTTTGGCAGTTGCAGGTCAGTGAAGGTGTTTTTGTAGTGTTTGTTGGCCATGTTTAGTGGCTTTGTGCCATTCGTATAGTGTATTCTTGTGTTGTTTTGTTTTGTCCTGGTTGTGTACGTGTGTACGGTGTGTACATGGGCCATTTGGTTGTACGGTGCTGTCCTTGTGTGTGGCTTGGTACGACTCGTACATGCGGTTGTGATGTTGGGGCCTGGGGTGCGCTCCGTACTTAGGAGGTTGTGTTGGGGGTGCGACGGGAACGTACTGGGGTGTACATAGACGGTGGTACGACATGTACAGGGGTGGGGGTACGACTCGAACGTACTGGGGTGTACATTGACGGTGGTACGACACGTGCAGGGGTGGGGGTTCGACTCGAACCTACTGGGGTGTACATAGACGGTGGTACGACACGTACAGGGGTGGGGGTACGACTCGAACGTACTGGGGTGTACATTGACGGTGGTACGACACGTACAGGGGTGGGGGTTCGACTCGAACTCGACTCGAACGTACTGGGGTGTACATACATGGGGGTCGGTCACGTACAGGGGTGGGGGTTCGACTCGAACGTACTGGGGTGTACATAGACGGTGGTACGACACGTACAGGGGTGGGGGTTTGACTCGAACGTACTGGGGTGTACATACATGGGGGTCGGACACGTACAGGGGTGGGGGTTCGACTCCAACGTACTGGGGTGTACATAGACGGTGGTACGACACGTACAGGGGTGGGGGTTCGACTCGAACGTACTGGGGTGTACATAGACGGTGGTACGACACGTACAGGGGTGGGGGTTCGACTCGAACGTACTGGGGTGTACATACATGGGTGGGGGTGTACATACACGGGGGGTACGTCTCGGACGTACGGGGCAGGGGGGAGTGTTGGGCGCGTATGCGGGCACATGTCTCCATGGTTGCTATGGGAGTTCAGTGCGGACGGTGTTTTTTCCATACGGTTGTAACATCGGACGCACGGGATGGATCGTGATTCCTCGGTCGGACTTCACCTTTCACATTTGTATGGTAAATCGTCCGAGGACGTGTCGGACACATTTTCCGACCCGAGGACGTGTGGGAAATCATTCCCGATGCGGTTCGTATGGACTTTTTACCATGCGAATCGTGATTGCCAGTTCGTACGGCACTTGTACGATTCATACGGTAAAAAGACCGGATACGAGTCGCACGGGGAATTTTTTTACCGGATCGTAATCGGCACCTGAATGTTAAAACAACAATTCCCATGGATCCTTGAACCATCGGGATCACGTGGTCTCGTCACCCCTGACGGGGAAGTTAGAACCAATCCCGTGTCAGCTTTACGAACAAGGAAGTACAAGTTACCGGACCCACGATACAACGGCGCAAAACGCCGGAGGTCGGGACCAAGTAGGTTGAGTGGCGGGGCAGGACTCTTGACGAAGTAAGTGGGGAGATTTCCTGTTTCCTACCCATGTTGTAGGCATATTGCATCTCTACTGAGTTAACAACCAGCATATCCATGATCACTTTGGTCTCATACAGCTACTTCCAACATTCCTCCTCTTTTCCCTTTTTGTTCGGGGGACCCTGCTGATAGGGTTTGACTATAGAGCTACCCCCAATAGCCCCACGATCTCCTGAGATACGGAACTCGTCCGAAGTGCGGGTAAGAACGTATGCATGTTTGTGCTTTTGGAAACAACGATGCACGAGTACAACATTGATTTTAACAGTCACGCATAGTTCACATTACTATGTTGATACATAGATGCGTTTTGAGTGTTGTGTGAGAGTGGGATTGTGTAGAGTGTGGTACATTGATAGTATTCACTAACTGGCATGCAAAAACAGTTAGGATGCGAGCAAAATCGCCACCGCACGATATATCTGTCACGTTGATGAATTGCGTACAGATACAGCTATGAGTGGCACATGTTTGGACACACCACTATGTCATAGAATCACACGGCAATTGTTGGTGTCGTTCTTTGTCCTTAGCACGTTTATGGGACACATCACTTTGAAAAACCGTGAGAAAAGTCTACAAATACATGTTGTTTGTTTTGTTGTCCATGTTTTTTCTTTCAGATGGAATATCACACATGACGGATTAATCAATCAGTCGGTCCAACAAAGAGCAGCTACTCTGCCCTTGCATCAAAAATTAGAATAGGGAATTTCCTTTCTATTACCCAGGGAGGCCACGTTTGCCCTGAAGAAAGTCCTGGACCTTTATGGCCGCACTTGGACTGAAACATGTTGGCACTAGGGTCCTAGGACCATAATACTCCTATTAAGACCCCATTTTTTAGTTATTTTATTAACCCAGACAGACCCAATAATAAAGGGAAACTGGGGATCTGCCTGAGGTTTTTTAATTTCTAGCCCCCCCTGGTCTATAAATATCTTCAAAGAGCTCCCAACATTGTGGTTGAGCCCACCCCGACTTTTAGGCGTCGGGGTGACCCGATGATGGAGCATGACACCACTAGGGTGTGTGAGGGTACCTAAATCAAAAGGAATTGCTTCCTTGCTCACCTTTTGGTGAAGTTATATTCTCCCTCACTAGACATTGCACATCATCACACTAACGTGCTTTGATACCGACCACTGGATGGCCAGTTAGAGTAAAACTTTTGTGCAACTAACATTATACTGTGACTAACAACAGTTAGTCATAACTAGAAAATAATGAATGCCAGAATAGAAACTGAAAGATTGTGAAAGGAAAGAAAAGTCAAAAGCTAAAGCTTAATGTTTACTCTCATGAAACAGTGTCTCCCAATTTGAGGTTTTGATAGGTGTGGGACCAGAATATCATTGCTAGAATATTATCTGAATTACAAATTGTTTTCTAAATATTGTTCACAAAAATAACACCTGACTGGAGGTAATATTAGAAAGGTTACACCCAATGAAACATTCTTCCTTACCTCTGTCCCCATTTGGGCACTCCTCCTTCATTTCTCCTAAAGCAATCACCACATGCCCCCCTGCCCAGATCATCTAAAATGCTCCCATCCTCCCTCCCAAACACCGGGTATCACTGTTCAGAAGCAGAATCCGGCCTTGAGAGGGAGAAGAGAAAAGAGACAAATCTGAGAAGCAACAGGAGACAGAAGATCCTATGTGTATTTCATGACTCTGGTTGTAAACAAATTAACATATTCATTCAAAGCATGTACCTAAAACCACCAACCAATCATTGAGCCTGATCAGCAGCACGGAGTAATTAATCATGCCTTATGCTGCCCCTGTTAGATCTCATTCAACCCTGTGGCTTGTCAGCTGTTTCCTACGCCAACGATGCACAAATTATTGTTGCCATTCCTGAAGACGATGGTCTCACTGCCTCGAACTAGAAATATTGTTTAACTCAAGTATCAATCTGCATGCGAAGGCATTTTTTAAAATTGAAAGTTGAGAAAACCGAGGTGTTTCTCTTTGGTAAGAACACCAACTTCTGGAACTCAACATGGTGGCCAGCAGATTTCGTTCCATTATCCACTCCTGTCTCAAAAGTCAGAAATCTTGGCATGGTCTTTGATGACCACCTCAGTTTTTCAGAGTAGATTCATCGTACCACCGTCACATGTTTCTTTATCATTGGATTACTTTAAAAAGTGTTACTTTTCAACCCACTGGATCTTCAAAACAATGTTGTGGTTGTGCTTATCCTTTCCAGGATTGATTATTGCAATGCCTTGTATCTAGGCATCACGAAAGCTGCACTGACCAAATTACAATCCTTGCAAAATGCAACAGCCCAGCATCTCCTGAAAGTGCCCAAATTTTGCTCAGTGACTAAAGACATACAGGACCTTTACTGGTTAACAGTAGCGGATAGGATCAGGTTTACATCTTTTTGCATAATTCACAATGCCCTGCATGGAAAGGGCTTGCACTACCATTAGAACTATTTTCTTTGGTACTGTCCACAATGGGCATTATGGTCAGCAACAGCCAATCTGTTAAAAGTCCCCAAAATAAAGAAAACTTGATCAGGGAGCAGGAGTTTACGATATCTTGGCAGTAAACTCTGGAATTCTCGTGCTCTGTCCTTAAGATCTCAGCCCAGTCTGCCATGTTTTAGGAAACAGCTCAAAACAACATGGCTCTTTGTATCACACACAAAGTGAGTGCACCTAATAGCCACCAACCGGTTTCATTGAGGTTCCGTTTAGTGCTAAAACATCTTGGTATTTGCCTGCTTAACAAAATGTTACTTACTTACTTACTGCAAGCTCACAGAGCAGGATGGTGTGCTTCCATCACAAGGGGCAATATGATCTTCACTTCCATTTATCTTTGCTAATTCTGTTGCTCAAAGACATCTGTGGGTGAGTTCTGACCCTTGCTCCCCTCTAGTATTCTTGTAGTTATCTGGTGACGCTCTAGCCAAGATTTTGCTTGGCTATGGGATGTTTGAAATTAGTTAGAATTCATACAGCACATGAGGTTCTGATGTACATGGATGGGGTTGATTATAGTGTGTTTCAAGGAGTTAAAAGCTATGCCAATTTAGACCATAAGCATTAGTTACTCTTGTGGCTTCAGCTGAAAAGGAAATTAGAAAATTTTACATGAATGCAGCTGGACGATCTTTAACTACAAGATTGGGAGTTTTGATTTTTTAACTAGCTGTATCTTTTCCTCTTCCAACATGGGATTGGAGTTAGAGACAGTAGAAAAAAGAAGTGCCTTGATAAGTGATTGATGTTGCAAATGTAATGTACTATTAGTGATAGATCCATGGATCTCAGAGATCTTAGCCTCGATGAAATCCTGTAGGTGAAAGATTGGTACACTAGTAGCATCCCTTATGATCACCTTCAGTCTCCGTAGCGTCAATGGAAGACTTCTGTTTGATCAACCAGCTTCTTATACCCAAATCCTCCAAAATAAGAAGTCAACCCTAGATTCCATTTGGATCTCAGGGCAACAGTTTTTAAGAATCAAAACCTTCACAGTGCAGCACATGGGGATCAGTGATCATGCGATTGTAATGTGCCAGTTAGCATATGGAGGTCGTCGTAAAGAGCCTTTAAGTCTACAAGGATCCAGGAGGAAGTAACACCAGTCAACAAAATCAGATGGAATCCACAGTATCATGAGGGTGAGTGTGAGAAATTCAAATGTTGGCTCCGGAGGATCTCAATTCAGTTCAGTGCTTTGGCACATAGCCATCAGGACAATCCAGAACAAACTGCAATTGCGAGAGCCCGCTCTGATACGAAAAAATCACCCTACTATAGTTTGCAAGAAGGTGAAGTTAGACTGTTGAACAGAAAGCTAAACATTACCGCAAGACAACTGGCTTGTGATTGCTCAAACAAACATGTTAGAATGACCCTACTTCAAATCAGGAAACAGTGCAGGAAAAAGCTCTGGGAATTCAAACAGCATTGGTAGGAGAATCAATGAGTAAAACTCTTTGAGGCTTCAAAATCTTCAAACCCACACACATTTAGACTCATTGACCACCGATTACTGAGGCTAAATAAGACTCCAGGACACTGCAACATTACAGTAGGAACATGGTCCAGATACATAGCTTCCCTATAAGTGGCAGACGAGGTACCAGATCTAGAAGAGCATACACGCCAGGATGCTGTTTGCAGTCAAGTCATCGAGCATTAAGCGTTAAGCCTAAACTATGGCACAGTGCTGAGTGGAATCAAGTCAATGGCACAGTGCTGAGTGTAATCAAGTCAATGTGCCCCTCTGGTGCACCAGTGCCGAACTGGCCGCCAACAAATATATTTAAAGCTGCTAGTCACAAATGGGTGGACCTGATGTTGTAAGTTTTTCAAGAGCGGCCAGCTGTTTAACCCCTTTGCCGCGGGGGTAATTCCCCCACGGCACGGGGGGAAGGGGGCGTGGCGCCGGGGTGCTCGTGACGAGCCCAGCTCATCATGAGGCACAGTGGAGCTGTGCTCATGAGGAGCTGGGCTCGTCACGACTCCGCCCACTGATTGAATCTCCCGCACAGGCGGGGAATCAATTGCAGGTGGGATTGCCGCGACCGTTATGATGAGCCCAGCTCGTCATGAGCACAGCCCCACTGTGCCTCATGACGAGCTGGGCTCGTCATAAGCATGGAAGCAGTTAACATCATTCCAGACAGTTGGAGAGTATCCACCCTAATTCCCATTTACAAGAAGGGAGCCAGAGACAGGAGGAAAATCTCATGCTCATAGCCTTGTTGGACGTTGATGGAAAATATTTTGCATATGTTCTTCCTAAAGAGCTGGAGCAATCGGCAACGGCAAAAGATCCGATATCAGGTACCCAGACGGGCTTCCGAAAATTATGCAGAGCCAAAGAGAATCTGATAGCAGTGGCTGCCCATTCGGAAGCAACAATGGAGAAAAGTGCTCCTCTTCTGTTCACAACCTTAATAGACTTTTCCACTGCCTTAGAATGTGCGAAGAGAGGCTTATTTTAGACAAAACTGCTAAATTGGGGATTGCTGGCTCCATTGCTAACTTCCATCATCAGTCTCTACTCACAAATGTGGGCGATGAAACGAATCTCGTCCAACTGGGTCACGACAGATAAGATAGAAACATCAAGGGGGATTAAACAAGGCTGTGTCCTGGCTCTCCTACTCTTCAATCTGTACATGGCTGACAGTAACAACCACCTATCGCAATAAATTCAACTTCCTCAATACGCTGATGATGCCATTATCTTTTACAATCCACAGATTGATCTCCAGGGTTCTTTGACTGCCTTGGAGGTCTTTTGTGAGATGAACAACATCCAAAAAGCACCAAATGTAAGATCTTAGTGATAACGTGTAAGTCCCATTATTAAGGGGCATGGTATTTGCCCAAAAGGAGGCTTGAGAGAGTATGAACAATAAAATATCTGCATGTGTGCCTCAATAACAAAGGCAGCTATTCTGATCACCTAACGTCCCAGAAACACGCCAGGTTCGCACTGACATTGACGTTCTGCAAGCTTCTCAAAACATTGAACGGGCCCAACTTGTCGGTGACCAGTAAGGTAATTAATAGCAAGCTTATACGAACCTTGATATACGAGAGTTGACGTTTAGAGACCGCCTTGAGACTTGCCTGGACAAGGCACAAAATAAATGCTTCCTCTCAGTATTTGCCGTTCCAACCTCTTCACCAGCATCCTGTTTGAGGTTAGAATTAAATTTACCTAGGCAAACCTGATGCTAAAAGCGCGATTCTTATCATATAGCTTGAAAGCGAAGAATGCAACTAGCGGAACACTGAAAAAACACAAGCTGGCAAATTATTTCAGGTGAAAAATTAAAATGGCATAAATACTTGAGAGCCTCACTCTAAATCTTGAAGTCAGAGGATCTCTGGGAAACTGCCCTGACACCTAAAACACTAGGCAGAGTCATGATGAAACAGGTAAAATTAATATCAAGAGACCTCCACATTGAAGCCAAATAACACACATGTATTGCTCCAGTCCAATACAATGCAGGCAGCATTACAAGCTTTCTGGACTATCCATTGAAACTCCATATGAAAAAAAAATGATTATGATTGAGGAGTGGTATAATTGCTGTCAAAGAGTATCACTTTGGTGTATAACTGGAACGACAGAATGGGCCTGTATACTTTGTGGGTCTGCAACGGTGTCCTTAATGCATATTATTTGTATTTGCGAGCCTTTACTGGCACAGCGACATAAGTGGCTGTGCCTGGTTTTTTTTACAATTTCGAATAAGGACATGCCGGGAAGCAATTACTGCCTGCCTCTTCCTGCAGTCGCCCCAACTTGCAGCCTGATTTATGAAATTCATGCAGTATGCAACAAAGTTGCTGGAGGCTGCTTCAGACTAACACAGGGCACAGTAGGTGACGCTAAATATAAGACTACTCCACTGAAGCCCTGTATTTTGCAAACTGTTAACCACCAATAATTTCCAACTTCCGACTGGAGTTGCTGAGATGGGGAAACAGTGGGGTGCTCCACTCTGCATGCTAGTATAACAACTAAATAGCACGATCCATTTATAAGCTTTCTGATATTGATCAGTTGAATTGTAATGTACTGTCACTTTGTTCATTCGAACTATTGTTAAGTAACCAATATCCGGTGAAGCAACCCATACTGCCTATGGTGATCTTTATTCTGCAGATCGGTCCTGATGTTGGCAATATCTCAGGTTTCCCCTGTTGAGTTATGGTTATGTAAGTTCCCCTCAGTGATGTAACTTAGACCGTCTATGGCAACTGTTTATATCTACTCATGATCTAGACGAATGGGAAAAATGTAAATGATTTTATCGTATGTTTTAACTTGGCCAGTCCTTTTCTTTGGGGCATATGTATCATCATCTCCATTTGCGAATCTCAAATAGCGATTTTTTGAGAATCGCTATTTGAGAATTGCAAAACGGGATGTATTTAAAAAATCGCACAAATTTTGCGATTTCTTAAAATTCCTAAATTGCGATTAGCAAATTGCGAAATCGCAATTAAGGAATACCTTCCCATTCATTCCTATGGGCCAGGAGGCCCATAGCAATGAATGGGAAGTCCTTCTCAATTTGCGAATCGCTATTTGCTAATCGCAAATTGAGAATATTTTCAAAGGTGCAAGGGTGTCATGATGACACCCTGATGCACCCCTGAAATCAGCACGTGTGCACATATGGCGCACATACATGCCCTAAGGGCATGTATGTGCACCACATGGCACTTTGAAATATGCAAAAAGTGCATATTTCAAAGAAATCGCAACTTACCACCAACTTGAAGTTGGTTGTAATTTGCGATTTCTTAAGGAGAAATCGCACAACTTGGGTGCGTGTTACATTGCATTTAAGAAATCGCAATTTGCGATTTCTTAAATGCTTACGCAAAATTAAGAAATCGCTAATTTAGCGATTCCTTAAGATTGCGAGGCTGAAATGCCTCATATATCTCCTTTTGCGATTTTGTATTCGCAAACGCTGTTTTTTTGCGATTCGCAGCGTTTGCGAATACAAAATCCTTTGATACATATGCCCCTTATTGACACGTTCATTTGGAATCTTTCCTTGTAACTGTTTTAAATAACTGTACAATAATTCATACTTACTTACTAATGAGTGGCTGTGTTTGAATGGTTTACAAACAATTCCAAAGCCTCCTGTGTATACGAATGTATAAGGATGTGCAAATACTCTGCGGCCATGTTGGTATGCTTTGTGCAGGCATGTGTGGGCATGCACGGTGACCATTTACAAATGCTTTTACTTAAGCTCTAGAAAAAAACAGTCCAAGATGGCTGGCATGTGTGCCCATACATTGCTACATCCGATTATAAAAATAAAGCACTAGCAAAGCCATTAGGTGTGCACCGTGGTGACCCATTCATTGGCTTTGCCAATGCTTTTTTAATGAGTTCTCCAGCCCCTCATTTTTTGCCAAAATGCCTGTGGCTTTACAGTATGTTTGTCCATGACAAATTGAGTGTCTGTGACGTGATTGTCACCTTTTAAATCATTTGTGATATTAAATTAATTCCAGTGACCTTCAGCTTCATTTTTATGTCTGTAATGCTATTAGGCACATTCCTTGGATGTAACTTTCAATGTTGTGTAATATTATTAAGAGCTTCTTAATGACAGTTGTCAGGAACTCCGTGGAGATTGAGAATGAACCTTCCAAACAAGGAGAGTCTGACCTCTGCAAGGACAGTGGCATTCTGGAGGAAGTCTTCGTACACACAAGACAATATCTGAAAGGGGGGAAGGAAAGAGACAAGACAGTATTTGTGGACTGGAGCAATATGGTAATGGGATCATTGAATTAAACTGGGTAATGCCTGGAAAGACAAAACTATACAAACAAGATATTTACCCAGCAATAACCTATAAAAAGGAATGATGATGGTACAAACAGAAGCACGATAGATGAACTATGCTAAATGATAGTTTGTATGCTGCTTGGGAGCCTCTCTCTGAGAGGGAAGGATAATAGAAAAGGCAAGAAGCAGCTACTCCCACGGAGTCTGGGAACTCACCTAGTGGCTCTAATTGGAGAAGTGTGCTGGCTGTATCTGTGTGAAAGAGGCAGCAAACTTCAGATTCTCACTGGCACCCTCAGCAATAAAAATCAAGGGACACACACAACAACAAAAGAGAACAATTGCGAATGGAGCAAGAAACTGTGAAAACAGGAACTGAGCTCAGGGAAAAGCAGAATCGGATTTAAGAATAAAGACAGGACTGAACTCAAAGTCTGTAGAAATAGGAACACTGAAAGTCAAGAAAGGGAACCTACAAACAAACAGGGATATGACTGAAACAAGTAACAGAGAGTAAGGGACAATAAACCAAGACTCAGCATCTGAACACCAATGAACATCCCTGCTTCCTCTTCCCTACCCACTACCACAATAAGAGGCAATTATGTGTAGGGGCCGTTTAAGGTAATTAAGTATTAACAGAGTCTGTTCTGCCCCTTTTGGAAAATCCCCCGAGGCAGGACAGCTATATATTACTGACAGGATAGTTTTGTTAGAAGTTGAATTAAATTCACCTGCTGTCTGCTTCAAAGTTTTCTTCTCAAATTACTGTACAGTTTCTCTGATCGTATAACTGTTGTTTTAACATGTACGCGGACATATTGTTCTTTTCAACATTAACATTGTGGGCCCGATTCACAAAGATTAATGTACACATATATATTACAACAGGATTTAAGAATGTAAAGTTACCACCAGTAATTTGCCACATGGAGGTGGGTATTTTGCCAACTTTATGGAGATCTACCTACAGGAAATTATTGTCAAAATTATAAAAGTATATTAATCTTTAAAAAATACAAAAAAGGTAATATATATTTTAAATGTAAACTAATCAAAAATAATTGTTATTAACCTAGAGCTAATAAAAGATCACATTATAGCACATTAACTCATCAAATATAATGTGTATTAAATAATTAGTACAATTGAATATATTAGCCTACTTTAGAAATATGTTTTAAAAATAATTTAAAAATGGCTTCCCACTGTCACTAGCATTTGTATTTTTATTTAATAAGTAGTGAAGTTTATTAATGGGTATGTGTTGAAATAATTCAAATGACTTTTTTAAATTGTAAGGTTAATAATAATAAAATAATAATAAAAAACGTAATGATATACAATTTGTTTAACGCTCACATATTTTTAAATTATATTTATAAATTATTTTTTTTATTTTACATTAGTTCCGCATCGGTTTTATTTTATTTCACTACCTCTGTTGTTGTGCATGGAAGTGAGCTGCTGTACCTGTGAGTGGCCATGTGCCATGTTCTATCAACTTACTTTTACATTCCATGTTTGAGGCCTGATTATGTCACCAGGAATAGAATCATAAGGTTGGGGATGTCATGGGCATAATGTGGGAGAGAGAGACAGTTTGGTGTTGGATGGAGGATGGTTGGTGTTTGTGCTGCTGCCGGAGGGTTTGATGATATGTTCCTGATGAACAACGAATACATATCCTGCCTCCACTTACTTGTGTCCAGGACTTATTACTGGTGACGAATTGAGCCGTCAAACCTCTATCACCCTGAACAATTTGGACCCAAGCATGCGAACAACGATCTTTGCTACTCACCTCAGATCGGCTTCTGATCTTGAATCATCCGTGAACAGTAGAGCCCGAGTGCGGTGTTGTTATAGGTGGACCATGTCTTAGTCCAAGCTGAGCCCGTCACAACGATCCACAAATCGGACCAGCAGTACATGAGAACGGTCAGTGAATCCCTCCGGCTTGACGACCACTCAGCCAATGATGACGTAAATTTCCAGGTAGTGGAGCACTTCGGGACGGAACGTAGCCACATTCTGAGATTGTTCCACTCCCATATGGAGAGGATGATGTGGTACGAGTAGCGGCAACCTTACGTATGACGGCGACCATCTTGGGTGTATCTAATTACATCATAGAAACAGTGGAGTTGGCGTTTCAGCATTCTTACTGAGCAAGCGCGCTGGAGCGTGTGAGTGAGATTTCTATTGAGCATTCAAACAGAGCGGCGCAAATATACATTATTCAGATCGTGTTGGAGCAACCTTAGAGAGGTTTCTTTCTGGTTTCAAGGTACAGTGTGGGAGTTTAAATTTCTCAAGACACATATTACACAAGGCATTGATTACACTGTGATTGGCACACCTTAAATAGTCCCAACAATCTCACAACATTTAATTCTCTATATAGGACATAGGGGATGTTTTTTAATCATAAAACTGCCCTCACAGGTCAGATTTAGTCCAGCAAGCCTGTTAGTCCCACTGTTCAATTTCAACATAAAATGTCAATGTACCACATTCTAAACAAGCTTTAGGAGGAAAAAATGTTTTACCCACAAAGAATTGTGACCAAATGTGAAAAAAATGTGAGAAAGGTCAGAAAGTACCTCACGTTAGTATCTCCAAGGGGGGCTGCCGGTAGGTACTCAGCCGTTTACCCACATTCTCATCATCGGTAACTTTCTTGACCGAAGAAAGAAACAAGTGTGTAGAATCAAATTCCTCAGAGGTGAGAAATCAAGGAAAGAAAAAAAGTTAAAGTGTATGGAAGTGCACTGTCAGTGCAGATGTCACTCAGTGCCCAACTGGTCCCTGTGAGAAAGGAAATGCAATCCTCAAAGTTAAAATGGGGTACGACTCACTCACAAAACATACTTTTAATGGGTGCCGTGAGCGTCCGCAAATTTAAATAATGGCGTATGCTTGGCCATTTAACAATGAAAGGCCAACATGTTTCGTTGCCTACTTAGATGCGGCAACTTCATCAGGGCTGCCGGGGAAACCAGTCATCACCTCGCTTGTTGGTCATTCCAGACCAAGTGGTTGCTGTAGTCCTTTGTACCCTCAAACCACTGAAAGGGGAACCCCGCGCCAAACGGTTGTGTGTTCCCCTTGTAACTGCAGTCATCAGTGTCACCGCATCCGCGACGTGACTGTAACTTGGTGCTTGTAAGATGTTCCAATAATTCAGAGGTTCAGGAAAAATTGCTTTCAAAGAATCCTTACTTGATTGATGCAATATCATTGGTGGAAGCAATGGAGAACAATAGCATGTGGTTGCGTGAAATGAGAGAAGAGAAGAAGGAGGATAGTACTCTGGTGTTAGAGACACCTGTTAATGAGGTAAAGGAGAGTGAGAGTACAAAGGTTAAGGAGAGCATTAAGTATAAGGAGACTAGTGTAAGGAAAAATCAATTCCAAGAGGATCCCAAAATTGGGGCGATGAAATGCTTTTGGTGTGGTAGCGATAGACATATGTCTTAATAGCCCAAACTGTTATGCTAGGTTTGAGACTTGTAAAAAGTGTGATAAAAAGGGCCACTATGCACGTGTGCAGAGATGCATTTTCGAAACAAAATATCAACCTAGCTATTCATGAGGAGAGTGAATTTGTGCTGAGCGGGAGGAGTGATGGGGTAGTTGACGCAGATCCCATTAAAATGCCGGAATGCGTACTAGCAGTGAATGGGTAGAATGTGTCTGTGCTGGCAGATTCTGGATCCCCGTATACTATAATTGGGACAAGAATTGGGATAAGTTGTTCAGAGTGGAGGAAATAAGCTTACAATAACACGACATAAATCTGGTGGGTTATGATGGCAAGAAGATTGATGTTTTGGGATTTCATGTGATGAAGATACAGTTTGAGGAACTTGAAACAGTAGGGAAGGTGTATGTAGCCAGAAGAGGTGACAACTTATTAGGGTGGAGACACCAAAGAGATATGGGAAAAACCTTGAACCCTAATGCCAAGGATGAGGTGATGGTAATTGGTGAAGTAGGATCTCCTGAATGCATTTTCATTGAATTTCCAAAGGTGTTTAGCAAAGACCTAGGCTTGTTGAGGAATTTCAAGCACAAAATTGTTCTTAAGGCTAATGCTACACCCTTTGTTTCTAAGGTAAGGAGGGTTCCTCACATCAAGTTGTCACCACTGGAGCATGAACTTAACAAATTGAAAAACAATGGTGTGATTGAGGAGATTGCGTATTCCGAATGATTGGCTACAATGGTTTTGGCATCCAAGAATGGAGGAAGTGAGATATGCATGTGTGTGGACTTTAGAGGGTTTAACAAATATATTTGGGTTGGGAGACACCAAAGAGACATGGGAAAAACCTTGAACCCTAATGCCAAGGATGAGGTGATGGTAATTGGTGAAGTAGGATCGCCTGAATGCATTTTCATTGAATTTCCAGAGGTGTTTAGCAAAGACCTAGGCTTGTTGAGGAATTTCAAGCACAAAATTGTTCTTAAGGCTAATGCTACACCCTTTGTTTCTAAGGTAAGGAGGGTTCCTCACATGAAGTTGTCACCACTGGAGCATGAACTTAACACATTGAAAAACAATGGTGTGATTGAGGAGATTGCGTGTTCCGAATGATTGGCTACAATGGTTTTGGCACCCAAGAATGGAGGAAGTGAGATATGCATGTGTGTGGACTTAAGAGGGTTTAACAAATATATTTGGGTTGACAGGCAACTGTTTCCCAATATTTCAGAGACTTTGGCATTAATCAAAGATGCTAGGATTTTTAGTAATATGAATGTATCTTCAGCGTACCATCAAATTATGCTGCATCAGATTGCGTGAATGCTACTGGTGGCCAAGAATGGACCAAGAGGTGGAAGGGATGGTCAAGGACTGTTGGCAGTGTGCTAACAATGATAAATCAAAAATAACCCACACTGCTCCCTTATCTCCTGTTGAAATACCAGTTGAACCATGGAACAAGCTGGCATTGGACATTGGTGGTCCCTTTGAGTTGTTCAACCAAAATGAACGGTTTGTGATGCTTTTGGTGGATTTTGCATCTAAATGGGTGGTGGCAAAATGTGTTTCTGTCATTAATACTAGAGCAGTAATTGAATTTCTTAAGGAGGAATTTTCACATGAGAGTATACCTAAATGCTTGGTCACAGATAATGGGGTGCAATTTGCATCCCAAGGAATGTCAGATTTTTTGGGTCATCTCTCAATTACTCATTTCAAAATAGCTCTTTACTCACCTCAGGCGAATGGCCTTGCTGAAAGTATGAACATGGTTGTGAAAAGTTGTGCTCAACGTGCTTTACTTAATAAGACCTCGCTACAAGAGGCTTTGAGGGAAACTTGGTGGGCTCTTCGGATCACTCCCAATGTGATGACATCAGTCTCACCTTTTGTGTCATTGAGAGGCAGGAGACCCCATTGCAAGCTGAGCCCAGCCTGTTTAAATTTGAGCACCAAGGTGGGAAAGAAGTGGTCTGAAGATGTAATCAATCACAGCAGATTAGAACATCAGTACAGATATACAAAATGGTTTGATGTCAAGAATGGTGTATGTATTGGCGGTTGGAAAAGAGGTGATAACGTGTTTGTGAGGAAAGCTGGGTTTGTGAGAAAAGGAGGGTCTAAGTTTATGGGTCCTTTCTTAATTTGTGATGTGAGGAAAAATGTGGTTGTTCTGGATTCTGGTGATGTGTGGAGTTTCTCAAGACTTGTAAAAACTGAGAATTCACCTACTCGTAATAAGGAGGGGTGATAAGTTTTCCACTTGTGGTTCAGTGATTGGTGCTGATACTCACAAGATATCTCTAATTAAGCCCAAGTGGTATGATGACTATGTGATGCAATAGTGCGTCTTTTGTAAATGAACTAACCTTGTATCTTTTCTATTTTGCGGGTCATCCCATGTTGCATCCTTTAAGCCTATTTTGTTCCATCTTTTCTTTTGCATTTTTTTTATTTTTACTTTTGGTGGATATACCTAACAGTTGTGTTATGTTTGCAATATGATGGGGGAAGATGTGCTATGTTCAACTTTCTTTTACATTCCATGTTTGAGGCATGGTTATGTCACCAGAAATAGAATCAGAAGGTTGGGGATGTCATAGGCAGAATGTGGGAGAGAGACGGTTTGGGGCTGGATGGAGGACGGTTGGTGTTTGTGCTGCTGCCGGAGGGTTTGATGATTTGCATCTGTTTTGACACCTTTGTGGTTGTAGAAACTTCAGAAGCATAATTTGTGAACAGCAATGTCTTTACTCTCTTGTGTGTGCATGCTTGTATTAGCATGTCCATCCCTACACCCCTCCCTAAAATGTTCCTTAGTAGTAAAAACCCAGGCCCAGATTTACAAAGGGCTTGTGTTGCTCTTGCATCACGCATGGTGGACCAAAGGCAATTGAAGCACTTTATTGGGATTTACTAAGAATAGATATTCCCTTGCATCCACCCATGGATTTTTCCATTCAGCCTTTATATTTGCTACATTTAAGCAGGATGTCATCAAAGAAGTCAGGGTAATCGACATTCATGGTGTCAGCATTGACAAGCAGTAAAGGCTGAACATTGACTTTACCTGCCAAAGAAGAACACCCACCACACTGTCAGTAATGAACTTCATCAAGGCGAATTCATTTTTCTAAAATCAGGATGACCACTCCACATCATTTTGTGGAGTAGGAGGAAAAATAACGATAACCCATCCAGACCGAGGCAATCTTTGGATGGTTCACAGGGGATAACTGGGTCTCCTGTATGAAGGCAATATCAACTCTGTGCCTATCGAAGTAAGCCAACACCCATCTAGATTTGCGCAGGTTATTAATAACAAGGACATTCCAGCTAAGCAGACAGACCATGTATACCCATTATATCCCATAAGGTCTGTTGAACTATGAACCAGCCAGAGATAACAGATGATACTAGGAATGTCCCACAATTTTGGTCAACATAAAAATGGAAGTAGGAGCCAAGAAAAACAAATAAACTCTTAGTTCCATACTCAGTGCCACCCCCTCCCATGCCAACCTCAATATCTGGCCAGTTCCCCACCCAACCCAAACAAAATGAGAATACTGTTACCAGGCAGGCCACCAAAGGACAAACCTACTGAGGGGTTGTATGCACCCACTGCATGGGGGCAAAAAGAACTTAGCCAGCCAGGGCTGAAGGCCATCTTCAGTTCAAAGCTGCACTAGTGGTTCTTCTGCAAGAATAAACCTCAATCAGAATAGCAGTGATAAACATAGAAAAGAAACAGAGACATAGCACAGACAAGGGCTCACAACTTGCCAGTAGATCAGATTTGGGCCTTGTAAAGCATGTACTACCAAACAACTTGAACCCATAAAGGCTGCTTCACATGTGTGAATGAGCACCGCACCTCCTTGATGACCAGTATAAAATTGGGGTAAAAGGCCAAGGGGGAACCTTTATAGGGAAGGTCTGGTTGTGTCCTGTTGAGCCGGAGGACCTGGTCAAGATCTCTATAATTCAGCAGGTGGAGTATGATGGGTTTGGGATTCAGTCACGGTCATGGCATGGGTGCCAACATGCGAGGGGCCCGCTCAACACTCAAGGTGCTGGAGAATGCATCCCAGTCAAACAGAGCAAGCAACATGTCCTCTATGAAGGTCTCCATTTTACCACCGCCAGAAGATTCTGCAGCCCTACAATGCAGACATTATTCCACCATGATCAGCCCGTGAGATCTTCATTCTTCACCTTTATGGTGGCCATCTCATTCTTGAGAGAATTGTGAGATTCGAACACTTGACCATGCAACTCTTCAATGATGCGCTTTTTCTGCTTGTGTAGGTCTTGCATCCTGTTTGTCCATACGGTCTTAAAAGCAATCCATACGCTGTGTCAGGGTGCCGATTGTACCATCAATAGTGCACAGACCATAGGTCACAAAGCAGGGCTGTGATGCTACAATCCTGGAGAGCAGTTTCACAAGGCCTAGTAGTCAGCCGCTTCTTGTCGAATGCAAGCTTGGGTTGCTTATTGTCTGTTTTACCCATGGTCGCAGTACGGGGGCCAGAAAGATGTGGGCAAAGGGAGCAAACCAATGCAACCTCTGAAGAATAGCCCGTTTATTGATAAGGCGAGACAGACATGGCAGTCTGCAGGGGCAGCTGCAGGTAATTCAGGCAGGAAGTATCACTCGGGCCCTTACCCAGTCTGCAAAATAGGGTTCAAAGCAGCTACAGATTGTGCAGGAGATGGGCATTCTAAATAGACTTGGAAGCCCCAGGCGGACACGCTCACCCTCCCGACGGCTGCAAGGAACTCTGATGAGTTGCTCACTGGGCCACCCTACTAAAGGGGATGATCCTTTAGTAAGTAGCTGGCCTTATTGTCTGTGTTACCCATGGTCTCAGTATGGGAGGGTTCAGGAAAGATGCAGGCAAGAGAGTAAACCAATGTAGAGGATCACGGGTGGAGTAGCCAGGTCATAGATGGGTGAGTGTCACAATCTGGAGAATCAGCTGTGGACAAACCAGTTCTAGGGAATATCAACTGGGGGTCCCTACAGAGTCTGCAAAATAGGGTTCCAGATGGCTATAGGCTGTGCAGGAAGTGTGGAAGCTGAATAGGTTTGGGGACCCCAGAGGAACATGTTTACCAGTCTGACAGTGGCAAGGATCCCTGTCGTAACGCAAGATGGGCCCCCTATGAAAGGGGATAGACCACCAGGAGGCAGCTGGCCATCAAGGTAGGTCAAAGAGCTGCAGGTTGCACAGTGAGGCACCACACAGCTGAGCCCCCAACAGCCAATCCGCAACCAACTGACACTGCAGGATCAGCTTCTACAAAGACGTGTAGCCCGCCTGCCCAACCTCATCAGTGGCCTCGACCGGCCCTGGCAAAGAGAAGGGGTCCATTGGCTGACCGAGAAGCTGTGGGCCATGAAGCTCCCCCCCCTCCCCCCCCCCCCCCGAAAATATCTAGTTTCACACAGGGATGCCTGCCACAGTCCCAGGTGCAGTCACAGGGATGACCAAAACAGACGAGCACCCAGTTGCTAACAGCCTCATGCGACAAACACAACAGGATCAACCCCCAATGAAATCATGCTTGATTGCCTGGCAGGGGCCTCATCTGCTCACGGTGGACAGCGAGGCCTTGTGGAGCATAAACTAGTGCCACGAGGAGAGGTTTACAGGAGGAGGCTCTCAGGAGGGGCAGTGAGTGAGGCAGGTTTCACATCAGCAAACACAAGGAATCCAGAAGGGAGAGGCGGCACCCACCCCAATGCAGGCAGGGCCCCCGGTCCAGAGGGCCACCGCAGCAGGATCACTGTGGCCACACAGCAGTCTCAGTGAGCCAGGCCTCAGGCTTTACCACCTTGCTCACCTCACCTAGTGGGCCACCGGCAGTCTCCAGAGGCAGTAAGAGCGAACATCATTGCATCGGGGGCACAGTAACAACACAGTAACAAAAGGTCGTTGGTTGTACTCAGCAGAACCACATATGTTATAGCTGTGGTTGGAGAAGTTCACCTCTCAAGTAGTCATCCATGGTTGTGGCACCCATGGATTTTGATGCAATCCCAGATGTACGAAAATAGAAACTTTAGATTGTGTCAAAATGGTATGCTTTCCCAACAGAGGCGTAACGAGGAGATATATAATTATTTCTCCTCGTAATTTCCGTTTTCGACATGTGCTGCATTCACAGAAAGAGGAAAATGCCTCAACTGATTTTTTTTGTACAGGAAAGTGTAGCTTCCTGCACAATAACTATTTTCCTCTTACACAGGCACTCTTGCACCATGGCGCAAGGGTGACTGCTTTGACTCTAGGCAGCACTCTGGGCTCCAGCACAGGGAGAGAGCAGGAAGGCATCATATCTTCGTAGATATGGTGCGTTTCTGCTCTCTCCCTGTCACCCAATGCAGTTCAGCAAACTCTCTTGCTGTGTTGTGTGACTTTTTTATAAATGTTCCCCAGGTCTATTTTCATCACTCCACCTGGTTCCTCTCTCATTTACTACTGAAACGTGTATTGATGTGTGGAGAGATCTAGTAGAGATTTCCACCACCTTGGCAGAGCTCTCCTCACCTGAAAAGATAGGGGAGGTGTAAGTCTCTGCCCTCAGGTTTGTGAATATCATTTTTTTATATATGAGAAATACTATGGTATCACTACTGTGCATTCTGCAGTATGCAGTTTGTGAATATACCCTCCTGCACCCAAGTGCAGGTTGTGATTGGAGTCATGGGGGCCTATAGCAATACTTGCTTAGGTTGCATCTCTTTTCCGGTCTGTTTATCTTGGGCCTCTTCCATCCTTTCCTTACGTCAACAATCACAAAGAAATACAGACCTCCTTTGTGGGACATGAATTATCTACTGATCAACACTAGATGAATGGAGATGGTAAGGATAGCATGCAGACTGCAGATTGGAATAGATGATATATATCCATGCCCTGATTCAGAATATTTTTGTAAAACATTTCTATTTGTGCATTGTAACATTTGATTACCACCCTCACGGTCATATTTACAAGCCCCACTCGAGTGGTGTAGCGCCATTTCCCATATTTACAAAGTGGCTCTAAGCCACTTATCATGGCTTAACGCCACCTTGTAAACATGCCCCTTTCCGCTACAGTCCTCTGCGGCAAAGGGGCGAGCAATGGGTGTTGCAGTGGGTGTTCCATTGCTTTTTGACTCTGCCCCAAATTTACAAGGTTGAGGCAGCACCAAAAAGTAACACAAGGGAATACCTGGTCTTATCATGGCAATACAATGAGTCATTTCTAGTTTCTTCTCGTGTTTTTTGCTCTTTCTATGTGTGCTGCATTCTGCAGCACATATAGAAAGAGAAAATCGCCATGAATGATTTTTATGTGCAGGAAGGTGTCCCTTCCTGCGCATAACAATTGCTCCTGCAACGCAGGCAGCCTTGCTACATGGCGGCAAGGAGTCTGTGCTGGCGCTAGGCAGCTTTCTTTGCACCAGCACTAGGGGAAACACAGGGGTGCGCTGTATTCTTGTGAATACGACGCATCCCTGCATTTAATATATGTCAGAGCACGGCATTGCTAAATTTGGCAGTCCACCGCGCTCCGACATTTTTTTGTGAATATACCCCTGAATTATTTTTCTTGACCAGACAACTGTACCTGTTCCTCCAGGGGATTGTCTTGTCCACTGCCACTGCAAAACTACCGTTTGTAAATAATTGTAAATATACGGTCCACAGAGAAAGTACATTGAAGCTGGTATTTGGGATTGGATTTTGATTGCCTCACATCTGGTTTTTTAGGTCTTGCGCCTAGCGACGCAGTGTGCAGCACTGCTCGCACAGTGAGAGTCCTTTTCTCCGGGGATCCGAAACGGACCCCGGAATTGTCCACGCTCGTGCGTGTGTTTTTTGTTTTGTCTTCCGTTATTGGGCTTTGAGTGCGTGTCAGAGCACGCAATAGGCCAAAGGCGGGCGCATTGCTCCGTCCATGGCCTATTGGTGTCTGTTACGCGCACCAAAGCCCATGTGGTTTCAATTATCGTGCCCAGACATGGGCGCGATAATTGAAAACATATGGCTCACTGTGGTGCGCGCGCACCACTCGCGGGCTTTTTGTTTTTTAAGCGATCCCAAAAGTGAAAGCGATCGCTTTCCCTGTTTTCTTTAGAATTGAGATGCAAGCGCTTAGAGTGGCTGAGATATCGTATCTAGTTCACTCATTTTTAGAGACAAGCTTAGAGGCTTCTGGCCTTTCTGGGACACCTCTTCCGAGCAGGTTTACAGGAAGAAGCTCTCGTGCACTTGTTCTTCCGGGTTCTTCATGGCAGACCAGGCGATGGGGATAAACCACACCCGCCAGTAAGATCACTCTATAACGTGGGTGAGACAGTGAGTGGAAAGTGGTATCAAATCTGGAACTATGTCTATTGTTATAATGCTTGGACTTTGCCTGGGGAGTACACTCTCTTTATATTGATGATGGTTTTCTCAATAGCGTCCCTTGAGCGTGCTTTCTCTCTCACTGCATCTCTTTTGCCAAGGTAGTTTTTCTTAAATAAAGAAAAAGAATCTTTTCAAGAAAAATTGACTGACGTCTTTGACACTTCTTTAAATATTCATTGACTATCCGTGAATGGTGCTGAACCCTTTTTGAATGCAAATTTGTGACAGGGCTTTGTCCTGGTAAGGAACATAGAGGGGAGTGTTCCTTGGTTCTCTGCACTGTAAGAATTATATGTAAAGAAAACACTTTTCATTTGTCAAGTGCGGTATTTATAGCCTCTACCCTCATTCTGTGTGTGTCAAATCTGGAACTATGTCTATTGTTATAATGCTTGGACTTTGCCTGGGGAGTACACTCTCTTTATATTGATGGTGGTTTTCTCAATAGCGGACTGAAACTTGGTCCCTTGAGCGTGCTTTCTCTCTCACTGCATCTCTTTTGCCAAGGTAGTTTTTCTTTGCACAATTGTTTTCACAGGTTAACATCACTCACTTTTTACGGCGATTTTCTATCTGCCTTTCCTGTTTTGTACTTCTTGAGGATTGACATCTTTGCACCATTCATTTATATTATGATGTTATAATTTTAGTACTTTATTCATCATGTATGTACACTTCAAAACCTTGAAAAAGTCGTCTTTGACGAAACACGTGTCGGCTTTTGGTATCAACATACAAGAAGTGTCTGACTCCACACCTTCACAAACTTTGGCTTCTGACCTGCTCATCTACAACTTTTCAATTGTTTCTGATTGAAGTCCTCTAATACTGGTTAAGTTTGTATTTTTCCAACTTTTATGTAGGAACTCATTTTGCCTATGCACACTAATTTCACATTAAATAGGTTTCTTTATTCAATATGTTTGTAGTCCTGATACTTTACCTATGAACTGTACTTGGAGGCATTTAGACGGGGCTTAAACACACCTTGCTTATTTTAAATTTGTAATGATTACTGGTGCTGTGGTTGAGCGAGAGGAATTGGCATCATGGCACAGGGTAGGATGATGTTGATACGGTTATGGCTACTGCAGCAGCAGAGCAGATCGCCATGGCGGCATGTGGAGAAATCTCCACAAGTCTAGTTATTGTACTGGAGTAAGTTCTGTATTGCATCATTATCCTTGTTGCACACACAGAGCTAGATGCTGTGCCCTCGTGGCTAGAAGTGGAAACGCCTTGACATCCCACTTTAATTTTGGAGGCTAAATGTATATGCTACTTGTCTAATATGTAATATGATGGAATGTTGCTAATAAAAACAAGTTATAAAAAAATAAAAAATAAACCACTGATGCACCTTCCGTCACTGTTGCATTGAATTTCTAAATTATATTGCACAATTATTCAGTCAAAATAATACGTTTTTCAAAGATAGTCACAAACAACGTTACTGCTATTGTAAATAATGTAAACTTAAACAAACCTGCCCATTGTATGGTACAAAAAGTATTAGTAAATATTTTTTGGAATGTGCAGAAAGTAGGGGGTGCAGGCCGGCAAGTACTGTGTTATTTTAGTTGTCAGGAAAGTGCTAATTTATTGAATGCTTGGTAAGGCTTTACTTCTGGCACACCAGAAACTGAATGCTCTCTCTGCTCCTAATGAACACATCCTCATTAATTATCAATTATAAATTATTTTGACTGAAAATCGCCCTGACTAGTCATGTTAGAAATTGAAAATGCTTCCTTAAAGCGAACCCGACCAGCAATTAAGATCTGAGGTACTTAAATAGCAGATTTAAGTGCGAAGGTGAAAAAGAATGATAAATATTGCATATTTTGGATTTACTGTAGATGCACAAATCTACATCTGGTAATTAATTGTCAAGTTTCATGTAGGAAGTTCTTAAAACCCACATTCATAAAGTACGCCGCTTTGACACGTTCTTTAGATATGGGACTTTTCATTTAACGTGTTTCAGATGCTTTTAAAATTATTTGTGTGAAATTACAGAACGTGTTATTTATATAATTATTTTATAAACAAACTGCCTTAGGAAACTTATGCTCTTTAAATTACTATGCTCCTTATGAGAACTGGTGGGATTCTGAGATGTTTTGTGGATGCTGTCAGACCAGGATCGGTCTTTGTTGGAAACGCAGGAACGTGTCAGAAAAATGCCTTACCTGATGGATGTAAAATATTTCAACTTCCCAGCACTGTACCAGTTTTCCTAACTTAAACTCGGCAACCACTTTGAAAAATGTCTCATTTGTACACTTTGAGAAAAGCAGCATTAGGTCTCGCATTAATGAAAGTTTTAACTATTGCCGTTGTATCATTATTTGCAATCACAATAGCTCAAACTTTCAATAATGCGAGACCTATTGCATTGCAAATGCTTGTTTAATATAATTGTGGCTACATATCTTATTGGCAGAGCCTTACTCTGCTAGAATGTGATGCAGGCAAAACAACGTTGTTGTTCCTTTAATTGAAGAAAAGGAAGGTAACTTAACGAAATCACCTTAATACTGTGCCCACCATCCCTCAGAAACTCTTTAATGCCTTGCGCTTATATAAAACACTTCCGACTGAACCAAATCCTGGAAGATGAACCATTTCTATTTCCCTTTGAAAAATATGAAAATAATAAAAGGTTGGGTTAACCATAAAAAACTATGGTTCTCTAAGCCTATGGCTGGGTCTGAAGTTAAACACTGGGGTATGAAATCCAACTTTGGGACTAACATCATTTTGGAATTTATTTATTTAGCAATTTATTGAGTAACTAGGTTTGAGTAATCTGAAAACTGCTTTGAAGTCCTTTACTTTATGTAGTGGTTGGATATCAAAACTTTAATATTTGACAAATAGTTTCTTATCTGTTTGCTTGATTATAATGTGCACACGGGGCACCATGAGATTCACCTACTCATCACCAGCAAATTGTTGGCTGGCTGTGGCATGTATGGCGTGATATCTTATTGGGTCCAAGGACATTTTAATCAGTTCTAATTATAGGTGTGACTAGAGTTGGGGAAGTGACCCAGTTGAACCCTGAATATGTCAACTATTTGTTTAGGTCATCGGTATTGGAGACTTACTAATTTTTTGAGAATCATGTGAATATTTTTGGAAATTGACACCTGGAGAGTTTATGGAATATTATGCTATAGTCCTAGAATGCTGATGTTCCATACAGAAAAATGACAACAATGTACTTCTACTCCTACTGTGTGTAAGGTCAATTCATTTGATTAGATATTTTTCAAAGTTAATATATTATATTAGAGAGCACACCTGGGAAACAGAAAGAGACACACCTTGTATACTGTTTCGAGCTATAATGGCTTAAAACAAAAATCTAACTTTGAAAAATATCAGGTTTAAATAATTTTCCTTTGCACTTTGCAGGCACATTAGAAAAGGCACTCAGCTCTGGACTGAGCCAGTGCCCTTGTTTATTGGGTAGCCCCGGCTAATCCTAAATTTCCAAACTAGCAACTAATGGAGATAGAAATAAATTGTGCACTTTATCGATCAAGGTCGCTAATATGTCACGTAACAACTATTTTCCTCAGTAGAGCGAGACTTTTCTGCTGTTCGTTTAAAGTTTTACCATACACACAATTGTCTTATGACCATATATATTTATTGTTGATGCAGAGCAATAATGGTCAGAGACACTTTGGCAGTTCTTCAGGATTTGATCATTTTATCAATTCTCCGTTAGAACTATATCCTCACTTTATTCAAAATCTTCCTTTATGATAACCTACCAAACACACTTGGAAATACTTGCTTTCCACTTCAGCCTATTCCCCCATCCCTTCCCGTCCTAATCAGACTGTGTGACAGTGCACACGCATTTCTTTTTAATCTTTTTAGATACAGTGGTACACCAATCATACCTGCCACACAAGCTTCACCTCATAGTATCACTGCACCATACAAATGTCATAGATGAGGCCTGTATGGTACTGAAAGGCTATGGCGTAGAAGCTTGTACAGCATCCTCCCCGGTACCACATTGTGGCCTGGCCCTGCTCCTAACTGTGCCACGGGTGCCCGATCTTCCGCTGCTCATGAACTTTAGCTATGCACAGCAGGGTGTTGGCTGCAGGGTCATCAAGCCTTCTCAAGCACCAAGTGCCCGATGGGTGCCAAAAATGCATTCTCTTTTCTATGCTATTTTCTCTCTTTGGGTATTGTGTTTCTTCTTCAATACCCGCAGGACTCCATGCAGCCTCAACAACAATAAAAAATACTTCGTGGATTGGTGGTGCCGCTCCCTATTCTAAGAGCACCACCAAGCTCAAAAAAGTATAAAAAAATAAATCCCTTGCACGGCATAATTGGGCACTCCTTCAAAGGAACAGCACATAATAACTGAGCGGCTCCTGCCAGTCATTTATTATTCACATTTCTGTTAATTATTTGTGTGTTCTTGTGCCCAACCAGGGCACCCATATATAATTTTTAAAACTGTGGGGGGGCCCTCCCTGAGCCTTTCAAGGCCAAGGGACCCCATTCCCTGGGGGACATATTTTTGTAATATGGGGAGGGGTCAATAAACCCCTCCCTGACCCACTAGTGGCCCTGGGATCCCACACCTAGGGCCATATGTAGGTAGCTAAATACCGGTCGGTAACGGCCGAAATTCGGTAAATATCCCGTTACCGACCGGTATTTAGTCAAGTGAGATGTAGGAGGCCAAAAACCAGTTTCGGTAAATATGAATCGGTAAATTCCGATTCATATTTACCGAATTCTAAAATACCGCTTCATATTTACCGAATACATATTTTCCGATTCAGTAAATATGAAGTGGTAAAACGGGAAAAGATATGTAGGTAAATTCGGTAATTAAGAAATCCATGAAATTCGTTAATTAAGAGTCGGTAATTAACACAGATTGAAAGCAGGTGGTAAGCATCAACAGTGCATATAAGCAATCCCAAAATGCAACAGCGTGGACAACATGGCCGCTTTGTATGTCATTGCAGGGCGCCTACGTCTACAGGCAGCAGGACTGAGGATTTGGAGACGGGAGGAACGCATTTACAGACAGCGAATCACACTCTTCCAGCTGACTGATGCAGAGATACATGAGAGGTACAGGCTACACCCCCAAACCATCATGGACCTGATAAGGGACCTGAACCCACTCCTGGACCAGCCAACAAGAAGGGCGCATGCCATACCACCACATGTGCAGGTTCTCTGCAGCCTGCACCTACTCGCATCTGGCAGTTACCAGGGGGTGACAGCTGCGGTGGGCGGTGTATCCCAGAGTTGCCTGTCCCGTTTCTTCAGGAAGTTCCTGGATGCCATGATGCAGAGAATGCACCACTACATCAGCTTCCCAAACACACAGGCTGAACTGCAGAAAACTAAAACTGACTTTTATCACATGGCACAGTTCCCCCATGTCATTGGCTGTATTGATGGCACACACATCCCAATCTGCCCACCAGCTGCCACTGAGCACATCTACAGGAACAGAAAGTCCACCCACTCCATCAATGTGCAGGTAATCTGCGATGCAGGGAACATCATCACTGATATTGTTGCGAAGTTCCCTGGGAGCACCCACGACTCCTACATCTTCCAGAACAGTGGGATCTACACACGACTGCTTGCCGGAGAAATTGGAGAAGGATACCTGCTAGGTAAGTAACAGTGACGCTCCATAGTACTTAGTGCAAATCATAGTGTATTGAGGCATGTGACTGATGGTTCCCTTTTACTCACCTAGGCGACAGTGCATATGCAGTGCGGTCATTCATCCTCACTCCCTACCTACACCCATCAACCCAGAGTGAGAGACGATATAATGTGGCACACAAATCTACACGCAATGTGGTGGAGCGCACGTTCGGACTATTGAAGAGCAGGATCCGCTGCCTCCATAAAAGCGGAGGTGCACGCCAGTACACACCCATCCTCTGCTGCAAGATAATTGCCACTTGTGCAATGCTGCACAACCTTGCCACGAAGAGAGGTACAGAGGTCGAAATGATATATATTGAGGACAATGATGATGAGTCTGCACAGCCAGAGGCCAACGCAGCAGGAGTGCCAACAGCAACAGATGGGAGAGTGAGACGGGCAGAGATCACATGCAACTATTTCTGAATGAGTAAGGGGACACAGCCAGTAGTCGGATGCCATAACGTAGTTTAATCAGGCAGCACTACGCCACGACACAAAGGTAAACCTATTCCATCAACATTGAGAAATAAACTTATTTCAGTTAAGGGTTACTTCACCCAATAGTGTCTTTGTTTTTCCTGACACATTAGTGTTTGCGCCCACGCGCACCAGTGCGGGATGGCATTGAGTGAGCGTCCTCACTGGCTGGGGTACCAGTGGCACCACCTTGGCGCCTGCTGCTCCGACGTGTGTCTGGGACAGGGGGGGTTATGCTGCTCCTGCTGGTCGTGTCTTCTGTATCACCAGCATCCAAAGCGCCAGTTGTTGCAGACTGGCTGGTGAGCAGCACTTCTAGTGCACTCGTGACCCTCACCATCCCCCTGGACACATCTGTGCTGCAGTGCGCAAGGCCCTCCTGCATCGCCACAGAGCGCCTGCAGAGCAGCGAAGTGGCAGTCGCCAGCCGGTTCACTGCCCTTGAGTTCAGATCCTTTCTCTGATGTCCCCTGCGCCGTGCTGCCCTGTCCTCATCATACTTTGAGCACAGCAGCATGTTGGACTGGGACATGTCCCGCATGCCCGCTGCCATCTCAGCCATTCCCCCTGCCATGGCGCTGATGCCCTTGTCAATGTTTACAAATGTCTCATTGAGGCCACGCATTTGTCGCTGTACGGACACCATTGCCCTTGCCTGGAACCATTGGATTTTCACCATGGTGGCCTCAAGCCCTGAGGAGACTCCATGGCCCAGCCCTTGGGGAGGTGGACTCTGCGGCCGAGCCCTGCGGCGCCGTCTGCCACCTGTGTGTGCTCCCTCAGAGTCGGAAGGCACACTGGCATGGGTTACATCCTGGGGTACAGTGGACGGTTCCGCCCCCCTCAAGTCTTCAGACGATGAGTCTGTCACATCCAACCTGGCAGCAGGACGCCTCCTCAACCTGTGCAATGCAGGTGGTGAAGATAGTGATGACACCTGCAGGAGTGGGGATGCTGGCTGGAGCGGCGATGCTGGCTGGGGTGGTGTGACTGCCTGTGGTGCCGTTTCCTGGCCAGCACTGGTGGTGACCTTCTCCGCGCTGTGTTTGTGGTGTGCCCTCTCTCCCTTGTCATGGGCAGTTCTGTGCGCAGTAGTGCCTGTGGACAGAAAAGCGACATCAGCTAAGTGTACCTGAAGCATTGATTTGCTGACATGACAAAACATTTTCTAAACAGTATCTCAATGTCCTCTGCCTGCTTCTCGCTACTGTGTGTTACATGCCTTGTTAATCTGTGCTAATCGTATCATGTTTGGGCTTTCAGGGACTACATCTCCCATGATGCATTGCTAGCATGCACTAACACCTGTACTGGAGTGGGATTCTCATTGCACATTTGGGGAGTTGGGATAGGGGTAGGGGGGGGCACATTGCTGTGCAAGCGTCTTACCTTGTTTCGAGGTGCCTCTGCCGGAGCTGTCAGCGTCCCCAATCCCCACGATGCTTTCTGGCTCAATGGTGGTCTCCACTAGCTCCTCCAGTTCTGTCAGGGCTGGTGCCCTGTTGCCTCCACCTCCTGTCCGGCTGGCCTCTTTTTTCAATTCTGCCACCTTCCTCTTAGTGATGATACGGATGTCGTACCACCGCTTCTTAAGGACATTGATGTCCCGGGGGGTCACTCCCATGGCATTCACCTGTGCCTGGATTCCAAGCCAGATCCTATGTTTCTCTGACTCAGGCACTTGCTGTGACTGTTTGCCAAAAAGCTTCTGGTGCTGCTTCACAACCTCCTCCACCAGTACTTGCAGCTCCTTTGGGCTGAATTTCAGCTTTCGCTTCCTCTCCCCTCCTTCCCTCTCTGTGTCCTGGCTGGCCATTGTTGCAGTTTCCAGGGCTGAATCAGGCAGTTGCTCAGTTCCTCTCCTCAGCACTCCCAGCCTCTCCAGAGTCTGCTGATTGTGTGCACCTGCCTGGGTGTGGCCACTTCCTGGTTGGGTGGGGTTTAGGTAGCACAGGATTGGCTGATTCATCAAGTCATGTGTTTTGGAACTACCGATTCGGTATTTACCGATTCGGTAAATACCGATTCGGTAATTACCACTTCGGTAAATACCGAATCGGTAATTACCACTTCGGTATTTACCGATTCGGTAAATACCACTTCTGTATTTACCGATTCGGTAAATTCCGATTCATGTTTACCGAATATTACCGATTCGGTAATGTTTACCGATTGTTGACCTACATATAACTTACCGATTCTTAAATACCGATTCGGTAAAATTCGGTATTTATGAATCGGTAAAAATTATTTACCTACATATGGCCCCTAGTGCCTATTTTTAAAATATGAGGAAGGGGGAAAACACAGCTCCTCTTCCCGAGCAAGCATGGGTTTATGGACTCCATACCCTAGAACTTTTCTCTTAATTGCAGAGTGCTGGAGAAAGGGGGCATAGCCTCCGACCACCTTTCAGCAATCCAGCTTTGTGGGACTCACTGTAGGTAACAGGAGGGCTAGTTGGCCCCCAACGACCATCAAGAGCCAAGGGGACTTCAGCCACCAACTAGTAGAGCACAAGGAGCACTTTTGCAGAGTGGTGGAGAAAGGGGGTTTGGTCACTGAAAACCTCTCAACAAACCCACTTCATGGGACTTGCTGGAGGTAACAGGAGAGATAGTTGACCCCCAAGGACCCTCAATAGTCAAGGAATTGAATTGAATTGAATTAAAATGTATAAAGCGCAACATCTACCCGAAGGCGTCTTGGCGCTGTGCATGATCTGACAACAGTAAGAATGCTAGTACAGAACAGTAATCATGTTAAACGATTCAGGTGGTTTGTGTAAACAGCCAAGTTTTCAAACCCTTCCTAAAATTGATCAAAGAGGGTGCTGTTTTTAAGGTAATGGGTAATGCATTTCACAGCATTGCTGCGGATCTGAAAAGGTTCCTGCCTCCCCAAGTAGCCTTCTTGAAGGGGGTAATTGCCATGTTCCTAGCTGTTCTAGACTGTAGGGTTCTATTGGGAACATACCATTTTAATTTGTTCCCAAAGTGTGTTGGTCTCAGATTGTGTAATGATTTAAAAGCCAGGCATAAGACTTTAAACTTACATCTCTGCCTGACTGGGAGTCAATGTAATTTTTTTATGGCTTCTTGCTGAGACATTTTTAGGGATTTTCAAAATGAGGCATGCCGCCGCATTTTGTACAATCTGAAGCGTGTTGATCAGGCCTGAATTGATTGTAAGGTAAAGGCTATTACAATAATCTAGGCGGGAGAGGACCAGAGCCAGAGTCACTGTTTTCAAGAGATCCTCTGGTATGTATTGCTTAATTTTATTAATTAATCGTATGGCACAGAAAGAGATGGCTGTAATTTTATTGACTTGGGTCTTAAATTTAAGTTCTTAATCGCTAATATTACCCAGATCCTTGGTTTTAGCAGCGGGTACTGGTAGCACATCAAATGCAGGTGGCCACCAATCAGGTGTCCAGAAGGAGGGTTTATTACCAAAGATGATGACCTCTGCTTTAGATGCGTTCAACTTCAAACAGTTGACATCCATCCAGTCGCTCACATTCTTCATACAGATCTTAAAGGCTTCACCCGGGTGCTTTTCTCCATTTGTTGAAGACACCACAATCTGTGTGTCATCAGCATAGGAAGCCAGGACAAATCCTGCTTTTTTATTATCAAGGCAAGTGGGGCAACATATAAATTAAAAAGTGTGGGACTCAAGGCAGAGCCCTGCGGAAATCCACATGGTAAGGAAAACTGTTTAGAAGTTGCTGAGCCCATTGCTACATTTAGTTGCCGATTGTTTAGAAAGGACTTTAGGAGTTCAAGTGCAGTGCCTTTCATTCCTGCTTCCTGCATACGGACAGCCAAGATCTCATGGCTAACCGTATCAAAGGCCACCGAGAGATCGAGCAGCACCAGCGCGGCCATACCTCCTCTGTCTAAAATTGACCGGATATCTTCAGTGGCAGTAATTAAGGCCGACTCAGTGCTGTGGTGCTTCCTGAATCCGTGTTGTGTTTCATCTAATAAAAAATTAGATTCAATGTGTTCAGTAATTTGTTTGTTCATTAAATTTTCGATGCATTTGACCGCAAAGGGTAATCTTGCAATGGGGCGATAGTTACTGGGTTCTGAGCTATCAAGATTGTCTTTCTTTAAAAGAGGAAGAATGGAGGTACGTTTCCATTGAGTGGGGAAAATTCCACTGACAAATACTGTATTAATCATAGAGCCCAGATACACTGCTAATTGTGTAGGAATCAGATGCATTATGCTGGGTGGGCAGGGGTCATATGGAGAACCTGACTTAATTGATAAAATAAGGTCTATTAGTTGTTCATCTGAGGGATTTTTAAATTCGAAAAAGTTAGTTATATCTTTCCTGGGGTTGGGTTTATAATTGCTCTGAATATCAATACTTGTGAACTGGTCATAGATGTTAATCACCTTTTTTGAAAGAAGTTCGCTAGCACATTACAGAAATCCTGACTTGATTCCTTATGGCTGACTTTATTAGGTTTAACCAGTCTGTTGATCACCGAAAAAAGAGGTTTATTGGTGTCACAGGCATTTTTTATTTGTTTTGTAAAATAGTCTGTTTTGGCTTTTATCATATCTTTTTTATGTTTTGCAAGTTTCACTTTGTATGCTATTTTCTCCTCTACCTTATACATTTTTCTCCATCTTTGTTCCTGTCTACGACATTCCTGTCTAGATAGTCTTAAGTTCTCATTATACCAGGGTTGGGACAGTTTCCTTTCTTTTTTTGATATCCTGGAGATGGGAGTTATTTTGTCCAAAGTGGTATTTAGCCAGCAAGAGAGGATTTCAACATTGCAATCTGCGGCTGCATCCTGCTCCAGTTGGCAGGGGGCTGTGGCAATTGCCTCTGCCAGAGCATCTGGCTTAATTTTATGCCAGGCTCTGCTAGTAGTATGTAGTGTCATTGGTCTATGCTGTGCTGATTTAGTGACCATCATGGACCAATTAACCACCCAGTGGTCTCACCAGGTTAATGGGAGGGATGGAGATTTCACGAGATTCTCCCAATTGGAAAATATACCATCCAACATGTGGCCAGCTTTGTGTGTTGGAGCTTTACTAACTAGGGGCAGTCCAAATGAGTCCATGAGGTCAATAAATTTAAGTGAGTTAGGGTCTTCCCTATTTTCTAAATTAAAATTAAAATCTCCCAACACCATATAATTTTCATTAGTAATAACGGTTTCGATAACGGAACAGACTTTATCTATGAAGCGATTCCTATCTCCTGGAGGGCGGTATACCAGAACTCCTTTGATAGCAAGTGAGTCTGAAGGTTCAATAGAGAAGGTCATAGCTTCAAGGTCCATCGTTTGTAATGGTTCAAATATAGTCTTATAATTATCTCGGTATAAAATCGCCAAACCTCCACCTCTTTTGTGTTGCCTGTCTGATCTAAAAATAGTGTAGCCAGGAGGTGTAGCAGCAATAATATCGGGGTCAGAAGTCTCGTCTGCCCATGTCTCTGTTAGAAAGGCAATGTCTATGTTTAGCGTAAGAGCAAGCTTGTGAAACTCTAGTTGATGTTTCACCAGAGATCTGGTGTTTAAGAGCAGGCAGTGGATGTTATTTTTACTTGTTATAAGGGACTGGATTGTGTCTGTGGGCGCCGAAGACAGAGTGCTCAAAGGAGTCAGGCTATCGAATGACCATCTGGCTATATCAGAAGTATTACCTTGTCTTAAGGCCAATAATTCTTCACGGGAATACCCAATGGTGTGGATATGTTCTACAATTCCAGGGCCAGGGGTTGTTGCGCTCGGCGTGGTCGGGTCACGGACGGGCGCAGATGGGCTTGCCTTTGGGGCGTCTCTGGCACGCCGGCGGCGCGCTCGCAGTATTTCCTCCCCTTATAGTGCCCGGCCTGGTTGAGTGGCGGAAGGCTAGACCGCAAACTCAAGGAAGATGGCGATTCTATGTGGCCCAAAACAGGAAGTGAGTCACCTCAAAATAATGGTAATTCCCCGGGATCTCCCTCCACATCGAACAGTCCGCTAATGACTGGCGGTGGACCGGGGAGATCGCAGGGCGCAAGGTGCTGTAAGCTTCCGTTGGTAAGTGCTAGCCCTGTTTCCCAGATACAGAGTGACGATAATACAAGGAATTTATATGCAACAATAAGATTCGCCGCAGTTAAAAGATCGGTACAATGTCAAGTGCAAAGTTCGCAAGTGCAAAGATATTAAATTTCTTTGTTAAAAAGTACCAAGGGTTTGCCGCAAACAAAAATCAAAAAGGTTCTAAAATAACCATTAGCAAGAGATGCTGCCGCTAATTAAGCCCACTAAACAAGACCGGAGCCTGTACTAAGATGTTCTGTTCTTCAATCAAGGAGACCTCATGTCCCTACTCACAGTACACCAGGAGGTGCGTTTGAAGAGTGGTGGGAAAGGGGGCATGGCCTCCTACCAGGTCTCAGCAATCCCACTGTGTGGGACTTACTGGAGGTAGCAGGAGGGGTATGTGGCCGCAAAGTATGTCCTTTGTCCCCAACTACCCCTCCTGTCATCTCCAGTAAGTTCCTCACAGCAGAATTGCTAAGATGTCTTCAGAGGACAGGCCCCCTTTCTCCACCACTCTGCAAACAGGGCTTGAGATGCACTACTGGTTGAGGCATAAAGTCCACTTTACTCCTGAGGGACCTTGGGAGCCAAGAAGCCCTCCTGGTCCCTCCTGTAAGTCCTACACAGCAGGATTCCTGAGAGCTGGTCAGAGGTCCAGCCCCCTTTCTCCACCACTCTGCAAACGCGACTTCTAGTTAAAAAAACATAGAAATTCAGAGAAAAAAACAAAGGTTACACTATTTACAAACGGTAGTGGTGATCTCACTGGTAGCACATCATTCTTTGTATGCATTCAATATGAATTTTGTGGTATTGGTGCCCCTCAAGGCTAGATACCTACACCCCACTACCTAAGGTGTCAAACCACTACGGTCCTGAAAGAACCCGGTGTCAATGTCAAACATGAAGATAACCTTGGCACTCTGATCAGTTCAATATTGTTACATATGTGGTTCACAGATCACTTTGGACAAGCAAAGAACAATTTTTGACTTGTTGTTCAGTTTAATAAAAGTATATAGAACAGACAAGTTTAGCAGTCTACTAAAAAGCAAATCATTCCAATAGCATTATATTTCACAAATGGAGGGCACAAATCAATAATTCTTCTGTAGGGCGCTGGACCGGCAGACGACACGTGTTTCATTACAAAGTAACTTTTTCAAGGCTTAGATAGATATTGAGTTCGGCTCAGCAGTATTCATACGTGTTCAAGGTCTTCCAGTAAAGGGATAATCACTTGTCTATTAGTCTATTTGATATTTCTTGCCCGGGACGGAAGTGGTAGCACAAACTTTCAATAGATCCAAATAGTTGCCCTCAGAGGCTAAGATGGCTTGCGTCTTTATCGTTCCATATATTTACACAATTTTCTGTACTTTTATTTTAACAGATGATAGAAAGGGCTGTGATATGCCCCTGTTCGTGCGGAGTCGCGTCGTATGTGGCAACCGTCCCAAGTAGGTCATCGGCCTACTCGGGACGGTTGCCACATACGACAGGACTCCGCGTGGACTCCGTGTGGACAAGCCAAGGCGTTCCTCTACAAATAAGTACACAGCAAACTTTTTCCGGTTGTTATTTTCTTTTTCACTTTTTAAATACAAGTCAACAGTCAACGTGTTTGAGTCTTGTAGTGAGTGTGTTGATAACATATAAAAACATACTCTGGTTTTTCAGAGCACACTATGTTAAATTTTGTAATCTCTTCTACAAAACTAACAACTATAATACCTTTGCGCTGTTCTGAAACTCCTCCTGTTATCAACTCTTCATTTTACAGAGAGTCCTGTTCTGGACAAAAGAAACAAAACTGCACATCATCACAAACCTTTTTTTCTCTGCCACAGTACCATGCAAAAGTGTTCTATTCATTTCTCCTAAAGATAAAGCAGGAGTTTTCACATAGGACAGCCTCTTAACTAAGGTTCGCATTATTGGAAGGTGTACAGCGTATATCTTGAAATGATGAAAGGTGCTTAGGCACACTTTCTTTAATAAACAAGCTAGTGAGTTTCCCTCAAAATGTGAATGCTTTCAAACCTTGCAAGGATCCAATCCTTGTAAAGTACTTATTTTGTGTTTTAAGCTTCACTTTGGAAAGATATGTAGAACGTTTCTTAGTATATCAATGGATTGCTTTCGAAAACCACAAACACTACTACAATTCCATTTCCATACAGGGCCTGACTAGGCCTTCCCTGTACCTCTTCTGCAATACCTTTTTCTACATTTCTAAGTACCGTCACCTCTTTCGCTATAGGAGTGCTATTCTTCATTTCATAACATCGCCTCTTTCATCAATAGCATAAACTCATGTGTTATCCTGGAGATAGCTTTGTTCATTAAGGAAAGGCTCAGTAGTACAAGTATGCATCCATTCTCCACTTACCACTGTACAAACATTACTTCTATTTACTAATCTTTTCTTCAGGTTTTGTCTCCTTATGTACAACACCATTTTGTCTAGAGTCTCTATTGTATTTATAATCAAAATGAAAAGCTTCCTCTTCAAAGCAAAGACATTATCAACTGCTGCCTCAACTAGTTTTTTCTGTTTCAGTGCCTCTCTCCTTCTTCTATACTTCGTCATATTTCTCAGTAGATTTACAGCCCTGTACTACGAAACATCCTGGCTCTCATTTCGTTAAACTACTTCTGTCTCCTGGTTAAGGTGTGTCCACCTTTGTTATATTCTTTCCTATTCTTGTGATAAAGAGTTTGTCCACTCCTCTTCTTTCTCATAGTTTTCTTTTTATTTTCATTATTTTGTAATCTTTTAGGTGACCAGTTTTTTAAGAAATGATTTTGTCCTCTTACCAGTAGCTCTTTTTTCTTTCACCACTTTGTCAACATTTTGCCCCTTTTATGTCTCAGTTCTGCATTGATACTGTAACTGCTTCTGTTGCTTTTTCCTCCAAGCTTTTGCAGTCATTCTGTCTGTAGTTATGTAGATATTGTTCTGTAAAAAAATAAGTATATTTGAATTGTTACTTTTGCCAATGTACCAATTACTTTACTACTGACTTACACATAATACAGAAACAACTGTTATGTTATGTTGCAGTTCTAACTCTACAGATGAACCTAGCTATATAACTACATGTTCTTCCCTAAATATACATGCATAGATAGTGCATACATGATTGTTTTAGTGCATGGATAGCACCTGGCAGATTGGATGAGTGCATGAGCAGTGTTTCAGTGATTGAATGAGAACATGGCTGCTGCTCATGTATTTTTGGTTGAGTAAACAGGTAGTGCCTGGATGATTAGATAAGTACATCGGTAGTGCCCGGATAATTGAATGAGTGCATCAGTAGTGCCTGGCTGATTAGATGAGTGCATGACTAGTATCTGAGTGATTTCACGAGTCCACTGTGAAAGCCTGAGTGAATGGATGAAAGCAAGTGTATTGCTGGGGTACAAGAGTATTACCTCAATAATTGAATGAGTGCATAGGTACTGGATGAATGATTGGTTCACTGCAATGGTACTGCCTGCATAATTGGATAAGTGCATGAGTTATGCCTCTGTATTTGGAGAAGTGAATGGGTTGTAAGTGGGTGTTTGGATGAGTGCATGGGTTGCACCTGGGTGTTGTAGGAAAATAGGATCTGCTTTCATGGTCACCCCCACTTTTTGAGGTGTCATTATGATTTACTGACTAGTCTGACTGGGATCCTTCTTTTTTTATTTTTAAATTCTTTATTGACATTATCACAGTCAGGACCAAATCAAATTGAACAAATAATAAATTCAGTGTTTGCATTCAAAACCCTCCCCACCACCCACTTCACCCCCCCCCCCCACCCATGAATGAATGGGTACAGTTTCAATGTCAGGTATTTACAAACATTTACAGAAAAAATGAAAATTATAACGCAGCATGTTTGAAATTCATTATTCACCGTTCAAATAGGCTCAATTCATTAGGGGAGCCCAAATAGCCAAACCTTTAGCTTTCACTTTGCGGCCTGTTCTAAGATAAACAGCTTTTTCAAATCTATGTATTGATAGAAATCTTTCAAGCCATCGTTGGCCTGTTGGAGGAATAGGATCGAGCCAGTGAGTGGCTAAACATAACCTGAAAACTGTAGAAGCAATAAATCCGAAAGAGTGATTTTGATTCGGGAAGGGAGGGAATCCTACCCCTAGTACAATCAGTTGAGGAGTAAGATCGCTTTCCCTGCCCAACATAGTTGTTAAGAAACTGCTAACACTTAATTTCAAAGTATCTAAAACAGGACATGTAGCAAACATAAGCATACTGTCAGCCGCTGGATACTGGCACCGAGGGCAGGTAGAGTCTGCTACTCTACCCCATTTGGCGATCTTAACAGGCGTAATATACAGACTAAACCACGTTTTAAAACATTGTAGCTGTAGATTAGTCGCCATAAATGACGTCTGGGCCATATATAGGTAATCCTCGATATCTCCAGGTTTGATCTCTAGCAAATTTTGCCAACGATCTGTATGTTTGGTCAGGTCGTCAGGTAATAAGTCAATTAGCATTTTATACAATCCCCCCAAAGTGCTTGAGCCTTTAAATAATTCATCCACCAACTTCACCCTGGAGAAGCCGGAGGCACCCCCCAGCTTTTTGCTTATAAAGTCTCTTAGTCTCTTATTTGGAGGTATTTAAAAAACTGTTGATTGTCTAGCCCAAACTTGCCCCTTATAACATCAAACAATAAAAGATCAGACTCAAGTCAGGTCAAGAAAGCTTTATTCGATTGTTTGCACAGACAATCATAAAAGCACATAGAAAATACAGTACAATTAGTCATACAGAAAAAAAAACCAGATATTAAATAATTTATACTACATTTTAAAAAGTTAAAAACAGTATTAAACTGAATCAAACTCTTGACAAAAAGTATCAGATCATGGACAGTTGCTTCCTATAGGACAAGACTTTTTTCAAAAAGATCAATATCCTAAACACCGGGTGCTCATTATTTAAAAGTTGTAGAGCCAAAAAGGCTGGTCGACATTTGCGCAACCCAAATTGTTTAAGAATAGGCAACTAGTACAGAGACCTTACAGCAGTGTAACATTTACAGAAAAGGGTGACATGGATCATGGACTGTGGGGATAAATTATCACAGGGGCAGGTTTGGAGTTTTTGAGACCAGTCATTTGATGTGGGGAAAGCGACTAGTCGATAAAAAATTCCCAGCTTAAAACGGGTCAATAAAAATCTATCATAGGCACCTTGTACATAAGTCAGGTAAGGTTGAATGTTAAAAGTGATTAAAGCCATCTGATTGTGCAGAACGGTGGGTTTTAAAATTTCAGTCGACATTCTGTTAGAGTCTAGCAGCAGCATACCCTCTTTTCTTAGCTTCTTCCTTGTTATAAGCTTAAGGGAGCGGGGATCGGTAAAAAACTCTGGATGGCCAAGATCCTTAAAAAAATTATACACATATCTTAGCCAAGGAATCCTCAATGCTCCTTTCAGGTTCAGCGTATCCGCAAGAATTTCTCTATTTAATTTGGCCTCATCTTTTGACCACAGCCTGTGCCATAGAAACACAGGTTCAACTCTAATCAGGTCGGAAATAAATGGAAGCCCTAACTCTGCGTGACAAACGCTAACAGAGGAACCTTTCGGTAAGCATAAGATGTTTCTTAAAAATGAGTCTTCCACTCTCTGGATTGAGAGTAAATCAGCAAAACCCCACACCCCACTGCCATAGAGTGCGGTTGTAACGCACTTCGCTTTATACAGTTTTAAAAGTTCGACGGGGGGGTCTTTTTCCAAATTTTCTAGCAAAAGTAATTAAAGCAGATGTAGTGTGTAATAAAACCAACCTTTTAGCTAAAACTGCTTGGGCCCAGGTGTCGTTATGGGTAAAGAGAATGCCCAAATAGGAGAACTTCTTTGCAACCCCAATTTTCTGCCCTGCCACAAACATATCCTTACGCTTCTTGATTCCAGTACCACAGCGCATAATAAAAGTTTTGGACGAGTTTACTCTTAAACCTAGGTTTTTCATAAAGAGGGAGAAACTATCCAGAACACGCTGAAGGCCTATTTGGGTACGAGACATTAGTACCGTGTCGTCTGCGTACAGGAGGGCTGGAATTGGACGCCCCACTACCATCAGAAAATCCTGGTTATCCTTAAGAAGAGCCTCCCCTAATCCATTTATATACAAATTAAAAAGGAACGGGGCCAAGACACAACCCTGTATGACCCCGCTCTTGATCGGGAAGGCTTCTGAGCATTCTCCCCTCACACCATAGCGGACGCGGGCCTTGGCCTCACAATAAAATCGTTTAATAAAATAAATAATATTTGATTCAACACCCATGACTTCTAAAATTGACCACAATTTGTTATGGACCACACAGTCAAAAGCGGCTGTGAGGTCCACAAAAGCTAAAAACAGATTACCTTTCTTAGCCCTTGTGTATTTCCCCACCAATAGAGAAAGGTTTATACCCTGCTCAGTAGTCCCTACCCTGGCCTGGAAGCCATACTGCGAGTCTGACAGAACAGAGTTCTCCTCAGCCCAGTCCTGAAGACGCTCAAGAAGAACTCTGCCTACCACCTTCGTTATTGCATCCAATAAGGAGATGGGTCTGTAGCATCCCGGATCGTGCCTATCACCCTTTTTAAAGATAGGCATGATAGTAGAGACTACCCATGTAGGCAAAAAGCTAGTGCTACAACTAGCGTTAAGCACCTGTGCCAGATGGGGCCCCCACAACGGGGTGTTTATTTTAAAAATATCAACGGGAACCCCATCTGGGCCAGGAGCTTTGCTACCTTGGCTAGCTTGAAGGGCCCGCTCCACCTCCTCTAGGGTAAACTCTAGATCCTTGTTCTGCAAGGAGCAGTTCATTCCAGAAGTGTCCTGGGAGAGATTATCATCCATGAGGGGACTGCCCTCACCTTTGTAGACCTGGGAAAAGTGATTAATCCACTGATCCTCAGATATGGCTATCTCAGTAGTTGGGCCCACCTCACTGGTCAGAAAAGGGGCCCTTATTGCCCTCCAGAACGCTGCACCATCTTTAGTTACTGAGGCCTCATGTAGGGCCTCCCAAGCGTCCTTCTTCATTGTGGTCTTCCTAGCCTTTAATGCGTGCCAATATGCCTCTCTGGTTAACCTTATTGCAGAAACATTTCTGGGAATTTTCTGCAATTCTTCCTTAAGCCTGGAAAGTGCTTGAGTGCATTTTGAATCGAACCATCCACGTTGAGAATCATTATTCTTTTTACGTCTAATAAGGGATTCACTTATGACAGTAGTTATACCCATAAAGGAAGCTAAAATCTTTTCAGGGGCAGCTTCTTCGCTCAAACATAGGTCTATGTCAGTTTTACACTTCTTTATCACTATGTTGGTAAGTTTTTCTTGGTCAACGGCTGCCCATCGAAGGGAGTATCCGTTAGTACTTCCTATATTTATAGTTCCCAGCAGTTGATCGTTGTTGCTATGTTGTCTAGGTCTCTTACAAGAGGGCAATATGAGTGAGAAACAAAGTGGGAAATGGTCACTAAGAGGATTTCCAGAGACATAAAAAGAACGGAGACTGCATGCGTGGTTGCTTGATATAAGAACATAGTCAATTGTAGAGCAAAGTCCCCTCCCGTTAAATGTCCCTGGTAAAGGAGTAGGAGATGGGCATAACTCATTCACAAATCCTAAGTCATTACTGAAAATAAGTTAATTAAACGACTCCCCTGAGGTAGTATGCCTAAAGTGTGACAGACCTACCCCATCTTCTCTTAAGGCTCCACATATATTATCCCCGGCATTGGAACATAGCGTGCAATTGAAGTCTCCTGCCACAATTATCATGGCTTCTTTTGACTTTCCTCTTTTGGCTAATTTCAGTGAGCGCGAGATGTTTGTTATGACAATGCCCACTTTTCCTGCCGGAATATTATTATAAAAGTTTACCAAGGCTATGGAACGTGTTACGTTCACATCCATTTTAATTAGGTGGTAGTAATCCTCGCTGGCGAGCAGTATAACATTCTTTATATCTAGGGTATTCGATATATATGTGCACAGGCCTCCCTTGGCCCTGCCGCTCTGTACATCAACTGCTGTGGTATGGTAGGTCCTGTATCCGTTCAGGTGTATCTCTTTCTTAGTCCAGGTCTCTTGAAGACACAAAATCTCAAACTTGGTAATAAAGTCCCACCATAGTTGATTGTTTAATTTAGCAGTAATTCCAGCTATGTTCCATGATACAATATTACAGGAAGGAGGTTTACCATCATCAATACAGTTTTTTGTGTTGGTAATCAGAGCTTCATCTCTAATATTTCCGCTACAATTTTAGGGGTGGGGGGTTGTCACTTTCCCTTACTGGTGTACCAGCCTCACTCCTGTTTGCATATTTGGAGAATGCAGAAGAGGTATCATTGCCCCTTTCTATTGTGCCTACCAGTAGCGGTCCGTGGAGGGAGTTCCGTGGGGCGCTGAGGCGGGGCGGGGGAGGGGCAGGGTGGGGAAATATAAACACCGGAATATGGATGAACGGAGGTAAGTACACATTTAAATAAATAAAACGAATTCCTTTGCGCGTGTTGCATCGTAAAATGTGATGCAGCGCGGGCAACGGAATTCGTTTTATTTATTTAAATGTGTACTTACCTCCGTTCATCCATATTCCAGTGTTTACATTTCCCCACCCTGCCCCTCCCCCGCCCCGCCTCAGCGCCCCACGGAACTCCCTCCACGGACCGCTACTGGTGCCTACTCTGTTCCTGATTACAGGACTGGGAGGCACGAAAGAGACCGCAGGGTTCAGTCAATCAATATTTTCGAGGGAGTTCAGTACATCAAAACAATTATAGGTTGGTATGGGATATCTAAACTGCCTTATTTCCCTATGATTATCTCTCTCAGACATGGAGGATTGCCGTTGTAACAAGTTGGGTGGTCTGTAAAAGTATCCCAGCGGTAATATGTTTATAGCATGTGGGTTCACAGGTCCATTAAAACCCCATTCCAGGATTGTGTGTACTAATAGAGGTGACTTAAAAGTTAAAACAGCACAGTCCCCCCGCAGTGATTTATGTGAAGGGCCCACACATCCAATTCTGCGAACCATTTAAAAATCTGAAAATAGATGGTTATTAAGACCAATCTTAGTGGCCAGAAAGTGGAGAGACTTATTCTCTAGGCTAGACCAGTGCTCAGAATCGTTATATAGGCAAGAAGGAACGTTAGCTAAGACCACCGTATAAGGGGTTGCTTCTGGTGGGAGATTTAAATTCTGTGATAAGTTATGAATTAGGTCTAAATGCTCTGGGAAATATTTCCCCTTCTCTAAAGCTCTATTATCACCGTTTGTCTTGTTAGATTCTCTGATGGATTCTACTTCCCCCTTAGCACCAGGCAGGATCTTAGAGGCTGTGGGATGGTGAACAGTTTCAGAGAGATGTTGACTAGTACATGCTAGGTCTTCATTGGAGTTATTATTGGTGATCCTGCCATGCAATTGTTTATTTATTTTGGAGCTCGAGGCTATTCCAGAGACCAAACCTGTTTCCCCACCCGGTGGAAGGCATTCTCTCGTTTTGGAGCCAGTTGCTGCTGTAGCTGAATATCGACTGGTCACCAGTTCTTCCACCTTTTCTAATCTAATTTCAATATTAGTCATCTTTAGCAGGACAGGTTCTAAAAAAGATGTCATCATAGTCTCCAGCTTTCCCCAGAAGTTCCCATCCAATATCCCCTCAGCAATCTTGACGATCTCATTATATTTTATAGGTGGCTGTGGGCCATTCTCCACATCAATAGCTGATTTCCCTCTTCTCCCATTTGCATTATGAGCTGGTTTGCTCTGTTTTTGCGCAATTTTACCTCTCTTTTTCTTTGGGGGTTCTGCGCTGATGTCGGCCCTACGATTGGCCTTTTGTCCTTTAGTAATAATTTTCGGCCCACCAGAGGGATCCTCGGATTCAGAGGGAAGGGGAGAATCAATGTCTGTTGCTTGATTATTTACAGCTTGTAGTGAGGTGCCAATCGTTATAGGGGATGGCTCGTTACTGGATGCCCTACCCAGGTTCAGAAAGACAGGTGTCAGGGAGAGTCTATTCTGTGAGGGTACAGGCTCTAGAGACAATCTTCGTTCTGTTAACTGAATTTCATTTATGAGGACTGATTCTGCCCTCACACGAAAGGCATCTAAAGTCCCTGCAACACCTCGTTTTTTACGCGTATTCATGCTAGGGGAAAGAAACCTACCCAAATAAGATAAGTGCAACAAGGAAACAAATAGTGCATAAAAAGTCTCAGAGTCAAATCATTAAAGGGGTGGCCCAGCCCAGCCTCATACAGTCTCTTAAGGGCTCAGACGGGCCCGCCCTTGGTCCGGGCTTCGTCCCGCGCTGTGGGGGGAGAGGCTGCGCTATGAGCGCGTTGGCCACGCCTCCCCCTCACTCGCGGCAGCTGCAGGATAGAGATGTGCACTCTGTGGGTTGCAGTCCACCCCAGAGTGTGAGGACAAATGCAGATGGCGCAAAAGTGGCGGCCTAGCCCCTGGAACCCTCGTCCCACCAGGTGTTCTTGGCAGGGCAGTTGCAGATGGAGCAGAAGTGGCAGCGTAGCCCCTGGGACCCTCGTCCCACCAGGGGTTCTTGGCAGGGCAGTTGCGGTGTGGCGGGCGGCAAGTAAACACGTCAAACAGGCAGTAAGATCAGACTCATTTGTAAGGTCTCCAATTATTCGTACTCCTTTGTCATGCCAGTGCCTCATATGACTGATCCAGCGGGAAAGGCAAATTTACATATTCTCCCAATGTCACAGACTCGTCATCACACTAACTCATTCATTCATTCATTGGTGGGGCCCATAACACCAACACTCATACGTCTCACTCGAATCTGTGCACAGGAGAAAAAGCGCTGGACATGTGGGGGGTACCTTGTTACCTATCGAGAGTAATTCCTTTACATTATATACATTATATACATCTGCACCTATAGAATCCTAACTTTGACATCAAGGCATTCCACCGCTTGGTCGATGGACCAATTAGTTGGACTGGTTGATGGTGATTTAGAACCAGCTAAAACACAATTAAAGTCTCAGAAACATTTAATTAATCATCAGTACCTAATTAAAGAACCACAAACTCAATTCTTATTAATCCAAATTTTGTTTATCTAATTTAGTTCGCTCTGCATTAGCATTTAAGATCTACAGTTTATTACATAATTTGTCTTCTTTCAAGGAGACATAAATCTTTAGAACATCTGCATAAGTTTGCATGGCATTATATTTACCAAATCTCGTAAATTGGAGACCCTCCGATCACACAGAGGATTATTCAAGTCTCTGCGGCAATCTCCAGGATAAACTGTTCAGCCCACGGCAATAATCAAAACCCTTCAGATAGAATCGCTCTCTTGTATCCAAAGAAACCCAGGTAAACCATGGAAATCTCTGTCAGTTTAACGCAGAACCTATCGAGAGTAATTCCTTTACATTATATACATTATATACATCTGCACCTATAGAATCCTAACTTTGACATCAAGGCATTCCACCGCTTGGTCGATGGACCAATTAGTTGGACTGGTTGATGGTGATTTAGAACCAGCTAAAACACAATTAAAGTCTCAGAAACATTTAATTAATCATCAGTACCTAATTAAAGCACCACAAACTCAATTCTTATTAATCCAAATTTTGTTTATCTAATTTAGTTCGCTCTGCATTAGCATTTAAGATCTACAGTTTATTACATAATTTGTCTTCTTTCAAGGAGACATAAATCTTTAGAACATCTGCATAAGTTTGCATGGCATTATATTTACCAAATCTCGTAAATTGGAGACCCTCCGATCACACAGAGGATTATTCAAGTCTCTGCGGCAATCTCCAGGATAAACTGTTCAGCCCACGGCAATAATCAAAACCCTTCAGATAGAATCGCTCTCTTGTATCCAAAGAAACCCAGGTAAACCATGGAAATCTCTGTCAGTTTAACGCAGAACCAACGCCAAAACGATCTCGAACCAACCCCCCTCTGACAGATCACTGTCTTTTATACCCTTTTCCTTCTTAACTTTAGGTCAATGTGCAACAATTTAGGGGTAGAAAGTGTTCTGATTGGCTAACCCAATTCAATTTGTAAGTTCTTCGAGTATTCTCATGTTCGCCTGTTTTCCCATGAGACCTGGCATGGCAGCGCTCAATTGTATATCTTTTTGTAATTCACAGGCAAAAGTTCCGAAGTAACAACAAGCAAGCCTCCTCATACAGGTCCGTCATTGTCCCCTTGATCGTTCACGCCATTCATTGTTTGGCAGTCCTCCATGTTCCTATCCTTGACAAGGAACACTCTCGTTCGTGGTTGAGGTCACTTGGTGATCGCCAGAGCCATCCGATTCTGCGCAGTAGACATCGCGCTCACATGACGGAGGCACCCTCGGAACTCCATTTTAAGTACTGCGGCCTAGTAGGCCCGAATGCCAACTTAAGTAAAACAAACATAACAGCAATTAGAATATAGAAATGAAGATTCTAATGTTTAAACCCACACTAATCCCAATGTATATCAGTATTTCCTAGCTTATAGCAACATTTAAAGCAATAATACTCATCATTCCGTATTGCTGAGAGCACAAACCGTCACAAAAGCGACATGAATCATGCAATTCTCTATTTTGCAACGTTCTAAAGTTAGTTTGCGTACCAGAGTTAATTATTTTAATTGTTTAGCCATGAAACTAGCATTTTAGTCCCATGTGTATCTCATGGTTATCATGGTGCACAGGTTGATTAGTCGTTCCATTCCACACTAGTTAGTACAAGTTAATACTTAATATGGTTAAGTAATTAATTTCATGCAAAATAGAGGGGGTATACAAAATTTTGTTTTACCTGCTCCATCATGACCATCATTGAAAATATGCAGAAAACTATTGTTCTTAGATCTAGGGGTATAGGCATTAAAACGTCAGAAACCGAGTTTTTTTCGAACCGAAGTTCAAACCTTGAAAGCACAGATTAGAGTCTTAAATTTAACCCACCTGAAATAGCTATAGTCTATGTGCCGTAAAAGGCACCCCTTAGCCTCCGCTCCCAGAATCGGCTCAAAAACGGAGACAGGAGAACCTACCCTCATTATATCCTCTCTTTTTCATCCTCTCTTTCATTAAGAAAATTCCATTCTAATCCTACTCGACCTCACTGCGGCGTTTGACACCGTCTCCCACACCATCCTCATCGGTAGACTCAGGGACATTGGTATCTCCGACTCCGCCCTTTCCTGGATTACGTCTTTCCTGTCCGACCGTTCCCAATCCATCACTCTTGGTCCTTTCCACTCCAAAGACAAACTCGTCCTTTCGGGTGTCCCACAGGGATCTATCCTAAGCCCTCTCCTCTTCAATATATATCTCATTCCTCTCCTTAATCTGATAGAATCATTCGGCATACCTGTCACCTCGTATGCCGATGATACACAACTCATTGTACCCCTGGACAAGCTATCTACCAAAGCTGAACTCAACCTGAAACTCTGCTTGACCGAAGTATTCTCCTGGATGACAAATAACCACTTGAAATGTAACTCAAGTAAAACGGAGATCCTCCCGATCGGCACCAATAATACTTTCTGTCCAGCACTTTGGTGGCCTGACGACTCTGCTGCTCCCCCCCAGACGGTGTCGTCAGCTAGGAATCTCGGTGTAATCTTTGACTCCGAACTTTCCTTTGATCAGCATGCCAGAATCGTCGCTGGCAAATGCTTTGGAACTATTAGATCCCTGAGGAAATTTTTCGCCCTTCTCCCCATCGATGCCAGAAAGACGGTGACAGTCGCACTCATAATCTCGCGACTGGATTACTGCAACGGCTTGCTCGCAGGAGCTAAGAAGAGCACCATCCTTAAACTGCAGAGCGTACTTCACACAGCCGCCCGTCTAGTCCTAGGTCTCCCCCGCAGGTCCTCTATTTCTGCAGCTCTCCGTTCGCTTCATTGGCTCCCCCTCCACAAAAGGATTCTTTTCAAAATCCTGATCTTGGCTTTTCGTGCATACAATAAAACAGGCCCCAAATACCTCACAAGACGCTTTCCCCACTATTTGCCCAGCCGTCACCTTCGTTCAAGCAATGACAATCTTATCATTCTTCCTAAATACAACCTGAAAACGAAAGGCGCAAAAACCCTTAGCTTCCTTGCTACCAAAGCTTGGAATAAACTACCCAATACCCTCAGACATCAAACCCAGGAAAAACCCTTCAGAAAACTCCTGAAAACATGGATTTTCAAACTCCCGGAAGAACACTCTAAGGCTTCCATCTAATTTCCTCCTATCTAAACCCCTCCTGGACCAGCTTTCTCTCACTCATTAGCGCCAAGATGCTCCCTTCGGAGCGAACGTCGCGCTCTATAAATACCCCACAAATATCAAATATCAAATATCAGTATCCCCATTTTCTGTAGCAGGCCCGCCAATGATATAATTGAAGATTGGGTACTGCCCACCCCCCTCTGTCTCTAGGCAAGGTTAGTAGTTTGAATGCTCTTCGAGGGCAGCAGTTAGCCCAGATAAATTTTGAAAAAAGTTGGTTAATTGAAATAAACCAAGTATTACAAATAGACAAGGGAATGGCCCTTAAAAAATATAAAATCTTTGGCAAAAAAATCATTTTGAAGACATTGCATCTCCCTACCAACGTAAGCTTAAGATTCTCTAGATGGCCGAATTCTGTTTTAAATTTAAAAATTGGAGGATTTAAATTGTTTTACATGATTTTAGAAACATCTGCCATGATTTCTACCCCCAAATAGACTGCCTTCTGAACCTCTCATGCATCATTTATCTGAAGACCATTACTAAGCAAGATCTGAGTTTTGTTATGATTAAGTCGATAGCCCGATATTTTCCCAAAGATATCCGCTTCTTGCTCAATCTCAATTAAAGCATTCACTGGTTTTGAAGTAATTATGGCGAGATCATCAGCATACGCCAATATGTTTGTGCTCCCCCTATGTTCCGTGCTCCGGCAATCAAGTTGGTAGCTTCTATCCTTCTAACTAGCAGGTCTATGTAAAGCGCAAACAGTAGGGGTGAACAGGGGCACCCCTACCGAGTCCCTCTACTGATAAATAAAGGATCTGAATCTGCCCCATAATTGAGATGCGTGCGGTCAGATTTCTATATATTGATTAAATAGCCGTAATAAATTGTTATCCTAATCCTCTGTCCTTTAAGGTTGCCCATAAAAAAAAACAGGAGACCCTTTCGAAGGCTTTCTCTGCATCAAGCAGGATAATCCCGATAGGGTCCCCGGTTATGGCTGCGGCATCAAAAAGGGTGATAACCCTCTGGATGTGATCTATTGTACTTCGTCCAGGCACAAATCCATGTTGGGTTGGGGCAACTAATCTCTTAAAATAAGCTGCAATACGAGCAGCGAATATCTTAGCGTATATTTTAATGTCGCTATTTATTAGAGTAATAGGGCGGTACGACCCCATTTCATTAGCTGGCTTTGCTTTCTTAGGAAAGAGAACTATGTTAGCTGCTTCCCAAGACTTCGGGACCCCATGACCATTCTGGGCGTTCAAAAATACGTGTTTCATTATTTCTTGTAGGGAAGAGGCAAACATTTAATAAAACTCACCAGGTATAGCATCTGGCCCTGCTGCCTTACCACTCACCAATGAGCAGATGGCACCGTGGATCTCCTCTGTTGTTATTGGAGATTCTAAGGCTTCTCGCTCTTGTGGAGTTAAGTTCACCGTTGGAGCACCAGCCAGAACATTTTGTATTATCTCCCTATCATTGCTAATATCCTCACAGTAGAGTTTCTGATAAAAGCATAGAAAGGCAGCACGGATTTCGCTAGGTTCTGTAACCGACCCTATCCCCGGATCTTCTATTGATGAAATGCCTCCTTGAGTTGTACGTTGTCTCGCCCGCATTGCCAGCACGTGACACGCCCTTTCCCTGCATTCATAAAGCCTGGTCCACCAAGCAGCATATTTCCCAGCTGCTTTGCTTGCTGATACTTCTATGATGGAGGATTTGGCAGCGACAAGCCGGGTTTGTACCTGTTCTACTTCTTGATTGTTGGTGATAGCCTGTATCAGTTAAGTTTCAGCTACAGTCAGCTTCTGATATTGATCCTGCAGAAAATGTTTCTCCTTTGCCAGTGCAGCCCAACCATATCCAGATGTTTCCCCTCTGATCCCGGCTTTGAGTGTATCCCAGATTATCTCAACCTGCGCACTTTCCCTATTTTCTCCTACAAATCCAGGAATCCACTCCCTCATATGTTGCACAAAGTCTTCCTCATATAATAATGTTCTATTGAAAGTCCAGCGAGAAATAGGGGGTTTTCTTGTCTGTAATGAGATCTCCAACACTATTGGGTTATGGTCAGACATCACCCGAAGGTACATCTGTATGTTGGATTTTGTTAAAATCTCTTGAGATACAAAAAAATAATCTAGCCTAGCATGGGTCTGATGTGGGGCAGAAAAGAAGGTATGCCAAGCATCTTGAGGTTTAAGTATTTTACATAAATTAGAAAGTGCCTTAAAAACTTTGGATTTTCGTCCAACATATGAACTTCCCCCTATTTTCCCAGTTTGGCCATGTAAATTTATATCAGCATCCCCACAAATGATTAGGGGTAAGGGCCAACTCAACATTCAACCACTCAAATAAAGTTGAATCATCAAGAATTGAACCATAAAGGGAGCATAGAGTAAAAGAGTAGCCCTCGGTGTGACAATGAGTAATAACCCATCTACCATTTTGATCGGATTTGGAGCATAGGAACCTTAAACCTGTGTTCTTCTTTGCCATAACAGCAACCCCTCTTGTGCGGGTCCCCTGCGTGGTAGCAGATACCAAATGATACCCTTCTATTTCATTGATCCTAAGTCTACTGGCCTCAATGTGGGTCTCTTGGAGACAAATTATGTCTGTTTTCAGAAATTGTACATCCACATTGATCCTTCGCTTTTTCAAAGGATTATTCAGGCCACATATATTAATTGAGGCTATCCTTAATTTATTTTGCACCATTTTTTAATATGCAACATGCCCATTTTGCTCTCCTTCCTATTTACCACTACTATTGACAATGAAACTACCAAACCTGGCAAATCAAATACAACAAACTGGGTGCCCCACCCAACCTTCACCCCCCCATGTCTTCCCCAAGTCCTCTATCCCTAGGCAAAAAAGGTCCAAGGACCCTTCTGATGCCTCCTGCATGAATCTGCTCTCCCCCCACCACCCGTCCAGCTTCCCACACCAAAAACCAAACTGAAAATACCCTAAGAAAAACCCTCACATAAGAGAATAGAAAGCAATTAAGCAGCTTAGAGAGTTAAGTTAGCAGGGCCCATCGCCTTTCAAAAAATGATAGGCTCAATCCCTTCACATAGCTCCCAGTTATCCCACTATAATCCCTCAGTTAACCAGCATTTATCCCTCAGGCCCCTAGACTGGGATCCTTCTAATCAGATCCCCAGTCTCTGTGCTTTTTCCCTAAATTGGACATGGTGAGTACTTAGGTACACTCCAGATTGGCTACTGGTGTAGTCTTGTAAGTCCCTAGTATATGCCACTAAGGTACCCAGGTCATAGGTACACCAGGGGTCTCCCATGGGCTGAAGCATGTATTATTTGGTAGTCCAATCTCCCGTCTATCCACAGACTTTGACTGCGAGCAGCGAATGGTTGGCAACAAGTCCTGCTCTCTGTGCCCAACCCCGATGAGTAAGCAACCAAGTCCCTGCTGTGCATGGCCAAAGGCCACGCCCTGTGCTCAACCAAATCAGATTTATCTGTTCTGTATTCTCTTTCTCTTTCTCTCTCTCTTTTATTCATGTAGACACGTCAGGTAAAAATGCATAGAGCTTAAAATTAGACCCAATTAACCTTTGGAACAGAATATCTTTAAAAAAGTTTCGCGAAATATACATATACACGACATTACACATAATTTATTTAAAATATGAGACTGCTAAATATTATTATACTTACATTTAAATAATAATGTGCATTTAAATATACACTTTATTAAATAAACAAGTTATAGTTAAACATTTTATAAATACATTAACAATAATTTAAGCATTAAAAATAGCACGCATATATAAGAAAACATACCAAGCCTAATAATAAAAAAATTGAATTAAAAAACAACAAAATTAACTAATGACAATTAATCATCTAAATAGTTTACATATTACCAATTCATATTTATTTACCATAAAATAAAAACGGTAATAGAAGTAAAAAAATACAATAATTTATATTTTCAATAACCTCTTCTCCAACCCTCTGCAAATGCAACAACCCATTGCAAACATAACAATAAATATTTTCATTTAAAATTTTAATTACACACAAGAAAGTACAAATAATACTAAAATAGGTAAATAACAATTAATCAGATGAATAAAATAAATAATTAATTAGAAATTAATTATTTATTTTAAATAGAAAAATAAATAAAAAAATCACATTTTAAATATCTTCCTGCCATAATTCGGTATAAACTCAATAACCTGCTACTAAATTGAAAATTAAAAATTTAATTTAAAAAAAATAATGGCACATTAACAATTACAAACTATACTTAAATAAATAAAATACATGTAATTATTTAATTAACATAAATTAATATTTACTCATAAAAACAATTATTTATATTTCAAATCACTTTTCGTCCTAATCTTTAACAAACCGAACAACCAACTACTAAATCGAAATTTCTAATAATATGTAAAAAAACTAATTAAATTACACATTAACAATTACCAACCATATTAAAAAATAAAAACAATTTTATTCATAGAACTATTACCTAAAAATATTATAATAACTAATACATATTATATTCATTATAATCTATATTTCATACGACTATATTAAAGAAAACAGTATCATACACAACTATATTTAAAAAAACAATATTACATACTAAGAAAATTGTATTGTTCTATAATCTGTCCCACAATAATTTTCACACAATGTACTATACTACTATACTCTACTGGAGAGACTTATAGAGCGCATGGCGACCCGTAGGCATCCCAGCTCTGGTGGAGTGATACTGCAGCACTGATCACAACTGGTAGCTCAACGTGGGGCTAGCTCTCGAAAGGTCAGGTCTTGAGAAGGTTTTGGAAGGACAGCTTGTTGTCAGTTTTCCTCAAGACCAGGAAGAGGGGGTTCCAAACTTTAGCCACATTGAAACTAACAGACCTTCCTCTACTTCTGGCTATTCTAGTAGGGGGATAGTGGCCAGATGTGCGCTGGTGGATCTTAGTGCCCTGTTGGAGGTGTAGGGGGTGATGAGCTGGCATAGGATAGTAGGTCCTTGTGAACGAAGGGCTCTATGTATGGTGCACAATGCCTTGAATTCAATTCTTTGGGTAACTGGGAGCCAGTGTAGTGTGTCTGGGAAACCCTAGTAAAGTGTGTGCAGCTGAAATTTGCACGACCTGTGAAATGATAAATATAGTAAAAAAAAAAAAGAAATTTGCATGACCTGAAGTCTTCAGATGACTGTCTTGTGAGCACTCAAGTAGAGCAAATTACTGTCGTCCAGGTGAGAAAGAATGATTGCCTGGACTACCAGCCTCCTTAATGTCTGGGGGAGCAGGGGAAGTATTTTACACAACATGTGCAGGATTCCAAAACATCTGGCTGCAAGTTTGGTTTCAATATTTTTTACACAATATTTTCTTATTCACCTTCCATATTGGATCCAACTGTCTCTTTCTAGCATGCAGCACTTCAATCACTGTAATTCCTGTATTCTTTTACAATGGAATCTACAAGATATATATATATGTAAATATATATATATTTTTGCTCCAGTCCCACCCACTGCTTTGCCGAACTCCAAGAGGGGTGCTATCGTTGCGTGGGGGTGGACCCACATTTAAAATGTACAGCAGCTCCCAAAGGATAAAACGAAGCAGTCACGGGCTCAGGATATGCATAATTTATTCTCAAGGGACGAGTTTAGGCGCATGCCTTTTTCAAACTTGCTAAATGCCAAATGACACTGCCCACGCTACTTTTAAAGTTCTAAATACACTCCCATTGGACTATTCATTGATGGTAATGGAAAGAGAAGAGGGGGATGTTATGTCTTGATCAAAGTTCAATGTCCCTTGCTGCCCTGTCTGTGTGATTCATATCGCCTTCATCCAAATGGCAGCATATGCGCTGTGTCAATTGTACTCCATGATGTCCCACCAATGGGTTAATTATTGATTTTTACTTCAATGGAGGCACAAAAACGCATTGTTGATCGATCTTATATACACAGATGTGGCTAACTTTGTACATCCCAACTTCTCCTGCATTAAATTTCACATGGGCTGTCACTCACGTGTTTTTCTGTAGTCATGTAGCCTGATGAATATTATGCCCCTCGTAGCCTTGATATGTTCTTCATGAGGCACAAAACCACAAGAGGCGGTCAAATCGCGATATCTCCAGCAGTTTGAATAACTGCCGAATCATGTCAACGGAAGTGTCAAGGAATCTCATATATGGCAGTTCAGGCAATTGTACTAAGACAATTCTTTGCTCCAGTCCCACCCATAGCTTTGCTGAACTCCAAAATGGGTGCTATCGTTGCGTGGGGGTGGACCCATGTTTAAAATGTACAGCAGCTCCCAAAGGATAAAACAAAGCACTCACAGGGTCAGGATGTGCATAATTTATTAGCAAGTGGTGTGTTTCGGTGCTTGCCTTTTTCGAACTTGCTAAATGCAAAATTACAAAGCCCACGCTACTTTTAAATTTTGAAATACACTCCCATTGGACACTTCATTGATAGTAATGGAAAGCTTCGAGGGGGATGTTATATCCTGATCAAAGTTCAATGTCCCTTGCCGCCCTGTCTGTGTGATTCATAGAGCCTTTATCCAAATGGCAGCATATGCGCTGTGTTGATTGTACCCCATGATGTCCCACCAATGGGTCAATTATTGATTTTTCCTTCAATGGAGACACAAACACGCTTAACTGATCAATCTTATGCACACAGATGCAGCTAACTGTACATCCCAACTTCTCCAGCATTAAATTCCACATGGGCTGTCACTCATGTGTTTTTCTGTAGTCATGTAGCCTTATGGATATTACGCCCCTTGTATGTTCTTCATGAGTCACACAACCGCAGGAGTTGCTCAAATGGTCATGTCTCCAGCAGTTTGAATAACTGCTGAATCACGTCGATGGAAGTGTCTCAGAATCTCATAAATGGTGGTTCAGACAATTGTATTAAGACATTTCTTTGCTCCAGTCCCACCCACAGCTTTGCCGAACTCCAAGACGGGTGCTTTTGTTGCGTTGGGGTGGACCCACGTTTAAAATGTACAGCAGCTCCCAAAGGATAAAACAAAGCACTCACAGGTCAGGATATGCATAATTTATTCGCAAGTGACGCGTTTTGGCGCATACCTTTTTTTTTTTTTTGCTAAATACAAAATGACACAGCCCACGCTACTTTTAAATTTTGAAATACACTCCCATTGGACAATTCATTGATGGTAATGGAAAGCTTTGAGGGGCATGTTCATTCTTTGTTTCTCAAGGTTTAGGCAAACTCCATAAAATCACCTTGCTGAATTCCTATAAATTGTGTTCTTTACCTGATTTTAGAGACATGACATCATAACTCAATCACAATAACTTATAGTTGAGTTCTGACATTTCAATGCCTGATGTCAGAGCCAGCAGCTAAAGAGAAAGATGGGTGAGGTCACAGAGCATAATTAAAGAAGCTGTTTAAAGGATCAAAATTACTTTTTAAGAAAACAAGACAATTTGCAGTTGTCCCCCACACACTTTTTGCCCCCATTTGGACTACTAGATGCCGTTTCTTTACTCTGACAGTTCACTGAATCTTGCTAACTAGACTCCTATGCCAGTGCTCTCTTCCTGAAAATGTTATGTGCGGCTTGGTAATCCCAAATTGGCAAACCCTTTATCTCCTTATAAGTTCCTAGTAGATTGTACCAGGGTTACCCAGGGAATCAATGGTGAAGAGGTCCATCAGGCTGCAGCATGGTTTTGTGCCACCTTAGGTGACCCAAACAAACTACTGACAGCATGTCTGCCATTGCAGACTGCTGAAGTTGTGCACCATATATTTCATATATGTCAGACACCCCTAAGAAGGGCCTCCTCATCCCAGGAGCCAGGGTGCAAGGTGGGACTTATTAGGGCAAGCCTATATATCCCTATGGTTGTGTTCCCCATTGAAAAATGAATATTATAAGTGTTGCAGTCCATAGGCTAAATTTAGCTGCCACCCTGGCATTTCCGAGGTTGGCAGCTCCATTATGGTACTGCCGAAATGTGCCATGTTTGGTATCGAACTGCATGCCTTCTCAATCCTGACACAAGTCTCATGCCCTGGGTGACATGGCATGCACGGTATGCTCCAACACCCCTAACTTCCCTAAATTTAGGATTTTAGTGACCCTCCTGGCACCAAAAACTCAGTTTTAAACAACTTGCATCAAAGAAGGACCAAGAGGAGACCTGTGTTGCTGACAACAGGACTTTGCCTACCACACCAAAGCAAAGAGGGTTACTTTGTCCCTGTGTCAAGTGTAAACAGACTTTGAAATGAGTGAGGAGCCTAGTCCTTGGCTAAAACTCAGCACTCCCTGAGACAGGGACCACTGTGGAAGCCAGAAGCTCCCTCAGATTCCCCTGGTCTAGTGGCACTAGTACCCTGCAACTGCAGGTAAAAACAATCATCAGATCCAAAGAATCGCTAGCTATCGAGCCCTCAGTGGGATCACCCAAATCCAGGTGGTCCAGTACATTCAGGGAGTTGTAGTCTCGCCTGCCGCGCTGCGTCACTCATCAGGACCCAGCTACGTTCCAGCACATTTTCACTGTGCTTACTAAGCCTGGGCAGTGAACTTTGCTCCGTTCATGGAGTTTGCAGAGTTTTTTGCACTCTGCACTCCGCGGAGCTCACAGAGTTCTGACAACTCAGCATAGCAGAGAGGAGTTTTTTCCTCGCTCACACTCGCCAACTGTAAGTTGGTGAATGAAAGTGAAGAAAATCCAATGCTAGACCACTTTCCTGTGAGATTTCTCAATACGGGTGGTCGCTGACGGTTGCTACCACTTGTGTTTAGAAACGTTCCGTTCATGTTGAGGAAGCTGCCGCTCGAGTACAACTTCTACTTGAGCAGCAGAAAGAAGACGCACCCTCTTGCACTGTGCGAGATGCCGTTCGCTCTGATTTTACAGTGCCAGACAAACACCTGGCACTAAAAATCAGTGCGAACGGCGCAATGTAACCCGCTCCACAGCTCACTGACCTCTGCGTAGCTTGGCCAAGATTTTTTGTCACTTCGCTGAGTTACGTGAGACTCCATTAACTCCGCCCTGGCTTAGTGCTTACCAATGACAAGGTTTTTTGGTCACCAATCCGGCAACTAACCCCCACACTCAACACTGCAGCTACAGGGAACACCATGTAACCTTCATTCAATGTCAGCAGCTGTGTTTTTGCATTCTGTTACTTGCAGCACTGTGTGAGCGGTAAAACTAGCAACCCCGCAGCTCAGATTCAGCACCACGGACAGCCAGGACAACTCTACACCCAGACTCCATGTAGGTAAAATTGATCTGAATGTCATGGCCTGGTCCAGGTGCCCGTGTAACCTTAACCCTATAAGGGTTCCAGATAAATTGACCTGCAAGTGACTGATTGTCACTAGTGTTTTTTCCCATTGACCGCAATGTTATACTTTTCATTTATTATTTTGCGCTGATTTAATAATGCTTCAAAATTCTATAACTCCGGTTATATGTATGCTATTCTGTTCATTTCGGTGCCTTAATTAAGATACAAATACACTCAATATTTATAAATTAGTGTCTGATTTCTCTTGAGTCGTGTCAATTGCTTATCTTCCATGTTGGTACTCTGAAATCCTTAACACGTTCCTCTAGTAAAGCCTGCTCTTTGCCACTCTACCAGGACTGAGCTAAGATTTAGTTAAGTGAATCTAAGGACCATCTTTAGAGTATTGTGATAGTATTACATGGTGAAGTCTAACCCCCACACCACATAATACTCCACTTTCCTACAGACATGTTGCTATTCTTTCTTCTGCTCTCTTTTTCTAGCTGCACATTACAATCAGAATGAGATATTTATGACAATATGGTTTTTTTTAGCACTCCGTTTGTAATTTTGTAAATTTTAATCTTTCTACATGTGTCTACTGTGCCTTTAAAAAAAACTAACTTGTATTAAACTCCTTCTAATATCTTTTAACAACAAATATCTAATAACTTTTTTGATGTGTTTAATTCTACACTAGTAATTCAATTGTATTCTTCATGTTTGCAAACAAGCACTCTTTTTCATATGAAAGAGCTATGCACCAAGTGTTTAAGTGGTTTGTGGGGAAGGTGATGGCATGACCATGTAATATAAGAAGTAAATTACTTCCTGCTATACATGACAAGGGTCATCTCAGAGTTGCATAACCTTATAAAGGAAGCCTGCCTCAGCCTTATTCCTTTATATGGTCATGAAACTCCTTAGTGACTTGCAATATACTTATAAAGTACGGAGGGGGTATTTCATCTCATATATTATATCCATTAAAGACTTCAGTGCTCAGATCTGACTTGCCCCTTGGTAAGTGCCATATCTGTAAAACACAGAGATAGTTTTATTACCTTTTCAAATACTTTTGTTATATCCACTTGCTTACCAATCATTTATATTTTTGCATATGTTAATACGTCTGGTAAAGACCAGCATTTTGTCTCTTTTGTCAGTTCTTTGTTTTCTACATCTTTTTCCAAATGTTACCTATATTTTGAAATAACCCTGTTAGGAACCATAGGCACTCTCTTTACACGTATTCTCAAATTACACTGTTAGGAATCATAGGCAGCAATACAGTATAGAGATAAGACTCAAATGTACTGTACGATGTTTTTGCCATAACTTGCATTAATCTCTTCCTTGTACCTTTTGGTATTCAAGGACTTATCTGTCCCACTCTTTTCTTCACAGGCTTGAGAAGATCCTTCCCAGTAAAATGAGATGATCATGTGGAACTCCTCTGAGAGTACCAAATCTTGTGTGATTATTGCTCAATAACTTTCATAATCATCCAATATCTTAACAGTTTTGATACTCTCCAGAACCTTTTATTCGGGGCACATTTGTCGCTACTGAATCACGCTTAACACTGCTTACATCTTAGCACTCATAAACTATTAGGAGGTGCATGCATGCTCCAACTAGTCATTTGTGTCTATGCCTCATCTTTGCTGGATCATACCCATAAGAGCAAGGCTTAGTGCTTCAATGTTTGTTGTGTCTTATGGCCTTTGGTGGATGTGACACAGAGATCTCTTTGGGAGATGATACCATAATTTTCTCTCCTTCTGCTGGCCAAATTTCCTCTTGTTCCTCAGTATCTTCCTGCCTATCTCCTGAATATGTGACAGAGGAAGAGCCTGAACTTGTGCCTCGATAAAGAGAGTTTATTCAATGATCTGACAGGCAAGCACTGTTCAGATGTCTTGCAGATAATTTTCATCCACAGATTGAGGAAGAAGGGCCCAGTATCAGTGAGGGCATGCTTCAGCAACTTCAAGTGGTTCCTCTTCCCAAATTACCAATTAATAAGAAAACAAAGGATCTTCCTTTGTAAAAATGGATCTTGAAAAGACTCTCTAAGAGAGATTCTTTACTAGACTTTACCCTATAGTCAAGGGAAGGTTGGATCTGCTTCTGTCACCCTAATTCCTATAGCGGCTTATCTGCCAGGATAGTCATCAGTGATGTCAGAAGATATTTCTGTCAGTAATCCTGTGGTCAGGCTTGTGGAGTTGGTTCTAAGGAAGAGTTTTACTGTACTGAATATAGAAATGAGAGCAGCTGTTTATGCTCTAAATGCCAACCAGTCACTTGTCAAAGGCTTATAGGGCCTGGTTTAGAGTGTGGTTACTCCTTTAGGATGATGAGGTATTTCTCGCACTCTAAATTTCGAGATGTCCACCGCCCCAGCAGACATCTCTTACATTGGTAGAAACCGATATCACTGTGGTTCCTGTCAATGCATTGAAAATGTGCCATACAGCTCTGCCAACATGACTGAGCCATATGGCGCACTTTCAATTTCTTGTCTTTTTTTTTTATCGCAAGAAGGGATTTTCCTAATCAGAAAAAGTAATGACCCCCTTACCAGGGAAGTTCGGTTTCCGACCGACCCGGATCCGGTTGTCCGACCTGCCAATTATGATGCATCCGGATGCTTCCGGATATGATTCAGTCAGACTGGGAGACTGTATTCTGACCGAATACACAGGCTCCCATTGAAGAAAGGGGTGGCTGGGGAAAATCGTGCACCCTGTGGCGGGCAACCCTTAGTGCCTGACACACTGTGCATGGTTGGAAAGGGGTGTCCCTTGGGTAACCTCATGGGCCCGATTTGGAAGGCCCCGGGTAAAGGGGGGCCTGCTACGGGCCCCCAAAGTCAGATTCCAACTGCCAATCCGAATCGGAACAACTAATTCGTATGGAGTGTCCGCATCTGCCATTGTAATCGCTCAGTCGGAAAGCTTCTGAGTCGATCGGAAATGAGGCCCATAGACACACACAATTCGGCTCCGAATGCAGTTCGGATTTGGAACCGATTTGGAAAGTCTGAACATCGTAATTGGTTGTTTGGAAAGGTTTCCGAATCAGTCGGAAACAAGGCTTACGAATCCTATTCGACAAACCCGAATCCGATTCGGAGCCTTTCTGAACGGCATCATAATTGACCCCTATGAACCAAAATATGCTCAGATGTTTAAGACTAAGCTTAAAGCAGTTGACCAGCCAAACTAATATTCACAATGGCTACTCCAGAGAAGAAATCACACTCCAGTTTCTAACGGATACTTCTGGTCACCTTGTAAATCCCAGAATAATGACAGAGCTTTCCATTCTTCATAGTAAAGACAGCAGTCTGAGTAGTCTGGTCCATTGCCTGCTTCTATTCCAGTAGAAGGATTGAAGAGGTAATCCTATTTACATACCGGTAATCTTTCTTATTCTGATTACCCTTCCTTCAGGGGCGAATCCTCCACTAGGGCTGAGCAGCATCGCCACACTGATTCTCGCAGTGCAAGAAGCAGAAACGTAAAATGGTAATAACTTTCTATTATTACCATTTTGTTTGGTTGAGGGTGGGCGGCAGGGCGGGTCTTCTCTGCGAGCAGGGCAGGGGAGGAGTGGTGTGCCTGCCCGCTCCGGAGTGCACAAAGTCTGTTTGGTCTGCCCACTGGGGCTGCCCAAACCAGTCATGCTCACTCTGCCCCTCTCCATGCAGCCTGCATGGAGAGCATGGCCTCCCCATAAGCCCCTGGCTGGGTTGCATCCCGACCAATCACAATGCTGCTTACAGCGTTGTGATTGGCTTGGGAAAGGAGCCTGGCTGCCTGCTTCTGATCCCTGTTCCTGCCGGAGGCGGGAGAGCAGGTGCAGAGAAAACGCGGGACCCGGCCGGCGGAAAGGTACATTTAATTAAGTATTTTTTATTATTCAATTAAACACCCCTCCTCCCCGCACGACCCCCCGGGCCCCCACCTGCGAGCCATACCCGCCGCGACTGCCTTTCTTGTCCTAGTACTTATGCTCCCATTATCCCACCCACTGACACAACTTTGAATCCTTGTGCTTGGGGACCACATACTGTTGAGAGTGCTTATGGATGCTTTGTTATCCCAGGCAGGCACAGGTCTAGGGCATTTCAGGGATGAGAAGGGATCACAGTTTTTGCGAGGTGACGTGGTTTCTGGGGAGGTGTGTCACATCTCAATTCTGTAAGTACTGAGACAAGGAAGGGTAGTCGGAGTAATAAAGATTACCAATAAGTAATCAAGACATTCACTGGGTTTTGTGCAGCCGGCCTAGACTGTCAGCAGAACTATTTTAAATTAGTCATTAGAGGCTTTAGTAACAATGCGTCAGGTGGATTTCCATAACGGCTAAGACACGTGGGTCTATTCATCCTCAAAGCATGCCTTGCTCTGACACCCTGGATTTTGTGATGGACCTGTGTGAGTTAGTTGTTTAAGCTAGCACGAATATAAGTTATTTCAGGTTGATACCTATCAGGCGCACAACACCCATTGGACTCAAAGGGCTTCAGCCCCCCCCCCCCCCTCGTGTGTGGCAGCTCGGGCTGAGACAGCTTCCCGGGCGCACACACAGCCGCACCCGAGCACTTCACAGGTCTTTAAAAGACCATTTGCATGTTAATGAGGCCTCGCTGTTGTTTCACCCCTTCTAAGAGCCCCTGCAGCTCCACTCTGCATTATGGCTTAAAAGATTCAGCCCCCCCCCCCCCCGAAATTTTTTCTTAGCCCCCCTCCCCCCCCCCCCCCTCTAGTTGCGCCTCTGATACCTATAGTGCGAGTGCTGCAATGGACGTGACCTAACGGCTAGAGCGGTCGACCTCCAAGCTGAGAAACCGGCTTCGGGTCTCGGCAGGGACGCTCAACATACTGTGATTCTGGGCAAATTACTTAATCTCCCTGCGCCAAACAAAAGGAATGTGTCCGTCCTAACGCAACTGCTGCTCGTGTAAAGCGCTCTGATACCTTTGGGTAGGGTTCGCGCCAAAGAAAAACTCAAGGAAAAAATATAGTAATAAATAACACAACACACTGGAAAGGTGAGGAGGGGGTATTCTCATGTAAAGCGCCCTGATACCTTTGGGTAGGGTTTGCGCCAACGAAAAACTCAAAGAAAAAATATAGTAATAAATAACACAACCCACTGGAAAGGTGAGGAGGGGGTATTTTGATGGCGAGTTCGCAGCCCCTTTAATTGAAGACAATTATGGCCAATCACCCAGCTCAGCTAATGCTCAGATTCTAATTACAGCTATGAAACGGGACAGCAGCAGCTCCTCGGGGAATACTCTTATTTAATAAAGCAGAATTCTGTCACCTTCCTAATCATGAAATATTGATGAGGCAGTAAACAACACCTCGGAGGTTTTAACCTTTTGCCCCGTCTTTTACTGCGCCCTTAGAGGATTCGAACTGAGAGACCCACGCTGAATGCAAAGCACACCCTCCCGCCGGGCGCGGTTCCCTCCAAGTGTACCTCCATAGGTGATCGTTTGATTTCCAGGGCTCCTCTGGCAGGCAAAGTGCCCTGCCCCCGAGGCTCTTCTAGGCGGGCGGTGCTTGTACTGCGGCCTCGGGGGTTAAACTCGAGGTCGCAATAGTTGTAATGAATTTACTTTCAAAGTTTCAAGCTGTCGAAGGCTAAAACAGTTCTAAATTCGTTCTTGTAAGGACCGAATCTGTTCATAGGTGCTGCTGCAAAGGTTGTACCTCAAGGACAGCTACCATGCCGAGCTGCCGTTTGACTGATAGGAAGTTCACCACTTTTCATACATGACAATTGCACAACAGGAGAAGAGAACCCCCTTTCCCTTTTTTATTTTTCCCAGCACTTTAGCAATTTGCTTTGTTTTTTTATTTCTCCCAGCACTTTAGCAATTTGCTTTGCTAGTTAGAGCTACATTGCAACCCTCTTCGTGTAATATGCTTACTATAGCCACTTTGCAGGACGCTGTTCACCAGCAGGCACTATTGCATGCGGAAACACTTTCATGAACCTAGATACTTTTTACATGACCAGACATGTATTTTGGGGGTATGAGTCACTGAAGCATTTTGTAGGTTTTGTTCCACCATGATCTGTTGACTGGGTGTGAGTGTTTGATTGGTTCTGATGCTCCGTCCATCACCACCCCCTTTCGTACCGCTTTGTTCGCCATAAGTTGGCAGGGTATGCTCAGACGTTGAGTCCCTTGCTCACTTTGCCACTGGATTCTAGCAAGCCTGGCTGAAGACGGCTGAAATGCCAGAAACCGGTCCTAGGAAGCTTGTTTCCGGTCCAGGGAAGACATGGCTTGGCAGTTCGGGCTGGACTGTTCCCATGAGGCACAGGGTCAGACTGATTTGCATATGGCCATGTCTGAACTGGGGTGGCAGAGTGGGCTTAAGAACGGTGATGGATCAAACCCAGATCTGTTGACTGGGTGTGAGTGTTTGATTGGTTCTGATGCTCCGTCCATCACCACCCCCTTTCGTACCGCTTTGTTCGCCATAAGTTGGCAGGGTATGCTCAGACGTTGAGTCCCTTGCTCACTTTGCCACTGGATTCAAGCAAGCCTGGCTGAAGACGGCTGAAATGCCAGAAACTGGTCCTAGGATGCTTGTTTCCGGTCCAGGGAAGACATGGCTTGGCAGTTCGGGCTGGACTGTTCCCATGAGGCACAGGGTCAGACTGATTTGCATATGGCCATGTCTGAACTGGGGTGGCAGAGTGGGCTTAAGAACGGTGATGGATCAAACCCAGATCTGTTGACTGGGTGTGAGTGTTTGATTGGTTCTGATGCTCCGTCCATCACCACCCCCTTTCGTACCATATTATCAAGGGCAGCATTAAAATTATCGCCGCTTTAGCGTCAGTAAACTGCCACTAAAAGCGGCGATAATGGGCTTGATAATATGCCCTTGAGAATTCCCATAGAAGCCCATGTCCTGGTGTCAACATGGGCTTCTATTGGAATTCTCTGCGGCATATTATCAAGCCCATTATCTCCGCTTTAGCGTCCTTGATAATATGCCCCTATATCTTTAGGGGTATTTTCAAAAGGACTTATCTCCGATTTATCCCCACCTTAACGCAACAAAAGTGGAGAAAGATTTAACACCACATTCACAAACCGGTGCAAACTGGAGACATCCCCAGTATTCCTGCAATATCTGCCCCAAAATGTATCGCAACGGTGCACACCACCAACTAACCCTAATGAGATGCAGAGTAGGCGTTACCGTGCAAAAACACACAGAAAAACCACAACACCACATTGACAACGAACTGGCAGATCTGCAAAGCGAGTGAAAACCACGCGATAAGCCGAGGTAGCAGCAGGTATTTAACACCTGTCTTTTGCCGATGTAAAGCCGGACGACTACCTGCAGTAGGCAACGTTGCCCCGCACACAGCCACACCCGAAGAACAAACGACACCATGGAGCTACTCGTCATGCAGCTCGGAGCTCCAACAGGACCCCAACAACCCCCGCCACCACCCCCAGGACCGGACCCGCCCCCCACGGGACAACCACAGAGGCAGCACAGAGTAAGACAGTGGACCTACCGAAAACACACCAGTCTCACAGACCTAACGCCCGAGGAAGTCATTGCCCACTACAGGCTCAAAAGGACAATCATCATCCGCATCATAACCCACATCGCCCACAGGTTGACGGTCCCAAAACAGCGGAGGACCAACATCCCTCCACAGACAAAGCTGCTGGCTGTGCTGCACCTGTTGGCCTCTGGTACCTTCCAATCAACAACTGCCAGAGTCGGAGGATTCTCACAGCCAGCCCTATCAAAGTTCCTCATACCTGTCTTGGATGCCATCATCTGCTTCATACCCCAGTACCTTCACTTCCCCCACACTGCGCAGGAACAGCTGGAGACCAAGCAAGGCTTCTACGCCATAGCTGGATTCCCGGCCATAGACTGCACACATGTCCCACTTGTGCCCCCTGCGGCTACTGCACACCACTACCGCAACAGACAGCACAAGCATTTCATCAATGTGCAGGCAATAGTGGACCACCAGGGAATGTTCACCAATGTCGTTGCAAACTACCCCGGCAGTGTGCACGATTCCTACATCTTCCGACAGTCCACCATCAATCAGCGCTTCCAGGATGGCATATATGGAACTAGACTGCTCGTTGGTAAGTGCCAAATCAACACACCACACACCTCAAAGCCACCATCACACAACGCACAACTGTGTGAATGCACACGTGACCAAACCACATACAACAGGTCAAACAACATGCCCACCTACCAGACACGACATCACCACTCCATGGTGCTCCTGGGCTACACCTGCACACAATACAGCTAGATCATGGCACCACAGCCACACAACAGCTGAACGTGTGTAGATGCGGAATACAGCCATGTGCAAAGGAGGAAAGTGAACGGTGAATGGGAATGTACACAACAACAAGTGAGGCGTGGATGTGCTGGACAGACATGGGTATGCAAACCACAGCAGTGTCCATGCAGACCACAACTGCTGGTGACTGGAGAGTAGTGAGAAGTGGACGCAACCATGTCACCCCAGGCTGTGGGTCAGATAGCGAAAATCTCGCTCGCTGCGTCCGCCCCTGTGTGCGTGAGCATAGTGGGTTGGCTCTGCATATGCCAGGGGTGCGCAGGGGTATGTACAAAAACCCCGTGGCACAGAGCATGGTTCGCTCCCGGATAGACTAACGTCACTGACAGGGTGGCGCCTCCCAGTCCGCCACGAGGCCGACCACGTGAGCAGCGTGGCCTGCGACCCTGTGCGCCTGCTGCACCCCAGGACACTGATACCCAGACCAGGCCTGCACGCCCTAGAGCTCCAAGGCCACACTGCTCAGCTGCTGACACGTCATGTGTCAAAGAGGGCCGGCCACATGCCAGTGCAAGCTCCAAGCCCCAGGCCCGCAACCTCTGCAGTCTCCGCAGACTATCGCTGGCCCTCACGATGCTGGCCCACATTACTCCTTCCTCCTTGACATACTCCATCAGCGTCCTCTTCGTCACAGTAGCTCCCACATGTGGAACTGTGTCCTGAGTCCTGAATGGCAGTGACCCCAAGTCCTTGGCAGCGGCCACAGCACCAGACTCCCTTCGATCAGTGAGGCATAATTCCATATGGCATGCCTGCGACAAGTGGTGCCATTAACCCTGTTCAATGCAAGCCGGCGACACGTGGTGCCACTGACCCTGTGCGCCGTGAGTGACCGTCAGCCTCCGGAGGAACATCGTTGGTGTCTGAGCCTGTGGCCTGGGGGTTGTCATCAGCAACGGGCATGTACAGACTTGGTGTCTGGCATGAGTCTGTGGCATTCATTTCTGCAATATTGCCAGACACAGCTGTCATGTGCCCTCTGCATCATGCCCTGGGGGTACCTCCCATTCTCCCCTGAGACACTCTGTGGAAGGCACCTATGACACATACAAGACCCTGCTCTGCCCTCATGACCCTACCCCATTCCCCCGCAGGTCAGCGTCCCGTGGCAGTGGGTTCGTGTAGGCCGTTGTGCATCCGGGGCCACTAACCCTGTGGGACTCAAGTCATCCCCCCTTGTTGTTCTGACATTGCATTTCTGAGTGCCTGATGACTGTAGGAGTTGTTGCCAGCACCAGCTGCTCCCTGAGGGCTGGCTTACACTCACCCTACACACAGCCAGCACAGGCGTCACTGGATTAGTGTGCCTGCCATCACTTCCTGCCAAACAAGTATTGACTCTTTTCTCCCTGCACTGTCGCAGGTGATCAAGGATATGCACTCTGCCCTTGGATGATGACACCTCTCGGAGACCCGAACACACCTGCCCAGAGGCAGTACAATGCGGCCCACATACGCACCAGGGGCATCGTTGAACGCACATTTGGCGTGAAGTCACATTTCAGGTGCCTGGACGGCACAGGTGGAAAGCTCCTGTATAGCCCGGACATCGTGTGCAAGATGATCGTTGCATGTTGTGTGTTGCACAACATCTGTGTACACACCAATGCCCCATGGATCACAATTCCATAAGTACCGGACGATGATTGGGACGATGGGGCAGGTGGCCCACATCCCACTGCAGCTGCGGCAGGAATGGCCCGAAGGAGCGCCATCATTGACAATTACTTCTCATGAGCACGTCACATTGTGGCTGGGCCCGGCAATCATGGGACAGTACAAAATGACTAAGGGCACAGCATGTGTGAATTAAACATATTTGCAGGTGACAGGTTGTACTTGTACATTGTCCTGTCACAGTTTCCTGCTGTGCCAGATGTGTTTTGCCTTGTTGTGCACATTTGTGGCACCAGTTGTGTCCTGTGTTCTGTTGTGGAGGTGTGCCTGTCAGTTCTGTGCTTCCACTTCCTCTTCCATTGTCCTCCTCTGCCATGCAAGGGCATTCACATGGTCTGAGTTGGTGTGCCATCTTTGCCTCTTTGTTGTCATGGGCAAGTTGGGGGTGACGTACAGTTGTTGGTGGTGTTCTGGCTCATCCGTGGCAATGATCGGGTTTTCATGGCGACTGTATCCCATCTTCCTCTTCCTCTTCTCATTGGCCTTCCACGGGCCCTGTATTCCTGGATGTTCCTCCGTGGGGATTGTGGTGTTCATGTTGTCCTCTGCGGTCGGTCAGGGTGCATCCGTGGTACTCCGCAGTTGATGTCGTTTTTTGGTGGCATCTTCCATATGCTGTTCTTGTGCTTTTTCCCGCATTGTGCGTGGGTATTACATGCCTGGCGCTGCTTATTGCTGTTTCCTCATCGCGCTTTGGCCCATCGCATGTTTTTTCGCGTTGAGGTTTTTGTTTTTATCTCTGTCGCGGTGGTTGTATTGCGAACATTGTCCGCGGTTTCAGCAGACTATCGCATGCCACCGCCTTGTTGTGAATTCCACGTTGACAAAGAGTTATTTTACCGCGATAGGCTGCGATGTGTAAAGTTGCGTTAGTATTTTTTGGTGATGTTTAGCCCACGTTCTTGTGAATACCCCCCTTAGTCTCTTTAAAAGATATAAATCTGACTGGGCTCTGCAATTGTCTCTGGACAACTTCTTCCTTGTGTGCTTTTCGTGTATGTCTGTTAATATGTCAACATCTATGTCAATTTTTATGTTAACCTACATGTCCTCCCCATGTATGAGTACCGAGAGCACAGGTTATGGAGCTTGTACATAATGAATCATGGTTGGTGACAACTAATATACCGGTAGCTAATTTAAGCTTTCACTGCCTTAAAGCATTGTCTGACAATTCATCCCCACATTATACCATTTTGTCTTTGCATTAATGTTTTGAGGCCCAGGTATAGTGGGTCATTTGGGCAAACTGCTATAGGATGCTATGATTTTCTCTTCAGTGGAGAAGGAGAGGGGAGTCAGTAGATTCTGTGGTCATGAAGAGGGAATCTTTCCGGTAGAGCCTCTACCCTTTTTTTTCTCTCCCCATGTGCTACTCCAGAAGGATGATGACAGCTGGGGACAGAGTCTTCACACTTCAGTGTGCTCATATTTGGGTACTTCAGTTGGGCCAAATATCATCAACAACTGCTGAGAACCATCACCTTTGACAAAGATTGTGTCTGGTCTAAAGAATGAAAACAAATCAATGAAGAGGAACCTCTACAAACACTTCCCTGTTTCCTTGTCGTTTACAGTGGGATCAGCATCCCCTGTCTAGAAGTTGTGAATAAATGTAGGACCCAAACTATTCCACTTGGCTGAAAGGGAGAATGCTCTGTAGAGCATTTGAAGAACTGTTGAGATTCGGGCTAGTAATTTGATAGCCAGGCTTACAAAGGTGATGGTACATCACATGAAGTTTTGAATCTTGCCAGAGAGCTTTGGGTCTGCCCGAGACACGGCCTAATAGAGGGGGAAGGAGCACCTGACCTTCCAGGAAGAGCCTGACTTAGGTGAAGAAGCCCAGTCACAGTGCCTGGAGCGGGGAGCAGCCCAAAAGAAACAGACTGGCCTTCCTACAAGTGTCCACAATAAGCCAAGTGAATCAAAGAATCCCTTGACCCCAGTGGTGTCATTCAGCATGACTGCAACTTGCCTGTCAACCATCATCAGCCAGAGAACTGATACTGACTCTGCCGTGGCACAGAGCCTTGTGATCAAAATGCCCCATGATACCTCAGCGGAAGGATTCCTATCACTAAGGAGCCTATGGGTGCTGACAGACCTGTGTTGTGCTCGCAGGGAGTCAACTTACTCATGCATCAATGCTGAGAGTCAAAGGAGGCGGACTGGCAGCTCCCACTATTGGGAGCTGTGAGCAGGACCACTCACCTATGCTCAAGTTACTATCTGCTTTGTGCTTGTGTGTTCCAAACACCTGATCAACCATGAAACTTGACTGTCTCCCTCTGCTAGAATTACAGTGGGTGAGACATCTCGCAAATTATTTTTCATCCCTGCTTTCCCCATTTGCTACAGTTTTTCCGTCTTTCTATTTCTTTCTCCCTTTTATGTTTTTCTCTCCCTTGCTCCGAGGCAAAGCCTGATGAAGAAAAGTAAGTATTGATCCCCAAAAGGAGAGCAGATGGACCCCACCTGCCACCACCAGCTCAAATTAAGCACTGGACTCAGACCTTAAATGCTGGACAACCTGGCAAAAATCGGATTTATATGACACCCTAGGTTCGGATTCCAAATGACTCCATATTATCTTAGTATTTAACATTCCTTTTACAAATCATTGTTTTCTAAAGTGTAGTTCTATTGTAGTAAACTACGACTAAACGTCTCAGAATGCTCTCTGTTGGGAAACAAAACCCAGAACTGGAAAAGGGAAGCCGCAGGCTCTCCCGAACTGCCTCTTTAATGTTAGCCCTAACAGCCCACCCCACTGAGATTGGTAAATTCGTGCTAGAAGAGATTACTTTGTTATCAGCACCATCTATGGTAGCTCGCCATGCCATACCTCAACATTAACTATGACATTACGTTCATTGAAAAAACGCATGATTTCCTATGGCTTCAACCTCTGTGTCATATTAACTGAGAATTGCACATTCTTTTGAAGAAAACCTTCACATCTGCCGTCCTCTCCACCTTTTCTTCACTCTGATTACAGAAGATTGGCTCCCATGGCAAGGTGTTTTAAATTCTGCAATTGTAATGTCAGCAGTTTCACTACAGAAACAAACAAATCCCACCACGATATTACCTTTAAACGTTGAGCCAATTCTCTAGCTGTAATTTCAACAACGTTATTTACAGTAAATGGGGTCCCCGGGGCCTTATTTATATCTGACCGATCACACACAAAAAGTGACAATTTGCAATTAGACAACATCGTAGGAGGATCTTGTTGCAGGTTATACTGAATTCCATACACAGCGAAACTGACTCAATATTGCAAGTTTTGGATATCGCCTTGATGCCCTCGTGTGTAACTTCTCGCTGTCTATTGTAATTATTTTCTTTCTGCACGTTGCAGAATATAAAACATTTTTTAAACCATTTTTTCGTTACCCTTCAGATTTTGCTAATGTATTCTATAAGTCTCAAATGTTAATTTCCTACAGTTCCCCACTTTTTTGGTGTAGTATTCTGGAAAGAACATCTGTGCTTTCGCACTACCGCATTAAAATGGCTTCTGCTCTCTATGCATTTGTTATTGACGTCGAGCTCTGATGAGTGACGGATACACTGATGAGTTCTCTTGTAGCAATTCACTCGTGCACTGGCAGAGACCCGACAGAAGATCCATTTCCCTGTGAGTCCTCTACAAATAAAGGTCATCTTTAGCTACAACCTTGCTTCCAGGTGGTTACTTTCCCCTGCAAAGGTATACCTAATGTTACACATGCATAGAAAGTTTGGCATTTTTTTGTTAAGCCAGACGGGTCTTCTTTCCTATTGACTCATTTTGCACTTTTCTTGCCGCTTTCCTTGGAACCTATGGCCCTCTGTTAGGGTACGCTATTCTTTTGCTACTATGTCCTGCAGGCCTGCCAAGCACCACGCATAAGGGTTCAGAAATAGCACTGAAGCACACACCTGTGATTCAAATAGATTCCTTGATCAGAACAAAGTTTGAGTAGTCGTTTGTTGATTCAATTTAGTGTCTCCATTTATTGTTCCATACACATCGTGATGTAGAAAGTTGGATTTTATAAACAGCCCACACGTGTTTTGTCCAACAGGACTTCTTCAAGTCTAGATTCTGTTCCCAGTTAAGATACACGATGATTAAGACTGTTAAAGTTGTCTCGGAATGTGGCCGAGGTATGGGAGGCAAACCGTCTTGGTAAGAATTTTCCACAAAAAACGCCAACATGGCTTATCAGTTTAGGGATCCCTGTAAAGACCCAGTGATGTGTAAATGGCAGATGGTAGTCACAAAATCCTAAAGCCCCAATGCGTTCAGAAGTGCAGCAGGACCATGATAAGTCAATGCTTAAACATGAAGTCTCATATCCGCGTGAGTGTCCAAATTGACTCATTTTGTACTTTCCTTGCAGCTTTCCTTGGAACCTTCTGTGAGGGACCGCTGTTCTTCTGCTATTATGTCCTGCAGCCCTGCCAAGCACCACTCATAAAGGGTTATACTATAGCCTTATAGCCCACCGTAGAGGGCTATACTGGTTATTAAAGGCCCGCTGCAGCGTTAAAGGTCCGAGCCGAAGGCGAGGGACTTTAAAAGGGCAGCGGGACTTTAATAGCCGGTATTGCCCTGCTACGAAGGGCTATAAGGCTATTAGAACATTCTGCCACTAGAGGGCAAAATTTTCTAACAAATTAAACAAAGGCTTCAGGGAGCGCGAGAGGATTGAAATCCCCTCAAACTCCCTGAAGCCTTTGTGCACAGCCGCAAAGAAGCATTGGAATGTTGGAGCTCCGGGCTTATACCAGCCATTATATGCCCGGAGCACTCCATTGTTTTCAATGGAACTTCTAAAGTTCTAATAAACATTTTAATTCTGTGTTCTCATCACTGCATTAAAATACTAAAATGCATTAGTCACACAAATAAAGGCATTCCTCAACCCCCTGAGGAACGCTTAGGAGCTCATGGAGCACAGCATTAGCGATCATGCTGACCGATGCAGCTGTGCTTGGAAAGAGACACAGATCTCTTGTTTTAATAAATGACAGTCTACTGACTAAAAGGAACTCTTCTCTGGCGCAGCAACGCAGGTGAGTATCATAAAATGACCCGAAGGTGAGCCTGAGCATACCATGGGGCATTTTGTTGATAACTGCCACATCACAGCTTGTTTCCGGATGGACTGCTCCCAGGAGTAGTAGTGTCAAGACTGATTTGCATATGGCTGGGTCCAAACTGCGGTGTCGTAGTGAGAAAACGAACGATTGATTTCACCCATATCTCTTGACTGGAGCAGAATGTTTGATTTATTCAGAATTCTGTCCATCTTTTGTTGCTGCTGCACTTTTCGCCCTAAGCGGGATTGGTATGCCCAGACGTGGGTCCCATGCTCGCTGTGCCATTGGATTCAAGCTAGCCTGGCTGATGAGCGATGATATACCCCAAAACCGGGCCCAAGATGCTTGTTTCTGGTCCAGGGAGGACACGGCTTGGTAATTCGGGCTTGACTGCTCCCAAGAGGAGCAAGGTCGATACTGATTTGCTTATGGCTGGGTCCAAACTGGGGTGACGTAGTGAGCAAAAGAACAATAGATTTAACCCAGATTTCTTGACTTCAGGAGAATGTTTGATTTATTCAGCATTACATCCATTATTTATTACCGTGTGCAAGGGAAAGGGCAGGAATCTTTCACATTTAAATTCACACACAACATTCATGTTAGTTATTTTTGCCCAGTGGCATTTTGTTCAGCTCAGTCCAGCCCCGATGGGTTTGTCAGGTCCATGTTTAAAGTGCTGTCCCAGTCCAGGTTGTCCTTTCACTACTGATTTGCATATGGCTGGGTCTGAACTGGTGGTGGCAAAGTGAGCTAAAGAACGATGATGGATTCAACCCAGATCTGTGATTGGGGATGAGTGTCTGAGAATTTTCAGCGCTCCGTCCATCATCTCCTTGTGTTTGCTTTGTTCACCCTAAGTTGGCAGGGTATGCCAAGACATGGGTCCCTTGCTCACTTTGCCACCGGATTCAAGCTAGCCTGGCTGATGAAGCATGTTACCCTGAATGTGTGTGATTGTGTCCGATCCAGGGAAGAACTGGCTTGGCAGTTCAGGCTGGACTGTTCCCATGAGACACAGGGTCAAGACTGATTTGCATGTGGCTGGGTCTGAACTGGGGTGTCAAGGTGAGCTAAAGAACGATGATGGATTCAACCTAGATCTGTGACTAGGGGTAAGTGTTCTCTTTGACATTGCAAATGTTGACCATACACTGATACTTTGGACACTCCTACATGCTGACTTTCATGTTTAGCCAGTCCCTTACTGTGATCGGTATTTTTAAAAGTTCTTGACCACTCTATCTTATGTGCACTCATTACATGTTCAAAGTAACAAATTATTGATCTGATTTACTGTCAATTGTTCACCCCTACATAGGTTATGACAGTGCCAAAATGTTTGACACTTTGACATACATATGTCACTGTGTAACCTCTGATGTTGTTGCTGGCCCACATGACATTGACACAGCCTTTGAATTGCTCACTTAATTTAGCATGTGAATTTGCTGCGTACATGTGGTGCATTTCAAACATGTAACATGGATAGTTGTACTATTTGTTGTCAGCCTTCAGCTATTGCTTTTTGTCAGACAAGTTTTCATGGTGAACTTGGATTGAAACAGGTCTTGCAACGTGCGTCATCTTTATGGATAAAACACTGATGTTGCTACAAGTAGATTTCAACTGAAGTCCTAGGCAGAGTATTTTGGGTTTTCACATGTATGTGTAAGACTCTAACTTGTTGGGGATTCTGTACTTCTATGTCTTGATTCTGTCATCACTGCTGTGTTCTTTCTAACTAGATTGGTTTTGGAATTTTAACATACTAATTTATCAATGTTATTTTGGTCTTGTTGTAGATTCACTACGGAGAGCTGCTTTCACTTTTACATCATCGATTTTTAAGCTCTTTTCACCATAATGTAACAATTCAGTTTCCAAAAGTCAACCACAAACACCCCCAGGCTCATTGGAAATTCCAGCATGCCAATAATATGAGCCTGAGATTCTGAAGTTAACTCAAAATAAGAGCATGTTCATGATATGGGAACATCGTTTAGATGCTTAAAAGTAGGTATGTCCCTTCCTACTTACTTTAAGGGTTTGGATTCACAGCTGTGGAAAGCATATTCGAAGAGAACTCTTATGATGAATTTCATTTACAAGGCAGGCTGAAAAAGTTGACATCTTAGATTTAGCTGTTTCTATCATGCATTTTAAGGTCAGATCATCAGAACAGCGGATCAGGAGATATTTCAATGGCTGTGCAGTGCCTCAGCTGTTTAGTTGCCAGATGAAGCTACAGTACTCAACAGACATTTCCGTGAGTTTCCACAGTTTAGGTGTAAATAACACTCCTTCTATAGCCCAGCTCTGAATGAGCCCTGGGCAGTGGCCTAACAAAACTTGATGGGGCCCCCCTGCAGGGAACATAGAGGGACCCCCCTCCAGACTCACTCAGGAACTCTCAGGCCAGGGTACTGTGCTAAGGGAGGCACCTGGAGGTCAGGGCCCCTTGGACAACAGCGGCTGCGGGGGACTTTGTTACGCCACTGGCTGTGGGCACTTTCAGCATTTGACTACTGACACCCGCAGTAGTGAATTTGCAAGGTTGAATTCCAGCTGAAATGTGTTCACATGTCCATAATGAAACTGACCTCCTACCCTCCAATTTTGGGTTTGCAAGAATGCACATACATGGATGCGCAACTTTGCACATATTATTTTTAAATTCACGAGGGTTTGGATTTATTGGGCTTCTCCTGCAATAGGTGAACTAGTGGCTCTTAGTAGCTATGAGTCATATCCTGGTGTCTGTTCCCCCTCCCTCTGCTCAAGCCTATTCACATGGCAGCCTCTCAGCCCTGACAAGGCTATTCAGCTGACCCAATCTTGGGTTTTGTCCTGCCCCCAAGTCGCACTGTCCTTGTAGTAATTAGTGTGAGTAACTATACCACCAACATCCATTCCTGATGAACCCATCCCTGTCACCTTTTACTGAGACACCTGCAGGGAAGGCTGCAGACTGACATGATTTCCTGCTCAGTGATATCCCACTAACATGCATCTTGTAATAGGAGATTATGATCAAAGATACTGGTTGGGTCGTAAATTTCACCTTTGCGAATCTGGTCACAAACTATTGCCCAGTTTATTCAACAAAACAAAAGTTTCCCAACTTCGTCTTACTACAATGACAAAGTAAAAGTTGCACTCACCTATATGGGATTAGTTTATCTGAAATTTCTCTTGAATCATATGGCCATCTTCTATCATTGCAAACAATTTCCAAGAATATTTTTGACTATTTTTCAACAACATTGTTTCTTTTCTTTGGTAAACCCTCTAAGTTTTTGTGGGGACATTGGCAAATGTGCCAATTTACCTTCACACGTGAAAGAAACTCCAACACCTATATCTTTTTAATAAATACAGTTTCAAAATGGGCAAGGCAGAGAACAGACCCTTTTGATCAATAAGATACTGGTACAATAGGGTCTTCTGTGCAACTAGCAAAAGCACCAATTTCAACCCACTGGAAGTATCTGATTCATCTAAGCATTTCACCACTGGAAGTGATGAATTTCAGCCTACTGACAAAAGCATGTCACTCAATACATCATGGTGTCGTTCTATGCTTTATGGCTTGTTGATATTTTGCAATGCAATGGTTATTTGAGATACCTGCAATTCAAACTCTGGATCAGCTAATCCTTTATTACTGGAATCCACACCCTAGTGACTTTCACATCTTATTCAATTGTCCCTATTTATTCAGAGTGGTGTAAGGAAGTGTGTGATGAGTTTCTGGAGGAGATTAGGATTTATCTGCACTATGTTCCATACTAATTACCACCAATGCATCTACTATACAATGGAGCAACACCTTGGGGTCTTCTTCCACTCATAAGACATTCTTTAAATTGAACACCATTGACTCCCATCCAACAGGCACACCACAGTTCTGCATAAAGCCATCTTCATTTTCTTGCTACAACATAGCAATTATTGATAATGAAGTTGTGGAAGAAGTGAGCTATAGCACTCACCGTTTGTTAATAGAAAACATTCAGTGTTTTGGTTTTTCATACTTGTACATCAAGGGTGTGGATTTCATCCAACAAGGAAGGTGTTTTTGTAGTACCAACCTGAGATAATCATGTGAGAAAAGTGTCGGTGTTGTTGCAGCATCCTCTGTGGAGGAAACATTCTTTGGCATGCTCTCTCATGTGTGCTAGTGAAAGAGTCATTCCACACCATCAGTAATACTGTGGCACTCTATTCCCCTTTCTCAACAGAAGTAGTGCTAAAAAGTCCGAAACGTATTGATAACGTATCCTATTTTTTGTTTCTTATTGGGTCGTCCTCATTGTTTGTTTAATGTGACATTAATATATGTGGGAGCTATGTGATACTGCTATGTTGAATAGAATGATACATGTAATGACCATATTTTGGGGTGTTTTTCCTTAATGTTTCCCACGCAATCTGTAAGCAGTCTTGGTACTAGATTTGGTTGTGCAGCTTGACGGGGATCGTAAAGAGGTCCCCTTGTGTTTCTACTATGTTGCAGCGCACGTGGACGGAGCGCATAACAAGCGAGCACGCCTACTAGTTTGAAAGTGGAGAGTATACTACAAGGAATACATTAAAATCGGAGTACAGAGGAGTGCATCTCACCTCCAATGTTTTTTTCACTAGATTAAGTGGGCCATGAAGATCGACAAAGATGCTGTGCCTCTTCACTTCAGAAGATTACCAAGGTGATGACAGATCAGAATCCGTTCTATATGGAACTTTGCAGAAAATGTCACTCGCCTAGATTACAAGGAGAATATTTTAATTGTCTTCACCAGGCAGCAGTCAGTGTTGTTAACTCACTTGCCTTTGAGCATAAGGGACATTACTTTCGATTTGCAAATGTTTCTTTCTGCGATTTGAAAGTGTAACAGTTCTATGGCTGTACTTAAGAAATTATAAAGTGATATTTCTTTTTTATGTTTGACCTCTAAAGCTTTGAAAAGAAAACGTAAACCACTGAAAGAATTCATGTAATAATGTTTTAGAAGCTGTATATCATTGTTATTCCATCTGTGTTAGATTACATGCCCAAAATGGTAAGTGTACTAAGATCTCCACAGGGGTGGCCTGTGTTATGTAAGACATCAACTAAATAAAATAAAAAATTCTGTCTACGTTGTTAAGATCTATGAAGAAAATAATTTGCAAAGAAAAACAGAGAGATAATAGTAAAACAAGAGACAAGATTTATTCCGTATGGCTTTCATTCAATAATATACACGGTGCCATGCTTATGTATGCATAATTAAACCAACACTATTTATACCACATAATTGAAACAGAACAGTTTTTGGCACTTTGCAGAATGTGCACTGAACCATTTCTTAGGAATAGAACAGTGAACTGCAGTTTTAAAATACGAACATGCATAAAACCACTGAGATATCCCTGCACTATGGCGCACAAGTGTGTGTTTGCACATGGCAGCCTAAAGTGCACCAGTGCAGTAAAAGAGTAAAACAGCTCCTTAGCTTAGCAGATATGTGCTGTTGTACTCTGTCTCTGTTTCACACAATGTAGAGCATTAACTTTAGCCGCTGCACTGGGTTTTGTGAACATTTTGTATATCTGGGTCGTAAACTCTAACTGGGTGCATGTGTCATGACACGTGCACACATGTCATGATAAGCTTGCATGCATCACATGGCTCACATACGCATGCACCAGGTTGCTCTCATTTGCATGTGTCACTATGTATGCATACGCATTAGCAGCCACCACGGCTGGACTGGGAACCGAAACCGACCCTGGCAAACTGCTCTGCCGTGGGCCTGAGGGGGAGGGGGGTGCAACCGAGCTGTTTGCTATGCGGTTTCAGCCGATTTTGGTACAGTGGGCCAATATTGCCAGCTCCTGGTAACAAAAATGGCCCACCAGGGACCCAAAACCGGCCCCCACCCTGGCAGCCCACGGGGTAACGCCCGGTGCCCGCTACGGCCAGTCGGCCCTGGCGGCCACCTTAGATTAGGTGTGCTTTAATAGAAAACCCATTCCAACTATGTGTGCAATATGTCATAGCACAAGCACTGACAAACCCAATAACTTGGCTTTTTAAATCCAGGACCTATTGGCTTTACCAACTGTTGTTAATTGTATGGCCTAATTATGAATGTAGTTCCTTTCCGCAGAAGAAAAAGTACCTGAGGGTTCCTTTTTTCAGCCTAGAATCATCGAGATATCGATTTGGATATTATTGACCACCATGAGTTCAGAACTTGTAGAACTATATTCCTAGGTCTGGATCTAAGTATTGTGCGTTGAAAGTTCCAATTGCACCCTAACCCTGTTCTAATTGGCTAATGGCTACCACTAATCAAGGGGGGCCCCAAGTATCCACTAGGTAGCAAATGGACTCTTCAGGCTCTTTGAATCTTGAGGTCGTAAGTCAATTAGTATGGGAAGGTAGTGTTTCCTGTGCTTAGGTTTATTTTGCTAGAATTTTCAACTAATAGAATGGTGTCAATCACGTTTCCTCACTTTGTTTGACTCTGATTTGCATGTGCCTGATGCAATAATCAAGCTGAGCCAGAGCTACTTAGGTATATTATGTGGGCACCATCAATAGCTATTATATGATTACAAAAACAGTTTAAGCGGGTACCCTCTTTGTAATTACTTTCCAATTGTTTCACATTTATCCTTTTTTATAGTCCCCAGAGTTAGGCGCCCCTGGATTTTCTTTCCTGGGCTCCAATCTTTGGAACGCTCTCCCTGAGTCTCTTAAATTCTGCACCTCCCTGTCCATTTTCCACAAGGAGCTAAAAACCTGGTTATTTTAGGCCTCACTTCTAGGGGACTTAACATGTCCTCCCAGCGCTGGGAAACCCAACTTGTAGCTACGAGCTGCACAAGAACTCAATAATAATAATTTGTCTTTCTGCATTATTACCGTGGTGACACATTTTTCATGTGATGTGGACTGGATTAAAATGTTGGTGCGCCATTCCATATTACAAATGCAACACAAATAGTGCAAAGTACTTATACATACCTCCCAAATATTGGTATTCACGTGGTTTGCGTGCGCTGTTTCACCTTCAGTCACTTACAACTGCTCGGATTGTTTGATTTTTCCGCCAGGCATCACCCAGTGGCCTGGAGCCTCTGGGCCGATTTTTAGGGCAGAGGGCCGCTGCTGGTACTGCCCCCGTCACTTTCTCCAGCTTCCATCAGTGGGACGGGGCTACTTCAAGAGAGAGAGTGAAGAGAGATGAGAGTGGTGAGAGAGCAATGAGGAATGGGGCACAGCTGGGTTTACCATTTTAGCTAGGACTACCTTAGTTTGCCAGTGCTCCATTCCTGCACCCGTGTAGTTATCCTCTCACAAGTGTTACTCCGCGCTCAAAACAGTTGCGCCTTTTCCTCTTGAGTGCTATGAAGCCAAGTTGCGCCTTTAACTCGTGTGCATTTTGGGGCTTATCTACAAGCCCCTTGCGCCACCGTACGTCAATTATCCCATGTTAAAAATGACGAAAAAGTGGCGCAAGGGGCTTGTAAATCTGCCCCTCTGTACTTGAAGCCATTATAATAAAGGGGTAACCCAAAAACTAGTCCTTGGACCTGGGTGTCGGTTGCTACAGGAAACGTTTCCTCTGTAGTTGAAGGCATACGTTGTTGAGTATTTTATTTCTCAGGGGGACTAGCGAAGGAAAGAGGGAAAGAGATGTCAAACTGCACTTGCCTACAAAGGGGCAGATTTACAAGCCCCTTGCGCCTCTTTTATGCCACCGTTGCGTCACTTTTGTGATGCAGCGGCGGCGCAAAGCCTGCACCATGGTGCGGGGTACTTACAGTGTGAAGCATCTGGGAGATGCGTCACGTTGTAAGCCCTGCGCCAAGTGTAGGCGTTCTGGCGCAGGGGAGGCGTTCCGGCGCAGGAACGCCTCCTAAAAGTGGCTGAGTGACATCTACAAGATGTCACTCAGCCACTTTTAAGGCCATGCTGCTTCAAAACCCTGCGCCTGCTTGAAGCAGGCGTAAGGATTGACGCAGCATTTTAAAGATAGGGCACCCCCGAGCCTTGCTGGAGCTGCGTTGTGCTTGCGACGCGACTCCAGCAATGCGCCGCCTTTCCGGCAGCAGATGCGTCACGCATCTGTCCATTTTTGCCCCACGGTGCGGCGCATTACAAATGCGGCGCATCCATGGTGGCGGAGCCGTGACGCACAATAACTGGCGCATCCCTGCTGATATGCAGGGATGCGCCAGTTATTGTAAATCTGCCCCAAAATGTTTAAAATGGGTGCTATTACGCAAAATAAATCATCACAAATGTGCCAGTTTTCAATCGTAACTTTGCGACATTAAAAAAACGTTCTCTTTTTTTGTGAGAAATACGTAATGCCCAGGAGAAAAAAGATCTTTGCAACTTCGCCATCCCCATTAAGCGCATTCACTGAATTTCTGTCCATCGGGTTCTTAAGGTAATCAGGGTGCTCGGGCTCGCTGCTGCGCAACAGCCGGTCGGCAATGCAGACAAAAATGTTCGTTATGTCGTCTTAAAAATAAGCCGTGTCGCTTCTGAGAATCTGTCATTAAGAGCTCGTTTAAACTCCTGCTGCCTGTTCTTTGATCATCATTGTCTTCTGTGCTGGCACCGAGCAGCGACAGAACTATGCGGAGTGAGGAGTCAATGTCAGCAAAACATTGCAACACTATTCTCCCGCCTTGTGCTATTTTGTCGGGGTCGTGACCTCTCCCGCAGCTGCCTCTGCCACTTGCACTAATGATTGTAATTCACGGTTTATCCCAAGGACGGTGCTCTGACGTGTGTCCCCAACTTCACCCTGCCTCCAAGCTCAAAGCTCACAGCAGCTGCCAACTCACTGTAACTTTCTGAAGAAAGGCAACTTGTTTGAATAAGGCGGCCATGCATCTACTTTTTTGGTTTAAAAACATTTACAATTACTATTGGAATTCACATTTTGTAAAGATCCCCTTAGAATGTTGTAATATGTTCTCTATTGACTCCATCACCAGTAATAAAATTTGCTGGGAGACAATGTCTTAAAGGTATAGCTTTCATGGTTATCCAGGTTTGCTATATTTGTTTATGAACAACTAAGCGTAGACATCTGTCGTGTGGCGATAATATTGATCTACAACCATATTGCATCTGCTACATCATGGTAAGTATGTTATTATTATTAGTTTTACCTTTTCATTGTTTTCATAAATCGTATTAACCCCTTCAGTGCCCCGCCCTTTCCCCCTCCTGTGCCGGGCATTGTATTAGCGGGCGGGGTCCATGACGGGATAGTCTCGTCATGGGCACAGCGCAACCGCGCTCCATGACGAGACTATCTCGTCATGGGCATAGAAGAGGTTAACAATTGAAGAAATCTATTCTGCTTACCCTTTGATGTAGTGGTATGACAACACAGTCATATTACTGTCATGCAATATGACATGTGCGATATAGTGAGGGCATAGCATATTATCAATGTCTAAACTAACCCACACCCAGCCGTGGCCCATGCAGGTAAGAGTGGTGGGACCGTGTGGGGGGGATTTCGACAGACAATGACGAGGGGAAATTCATTATTTATTTAATTTCCCCTCATCATCGTCTGTCGAAATCCCCCCCACCCGGCCCCACCGCTCTTACCTGCACGGCCACGGCTGCCCAGACCTGTTGCTTCGTCTGGAATGAGGGAAGCGGGAGATATTTTGCAAAACAATATATCACGTTCATTGCTCCTCAACATAAACCTTTCTCTAATACATAGACCAAAAAGTCGGATTCATTTTCATCCTATTCACTATGCTCCAACTTTGGCAAGGAAGTGGTAAGCTTCTGGGTAGACATATGTTTTGCACTTGGGAGGATGTGAACTAGCTGTACTGAATTTGCACCTTTATTTGTGCAACTAAATTGTTTAGCTGTTTGGAAGACCTACGTGCAGCTAATTGAAGCAGGGGGCGGTGGTGATGTGATGAAAAGCCATTGCCATCTGGCCGGCTTTTCTGTAGCGAGTGTGAAATCAGTTAATGATGTGAGTTTTGTTCACAGTCGGCAGATGTCCCATTCACGGAATCCACCATCACATTAACTCCTATCTTGACAATTCCATCACAAGAGTGTTGGTTGCAGTCTATACCAAAATATCGCTCTTTCTTGAGCAAGGTTTATTCTTCAACTGTGCAATTAAGAAGAAATGCTGTAGAAGACTGTAGGGAGCTGCCTTTTTATATGATCCGCCAAATGAGGTAGATCATGCAAAGAGTACCGGGGTTCCCTTATGAGTGGAACAGCGGCTTGCTCTAGCAATCCTAAGAGGGTAGTGTGGTTGAGCAACCTCAGGCTTATCAGCGAGGAGTGTTAGACATCTGCAAATACACACACTAGTCAATAAATTATGCACATGACTCAATAAGGGGATCCACACCAATTTAGAAAAATACCCTGTAACTTTCTTTATATATATATATATATATATATATATATATATATATATATATATATATATATATATATATATATATATATATATATATATATATATATATTTTTTTTTTTTTAATTCTATTTATTAAACAATAAACATATGCTTCAAATAAACACAATCCGATGCATATTTTTGGTGGATTGACATGTACAGAGTATACATTAGGTTTCACTTATTAGATTTCCCATTAGCCCATCGTTGCGACCATTACGATCCAGGGTGCAACTAGCTGTATAGTCTCTCTAGAGAACCTTGAGTCGCTCCTCATGGCACAGTCCATTAGCTCCTATATTTCTCCCATGCTCCCCATATCTTTTCCCATTTGCGTGGACAGTCCCTGCTTTGGTATATTGATTGTTCTTCCCGGTGGCACCAGTCCAAATCTTTCTTCCAGGACTCCAATGATGGGGCCTCCCCTGCACCCCATGCCCGGGCAATGTTTCTTTATGCCACTCCTCCCACCATGGCAAGCCAGGTCTTGGCCCTGTTTGGCCAGACAGTCTCACCCGTCACTCCCAGGATATGCCATTTTGCTTCGGTCGGGACGTGGGTACCCACCACCGTTGTCATCACCTGGGCCAGTCCCTTCCAGTATATTTGAATTTTGGGGCAGGACCACAATATGTGGAAGAATGATCCCTTCTCACCACAGCCCCTCGCACACTTCTCAGACACAATTTCCAATACGGTACTGCACCATCCTTGAAGCATAGGATCTATGCAAAATACTGAGCTGAATTAGCCTAAATCGTGCCCTAATAGCTATTTCTCTGTGGCTCTGCAGGGCTTCAGCCCAGTCATCCTCAAGTAGACCCACATCAGACTCCCAGGCCTCCCTCAAGGGGCCCATGCAGTCTGCGGAGTTATTTACTAGCTTCCCGTATGTGAGGGATATAACTCTGTCTATCATGGGATCCAGGAGAAGTCTGTCCTTGAGTGTTGTATATTCCAGTAGCGGATCACCTTTCTTCAGATGGCAATGAAGTGCATGCCGTAATTGCCGATATCTAAAATACTCTCCCGCCCCCATCTGGAAATCCCCTCATAGGTTACCAAATTCAATCATGTTCCCTCCCTTCCTGACGTCCTTCAAAAGGTCAATACCTATATGGCTCTATCTATTGAGCCCTCCAAGCGCTTCACCTCACCCAGGTAGTCTCCCTCCCACAGTGGGGTCTGCTCCATGAGTTTAGCCTCCCAGCCAGTCATTTTAGTTGCTTTCCGCCATGCCATGACACTGTCTGTGTGTGAATTGGGAGGGAAGTGTTACCCTTCTTCTTCCTATAAAGCTCAGCCAGGTAGCTACCTTTGCCCATTACTAATCATTCAACCCGATATGCTGGCTCCTCGAGCAGTGAGAAGACCCACCCATTGATGTTGATAAGTTGTGAGGCCCAGTAGTATTTCCTAATATCCGGGACAGCCAGCCCCCCCCCTCGTATACCCCTTGCTGAAGCATTTTAAGTGCGATCCTGGGACTACCACCCACCCACAACAACGTTCGCTGCTCAGACTCAACTGCCCGAAAGGAAGCCTCCTGAATCTAGTACGGGGTGTTCTGTATTACGTACAATAGGCATGGGAGGGCCATCATTTTGAATAAAACTGCTCTGCCAATAAGGGAGACAGGCAGTCGCCGCCAGTGAGCCACGTCGTCCCTCAACCCGTACAGCTGTGCGTATACATTTAACTGCATGAACTCCGTCTCCGACTTTGTAATCCATATGCCCAGGTATTTAAACGACTCCTTCTGGACCAGCTCCTTACTCGCCGATGTCAAGGCCGGGAGATCGCCCACCAGGGAAAACACCAGGGATTTATCCCAGTTTATGCAGTATCCAGAGTACGTACCAAAAGTCTTTAATATTTGGATGATCCTATGGAATATTTGTTGAGGCCTATGAGCATACAGCAGAATATCATCCACATAGAGGGAGATACACTATTCCCATCCCCCGCCTACATCGATACTTCTTACCAACGGGTCTCCCCGTAGCCAACAGGCTGGCGGTTCAAGCACCAGCGCAAAAAGCATCAGCGAGAGTGGGCAGCCCTGTTGCATGACCCTGTGTAGTTTGAAAGCTCTGGATGTGGCCCCATTAACTCTAACTTGCGCAAGCGAGGCAGTGTATAATAACCCTATCCACTCCTGTAGGTTCGGACCAAGTCCCATCCTGGTTAAGACAGCCAACAGATATGTCCATTCGATACTATCGAATGCCATCCAGGCATCGAGTGACAGAAGAGCCGCAGGTTCATTAATTTGATTTGGACCATATGCATTATGCCATTATGACGCTGGAGATAGTGCTCCTGTGCGGCATGAAACCAGACTGATCTGGGTGGATCAGGGATTATATCACTGGGCTCAAGCGATTTGCTATTACTTTTGTTAACACCTTAGCCTCGAAATTCAGGAGGGAGATGGGTCAATAGGAACTTCAGAGATCGTGGGGTTTTCCCTTCTTTGGGATGACCACTATGGTTACCATCCTCAGATCTTCTGGAAGCTGGCCCTCCACCCTCGCCGCCTGAAACATATTGAGCATGTGCGGGGCAAGCGTCCCTGCCATGCACTTATATAAAGCTGCGGGGAGCCTGCTCAGTCCCCCCACCTTCGCAGACTCTAGGTCCCTTATGGCACCTTCTACTTCTTCTACGGCCAGGTCTGAGTCCAGTGCCTCCCTATCCTCTGCCCCAAGCGTCAGCAACGCCATGTGCATTAGCAATTCGTTGCAGTCCTCGTTCCTCCTTTGGGTCTGTGACTGATAAATGTCCTCATAGTATCTTGCAAATACTTCGGCAATATCTGTACTTGTCCCCCTCTGCATGTCCTCTGCGGTCCGAATCTCAGAAATCCAGTTACCACTCCTATCCCATCTCTCCAGCCATGCTATTAATTTGTTAGCTTTATCTCCCAAGTCATATATGCGCCTTTGCGTGGATATCACGTGTGTATGGGCGGAGTTCTCTTCTAAGCCTTTAAGTTCTTTTTGCTTGAGCTGAAGTGTGAGTGTATGCCCAGTGTCACCCCCCAGGGTTCAAACCCATTTCCAACTCGTGATTGACTATCTCTAGTTCCAAATTGTCACTCTGTGCATGTTTTTCTTTGCGCTTAGCCCCGATTGTTGCCTGTACAAAATCCCTGGCAACCACCTTGTATGCCTCCCAAAGTATACAATCTGACAGTACAGAGTGTTCCTCGAACTGGTCCAAAACTTGTGATCCCTGAATAAGTAGGGGTCCAGCCGTGGCAGGAGACACCAGTCTCATACCGGGCCATACATAGACACCTCCACAGGTGAATGGTAAAAGTATATGCCCCGGGCCCTGTGGCACCCTCCCTGAAAAAGTCCTACCTAGGTGGTGTGTGTAAAAATAAAATCTAGCCGCGATCCACTTCCGTGAGCAGCTGAGATATGGATGTATTATCTCGCATTGGGGTTGTGACTTCTTCTAAGATCTACCAGCCCCAAAGCGTCTATAAAGGTGCTCAGTGGCCGCAGTCCCTGCACTCTAGGGGGATGTGTGTCACAGTCTATATCCGGGGACATCGTATCGTTCATGTCACCACCCAGAATCAGAGTATCCATGGGCATCTAGAGTATTAGTTGGCTAAGGTCTGTAGTCCCATGCAGCCGCGGGGGTGTACGCTGACCAAACATTTAGGGTGCGGCCCTCCCACACCCCAGACAGGGCAGCGTAGCGTCCCATGTGATCACACCATGTATGGTTCACCACGAATGGAACCGAGCTCTTAATCAGTATGGCTGTACCCCTAGAGCCAGTTGTGAACAGAAGTATGTACCCAAAGCTGTTGAGTGCTAGATAATTGTTGCCCTTCAGCTGCGTCTGGTGAGTCTCTATGCAGATATTGTAACACCATAGTACATTTTATTTTTTCCCCCAGACCATTCATATTCCATGAGAGCACTTTTAGCTTTTTTGCTTGTTGCGTGGCCATCTGGGAGTTGTGCGTGCCCGTTCTCCCTTCCCAACCCTCCCCTGCAGCCGGTCTCCACCCACCCCTGTGAACCAGTGTGCTGCCTAGAGTCTCTGCCCCCCGCCCCATATTGATAGTGCATCGTTTCTGAAGCATATGTAACTCAACTATAAAGAAGAAAAGAGAAAACCCCCAAAACAAGTCCCCCCCTCCCTGCTGCCCTTTCTAGTAGGTCTGAAACTACCCACATCCCCAACTATCAGAGCGCCTGTCGCCCAATAAACAGACAAATGGCACAGGGGCTGCCGAGCAACACCACTCAGGGTACCCCCAGAGGCCCAAGTCCAGCCCAAAAGCATTCAATTCAGTTTTGATGCATGTGCCAGTGCAGTGACTCATCTTGGCAATGTAACTTACGTATCTGTCTGTACTGCCGAACATGGCCACTAAGTCCTATCCTGCAGCTTCAGCACTTCATCTGCATTGTCCAGCATCTTTTGATACGGGCCTGTCCATGTTATTTTCCCAATTTCGTCTCTACGACCGTTGGTCTCACGAACGTGAGCCTCTGGACCGCTTTTCGTTATTCTCATCCTCTTCTTGCTGGTTTGGGGACCCCAGGTTATGGTTACGGACTCCTGTCCGATTTTACTCCCGTCGCTGGGTGCGTTTCTGGGGGCACCCCTCTTCCAGCCATTGCTGCACTTCTGATGGCGCTGTAAAGTACCAGGACCTGTCATTGTCAATCACTCTGAGATTTGCTGGGAAGAGCATCATATACTTTATTCACTTCTCTCTCAGGGAGCGCTTCACCGCATCAATGCTGCATCATTCCTGCTGCACCTGCAGGGTAAAGCCCGGAAAAAAATCTCAGGATCGAGTTTTCGCAGGGAAGATCTCTGTGCATCCTAGCCGCCTGTAGAATGGCTTCACGGTCCCTATAGTTTAGGATTCTGGTTATAATTGTTCTGGGGGTGCCCCTGACCTCGGCGGGGGACCGGGGCCCTGTGCGCCCTCTCCACCATGAAAAAGATTGAAAGTCTTTTCGGCTTAAGATGGTTCAGTATAATATCTTCTAGGAAGAGGCCCACACTCTGGCCCTCTGCCCCCTCTGGGACACCAACCACTCTAATATTGTTTTTGCGGGCCCTCTCTTCTTGATGTTCCAGCTTCAAGGCCATTTGCTTGTGTCTGTTGATGCTCCAGTTGTTGCACTCTGTCTTCCAGTTTGCGTGTTGTAGATTGGAGCTCCATGATATTTGTTTCAGCCATGGTGACTCGCTCTGAGGTCTTATGCATATCTGCTCGAAATAGGTTCATCTCAATCATGACCTTGGCAAACTTTGTCTCTGGAGTCGTGCCCAGAACTTGGATGGCCGCCATAATTGCTCCAACAGAGGGTTCTGCTATACCCTCCTTGTCACCAGTTGCTCCTTCCTCTAATGTTGAATGTTGCAGGACCACGTATTTGTCCAACGTATTGGATTGTATCAGAGGCAGGGCCCCCTTCGGCTTTGTCATGGCTGGGTCTCCAGCTGCTAGGGGCTGTGTATGCACTCCGTGCCTGGTTGAGTTCCCCACACTGTTACTCCAGTCCTGCAGCCGGTTTTCCAATTCCGCCTGTGCGGCCTAATCACTGGCCGCTTGCATGATGCAAGTACGCCGGATGGTGCCCCCGTATCCTCGCAGGTCACTTTCACTGATTACTCGATGGTACCAGTATTGCCCCGCTCCTTACGAACTAGTATGGCCCTGTGTTGCACTTTTGAGGGAGGGGGTTCCTCTCCGCCCCTCTTAGCATATTGATGTGTGGTCAGCCCACTTTCTGTCATGGCCACAGGCGTCTCCCGTGTCTATTTTGGGGCGGGGTCGCCCCGTTGCCAATCATCGCAGCGTTGTGTTGTTAGCCCCGGGGTCTTTCTTCCACTATGTCGCATATATTTAAGGGGGCCCACTCAGTCCTTGGAGTGCCCCAGTTACTTCCTGGCGTATAATGGGTAGGCCACTGAGCCGTGCCTCTATCCACCAGCTGCCCGGATTCTGCGCTAATATGTGGAAGCTACTTTCCTGTCCTCACCGTCTGGGCACATGCCGTGTTCACGCTACAGCTCCGCTGGTCCGACTGTATGTGGCCTCCCGCGGTCTTCCTCTTCGATCCCTCTCGGTGCGGCCACTGAACACTGCAGCTCACCACCGCCCAGTGTCTACTGCCCAGCTGAGCGGAGGCGGAAAACTGTGGATGGGTTCTGGTCCAGACTGCTCGCACCTCCGCTCTCGCCTCCTCACGATCGGGGCTGCGTGATCTGTCCTGGGCGCTCGGACCACGGGATGCCGCTCCACGTCACTGCGGCTCTCCGAGCCTGCAGATATCACAGGCCGTCTCCGTTGCACTCAGTGAATGCTCATGGTGGACCCCGCTGCCGACTGCCAGGGCCACTACACGTCTTCTCTGTTTGTCCTGGTCAGGCACCACAACTGCCGGATTATAAACGAATATTGTGTGCTTTCGTGAAGGCCCCTGCGGAGCACTCGCTCTATGCTGCCATCTTGGCTGGCGCCAAGCCACGCCCCCTCTTTATATATTTTTAGGCATCAGAATCAATAAGATTAGGTAATTATGTATTTCAAGAGAAATACTCTATGTTTTAAAAAGTTGACAGTGCATTTTTCAGAAGCTGCAATGTTGTCCTATGGAAGGAAAAACAAGTACAGCATTCAGGTACAGTACAGCAACTTACGAGACCAATCTCCTAGACTTAAGGTGAGTATGGGGCAAGGTCCAAGGCAGCATTGGCAGGTCATCTACACTAGGGCAGTCTTCTGCAGTTGTGAAATATAGTGTCTGGTGCCCAATTCTAGTCTATGGGGATCGGTCTTTATGAAAAGAGGCTGCAGGTTTTGACTAGGAGGCTAGTCGGGTTGAATCAAGCTAAGGGTTCAAGTCTTGAACTGCTAGGGGGCATGGGGACACTGGTGGTCCTCTTCTCCGTGGACTGGGTCGCCTGAGTACAGAGGGTCTTTGAGGTGTCGGATTTCTCCTTCTGGGAGCACTCGTTGTTGAGGGGTCCTGCAAACAGAAGCTGCATAAAGCATGGGGGAACTCACAAGTGGTGAACTCAAAGTGGACTCTGTCTCTTGAGGGCTTGGGGACCATGCTGACATTGTTGGCCCACTTCGACTTGTGCTGGGGACTCGGGTGCAGTGGTGCTTGGAGGCATCAGGTTTTGGCGGTGCCGGAGGTATCGCGGTTCTTCTTGGGATGCCTGCAGGATGCAGGGGAGCAGTTCACTCCAATGGAGGTTTTGAGTCTCTATTGAAGGCAGGCTGTCCTCTCAGACATTGGAGCCATGAGAACTGCAGGATGAGAAGTCTTTGGCGCAGGTTCGACGGGGAGCAGCAAGCACACTGGCAGGGCTGGTGTCAGGTCAGTTGCTCTTCTTCAGTCTTGTGCGTTTGTGGCTCTTCAGTGTCTGTCTCCTTTGTAAGTCATCAGGATCAGATTTACTGGTAGCAGAGCTTCCCCAAAATACTGATATTAGGGGAGTGTAGGGTGGTAGCCAATGGATCACCTACCCTTGGGGTCACTACGCCCCTTATATGACCACTTCCTGTGTGGAGTGGGCATAAGCCTGTCCCAGAGTTCCTAAGTTTGCCATCACCAAAATGGCTAACTCTGAAAAGTCACAGGGAAGGTGATGCATCGGTTACTTATGCCCAGGGAAGGTGATGTCTCGGTTCTTTACTCCACAGGAGGTGCTGCATCGGTTTCTTTCTGTGCGGTTAGGGGATGCGTCGGATTTTTACTGCAGCCACAGTGTTGTTGTAGACTTGGTGCCCCGGTGCAATGCGTGGGGATTCAGAGATCCGTCGGTTCTTGATGCCATGGCAACAGCGCTGCATTGATCCCTCTAGCCGCAGGCCCACAATAAATTAGTTCTTGCAGCCGCACAGTTGGGCCTGTGTCGGAATCGGTGCAGTGATCACGGACTTCGGAGATTGGCGCACAAGATTCAGCGTGCAGCGAATACTCCAGCCGGTGGCAGGCGCTGTGCCGGTTTCTTCAGCAGCACAATGGCGGTGCATCTGAAATGGGTGCAGATGCGTCACACTTCTTTAGTTGCTTCTCTTTTCCCAGATCCCAGCAGAAGGAACAACCTCCAGAGGCCCAGCACCGCAATAGTCACCTCTTGGCAGGTCAGAACTCCTAGCAAGGAAGTTCAGGGGAGCTGGTGATAAAGTTTTTGTGTCCCTAAGACTTTGGAACAGGAGGCAAGCTCTACTTCAAGCCCTTTGAGATCTTCTTCAAGTAGGATACACAGCACACAGCAAAGTCTTCTCCTCTCCTTGGCAGAAAGAGCCACCTGAGGCTAACCCCGGACAGCACACAGCAAGGAGGCAGTTCTTCTCCTTAAGCTTTACCAGCTCTTCTCTTTGGCAGAGGTTCCTCTTGAGTCCAGTATTATTCTAAACTACTGGGGTCTGGACCGCAATATTTATACAGCATTTTCCTTTGTTCTCTGGTGGCAGAGAGGCTCTGTGCTCGGTCAAAACCAGTTCTGTCATCTCCGGTCCAGGTTCCCCGCAGGAGGTGGAGACAGCATTGTGTAAGGCAGACCAGGCTCACTCAGGTGCTAGGAAATCTCCTCCCACTACTCTAAAAGTGGCCCAGGTTTATTCACCCCAGCCATGACTCATCCAAGAAAGGCAGGACACACCTCAACCCCCCCAGTGGCTGTCTACAGTGACTGCATATCCCCAGCCCCTGTCACTCCAAAGCCAGACAGTCAATCCACAAACCAGCAGAGGCACACAGGATGGCTAAGCAAGAAAATATCCACTTTCTATTTTCAAACACCCAATAAAAAAATTATCTTTACTAAAAGATGCATTTTTATATTCTGAGTTCAGGCATAATAAACTCCATCTTTCTATCTTGTCCCAATGGGAAGTTATATTTATAAGATGTTATAAATAAACTCCCATTCTATCCTATGGGACAGATGGCCTTTCAATAGTGAAAAATGAAATTCACTGTATTTCAGTAACAGAACATGTCACACACATCAGTACATGTCCTACCTTTCATATACACTGCACCCTGCCTACAGGGGTACCTTGGGCTTACATTTGGAGTGACTTGCATGTAATAAAAGGGAAGTTTAGGGCATGGCAAGTGGGTGCACTTGCCAGGTCGACATGGCAGTAGAGAATGTGCACAGACACTGCAGTGGCAGGTCTGAGACGCCTTTGAAAAGCTGATTGTGTTTGTGGTACAGTCAGTGCTACATGCCCACTAACAGCAGTTGACTTACAGGCCCAGGGCACACACACAGTGCACTGTACTCTGGACTTAGTAGTAAATCTCGGGACTAAAGCATATAGACCAGCAAAAACGAAATCCAGCACACAAAAAATGCAGGAGGTAGAGGCAAAAAAACAGGGGAAAACCACGCCAAGGATGTGCGGTCTAACACCTTTCATTTGTGAAGCCCTCATGTAGCTGGGGAACTTGTTTCCACTTGTGTCCTGCACATGTACCTAAAATAGCTCCCCTGTTCACTTGTACTGGCAGCAATAGAGCTGACTAGCACAGTTGCATATCATTGGCATATCTGCTCATGCAGATATGTCTCACATGTAGCATAGTGCACCCTGCCCTAGGGCTGTAAGGCCTGCTGTAGTGGTTACATGCCTATACTGCATGCAGTGAAAGTGGGCATTGCACCTAGGGATTTGTGCCATGTAGTTTTTTTACTTTCATCTGCACCAATTGTGGTACAATTGCAGTTTTTGGGAAAGAGATCTGCCCCTGTAGGTACTCCACCAGCTCTGCATTTTGGGGAAACCAGAGCTTCTGGAGCTCTTGGTTGGCCTCAAGGTTTTTGGATGTTTTTTCCATGTATTCACACATCCTTGAACAAAGGCCAAGTACAGAGTTCACTATGTCTTGCTCAGGTTCTTTTAGAGGTCTCTACCAGCCATCCTTCACTAGATGACCAGGGTGACAAAACAGAAGTTAAAAGTGGTAAAAACCTACTCCCTTCTGTGGCACTTCCCAGTAAGTGAAAAGCAGGCACTGTAGGAAGACAACCCATCTCCTTCCGAGTTTTTCAAGGATTTCAGCAATCATATCTTACATGGTTTTGTTGAATTTCTCAACTAAAACATTTGTTTGTGGGTGATAGGGAGTGGTAAACTTGTATGCCACCCCACCATAAGCCCACATGGCTTTCAGGCAGCCAAACATGAAGTTTGTACCTGGGTCTGACACCACTCTGGTAAAGATACCAAGGAAAGCCCTAGCCACTGTAGGATCAGTAGTAGTGCTTAAGATAATTGCTTCAGGGTACCTGGTGGCATGATCCACAACCACCAGTATAAATCTGTTCCCTGATGCTGTTGAAGGATTTAGGGGGCCAGACTCAATAACACCCACAGGGAAACCAAACCAGGCCCCTCCCACCGAGACCAGTACAGAATCTTCAACATCGCAGAACTCCCTCACGCACAATGAACAAACAAAGCCCTCCCGATAGCCCTCACAGGGATATAACCACCATAAATAGAAACTGACCCCTTAAGCCCCATACCAAAGCCACCAGAAACAACAGCCATCCGCCAAAACACACCTCCACCTTTCTCAACCACTTCTACCCAGTTTAACCCAAAGTTAGTAAACAATCGAATCTCCTGGTAGTTCCACAAACCAGACATAAGACGGAAAGGACAATTCCACATGAGGCAAGAAAGAATCTATCTCGTCATCCCGCAGTCTTTGTCCCCACAGGGAATCACAACGCGGTCGTTACAACGACCGCGTTGTGATTCCGCATACTAGTACTCCGCAAGTCGGAACAACAACTTGCGGAGGGGGGCGCTGGATGTTGGAATAGTATAATTTACTATTCCAACTCCAGTCTGTGCAGGCACTAGTGAAGGTGTTGGATTTTAAATCCAACACCCCCCCCCCCACTCCGTAAGTCGTTGTTACGACTTGCGGAGTAATGGTATGCGGAATCACAACGCGGTTGTTGTAACGACCGCGTTGTGATTCCCTGTGGGGACAAAGACTGCGGGATGACGAGATAGATTCTTTCAAAGTTTTGCGGTAAACGTGGTTTACCGGCGAGAAAACATTAATTACTATACCAAATGCCACTACCTGACTAGCAACCTACATCTACACGTGTATACAAGCACAGCTATTGGAATTAAAAATGTAATTTCTGCTGAAAGATACCATGTGATGAAAATGTAACAAATAAAATGAAAACCCTCAATAAAAAGGATTTAAAAAAAAGAAGGATCTAGGGGGCCAACATCACCAACTCCTACCCTTTCAAATTGAAACCCAACCACTGGAAGTGGCATTAAGGGGGGCTTTGAGTGGCCACCTGCTTTGCCATTGGCTTGGCAGGTGGTACAGGTGTTACAAAACTCCTTCACATTCTGGGACATTTCTGGCCAGTAGAAGTGGGTCACTAACCAACTCCAAATTTTGGTCTGGACAAGATGCCCAGCTAAGGGGATATCATGAGCCAAAGTGAGCAGAAACTCTTTATAATTCTGACACTACCACTCTTCTAGTGACACCAGCTTTGTGATCTCAGGACTCTGTGTAGAGGAGTCCCCTCCTCCCAGTAGTTTCTATGGTAATCACTGACATCTCCATTTTCCTGATCACCACCTTGCTTTTTCAGGCTTTCAAAAGTGGTACAGATCCTCTGTCCCTGCACAGCTCTTCCCTAGAGGGTCGATGTAGCAATATAGAATAAATTCTCAATGCAGTTTCTTAGTAAACGGCCTATATTAGTATCGCAGGAAACCAGTGCAAGTTGAAGTGTTGGCTAGGTACGAAAAGGACTGTCACAGAATTCCACAACATCAGAACAAATACAAGCCTAGGAATGGGGACTGTTCGCAAAACTCTAAACTCTATACATTCTATAAAGATAAAGGGATAACTTACCAAACAAGCCATATACTACAGTCCCCTTGAACCTAGCAGCTCTGCTGTATAAGAACCAAGTTCCTGGGTGTCAGTTTGCTCTGAGGAGAGGGAACCTGAGCTTGTGGCTGAATTCAATCTGGTTTCCCAGTCTTTCTGCCTTTTCTCTTGGAAGGATGGGCCATTATTCCAGGCTCAAACTCTTCTTTTTCACCCTGGGCTTTGCATTGTGCTCTTTTTTTCACACACACCCATTCAGGTATACCCATCATAGCTGTGTGGGCCTTATTTTCGACCTCTGCTCGTGCTGAGGACTCCAGATTATTTTCTAGCAGACAGGCTACAAGAATTGCAGAGGATACCACCACCTGTGTTTGGCCAGTAACCCCTCCCTAGTCTAAGGACACCATTGCTATGGGATGGACCTTAGTTGGGTTGTCAGCATTGATGACTGAGCATCTCTCACCGGTCAGATACTGTTCTGAGGATATCAGTTTTTCAGTCACCATAGTGACACTTACATCAATATCCCTCAGTGCTTCAACTCTGATCCTATTTATATGAGGCTGTTGTCTTCATTTTTCCATGTTAATGGGCCAGAAAGCCAGGGCACCAATATCCATCCCACTCTCTGAGACAAAAGTTGCTTCGGTGAGCTCTCTGACATGGCCAGGGCTCACCTGGGATCCCATCTAGAGACTTACCACTACATTCACTACAGGTGCAATATGGGGATTCTTTTTGTTGGGAGAGCTGAGGTCTCCAGTCCGTTGCCCATTGGCTTTGCAATCACGGCACCAAGCCTTCTTGAGATTCTAGTTCTTACACTGGTACCCACCCTTAGACTGTTTATTGGCTCGGACCCACCCTCCTGACCAGGTTTTTGGGGTCCTTGAGAAGACTATTTGTTTTTATCTTTGGACTGCTCACCATCTTTCCCTAGGGGGTCTTAGCAAACCCTTTCGTTTGGTCACCCCCATCATGAGTTGTCTTGATTACTCTTGTCATGACCCAGTGGTCTGCCTTCTTCCCCCACTTTGGCGAGAAAGTGGACTTAGGTCTACCAGGTACTGATGTTATTTCTCAGGACCACAATTACTCAACAGATGTTCTTTCATATTAAAGATTATAAAGCCCATCACAGTATTGTACATTGTTACCTTTCAACCAGCCACCTAGTGTTTTCACTGAAAAGTCTACAAAATCTATCCAGGTCTGACTCTGGGTTTTTCGAATTTCCCAGAACCTGATTCTGTATTCCTTAGTGGCAAGTTCAAAGCCCTCAATCAGGGTATCCTTAATGAGGTCATAAGACTCAGAATCTGCCTCATTCAGTCTCAGGTGCCTATTCCTACACTTTCCTGATAACAGCTCCCAGGGAGGAGATATCCAATACTTTTGGTTGAGTTGCCTCATTTAATTACAAGCCCTCTCAAAGACTGTAAACCTTTTGGCAATATCATCTCCCTATTTATTATATTGTTGCCACCAGAGATGGGTCCTAGGCCCATATCAGCTCTTTTTTCTCTGTAGCCAGGATGTTGGCTTCTTAAACCACCCTCTTGGCTAGTCTCTACAGAGCAAAGTCCTCCTCTGGCAGGTCTTCTCTCCCTCAGAGGGGAAGTTCCAAGCTCTCTTCCTGTCCACTGTCTCCATCCTGACTCTCAGGAACAGTGTCATCCTCTGGCTGGTCTTTCTCATACTCTGCCAAGAGCTCCTGTAGCCTTACCGTGGTAGAAGTTGAGCCTGTTTCGATTTTATACGTTTTTCAGGTGGCCCTTAGCTGCCGCATTGAAAGAGAGCAGGTCGAGCTCCTGGACCAAATCCCCTGTAGAAAATATTATTAGGAAAGCTGGGACCTTTTTAGAAAATGACAAAAAATTCTAAATTAAACTTTTGGGCCTCGCTACTTTTATACTTTTTAAATTCTTAACATTTTTAATTGTGGGATTTAACACAAGGCTTTAACAGCTAGGTTTTAAACAAATTAGACAAAATCAAAATTGGAAAAAAATGCTTTTACTAATGACAAGTTTGCATTCCTTGGTGGGATCATTTATTAACCAAGTGGTACAGCAGATGTCAAACCTTGTATCCCACTGCTGTACCACCAATGTAGGTAGCTGCCTCTTTATATGATATACCAAAATGAGATATATTGTGCAGACAGTCCAGGAATTTCCTTATGAGTGAACAGTGGGATAGGGGCTTACTCTAGCAATCCCAAGGTGCTCTTCTAGGGGGTAGTGTGGTCAAGCAGCCTTAGGCTTATCGGAGAGGAGTGTTAGACATCTGCAAAGACACACAATAGTCAATCAATGATGCATACAACTCAATAAGATCAACATCAATTTAGAAAAATACCCCATATCTTTATATAATTTTAGGCACCAGAATCAATGCGATCAGGTAAGTAAGTTTTGCCAGAGAAATACCTTATATTTTAAGTCCACACAGTACATTTTTCAGAAGCTGCAATGTTATCCTATGGAAGGAAAAACACGTACGACATTCTGGTACAGTACAGTGACTTATGAAACCAATGTTCCGGACTTAAAGCGAGTATGGGGCAAGGTCCAAGGCAACACCGCAGGTCACCTCCATCGGCACTAGGGCAGCCGGGTGCAGTGGTGCAATACAGCATCTGGTGCCCAATGTTAGTCTCTGGGGATCAGTTTTCATGAAAAGAGCCTGCAGGCATTGACTGGGAGGCCAGTTGGGTTGAACCAAGCAAAGGGCTCAAGTCTTGTGATGCTAGAGGATGTTGGTAAACAGTGGTCCTCTTCTCCACGGGCCGGGGTGGGCGGGTGCAGAGGGTCTTTGAGGCATCGTGTTTCTCCATCCGGGAGCACTCACAGTTGAGGGAGCCTGGAAAAAGAGGCTGCAGGCGATGTCTGGGAGTTCACGAGGGGTGAACCCAAAGTGGGCTCTGTCTCTTGAGGGCTGTGGGACCAAACTGACACTGTTAGCCCACTTCGACTTGGGCTGGGTGCTTGGGTGCAGTGGTGCTTGGTGGTGTCAACGTTTGGAGGTTCCTGCATTCTCATGTTTTTTCTTGGGGTGCCTGCAGGATGCAGGGGTGCAGTTTAGCTGCTCCACTGGAGTTCTTGAGTCTTTATCGAAGGCAGGCCATCCTCCCAGTCTTTGGAGGCACGACAGCTGCAGGACGAGATACTCTTTGGCGATGGTTCGAGAGGGAACCACAGACAGGCTGGTAGGGCTGGTGCCAAGTCAGTTGCTCTTCTTCAGTCTTCTGCTTGCACGACTCTTCAGTGTCCTTCTTCTACATATGTCATCAGATTCAGATTTTCTGTTGCCAGGTCACCCCTAAATACTGAATTTAAGAGTGTTAGGGAAGTATAGGGTAGTTGCCAATAGGCTACTGACCCTTGTGGTCACTACACCCCCTATAGGACCACTTCCTGTGGTAAGTGGGTATAACCCTGTCCAAGAGTTCCTAAGTTTGCCTTCACCAAAATGGCTAACTCTGAATAGGTCTCCTCCACTTCAGGTGCCCACCTTGGGGTGGTACTAGCCTGAGGGTAGCCACACCTATCTGACTAGCAAATGTTCCTGCTTGCCCAGGTGCCAAAGGGCTCTGGACATAGGGGGTTGGCTTCCTCTCCTGTGATAGAAGCCAGATTCACATACCAAAGGCAGTGGGCTGTTTGAAGTTCCCCTGCCTTGGAATGCTAATCTGTAGTTCATCCTGTAAAAGGGGGTGTAAGCACCCTCGGCCTGAGCAGGCTTGGTTTCTGGCCTCCTGAGAGCAAAGGACCTAACCTTTGGTGATCAGAAACTTGCCTCTGGTGGCAGGCTGGCGAAAAACCAGTTACAATGACCGCGTTGTTTCTATGCAAGCCATTACATCGCAAGTTGTTTCTATGACTTGCTTTAGGGGGCACGCTAAACTAAGGAATAGTATAATTTACTATTCCAACACCTTCCCTACTGTTGCAAACGCTTGAGTTGGAATAGTAAATTATACTATTGCTAAGTCCAGCGCGCCCCCTACTGCAAGTCGTAGAAACGACTTGTGAAGTAAAGGTTTGCACTGGAACAATGCGTTCGTGTAACGACCGCATTGTAATTGCATTCGTTATAGCGCATGCGATGTAACATCGCATGTTCTTTTCAGTGCTCTGAGACTGGTAGTGGTGTCAGTCAAATGGAAATGTCCACTGGCCTTTTTCAAATTCAGGCAGCATTGTGTGCAAAGTGTGATCTACATTATCACTGGTCACATGTTCTTTACTCCTTCCTAATCCTTCCTAATTTCTGTTGCTTATGCTTGTTTGGACATTACTTGCTCTATAGAAATCTAAGAGAGCATACAGTCTTCTTTCAGAATTTGCTGTGTCCAGCATCTACATTGAGTTATTCACAAACATACATCAGTGAAAAATGCTATGGTCCAGCATAAACTCTTTGTAGGCCTCACCTAAAGACAGCTAAAGCTGTAATATACTTACCATGATGTACTGTGCGCAATACAGTTGTAGTTCAATAATATTGACTTTGGTATAGCGTAGCTGTCTGTGGTCAAAGATCTATTGTGAAGAATTCAACATATTGAGTGGGATTTGGGACCTTCTCTTGCTCATGACTGGATATCTTCCATGTTTATCTCACTTTACTGGTCCTGATTCAGTGATTTTCCTCCATATTTATTAGTTCTGCTCACTGAGCATTTCAGTCTCACCATGTTTGATTACATGACATATAATCTTCCACTGCTGATGCCAGACCTTTCATTATAATACATACCATGGCCTCATCCCCCCTTCCTTACTGCCACATTCCCATCCACCTCTCTATTAAAAACAATCCCACCAACACTCACTTATTCCCTACAAGCGCCTTGCACTCTTAGTACAGCCTGCTGGTAAATCTCTGGGTGGCCATCTTAAAATGGTTATCTATACATTCCAAGACGGCTGTCCAATGCACATACATTTGAGGCAGCCATATTAAATTATTATTGTTCTGTTTGAATGTTTTTTCTGACAATCAAACAATTTGAATTAATTAAAAATGGCTGTGACGCACAGACTTCAGCATTGGAAAATGAATTGAAAGACGGCCATTGCAAATCTATTCACATTTAGGAGAAACAACACTGGCAAAGTCAATAGATTGCATGGTTGAGACCTACTGGCTTTGCCACTGCTTGTTTCAGTAGAGGGGTTGAGCTCAATACTTAACTCTGTAAAAGTTGATGGTGGAGGCAGGAGACAAGATACACAATGCAGGAGACACTTCACATAAAGTTCAGACTAACTGTCATTTAGACCCTTGTGAATGCTTTGCTGCCATACTGGGAACAGTGCCCATGGTTTCTGTCACTCTAGTAGAGGAATGTCTGCCCTATTTAGAGATCCTCCAAGCCAGAAGTAATCATTGTGCTGTGAAGAGATCCACCTCTTCGAAGCTCCTCTTGCAGCACGGCAGATTTGCCAAGCTGGTGTTATGTTTAACCTTTTTGTTTAGAGAAAGCAAACTCCCAAATTGAGAGTTTGTTTTCTCTAAACAGAAAAACACATGATTCCCAATGGTGGCCATTTTCCATCTTTCCTTTGTAAAATATCAGTGCCTGTCACCCTATCATTAATAGGGTGGTGCAACTGTGAATGTGACCTGGCGGACATTTGATTTTACACTGGTGGAGCTAGTGGAGCCGCCACCACGGTAAATACAGCACTTCTGTTGACTGTAAAAAGAGTGGGGGACTCTGAGTTTGTCAGGGCAGGAGCAGATAAGAGTGAAAACTGGTCCTAATACGAGTCTTCAAGCACTCTAATGCTCCCCAGGCAGTGCCAGCATCTAGGCGTGCAGATTCACAATAATTAATGTCAGTTGTATGCCCTGTCAACTTGACATATCATGCACATGTATTGTAAAAAATAATTATGGAAACTCATGCTATAAGCTAGTTAGGGAATGTGACACACAGGGTGAGATTGACAAACTCCACGATAGTGGCCTTCCAGAAGAAAGAAGGAGCAGACAGCTGGAAAGCTGGATGGCCAGGAGGGTTCTGGAGATTGGAAACAGCGGGGCTCAAGTTGTAGCTAGGAGCATCAAAAGCAGTAAATTACCCAAAGCAATGACAAACACAAACAAGATTGAAGACATGGAAGGCCGGGTTGCAAGCTGAGACGAGATATATCAAGTTCAATTGGCCGCACACCGCTCATCACACCAGCAAGTTGCCCCAAGGAACTGTGGTCAATGTAGTGGCGACGGCGAGTACGCCTATGCCACGGTGTGTGTAAAAAAGTATGTGTCGCATTAGCCATCTCTGGACACGTGTTTCGAGGTAGTTGCCTCTCGTCAGCAGGGAGCAGGTAAGTGTAAATGGGTGCCGCGTGGACTGCCAAAAATTAAAAACAGGTAGAGTACCTCTCATGGCGCGCGGGTGCTGATCCAGGACTCGTCAGCCCGGTGGCTCAAGGGAGCCGTAATATATCAAGTTCAGACGAGATATGGATGACCCTCATCAAGCACACAATTGCCAGACATTGCAGCACATGATGAGCAGCCATTTATTGCGATTGACACAGAAGTTCCTGTTTCAAATTTTGGCGCCATTTTGTGAAGGGTAGAAGAAATTCATGCTTAGTGACAGCACCGCTATCTTGAATGAGGAAAAATGCCTATGCAACGTGCAACTGTCTTTAGGTATTGGACGGCAGATGGACCTGCAGTGGTGATATTTTCACTGATGAAGTACTGACCATAGGTGCCATCCTCTGTGGCCATTTCTGAAGGATCTTATCAATTTATCTTGCTCCTACCCAAAGCACTATGGTATTCTAGATGTCCGGTGAGTATTTGTATAGTTCCTGATAGTACACTCTACTCCTGAAGGACCAACCTGCTTTTTTGGATAGCATTTATGGAAGTCATAAAAAAGACAAGTAGCATGGACAAATGAAGAGTTCCAATGAAAAATCAGTAGGACCATACCCCTTCCAGTAAAAAAAGAAGGGTGCAATTGATCACAAACAGTTCTAGAGTCTAGAATGGCATTGAGTTTGTCCTCAGGACCAACCCCAAGTACCACTAAAGGAGGAATAGAAGGATGACGACAAATACTAGATGATGAAAGTTTTAGCAAGGATACATGAAAGATAGGATGCATTATTGATAATCTGGTATATGAAGTTGGACAGCAAGTATTGATCTTTGTAGTAGGAAAAGGACCTACAAACTGAGATTTACATATTCAATGTAATCCTGAATTTTCAAATGGTGAGTAGAAAAACAGATTGGGTCCCCCCTGTGTATACTGCACTCACACAACGTTTGATGTCTGCTTATTTCTTGCACACAGTTTTATCAGCATTAAGGTGAAAAATAACTGGCCTATGTGTAACATAAGGTATTTACAATTTCTGTAACTGATGGTACAGTTGTAGAGGATGCACCCAACTGAAGTATATGGACATTATAACCATAATTGCATTGACACTAGCTAAACTGTATCACATTTATCCAGGATCTTCCCCAGAGTGCCTCTAGTGTAGACAGGCTAGAGCAGATATATTGCACATGTACTAGGAATGCTCTATAGTGCACCACTTCTGGAAAGAGGTCTACTCAATACTTCACAGAATCACAGGTCATTCAAATATATGTAGGACGGAGTTGTGCCTCCTTGGACGCCAAGGTCGTCAGAGGGCGTGGGGAGCAACAACACACTTTACTGACTTGGCACTCATATTAGCCTAAAGCACAATCACAATGCGATGGAAGGCGGCGTTGCTTCCTGGGCCGGCACTGTGGCTGGTGGCTGTGCTGCAATGGGCTGTGACAGTATCAACAGCATTATGCAGGGAGGTGTTGGGGGCTTCTGTCGACATCCCTTACTCACTGATTGTGATGGTTTATTGCATGCTGTGACCCCGACTCCAACTCGGACTTGTAGTCCTCATCATCATGCGTACATTACATACATTTCCCTGGGGCAAGATCATGTCCCTCCCGATGGGTCGGGCATGTAGTAATCCACAAACCAATGGGTCTGTGAAAGAAGCTCTGAAGTAAGCCTTATATTATTTGTTAGTTTACTGTTGATTCTTGATATCCCATGCTTACAGTGATGACTCGCCACTGGACCAATGCCTTTCTTGTTTGTCAGTTGGAGTGGGTATTTGCACTGTCTTAAAACTCAATAAAAATATGAGGAAAAAATACCCGTAAGTACAGTCAAATGGTGACATCTTCACTTAGCTGTGTAATGCGCTGTCATACACAAATGTGCCTATGGATATCCACCTTTCCTAGCCTTCTTGATATTGAGTAAGAAAACACCTAAAACATTGTTAAACAGACTGATGTACTCTTTCTGCCTGCCCATCTTACTGGAGATGATGTGAAATGGGAGCCATGTTTGATTCAATCACGACAGACACAAGATAAAGGTGAACTATTTCCTTTACAAAACATTTAACTATGGTTTGTGATGAATGTAATGACTTTAGTGGTATAAAAAGTCCCAATTTGGTGAAGAAAAATTAAACTCCCCTAAAACTGTAAATTAATCACTGGGTTACAGGGGCCCATTGGGGGTTGGTTCTGGGAAGTGGGTGAAAAAGTCCCCTTGGGTTAACTTGTGGTACCTTTGACTGGATATGTATTGGGCTGGATGAAAATAATTATAATTTGTTATGCATTTCTGTCCACCAGAATGAGAAATCAATATAGTAAATCCTGAATGTATCAGATACATGGATCCCCTGCTACTGCAGTGTTGTTGTGTGTCATTGTAAGAATTTGTTTTTTGTTTTGAAGTTTGTTTTTGGGTAGGTACAACAAGTTTACCATGGTCTCATTGACAGATCCATAGGGTCTGCTTGAATCCATTCTGTGAAGTTAACAGTAAACAGTGCTTGTCTAATTTCTTTTGCAAGGCCATCTGGTGGTAATCCTGTTACAGATTTCACAGGAGGTACTAGTGGTGACAAAACAATTAGTTTGCACCATGGTGTATGCCTTGCCACGCTGATTTCCTGGTCAATAATTAATTGTAATTTGGAACCTAGAGAAGAACAACAATCCTCTAGCATTCAATAGTTCTCACACTTTCTGGATTTTATCTTATGATCTGTCAAAATGGTCATAGTTTGGTTGGCTACTTCCAAGTAGCGTCATCAAAGACTATGGTCTATACCTCACTGGCTTAGATTGTATAATGTTGTTCAGACTCTCATGGTGTTGGTGAATAAATGGCCACCAGATTCATTTATCAGTTTGTTCAATTAACTACGACAGTATGACCCTAATTTCTGAAGATGATGCATCCATGCGCAAGATAAACAGTAAAGACACATCTCAAAATACATGCACATCAAAAGATTTTCTTAAGTGCAGAAAAGAAGAGTCCTGATCAGGACCCACAGAACTGGAACTCCGTTTTAGGAAAGGTGAGTGATGGGAGCAACCAATGATGAGACGGTTGGTATAAATTGAAAATAGAAATAGCAAAACCAATGAACTATTGGATATCCTTGATGTAACTGGATGATGGCCACTGAATGATGGCTTGGATTTTCTCCGGCCTGTGTCTGAAATCTTGTGCTCTGGGAAAGAAACTTCTTAAGATTTAAAGGAACACTTGGACAATTTTGTGTACAATCAATATTGGTGGAGGCTCTGCAAAATCTCTCATACATGCTGCCTTAGTTCTTGAAGCATTGTTGAGAAAATTGAAATCGTGTTTCTGCAAATCTGTCATGCAAAATGCCATTGATGAAGTGTTGAAATGCCTCTGGAGCATTATATTATTCTAACAGCTCTACAGTAGGTATTCATACTGCCCATGAGTTGTATTTAATGAGTCTCTATTCATCCCATACTTTTGATATCCACTAGATTGTATACCACATGAAGATTTAACTTTGTGAATTAGTGGGCATTATCAATTGATCTCACAGAAAGAAAATAGGAGTAGGTGACATTTCCATATAGCGACTGCATTCAATTCCCTATAATCAATATAAGGGTGCAACTCCCCATGTGGTTACTGTATGAAGGAAATAGAGGCCCCCAGCATTTGATGTGAAATTCCTGATAAACCCTTTAATTAGTTTTTTAAAAGGACATTTCTTAAATTCTTGTTTCTTCTTCTGAGTTAAAGCATATATGCAACCAAGTAAAATGTTAGCACTGGGCATGAATTTAATAGCACAGTTATAAGGCTTATGATGAGGCACTTTTTCAACTTCTTTTTCCCAAAACACATCTTCAAAATTATTTTATTATGGTGACAATCTCTGTTGTTACTCAGTAATATATTCCAGTGTGGAAACAATCTTTGTTGGCAAGCAATGTTGTTGACAGTATGTGGAGTAATAAATAGTCTCTTGGTCCCAATCAATTTGGGGGTTATGTTTTTTAACTATGATATCCACAAAAAATGGAAAAAGATTGAGCTTCAATCACATCAAAAGAGAGAGCCTCTAAATGCACTGTATGCAGTACCATAGCCAAGGCTTCAATTTCTTGCACAATATCACCAGATGTTATGGGTTTCCATCAACAGCTCTAACCACTTAAGGATTGTCTTTCCTATTTGAAAGGATGCTCATTCTTCCTGTGAAGGAATGACCAATAAAGAGCATTGAGGCCCTGAATCTAGTAAAACATAAACCTCAACAGAACTAATAGCCAATGAGAACATCATGTCTAGGAAAAACAAGGGGTTTTAACTTCTTCTCCTTTTCTTTCATGGTAAGTTTTTGTCAAACTGAACCAATCTTCTGTAAGTCTTCAAATGGTATCATCGTGGTGGAAGGCTAAGGAGTAGGAAAGGCATATATACAATAGTCAGTTTTTGTCTTATGTTTTCACCCACTTAGGAGTTGCAGTATTAACCACAATTGCACCTGTGTCCTTCAGTTCTTCTCTCAGACCATGATAAAAAGCAGAAGCTGCTGCTTCATCAGTCCACGTACCTTTGTATATCTTTGGTACTGAGCTATATAGATCCCTGACTCTTGAGAACATTTCTTCAAAACAGAGAGGGACCCCTTACGAGTGTCACAGGAAATTAGGTACTTTCAACAAGAAAATAAATAATCCCCTTGACCAGACAATATGTTCTGAATGAACAATAATTACCCTATACATTTTGCATATTTGAACACCCCAAACAATATAGCAAATTATTATTTATAAAATACCATGTTCAATTCTTACACTCAAATTGTATTTTATTAAAAAGAATTTTAAATTAAAACTTAAAAAACACATATAAATTCACAATTATGACTCAAAACAACTTTAAAATACAATTCATACAATACAGAGGAAAATTTACCAGTTCAAATTACAACAACCGTTATGACCAGCATAACAGAGACAACAACACATGTAAGACAAAACACCTTGTCATTTACAATTACACATTATATGGAACTATAATTTTAAAACACAGCTAGTGATACATTGATCTCATCTGTATCTACAAGTCTATGTTGGTCCTTAGATTGTGCCTGCAGAAGCGTCAAGCGTTTCGATGGTTAAACTTATACTCCCATCTTTATCAAGACAAAATGATTATGTTCTCTCAAAAGTCAATTCTGGTTTCACTCCCCTGTGTTAAGCAAACACATACAATATATTTTGTTAAAATATTGCGCTCTCCTCGAATCTACAAAAAATATTGCAAGGTGCGCTATTACCCATACAGATCTTTAATTAATAGATACGCTCTAAGGTCACGCTCTCTTTGGAGGATTGAACACCTCGATAGCCCACCGTAGTTCAAAAAACTCTTGAAGCATAACACGGGGGACATTAAGACTACGGGACTAAGGTAATCAAACAAAGAGAGCGTGACCTTAGAGTGTATCTATTAATTAAAGATCTGTATAGGTAATAGCGCACCTTGCAATATTTTTTGTAGATTCGAGGAGAGCGCAATATTTTAACAAAATATATGTTGGATATTTGGACCACACTAAAAAACGATTTTAAATGAACAAATGAAAGGCATGAGGATGATTCTATTTCATCTATATGGAAAGGATAAGTAACTAAGGTGAGACAGTGATCTCATGGCGGGATCCTGGGGAGTCCTCATTATATCCAGATAAGAGGGATGGATTGATCATATTTAAACCAGAGGAAAGTGGGAGTCCGGTAGGGGCTTTTCCTGATAATTAGAGTCAATAGTGTAATCAGATACTGTAGATAAATACATGCTGAGATGCCATGAAATTGTTCAACTAATGACAAAAATGTGCAAACTAAGTAGATCGAAATATTGATTGTATGTGTTTGCTTTACACAGGGGAGTGAAACCAGAATTGACTTTTGAGAGAACATAATCATTTTGTCTTGATAAAGATGGGAGTATAAGTTTAACCATCGAAACGCGTTGATGCTTCTGCAGGCACAATCTAAGAACCAATATAGACTTGTAGCTACAGATGAGATCAATGTATCACTAGCTGTGTTTTAAAATTATAGTTCCATATGATGTGCAATAGTAAATGACAAGGTGTTTTGTCTTACATGTGTTGTCTCTGTTATGCTGGTCATAACGGTTGTTGTAATTTGAACTGATAAATGTTCCTCTGTATTGTATGAATTGTATTTTAAAGTTATCTTGAGTCATAATTGTGACTTTATATGTGATTTTTAAGTTTTAATTTAAAATTATTTTTAATAAAATACAATTTGAGTGTAAGAATTGAACATGGTATTTTATCATTAATAATTTGCTATATTGGGGGAGGAGCCTAGCGCTTGACCAAGATGGCCGCGTGAGCTTAGAGCTCCCGAGACCCTCGCGCCCTCCGTCGACTATCCTGTCTCTAATCCTGATGGTATGCATGGCACCGTGTTGCTGAGTTGTCAGGGAGGCGATTGATACTACCCGCGGTCGGATCGCCCATCGGGAACCGGATTTACGACTGGCGAAAGATTGCGGCCTAACTCCCGGAGATGCCAGGGGCTAGAGTTGGCAGGATGCCCGACTCCTAGTTGATCAACAACGGCCTGGTGAGGTGTGAACTGTCGGACGGAGGCCCTCGCTCTTTCACTTTCGATTTCGTTCCCTTTGTCTGCCCGTACACTGTAGAGCTCTGGGTGGCTTTATAACCCCAAGGACGCTCGGCGGGCTACTCTGGCAGCACAAGGCGGACCTGCTCACTCCTTATTCCTCTCTCTGAGAGGGAACGGTCTTCACTGCATTGGACTGCCTGGAGTCCATTATGTCGGGCAAAGCAGAAGGGGATCGGCTGAAGACTAAGTCCACCAGGCGGGGAACGTATTCCCAAGTCAACAGTATGGACCGCTACGCCCTCCTGAAAACATCGCCGAGTGGACCGAGCCAGGCGCCGGATGCCCAGAAGGAGGACTCGCCTGGGACACCGGAGCTATCCCTGCAGGATGTCATGGGCGCGCTTGATGGGATGCAGACCTCGATGGGGAGGCAATTCGAGGCCCTGGCGCATAAGGTGGATGCCATCCTGGTGGATGTCAATTTGATCCGCTCGGACCTGGGCAAGACAAACGAACGCGTTAAGAACCTGGACCACAAGACCACGGGCCTCGCTGATGAGGTCGCGGATTTGCAGAACGAGGTCCGGAAGCTGAGGGCCGAGAGTGACCTCGCCGCCCGCCGGCTGGAGGACTTCGAGAGCCGGTCCAGGCGCAACAACGTGCGCGTCATCGGGGTCCCGGAGTCCTCGGATGAGGCTTCGACGGACCTGCTTGTGGAAGATTTGGTCCTCAATCATCTGAAGCCTAAGGGCCTTGGAAAGTTTTTTGCGGTGGAAAGGGCCCATAGGGTGCCGGGCGGGCGTCCCAAGGCGGGTGCCCCGCCGCGGCCGATTGTCGCCCGGCTCTTTCATTTTCGAGATCGGGACGCTATCCTGCAAGCTTCGAGGGTGACGGGCCCAGTCCCCTTCCAGAATGCGTCGGTGAATTTTTATCCGGACTTCACCCAGCATGTGCAGAGACAGAGACAGAGCTTCCTGGGGGTGAAGCGGAGACTTCGGGAACTGGACCTGAAGTATGCCATGCTTTTCCCTGCCAGACTACGGGTGGTGCATGAAGATCGGACATTCTTTTTTGACTCTCCTGTTATGGCCGACGAATGGCTGGACGCTTTGCCCCGGCGACGGACCGGGGACGACACAGCCGAGCATGGAGACAGTGGCCGGGATGGACAGGGCTGATATCTCAAAGCCGGCCTGACTAGATTTAACCATACTTAAAGATTTGAACAGAGTGCAGTAACTGTGGAGGGTTGCGGGAGGACGAGGGATGCTCTTTTCCTCCCTTAGGGTACTTTTTGTAGATTTTTGTTTTTGTAGGGCGACAGGCACACTGCAAGTTGGGGGGGCTTTCTAAGCTGCAGCAGGGGTGCAGGGTGGGGGGAGTTTTGGGGATTTTGAGTTTGTTGTTGGGGGGTTTATTTCTGCAAGGCATGATGATTATCCTCAGGGCTGTTCCATGGTGGCGCCTCGGGTGTGGGGTGGGCCTCTTTCCGTTTGAGGATGGGGGGTAGAGGCTTAAGTGTTATAAGCTGGAATGTTAATGGTTTAGGGGATCGCATCAAGAGGGGGATTGTTTTGCAATTTTTGAAACGCTCAATGCCAGACGTTGTCCTGCTGCAGGAGACGCATCTCATAGGCAATACGTGCTATGCCCTGAATAGGAAGGGGTATAAATTCATTGCACACTCGGGATTCTCTTCTGGGTCCAGGGGTGTGGGCATCCTCGTTAGAGCATCGTTGCCTTTTGAGGTGGACTCCACCATTGTTGACGATAGGGGGAGGTTTGTGGCAGCGGCGGGGCGGTGGGAAGGAAGGACTTTGGTTTTGGTTTCGGTTTATGTCCCGCCGGCCCTGCAGGTCTCCACATTTGCTGAACTGGGCAGGGCTTTGCTGGCTCTCCCGGGGGGAATGCTGCTAGTGGGAGGGGATTTCAATGCTGTGGGTTCCGGACTGTTGGATAGATACCCGCCCAGGGACACAGGGGGGGCTCAGAAATGGCTTCCAGACTTCCTGGATACATTTGGTCTGATAGATTGCTGGAGGCTCCGGCACCCCACACAGAGTCAATACACGTTTCACTCCGGGGCGCATGGTAGCCTCTCCAGGATTGACTACCTGCTCACTCTGGCCGCACATGCCTCGTTGATATCCGAGGCGAGGCACATGGCACGCGGTATCTCTGATCACTCGCCAGTGTGGATCCGGCTGGATCTAGGTCGGGAGGGAGGAGGGAGGGTGGCCCCCATCAACCCATGGTATTTCCGAGACCCCAAGATGCGCAGCGCCCTGGTAAAGAAGGTAGATAATTACTTTAAGGACAATCTGGGAACCGTGGACTCGGCGGTGTCGCTGTGGGAAGCTTTTAAGACCGTGCTTCGGGGGGAAGCCCTCTCCCTGGTGGTGGCTGCCGAGAATCGGAGAGATGGCGAGGTGCGGCAAGTGGAGGAGGAGATTGCGGCCCTTGAGGGGGAGATGGAGGAGGAGGTTACAGAGTCCTCATTGCATGAGCTTTGCCTGAAGCAGGCGGAGTATAGGGACCTGGTGACGAACGCCGCTAAGACCTTCAGCAGGGAACAACAGGGCCGCCTGTATGACGTTGGGGATAAGGCAGGGAAACTCCTGGCGTGGTTGGACAGGAAAGAACGGGTCAATAGAGTGGTGCCGGAGTTGATTGGAGAGGGGGGAGAGCAGATTGTGGAACCTGAGGGGATTGTGAAGTGTTTCGCGGAGTATTTTCATAGGGTTTATTCCTCTGTATCGGACAGGCCACCCGAGGACTCGTCTGATCTCCTCCGTGATATCGAGTTGCCCTGCCTCTCTGACATAGATAGGGACGATTTGGATGGTGACATCACGGTTGACGAGGTGGCGGGGGCGATTCGCGCGTTGAACTCGGGTAAGGCCTCTGGACCGAATGGACTGCCGATAGACCTGTATAAACTGTTCCCGGATAGGGTCGCCCCTCACCTGCGCGCCATGTTTTTGGAGGCGCGGGGGGATGGGATCCTTCCGTTGGACCAGCGGCTGGCGTCGATCGTGGTCATACATAAAGAGGGTAAACCCCGAGATAGATGCACCTCCTATCGGCCCATTTCACTCCTCAACGCTGAGCCGAAAATTCTGGCCAAACTCCTGGCTACCCGTTTGATTAGGGTACTTGGCGATTTGGTCCACCCGGATCAATCTGGCTTTATCCCGCACCGAAATACAGCATTGAACCTTAGGCGTCTTCATGGCGTCATCGCCAGGGCGGGCACGCTGCGTGAACCGGCTGTTGTGGCATCTCTTGATGCCACGATGGCCTTTGACACGGTGGAGTGGGCATATTTATGGGCCGTGCTGGCCAAGTTTGGTTTCGGTCGCGGTTTTGTGAGTTGGGTTCGGTTGCTGTACGAGGGGCCACTAGCGAATGTTGTGGTGAATGGACGGGCATCTACTCCGTTTCAGCTTGGTAGGGGTACTCGGCAGGGCTGCCCCCTGTCGCCTCTGTTGTTCGCCCTCGCCCTTGAACCGTTGGCTGCGTGGATACGTTGGCACCCGGATATACGGGGCCTTCGGTGGTCGCCTGATCACGAGGACCGTATTTCGCTTTATGCCGATGATATCCTGCTGTATCTTGCCTCACCTAAGAAGTCACTTATAGTGGTCTGTGACGTACTCGCATCGTTCGGTGGGAACTCGGGGCTTGTGATTAATTGGGGCAAATCGTACTTGTACGTTCTTAGTGGCGAGGTCCCACCGATCCCTAGAACATGTTCGATACAGGTTGCCCAGCAGGGTTTTGTGTATTTGGGGATTTTTATATCCATGGATCCTGCTGTGCGCTATGAGAGGAATCTGCTCCCCCCCTTGGCACGCTTGAGGCGAGATGTGGAAGGTTGGCGGAGGCTGCCGCTCTCCCTCGTTGGGCGTGCGGCCCTGTTTAAAATGATGTCTCTTCCCCGCTTCCTCTACGCTCTCCAGAACACCTTGGACTGGGTACCGGCCAAATACTTTCGGGAGGTCGAAGGCCTCCAAAGGACGTTGCTGTGGGATGGGCGGCCGCGAATAGCTATTTCAAAGTTGACGCTCCCATGGTACGATGGGGGCATTGCGCTCCCAGACATCCGACGGTACTATTGGGCCACGCAGCTGAGCGCGATCAACCATGGGTTTTATGGCCCTGCCCTCAGCCCTGGGTATGCCATGGATAGGTGGCTGCTGCGCGGCGGCAACTACTACAGGGCGTTGTATTCGCGGTCCTTAGACTCGTCCCTCACGGGGCCCACAGGTGTGGCGGTGCGCGTATGGAAGATGGCGACTGACTCGTTGGGCTGGAAGGATAGGCTAACCCTCGCTACCCCATTGTTTGAATCGGAAAGATTGGGAAGACTCTGGCACACGAAGGGCTTTGATAAGTGGGATCTGATAGGTATATCCAAGGTGGGAGATGTACTGCATAGGGGGAGGGTGAAGTCTTTCGAGGAGTTGCAGACTGAGTTTGAGCTAGGGCCCTCAGAGTATTTCAGGTATATCCAGCTGCGTCACGCCCTCCGATCAGTCCTTGTTGAGGGTGAGAAGGTGCCGGAGTCCTCTCCCCTTGAGGACCGTGTCCTTGATGGTCATATGCCCGAGAGCACGATCTCGCTCATATATAAGAAGTTGATAAACGTCCGGGCAGACTTGCTATTGGGGCTGAGAGAACAGTGGACCAGGGATGGTCTTGAGTTGGATAATGAGGACTGGCAGTCAGCGGTTTCTTCGCCTAAGGAGGTTGCGATCCCGTCGCGTCTGAGGCTGGTGCAGCTTAAAATACTGCACCGGGTGTATGTGACGGGGCCAAGGCTGGTCCGCATGGGATTCTCGGAGGACGGCCTGTGCAGAAGGGGATGTGGTTTGGTGGGTACTTTCCTGCACATCATTTGGGAATGTGGTGTCATTGTGGAGTTCTGGAGGAGAGTCCATGCAGTTATGGGGGAGGTGACGGGCATTGTGGTACAGCCGGAGGCGCGGTGCTGCCTCCTGAACGTCTGGGGGCCCACTGACCTCGATGAGGCGCAGACCCAATGGGTGACTCTGGGTAACATGGTAGCTAAAAGGGATATCGCGCGACTATGGGGCTCCTCGGGACCCCCTACACTGACCGCGTGGAAGGAAAACATGGATTGGAGCATGTTTAGGGAGAAGACGGTCTACTGCTCTAGAGGTCGCCCCCGGAAGTGGCATGCCATCTGGGGGCGGTGGAACCAATACAGGGGGGGAATATGTCTTGCCCCGGACCTGGAACCTCCCGAGGAACAGCTTTCCCCCTGACCTACTTTCCAGCACAGCTTGGTTTTAGTAACTGTTCTGGGCCTCTACTGTTCCCCTTCTTCCTCCGTACACAGTCTTGTACTTAGTAGACGAGTGGGGTCCGGCCTCCCCTGGGGGCCTCCGCCATGGGCTCTCAATGTCCTTGCCTTGCTGGGGTTTGTTGTTAGTTTTTTCTGTGTTTATTTAAAATTGGACCTTTTTGCATTACTCTTTGAACTGCATTGGGGACACATCACTGTATCTAACTTGCAATGCTGCCGAACCTTCGGGCTGTCGGCTGAATAGCTGTGTCCTGAATTTTGAAATAAAGGTTTTCAAAAAAAAAAAAAAAATAATAATTTGCTATATTGTTTGGGGTGTTCAAATATGCAAAAGGTATAGGGTAATTTTTGTTCATTCAGAACATATTGTCTGGTCAAGGGGATTATTTCTTTTCTTGAGAACACTGACATAATCTGAGCAGAACTAAATATGCTTCATGGGTGGTCTGTAGGCCACATATTTTAGTGTTGTTATAAAGATATCAAATTGAGGTAGACCACAATCTTGTTTTAATATTAGAGTGGTCACCCATTTGAAGGCAACTTTTGTAAGAAATTACAAAACAAACAATACTTTATCGACATATGCTCTGAATTGGTGGGGTCTACTCATGAAGTGCAAAAAAACCTGCATACCACTTAGGACCTCCAATAAACGTTTCTTGAGAAGCCATTCCTAAACTAGTAGGTACTAACATAATAATAATCGTATTAGAATTGGTAATACTAATCACACCATTCGCAGGTACTCATGATAGAAATGGATGAAAGGGTTACTGACACTGGCCATGTTAAAGGATACATTTTACTTTGTGCAACATTAATGCAGTTTAATAAAAATGCCATGACTGCTTTTGCAGTTTTCATAACTTATTGTTTCTTTTTGTACATTTTCAACCACTTGTACCAAATAGCCTACGTGTTTATCTGTGAGATCCATGAGTGACCTGGCAAACTGTCTGGGTTTGTCACAAATACTAGAATGATGGATGCCTTCCAACAACCAAGCATACTGATGCACAAATAATATGCAAGTACAAGGTAACTTTACTTGGAAAACAGGGAATAAGGGGTAAGTAAGAATGTAACAATGGTAACGATATGAGTCTTCAAACTGCAGTACCCTGTAGACAGTGCCAACAGGTATGTATACATTGTCCCAAAAATAAAAACAGAGCTCCATTGCCTTTTAGGCTAGGTTTGAGCTATTCAAATACTGCATACACAATTACTGTCAGTCACATGAATTGCCAACTTTCTACATCATGGACATGTAGCTTAATATATAAAAATTGACAACTTCATCTATCATAAACATGTAGTATAATAAATACCTAAACTCAGAAAATGACAATCTCCATAATACTGGCCAGACCGAAGAAGAAATGGACAGAAAGCTGGAAGATCAGATAATCTGGAGGACGAAGGGAGCCAGGAGCAGACTGGAAAGAGAAGTAGAGGAATCTCAGAAGCATGCAGTTGTGAGGCACTGCAGTGCACACTTAGCAGTCTTTTAAACTAGTGCTGCTGGTATTGACTCAGAAGTTTCTGTCTGAAGGGTTAGCACTTGTTTTGGAAAGGCAAGAAGATTATCATGTTTATTGACAGCACCACTACCTTCGACTGGGGAAAATGTCAAGATTTCTTGACCGTGAATGCAGAGTTCGGATGGTGTATAGGACCTTCTGTTGTGAAATCGCCACTTATGCAGTAGAGACCACAGGCCCATCATCTGGGCCATGCTGAGAAGTGCCACTGTTCCAAACATTTTAGCATTTCTTCTTGCTTTTAATCATCAAAGTGTCCCTTATATTGGGATTTCACACTTGTAATCAAGGGTGCTCTTGATGCATGCACCACTTTTGCCTTGTATATTTCAATGTGCTCTGTTTGGGGTTTTGCATATCTGTCCTCTGGATGCAGTGGCTGGATCATGCCTTGCTCCCTTCCTTCGGTTGTATGTCGGATCCATGCAAGCCATTCCAACACATTGCTTCACAACACAGTCTTTACAACAACCCGTTCTTACCACTGCATTCCTTTACCACACAAGTCTTTACAAAGAGGTACCAATCACTATTCCAACTCCAGTCTGCCCAACAGTAGGGAAAGCATTGGACTTCGAAGTTCAATGCCACTTCCCCCTATGGCAAATCGTTCTAAAGGATCTCCTGGTAAAGGAATGCAGTCGTTAAGATGCCACATTGTAAAGACCATGTTGGATAGGCAGGACGTGGTTTAGACTTTGTGGTAGATGCTGTTTCCCTCTCCTTCTCCCATTACTGTTTGCATTTAGTTTCTTAGGGTTACTGTGGGCTAATATGTGGTGACATTTTCTACTTCTTCTTGCAGACACCTCCTATCCCTTGTGTTGGGATCTAGTCAAGGACCCCAGCTCTTACTTTGGGTTAAATTATGTCTGGGGCTTGTGTCCTTTGTCTATCACACACTATTCATTCGCTGTGTTCCGGTTAAGATGTTGTGCTTTCTATGATGGTTCTACCTTTCTCAGTCTGCATACCTTGCTTGGTCTTTGTTACAGAAGGTGATGTCCTTTGTTGTTCCTGCTTGCTGGTCCTCGACATATGGGCCTCCTCTACATTTTCCTGGTCCTGGCTGCCTTTGGGGCTTGGATTGCCCTGGGGATGAACCCTTAGCTTGTTGCGCTCTTTCTTGTTAGGTCTGTTGGCACCATCCTCCATTTTACATTGTTTTCTGGTGATGATGCTCTCCCTTTGCTATTTGTTAGGCTTTCTATTGGATCTGTCTTAAAGATGTTCTGCCTAAAGTTTCTTGCCTCCTTTTGGGTTTTTTTAGGTCCATCAGCCTATGCTCTCTGGTCAGACTGAACCTGCTCTTGGCTGGGGTTTATTATTGGGGCTGTTTGATGCTTTGCTTCAAGCTCTGTGATATTTCTTTGTGGGGCTCCTTGGTTTCTTATACCAGGTCCTGTGGTATTTCTCTGCTCTGCCTGGTGTCTTTTCTGGAGATCCTTCATTCGACTGGTTGGGTCTGTGCTCTGGTATGGGTAGGAACACCTTGGTGCATGCCGTATTTGTTAGCTCCATTTCATCCTATTTCCTTCTGTGTCATGTTGGGTCATGGACTTGGTGCAGGACCCTCTTGCTCTGGGGTATTCTTGGGGTGTGGGGGTTTAGCTTGGGTGCCTAATCCACTAGACTGTGTCTTCCCCTTTTGTGACTTGGCTAGTTTTCTTTGCAGGTGACATTGTTCCTGGTTCTTAATATCAATTTTTCCTGGTTGCCAAATGTACATGGTTTGCCTAGCATCCTTAGATCAGGCTGATGTGCTCTTACACAAACATTTTGGTGTGGCATTGTGAATGTTTGTGGCTCTTTCTCTGTGCTCTCCAGTGCTTGTGGTTGGCTTTCTTTTGGGACCTTGATCTTCTGTTTCTAGCTGCCACCTGACCTTCTTATTTGATGCACCTGGTCCTTAACCCCAGTACAGATTGAAGGTGGGCTCTCCCATGTGTTCTTTATTTAGCTTCTTGTTTTGCTTCGGCTTTAGTGTGCCTTAACTGTGTTCCTTGACGCTCCTTTCAATTCTAGGCCGATTTCTCGTGCTCATTTTCCTTCTTTTGTGGGCCTGCTACAATGGTCATGCCTGCTGCCTTTTGGAATTTCGCTTTCTCTACTTCCTCGGGCAATGGTGCCTGGGCCTCTGTTGGTCTTCTGGGTTTGACCCTTCTTCATGTCAGGGGTTTTCTGTTTCTGATAAGCTATTATGGTTAGTGATCAATGCTGCTCATGCCTGCTTCGATAGATCTGTATATTCTAACAAAGACAACCCCTTATATATGCCCACAGGGACCAGGGTCAATATACTTTGTATACAAAACAGTTTCCACCGTGGGACTCTTTTCAGAAAAAGACGTGCATCCATCTTATATCAATTCGGGGACAAACATCATCTAATGTATTATTTAAAAAAAACAGGTGGTACCTGCACACTCTGGTAATCTCTACTACGATATACATATGAACAACAATTTCAAAAATATGCAAAGAAAGACTGACACAAAGTTCCTGTAGAAATAATCTGTATTATTTCCAAAACTTTCAATGAGCAGATAATGTTCTAATAAATAATACAAGTGCAGACGACGCGGTGCTCAAGTGTGACAAAAATATCTCAAACTATACACATAAGAAACAAAATGTACAAATTCACTGGTTATAGATTTACATGGCGACTACATGTTCATACCCTATTGCAACATGTGAGGCAATCAACGCTCAAGGTAACCAAGTGAAAGCATATGTCGACGTTTCGATCCCAATAGAATCAGGGGGTCTTCTCAGGACAAAACTGGTCTGACTTATTACCTGCAGGACAATTAAAAAAGGAGGAAACAGAAACCAAAAATGGGGTGTCAGTTTAGAATCACTCAATGTTACAAATCTCTCTGTCGCATCACCCCAACTTACCAGGAGATGTTCATCCTTGGTAAGGATATAGTATGGGGATGTGTCTGGCTTGCTAGCCTGATCTTTCCAGAAGTAAATATCAGTAAATGATGGTGCCAATATTACCACCAATTTGTAGGGCAAACCTTATGCAGTCTGTACTGAGAATCTGGAGGAAATATATATTATAATATATATATATATGTGTGTGTGTATACCGACACAGTCTGTATAAACAACTTAACAACGATCCAAAATCATCTGTTGTGTCACCTTATCACTAATGCCCCATCACTCACAATGATCAATTATTCCCGTGCCTACAACCTGAATCAGTGTAATAGACACCAAGTGTACACTTGTGCTTGTTGAACCACAGATATAGTCTACTGTGATGTATTCAGAGTAGCCCAAATGAAAGTCTGTGTGAGTCTACATGTAACATTCCAAAAGCTGTGTCCTTCCTAGTAATGCTAACTTCTAGGCTTAACCGTGGTACACCTCTACGGTCCATCACGACACCTCTCTAATCCAACTGTTTGAGGATGTGTGATACTGAACCACGGACCGAAGTCATGCAAAGAGTCCAATTGAAGAGCTACTGCTAGAACCATGGAGACGCGCAATGCGAATAATCTAGTGAGGCATGCTACATGCATGTGGTTACATATCGGGGGGCATAACATGCGGTGTCAAAAACCCTATCGAAACTGCTCAGTTCAGGCCAAATTGCCACTCACAGTCCAAGTCCTTACTCAATGGCACTCGGAAGACTTCACTAGAAAGTAATCTGCAAGTATAATGTGATCATGTAAAGTAGCCTGCACTGTGAACTAAAACATATTAAGTGATATCTTCATTACTTCCACACTTACTGCAACTGTTGGATGTTGTATTTCTCGCTTCCATTGCAATCATCCAACAGTATGAAATCTGATCGCCATATGTAGCCGGAAGTCTACTACGCTGTGTATCTACGCGGTCTGTGAAACACTAGACTGCTAAACAGAGGGCACTATCTTGGAGCTCCCTATACTCTTCCTTCACTCTTAGATGAGTGTCCAATATAATAGTATTTCTAACTGCGTCTGTAATTAGTTATCAGACTGCAAACATACAATTGTGTGTAAATCCACTATTCAAGTCATCTAATGTAACCAATGACCGATGTGCCACATGTCAATCCTTGCTCGATTAAATGTATATAACAGCCACGATAAGGATAGATACCAATGGATCCGCTTCCTGAATATCTATGCATAATGAAATAATCTGCATTATGTTGTATTTCCATAGTAATTACATGTCTACAAACTCAATCGAATCATCAAAGTTAAAGGTAGGAACATGTGACATAGGATATAACCCTCAGTCTGTGTAGTTTTGAAGAACATAAATCCAATGCTGTCACTAGCTAACAGGCAGGATTGAGAGCCGTCTGAACTCATCCACATCATTCAGCCCAGTGCGTGTACTCTTGAGCAAGTCAATCCATTTACACTCCCTGCGGTTTAGTAGCTTGTTGATATTTCCACATTTATCCATGACGACACCTTCTGCCACCTGCCAGAGTAGATCATTTTCAGTGTGCTGCATTTCTTGATAGTGTCGGACTAGGGGGGCTCCTTCCACTCTGCATCTTATTCTGCTCCTCATTTGGGCGATGCGTTCTTTAACCATTTGTGATGTCTGTCCTACGTATAACTTCATACACTGACATTTGATCACATAAATCACATTCCTGGTATTACAATTAGAAAATTATTTCAAAATAAATCTTTTATCACGTTTCCAGAAATTTAGTGTCAGAAGTGAATGGACATGCTACACAACCTCCACATCTATGCTGTCCAAGTAACGCAGGTAAATCCCATTACGCCCTAATGTTGTTGTTCCTAGCGGGTCCCTATGCGCCCTGACCCATGCTCTCTGATGTTCCAATTCAGTTTAAAAGCAAACATAGGTCCTTCTTCACATGTTTCTTGTACCAAGGGCCAATTCTTGCGAATGATTTTCTGAATTTTGTTGCTGATGGGTGAAAACGTGCTAACCATTACTATTCTCCTGTTCTCATCCCTCTCTTTGGGGGTCAGGGTTGCTTCCCTAGGGCAAAACCAAGCCCTTTTTATAGCTCTTTTCACTATTTTCTTAGGATACCCCTTCTCTAGTAATCTGTTCATGAGTATTTCAGCCTCTTTGAAAAAAATATTCTTTTAGTTTGCAACTTCTGCGAAGGTGTAAAAATTGTCCATAGTGGAGAATATCCCTCAGTGCCCTGGGATGGTGGCTGATGATCTAAGTAAAGCATTGGTATCAGTGTTTTTTTTTTATAATGTAGTATACAACCTTCCTCCACTGTGTTTCACAAGCAAATCTAAGTAGCTTACTTCTGTTCGACTGTAGTGTGTTGTGATCTTCAAATCCTCACTGCGTGAATTTATCCACTGAATGAGTCTATTGAGGTCATTTTCACTACTGTGCCAAATCATAAAAATATTGTTAATATATCTCTTCCATTCCCTGAGGTTTTCTCTGAATGGATTGCCCACATAATATATGTTGTCTGCCTCAAACTTGCCAACATGGAGATTAGCTACATTCGGCTTGAAGCAAGCACCCATGGCCACTCCCTTTCTTTGTAGGAAAATGTCATATCTGAACATGAAATAGTTCTGTTTAATTTGATAATGAGGCCACACAACCCTTCGTCTTTGTCTGTTAAGGAAAGTGCCTGACGTACCATGTCAATAGCTTTATTCTGGGGTATATTTGTGTACAGTGACTCTACATCCAGAGTCACTAGGATGTCATGTTCATGTTCAAACATCGTGCCTTCAATGTCATTAGCGAACTGCACGTTATCCCTTACATATGATCTGAGTTTGGGAACCTCTTCTTTGATGTGAGTATCAATGAATCTGCATACAGGTTCTAGTACTGACCCACAGCCGACTACTATTGGTCTTCCTGGAGGTTTGTCAAGTTTTTTGTGTACTTTGGGTATGGGGCAGATAACCGGAGTCCTAGGGTGTATTTTATTAAGATATATATATTCTTTCGCATTCAAAATACCCTCATCCAAACCTGATTTAGTGACATGATGTATTTCTTTCTGAATCCCCTTATGTGGATCACCTGCTATTTTTTGTAGCATCTATTATTTGTGAGTTGTCTCATGATTTCATCATTATAATCCATGGTGGTCTGAATCACAATTGCGTCACCTTTATCAGCTGGTTTGATGTTGATCTCTCTATTTACAACCAGTGACTCTAAAGCCTGTCGCTCCCTAAATGGAATATTATATGGTATGTTCTATTTCCGTGATTCAAGAGCATTAGTCTGTCCAAGAACCATGGGGCTCATTATTGTGGCAGGCGGACATCAGTCCACCCGCCATCATAACAGTTTTGGGACCGCCCGCCAGACCTGCGGCGGTCCCACCAGTGCAATTAGGATGCGCCCGCCAGACTGGTGGGCACATCCTGGCATTTTAACATTGCGAACAGTGCTGCTGGCTGCAGCACCATCTGCAATGTCAAAAGGGCGTACACAGCATTTCCCTGCACCACCTGGCAGGCACCACGTGGTGCCTGCCACTTGGTGCATAGAACTGCAGGGGGGTACCATGGGTACCCCCCAGTGCACCCCCCCACACACAGAGGGGGCCCAAAGCCAGTCTCTGCCTGTCTTTTTGCAGCGGGATATCCGCCGCAAAAAGACAGGCGGAAGGGCATATCCTAATCACTAAGGCGGTGCCATGCAGGCACCGCCGCAATGTTGCCCTGGTTTCGGGTTCCGCAAGGCTGACGGAAAAGGACCGCCTTGCGGGACCATGGCGAACGGACTTTGCAGAACCATTATGATTCTCACCACCATCCTAATTTGGCGGTGGGAATTTTCAGTGTGATGGCGGAAGGACCGCCACCGCCGGTCCGGCGGTGGCGGTCCTTCCGCCTTCATAATGAGCCCCCATATTTTCAAAAGCTAGGATCACTGGGCTCATCATATGACTAGGGGGATCAAATTGTGAAGGAGGGTGTAGTCTTGACCCCTCAAGCTGAGGAAGAGGAGGTTTATCTTTGAAAAAGCATTTGAGTCTCAGGGTACGAAAAAAACAATCTATTTCACTCTTTATTTTAAAAAACATCTGGTTTCTCTGTGATAACAAACCCAAGCCCTTTACTCAACACTTCGTTCTCATCATGTGTGAGAACGTAATCTGACAGGTTAAAGATCGGGGATTTAGTATTGGTGGGATTCGAAGAGGGGTATGTTGGCATATTGGTACCTACCAACTGTAGTATTGGTTCCTTGTCTGTCTCTCTCCGGTCTGATAATTGTTGCTGACACTCCATCCTCGACCCCGGACTCTGCCTCCCCCTCTCTGACTGACTCGTCTCTGTTCCTAATCTAAAAAATGAGGAGTGTTGTTGGTAGAGCCTGTTGTTTGCACACTAGTGCTTAGTCCTGCGTTTGCCTGCTCATCCAAGCTAGCTGATGATTCAGAAAAGGTGACCCTCCGTACCCCATACTGATTGTTTGGTGTGCTGTAAAAGTCAGGTCTTAAGTAAGGATATACTGATTCAATATTGAATCTGAATTTGTCTTTGTGTATCTTTTCTATTTTTCCGCCCAATTGTATCAAGTGGAATTCCTCTATTGTTTTTTGAAGTGAGTCTAGAGCTGCTTGTGCATTCTCAACCACCCCACTAGTTCTTATCTTTTCCTCTAGTTCGCCTATTTGGCGTTTCAGGGTATCGAGCTCTTCAAGTGCAGTGTCAATCTCTAACACCATCCAGTGTCGAGAACAGTTACCACCCACAAAACGTAATTTTTTTTTTAACTTCTCATTGTGTGTGAAAATTACTGGTATGTTTTTTACTTGTGGGCCTACTGATATGATATCTGCTTTGAGATATTCTGTTAGTAATTTGCCATGTAATTCTGTGCGTACAGCCTTTTTCTTTAATTTCTCTTGCTGTTTTAAATAAACACTATTCCCAAAGTTAGGGTCCGTGCCTGTTGGCAATAAAGAGGCCCCACCCCTATAATCTTTGGTATATAGTCTTCCATTTAGAACAGTGTCGCTTTTGCCATAATCCTTACTAGTGGATAGTAAGAAGTACTAATTCAAAACTGAATCAGTCCTTGAAGGCATCCTCCTGCACTCAATGTGCATATTCTAACAAGGACAACCTCTTTTAGATGCCCACGGGAACCAGGGTCAATATACTTTGTATAGAAAACAGTGTCCTCTTAATTGTGCTGCAGGTAATAAGTCAGACGAGTTTTTGTCCTGAGGAGACCCCCTGATTCCATAGGGGTCGAAATGTAGACATATGCTTTCACTTGGTTACCTTGATCATTGATTGCTTCACATGTTGCAATAGGATATGCACATGTAGTCTCCGTGTAAATATATAACCAGTGAATTTGTACATTTTGTTTCTTATGTGTATAGTTTGAGATATTTTTGTCACACTTGAGCACGGCGTCGTCTGCACTTGTATTATTTCTTAGAACATTATTTGCTCATTCAATGCTTTGGAAAAAATACAGATTATTTCTACAGAAATTTTGTGTCAGTCTTTCTTTGCATATTTTTGAAATTGTTGTTTATATGTATATTGTAGTAGAGATTACCAGAGTGTGCAGGTACCACCTGTTTTTTTAAATAATACTTTAGATGATGTGCTTCCCCGAATTGTTATAAGAGGGATGCCAGGTTTTGCTTTGGTAGATCTTCATGATGAAAGGACAGGAACGAGGAAGTGATGAAGAAGTGATAATTCAACTACTACCAGGTAAACTCAGTACTGTTTGTGATTCAAATTCCATGTCCCAGTAATTACAACCCTTCTGCCCTTTGAGCCCTGTTTCAATTTCAGCCTATTGTGCTGCTTTGGTAAATGAATGAGAAGATATCTGAGCCGAGGTTGTCCTTTATAGGTGTACCTGGAAATGGTGGTGTTTAAGTTTTTCTTTTTAGGTGGGGACCCTGGTCCCTGTCTCCAGGTTATGGTCCTGATGTAAGGACTGGGACAGGAACATAGAATCAGAATAATGAGATCACTGATAGGTGATTGAAGGACTGCATTCAACACTTGGTATAAGGCAGCTGCACAGTGCCATGTTCTTTGTGCATTTGATCGATTAACACAACTCATGCCCTGCTTTTGGAAATCTGGAAAGATCTCTTTGCATAACAACTCTGCCACCATCGTCTTTTGTCATCGACTGAATGTCAAATTTTAACTCCGCTCAAAGGCACTTACCCCGACTGACACTCCGATGGAGCTCTATATATCTAACCTGCTGACATTTTTGTGCCTTATACTTTATATATTGTGGACGAATCCTCAAGCAGACTGGAACATCATGCATTATTTAACAGAGAACTAATGCATCTGTGGAATTACAAATGCTCCCGGCCGCCCTCGGGCCTATATCCTGAGTTCACCTCTTCTGTTTCAAAATTCACTATGGCTCCTTTTCAGTATTGCATTATACCATGTAACAATTTGAAAACAGCATTACAAAAGTGTCCCATTTCGAGCTAAGGATATCATAGCCCAGGTAATAAAGTAAAAGACCAACTATAACATTGTTTTTTGCCGGAAATATGGCAGCCTAGAGCTAATATCCTGATAAAGTCAGTTTTCCTTCAAACACAGACGACCTGCTAAAAGATATTATGGCAACTGCATTTTATTCGTGTGACTTGCTTTTGTAGCAGGATATAAATCTTGAACTCACATAAAACCTTTTCTATGTTGCCTTCAGATGCCAGTAAATCCCTCTCTCCTGTGGTGAGTGCATTTGTGCGTCTAACAAAGAATTGAGGCCTGTAGCTGGTCGCCCCAATTACGCCATATTATATGATATTGTATCTATTTATATGCAACAAAAAGGTATAGCTCTAGAAACGAAATAGGGACATGAAACGCTCCGTTGGAAATTACACCACTATTGGGCTTGATAAAAAAGTGTACACAGATGACGAACAGAGGTTGCATGTATATAAAAACCACAATGCAGAACAATAGCTCCTTGTTCTTGGAGCTGTGCTTTACTTGGCAGTAGTGACAGCATTTTCCCTTCCATGGAAGGAACTGTCTAACTCACATCTGTTCTTACTGTACAGGTGTGTTGCCTGAAGTCTCCAGGATCAAAGCCATCCTCTGAAACCTTCTTGAACAATGTTTATTGAATTGTTTTGTATTCCGAGGAGGTGTCAAATAACCGCAAACCACCTAGCAGAGCTTTCCATAAAGCAAACCCCATAGACATGTAGGTTCTTGCTCTCAAATGTGCCACACTTGACAGAAACAGCCTTCAGGCAATTTTAAGAGGGAAGACTTGCAGAGCACTTTAAACTATTGAGCTTCAGCAAGCTGAGGTAGATTCTGGGGTACACTTAATATACACATTGGCAAGTGTGTGACATATCTATTAACCGAGAAGAGCCTTTGCGAGGAGGCCACCAGGTTTGTGAATGATCCATTCTCCTACCCACCCTGGAAGGGCAGTTACTGCAGCTTTTTTTAGAGTATATCTCTGGATCAAGGGTGGGAAAGGAGTGGAAAGGAATTTGAGAATGTGCAAACACTCCCGAGTTTGGGACATTCACAAACATGCAAGGGAAGCCATGCATTGCTCCTCCCTCTCATGGGGTTTAATTCTGTGGAATTCTACACACTGGAGATGGACAATTACATAGTAGTACAATTATTTACATCTCACATGTATCTTTATGTGAATAAATGTCAACTCTAAATGCAGCCATTTCTACCCTTGAAAAATATGTTTACAACTGCAGATGGTTTGGTGAATCGGACTCCATGTAATGAACAGGAAAACACCTTATTGGCTATTGTTTCTTGTGCATACTTAGCAGAAAAATCCTGCTGGTTGTCTTTCAACATTAGGAACAAAATAGAAGATTGTGATCACATGCTCTTTCATGAAAGTTTTAACCTATATGTAGACAATTACTATACAGGAATACGGCTGTTTAGCAAACTATAACATTTGCACTGTGGCTTGTGAGACAATTCAATGCAACTAAAAAGGATTTCCCAAGGGGCTTGTTTGTTAAACGTTCTAAAAAGGTCACTGCAATGCAATGAAGTACTAACCATGACTTTCTGGGACAGACGGGTAGTATGTGTTCACCACAAATCATGATGACAGTACTTCCGTCACCGTTTTTGATCAGCTGGCAGATGTGCATAAGTCCAGCTGTATACTTGATTATAACAAGAACATGGGTAGAGTTCAACCATATCATGAAAATCATACAACCCACACTTGGTATTAGAAATTGGCTATCTACCCACTTCATCTAGGAGCTTACAATGCATATGTTGTCTATCATTAGACTTCCACTGGAAGACTGATAACTTTCCTTGATTTTGAGTTGGCCATTATCATCAGTGTCAGTGCTTTACAAGTAGCAGCCTCATCTTCCTTTATAGCTGAGGAAGTTGCAAAGATGAAGGATTGACACTTTGATGATCGCATTCCTTCGACAAAGAAGTGAAATCATTCATATTGAAAATGCAGTTTGTACTTGGCAAGGAGGTAGTCCCGAGTCCCCATCTAAGCTAGGCCTGTGCATTCTGAATTGCTTCACTTCGTACCACACAAAGGGAAGGCACTGGAAAAATTGACTGAAATTGACAGAATTGTAACTGACTAGAAATTGACTTGCAGGCATACATATCTTCCATATCCTATTAGTTTACTTCCATTTGATACCTTTGAGATTGTTCCATCTGAATTGGAAAACCAGAGAAGAATATTTTCGCTCAAAGAATTACAATAATAAGATTTACAATAATCCATAGTTCTTTTTCTTTACAAACTACATTTGATCCATTGTGTTTGTGTTTATTCCTTTAAGTGGGTATACATTTGGTGACACTTCTAGCCTTCTTGCTAGCATTGTGCTTCATTTGGCTAAATTTTTTTGGAAATATTTTTAAGCTAACCGAAGTAAGTGTGCCCCAGGATTTCCCCCTCAGTGTTCAAATATAATCACTCTCTCAATATCCTTAGACAACCCCCAATTTTCTATCAAATGCAAATTTTGATTGGATTTTTGATAGTAACACTGCCAGTCAGGATTATAATACAAATGAGCCCCCTGCCAAGCACAGTGAGTGGGCAAAAGTCCTCCTGAGTCTATCCAAGCTGCCTAGGTGGGGCATTGCCCACCCACACAATTTTAGTGCTGTTTCAAAGCAAGAGAAAGACATAAAGAGATAGTCAGCACTTAGCCTAGACCTTTTATCTTAAGGATCTCATGTGTAGGAAGAAGGCAGATGGTCACAGTAGGAGTGGCACACAGATCGCTACACTCATCTCTACCCACATAGGTCAAACTACAACCACACACATCTCCACCAACACAGATAGATGCTCCTGTAAGCACTCCACACTATTAGAAGTCTTTTTGATTTTATTATTTCAAAATTATTAAATATATTAATCAATTTGATATTATTCTGGTTTTTAATTGTAAGTTCCATTTAAATATTTCTTTCCCCAAAAAAGATTTTAGGATTTTTAAAGTATTTACATAGGAACGTTGCATAGATTATTTTGTTAGTTTGCTTAGTGTGGTGGTTTAATAGGTATATGCTGGAGTAGAATCTAGTTATTGTATTTCTTGTATATTTGGGAAGAGTAGGACTTTGACAGCTAGCATGTCATGTATTTGGAGAGTCTTTTTTGGATACTTTCGTCTGTACTTGTTGTGCTAGGACCTGTCTCTGGCTTAGTTCTTGATAGTTCTGTTATTGTTTTAAGATTCCTATGACTGGACATTGGGTAGTTCCTTTCAAGAGTTTCTTAGAAGGAATTATGCCACCCTTCTGATGCATTATTATTATTTTTTACTTCCTAGGATTGTGTGGTGTTGTACATATTCAACTAGGGTATGTGGAACCTAGGTTGGTGCCTGTGTCTTGAAAGGTGCATGCGTTTACCCCTAGTAACTTCAAAATAGTCCAAGAAGGGTGCTAGTTTTTCCTCATTTACTTGACAGAATGGTTATTCTAGTAATGTGTTGTAACCTCTTTTGGTGAGGAAATCAGCTTTCTGATTTCCAAGGCACATTGAGTATTGGTAGAGTAGTCAATACTTGGATGTAATTCACTCCTAATCCTGTATGGGTTCTGGAGTAGCGTGCTACTAGCTGAAAAAGCAATTCAACACGTTATCAGGGATAACAAGCACTATATAAATGCAAACCTTTTTCCCTCTTCTATCCCTCCACTTTCCTTCTCAATCCAAATAACTAACTAACATATCCACCACTCAAATTACTTTCATATTTCACAATACTATTCACCACTAATCCTTTTTGGGTTCCGATGTAGCATGCTACTCGCAGAAAAAGCACTTTGATGTCTCGTCAGGGGTAGTAAGTGCTTTATAAATGCAATTACAATACAATACAATGTTGATGTTTTGGAAAGTTCCACATTGGCTTGATCAAAATCCATAATTGTTTTTTGCCTGTAAAAAATCTAACTATTTTTTGTGGGTAGTAGTTATTAGTTATGTCTTTTGTGGCTGGTAGCAACTCCTGATATGTGTTTTTTCCCTTTTTTTGTAATAGTTAGTAGGGGTATTTTAGTGTTTGATGCTAAACATAAATAGTATATATATGGGTAAAGGATAGTGGACCAGATTTAAAAGTGCAGCCCATTAGCCTGGTAGTGCATTGTCTCAGGGTTAGTTTGTTTGTTTGCAGTGCAGGAAACAATTTCTCTTTCTTTATTGTTCTCATGATCATGACAAATAAACTTCTTGTTTCTGTGAATTATTTTTAGGTGAGAGGCGAAGCTCCTCAAATCTTCTTGGGGCTCTTGGGGCTTGCTTATTGTTTTTCTGCTTCTAGTAATTTATAGTTCTATACTCAGTATTAGGGGCAACTGCTCAATTATTTCCTCAGGAAGCTTAGAAATATACGGCCAGCTATATAAAGCCATTTTGCAATTGCAGGCATTGCAATTTGCAAAATCACTGAGTTTGCAGCACAAAGTGGCTTTTATGTGAATATTGAACCAATTTTGAGAATCAGGAAAGCCGTTATGACTCCAAAAATTATTTTAGTGACCCATAACGAATAACAAATAGGAAGGGGCATGAAAGGGGTGTCCCTCCTCTGTATGTAAAGTATCAATAGTCTGTGACCACAATTGAAGTTGCGAACCATTTCTGAGACCTCAAAGACAATGGTAACTGATCCGCAAACAGGAAGTTGTCCCTTTTTGAATGATGTTGGGTGACCTCTGGAGGAGTTAGCAGTGGTCCAAGAGATCACTGCCTGCTTCAGGTGAAGTTTTTCTGAAAGGGATTTTTTTTAACAGCAGCACCAGTTCCTTTAAAGAACCCAGGCTGCTTCAAAACAAATTCACATTTGGGAATCTAAATACAGGGATGGTGGTCTACTGTTCCTTGCAGACCACAGTTCTGTATTTGAGCCAATCAAAGGGGGTCCCATAAACCTACCTGCCTAATTATTATTCCTTGGTCAAGTTGTTCTTGCACTCACTGCAACTGAAGAGTTTGCGATGAGACCTATGTACTAATAAATCAGAGACAGGTCATAGTGCATAATTTGTGACCACTTTTTTCTGACCAGCTCTTTGTTTAGCTGGCCCAAAATGTTTTTAAAATTTTCCTGTTGGGGTTGAAAAAGCTAGCACTAGCTTATTTTAAGTGCTGCACTAAGTTACAAACTTGACATCAGCTTTTATTGGAAGGTGATTATGCTCTTCTATGTTTTCAACAGTGACATCAATTATATTTGCTCAACCGTAACAGCCATCAGAGAAGAATTTATTTTGTCCTTTCGTAGTGCTCTCTTTAGTGTATGTATAACCCATATGTCTTAGCAGGGGTTTCCTTTTCTGTGATGTTATATGCGTAGCGGTATTGGGCATTATCAAATCTGAGAATTATATCAAAATGAGAAAGTGAAATGTAATATTTTTATAATTGAATAAGGTTTTAGGTTTAAGAACATTTTATTTTTATGTTATTATATTTATAATCTTTGTCTTCCTTTTAGACTTTTTCTCGGTTTGTGCAGTAATTCTCAGTTTTTCTATTCTCTTTAATTTGATTTTTCTGATTTCACATTTTCAATTCTGTGTTGGGAATATATAAAACAAGGAGTGGCCAAGTCAATCAGTCTGGTATTGACTCCAAGATTTTTTGGTTTGGTCAATGCTTATTTGTTTTGCTCTGTTTTTTTTTTTTATTTTGTTTTTATAAAACATTGTTGTGGGAGTTTCCAGACCCTCATCAGTATTAAAAATAGCATTGGAAAAAAATGAAAAGATTGTTTGGGTCACCAAAAGTACACATTGCAAGAGGAAAAAGCCTCAGAGGATTGTTTTTGTGCTGGAAGGTGTACCTACCTAGACAAATACGATCCTTCCTACAACACAGGCACGGTTGCACCATGTTGCAAGGGTGACTGCATTGGCGCTAAGCAGCAGTTTCTGTGCCAGCACAAGCAGGGAGCAGGAATGCACTGTGTAATGTTATTATGGTGAATTTCTGCCCTCTCCCTTTCAAGCAGAGCAGCAAGGTGGCTTGCAGCGTTGCATGAATATTTGATAAATATGCCCCAAAGTAATGCAAATGCAAAAACAACAGTTGATGGACAGAATGCAGAACAATGTCATACATTCACCCCAGTACAGAGATCTGGGCCTAAATCTATCGTTTTTTTGCTCACCATGCCATTCCAGTTTGAACCCAGCCATATGCAAATCAGTCTTGACCCTGTGCCTCATGGGAACAGTCCAGCCGGAACTGCCAAGCCATGTCCTCCCTGGACTGGAACCAAGCATCCTAGGACCGGTTTCGGGGTTTCACCCCTCTTCAGCCAGGATAGCTTGATTCCAGTGGCATGGAGAATGATGATGGATTAAACTAAGATCAGTTGACTGGGGGTGAGTGTTTGATTTGCTCAAACGCTCCGTCCATCATCCCCTTTGGTATCGCTTTGTTCGCCCTAAGTTGGCAGGGTATGCCCAGACATGGGTCCCTTGCTCACTTTACCACTGGATTCAAGATAGACTGGCTGATGAGGGTTATGAACCCGAAACCGGTCCCAGGATGCTTGTTTCCGGTCCAGGGAAGACATGGCTTGGTAGTTCGGGCTGGACTGTTCCCATGAGGCACAGGGTCAGACTGATTTGCATATGGCCATGTCTGAACTGGGGTGGTGGAGTGAGCTAAAGAATGATGATGGATTAAACCCAGATCAGTTGACTGGGGCTGAGTGTTTGATTTGCTCAAACGCTCCGTCCATCATCCACTTTGGTATCCCAAAGTAATGCAAGGCAGCACTGAGTGCTGCCTTGTGTCAATTTGTGTGGGGTAGGCATTATCGAATTTTAAATATCAGACTACAAAAATACCATAGCAAGAATATCGACAACAATCTATGTTGAAGGTAAGTATATATAGGTAAGTATAGATTTACTCTGCTTAGCTCCACATATGTGTACCTTGGAGATACATGTATACCTCCTAGATATGTAGATGTTAAGTTATGAATAGTAAATCTATACTTATATATATTTACTTTCACAATATTTGTATTGGCAATATATTCTCCACAATATTGTTATAGCATAATATTCTTTTTGGTTGATATTCTAACATACAACCATTTCGAGGACATTTCAATGTTGTGCTACTGGATGCAGAGTTAATCATGACTACCAAATTTTCATACAAGCTTAAGTAATTCTTTAAATTTGATATTTCAATATATTTGCTTTGACCACACCCGCTGATTAAGCTTTCCATTGGGTTGGAATAATCACTATCTCCATTGAGTTAATGCCGGATGGGCCAAACTTCTTTAAAGGATGTGGGATTGCTTCGCTGAGCTGTTCACACTCCACAATATTATTGTTGCCAAAGCTAAAGGTGTTTCTAAAGCTATTTTTAAAAGGGCACCCTCGCTGCACATTCTTTCACCTTGTAAATAATGCTGGCCCCTCTGAGGCACGTCTTAATAGCTCTTGTTCAGAGAGTGAAGGGCCTTGTGAGAGGCATCCACTACAGGCCGCACAAGAGACATTTAGCTGGGAGTATATGAATCTTCTAAGTCCACCACATCTGCCTGACACATGGGACAATCGACCACATAATAAGAAAGAATATTTTGTCATTGTTCTGTTGTCCTGAGCATATGGACCAATTGGTTCAAAGGCCTCATTATGGCTGCTCTCACGAGTTATACATCAAAAGTACCCGATAAAATTGGGACAGACATTAACGTAGCAGATGTCAGTTCCGCATGCGTAAACAGGAATTATACGTTTTTCCAAGTGTTGCGGTATCATTGATTCCATGCCCCATAAACATCCTGTTATTTTCTGGTTATTAATCTCATTAGCAGATACTTAAAATATAGGTTCCTTATTTTGCATTTGTAAATATCACATCTCTTAATACCAGACCTGGTATTACGGTATACTTTTTTTTGCGCATGCCAAAATACATCGCCTAACAGGAAACACATTATCATGTGAAACCAGGATCTAATTTCTAACACTAACATCCTTTACATGGTTAGGTTTCACCTTTCATTCAAGCCTATTGTTGTAGAGTTGGAAATCAGGAATTCATTTCAAATGCATTCCAGACAGAGAAACATGCTGAAGAGAATTCACTTCCCTTCACAATCTATTTTCAGCCATCCTTCATATAATATGTTTGGATTATATTATCATGGCCTTTAAAAGATTAGGAAATCGTATACTTTCTGAAAAGCAACTAAAAGTTTTATCTGAGGAAGTAGTAAAAGAAGAATCACGCTTGATGGGGCAAGTGATGGCAACAACTAGTGTCAAAGTATTTGTTTAGTTATTGGCAACCTTAACTGATAAACCAAATTCCGCCTCCTCCACTACTAGATTACTTGAAGAGTGCAAGAAATTGTTTAGTACATTCAAAAGATGAGTTCTTTAAATATGATCAACATATTAGAGAAACTCTTTGCCTATAGCAGGAGGGCTAACTCCTAAGCAGCACCATGGGAGAATCTATGGGAGAAGGTGCAAACAATCATTAACCCTACTACCTTGGATGGCTGGCCTGAAAGAGTTCAAGATGGCGAAGAAACAGATCCTGGTACTGGCAATGTTTAATTTGTACTACTTATATGAAACTTAAAGCAAGACAGACTGAGTGTGTGCTATATGTATCATGTGTGAAATATCTGTTTGTGATAGGATTTAAAATAGGCTACTTAACCATTTCATTTGAGCATTGATCGCATTATGTTTGATCAAAATGGCATTTTTCAAGAATTCTAGTTAGGTTTCAATAGGAGTTCATTCTATAACGTATATCATGGTCATCATTGAGATATATAATTGCATTATATAGTGTTGTATTGGTTTTAGTATTATACATGTACAACTGTTTCTAGCAGCAACTACTGGAACTAAGCCAGGTCTCACAAGCAACTTTACCAGTTAATAAAGCTGATTTTGGTTTTCTGCTTTTCACAGAATAGCTCACCTATAGTGTTTTTAAATGCCATGTTTTATATTATGTGCACTCAATAAATAAAATAACATTTTCATTAGTATTTATTTGTGTCTGGCAATTGATTCTCAATTTGTATTATCTGGGTTACTGTTAGACCTGTCCGCCTTAAGGTGGTCTTCCCCCAAACCTTTTGTCTCCACTTTTCTATTTTTGATGCACTTAGTTTCTGTTGGCCTTATGACTCTGTGCACTTTACCACTGCTAATCAGTGCTAAAGTGCTTGTACTCACTCCCCTAAAACAGGGTTACATTGGCTTATACCTATTGGCATATTTATAAGTTCCTTTTAGAGTGGTATACCCAATAACCAAGACCTGTAAATTAAGTGCCACAAGTGGGCCTGCAGCACTTATTGTGCCACCCACTTAAGTAGCACCTTAAAACTAATCCAAGGTCTGCACTTGCAGCCTGAATGCAGTTTTAAATGGCCATGTCGACTTGGCATATAAACTCCCTTGAGAAGCCTTAAACTCCCATTTATTGCATATAAGACACTCCTAAAGTAGACCCTAAGTAGTCCATATAGCAGAGTGCTGTGTAATTAAAAGGTTGTATGTGTCCTTTTAAGCTTTACATGTCCTTATTGGGTAAAACCCCCTACATTTGTTTTTTAATACTGTGAGGCCTACCCCACCCATAGGATAACATTGGGTATTCCTTATTACATTTAATAAGCTGTACTTTCCAATTGAGAGTAGGTAGTTATGTCATGTTTGGTGTCTTTGGAATTGTGGTGAAGAGCCCTATTGAAAGCCAAATTCTGTTTTTTTATCACAATTTTAAAAATGCTACTTTTAGAATGTTGGCATTTCTCTGCCCTTTCGTGCCTGTAGCCTGGTCTAGATCATATGACTGGGTGTAACTGGCAGTTAGACTTTCTTAATTCCTCCCAGGCAGTCACACAATAGAGGGTTTAGGTGTATCAGAAAGGGCTATTTGCTGGCAGGATGATGGGCGAAGCTGAGCACAGCCCCACTTGCAACTGAATAGCCTGTGCTCTGCTTTTACACAAAGAGCCTAACAACCCCACAATGTCACTGCAGCCAGCTTAGAGCCAGGGTAGGGGAGTCAGGACATTCTATGCACTTCAAACCACTATCTCGAAGCTTCTCCCACTTTCCAGAACCAGGTCACCAAGGTATAAGACCTAGGACATCAACTCTTCAGTACACCTCAGGACATGTGGATACTCTGCCAGGAAGAAAGACTGGTGTGCTGCTGGAAGGACTGCTACGCTCCTGAACTGCGGCTCTGAAGGACTGCTGCCCTACTAGTGTGCTGCCCTGCTGCGCAGCTACCTTCTGCCTGGGGATAAGGTTGGGATCTGCAACTGTCCCATGACTTCCAGAGTGACTCATAAGGGTCAGTTTGCTGGCTTCCTACTCAGAGCCGCATGGACACAAAAGGCTTCCTCCATCTTGAATCTGGTCCTGAACCCAGCCTGAGTGTGTGCTGACCCTCCAAGTTGTGCCCACCAGTCGTGGACCCTTGGAAGTGGTGCTAAAGGTGCTCACATAGCCAAAATCCAAAAGTGGGGACTAAGAAATATTTGGGCTAAAAACTGCTCTGAGAACCAGGAGGAGACCGGGACCAATGTGCTCACCTATCCACCCGAGGTGCATCGTAGCTCAGATTGACTTTGCAGCATCGTCCACGTTCTTCTCTACAGCAGCAAATCATTTTTAGCAGCCCTTTGTCAAAGGGGTTTCCTGCTTACTGGAACTGTCTTTGGCTACAGCACTTTGCCTCATCCCACTGGAGATTTTTTACTTCCATTTCAGAGACTATTATGAGTGTTTATGAGCCTTCTTATGAGTGTGACGGTCCTGTGGACAGCAGTAACTGTGGTGGCAGTCTAAGCACCTTGAGCTCGCCAGTCCAACCGCCGCATTATGAGTTGGGTAGATCAGCTTTGCCGAGACTGCCACTGGACGGCCAAGAGCACCAGCAGACCACCGGATTTGCAATCGGAGAAAGGCAGCCGCCATAGGGCGGTACAGGGGAGCAGCAGTGCCATGCACATTATGAGTTGCCTGTTCCACAAGCAGACCATGGAGATCCAATCGCCTGCTTCAAGGTGGCAGTGATAAAGGATTTGGGATGCGTACTCACCCCTGTCTTCTTCTTCCAGGTAGATTCCAGCGTGTATCCTTTTCTTCAGGTCCCCCCTTCTCAGCAGGATCTTCACCCCGAGCATTATGAACCTGTGTGCAGTGATCTACAGGTGAGTCCTTTTCGTACCATATACCCATTGCCAGGACTGCCCACATATGAGCAGAACCCAGGTAATGGGTATATGGTATTGTTCACATATATCATGCATATGTGTGCATCCTACACATATGCAGTCGAAATGCACACAGAGGCATTGATATATTTGGTAATAGTACTCACCACCGCTGCAAGATCCCAGCATCCACACCACCGGCCCTGTGGTCGACCTGTAATAAGGCAGTCTTTGGACTGCCAGGACAGTGGGCTGCTGGTGGGGGCAGACGCTGTCCTGCGGCGGTAGGACCTCCAAACTCGTGAAAGGCCCTTAGTGTCTGCAATTAGAGAAGCTACTCAAAATATAACAAAGGGTCAAAGGTGATATTCTAAGTCACCTTGAAGATGGACACAATACAGTGACTCCTGCAAAAACTGCTCACATACAAATTTTAGAATGGATGGAAAGTTTAATAATGCCCACACCACATCTGGGCCTCCATGATGTTGAACATAGTAGTACAACTGTATCTCCTCTCCATTCAAAACCATCGCCTACTCAAGCATCAAAGCAAGGGTCCCTATTTCAACCACGCAGAGGTTTTGTGTGCACTGTGCAACTTCCAGAATAATATCACCCATCTTCTAACAAGTGAAGCACCTAATATATATGTAGAAGAGTTATTTGTGACTATACATTTTTAGAAATTTGGGTTCAATTACGAGCTAATTTTTGTGGCCTAAGAAATTCATATTTTGTTAAATACCTTTTAAGACTAAAACAAAATCTATTATTAAAACAGGTGAGTATGTGAAACATATTTAAAAAATGACTATAAACATTTAAGTAAAGCAAAACAATGATATTTGCATCTCTGTCAGTGTTAGGATATATGAACAAGAAACTATAAACAGTTATTTATGCTTCCATCTCTTATTCCTACATCATTCACATCCAATTGTTGTTGTCCTTGACCGTCCGGTGCATGGTCTTCACTATCACTGATGTTATCTATACAGTTCTCGCTTTCCTCTGCCATGGGTACCTGTCTTGAAATTCAAATATTCAGCAAAAGGCAACAAGCCCTTATTATCTAACAAACTATTTCAGTAGAATATGAAAGACACCCACCTGTCCTAACTAGACATCTAAATCGTGCCCTCAATAATCAAAATGCACGTTCAGCAGTATTCCGAGTTCAGATGTGGGCTTGGTTGTATGCCCACTCAGCTCATACTACAAGATCAACTAAAGGTGTCATCAGCCAAGGTCTTAATGGACAGCTGGAGTTATGTGCAAATGAAGAACATGTATGTCATCAAAGCTAATAACAAATTCCTAAGGTCAGTAGAAAATAGTGTTAACTAACTAACAACAAGTCCTACAATGTCCTATTTGTGATGTATAAACATCATATTCTTATGTATGTTGTTGCACTTTAATTTAAGGTGCAAAAATATTTAGATTTTGCATATGGCATTCTACTGTTTCTTAAAATTGTTGAATTATGTGTTGAGCCAGGACACCGCTGCTGTACAATGTGTGATAATTAAGTCAGCATCACATATGGCTTGCATGTTAATTGTGTGATGCAATTTGTGGTTTCTATGGATGCGGTCTGTGGTACATGGTGCTGTCCAATGCACAAATTAAATTAGAGAATCCTACAATAAAGTGTAGCATGTTCTGGTTGCATTCACTGCATGATCTTTGGTTGGCAACACAATGTACTGAGATATTGAAGTCAGTACCTGCCTCAGACTTTTACTGAAAGTTGGCTGTGCAAGCCATTCAATGTACCCACTAGATTTAAAGCATCATCAATATTATTAATTAGATGGTGTATGCTATCCATATCAAGCAAATATATGTTCAAAATATATTCCCTGAAAACATTTAATGGGGTTACGTATGAACGCTGAAGTCTTTGCCCTCTATTATTATGCACCTGTTCCGAAGCCATCTGCCACTGTGTTGCATCATTTCAATCAAGTTGCTAAATCTACATTTGTTATTCCAGCTAAAGTGAAGTGATTGTGAAGGTACATTCCTCCATGGCATTAATAAAAGAAGGAAGAAGTGTGGCTCGAGCTTTTATATACTGCAAATCAGGTAGTTGGTAATTGCTCACACATGTGCTACCTGATATACCATGAGCTACACATTAGTATTCTATATAATATTACTCTTTAAACAATAATTATATACTTAACTTACAGTTATAATGGTAAGGCATATTATTCAAATGTTATATTAGTATTAATACAAAGTAGGTATCAAAGTAAAAATATAAATTTCTAAGTCTTTTCATAAAATACCAGACTTTACCCCCATGTCTTTACCCTGCATGCCTTTACACCATGCTTTTTACAATGCATGCCTTTATTCCACAAATACATTTGCTTCTATGTTTCTTTACTGCCAGTAAGTGATTTTACTCCAAATTTTTTTTAGTCCTTTACATTTATTTAATATTGTTTTAATACATCAATAGTTCCAATACAGAAAAAAGGAGATAGAAAGCGTCTAACCTGATACCGACCAATATGCCCCCTGGATACCTCTATGAAGATCATTGAGAGGGTGATTGTGTGGAGTTTCTATTCAATGCTGTAGAACTCAGTGATGTCATTAGAGTGACATCACTGAGAGACTCTGTGAATGCTGCCAGTTGATGAAGCTGGAGGTTACTCTATGGATGTGTACTGATCATCTTGAGAAATAAAGGACTTAAACTACAACCACTGTCCCTGTGGTTACTACATTTTTATGGCGACGAGGAGAAAACTGCGCAGGGGGCAGATAATTGAGTGACCTCCACCCCTGGAAAAGCGTCATTGGTTAGTGCTCCTACTCTAGCCCATTTTGATGTGACTAAGAAAACAATTCTGACAACTGATGCAAGTAATATAGGATTGGGTGCTGTATTAACTCAAAAATCAATGGAGGGTGAAAGTGTGATTGGGTTTGCATCGAGACGTTTGCAGGGAGCAGAGAAATCCTACTCCGCCATTGAGAAGGAAGCGTTGGGTTGTTGTTGGGCAATAAACCATTTTAAATTTTATTTGTGGGGTTTACCATTTGTTCTAAAAACAGATCACAAACCATTGGTACACATTTTTAAAGGTGGAAAGGGGCTTGAAGGTGGTGTGACTCCAAGGATATCCCGGTGGCTTTTATCAATATTAGATTATAATTTCTCGATTGAGTTTGTAAGAGGTAAAAAAAATATCATTGCTGATTGTTTGTCGCGTATGCCAGTTGAGGGACAGGAGGAAGATTCATTCTTGGTATATGAAGTAGAATCTATGTGCGACATTAATGATTTGAGTTTAGCATTAAAACAGGAAGAATGGAATGAAGCTTTAGACAAGGATGAAGAGTACATGGTGCTTAAAAAAGTCATACGTGATGGTTGGAACAGTGAAGTTGATATAAATGAAGAGTTGAAAAAGTATTTAAAAGTTAAGGACCAGTTAAGCATTCAAAAGAACAGAGTTTTGAGATGCAACCGAGTGGTTCCTCCTAAGATGTTGAGAGGAAAGTTACTTAAATTGGTACACGAAGGTCACCTAGGTAGAAGCATGTGTAAAAGAAGGTTGAGGCAGAGTTTTTGGTGGCCTGAAATGGACAGAGATGTGGAAGCAATTGTAAAAGAATGTCAGCCATGTTGCAATAGTGATAAATGCAGAGTAATTCGTCAGCCTCCTCTGGGCTCCCTCGACGTTCCGGATCGGCCATGGGAGAAAGTGGCAATGGATTTTTTGGGTCCTATTAACAGGCTGGGTATGAGAAGTAGATTCTTAATAGTTCTAGTTGATTACCATAGCAAGTGGTTTATGATAAAGCCTGTAGAACATATTACATCTGAGGTGGTCATTGATTTTTTAAAGAATGCATTTTTGGAAGAGGGAATACCTAAATGCTTAGTTACAGACAATGGAGTGCAACTTGTTTCCACGATAATGGCAAGGTTTCTTTCTAATCTTGGTATCAAACATGAAAGGGTGGCAGTATTCAGGCCTCAAGCTAACGGGTTGGTTGAGCGAGTGAATCGTATTATAATGGACAATATCCAATTGTCATTAAGTAATGGATTGAGATGGAGAGAAGAGTTAAATAAAATGGTGTGGGCACACAGAGTAACTCCACATTCTGTCACAGGTGTATCCCCTTTTGTGGCTTTAAAAGGGAGAGAACCAGCAACGAAAGAGTCACCTGTATGGTTACAAAAGAAAAATCAGGTGTGGGTAGATCGAGAAAGAATTGCAGAAAGAGTTAGAGAGTCTCAAGAAAGAAATAAAGATGATTATAATAAGAGAAAAGGAGTGAAGGATATAAAAATTGCAGTTGGTGACTGGGTGATCACTAAAAGAATGGGCTTGGTTAAAAAAGGGGAAAGTAAGTTTTCCAAACCTCAAAAAGTGGTAAAGGTAATGAATTATGTGGTAACTCTTGCTGATGGGAAAATATGGAGCATGGGGAACTTGTGCAAGATTGATGTCCCAAATTCTTTTGAATGATTATATTTCTGTATCTCTTAGGATTAATGAGTGTTTTGTTATTCCTATGAATGCTAACCTGTACAGTTGTTGTTGTTTTTGGATTGTTTTATTGTAACTCTTTGTAAGGGGGGAGATGTGTGGAGTTTCTATTCAATGCTGTAGAACTCAGTGATGTCATTAGAGTGACATCACTGAGAGACTCTGTGAATGCTGCCAGTTGATGAAGCTGGAGGTTACTCTATGGATGTGTACTGATCATCTTGAGAAATAAAGGACTTAAACTACAACCACTGTCCCTGTGGTTACTACATTTTTCCTGTAAAATTTAGAAGATTGGGCTGTGGAGAAAAATGATTTCTTAGAGGTGCAATATGGTTTTCAGCTAGGGTCAGTACGGTCAAGCAAACCCTGAATCTGTCCCTGCTATCTGGGCAATATATCCAAGCAACGGGAGAAACCCTCCATATGGCCTTTATGGACCTCTCCGGTGCCTTCAAACTGGTTTACAGGGATAAGTTATGGCTTATGATGGACAAAGTAGGAACTGGTGTAGCCCTAATTGACCTTTTGATACGTCTGCACTATGGAACGAAGGCTGAAGTCCGTTTTGGCACCAATGGGGAGTGCTCTCTTGCCTTTTATCCCAGCAAATATGTGAGACAAGAATGTATCCTAGCCCCCTTTTTATTTCTTTTTCATATTAATGCTCTTGAGGAGTAGAGACCAGTGGCAAGAGACAAGGATCTCCCCATGGTTGGACATCATTCAGGTCCAGTTTTACTTTACACGGATGAAGAAGTCTTAACGACCGCACTGCAAATTGACTTCACTTACTTCTGGATTATTTTTATGATGTTATGGGGGTTAAATTTGAGAATAAACTACCAGAAATCACATATCATGATCTGTGGACTCGTTCACTTGCACACACCATAGATGGTATCCAAACCACCAAGGTGCAGAGTTTTAATTGTCTCGGGTTTTGCTGACAAATAATTTGAGATGGGACAAGCTCCTGACGCAAGAGAGCCTGCCAGTGGGTATAAATGCATATTTTTAAAGTCTCAAATTAATTAGGTCATAAGTCCATCAAGGAGCTAATGATTGTATAAAAGTGAATGTTATTTTCTGGGCATGTATGGGGCTGGCGTTTGGGGCTATATTTTACCTGGAACCTTGCAATCGATGGAGAATAAATTTGTGTGCAGATTGCTGGCTTCTTCTAAGAGCACCACCAGTCTTCTAGTGCATCTGGAACTTGGAATTCTTTTTTTGGAGGACATAGTTAAGATCGCACTGTTGCTTCTTTCAGGTTAAGATCTGGCATTCGCTTCAAACTACATTAACCCCAATTGGCCCTTGAGGACAACTTGACATGACCGTTCGGACCTCATCCCCTGGTTGGCATATGTTAAAATGAATTTTTCCAAACTTGGTCTTTTGGGTCTGTTTCTCTCACCTAATGTAATTGATAACAGCACAAAGAACCGGTGAAACCCCTCTATTATCAACATAGAGATCAGGCAAGACTCTCTAAATGCTAATGTATGAGTTTGGTCTGCTGCTACCTAGATATAACACCTGCTGAAGAAATTGAACCATATTTATAGTTGATCTTGAACCCTGAACATAAACTTTATTTAATCCTTTTTAGATGAAGCACTTGGCACTTTCTGGTAGCCTATCCTCAGTAGGGCACTTGGTTCCCTACTCTATCCCACTGTCCTTGTGACATCATGTCGAAGCAAAAGTCTGTCAATTTTATGCTCTTTTGTGGTTTATACGCTTGCCCCAGATCACAATTTCTATATCCATTATTTCTTTCTTGTGGTTTTAGATCACACATTTTAAGCCTGCAACATTTACAGCTTTTAGATATGGAGCACTGCTGTTTAGCCATCATAAGTTAAATTCAACAAGTTCTCAGTATTAGAAAAGTGGAGAAGTTTAATATTTCTTAAGAAACCTGAATTTCCTGCCTTTGCTGTAACCAGATTTTAAAGTCTTTGTCAAATTGATTTTTTTATCTATGACTGTTACAACCTGGGCAGTTTTTTAGTGTCATAAGATTGCATTGTAAACCTTGAGATATATATGTATTTGTTTACTTGTTTGTATGTACGTGTTATGATCTTTTTATGGCACTTAGCTGAAAAAAAGTATTTGACTGACTAAATCCAATAATAATGCTTTTGTCGACATTGGACAGTTAAAATTTATTTTTCAAACATGGCCACATTAATATGGTCATCAATTTAAATATGAAGACCAACTACTACAAAATGTATTTAATAATTAATATTGTTTTAGTTACAACGACCTTTTAAAATTAATAGATTCCGGATCAAGCGTTGTTTTAAATTCTGGCTTAGCCTTAAAAAATATATAAAAGAGGACACCCAACATTTTGTGACCAGTCTAGTGTCTGCCACTGAGGGAATCACACGACTTTGACTAAGCTTGATCAGATACTACCTGGAAGGAGAGGCAAGAAGACCCTAAACAAAAATATATAAACATACCTCACTATTTAAAATATTATTATACCTTACCCGCTTAATTTTTAGCAGGATGTGTTTTTTAAACTGGAAAACAAGAAATTTGGTGGAATCTATAAAAAGAATAGACAGTGTATAATTTCCCACACCAGCACTTGAGGTAATAAATGTGTGTGATATATTACATTTTTTAGATGGTTTACATTTTTTAAATAAACAATCTTTTAGGGAAAAACAGTCTATACATATGTTAGGTAAAATATTTTAAGATATACTAAATAAAATATAAATTATACTATCTACAATATACACTATTGTGCCTGTACATAACTTGAACTAAGAACTATCCAGATCAATCATTTATTAAAACACCACACCCAAAATATACTATTTGAGGAAGGCAAATATTCACAAAAAAAAGTCACATAACCAAGGGGCCGATTCCAATCCTGGAAAAAGGCTGTACGAATCCTTGTACGGAGCGTTTTCTCCATACGACTCGTACCCGGTAAACTTTCCTTAGAACCTAGGAAGTACGATTCGTACAGAAAGCCTCTTTCCGTACGAATCGTACAAAAGACCGTACGGGTAAAAAAAAATAACGATTCGGCTCCGGAACAGCCTGTACGCGACGTCCGGACGTATTTAAGCAGCGGTTTCCGGCCCAGCAAATACGATTCGTCCCTACAGCACTCTGTACAGCTCTTTTCTTACGGGAGCCAAAAACAGCCGTAAAAGGTCATACGCGACGTTCTCCGCGATACGAGTCGTACTCCGACACGTTCCCAGGAGTACGAGTCATACAGGGGTACGAGTCGTACATACGCGTCGTACAGGGGTACGAGTCGTACATACGAGTCGTACAGGGGTACGAGTTGTACATACGAGTCGTACAGGGGTATGAGCCGTACAGGGGTACGAGTTGTACAGGCATACACCCCCATGCATTGTGTATGTACGGTGCGTACCCCAACATTGCGTATGTATGGTGCGTACATACATGTTGTTGTAAGGTGTATGTATGACTCTTACCCCTTTACGACTCGTACCCCAGGAACAACTTTTCCCGGGATACGAGTCGTACAAAGTTCGCTTCGTAGCGGGTAAAGTCATTCCTCGTGTACGGGACGTTTTCCGTACGATTCGTAAATCGGAAAGCCGGTCCGGATCGTACTTGTACGGTCGGACTGTATTTTTACGATTCGTACAGAAAAGTGTCCGGGTCCGTCTCGTACAACTTTTCCCGATCCGATTCATACGGATCGGGCCGATCCGTATGTATTTTTCCGGTACGAATCGTACTTCACGGGTCGGACGGGACTTGTACGATTCGTACGGAAAAAATTACGGATACGAGTCATACGAAAAAAAAAAAAGGATCGGAATCGACCCCCAAGTAGTTACTATCATATTTTTTTAAGTAAGCAGGTTGAATAATATGATGATCCCAGATATCCAAATAGGTAATTTGCAATGCACAATTTATTTTCCTTATGAGGAAACTGGAAATAATCCATCATTTTTTGAATTTCTATTTTTTCTGCACCTCATATTAAACTACTATTCTTCTCCTGAAGTAAGACAACAAAAAAATCCAACGTTTTTTAAATGAACATCCTCGAATTATTTTAACAATTCTTCCCTCTCAATTTAACAGCTGATTAAATCAAATTACCAAAGAAATCAGAGTTACGCAGAACCACCAGAAAATAAATCTCCAAGAAATCTCCACATTCCCACAAGATAAAAAGAAAATTATCCAAAAACTAAATTCGTAAATATTTGCATTTCTCTTGTAAGCTTGAAGCAAAAAATATGAAATAAATAATGTGAAACCGGCAAGGTAAAATAAAAAAAAGCAATCTAGGCTGTACAAAGCATAAAACATTTAAACCTTTTAAAGTTCTTCAACCATCAATTAACAAAACATGTTTTCAACCTTACAGGAAAAAGCAAATGGTAAATAAACCTTTTTTAAACAGAATACTAATCAAATTTTATTTTTGTTTTTTTTTCTAATATCAATAATCACTATTACAAATGTAAAAAGAATGATTAGTAGAAACAAAAGTTGAGTAAATCTCCACCTACCCAGCCTAAAACATAATGATGCCATACTAATACCTCATGAACGTAAAGAGACATAGACCCAGAAACCCTTTCTAACGTACAATACTGAGACCCCTTTTAAAACAATACTAATATTTGCAGCTCTCCACAACCTAGTAACACTCAAGAATAGTGATAATTGGATGATAGATGGCACCTTAAAGACAACATCCCATCCATTCAAGCAAGTATACACTAACTATGTAAGTCCAAGTCATAAATTTGTTTAATGGAAATTAACATGTAAAGGCTGGCAGACCGGTCTCAACAACAAGAGCCTCATAGGGGAATGGGGTACACTTGCCTATGATTTATCATCTCTGCTCCGGGGGAGCACCATACACAGAACCAGCGTAAACCCCGCACACACAATGGGACATCAACCAGCAATTAAGGAATGCTCCAAAAAACTAAATTCCAAACGCAGGGCTTATCGGACAACCGGGTCCGAGTCTGCCAAAAAAGAACTCAAACTAGCAGCCTAGAGCGACTCATTACTGGTTGTGGAGGCAAAACATGAACTTACAGAGGCAAAATGGCTGAAGAATTTCGAGCTGATGACACCAAGCAAATCCCAAGAATTTTGGCAATACCTAAACAAGATAATTCATGGGACCTCTAATGGAGAGAACCCACTAGACGCAAACACCTGGATTGCCCACGTAAAAACCCTGTACACCGATGTCCCGAATGTAAAGCTATCAGATAAAACCACAATACTAGGGGGGACATCTGGTAACGTCACAAGAATTCTGACGGAACCTCTGGTTAATTCTACCTCCCCAAATACGTCATAATGGAGCACCCAGCCCTAACGGCCTGCCTGGCACCCTCTTCAGGGAGGACATCGACTTCTGGGCTGACAATTTGGCTCAGCTGTATGCAGGGTGCAGGTTTCTGGAGGACGTACCAGACTCCTGGACCGGGTCACTTCTGCATCCAATATACAAAAAAGGGCCAAGCACTGACCCCAGGAATTATCGTATGATTGCCTTATTGGACATTGAGGGCAAGGTTTATGCAAGCACTCTTTTGGCGGAACTAGCGGATTGGGTCAACAGGGAAGGTCTCCTCCCCTTCTACCAGACTGGGTTCCGATCAGGAGGTTCCACCATAGATAATATCATTGCCCTATCATACATAGTACATCAAGCGGTGGTTCACGGCACCCCGCCGCTTTTTGCTCGTTTCATTGATTATACAGCAGCATTCGATGGGGTAGATCGCAACATCCTATGGCAGAAATTGGCATGTTGGAACATCAGCCAGTCGCTGCTACAAGCCATCAGATCCCTGGATTCGCGAACCTGGGTGAGAGTTAAACTCTCATGTAACTCCACTACAGAAAAAATCACCACGGATCACGGACAAAAGCAGGGTTGCGTCCTTGCCCCGTTGCTCTTTAATTTATACACAGCGGATATGGGCAGTGCTCTGCACGGAGCCACTCTAGCGATCCCCAGGATCCGGCAAAATAAGATCCAGCTGATGCAATATGCTGATGACTTGGTCTTTTTGGATCATACTAAGATTGGTCTCCAAAAAGAATTGACAGCACTCTCAGAGTACAACGCCTAAAACAAGCTGGTCACCAACCCAACTAGATCCAAGATAGTGATCTTTGGCCAATATCCCCAAACAAAAGAGGCAAAGTGGAGTCTGGGCCCATTAATCCTGAACTGTGCACAATCGTATAACTATCTTGGGGTCTGGATCTGTGAAACTGGCCACTCATGGGTCCACTGCCACAAGCTCCAGCAGAAAGGGAAAATGGTTACCTATGCTATCAGCAAACTCATTGCTGTCTTAGAAAGCCCAACAACACCGGCTATTCAAAGAGTCTTGAGTGCAAAACTACTACCTTCCCTCAGCTATGCGCTACAGGATTTTCCAGGTAAATTCGCTCAGGAACTGGAAAAAATACATTGTGCAGCTTACAAAAAGTTATTTCGTCTACCAGCCTGCATCAGGAATACTTTAATACATCTGAAATTCAATCACAACTGACAAAACTTGGAAGAATTAGTGGTTCTAGCGAAATACTTTTATTTAACAACTGCGGCACCAGAGCACTCGATGAAGGCTGTTATAAACTATATCTTTCAACAACCTGGCAATCCCTGCTCTACTGGCCTCGCCTCAGCCAAAGATCTCTTGAAACTAGCCACAGAGAATTGGGACTCCAACCTAATTAAGTATTCTACCATCAACATAGCAATAAAAAAGCAAGTACGGTTATGCTCTCGTATGTTGGACATTGAAGCTCTGGCAGCCAGAGGCTTTCACAAGACCCAAAGTTCCCCCCACACATCACCTGGCCTCAAACTACATCTTACACAGCCAGTGAGGAGACAAGCCCTACATAGAATTCTTGCAGTCAGATTGCATCCCCTCCCCCTAAAAGAACTGTACCCAATGGTGAAAGTAAGACCGGTTATCACAGAGTGTCGCCTCTGCAACTATAAACGAGAGTCGCTGACTCACATCCTACGTTGCTGTCCCGCCCTGAGACTAGTTCGCCGAATCCACCTAAAGCCCATACTCCTTCTACTGGGCACTCGCACAGCAAACAAGGCAGTCCAACAGTTATATCTATTGGACACTGTGAAGCACATGGCCAATTTTGCTAAGTTTATTTACCACACCCGCACAGCTCTTATGGATAAGTCTATATTGGTTGTACATGGTAATCATCCGGGTGAGGGGCCTACCCAGTTTGGCAACCATTTGAAAGACTGACTTGTTGCACCTAAAAGACTGTTATTATTTCCATTGTTTTAAATTAATAACAGCAAAGGAAGTTTTATGAATATGTCGTGTACATCGTGATTTGTTGCACCTCAAAAAGACTGTTATTATTTACATTGCTTTAAAATTAATAACAGCAAAGGAGGTTTTATGGATATGTCCTGTACATATATGTATCCATTTTAATTATTTATTATATTTATATATTGGTTGTTTTTGAATTTTTTTTTATTAACCACACAAATAAAAGAATTCATATACTATCTATGCAAAAAGCAAACAAAATAAATTAACGAAAACTTCCTTTCAAAGGTCAAACACCGTGGCATTTTTAGCGGAGTAGACTATTTGGAAAACATTGCATATATTTTACATTACTAATTATATAAACCCAAACCATTGATAGCACTGTAAAGATCTTGGGGAGGGTGATTTTCAATTGCTTGATCTCTTGGACAAGCTGAAATAACATTTTGTCCCCTGTCGAATGTGGCTTCAGTCCTGGGCTGGGTACGGTGGATAAGTGCCTGAATTTGCAATTCATTTTAGGCAAATATACCATTGCCAAGTGCTGTTCCGTGTACCTGGCCTTCATTGACTTATCTACCCCATTCGATCAAGTGAATACGACCAAACTTTGATTGCTCTTGCTGGATTTGAGGGTCGAAGTCACGCTGTTGAAGTTTCTGAACAACTTACATGAGAATCTAGTGGGGTTCACCAAGGGTCAATTTTGGCTCCTTTATTGTTTATTATTTACATCAGCAATCTGAGCCTCCATTTGGATGATGCCACTAGTGATGTTCCAAGAATTGCCAACTTGTCTGTCCCATTGTTTACTTACGCAGAGGACAGTGTCCTAACGGCTATGACTCGGAGAAGCCTGTGTATATTAGTAGAGTCCTTTGTCCCTTTTATGATCAGTCTGGACCTATCATCCAATTACAGGAAATCTAATTTTTTGGCATGTTGGCCCATGTAGGAAGACCATTCGGAAACTTGTGGATATTGGTTGATTCCTTTGACTCTTTTATGAGCAGACTGGACCTGTCATCCAATTACGGGAAATCTCATTTTATGGCACGTGGTCCACATAGGAAAAACACTTGGATTTTGACAATCAGTGGCTACCCTTTGAGCAGTGTAAGCAACTTTAGTTACCTTGGAATCACCTTCGATTCAGCAGCCTGGCAGCTGCAGGTTAACATTCCTTCCTGAAGTTAAGCAGGGCGGGCGGATCTATTTGTAATCTCTCTCAGAGTGCAGGTAGGGGGTACCATAACTGTTCCCTTTTAAAGGTAGAAGAAAATAGTATTTGTAGGCCCACCAGCACCTACTGGTGCACTCATAGCAAAATCTACTTCACATCTCTGATGAAGCAACGTTGGTCCCACTCCTGCTAGTTTTAACAGGGACCTAATTCTGAACTGCCTACATCTGGACAGAGGCCTCTCTATTCCTTGGTTGAAATATGTATGCAACTCTGTTTGTGAACATAGGTTACCAGATATATTTACTGCACCAGACTCTTTTGTTAAGGCAGACAGGATGACAGTGAATTCTCGATTCCTAGAATGTTGTTTTTCTCAACGCATGAACCTGGTTCTCATGACAGTTTCCTTTAGAGAGTATTTTTTGCATTTTGCATCCAGGTATCCCGCATATTATCTATCCCTGAAACTTTCACAGTGGGAGAGATTGCTTCTCTTCTGTTTTAGGGTAGGCACTGTGTGGCGACTTCTGTATTTTTCAAATGTTTCTAGTTATTTGGGGCACAGTATGCTCGCTTGCCCATGTGATGGTTTGTCCAAGCAATATTTGCTGTACTTTATGTTCTTTTGTAAATTTTAGAGACTCTTTTCTATATTTTTTCTTAAAACCAATTTTGAAACCCTTAGCAATTCAGAAATGCACTGAGGCACTATATTTTCAGCAGCTTTTAGATAGTCCAGATGAGTGTTATTGTGTCTGCTTGTTTCATAAAATGTCAGTCAATAGCAATAAATCAAAGAACAGTAGAGCCAAGGGGGTACTATGTCAGTAATAGCTTTGTAATCTGGGACTTTGATGCATTTTATGTATTTTGGCCCCTTTTTTATTCACATTATATAGGAATAAGTGGTAAGAGCTACTTTTTACGGGACTAAGGATCTTCCACTAGTAGAGCAAAAAGCATAGAATAATTCCGGCACTCCTTTATGTGAACAATGCCATTCGATTGCTCATACTGTGCCTGAACTTCAGAATTTTATTTATTCATTTTTATCTTTCATTAATTTCTTGTTCTTTTAGAAAAAAATCACACATAATGGTAATTGACCCTAAGTCAACCAAGATGAGGCTTTTTTTATTCAAGGTCAAGAATTATCAAAGGTCCGTATGTTTCCTCACTTAGGGGTGCATTTTGATGAGAGAGGCACCTGGACACCGCTTCTGGAGTTTAAGATTAATTTTTTCTAAGGTCCATTTCTGTCATTTCTGATTTTGCTTCCAGACTGGGTAGTAGGCCCTTGAACGCTATCATGAAGCTATAGCAGGCTAAGTGTATCTCATTTGGTAGTGATATTTGGGGGGTGGTGGACACCACAACATTACAAACAGTTGAAGATAATTTTTCTAGACGTCTGTTGTCATTGCCCCAGAGTACCCGGCCTTTGTAGCCTATGGGTATCTAGGCATTGGTTACATTTCTGATTTTATTACATTATGCCCCTTACTCAGACAGATGATCTTAACTCATACCTAAAAGATACAAGAGATCTTTTGAGACATCTACAGGAAATTCTGTGGCAATCTACACGCAAATTAATAACTATGGATGTGACAGCACTATACACCAATATTGATAATAAAATTAGATTACAAGCATGTGAACATTTTCTAAAGAAAGCATATAAATAATGTTCCAGTCATAATGCCATGTTGCTTGAAATGATTAGGATGTGCTTAACACAAAATGTATTCTTATTTGGTACATAACTATAAACAAACAAAAGGCACAGCAATGTACTTTGCCTTCAGCCCTAGTTATTCATGTCTAACAATGGGTTGGTGAGAACAGAAGGTGGAATGAACACCCGAAAATGATGAATATGTCAGTAAAATAATTATGTGGTTACAATACATTGACAATTTATTTATAATCGGGGATGGAAGTGTTGAAATTAAATGAAATGAAAATAAAATGTATATAGCAATACTTTAACATCTTGAACAACACCCCAACTAATTTTAGATTCACGTATGATATATGTGATTTAAAACTAACATTCCTAGATAGAGACATCTCTGTTGAGGATAATAAAATGTAAACAAGTCTACACAGAAAGAAAACGGCAACAAATGAAATATTACATGCCGAAAGCTACAATCAACAAAGCTTAATAAGTAGCATTCCATATGGTGAATTCCTGAGAATTCGAAGAATCTCCTTTCTAGAAAAAGAAATGGAAAAATATACCCAGGAAACAACACGAAGATTCCAAATAGGAGGAGACAAGCAACATGTAATTAAAACAGGACTAACTAAACTAAAACAAATGTCTAGATCATCAAGGTTAAAAAACAAAGAAGAAGAAACAAAAAGGAAAGTCCTATATGGATAATTACCACATATTCAGTTGAGGCAACGAAAGTTATTACAATTCTAAGGAAACACTGGAAAATTTTGCAATTGGACCTGACAGTGACAAAAATAATGAGAAGTCATCCAAATATTACCTTTTGAAGAGCAAAGAATCTAAAAGACTCCTTAATGCACAGTCAATTTAAAAAAAAAAAAATGAATTGGCTTTCACACTTAGAATTACATAAATGCAAAAAATGTACAGTGTGCCTAATTGCAGTAGGAATACAAGAAATACATTTTTGCAATAAAGAATAAATGGAAAATTAAACAACACATCACTTGTAAAAGCAATTTGTGATATATGTAATTCAATGCCCATGCAATCTCAAATATGTGCTATTTGCGAATTAAAGAAACGAATACTAGAACATGTAAGAGCTACCACAAATAATGATTGGAGAAATGCAGTTGCAAAACATATGGAGATATATCATCAAAGTGACGGGAAGAAGTTAAAATTCTGTGCAATTGAACAAATTGAACAAAATGAATGAGGAGGAGATCGGGAACAAAAGCTACGACAAAAATAATCTTGCCACATACTGACTTTAAGACCGTTAGCACCTTATGGATTGAATCAGGTGAGGAGTTGTACATACATTTATAGATAAGAAATAACTAATTTGCTTCGATTGATCAATTAATATCTCATATTTATGATAGAGTTTTGATAAATTTAGGATTTAACGTAATAACTGTATGTTTTGCACAAACACTGAGAACTTTAAATTAGGTTTTCAATTTAAAGCTGGTCATATTGATGAAATCGAAATAAATAATCAAGTATACTGTAAGAACATCAAAAGTGATACTATTGAGAACAGTTGCTAGATACATGGGTATCAATGTTTACATAAATAAGAAAACATAGCGACGATAAGCCCACTGGAATTAACTATACATTTTATTGCAAGTATTTTTGTATAATGAAGGATATTGATAAATAAATTAAGAAAAAACAACTGATCCCAGAATGCAACTGGAATGAGCATAACATTGATAAATTTTATAGGTAAGTACTTGGCTATAAAATGCCTAAGGATTATCAACATCAAGAGATGGTTTTAGGTATTAGAAATGTTTTATCGTACATCTGCACTTGTAAAAACTACACTTCCCAAGACCGCTATGTGCATTGGAGCAGAAGTGACTAAAAAAACATTAAAAAATGAGGAGTGGGCAGAAATACCCTGTACCCCGTAATCAAGGTCCCTGCAGGGCCGAAACGTGTAGGGGTATTGCTCGTATGCTAACTTTAGTAATATGATTAAATGAGCAGATTGGAAAAGAATCACAAGTGAGTGCGGCTCATCTTTACCATCTTGGTGAAACTTGAGAATAGTTAGCGTTGAGGGTCTGCCGCCATTGAGGTTCACACCAGCGTCAGCAATACCCACAAAACTGGGCTAAGGTGGAATATATATAGATATAGATATAAACATGAAAAAACAAAAGGTTAAGGATAAGTAATAGTTAGGAAACCTTTATTTATTTTGTATACAAACCCTACTTAAACTACACAAACATAGAAGTTCTAAAGTTATAGTTATAACTTAAATTTATGATTCACGCCCCACTTTCAAATGACTAAGTCATAGTTATAACTCACATTTATAATTGCGCACCACCTCCTTACACTATAAGTCACGCACCTCTGTGCACAGTCTTATCACCCCATTCGATACACTATATTAACTATAACTTGCCACTCTATCATACACTGTGTTCTAAAAAAACATGTGATTTCAGATGTCATCAGTGCTGATATCAATCCTATGATTCCACATTCTATAACTTAGGTAATATGCAGGGATATAGATGGTGTATGGAGAATGGGTTATAGTGTAGTGCAATATGGTGTATTACAGTGTATTGCTAATTATTTTGTATTTTATTTTTAGTACTGTGGTACTTTTGAGTTAGTACTAAGTTCCTCCATTTTTTTTTATATATAGAACCGTAAAAATAATTTTTACCCTCTATACACCCAACATCCCACTTCTGAGTAATAATTTGTAATACATTATTTAATATATGTAATATCCAAGGATTCGTTACACTAAAACATAGTTCTAAAATAATTAAGAGTTACTACACTACGCACCCTTATGCCCTAAAATCCTAACATCCTCCTCCCAAATGTAGTTAACTTAGTTACGTTAAATATTTTTTATTGTTAAATAGAAAAACACTTTTAATACTTTCATGCTTTTAAAGTAGTATTATTACAATTTCCCTCGTATGATGAGGGTAAATCCCCCCAAACACCTTTTTCATTTAAACTAAAATATTAGTATTATACTTACTCTTCTATTTTGGGTGGTGCGCCCCAAACCACCTATATCAACACTTCTAACAAAGTATTAATACTAAATGTAGCTCTTTTGTAAGATGAAATGTAATATATGTATCATTTTATTTTGTTTTTTGGGGGTAATTTCCTCATCCCCAGCTTTTTTACATTTAAAGTAAAATATAAACAATCACACTTCAATTATGAGGGGTAAAACCCCCACCTGCCTAATTTAAATTTATATTAAATTATTATTACTACATTTAACCTTTGTTATTCAAAATTCAATATGTATACTATAGTAGTTTATTTTACAAAAATACGTTAAAATAACTTAATAAAATCTCTTTTAATACATACTTGGGAGCCGATTATGATGCAGGAAGGATCCAAGTCTGTCCGGTATCGTTCTGGAACTGGAACCGAACGACCTCCAGTCGTCAGTTCCATCCCAGGAATTAGGATGCGACCACTTTGCTATGAGAGCATGCATTCAGAATGGAATGCATGCTCTCGTAGCAAAGAGCAGGGGTGCAGTTCAACCCTGCACCCTGTGGCAGGCAACTCAAGGTACCTGCTACCGGGTGCAGGTATCAACATGCCCTCTAGACCGCCATTCAGTGGTCTTGCATTGATGTGGGGCCCTCCTGGGGGCCCCCAAAGCTGTTTCCCAATGCCTTTCTGTGCCATAAAACGGCTGGCACAGAAAGGCAGTGGGAAACTGCCATTGTAATCCCTCGGCCAGGGGATCACTGCAGGGTTTCCAAATGTCGGACGGGCTCTCCTAGCCCTCCGGAATCCATTCAGAAATCTGAGTCGGATTCCCTTTCGACTGAGCCCATCAAAATGGCTCAGTCAGAAGGGAATCCGAACAGCAGATTACGATGTGGGCAGGAGGGCTCTGACCGACGGTCGGAGCCCTTACTGCCCGCATCGTAATTGGGCCCTTGGATGTGGGTTAACCCCCCAATTCTAACCTTTTTTAATATATATAAAAACACTTACCAACACTTACCAATACTTATCATGCTTACCATGCAGAGTAAAAGCATGTGTGGTAAAGGCATGCGGGTAAAAGCATGTGGGATGAAGGTCCCTGCAGAGTAAAATGCACTGTGAAGCCACTGCAGAGTAAAGGGAAGACCCTATTCGCCTTTTTTAAAAATGTTACCACCTGATCATCAAAGTAAGTGTAACTTTATGTGTTGTTAGCAAACACTCTCACCTTGTCATAGGTAAAAATTGGAAAAAACATTAATTACTGCCCCGTTATTATCAGATCTGGATTTTGGATGTGTAGTGCAGAGCACATACATGATAATTCCGAGTGCACTTTTTACACTTCAATTTCTGATGTAAATACCACACCTAGTATTATCCGTTATAGAATTTTCACAGTACTTTACCCAATACTTACAACTTCTAATAATCAGAGAGGAATCAAAACACTCAAAAACAGCTGTCAATTCCACTACACCAAACTCAGGATAGAGGGCTATTATTTTTAATACCACAGGTCGTGTATTTACCAGGTGCAGTATTACCTCCCTCTTCTGTGTTTTCTTGCTCAGAATGAGGCATAAAGTGGATTTGGAGTTTTGCGCACTGATTACCAAGTTTTACTTTTTTATGAGCAGTTTACCCTGCTCAAATGTCTCCCTGTTATTCTTGTTGAAATGTGAATGGGGAGAATTGCAGGATGTGTGTTTTTACCAGCACAACTTGCAATCGATCCCAAATGAGACCATTATGGTAAACAGACTTTCATGGAGTATAGAAGAGCTGGCTCCCTTAGAGGATGAATGATCTAGATTGGGACAAATATTGTGAAGTGGATCAAATTTGTCTATCAAGAGGCTTCCCAACCACACCAGTCTGCAAACAGGGCTACCACAAGTTTTGTATTAGAAAATGCAAAGAGCCCCTGAGTTGCACTTTGGAGGATTGACAAAATGAGGTGAAGCAGGCATGAATAATTAAAGTAGGAGCAATTAAGCAGGATAACCTCATGATAACATTTTACAACTGTATTTGGAATGTAACACTGGCTATGGGATTGACATTCTTAATGTATTTAAAAGCGGTGCTAACTTACATTCTAATCTAAAATCTTTCCTTGTTTATTTCATAGTACTTCAAATAATCATGCCAATAGAAGGTATATTTCTAAGAGGATGTTTATAGCTGCTGACGATTTAAATAACCATATGATCCTTTGCCTAAGTTTTAAAAATTGAGTTTTAATGACGCCACTGAATGGTGTATACACTATTATGCACTCTAACAGTAAAGAGAAAGAGTCCTTTTTGTCAAATGAATGTGCACCTTTTAGGATGGGGCCAGTACCGTACAGTACTAGGACAGTAAGAGATGATAGACCACATATGGTGCATTCTACTGTCATAATAACTACTTCCTAAATGGTATTGCACATCGGCAGCTTTTGATTTATATCTGCATGGATCAACACATTAAATTGACCATGACCCTTTCAAATTGTTAAATTGTTATTGCGCCATTAATTTGTCAAAAGAGTTCATTAACAAGCCATTGAACAACCAATATCATCAATTTACCAATTAAATAGATGAATTCTAGTAAAAAGATAAGAACCGGGTGGAAATACATCAATTTGGATAACGTAATTTCGAATATCTTCACATCATTTTGTTTTTTTCAGTGGGTTTTTTCATGTCCTCAAGCTGCTGTCATGACAAAGATGAATCCATTTCTAACCATATGACCACAAAAAGAAACAAAGAAACAAAAATTGTCAAGTAAACCTATGGATAAAGAGTGGTTTTAGAAAGAGTGCCATAAAAGAGAAAGTCACATTATTTGCATTGGTAAACAGGAAAAAATGTATTCCTGCAGTTGACATAAAAAGCAAGAGTAGGCCACAAATGTCTCATCACCCAGGAACTCGAAGAGTGAGAGGAATTGAACCAGGGAGATTTTAAAATTGCTATCAATGCTCATGATGAGTTATCCTTCAGGGGCATCTTGAGCAAGGAGGATTCCAGTGTTTCTGCACCTCCACAGATATATATTCCTGAAGGCACATTGTATAACCACTTTTCAGCACCATTTAGTGCTTTTCTGCTGTTTATTGGCATGCTAACCAGCAGCTTTCTATCTTAGCAATGGAAGATGTGCACAGTTTTTATGTTGGTATTCTTTACTGAAGCATGATTTGCACCACAAAATAGGAAGGTAATATTCCCGTAGATTGAGTTCAGCACATTCATGATGTCAAAGGACACTATATTCTTAAGCTTTCAAATATCTTAATGGCAGATGCCCTGTTCCCAAAAACTTGATTGGAAGATGAGATTTTTGCCAGTTTTTGAAAATGGTCTCCAAAATGATCTTAGTAACTATATGCCCATTAGTCTTATTGATACAATGAAAACAATCATGGTTAACATGCCATCTATAAGTTATAAAAGAGGATCAAGTCAGCTGACAAGAGCCTCATTTAGATTTAGGAGGAAATTGAAAAGCATTTAATTTGTGGATACTAAGTAGAAATCATGGGCTGAATTTCTGCCACCCTAGACATAATTATGCCTGCTCATGAAATTCCGCTTCACTCGCGGAGTTTTTCCCACTCCGCGTCCGGCAGTGCTGTCAAAGTGTGGGGGAACGGCCAGGAGTCCGACCATGGACCAGGGATCAGGGGAGGTGGCAAAAATTGGGTGTGGCAAGAACAACATGCCAGGCTCCTCTGCCTCACTGAGCACTGGGGTACCCAGCACCAGCTTTGGGGCACCAGGGGGCCTCCTTCTTGCTGTTGTAGCAGTGGCACTGTGACATACTGGGACATACCCATATCCCCACACCATGGATGCAGCCTGGGCTGGAGACTGGGAGAGGGCCCCACACTAGCCAGGCCCTAACCAGACATTTGAAACAGCCAGCAGCACTAACCTTCTGACTTGCTTCACAGTCGGTGGACCCACAGGATGGGGGCCTGTGGGGGTCATCATGATTGGGCACCTTGAAGCTGCCTGTGCCTCCCTAGCACTTTTGGTCCAGACAAGTGGTGCTGGGGGACAGTGGGCCTGACCCGAGTACCTTCGCTCCTGCCCTCTTCTGTGGCTGGACTATCTTTACCCTCTCCCCCATGAGACGAAGTAGTTACTGTGATCCCAAGGTGGGTGAACAAGGATGGTGTGGTGAAAGATGGGGGTCTCCCCAGGGTAAGGTGGACACTGAGAGGCAGTCCACAGAAAAGATGCCAGACTCTGTTGCTGCTGGAGTGTTGTTACAAGATGAACAAGATCCAGTGTCTGTGAAACTTGATGCCATCTTCAATGCCATCTTGGTTACCAGATTGGACCTGTGGGGATGGAAGTGGAATCACATGAATTAGGACTCCTACTGGAGTATCAGAGAAAGCTATCAGAGAGGGTGAAGAGTATTGTGGCAACCATTTTGGAACTACAACCCCAAAATAGCACACTTACCCAGCTGATCACGGTCCTCACTAGCAGTGTCTGGCAACTGGAATGTAAACTTGATGACCTTGAAGGCTGTTCCCAGAGAAATAATATTAGTCTGGTCAGTTTTCTGGAGAGAGATGAACCCCTGGGTTTTGTGGAGTCTGGGCTTACTACACAGGCTGCACCTGATGGTATGTACCTCACTTTACCATTGAGCGCTCACAGAGTTTCGGCAAAAGACCCCACCATGTGCCCCGCCAAGACCAATGGTGGTCAGGTTGCTGAAATTCAGGAACAGAGGCACAGTACTGCAAGCCGCTCGGTGCCTGGGGTACATCACGTTTGACAATGCAGATATCCTTTAGTTCCCAGACTGAGTGAAATGCAAGATGAGAGAAGACAGTTTAGTACTCACTCATGTTTCTGGCAAAACTAAAAGTGCTGACAAATGGGCAATCCTACTTCTTCGCAGAACCAAGCCCAAAGACAGTGACATCACCCCGCGGGGATCCTCCCAGTCCAGCCCTGATCAGGGCACCAATGACACCATGGAAAGGCACTTTGTGGGGATGACAGTGTCACTGAGGCCCCCACTCCAGCACAGATATTGATGCTTGCAGTGGTGGCTCCAGATGCAGGCAGTACCTCTGAGGGATCAGGAAATGCTTCATCCAAGGGTGAGTCAGTGATCACTCGGCTCAATACATCATCCACCCTGCTCCCTGTGGTCACGCTCCGGATGGCTGACGATGTGCTCGAGCTGCATCCAGAGTGGTGGAGTGATTCTCAAAGACATAGTGCTCCCATGCTGGCAATTCCTGTATACTGCACATTGAACCCCTCCCCTTGTCTTACTTTCTTATTTTCCTCCCCTGTGGTCCAAACTGAAGGGCAGTATAGTTCTCCTTTGCAGCTGGACCCCTCCGGACATTGCCGCACTAGGATGCAACAGGTCCTGGATTGTGAATTTGCTTTCACTTCCCATTTTGGGAACCCTGCGGCCCTTGGGGTGCCACTGCACAGGACCCATAAGCTTGATTCATTACGTAATCTGTTTGGGCAACCAGATGTTGCTCTGCCATCCTGGGTTTGGGAGTTGGGAACGTTTTTTCTTGTTATATTTGAGCCAGCCACCTCACACACACATGGTACCATAGTTGGGGACTGCCATCCAGTCCTCACTTACTGTTGGTTGGAGGCCCACCATTCCGGCCTACAGCCTCCCTTCATCAGGGATATAACCAGGGATAGAATATTGTTACTAACCTGGACTGTTAGGGTCATGGGCACTTCCAGGAGGCATCATGCTGTCCACCAATATATCAGGAGGCGGAGGCCCACATAGCCTTCTTGCAAGAAATCAGTGACTCCAGAAGTGTTGGAGGGGTGAACTTACTCTGGATTTGCTCTGAGGGGTGCCTATCTGGATATGTCCCTCCATACCTTTTCAGATTACAAGGGTCGAGGCAGACCCCAGGGCGGTTATGTAATCATGGAATGGAAATTGTAGGGATGGGAGGTCTAGCTGGGCAGCATGTACGTACCTAATCTTGCACAGTCACAGTTTCTAGCACACATATCGTCACTACAGATGAAGTGGTCCTACCTGCCACAGTTCTTTGGGGGACTTTAATTGTGTAATAGACCCCAACGTTATTGGTCCCATCCCTTCCCAATTCTCCCACAGCTAATGCGGTGACACACCTTACACAATAGCTTACTCATTGGTCAATGGTAGACAGTTGGCAGATCCTGAACCCGACCACTAGAGAATACTCATTTTATTCTCTGCCCCATGATCCTTATGTCCGGCTCAGTCATATTCTTCATCACTCTATCATGCAGCTCAAGGTAACGGGGGCTGAATACTTGGGTAAGACCCTGTCAGACCACAACCTGCTACTAATAGACACACTGCATGGGGGAGACCGCCATATCTGATGCTTGCATTCCACTGCCCTTAATAACCCCGTGTTCTATTAAATGGTCCGCGAGACTCTCTCCAACTACATAGCCGACAATGACAACACAGCCACCATGCACCTGGTGGAGTGGGAAGCATTGAAAATCATGATCTTTCGACATTGCATACATACAGTCACAGGGGCACTACCGGCCATGAACTCGTTGGAGGGGCTTGAGCTGTCAGATATGACAGAGGACACTGCTCGAGTTTCCCTAAGAGATACAAGGGACCACCATGCCGAGTTTCTTGAGCCGCTCTGCTGCCTGTATTATCAGGCATATCAAACTAGGATGCTTCCTGAGGGTGACAGGCCTGGCCGGCTACTGGCATGGCTGGTGAGACATGATTCAGATGTTGAATGATCACCTGTATCTGCATTTCCCCTGACTCGGTCACCATCATCCAGGAGTCAATCCATGGCAGTTCCAAAAGCACTACCAGCCCATCTAGAAACCCTGCACCTGACCAGCCGTGGCCTAACATTCAGGAGTCCTTTCCATGGTTGCACTGCCGGTGATGCCTGTGGATAATAGGGAGGCATTAGAAGGCCTCATAACTGAACAGGAGGTATTTGGCACCATATGTGCCTCGTATAATCAAAGGGGGGACAACAGAGCTAGTTATTTATCGAGGTCCTGTTTCCATGCTCCAAGGCAAGTAGATTAATATCAAAAAGGGAAACAGTTCCTCTCTATGGGCCTGGGTAGAGGGTTACAATGACCTACTACACTGCTACGAATGGTATCCGGGGGGATCTGCAAATCCAGATCGTAATGCCCTCACACACCTGTTAGGGTGTCATGCTTCATCATTGGGCGCTCCTCGTCGGACCGGCGCTGCAATGTCCGACGGGCCTGGTGGCATCTTTATCGGAGATCTTTTGATCTGTGAACGCCGTATGGTGAGTGCGGTGTGTGGGGCTATAGGAGAAACATTGTTTGGTGAAGGTGTAGATTGTGATTATTAAAAAAGGCCCCGAACCTTTTTAGTTCACTTTATTAAATGGTCAAGGATGGGACTTTGTTAAAAACAGTGAGGCTACGTGTGATAATTAAAGGTATTCTAGTAGCCATTGGTGGACTAAGTCAGGTCAACATGTTTCGTGTCATGTGCTTCAAAGTCAAGCGACACTTCTTCAGGACCGGAAAAACATGACCGCTTGGTTAACAGTCATGGGTGGTGAGTACCCTTTTAGAGGGATAGGATCCTCAACTTGGGGTTATCCTAAAGGCATTCTTCCTGTGTAGATAAGGCCAAGGAGAAAAGAAAGGGATATGGATACCATCAGAATTCATGACTGTGATCTAATCAGCTGAGACAGAAGACAGGATCTCATCCAGACAAGAGACAGTATATCATCCAGACTAGGCCAAATGTGGCCGGTATCTATTAATAACAAGGGGATAATAAAAGAACTAACGCTAGGAGAACAATAAAAAAGAACATGGCATGAAAGAGTTCACAGCATGATATGACTAAAGTGACACAAATGTGGTAGGACCAAACAGTTACGGGGGGTAACGTTGTCAAGGACGAGAAAATAATCTTACCTCCTCAAGGTAGGATGTGGAGCCTCATAGATGAGGGAAGACGACCCGACCAATTGAGCGGGTGTACCTGAACGAGACGTGGGCTCGTCTTAGAACCTACTCGTCTCCATCTCACCATGGTATTACCGTAGGCGGTAGGATCCGGGTTATGAACCTTCAACCGGCGATCTAAATCTCGTGAGATTAAGCCGCCATTTTGTCACAAGACGAGATGCCTGACCCTGAATGGAATCTAAGGTATCGATCACAGAGATTATAAACAGGCGGAAACTACTATTAAAGACCAGTTGGAGCAACATATTCTATTTTGCAAAGGGGTCCTGATAACAACATGGTACATAGTTGTAGACATCAACGGTTTAGACCCCACGGTCGTGTAGATTAACAATTATGATTGGAGCAGATGTGCAAATCTATTTCGACGTGGAAGATGAATTTTATCGTTTTGCTGTGGTATTAACTTCTGTCCAAGGGATATCATCGTTAAGACCTTGTCTGTGTGTAGAAAGGCGGAAAATCCACCTTTGTTCAGTTTCGAAGAGTTTTTGACTGGACCAAGCAGGGTTATTTTCAAGTACTGTCCAGTGTAATTCGTTAGCTCCATGTTGGTTGGCAATGAAGTGGGTACTCATCTTTGTGGTGGTTCTCCCGCATCGTATATTACTCCGATGCTCCATGATCCTTGTTTTTACTGGACGTGTGGTCATGCCTATGTAACGAAGGTTGCACGGGCATGTGATCATGTAGACACAGTTCCTAGAGTTGCAATTCGTGTGGTTTTTTTGCGTCCAAACTTTGCCTGCCTCTAGGGTGAGTTCTTTTGTTGCCTTAGTCAGGTTACATACTCCGCAATCTCCACATGGGTAGTGGCCCCTGACTGGAGTAGAACTCCAAAGGGTACCTTGAGCTGTTGTTTTAGTGGTTTTGGGGCGTGTGTGTACCAAGATGTCTCTGAGGTTACTTGTACGTTTATTAGCAAACCTTGGTTTAGGTAAAGATAAAGTACCTGTGGTCAAGATCTTCCAGTTTTTTGTGATGATTCTTTGTATTTTGTTGGATTCTGGTGTGTAAGTAGTAACACAGGTTATGATGTCCTCCGTCTCCTTCATTATTGGTTCTAACAACGCCTCCCGGTTGTTGTTGAGAGCTCTTTTGTTAGATTTGTTGATGATGGTGGTGGGATAGTTGCGTGCCTTTAGATGGTCGCTAAGGATGGAGGCCTCCTTTTTATAGTCACTGGTCTTGTCGCAGTTCCTTCGGAGGCGTAGGAACTGGCCAAAGGGGAGATTATCCCTGAGGGTCTTAGGGTGGTGACTTTCATACTGCAACAGACTATTCCGGTCCGTTGGTTTTCTGTAAGTGTGGGTCGATAGGGTCCCATTGTGCAATGTGATTGTCAAGTCCAGGAAATGTATTTCGGTTGGAGAAACCGATCTGGTGAATTTCAAATAGGGGTCCAAAGAATTCACCCAAGTGAAAAAGTTGTCACAAGTTTCTAGATCCCCTTTCCACATGATCAGGATGTCGTCAATATAACGCCTCCAAAGAATGATGTTGTTGGAATAGGGGTTGGTCTTTTCAACATTGAGGCTTTCAAATTCTGCGACGTAGAGGCATGCCAAGCTCGGCGCAAAGGTGCTGCCCATAGAAGTTCCTTGGGTCTGGTGGAAATATTGGTCTTTGAATATGAAGTAGTTCTCACACATGGCGATGGTGGCACATTCCATTATGAAGGAGACTGGGGTGTGTGGTGTCCACTCTTCTTTCAAGCCTCAATGTTGAAAAGACCAACCCCTATTCCAACAACATCATTCTTTGGAGGCGTTATATTGACGACATCCTGATCATGTGGAAAGGGGATCTAGAAACTTGTGACAACTTTTTCACTTGGGTGAATTCTTTGGACCCCTATTTGAAATTCACCAGATCGGTTTCTCCAACCGAAATACATTTCCTGGACTTGACAATCACATTGCACAATGGGACCCTATCGACCCACACTTACAGAAAACCAACGGACCGGAATAGTCTGTTACAGTATGAAAGTCACCACCCTAAGACCCTCAGGGATAATCTCCCCTTTGGCCAGTTCCTACGCCTCCGAAGGAACTGCGACAAGACCAGTGACTATAAAAAGGAGGCCTCCATCCTTAGCGACCATCTAAAGGCACGCAACTATCCCACCACCATCATCAACAAATCTAACAAAAGAGCTCTCAACAACAACCGGGAGGCGTTGTTAGAACCAATAATGAAGGAGACGGAGGACATTATAACCTGTGTTACTACTTACACACCAGAATCCAACAAAATACAAAGAATCATCACAAAAAACTGGAAGATCTTGACCACAGGTACTTTATCTTTACCTAAACCAAGGTTTGCTAATAAACGTACAAGTAACCTCAGAGACATCTTGGTACACACACGCCCCAAAACCACTAAAACAACAGCTCAAGGTACCCTTTGGAGTTCTACTCCAGTCAGGGGCCACTACCCATGTGGAGATTGCGGAGTATGTAACCTGACTAAGGCAACAAAAGAACTCACCCTAGAGGCAGGCAAAGTTTGGACGCAAAAAAACCACACGAATTGCAACTCTAGGAACTGTGTCTACATGATCACATGCCCGTGCAACCTTCGTTACATAGGCATGACCACACGTCCAGTAAAAACAAGGATCATGGAGCATCGGAGTAATATACGATGCGGGAGAACCACCACAAAGATGAGTACCCACTTCATTGCCAACCAACATGGAGCTAACGAATTACACTGGACAGTACTTGAAAATAACCCTGCTTGGTCCAGTCAAAAACTCTTCGAAACTGAACAAAGGTGGATTTTCCGCCTTTCTACACACAGACAAGGTCTTAACGATGATATCCCTTGGACAGAAGTTAATACCACAGCAAAACGATAAAATTCATCTTCCACGTCGAAATAGATTTGCACATCTGCTCCAATCATAATTGTTAATCTACACGACCGTGGGGTCTAAACCGTTGATGTCTACAACTATGTACCATGTTGTTATCAGGACCCCTTTGCAAAATAGAATATGTTGCTCCAACTGGTCTTTAATAGTAGTTTCCGCCTGTTTATAATCTCTGTGATCGATACCTTAGATTCCATTCAGGGTCAGGCATCTCGTCTTGTGACAAAATGGCGGCTTAATCTCACGAGATTTAGATCGCCGGTTGAAGGTTCATAACCCGGATCCTACCGCCTACGGTAATACCATGGTGAGATGGAGACGAGTAGGTTCTAAGACGAGCCCACGTCTCGTTCAGGTACACCCGCTCAATTGGTCGGGTCGTCTTCCCTCATCTATGAGGCTCCACATCCTACCTTGAGGAGGTAAGATTATTTTCTCGTCCTTGACAACGTTACCCCCCGTAACTGTTTGGTCCTACCACATTTGTGTCACTTTAGTCATATCATGCTGTGAACTCTTTCATGCCATGTTCTTTTTTATTGTTCTCCTAGCGTTAGTTCTTTTATTATCCCCTTGTTATTAATAGATACCGGCCACATTTGGCCTAGTCTGGATGATATACTGTCTCTTGTCTGGATGAGATCCTGTCTTCTGTCTCAGCTGATTAGATCACAGTCATGAATTCTGATGGTATCCATATCCCTTTCTTTTCTCCTTGGCCTTATCTACACAGGAAGAATGCCTTTAGGATAACCCCAAGTTGAGGATCCTATCCCTCTAAAAGGGTACTCACCACCCATGACTGTTAACCAAGCGGTCATGTTTTTCCGGTCCTGAAGAAGTGTCGCTTGACTTTGAAGCACATGACACGAAACATGTTGACCTGACTTAGTCCACCAATGGCTACTAGAATACCTTTAATTATCACACGTAGCCTCACTGTTTTTAACAAAGTCCCATCCTTGACCATTTAATAAAGTGAACTAAAAAGGTTCGGGGCCTTTTTTAATAATCACAATCTACACCTTCACCAAACAATGTTTCTCCTATAGCCCCACACACCGCACTCACCATACGGCGTTCACAGATCAAAAGATCTCCGATAAAGATGCCACCAGGCCCGTCGGACATTGCAGCGCCGGTCCGACGAGGAGCGCCCAATGATGAAGCATGACACCCTTACAGGTGTGTGAGGGCATTACGATCTGGATTTGCAGATCCCCCCGGATACCATTCGTAGCAGTGTAGTAGGTCATTGTAACCCTCTACCCAGGCCCATAGAGAGGAACTGTTTCCCTTTTTGATATTAACCATATGTGCCTCCTCAACCTGCAAAACAACAGGCCTTGATGGCTTGCCTCTTGGATTCTACAAAAACTTTGAAATCATCCTGATCCCCCAAATTGGCTAAACTTTACTTGACCATCGTGTTGGTCAGGCACCTGCCAACGCCCATTAGGGTGGCGCTCCCAATATCGCTCCTAAAGCCAGGACACTATCTATCGGAGGTTGCTTCCTACAGATTGCTGTCAATGACGGGCAGTAACTATAAAATTCTTAGCAAGGTGTTGGTGGTGTGCCTGGTTGAGCGTATGCTCACATTGGTTCATCAAGACCAGAAGAGGTTTATACCGGGCAGGGCTACAACACTCAATATCTGAAGATTGCACAGGCATCTGGAGGAGACCTCGTTGCATTGGCCCAACTAGGTGTACCTGGTCTGAAAATCAAAAAAGCATTTGACACTCTGGACTGGAACTAAGTGATTAAGGCCCTGCTGAAGATGGGCCTCCGTGGCATGTTTGAACAAACGCCTTTACACAGAGGTGACAACAAGTGTCAAAATAGGGCGATAGATCTCACAGCCGTTCCCAATAAGCAGATTCACACATTGGGGCTGTCCTCTCTTCCTTGCTCTCTGCCCTGGTGATGGAGCCTCTGGTGCAGCGGATGCGGCAGTCTAGACACGTCTGGAGTATACCGATTGGTGGTGAGCTTCATGCTGGTTTTCTTCATGCCGAAGACGTCCTTGTGTATATCAGGGATTTGCAAGCCGGCATTGCTGAAGGTATACACATTCTAGACTGCTTCAAAGCCGCCTCAGGCCTTGGAATCAACTGATCTAATACCTGTTTATTTCAACTGCACTCTGATTGCCCTATGCAGACTCTCACAGTTGGTTCTTAGATCCTTCGGTCGGAGCCACAGAACTTCTGATATATGGGCATTAATATTTTGTATTCGATACAGGACTTAATAAATGGCAATCTCATAAAGAAGATTTCTTACCTGCGGCCTCAGATTGAATTTTGGTGTCTCCTCCTCCTTACAGTGCTGGGCCTGGTGGCACTCTTGAAAATGGTAATGTTGCATAGGCGTCTCCATTACTTCGCAAACCTTCTGCTTCATATCCAACACAGACCCTTTCGAGTCTCAAATGTGATGCTGGGCTATTTGATCTGGAACCAAACTGCAGCTGTCATCTGAGCTTGGAAGGTTAGGGGTCCCAGTGTTTGAACACTACTATCTAGCGGCAAAACTCCAGTAGCCTGCCCCTTGGCTAGCTGGGCACAAATGAGCAGAAGCGGGCACGGAGGCAGATACTAGAGCGCAGACAGGCATTATTCCTCCCTGCCTCTGTGCTGCCAGCATCTTCAAACATCCTCTTTCAGGTGGCGCATAAGAGCCATCATAGAGCATTGCAGCTGTTGTCTGGGATTCCCGAGTATGCCGTGGAGATCTCCTTTGGCTCTGTGCGTGTCTTCCGGACCGATGTGGGCCAGGAGGGAAGAGAGCTCTGGGAGGCCACGGGGGTGAGCACTCTGGGCGATCTTTTTTAGGGTGAAGCACTTATCCCGTTCAACCTGCTGACACGCAAAATAATCTCCCAGCGGGTCAGTTCCTGTCTCATAGCACCTTGTGATAACCATTAATGTACTAATTCTGCTTCATAGTGGGGCATGCGGGATGTTTATTAACTATGAGGGGCATTAATAAATAATATATCTAAGAGAATGAAGGATGTGTTTTAGGTAGTTCATACAGCTGAGGGCTTCAAGACCTACAAAGGAGGCCTCATTACTTTTACTGGTTTCTTTTGGAGATCATGTAGATGACTTTTCCTTTGATATTGGAGTCTCTCCTATTTATGTAGTGGTTTGTGGAATCCCTTGCCTAAAAAGTTATAATCCACATGTGAATAGGTGTACTAGAACAACATAATTCTGTTCATAATTGTGCCATGATCATTGTTATGCATTTGGAAATTAGTAGTCATCCATTGAAAAGATCAAATTTTCTATTACAATTTTGGATTTAGTTGTGGCTAATCATGTATATGTGCCTATTCAGCCTGATATCTATTCTATAGTTGTTTTCTAAGCCTGAGGTCTGCTTGCTTCCTCCTCATCGGAAATATGACTAAACCGTACTAATTGAACTTGCACTGGGGGCCCATATAGATGATATTTTTGCTGGCCTACAGTACATTCTAATGTTCAAGAGTGTGTTGTTCCTTGCCCTAGTTATGCTTAAAATAAATCATTATATTCTAAACTGGAGCTCTTACCAGTTGCTCTAGAACTATGACATAAATCTCTGCTGACCTTATTACAGATCTTCCACTTTCAATAGTTTTTTTGAGTTATCATGGTTACAGTTGATTGGTTTTTAAAAGATGCCTAATTTTTCTCCTTTATCTAGCTTAAGTACAGCTTAAAACATTTCTCATTGTTTCATGACTGTCATTTTTTGCCTTCATGGTTTACTGCATGCAATCATTTCAAACTGAGGAACTTAAATATGTTCCCATTTTTGGAACGCTCTTTATGAGGGGGATTGAATAACCTCTTTCTCTGGTGATTATCCTCAGTCCAATGGGCAAACCCTTGTGAACAAAGCTGGAAGGCCAAGAAGAAAGGCAAATATCGTAACGAGTGAACACATAAAACCTTTCTTCTCTTTCCCCATGTCCTATCTGTAAGTACCAAGGAAAAGTCCTGGGTTCACAGGATCCAAACGGAGGGCATTATGTATTGTGACGAGAAAGACTATGATTTAGGATAATGAGCCTACTGGTACGTATTAGAAATGGGGTCTCTAGTTGGCAGAGGTATGCACCCTGTCAAAGTAGGGACCCACACTCTAGTCAGGGTAAGTGTAGTACACAACAAAGTTTACTTGTGCTCACCCTCTGGTAGCTTGTAAATTATTTGTGCACCCACACAAAGTAACACAGTGAAAACATCACAAAAGTACTCTACACCAATTTAGAAACATAGTCAATATTTATCTGAGTACAACAAGACCAAAATGACAACAATCCAACAAGTGCAAAAACAACAGTTGATGGACAGAATGCAGAACAATGTCATACATTCACCCCAGTACAGAGATCTGGGGCTAAATCCATCGTTTTTTTTCTCACCATGCCATTCCAGTTTGAACCCAGCCATATGCAACTCAGTCTTGACCCTGTGCCTCATGGGAACAGTCCAGCCCGAACTGCCAAGCCAGGTCCTCCCTGGACTGGAAACAAGTATCCTAGGACCGGTTTCGGGGTTTCACCCCTCTTCAGCCAGGATAGCTTGATTCCAGTGGCATAGAGAGCACGGGACCCACTTCTGGGCATACCTGTCCCACTCGGGGGTGACAAATGCAAGAACAACAGTTGATGGACAGAATGCAGAACAATGTCATACATTCACCCCAGTACAGAGATTGTCAGCATTCCGTCCATCATTTGTTTGCCGTAACACTTTTCGCCCTAAGTGGGATGGGTATGCCCAGACGTGGGTCCCTTGCTCACTGTGCCACTGCATTCAAGCTAGCCTGGCTGAAGAAGGGTGACATACCCTGAAACCGGTCCCAGGATGCTTGTTTCTGTCCAGGGAGGACCTGGCCTGGCAGTTCGGTCTGGACTGTTCCCATGAGGCACAGGGTCAAGAATGATTTGTAAATGGCTGGGTCCAAACTGGGGTGGAGTGGTGGGCAAAAGAACGATGGATTTAACCCAGATCTTTTGATTGGGGGAGAATGTTTGCATTGTCAGCATTCCGTCCATCATTTGTTTGCTGTAACAATCCAACAAACACATTTTAAGATAAGAATTTTTAAAGATTACATCCAAATGCAGTGATTAGAAGTTAATAGCTCCAACTGGGGCTATCTGGTTGCGCTTGACCGGGACAAACTCAAAAGTTTAGTACATCAGCGATGGAGGTTGGGCTGGATGTAGGAATCACGCAGACCCCCTTATAGTACCGTTGATACATTGGAGATCAAAGACGATGCGTGGCACAGAGAAGGTGAGGCGTTGCAGATGCAGGTGATGTGTTGGTTCCTTAAGGCAGTGCAAGATCGTTGAATCTTTAACACCCGGGTATGATGTGTTGCACAGATGAGGTGATACATCGGTTGCTGATGCAAGGCCTCAGTTCCAGAACGCAAAACAGTGTTGATGATGCGCTGATGTCAACAGCGTGATGCGTTGATTCTAAAGCGTTGAAGTTAAATAGCTGGGCTGAAGGCGATGCGTTGGTCGAAAGCCACTCAGGGCTGGGGCTGCCACAGAGTCGGAGCAGTGCATCACAGACCTCGATGAAGTGGTGCTCAAAACTCACGCAGTGGAGGTTCTTCGGAGGCACTGCAGCAACTTCAGGGCTTTGTTGCAAGTCAATGTTGTTGTGTTGTGCACCCAGTGAGTGGTGTCATCGGCTTTGGTGCAGGCAGCGGCGATGTGTCAATTTCACAGAGAAGCACTGGTTACGAACTGTTGCTTAGAGTCGATGTATTAATTTCTTGTTTGCAGCACCAAATTCACCTCCAAGGGCCAGGACTGGATTTTGCACCACTTGGCAGGGCAAGACTCACAGCCCAGGTGCTGGTAGCAAGATGCAGGTCTTCATTGTCCCTGAGACTTCAGCAACATGAGGCAAGCTCAGTTAAGCCCTTGGAGAACCCTAGAAAGCAGTTTACAGAGAGTAAAGCCCAGCCCTCTCATTCCCAGGCAAAAAGCAGCAGGCCAACAAAGCAAAGCAAGCTCAAAGTGGCAGTCCCTCCTGGCAACACAACAGCTCTTCTTCCTGGCAGAATGTCCTCAGTTCAGAAGTGTTCTGAGTATATGATATCAGATATCTAGTACTTATACCCATTTTAGCCTTTATAGTAGGGAGACTTCAAAGGAAGGTCTTTGTAGTGCACAAGACCCTGCCCTACTTGGCCCTGGTTCCAGACACACTACAGGAGGGTATGCAGCTCGTTGTGAGGGGACAGGCACAGCCCTATTCAGATGCAAGTGTCAACTCCTCCCACCACTCTAGCTCAGGAAGACAAATCAGACTGTTGATGGGCCATCAGGATATGCAGGGCACACCTCAGCTCCCTTTGAGTACGACTGTCTAGAGTGAATTCACAAAGCCCAGCTGTCATCCAACCCAGACGTGTATTCTAGGGACAGGTAGAGGCACAGAACGGTAAGAAAGAAAGTAAGAAAATGCCAACTTTCTAAAAGTGGCATTTTTAGACTTGAAATTTAAAAACCTATTTAATTAAAAGATGTATTTTTAAATTGTGAGTCCAGAGACACCAAACACCAATTTTCTATCTGCTCCCTATTGAAAGTTACATTTGTAAAGGATTACAAGGCAGCTCCAGTACTAAACTACGGTAGAGATAGGCTTTGCTGTAGTGAAAAAGTTATTTAGCAGCTGTTCTCTACCAGGACATATAAAACATAAAAGCACATGTCCTACCTTTCAAATACACTACACCCTGCCCATGGGGCTACCGAGGGTCTAATTTAGGGGTGCCTCACATGTAATAAAAGGGAAGATTTGGGCTTGCCAAGTTGATATGGCAGTTTAAAACTGCACATACAGGCCCTGTAGTAGCAGGCCCGAGACAGGTTTGAAGGGCTTCTCATGTGGGTGGCACAAGCAGTGCTGCAGTCTAACTAGGCGTTACAACAAACAAATGATGGACGGAATGCTGACAATGCAGACATTCTCCCCCAGTCAAGAGATCTGGGTTAAATCCATTGTTCTTTTGACCACTACGCCACCACAGTTCAGACATGGCCATATGCAAATCAGTCTTGACCCTGTGCCTCATGGGAACAGTCCAGCCCGAACTGCCAAGCCATGTCTTCCCTGGACCGGAATCAAGCATCCTAGGACCGGTTTCTGGCTATCAGCCGTCATCAGCCAGGATAGCTTGACTCCAGTGGCGTAGTGAGCACGGGTCCCACGTCTGGGAATACCCATCCCACTTAGGGCGAAAAGCGTTACAACAAACAAATGATGGACGGAATGCTGACAATGCAGACATTCTCCCCCAGTCAAGAGATCTGGGTTAAATCCATCGTTCTTTTGCCCACTACGCCACCACAGTTCAGACATGGCCATATGCAAATCAGTCTTGACCCTGTGCCTCATGGGAACAGTCCAGCCCGAACTGCCAAGCCATGTCTTCCCTGGACCGGAATCAAGCATCCTAGGGCCGGTTTCTGGCTATCAGCCGTCATCTGCCAGGATAGCTTGACTCCAGTGGCGTAGTGAGCACGGGTCCCACGTCTGGGAATACCCATCCCACTTAGGGCGAAAAGCGTTACAACAAACAAATGATGGACGGAATGCTGACAATGCAGACATTCTCCCCCAGTCAAGAGATCTGGGTTAAATCCATCGTTCTTTTGCCCACTACGCCACCACAGTTCAGACATGGCCATATGCAAATCAGTCTTGACCCTGTGCCTCATGGGAACAGTCCAGCCCGAACTGCCAAGCCATGTCTTCCCTGGACCGGAATCAAGCATCCTAGGACCGGTTTCTGGCTATCAGCCGTCATCAGCCAGGATAGCTTGACTCCAGTGGCGTAGTGAGCATGGGTCCCACGTCTGGGAATACCCATCCCACTTAGGGCGAAAAGCGTTACAACAAACAAATGATGGACGGAATGCTGACAATGCAGACATTCTCCCCCAGTCAAGAGATCTGGGTTAAATCCATCGTTCTATTGCCCACTACGCCACCACAGTTCAGACATGGCCATATGCAAATCAGTCTTGACCCTGTGCCTCATGGGAACAGTCCAGCCCGAACTGCCAAGCCATGTCTTCCCTGGACCGGAATCAAGCATCCTAGGACCGGTTTCTGGCTATCAGCCGTCATCAGCCAGGATAGCTTGACTCCAGTGGCGTAGTGAGCACGGGTCCCACGTCTGGGAATACCCATCCCACTTTGGGCGAAAAGTGTTACAACAAACAAATGATGGACGGAATGCTGACAATGCAGACATTCTCCCCCAGTCAAGAGATCTGGATTAAATCCATCATTCTTTTGCCCACTACGCCACCACAGTTCAGACATGGCCATATGCAAATCAGTCTTGACCCTGTGCCTCATGGGAACAGTCCAGCCCGAACTGCCAAGCCATGTCTTCCCTGGACCGGAATCAAGCATCCTAGGACCGGTTTCTGGCTATCAGCCGTCATCAGCCAGGATAGCTTGACTCCAGTGGCGTAGTGAGCAAGGGTCCCACGTCTGGGAATACCCATCCCACTTAGGGCGAAAAGCGTTACAACAAACAAATGATGGACGGACTGCTGACAATGCAGACATTCTCCCCCAGTCAAGAGATCTGGGTTAAATCCATCGTTCTTTTGCCCACTACGCCACCACAGTTCAGACATGGCCATATGCAAATCAGTCTTGACCCTGTGCCTCATGGGAACAGTCCAGCCCGAACTGCCAAGCCATGTCTTCCCTGGACCGGAATCAAGCATCCTAGGACCGGTTTCTGGCTATCAGCCGTCATCAGCCAGGATAGCTTGACTCCAGTGGCGTAGTGAGCATGGGTCCCACGTCTGGGAATACCCATCCCACTTAGGGCGAAAAGCGTTACAACAAACAAATGATGGACGGAATGCTGACAATGCAGACATTCTCCCCCAGTCAAGAGATCTGGGTTAAATCCATCGTTCTATTGCCCACTACGCCACCACAGTTCAGACATGGCCATATGCAAATCAGTCTTGACCCTGTGCCTCATGGGAACAGTCCAGCCCGAACTGCCAAGCCATGTCTTCCCTGGACCGGAATCAAGCATCCTAGGACCGGTTTCTGGCTATCAGCCGTCATCAGCCAGGATAGCTTGACTCCAGTGGCGTAGTGAGCACGGGTCCCACGTCTGGGAATACCCATCCCACTTTGGGCGAAAAGTGTTACAACAAACAAATGATGGACGGAATGCTGACAATGCAGACATTCTCCCCCAGTCAAGAGATCTGGGTTAAATCCATCGTTCTTTTGCCCACTACGCCAACACAGTTCAGACATGGCCATATGCAAATCAGTCTTGACCCTGTGCCTCATGGGAACAGTCCAGCCCGAACTGCCAAGCCATGTCTTCCCTGGACCGGAATCAAGCATCCTAGGACCGGTTTCTGGCTATCAGCCGTCATCAGCCAGGATAGCTTGACTCCAGTGGCGTAGTGAGCAAGGGTCCCACGTCTGGGAATACCCATCCCACTTAGGGCGAAAAGCGTTACAACAAACAAATGATGGACGGAATGCTGACAATGCAGACATTCTCCCCCAGTCAAGAGATCTGGGTTAAATCCATCGTTCTTTTGCCCACTACGCCACCACAGTTCAGACATGGCCATATGCAAATCAGTCTTGACCCTGTGCCTCATGGGAACAGTCCAGCCCGAACTGCCAAGCCATGTCTTCCCTGGACCGGAATCAAGCATCCTAGGACCGGTTTCTGGCTATCAGCCATCATCAGCCAGGATAGCTTGACTCCAGTGGCGTAGTGAGCACGGGTCCCACGTCTGGGAATACCCATCCCACTTAGGGCGAAAAGCGTTACCACAAACAAATGATGGACGGAATGCTGACAATGCAGACATTCTCCCCCAGTCAAGAGATCTGGGTTAAATCCATCGTTCTTTTGCCCACTACGCCACCACAGTTCAGACATGGCCATATGCAAATCAGTCTTGACCCTGTGCCTCATGGGAACAGTCCAGCCCGAACTGCCAAGCCATGTCTTCCCTGGACCGGAATCAAGCATCCTAGGACCGGTTTCTGGCTATCAGCCGTCATCAGCCAGGATAGCTTGACTCCAGTGGCGTAGTGAGCACGGGTCCCACGTCTGGGAATACCCATCCCACTTAGGGCGAAAAGCGTTACAACAAACAAATGATGGACGGAATGCTGACAATGCAGACATTCTCCCCCAGTCAAGAGATCTGGGTTAAATCCATCGTTCTTTTGCCCACTACGCCACCACAGTTCAGACATGGCCATATGCAAATCAGTCTTGACCCTGTGCCTCATGGGAACAGTCCAGCCCGAACTGCCAAGCCATGTCTTCCCTGGACCGGAATTAAGCATCCTAGGACCGGTTTCTGGCTATCAGCCGTCATCTGCCAGGATAGCTTGACTCCAGTGGCGTAGTGAGCACGGGTCCCATGTCTGGGAATACCCATCCCACTTAGGGCGAAAAGCGTTACAACAAACAAATGATGGACGGAATGCTGACAATGCAGACATTCTCCCCCAGTCAAGAGATCTGGGTTAAATCCATCGTTCTTTTGCCCACTACGCCACCACAGTTCAGACATGGCCATATGCAAATCAGTCTTGACCCTGTGCCTCATGGGAACAGTCCAGCCCGAACTGCCAAGCCATGTCTTCCCTGGACCGGAATCAAGCATCCTAGGACCGGTTTCTGGCTATCAGCCGTCATCAGCCAGGATAGCTTGACTCCAGTGGCGTAGTGAGCATGGGTCCCACGTCTGGGAATACCCATCCCACTTAGGGCGAAAAGCGTTACAACAAACAAATGATGGACGGAATGCTGACAATGCAGACATTCTCCCCCAGTCAAGAGATCTGGGTTAAATCCATCGTTCTATTGCCCACTACGCCACCACAGTTCAGACATGGCCATATGCAAATCAGTCTTGACCCTGTGCCTCATGGGAACAGTCCAGCCCGAACTGCCAAGCCATGTCTTCCCTGGACCGGAATCAAGCATCCTAGGACCGGTTTCTGGCTATCAGCCGTCATCAGCCAGGATAGCTTGACTCCAGTGGCGTAGTGAGCACGGGTCCCACGTCTGGGAATACCCATCCCACTTTGGGCGAAAAGTGTTACAACAAACAAATGATGGACGGAATGCTGACAATGCAGACATTCTCCCCCAGTCAAGAGATCTGGGTTAAATCCATCGTTCTTTTGCCCACTACGCCACCACAGTTCAGACATGGCCATATGCAAATCAGTCTTGACCCTGTGCCTCATGGGAACAGTCCAGCCCGAACTGCCAAGCCATGTCTTCCCTGGACCGGAATCAAGCATCCTAGGACCGGTTTCTGGCTATCAGCCGTCATCAGCCAGGATAGCTTGACTCCAGTGGCGTAGTGAGCAAGGGTCCCACGTCTGGGAATACCCATCCCACTTAGGGCGAAAAGCGTTACAACAAACAAATGATGGACGGACTGCTGACAATGCAGACATTCTCCCCCAGTCAAGAGATCTGGGTTAAATCCATTGTTCTTTTGCCCACTACGCCACCACAGTTCAGACATGGCCATATGCAAATCAGTCTTGACCCTGTGCCTCATGGGAACAGTCCAGCCCGAACTGCCAAGCCATGTCTTCCCTGGACCGGAATCAAGCATCCTAGGACCGGTTTCTGGCTATCAGCCGTCATCAGCCAGGATAGCTTGACTCCAGTGGCGTAGTGAGCATGGGTCCCACGTCTGGGAATACCCATCCCACTTAGGGCGAAAAGCGTTACAACAAACAAATGATGGACGGAATGCTGACAATGCAGACATTCTCCCCCAGTCAAGAGATCTGGGTTAAATCCATCGTTCTATTGCCCACTACGCCACCACAGTTCAGACATGGCCATATGCAAATCAGTCTTGACCCTGTGCCTCATGGGAACAGTCCAGCCCGAACTGCCAAGCCATGTCTTCCCTGGACCGGAATCAAGCATCCTAGGACCGGTTTCTGGCTATCAGCCGTCATCAGCCAGGATAGCTTGACTCCAGTGGCGTAGTGAGCACGGGTCCCACGTCTGGGAATACCCATCCCACTTTGGGCGAAAAGTGTTACAACAAACAAATGATGGACGGAATGCTGACAATGCAGACATTCTCCCCCAGTCAAGAGATCTGGGTTAAATCCATCGTTCTTTTGCCCACTACGCCACCACAGTTCAGACATGGCCATATGCAAATCAGTCTTGACCCTGTGCCTCATGGGAACAGTCCAGCCCGAACTGCCAAGCCATATCTTCCCTGGACCGGAATCAAGCATCCTAGGACCGGTTTCTGGCTATCAGCCGTCATCAGCCAGGATAGCTTGACTCCAGTGGCGTAGTGAGCAAGGGTCCCACGTCTGGGAATACCCATCCCACTTAGGGCGAAAAGCGTTACAACAAACAAATGATGGACGGACTGCTGACAATGCAGACATTCTCCCCCAGTCAAGAGATCTGGGTTAAATCCATCGTTCTTTTGCCCACTACGCCACCACAGTTCAGACATGGCCATATGCAAATCAGTCTTGACCCTGTGCCTCATGGGAACAGTCCAGCCCGAACTGCCAAGCCATGTCTTCCCTGGACCGGAATCAAGCATCCTAGGACCGGTTTCTGGCTATCAGCCGTCATCAGCCAGGATAGCTTGACTCCAGTGGCGTAGTGAGCACGGGTCCCACGTCTGGGAATACCCATCCCACTTAGGGCGAAAAGCGTTACAACAAACAAATGATGGACGGAATGCTGACAATGCAGACATTCTCCCCCAGTCAAGAGATCTGGGTTAAATCCATCGTTCTTTTGCCCACTACGCCACCACAGTTCAGACATGGCCATATGCAAATCAGTCTTGACCCTGTGCCTCATGGGAACAGTCCAGCCCGAACTGCCAAGCCATGTCTTCCCTGGACCGGAATCAAGCATCCTAGGACCGGTTTCTGGCTATCAGCCGTCATCAGCCAGGATAGCTTGACTCCAGTGGCGTAGTGAGCACGGGTCCCACGTCTGGGAATACCCATCCCACTTAGGGCGAAAAGCGTTACAACAAACAAATGATGGACGGAATGCTGACAATGCAGACATTCTCCCCCAGTCAAGAGATCTGGGTTAAATCCATCGTTCTTTTGCCCACTACGCCACCACAGTTCAGACATGGCCATATGCAAATCAGTCTTGACCCTGTGCCTCATGGGAACAGTCCAGCCCGAACTGCCAAGCCATGTCTTCCCTGGACCGGAATCAAGCATCCTAGGACCGGTTTCTGGCTATCAGCCGTCATCAGCCAGGATAGCTTGACTCCAGTGGCGTAGTGAGCACGGGTCCCACGTCTGGGAATACCCATCCCACTTAGGGCGAAAAGCGTTACAACAAACAAATGATGGACGGAATGCTGACAATGCAGACATTCTCCCCCAGTCAAGAGATCTGGGTTAAATCCATCGTTCTTTTGCCCACTACGCCACCACAGTTCAGACATGGCCATATGCAAATCAGTCTTGACCCTGTGCCTCATGGGAACAGTCCAGCCCGAACTGCCAAGCCATGTCTTCCCTGGACCGGAATCAAGCATCCTAGGACCGGTTTCTGGCTATCAGCCGTCATCAGCCAGGATAGCTTGACTCCAGTGGCGTAGTGAGCACGGGTCCCACGTCTGGGAATACCCATCCCACTTAGGGCGAAAAGCGTTACAACAAACAAATGATGGACGGAATGCTGACAATGCAGACATTCTCCCCCAGTCAAGAGATCTGGGTTAAATCCATCGTTCTTTTGCCCACTACGCCACCACAGTTCAGACATGGCCATATGCAAATCAGTCTTGACCCTGTGCCTCATGGGAACAGTCCAGCCCGAACTGCCAAGCCATGTCTTCCCTGGACCGGAATCAAGCATCCTAGGACCGGTTTCTGGCTATCAGCCGTCATCAGCCAGGATAGCTTGACTCCAGTGGCGTAGTGAGCACGGGTCCCACGTCTGGGAATACCCATCCCACTTAGGGCGAAAAGCGTTACAACAAACAAATGATGGACGGAATGCTGACAATGCAGACATTCTCCCCCAGTCAAGAGATCTGGGTTAAATCCATCGTTCTTTTGCCCACTACGCCACCACAGTTCAGACATGGCCATATGCAAATCAGTCTTGACCCTGTGCCTCATGGGAACAGTCCAGCCCGAACTGCCAAGCCATGTCTTCCCTGGACCGGAATCAAGCATCCTAGGACCGGTTTCTGGCTATCAGCCGTCATCAGCCAGGATAGCTTGACTCCAGTGACGTAGTGAGCACGGGTCCCACGTCTGGGAATACCCATCCCACTTAGGGCGAAAAGCGTTACAACAAACAAATGATGGACGGAATGCTGACAATGCAGACATTCTCCCCCAGTCAAGAGATCTGGGTTAAATCCATCGTTCTTTTGCCCACTACGCCACCACAGTTCAGACATGGCCATATGCAAATCAGTCTTGACCCTGTGCCTCATGGGAACAGTCCAGCCCGAACTGCCAAGCCATGTCTTCCCTGGACCGGAATCAAGCATCCTAGGACCGGTTTCTGGCTATCAGCCGTCATCAGCCAGGATAGCTTGACTCCAGTGGCGTAGTGAGCACGGGTCCCACGGCTGGGAATACCCATCCCACTTAGGGCGAAAAGCGTTACAACAAACAAATGATGGACGGAATGCTGACAATGCAGACATTCTCCCCCAGTCAAGAGATCTGGGTTAAATCCATCGTTCTTTTGCCCACTACGCCACCACAGTTCAGACATGGCCATATGCAAATCAGTCTTGACCCTGTGCCTCATGGGAACAGTCCAGCCCGAACTGCCAAGCCATGTCTTCCCTGGACCGGAATCAAGCATCCTAGGACCGGTTTCTGGCTATCAGCCGTCATCAGCCAGGATAGCTTGACTCCAGTGGCGTAGTGAGCACGGGTCCCACGTCTGGGAATACCCATCCCACTTAGGGCGAAAAGCGTTACAACAAACAAATGATGGACGGAATGCTGACAATGCAGACATTCTCCCCCAGTCAAGAGATCTGGGTTAAATCCATCGTTCTTTTGCCCACTACGCCACCACAGTTCAGACATGGCCATATGCAAATCAGTCTTGACCCTGTGCCTCATGGGAACAGTCCAGCTCGAACTGCCAAGCCATGTCTTCCCTGGACCGGAATCAAGCATCCTAGGACCGGTTTCTGGCTATCAGCCGTCATCAGCCAGGATAGCTTGACTCCAGTGGCGTAGTGAGCACGGGTCCCACGTCTGGGAATACCCATCCCACTTAGGGCGAAAAGCGTTACAACAAACAAATGATGGACGGAATGCTGACAATGCAGACATTCTCCCCCAGTCAAGAGATCTGGGTTAAATCCATCGTTCTTTTGCCCACTACGCCACCACAGTTCAGACATGGCCATATGCAAATCAGTCTTGACCCTGTGCCTCATGGGAACAGTCCAGCCCGAACTGCCAAGCCATGTCTTCCCTGGACCGGAATCAAGCATCCTAGGACCGGTTTCTGGCTATCAGCCGTCATCAGCCAGGATAGCTTGACTCCAGTGGCGTAGTGAGCACGGGTCCCACGTCTGGGAATACCCATCCCACTTAGGGCGAAAAGCGTTACAACAAACAAATGATGGACGGAATGCTGACAATGCAGACATTCTCCCCCAGTCAAGAGATCTGGGTTAAATCCATCGTTCTTTTGCCCACTACGCCACCACAGTTCAGACATGGCCATATGCAAATCAGTCTTGACCCTGTGCCTCATGGGAACAGTCCAGCCCGAACTGCCAAGCCATGTCTTCCCTGGACCGGAATCAAGCATCCTAGGGCCGGTTTCTGGCTATCAGCCGTCATCTGCCAGGATAGCTTGACTCCAGTGGCGTAGTGAGCACGGGTCCCACGTCTGGGAATACCCATCCCACTTAGGGCGAAAAGCGTTACAACAAACAAATGATGGACGGAATGCTGACAATGCAGACATTCTCCCCCAGTCAAGAGATCTGGGTTAAATCCATCGTTCTTTTGCCCACTACGCCACCACAGTTCAGACATGGCCATATGCAAATCAGTCTTGACCCTGTGCCTCATGGGAACAGTCCAGCCCGAACTGCCAAGCCATGTCTTCCCTGGACCGGAATCAAGCATCCTAGGACCGGTTTCTGGCTATCAGCCGTCATCAGCCAGGATAGCTTGACTCCAGTGGCGTAGTGAGCATGGGTCCCACGTCTGGGAATACCCATCCCACTTAGGGCGAAAAGCGTTACAACAAACAAATGATGGACGGAATGCTGACAATGCAGACATTCTCCCCCAGTCAAGAGATCTGGGTTAAATCCATCGTTCTATTGCCCACTACGCCACCACAGTTCAGACATGGCCATATGCAAATCAGTCTTGACCCTGTGCCTCATGGGAACAGTCCAGCCCGAACTGCCAAGCCATGTCTTCCCTGGACCGGAATCAAGCATCCTAGGACCGGTTTCTGGCTATCAGCCGTCATCAGCCAGGATAGCTTGACTCCAGTGGCGTAGTGAGCACGGGTCCCACGTCTGGGAATACCCATCCCACTTTGGGCGAAAAGTGTTACAACAAACAAATGATGGACGGAATGCTGACAATGCAGACATTCTCCCCCAGTCAAGAGATCTGGATTAAATCCATCATTCTTTTGCCCACTACGCCACCACAGTTCAGACATGGCCATATGCAAATCAGTCTTGACCCTGTGCCTCATGGGAACAGTCCAGCCCGAACTGCCAAGCCATGTCTTCCCTGGACCGGAATCAAGCATCCTAGGACCGGTTTCTGGCTATCAGCCGTCATCAGCCAGGATAGCTTGACTCCAGTGGCGTAGTGAGCAAGGGTCCCACGTCTGGGAATACCCATCCCACTTAGGGCGAAAAGCGTTACAACAAACAAATGATGGACGGACTGCTGACAATGCAGACATTCTCCCCCAGTCAAGAGATCTGGGTTAAATCCATCGTTCTTTTGCCCACTACGCCACCACAGTTCAGACATGGCCATATGCAAATCAGTCTTGACCCTGTGCCTCATGGGAACAGTCCAGCCCGAACTGCCAAGCCATGTCTTCCCTGGACCGGAATCAAGCATCCTAGGACCGGTTTCTGGCTATCAGCCGTCATCAGCCAGGATAGCTTGACTCCAGTGGCGTAGTGAGCATGGGTCCCACGTCTGGGAATACCCATCCCACTTAGGGCGAAAAGCGTTACAACAAACAAATGATGGACGGAATGCTGACAATGCAGACATTCTCCCCCAGTCAAGAGATCTGGGTTAAATCCATCGTTCTATTGCCCACTACGCCACCACAGTTCAGACATGGCCATATGCAAATCAGTCTTGACCCTGTGCCTCATGGGAACAGTCCAGCCCGAACTGCCAAGCCATGTCTTCCCTGGACCGGAATCAAGCATCCTAGGACCGGTTTCTGGCTATCAGCCGTCATCAGCCAGGATAGCTTGACTCCAGTGGCGTAGTGAGCACGGGTCCCACGTCTGGGAATACCCATCCCACTTTGGGCGAAAAGTGTTACAACAAACAAATGATGGACGGAATGCTGACAATGCAGACATTCTCCCCCAGTCAAGAGATCTGGGTTAAATCCATCGTTCTTTTGCCCACTACGCCAACACAGTTCAGACATGGCCATATGCAAATCAGTCTTGACCCTGTGCCTCATGGGAACAGTCCAGCCCGAACTGCCAAGCCATGTCTTCCCTGGACCGGAATCAAGCATCCTAGGACCGGTTTCTGGCTATCAGCCGTCATCAGCCAGGATAGCTTGACTCCAGTGGCGTAGTGAGCAAGGGTCCCACGTCTGGGAATACCCATCCCACTTAGGGCGAAAAGCGTTACAACAAACAAATGATGGACGGAATGCTGACAATGCAGACATTCTCCCCCAGTCAAGAGATCTGGGTTAAATCCATCGTTCTTTTGCCCACTACGCCACCACAGTTCAGACATGGCCATATGCAAATCAGTCTTGACCCTGTGCCTCATGGGAACAGTCCAGCCCGAACTGCCAAGCCATGTCTTCCCTGGACCGGAATCAAGCATCCTAGGACCGGTTTCTGGCTATCAGCCGTCATCTGCCAGGATAGCTTGACTCCAGTGGCGTAGTGAGCACGGGTCCCATGTCTGGGAATACCCATCCCACTTAGGGCGAAAAGCGTTACAACAAACAAATGATGGACGGAATGCTGACAATGCAGACATTCTCCCCCAGTCAAGAGATCTGGGTTAAATCCATCGTTCTTTTGCCCACTACGCCACCACAGTTCAGACATGGCCATATGCAAATCAGTCTTGACCCTGTGCCTCATGGGAACAGTCCAGCCCGAACTGCCAAGCCATGTCTTCCCTGGACCGGAATCAAGCATCCTAGGACCGGTTTCTGGCTATCAGCCGTCATCAGCCAGGATAGCTTGACTCCAGTGGCGTAGTGAGCATGGGTCCCACGTCTGGGAATACCCATCCCACTTAGGGCGAAAAGCGTTACAACAAACAAATGATGGACGGAATGCTGACAATGCAGACATTCTCCCCCAGTCAAGAGATCTGGGTTAAATCCATCGTTCTATTGCCCACTACGCCACCACAGTTCAGACATGGCCATATGCAAATCAGTCTTGACCCTGTGCCTCATGGGAACAGTCCAGCCCGAACTGCCAAGCCATGTCTTCCCTGGACCGGAATCAAGCATCCTAGGACCGGTTTCTGGCTATCAGCCGTCATCAGCCAGGATAGCTTGACTCCAGTGGCGTAGTGAGCACGGGTCCCACGTCTGGGAATACCCATCCCACTTTGGGCGAAAAGTGTTACAACAAACAAATGATGGACGGAATGCTGACAATGCAGACATTCTCCCCCAGTCAAGAGATCTGGGTTAAATCCATCGTTCTTTTGCCCACTACGCCACCACAGTTCAGACATGGCCATATGCAAATCAGTCTTGACCCTGTGCCTCATGGGAACAGTCCAGCCCGAACTGCCAAGCCATGTCTTCCCTGGACCGGAATCAAGCATCCTAGGACCGGTTTCTGGCTATCAGCCGTCATCAGCCAGGATAGCTTGACTCCAGTGGCGTAGTGAGCAAGGGTCCCACGTCTGGGAATACCCATCCCACTTAGGGCGAAAAGCGTTACAACAAACAAATGATGGACGGACTGCTGACAATGCAGACATTCTCCCCCAGTCAAGAGATCTGGGTTAAATCCATTGTTCTTTTGCCCACTACGCCACCACAGTTCAGACATGGCCATATGCAAATCAGTCTTGACCCTGTGCCTCATGGGAACAGTCCAGCCCGAACTGCCAAGCCATGTCTTCCCTGGACCGGAATCAAGCATCCTAGGACCGGTTTCTGGCTATCAGCCGTCATCAGCCAGGATAGCTTGACTCCAGTGGCGTAGTGAGCATGGGTCCCACGTCTGGGAATACCCATCCCACTTAGGGCGAAAAGCGTTACAACAAACAAATGATGGACGGAATGCTGACAATGCAGACATTCTCCCCCAGTCAAGAGATCTGGGTTAAATCCATCGTTCTATTGCCCACTACGCCACCACAGTTCAGACATGGCCATATGCAAATCAGTCTTGACCCTGTGCCTCATGGGAACAGTCCAGCCCGAACTGCCAAGCCATGTCTTCCCTGGACCGGAATCAAGCATCCTAGGACCGGTTTCTGGCTATCAGCCGTCATCAGCCAGGATAGCTTGACTCCAGTGGCGTAGTGAGCACGGGTCCCACGTCTGGGAATACCCATCCCACTTTGGGCGAAAAGTGTTACAACAAACAAATGATGGACGGAATGCTGACAATGCAGACATTCTCCCCCAGTCAAGAGATCTGGGTTAAATCCATCGTTCTTTTGCCCACTACGCCACCACAGTTCAGACATGGCCATATGCAAATCAGTCTTGACCCTGTGCCTCATGGGAACAGTCCAGCCCGAACTGCCAAGCCATATCTTCCCTGGACCGGAATCAAGCATCCTAGGACCGGTTTCTGGCTATCAGCCGTCATCAGCCAGGATAGCTTGACTCCAGTGGCGTAGTGAGCAAGGGTCCCACGTCTGGGAATACCCATCCCACTTAGGGCGAAAAGCGTTACAACAAACAAATGATGGACGGACTGCTGACAATGCAGACATTCTCCCCCAGTCAAGAGATCTGGGTTAAATCCATCGTTCTTTTGCCCACTACGCCACCACAGTTCAGACATGGCCATATGCAAATCAGTCTTGACCCTGTGCCTCATGGGAACAGTCCAGCCCGAACTGCCAAGCCATGTCTTCCCTGGACCGGAATCAAGCATCCTAGGACCGGTTTCTGGCTATCAGCCGTCATCAGCCAGGATAGCTTGACTCCAGTGGCGTAGTGAGCACGGGTCCCACGTCTGGGAATACCCATCCCACTTAGGGCGAAAAGCGTTACAACAAACAAATGATGGACGGAATGCTGACAATGCAGACATTCTCCCCCAGTCAAGAGATCTGGGTTAAATCCATCGTTCTTTTGCCCACTACGCCACCACAGTTCAGACATGGCCATATGCAAATCAGTCTTGACCCTGTGCCTCATGGGAACAGTCCAGCCCGAACTGCCAAGCCATGTCTTCCCTGGACCGGAATCAAGCATCCTAGGACCGGTTTCTGGCTATCAGCCGTCATCAGCCAGGATAGCTTGACTCCAGTGGCGTAGTGAGCACGGGTCCCACGTCTGGGAATACCCATCCCACTTAGGGCGAAAAGCGTTACAACAAACAAATGATGGACGGAATGCTGACAATGCAGACATTCTCCCCCAGTCAAGAGATCTGGGTTAAATCCATCGTTCTTTTGCCCACTACGCCACCACAGTTCAGACATGGCCATATGCAAATCAGTCTTGACCCTGTGCCTCATGGGAACAGTCCAGCCCGAACTGCCAAGCCATGTCTTCCCTGGACCGGAATCAAGCATCCTAGGACCGGTTTCTGGCTATCAGCCGTCATCAGCCAGGATAGCTTGACTCCAGTGGCGTAGTGAGCACGGGTCCCACGTCTGGGAATACCCATCCCACTTAGGGCGAAAAGCGTTACAACAAACAAATGATGGACGGAATGCTGACAATGCAGACATTCTCCCCCAGTCAAGAGATCTGGGTTAAATCCATCGTTCTTTTGCCCACTACGCCACCACAGTTCAGACATGGCCATATGCAAATCAGTCTTGACCCTGTGCCTCATGGGAACAGTCCAGCCCGAACTGCCAAGCCATGTCTTCCCTGGACCGGAATCAAGCATCCTAGGACCGGTTTCTGGCTATCAGCCGTCATCAGCCAGGATAGCTTGACTCCAGTGGCGTAGTGAGCACGGGTCCCACGTCTGGGAATACCCATCCCACTTAGGGCGAAAAGCGTTACAACAAACAAATGATGGACGGAATGCTGACAATGCAGACATTCTCCCCCAGTCAAGAGATCTGGGTTAAATCCATCGTTCTTTTGCCCACTACGCCACCACAGTTCAGACATGGCCATATGCAAATCAGTCTTGACCCTGTGCCTCATGGGAACAGTCCAGCCCGAACTGCCAAGCCATGTCTTCCCTGGACCGGAATCAAGCATCCTAGGACCGGTTTCTGGCTATCAGCCGTCATCAGCCAGGATAGCTTGACTCCAGTGGCGTAGTGAGCACGGGTCCCACGTCTGGGAATACCCATCCCACTTAGGGCGAAAAGCGTTACAACAAACAAATGATGGACGGAATGCTGACAATGCAGACATTCTCCCCCAGTCAAGAGATCTGGGTTAAATCCATCGTTCTTTTGCCCACTACGCCACCACAGTTCAGACATGGCCATATGCAAATCAGTCTTGACCCTGTGCCTCATGGGAACAGTCCAGCCCGAACTGCCAAGCCATGTCTTCCCTGGACCGGAATCAAGCATCCTAGGACCGGTTTCTGGCTATCAGCCGTCATCAGCCAGGATAGCTTGACTCCAGTGACGTAGTGAGCACGGGTCCCACGTCTGGGAATACCCATCCCACTTAGGGCGAAAAGCGTTACAACAAACAAATGATGGACGGAATGCTGACAATGCAGACATTCTCCCCCAGTCAAGAGATCTGGGTTAAATCCATCGTTCTTTTGCCCACTACGCCACCACAGTTCAGACATGGCCATATGCAAATCAGTCTTGACCCTGTGCCTCATGGGAACAGTCCAGCCCGAACTGCCAAGCCATGTCTTCCCTGGACCGGAATCAAGCATCCTAGGACCGGTTTCTGGCTATCAGCCGTCATCAGCCAGGATAGCTTGACTCCAGTGGCGTAGTGAGCACGGGTCCCACGGCTGGGAATACCCATCCCACTTAGGGCGAAAAGCGTTACAACAAACAAATGATGGACGGAATGCTGACAATGCAGACATTCTCCCCCAGTCAAGAGATCTGGGTTAAATCCATCGTTCTTTTGCCCACTACGCCACCACAGTTCAGACATGGCCATATGCAAATCAGTCTTGACCCTGTGCCTCATGGGAACAGTCCAGCCCGAACTGCCAAGCCATGTCTTCCCTGGACCGGAATCAAGCATCCTAGGACCGGTTTCTGGCTATCAGCCGTCATCAGCCAGGATAGCTTGACTCCAGTGGCGTAGTGAGCACGGGTCCCACGTCTGGGAATACCCATCCCACTTAGGGCGAAAAGCGTTACAACAAACAAATGATGGACGGAATGCTGACAATGCAGACATTCTCCCCCAGTCAAGAGATCTGGGTTAAATCCATCGTTCTTTTGCCCACTACGCCACCACAGTTCAGACATGGCCATATGCAAATCAGTCTTGACCCTGTGCCTCATGGGAACAGTCCAGCTCGAACTGCCAAGCCATGTCTTCCCTGGACCGGAATCAAGCATCCTAGGACCGGTTTCTGGCTATCAGCCGTCATCAGCCAGGATAGCTTGACTCCAGTGGCGTAGTGAGCACGGGTCCCACGTCTGGGAATACCCATCCCACTTAGGGCGAAAAGCGTTACAACAAACAAATGATGGACGGAATGCTGACAATGCAGACATTCTCCCCCAGTCAAGAGATCTGGGTTAAATCCATCGTTCTTTTGCCCACTACGCCACCACAGTTCAGACATGGCCATATGCAAATCAGTCTTGACCCTGTGCCTCATGGGAACAGTCCAGCCCGAACTGCCAAGCCATGTCTTCCCTGGACCGGAATCAAGCATCCTAGGACCGGTTTCTGGCTATCAGCCGTCATCAGCCAGGATAGCTTGACTCCAGTGGCGTAGTGAGCACGGGTCCCACGTCTGGGAATACCCATCCCACTTAGGGCGAAAAGCGTTACAACAAACAAATGATGGACGGAATGCTGACAATGCAGACATTCTCCCCCAGTCAAGAGATCTGGGTTAAATCCATCGTTCTTTTGCCCACTACGCCACCAGAGTTCAGACATGGCCATATGCAAATCAGTCTTGACCCTGTGCCTCATGGGAACAGTCCAGCCCGAACTGCCAAGCCATGTCTTCCCTGGACCGGAATCAAGCATCCTAGGACCGGTTTCTGGCTATCAGCCGTCATCTGCCAGGATAGCTTGACTCCAGTGGCGTAGTGAGCACGGGTCCCACGTCTGGGAATACCCATCCCACTTAGGGCAAAAAGCGTTACAACAAACAAATGATGGACGGAATGCTGACAATGCAGACATTCTCCCCCAGTCAAGAGATCTGGGTTAAATCCATCGTTCTTTTGCCACTACGCCACCACAGTTCAGACATGGCCATATGCAAATCAGTCTTGACCCTGTGCCTCATGGGAACAGTCCAGCCCGAACTGCCAAGCCATGTCTTCCCTGGACCGGAGTCAAGCATCCTAGGACCGGTTTCTGGCTATCAGCCGTCATCAGCCAGGATAGCTTGACTCCAGTGGCGTAGTGAGCACGGGTCCCATGTCTGGGAATACCCATCCCACTTAGGGCGAAAAGCGTTACAACAAACAAATGATGGACGGAATGCTGACAATGCAGACATTCTCCCCCAGTCAAGAGATCTGGGTTAAATCCATCGTTCTTTTGCCCACTACGCCACCACAGTTCAGACATGGCCATATGCAAATCAGTCTTGACCCTGTGCCTCATGGGAACAGTCCAGCCCGAACTGCCAAGCCATGTCTTCCCTGGACCGGAATCAAGCATCCTAGGACCGGTTTCTGGCTATCAGCCGTCATCAGCCAGGATAGCTTGACTCCAGTGGCGTAGTGAGCACGGGTCCCACGGCTGGGAATACCCATCCCACTTAGGGCGAAAAGCGTTACAACAAACAAATGATGGACGGAATGCTGACAATGCAGACATTCTCCCCCAGTCAAGAGATCTGGGTTAAATCCATCGTTCTTTTGCCCACTACGCCACCACAGTTCAGACATGGCCATATGCAAATCAGTCTTGACCCTGTGCCTCATGGGAACAGTCCAGCCCGAACTGCCAAGCCATGTCTTCCCTGGACCGGAATCAAGCATCCTAGGACCGGTTTCTGGCTATCAGCCGTCATCAGCCAGGATAGCTTGACTCCAGTGGCGTAGTGAGCACGGGTCCCACGTCTGGGAATACCCATCCCACTTAGGGCGAAAAGCGTTACAACAAACAAATGATGGACGGAATGCTGACAATGCAGACATTCTCCCCCAGTCAAGAGATCTGGGTTAAATCCATCGTTCTTTTGCCCACTACGCCACCACAGTTCAGACATGGCCATATGCAAATCAGTCTTGACCCTGTGCCTCATGGGAACAGTCCAGCCCGAACTGCCAAGCCATGTCTTCCCTGGACCGGAATCAAGCATCCTAGGACCGGTTTCTGGCTATCAGCCGTCATCAGCCAGGATAGCTTGACTCCAGTGGCGTAGTGAGCACGGGTCCCACGTCTGGGAATACCCATCCCACTTAGGGCGAAAAGCGTTACAACAAACAAATGATGGACGGAATGCTGACAATGCAGACATTCTCCCCCAGTCAAGAGATCTGGGTTAAATCCATCGTTCTTTTGCCCACTACGCCACCAGAGTTCAGACATGGCCATATGCAAATCAGTCTTGACCCTGTGCCTCATGGGAACAGTCCAGCCCGAACTGCCAAGCCATGTCTTCCCTGGACCGGAATCAAGCATCCTAGGACCGGTTTCTGGCTATCAGCCGTCATCAGCCAGGATAGCTTAACTCCAGTGGCGTAGTGAGCACGGGTCCCACGTCTGGGAATACCCATCCCACTTAGGGCGAAAAGCGTTACAACAAACAAATGATGGACGGAATGCTGACAATGCAGACATTCTCCCCCAGTCAAGAGATCTGGGTTAAGTCCATCGTTCTTTTGCCCACTACGCCACCACAGTTCAGACATGGCCATATGCAAATCAGTCTTGACCCTGTGCCTCATGGGAACAGTCCAGCCCGAACTGCCAAGCCATGTCTTCCCTGGACCGGAATCAAGCATCCTAGGACCGGTTTCTGGCTATCAGCCGTCATCAGCCAGGATAGCTTGACTCCAGTGGCGTAGTGAGCACGGGTCCCACGTCTGGGAATACCCATCCCACTTAGGGCGAAAAGCGTTACGACAAACAAATGATGGACGGAATGCTGACAATGCAGACATTCTCCCCCAGTCAAGAGATCTGGGTTAAATCCATCGTTCTTTTGCCCACTACGCCACCACAGTTCAGACATGGCCATATGCAAATCAGTCTTGACCCTGTGCCTCATGGGAACAGTCCAGCCCGAACTGCCAAGCCATGTCTTCCCTGGACCGGAATCAAGCATCCTAGGACCGGTTTCTGGCTATCAGCCGTCATCAGCCAGGATAGCTTGACTCCAGTGGCGTAGTGAGCACGGGTCCCACGTCTGGGAATACCCATCCCACTTAGGGCGAAAAGCGTTACAACAAACAAATGATGGACGGAATGCTGACAATGCAGACATTCTCCCCCAGTCAAGAGATCTGGGTTAAATCCATCGTTCTTTTGCCCACTACGCCACCACAGTTCAGACATGGCCATATGCAAATCAGTCTTGACCCTGTGCCTCATAGGAACAGTCCAGCCCGAACTGCCAAGCCATGTCTTCCCTGGACCGGAATCAAGCATCCTAGGACCGGTTTCTGGCTATCAGCCGTCATCAGCCAGGATAGCTTGACTCCAGTGGCGTAGTGAGCACGGGTCCCACGTCTGGGAATACCCATCCCACTTAGGGCGAAAAGCGTTACAACAAACAAATGATGGACGGAATGCTGACAATGCAGACATTCTCCCCCAGTCAAGAGATCTGGGTTAAATCCATCGTTCTTTTGCCCACTACGCCACCACAGTTCAGACATGGCCATATGCAAATCAGTCTTGACCCTGTGCCTCATGGGAACAGTCCAGCCCGAACTGCCAAGCCATGTCTTCCCTGGACCGGAATCAAGCATCCTAGGACCGGTTTCTGGCTATCAGCCGTCATCAGCCAGGATAGCTTGACTCCAGTGGCGTAGTGAGCACGGGTCCCACGGCTGGGAATACCCATCCCACTTAGGGCGAAAAGCGTTACAACAAACAAATGATGGATGGAATGCTGACAATGCAGACATTCTCCCCCAGTCAAGAGATCTGGGTTAAATCCATCGTTCTTTTGCCCACTACGCCACCACAGTTCAGACATGGCCATATGCAAATCAGTCTTGACCCTGTGCCTCATGGGAACAGTCCAGCCCGAACTGCCAAGCCATGTCTTCCCTGGACCGGAATCAAGCATCCTAGGACCGGTTTCTGGCTATCAGCCGTCATCAGCCAGGATAGCTTGACTCCAGTGGCGTAGTGAGCACGGGTCCCACGGCTGGGAATACCCATCCCACTTAGGGCGAAAAGCGTTACAACAAACAAATGATGGACGGAATGCTGACAATACAGACATTCTCCCCCAGTCAAGAGATCTGGGTTAAATCCATCGTTCTTTTGCCCACTACGGGTCAAGACTGATTTGCATATGGCCATGTCTGAACTGGGGTGGTGTAGTGGGCAAAAGAACGATGGATTTAACCCAGATCTCTTGACTGGGGGAGAATGTATGCATTGTCAGCATTCCGTCCATCATTTGTTTGTTGTAACGCTTTTCGCCCTAAGTGGGATGGGTATTCCCAGACGTGGGACCCATGCTCACTACGCCACTGGAGTCAAGCTATCCTGGCTGATGACGGCTGATAGCCAGAAACCGGTCCTAGGATGCTTGATTCCTGTCCAGGGAAGACATGGCTTGGCAGTTCGGGCTGGACTGTTCCCATGAGGCACAGGGTCAAGACTGATTTGCATATGGCCATGTCTGAACTGGGGTGGTGTAGTGGGCAAAAGAACGATGGATTTAACCCAGATCTCTTGACTGGGGGAGAATGTATGCATTGTCAGCATTCCGTCCATCATTTGTTTGTTGTAACGCTTTTCGCCCTAAGTGGGATGGGTATTCCGAGACGTGGGACCCGTGCTCACTACGCCACTGGAGTCAAGCTATCCTGGCTGATGACGGCTGATAGCCAGAAACCGGTCCTAGGATGCTTGATTCATGTCCAGGGAAGACATGGCTTGGCAGTTCGGGCTGGACTGTTCCCATGAGGCACAGGGTCAAGACTGATTTGCATATGGCCATGTCTGAACTGGGGTGGTGTAGTGGGCAAAAGAACGATGGATTTAACCCAGATCTCTTGACTGGGGGAGAATGTATGCATTGTCAGCATTCCGTCCATCATTTGTTTGTTGTAACGCAGTCTAACTAGGAGCATCTGATTTACAGGCCCTGGTTACATGTAGTGCACTGTACTTGGGACTTATCAGTAAATCAAATATGTCAATCATGGAGAAAGTAAATGCCATCACATTTTTAGACACAGAGCACCTTCACTTTAGCACTGGGTAGCAGAGGTAAAGTGCCCAGAGTCCTAAAGCTGGCAAAAAGTTTTAGAACACAGTCAAAAAAAGATCAGAAGCGAAAAGACAGGGGAAACCACGCCAAAAGATGCCAGATCCAACAGTCAGCAATTGAAACATTACAACCTTAATCCGTCTTCCTTGTCCCAGCATGAGAATGTACAAAGTTCCATTGATTGGAGGCAAAAAGGCAAAAATAGCATGATGCAGGGTGAATGTAAACACAAACCTTTTCCAAGTAATACAGGCCAGAAAATGGTAAGTACTTATTTTTCACTTTAGTTAATAGTTATCTGTTTGCTTGGGACTCTCTTCTCTCTTTTTTCTGGTCCATCGTGTCTCTGCCTGCTGGCTGATCAAACATTGATCGAGAGAGGACTTTTTATGAAAGGGTTAATAAACTAGAAGGAGAGCCTCAGTATTAATGTTCACTTCCCGCTAGTAGAATTTACTTGTCTTTTCACAAACCTATTTGTTTCTAGTTCTTATAAATGACAACCAAAATAATGCCTCATTAGCAGAGTCATTATATGTTTGTTATGCTGCACAGAAACAGCGCTGAGGCGAGTGACACGAGAAAGCAGAAAATAAAAGGTTCCAGGTATAATTATCTGAAGCATCTCTTTTGTATATCAATAAGACAATTCTGTCTAGGTAAGTCCATACTTGAAGTGCCCTTTGCCCCTCACATGACAGTTTTAGTTTTATTGCCACAGACAGTAACTGCCAGCTGCACACATTGTTCGTTATAAAGTCGATGATAGGCCAGGCTGAAGACACTAACAATCTGCAGCAGGGTGTCTCTGGAGATCTTTAACTCCCACAAAAGTAGAGAAAGGATAAACAAAAGCATTAAATACAGAACCATTGTCCCAGCCACCTAACACGTAAGCCTAGCTCCCAATCCATCACACTTATTGAAATGTGTGACCAACTTTAAACTTGTTTGATTGGATGAATATTGTGGAGAAATCAGCATTTTTCTAAATGAGAATTAGGCCCAGACACTGTTCACATCAGATTTACCAATAACCAAAAAAGAGAAATAATTGGCTCTACTTTGAGAAAGCAAGTTAATGAAACGAATCCCTAGAGGTAATAATTTATGGAGACCTGCGAGATTAGGGAAGGTTTTATGCTGAGTTACCAAGGTAAGTCATGCATGTCATGTTAGTTTATTTCATAGATAATGGGTTTTGTTAAAAATGATAGTTTCTTTTAGGTAGGTACCAGCTCCTACCCTAGCTGGCAGTTCATGTCTAATTATTTGCTGCTGATTGCAAGTGGTGTCCACTGCTCTCATTTTTGGAACAAGGAAGAACTGTTAAATCATCAGATTTTGACTAGGAGCAAGAGAGAGAGAAGAAGAAAAGGGAGGCAGACGGAGAAAGAGAAAAAATGAAAACTATTATAAAGAATGAATCAGCAATGAAAAAGTACCTGTAGGGTTTGGTTGTATGGCGTTACAATGCATGCATTTCCTGCACATGCCTTTTCCACCCATATACCTTTACCACTCATGTCTTTACCATGCATGCCTTTACCATGAACATACATCGGATTACATTTTAGAAAGAGTTAGAAATTGGGTTTCTGGTTGGAGGAGGTATGCACCCAGTATAAGTAGGAACCACAATCCTAATTAGAGTATTTCACAACACAATCTAACTGATCCTGTGTTCATCTTCTGGTAGCTTGGCACAGAGCAGTCAGGCTTAACCTAAGAGGCAATGTGTAAAATATTTGTGCAACACTTCATACAACACAGTGAAAACATCACAAAAAGATTCCATAACATGTTAGAAAAATAGATTATTATTTTATTAAAAAACAAGACCAAAACGATAAAGCTCAAATGTGTAGAAGTCAAGATATTAATTTTTAAAGAATAAATGCCAAAATAGCACATAAAAGCAATAAGCGCTTAAGTGGGTTATCTGGTCATGCTAGACTGGGGCAAAAGTCAAACATTCAGGCCGACCGTGATGGATCGCTGGCCAGATACAGGGAACCACTTGAGCCCACTGAACCAAAGTACCTTGGTCCTGGATGCATTGTCGTCGACGATGATGCGCGTTATAGCCGAGGCGATGTGTTAGTGTCGAGCCACGCAGTGGACAAGATGCGGCAATTTTCTCCATGCAACTGCGGTGATGCGTCGGTTCTGAGGGCCAGCGCTGGTTGCAGATGCAATGCATGGCTTCTGCTCCCACAGTAAGTGTTGATGCCGAAAGCGATGCCCTAGTTCCAAGGATGATGCACGGGGTCCACTCCATGCAAAGACGAGGAACAGCTGGCTCCAGCGGTGATTCATTGGGTCCATTTCCGCCACAAGGATGTGCTGGTTCTCACTCATGCAAAGGCAAGGATGCACCGGTTCTGATGAGGATGTGTGGCATCTGAATGAAGAAGCACCTTAGACCTCACTTCTAAGGGTCCAGGACTGGGGTGGCACCACTTGGCAGTGCAGACTCTCATCTTGCAAAGTCCAGGTGCAGACTCTCATCTTGCAGAGTCCAGGTGCAGACACAGGGGGCTCAAGTCTTTGACATCCCTGAGACTTGGGAACAGGAGGCAAGACAACAAGGCCTTGGAGTCAATCTGGGTTTAAGTGATGCTGGTCCAGTCATTCTTGCCTAGGCAGGAGAACAGCAAGCAACAGGGCAACTCAGCAAGGCAGAGTTCTGCAAAGGAACCGTCCATCAGAATAGCAGTCCTTTCAGCAACACAGCAGCTCTTCTTCCAGACAGAGTAGTCAGAGGTCAAGAGGTGTACTGATTTGGTGGTGCCAGAGGTCCAGTACTTATGCTCAGTGGTGCCTTTGAAGTGAGGGAGACTTCAAAGAAAACTTTGAAGTGAACAGAGGTTCTCTCTTCTGGCCCTGGCTCCAGACACACTATAGGGGGTAATCAATTATTTGTGTGGGTGCAGCACACAGCCTTTTCATGTGTAACTGTCAGCTCCTCCTTCCCATCCTGCTCAGAATGGCAGATCTGCATGCAGATGACCAGTCAGGCACACCTACCCTTCCTTTGCATGGGACTGTCTAGAAGGAATGCAGGAAGCCATTTGTCACCTACCGCAGATGTGTAATCCAGAGACTGACAGAAGGCAACAAAAGGCTAAAGTAAATAAGTGCCAATGTTCTAAAAAGTTACATTTACTAAACTGGAATTTAAATCCAACTTCACTATAAATTGTGATTTTAAATTGTGAGTTCATTGACACTAAACTTGAAAAGCCTATCTATTCACACTTGGAAATTACACTTAAAAGATGTAATAAGGTTATCCCAATGTTATCCTATGGGGGAGATAGGCCTTGCAGTAGCGAAAACAAAATTGGGAGTTTTTTACTACCAAGACAAGAAAAGTTTAAAGTGGAGTCCTGCCTTTTAACTACACTGCACCCTGACCTGTGGGTTATATAGGCCTTACCTTAGGGGTGATTTATCTGTATCAAAAGGGAAGGTTTAGGCCTGGCAAGAGGGTTTACTTGTCATGTTGACATGGTAGTGTGAAACTGCACATAGAGGCTCTGCAGTGGCAGGCCTGGGACTTGGTTAAGAGGCTATTTATAGGTGTGGCACAATCAGTGGTGCAGCCCAACTGGTAGCACTTAATTTAGAGGCCCTGGGCCCACATAGTGCACTTAACTAGGGATTTATAAATACATTACATATGCCAATTGGGGATGATCCAATATTACCATATTTAGAGGAGAGAGCACAAGCACTGGTTAGCAGTGGTAAAGGGCGCACAGTCCTAAAGCCAGCGAAAACAAGATCAGAAAGATGGAGGGAGGCAGGACAAAAGTTGGGGAAGGACCACGGTAAGTATGTCAAGTCTAACAGTAATCATAACCACACTAAAATATTTACATTGGCAATTTACTTATGGTGTACCATATCATATTTTTTTACAGTGTTGTACAAAATGCACTTTTGTGAAGCAAATCTGTACACAACAGAATGCAACACAAGACATCACAACTCAACATAATGCACTGCAACCCTATGTAAACAGTTTCAAGATCATCCCACCATACAACTCAACGCAAAACATTGCAACACTACCCAATTGTTTTAAAACATAAATCTATAACAGCACAGCACCTTAGAACTTGATGAATATGTTGTTTACAATAGTAAGACACTATGGTTCACTTTGTTTTAAATTCTATACAACAAAACACCCTGTTCCAAGCCAAGATGGCAGACAAACCCTCTGAGGAAGGTCAAGAGCAAGTCAAAATTCAAAAGAAAACTATTTAATAGTTTAGTTACGTTTTGCATCAGAATAGAATGTAGGGCCTGATTCACAAATGTAAACTTACACTTTTGTGTAAGTTTACTAGTTTTTGGTATTCACAGATGTAAACCTAGACCAAAAGTCTAACTTTACTAGTTTTTTGTATTCACAAAGGTAAAATTAGACCAGAAGTCTAACTTTACTACTTTTCGATATTCACAAAGGTCACACAGGACTGCACCGTGAAGGGCCATCTGAGGCCTCTGCAGCAGTCCGTGTCTTTTTGGCTGGAGTGGGACTCGGTCCCCCAGTAGGCAGTGCTCGCAGTGCAGGAGGCGACATCAGCCCTCCCAACGGTAGAAAAACAGCTTTGCTCTACCGCAGCGCTGGTTACCATGAAGGGCTGTCCGAGGCCCCTACAGCAGTCCGTGTCTTTTTGGCTGGAGTGTGACTCGGTCCTCCAGCAGGCAGTGCTGGTGGTGCGGGAGGTGCCGTCAGCCCTCCAAACGCCAGAAAACCAGCTCAGCTCTCCCACAGCCTGGGTTACCATGAAGGGCTGTTCAAGGCCCCTGCAGCAGTCTGTGTCGTTTTGGCTGGGGTGGGACTTGGTCCCCCAGCAGGTAGTGCTCGCGGCATGGAAGATTACATCAGCCCTCCAGATGCCAGAAAACCAGCTCCAGTCTCCCGCAGCGCGGGATGCATGCGGACACACCGGGGCCATGCCAGAACAAAGCACAGGCCAAGGGCGGGCCTGTCCACGCCCATTGGAGCCTGGAGGAGGCTGGGCCGGACCCCCACTCTGACACATGGATTTGTGGCTCGCAAAGAGGATCCCCAGCCACCAGACTGCATATGTGTGTGTGGTGAAAAATGGGTAAGAGGAAGCACACAAATGACCATGGAGGTGGGGTAATAGTTAACACCTTAGACGCCTTCCTGTCAGGGGCTGCAAATGTTCTATCCAAGGAGATTGAACTTACTGAGCATCAGCTTTCCCTGGAGGAGGGTAGGCGGAACCCTAAACGTACTCAACTCGTACCTGATGCGCCCTCTGAGCCCCTGGAAAGGCCAAGATGTGAACTTTCTCCTGCTCTTTTATATGGCTTTCATGTGACTGTGTCTGAACCCGAACCTGAATCCCCTTCACCGCCGACCCAGTCGTCCTTCCTGCGGACAAGAGGAAAAAAGGTGGGGAGGGCTCAAAAAACAAAACTAAAGTAAAACACAAGAGCTTTTAGAGGTGGGCTGCCCACAGAATAAGAAAGAACTAAACCCCAACCTCCTACTGAAAATCCTAACAACTCCTAATTAATGAAACTGACTGGCAGAGATTGGTAAATATGTTTAGCGTTTTACTTGTCCCATTGGCACATAGACTAGCGAAAATAAAAACAGCCCTTTATGCATGGCCTCTCAACCTTATTTTAGCCAAGTGGCTGTCCCTCCAGCCTAAGGGGCATCTATAGTAGGGTCGTTAGACTCAACCCATAGGCCCTTCCACTCAATTCCATCCAGATCCACAACTTCCTGTGCCCACGACCCAGCAGGCGAAACTCAAGGGGGCAGCTACCTGGCCCCAAGCAGATCAAACTTCCACTATAGGTCTAAAGACTGCAGGACAAGGGATAGTTACGGATAGGGGGTGCACAATAGGCCAAACTTCCTAATGCAAGGAAACTCCTCAGTCACTCAAACTCCCCCCACTGCATCCCCCGTTTGTCCTGGTGTTGGCAAATGTCCTGGCACTAAGAGAAGGACAAAAGGAAACAACATCCCAATTCATGGATCAATCTCTACACTGGCTAGACTCCCATCTCGGAAATTCTGGAAGAGTTGAGGGTCTGGCTAGTCATATCATAATGGCCAGGAGAGTGGGATGGGTGGGTCCCTCAATCAAAGCACTCCAGGGCGACTGCATAGTAGTAAATTTTAACAATAAATATGTTACACTGTCCTTTTTACATCGACTGCAGAAGGTATCCTTAGCCAGGACACAGATTTCAGCACTCCCGTTAGAGTCCGTCTACAGACAACCCTTACCATCCTGTGAAATGTATGGTAGAGCACCGAATGTAGGATTGGTTGGTAACACAAAGACACAGGGATCCAAGTGGGATCACATTAGAAAATAGATTTGAGCATTTGACCCCCTTGTCTCAACTGGATTCCTGTGATTTACTATGTGAGGAATCTTCAGCTCCTCCCTGGGAGGGGGAAAACAGGGCTAATATCAGGGACCAACTAAAAACCCAAACGATCACCTAAGGGGGGAAGAAGCAAGCACTAAAATAGGGTCCTGGAATGTGTTGGGTATTGGGTCAAAACTGGGCAACCCCCACTGGATAGCCCACTGGCACAACTTGGACATCCTCTGCCTTCAGGAGACTAGGGCAAACGATCCCATATTTATCGATGGGTTCTGTTCATTCCAAACTGAAGCACTACCTTCCATATCAGGCAGAGCGAAGGGTGGCCTACTGACTCCCACTTCCACCTTCTTCTGGTTGAGGGGGACAAATAATGGGATTGGCTGCTAGTAAATTTTTATAATGACAACTTAGGGGGCAACATGAAGGAAGTAGTGCCTCACCTAGATGCGGAGATTAACAAAATCAGCAGAGTTTTCCACAAAAAGGTGTTAACATCTTGTGGGTAGGCAACTTCAATGACTTGCCATGTAAGTACAATCTAAACACGCTTTGTGGTTTGGAGGACACAGCGGGGGCCACCATACGTCACTTTACCCATCATGATTATGGCAGTAGTCTAAATAAAATTTGGATCGCTAGAAACCTGAAAGTCATCAACAATGTGAACCCTACATCGGGTAACCTCTACCATACCTTTCTCCTAAACGAGTACGAATCCACACTTGATTTCGTACTGGTGTCGGAGACCTTCCAGGGTTATATCAAACAAGTTGATGCCCAATTTACTATGCTTACAATGGCCGCTCTCAATACTATGCCTTTACAAAACATCCAGAAACCAATATTGGCCAGGAAAAATGGCTACCAATTAAAATGGTCCCAAACCGACAAATCCAAATTAGTTCAGTTAATTATCTCCACAAGTAAGAAGAATATATTAAATTGCCTGGACCACGATAGTTCTCACAACTTAATTATTTCTTGTACCTCCTTGGTGAAGTAAAAAAGGCCCTGACTAGCCCCAAACAAAAATCTGATGTTTCCTTAAATCACACATGTGCACAAGCCTTAAAAGCATTGCATACAGCACTTAAAGCAAGACCACGAAATAGCGCTCTTATTTCTTCACACTGGAAAATCTACCTAGAAGCAAGGAAGGCAAGGGAAAGAGCTTTGAGGGTAAAAGCGTGGCAAACGTAGAAATCGCATCATACAACAAAAACAGTAATGACTTCTGGAAGGTAATTAATGCCCCTCCTTTAAAAAAATTAGGCAGACCCCACGTTGGATACTCATGTGAGTGAAGAAGCGGGGGTGGCTCATTTTGAATGGGTATTTGGCTCGATGGTCACCGTACCAATAGAACATGACACAATTACTCTTCCTTTAATGGAGCATCTAACCCTTACTCTTGATAAGATAAAATCTGGGCTAGGGAAATGTACTGGTGGGAAGGCCCCAGGCCCAGATGAGATTCCCATCAACCTTATTTGAACACCTCAAGACCTGTGGTTCCCCGCTAACAAACGTGTTTAATGCAATAGCTAGAAAGGGCCCTTTGGCATCGTGGAACTCTAGTATAATTAAGCTGATCTTCAAAAAAGGTGACATAGAGAACCCCCAGCATTACAGACCCATCTCTTTGCTGGATACCACCGCAAAGCCTATGGGTCGTCTATTGTTACACAGGATGGAGGAGGGTGCTAGGGAGAAGAACATACCGATCGAAGTGCAGTATGGTTTTCATAATGGGAGAGGCACCATAGATCAGTGCCTAAATCTTAGTTTGACAATCAATGAATATTCTAGAGATAAGGGACTTCAGACTTATTTGACATTCATAGACCTTACTGCTGCATTTGATTCTGTGACCCATTCCAAATTATGGAACTTAACAGAGACCATGGGGTTTGAGGCGGCAATAATAAAATTCATCCGCCAACTGTCCGCCAACGCAACAGCTTCTGTTTGTTATGGAAAAAATGGGGAATGCGTACGTCCATCTCAGATCACTAGGGGGGTGAGACAAGGATGCATCTTTGCCCCATTTTTATTTTCAATCTACACAAAAGGGGTTGAGGCAGCCCTTGGGGAGGCAACACTAGACGTACCTATCTTTGATAACTTTATAGTGCCAATTTTGGTATACGCGGATAACACGGTCTTAATCGCCAGAACAGGGTTGGCTATCCAGTGCTTACTAAAGGAATATATAGCCTTTATGTCCTCTTTGGACTTAAGGGTCAATGAATCCAAATCCTTTGTCCTTATTACAGGGGCCAAAAGAACACCACAGTTTCATACTGGTGCACGGAGATTGGAGGTGGTAGAGTCCTTTCCGTACCTTGGGGGCACATTTGACAAAAATCTATCTTGGTTGAGCATGATGGAGAACAGGGTCCTAGAGACAGAGAGGAGTTTGGGTGCAATCTTTCATTACGAAGCTAGGTTCAAAACTCCTAGCACCAATCAATAAGATTTATCAAGCAAAAATTGAATCCTTATTTTTTTCTCCTAAGGGGCAGGCGTGTGTGGCATGGTTCTGGCAGACCAAATGCAAAAATTGGAAGATAGATTCTTTAAGGGCATAGTGTTGCTTCCCAAGTCATCCCCAAACTACATCTGCCAATTAGAGCTGGTACTGCCCTATGTGTCAGATCCCATTAAGTTAGCTCTGATCATTTATGGCACTCCATATGGCACAGGGACACGGTCAAAATAACACAGACCATAATAAATAACTGCCTGAAATTAGATAACTCCCATAAAATCACCTGGCTACAGTATGTGAAATTAGCTCTGACCTAACTTTGGCTAAGGGAATTGTTTGAGGACCCTAGTTCATGCTGGAAGATCTCAAAGCATGAACTAAAGACCATTTATCTTAATAAGGCTGGCTTTGATCATCAGGAAGCTAACCGTCTAAAGAAATCAGTCACATTTTAAGAACATATACCTGCAATTCCAGTAGGGGGAGTTCTCCTACTTGGAAATTACTAAAATACCACAGCATATATACATTTTATTGAGGTTTCGAATGAATTTAATCTCCTTGATGTTAGGCTTTCCAGCAGATTTGTTACCCTGCCCCTGTGATAAGGTTTCAATGCAGTCTGACCTCCACTCCTGAGGAAGAAGGCGCAAGATTTATTTTCCCGATTTTAAGACATTTTAATTTTAAACAATGTCGTGTAGCATTCTATTTTAAAAGAGACTTCCCGATCCATTTGTATGTTGTTCAATGGCCTCTTTTTTATGGGTTAGTTCTAGAAGAAGGGGGTTTTTGTCCGCTAATCGTTTTGGACCGATTTATTAATCTACTGATGAAATTTGAAGCTAATTTTTCCTCACAGGGTTTGTGTATTCCGAAAAAGCCTCCGTACCTAGAAATGAATTTTGCAATAACATGTTTACATAGTTATTTTTATACTTGTTTTTATGTACATTTTTGTACTTTTATGATCTGTATTTCAAAGGGATCGAATAAAGAAAGTGATGATGATGACTGCACCTTCTATCACCCTATGTCACTAATTAAAAGTGAACTTAAGCTTTATGTTAAGGTATTAATGCATCAGCTCCTCAAGGTGCTGACAACCCTTGCTCACATGGTCTAATGAGGCTTTGTCCCTCAGAGAAGTACTAGACATTGCATTCGACGAGTGCATGCGGTGTTGCTTGCTAGCTTACTGTTCATGTGTGATGGGGCTGAGCGCCTTTCTTCTCATTGACTTTGAGAAGACATTTGATTCTCTTGACTGGAAGTTCCTTTGAGATGTGTTCCATTGAACGGGGCTAGGCAACCAGTTCATATCGTATGTAAGGAAGTCTATGTCCTCTTATGGCTCAGGTTGGGGTGAGTGGAGTCCTACACGGTGAATTCCAGATACAGTGTGGAACCAGACAAGGGCGCCCCTTAACGCCACTGCTCTTCACACTCAAGGTGGAGCCGCTGGTGATGTGGGTCAGATGCGATGCACAAGTACGGGGCCTGAGAGAAGGGGGTGAGTTTGAGGACCTCAGAGCACTGTCTGTCAGTGATGTTGTCCTGCTTTTTTTGTCCCGGCTCAAGAACACTGGTCTCCGACTCCTCGGTATGCATGTTTTTTATGGGCAGGCTTTCGGGTCTCATCGTTAATTTGTCCAAGTCTCTGATGTTCCCAATTAGTGGCTCAGTGATGACAGAAGACTGGTACTACAGACTGTCTATTTGATGCTTCAGCTTCCAATACTTGGGGGATCATATTTCCTTGTTACTAGACTTAGCCTAGTCCCTAAACCTGACCCCATTGGTGACTAACATGAGGAGGGATCTGGCCAGATGGAGCAGCCTCCCGCTGAGTATCCTAGGAAGGTCAGCCCTATTTAAGATGATGATTTTACCCTGTTTCTTGTATGCCCTTTAACATTTCCTACACCTTATCCCCTGCAAATTGTTCTTAGATGTCCAGGCCATGATGAAGTCCTTTCTCTGTGTAGGTGAATGCAATCAACATACGGTGGGGGGATGGCCGCAGCAGATGTTCAGCTCCCTTACTGGGCATCACAGCTGGTGGTCATTACGACTGGCTGTGGGGAGGTGGGATAGACCCAGTGGTCAGGGAGGATGGTGTACAGGGGTGGGAGGCTGTTGTGGGCATGCTGTATGTTGCCCCTGCCTCCTGGTTTCTCCCTGAATTATCAAGGGTTGTCTTGTTGGTATACTGAACAGTGGTAAGTGGACAGGATGGGAGAGCAAACTCACCCAAGAGACCCCACTCTTGAGGGGATGATGGTTGTGCGAGGTGGCCTCACTACAAGGGTTTGGTAAATGGTATCTGATTGGAATTGAATTGGAAGCAGGGAATGTCTGGGGAGGATCTCACATGAAATACTTTAGAGACTTGCAGATAGACTTTGGACTCCACCGCTCACAGTTCTCCTGATTCCTTCAGCTCCACCATGCGCTTGAGTTTTATAGGGACTCTCTGGAGGAGGTTCCTTAGTTCAGCCCCATGGAGGTCCAGGTACTAAAGGGGCCCCTGGGGAAAGGGGTGGTATTCCGCATTTACAAGTCACTGATCAGTAGCTCCCCAAACCTTTTTTGAGGCGCTGACAACCAGATGGGAAGGGTGGGTGGGTACACTGAGGACTCAGAATGGTGGAAGGCCCTAATTGCACCAAGACGGCTAGCAATTTCCTCTAGGTTCTGCCTGATTCAATTAAAGTACCTCCACACCTATATGCATCCCCAGACTGCCCATGATGCGGAGAGAGAGGAACTGACTTCTTCCACATGGTGAGGGGCTGCCCGGTGATCCCCCAATACTAGAGGGTTGTGTATTATTATTATTATTATTATTATTATTATTATTATTATTATTATTATTGTGTTCCACACCCTTTCTCGGGTGTTAGAGTGTCCCATCACAACTAACTTGTGGGTGGCACTATTGGGATTACTTGAAGAGGTCGGGGATCCAGAGAAGAGAGGGCGCCTGTGGGCTTGGGTATGCTCATGACCAAATGAGAGATGGTCCATTCCTGGGCTGCACCACAACCTCCATTGATACAAGTGTGGCAGAAAGAAATGGACTGGTACATGAAGCTTGAAGAGCTGGTGTATGTGGCTAGAGGCTGCCCTAAAAAACACAGAGAATATGGGAATGATTGTGGGCGTACTATGGCTTAGAATGAATGTAATCGTTGCTGGGATTTGTATGGCTCTGGACGTTAACTGTACTGACCATTTGACATGGTTGACTTGTTGTATTCTATATATTTGCAATGAAAATAAAAACATTGTTATTATAAAAAAGTAAGGTGAACAAATTTAAAGTACAAAATGGACACATACATTTCAGAAATGCATAAAAAGTAGAAAATCATTTTTAAATCTATTTATAACCTTTGATAGACTACAAAGAAACAAAGACCAGACCTGAAAAACAAAAGATCAGGGAAGTAAATTATTGTGCATAAAATATGAATGAAAAATAAAACCATTGTCTCTTTAGAAGCAGGAAACTAAAATACATTTTATTTTGACAGTTTCAAAGGTGCCTATCAGCCTATTTTCTCAACAGATTCCATCAGTTAACCTTACAATTTCTTTATTTCTCTACATGGCCAATCATAACGAAGAAAATAATAAACAGTATCATAACATCATACTCCTATAATTTCTTTTCTGCTTTTTTTGCAAATCATTTAATGGAAAATGCAAGACAAGATAGTTATACTAAACCAAAACATGGTAATAGACTATTAAAATACTGTGGCTATATTTATTATAAGGCGAGATTAACTGAGCCAAGGAGTCATTGGAGGTGTGTTGAATATTTTTCATCACATTGTAAAGGCAGAGCGATTACTCTTGTTGCGCAGTGGAAAGAATCGCAGAGCATAACCACTCTGCTCCTATAATGGAGATTAAAGAAAGGGAATATATTCAACAAATAAAGTTATTTTCTGCTACCTCAAATGAACCCTGTGACTCAGTTTTGAGGGAGGTAGTCCAGAAGATCCCATGCACATTGCCAGTAGTATGCCCACAATCACAAATTTAATAAAAATGGTTTGACGACAAAAACAGGTGAGTAATCTCCAAGGATTGACTCCTCAAACCTACTCCCACATAAACATTCCCCCTGAACTTACTGATTTTTTACTAATGAACCTTTTCTACTCTACGATAATAAAAATCCTCTGAAACAAACACTAATCTTTGGTACAGTACATACCACAGTAACCCTGGAGAATAACAAAAGACACAATTTGGATCTGGATGGAACTTTTAAATCATCTTCTCATCCATTCACCCAAATATATACTATTTATGCAAACATTAACATTACTATAATCCAATTAGTTTACGGTTCACTGCCTGATAAACAATGCTCAACTTACACTGAATTTTTATCAGTTGTAAAATCTAAAACAGTATATAAAAGTCCTAGGAAAGTCATAATTGACTTCAAATTGCAAATGATTAATACTATTACTAAAATTCATCCTAACACTCAAATTCAAGGATGTTCCAGGCATACTTGTTAACATTAAAAAAAACATCCTTAGCTGAGGACTAGATGTCAAATAGGAAACTGCAAATTAACCGCATTGAATTTTGAACCTTCTAAATGTATGGATGCCTTCTTTACTTCAATTATTCAATCAGAATATTTTACACAAAATGAGGGAAAATTGGCCCAAATTCTAACTTACTACAAAAACACTTGGATTGGTCATCTCAGCAAGTCGGGTCACAGAAGGAGAACAAGGTTTCCTATTGTAAGGTAGAACGGTTACTCAACCTGCTTAGAGGGAGATTCAAAACTTAATAACACCATAGAGGGTTGGCATAATTCTTTCAACATCTCATTTGGAAAAAGTATCCCCAACCGTTATCATTTCCTTGAAATTTTGAAGAAAAGAACAAAGTTTCCTGGAAATGTTAATGATGCAATTATTGTAAAGTAGTCTGAACCCTCGGGTATCTAAAAAAGCTTAAGAAATGTCTGAAAAATTATTGGCAAAAAATAATTAATTTGCTTTGATGGGACTTCAGACTACCTTGACAATATTGCATACAAGTTACACTATTATCCACAACTAACACTTTCTAAAAGGATCTCTCCTATTTGGACTGCACAAAATAATTTAATTGCCATTTTTAAATTGTTTTCATTTTGTTAATTCTCTCACTCCCTACCTGTAGTTGTCTCCTTTTTTCAACTCTTTATTTTAAGTAACCTATCACCAAATGTCTCAGGTAATCTGACAAGCCAGAGAATTCTCATCAGATCCAAACAAACCATCAAGAAAATTCTTTCAATAAAATTACGTTGCATTCGTCAACATTTCAGAAAAAATACAATCCAGTCAATAAATAAGTTACCTGGAAAGTTCATTAACAAAAAAAGTAATAAAAAACAAATTCAATACCCGAAGGAATTGAATGAAAACACATAATAGCAATCCAATCAATGATCTAGATTTTTTTCTTCAAAAGCATTTTCTTCTTCTGCCTTAATAGATCAACAATACAAAAATGAGAGGCAAAAAATGTAAATGTATGCTTGTATTCAGATAGGTTTTAAACCTATGTTGGAAAAAAGACAACCGTCCTGACGGGCACATTAAAAAACAACATGTATGGGGACGTAAAACGGTTAAGACAAAGTACTCACATTTTTTTAAATCAATATCTTCCATCTACCTCCCTTCATCTGTCCTTGCAAAAAAATCCCTTACCAATACGTTACAAGAAGTAAATTACATTGTTCTTACTTGACGGCAGCTACTGCTTGCATTCAACTTCAAAAATGCTTTTTGTAATGTCCAAACACCAAATTGCAATTCAGCAACTTGTTACCGAATCCCAGTTTGGGTTTGCGAAGAAAACAGAATCGCATTTTGTGAGGGGCGTGTTCAGGGTGTCCTTTCCAAATTGTGATTCTGAATTGTATGTAGTAATGTTTAGTGACCAAAATGCAGTTGTCAAACATTTGCACTTTACCACCAATAAATCCCACGGATCACCGCCTATTCTTCAAAATTAAAAATTAAATGTTTCATTTTTCTTTTGAAAGACATCTGGTTTTCCTTTAAGAATAACGGGCTGCATTTTGAGAAAAAAAAGATTGCTGTATTTAAAAGAAATCACAGACATGGTGGTCTGCTGTCCCCAGCAGGCCACCAACCATGAGATAGTAGCAAATCCTATTGGGTCCCAAATCGTGACCTAACTCATTAATATTCATGAGGTAAGTCTATTTGCAACCCGCTAATTTGGAAATCAGGGTCAGATTTCACTTTATTACATTTGTGATAGCAATTAAAAAATAGCGATTCGCACAAAATCCCTATCTGGTCATCTCTATCACTAATGTTCATACATACTCACTATAAATGTAAGATCTTGGAAGAAATAAAACGTTTATTTACAGATATTAAATACTTGCAAAAATATTTAAAAACACCTATTCCTCATTGCACATTAAGTGTGGGTTATAATGTTTTGAGAGCAAAATGCCACTCCTCAGTACTGGGCAATCAACTACATTCAATTTCACCAGTCCCTTTCCACACCAATCAGCAGCAGGGCTTCAGTGTAGCACTCATCCATCATATGTCATTAGACTCTCTCAGGCAAACCCAGCAATATTATTCAACTCAGTGGAAACAAGTCATGGGAAAAAGCAAAAATGTAATCGGCTGTTTTAATGATTATGCCCGTATGAAATAAAGATTCACTTACTTCTTGAAATGATGGATAAATAATAGTGTATGTCAATTTGAGTGATTTACTGTTGAATATAATGTAGCGAATTCCATATGACAACTTTATTTCACTCTGCAGTCTCCAGAATGCCAGGGCAATGGCATATATTACTTGCAAGTGCCATCTGTTTGGTTAACATTTTCAGGGGCATTTAAAATTGCACAGCTCTGCCTGTGAAGATTTACAATGATTGTAAGCTTTCTTTTCTTTTAACCCCTTCCACGCGGGCAAATTCTGCCGCGGTGCGAGGGGGGTGGGGCTGGGCGTGGCGCCCAGGTACTCAGGATGGCTCCCGGCCGTCATGAATCATGGTGGGCGTGTGCTCATGACGGCCGGGAGCCGTCTGAACTCCGCCCACTGTTTAATTCGCCCGCACAGGTGGGGAATTAGCCACGCGTGGGCAGAGCGGCAACGGTCGGACGGCTCCCGGCCGTCATGAGCACACGACTACCGTGACTCATGACGGCCGGGAGCCGCCCTGAGCACAGAAGGGGTTAAAACAAGAGATAATTTTATAATACAATTCTGTTTTGCATGATGTTTATAATACTAAGGGCCCTATGTAGGTAAAACCGAAATACCGAGTCCTTAATAGCGATTTTTACCGAATCGCTATTAAGAACTCGCTATTTCCGATGTAGGTAAAAATTCGGTAAAAATCACCGAATCGGTAAAAATCGCTATTACAAATACCGAATCCACATTACCGAATCTGTATTACCGAATCGGGAATACCGATTCGGTAATTAGCGATTCCGGGAGTTTGAAAAATCGCAATTACAAGATTCAGCCAATCCTGTGCCTCCTGAGGACATTACAACCAGGAAGTGGCCACACCCATGCAGCTGCACTGATCCTGAAGCTGTTGGAGAGGCAGGGGGCAGGAGCAAAAGCACAGGGGCTGCACAGCTACCACCTAGCAAACACAGAGGAACTGCACCATGGCCTCACAGGAGAAGGGGAAGAATGCTGGCGCAAGAAAGCGCAAGCACAAGTTTAGTGAGAGGGAGTTGGAGATCCTCATAGAGGAGGTTGTCAAAGATCACGACCAGCTCTATGACAAGAAATCTCTTCACGTCCCTGAGGCACAAAAAAAGGAGGATTTGGCTGGGGATCCAGCTGAAGATCAATGCGATTGGCGTCACACATCGCTCAACAGATGAGCTTAAGAAGCGATGGTATGATCTGAGGAAACGTGCCAAGGAGAGGGTGGCTGACCGGTTGAAACAAGCCAGGAAGACAGACGTGGGAACCTCAGCTGCGCCTGCTCCGACTGCCCTAGATCAAATGGTTGAGTTCACCCTCCAGCCGGAGAGCGTCAGTGGCATTGGGGACGTGGACAGCTCAGCAACAGCATCCAACAGACAAGGTAAGATGCATGCACAGCATGCTGTATCCCCTCCCTAACCCCAATCCCCCTGCAAGAATCCCACTCCAGAACATGTTTTGTCTAAAATCAGCAATGCATCATGGGAGATGTAGTCCCTATCAACTATTAGCAAATCAGTCAGTCCCCAAAAAGCATAGGCATGTCACACACATCAATAGATGAGCTAGCGGAGGACAGACAGCTAGATTGTCAGTCATGAAATTTATTTGCAGAAATATGCTGATAGACAAGTGAGTAATAGTACATTCTGTATCCACAGGCGGAACATCACCCCAGGCTGCAGAGGGGGAGACTTGCGAGGCTTCCAGGGAGGAAAACACTATTGAGGAAGAAGTCATATAACCTGCCAACACCACACCACCATCCCCACCACCACCACCAGCACGATCAAGGAGGTATACAGTGGCTAGCCTCCAGGAGATAGATGGCACAGAGGATGCCAGCCAGGGAGCACAACAGACCACACCAGACGATGAAACACAGGCATCTTTGACACAGTCCCCCATGGAGGATGGCAACACAGGTGCCCGTAGACGGCGACAAAGGGCACAGAGTCCTAACGCTGATGAGTCCAGTGTCTTCTCTGGTCTGGAGGGGCAGATGCTCAAAGTGCAGCGCCTGCAGGGAAAGACAATGAGGGCCATTCAACGTCAGATGGTGGCAAACAACAGGAAGATTGACAACATTAAGGAGGCCAAAATACTGTGGCAGAGGGAATGAAGGAGATGTCGGATGCAGTGAGGCTGTTATGCAGCAGAATTGATAGTGACCGTGCTGCGAGGCGCAGAGACAGGCAGAAACTTGAAGGGTATACCAAGTCTGTCAACAGGCTGTGCAATGCAACCCATGTGCTCAGTCGTCGCTCAGTGCCCATGCAACTGGAAATGGCAAAGTGCAGCCGTGAAGTCACTCAGGGCCTGGTAACAGTCACCAGTGCTTTAGAGGTGCTTCAAACAAACCAAATTGCTGCCACCGGTACAGGGGATGGGGCTGAGAGTGAGGAGGCAACCAGTCGCAGCAGCATAACACCCCCCTTGCCAAAGAACAGGAGGCGCAGTGTCAGGCATGGTTCTGCCGCAGGACACAGCACTGGTGAGGACAGTGTTCCTGCTGAACGCAGCAGTGGAGCGCATGTGCGCAGGAGATAAGCACTGCCATCACATTCCATTGTGTGGTGGGTGACGTAACCCATTGGACACAATGATGGGACAAGTGATTTTGCATGGGAGAGTGACTATGCCATGTTATGCTTGATCAGGCACTGTGAGGCCATCATTAGTGTTACGGTGTGCAGTACAATTGCCTGATGTAAGGTCAATTAAACTCCATGACACAATTGCATTAACTGGCTTTGTCTCATTGCTTACTCAGAAATAATTCTATGTGATCTCTGACCGTCTCTGTCTCCCATCTGCTGCAGCTGCACCGCCTACTGCGCTGTGCTGCGGATGTGTACCTTCCTCATCCTCATCCTCCTCCTCAGATTCACTGATTTCCACAGGTGTCCCCCTCTTAGTGGCAAGGTTATGCAGCATGGCACATGCAGCTATGATTTTTCAGCAGACCAGGGGCGGGTACTGCCGTGCACCTCCACTTTTGTGGAGGCAGCTGAACCTGCTTTTGAGGAGTCCAAATGTTCGCTCAACCACATTGGGCGTAGATCTATGTGCAACATTATATCGCCTTTCACTTGGGGTGGATGGGTGCAGGTACGGAGTCAGGATGAAACATCGCACGGCATAGGCGCTTTCACCTAAGTGTGAGAAGAAAGTAAGATATTCACAGTCAACAATCGTAGCAACAGGTGTATACTTCAGGGGGTGTCACATGTATTTACCTGGCAGGTAGCCTTCTCCAAATTCACCCGCAATGAGACGGGTATAGATCCCACTGTTCCTGAATATGTATGAATCATGCGTGCTCCTTGGGAATTTTGCAACTATGTCAGTGATGATGGAAGAGGCATCACATATCACCTGTACATTTATAGAATGTGTGGATTTGTGATTGCGGTAGATGTACTCTGTCGCAGCAGGGGGGCAGATTGGTATATGTGTCCCGTCAATGCAACCTATGACGTGTGGGAACTGGGCCTTCTGGTAAAAGGCCATCTTGGTCTTCTGCAATTCTGCCTGTGTGCTGGGGAATTGGATGTAGTGTGGCATCCTTTGCAACATGGCGTCCAGGAATGTATTGAGAAAACGCGACAGGCAACTCTGTGAGACTCCACCTGCCGCAGCTATTTCCCCTTGGTAACTGCCAAATGCCAGGAGGTGCAGGCAACAGAGTACCTGTACATGAGTAGGTATTGCATGCGCCCTTGGTGTCTAGTGCTCCAGGAATGGGTGCAGGTCCCGTATCAGACCAGGATGGTGTTTGGGTGTAGCCTGTACCTCTCATGGACTTCAGCCTCTGTGAGTTGGAATAAGGTGATGCGCAATCTGTAGACGTGTTCCTGTCGCCTCCATATGCTTTGTGCTGCAGCTCATATCCTTAACCGCCTTGCAATGACGTAGAGGGCCGCCATTGTGTCCACGATGATGCATTCTGGGGCTGTTTATATGCTGTGCACCTGGTTACAACCTGATTTGAGTCCATGGTAATTCGCGACTCTTAATTAGCGATTTCTTAAGGATTCGGTAATAGCGATTTTATGTACATAGGTTTGCGAATTTTTTTACCGATTCCTTATTTTGCGAGTAGCTAAGTCGGTGTGGCATATTCGCTAAATAAGGAATCGGTAGTTGATTTCCGTTATTTTTACCGATTCCTTATTTAGCGTTTCGATGTTTCTGCTCCTACATTTCACATGCTTTTTTAGCGATCGCTAATGCTGAAATTCTGGTAATATCAGCGTTACCGATCGCTATTTGGCCACCTACATCTGGCCCTTAATCTTTTTGTAGAAAATCTCACCATTTGGGTGAAACGCACAACCTTCAAACCATAAGATCAGAATGCTCAAAGGATGTGTGCTTCTGTCAAATTCCATCGGACTGCTAATACACTTCAGGCTGTGTTCTCTGCTCTGGGGAGATGCTTCCATACACTGGAGCCCCCTCTCCTCTGGACACTCCATGCTATGTGGGTCCCATCCTGCTTCATGTGTGTTGTGTACCAGCTTCTAAAGATCAGACGCCTCTATCAGTAATCAGTTGTTCGCAAGTTTGAATCTAAGAGACACCTGAGAGCAGTATCTAGGGGCATAGCTTCAGGTGGATGTATGGGTTGTCCCCCCCCAATAAATGTATTTTCAGAAGAACAGTTTGGTACAGGTGCTTTCAGCTGGGCATGGAATGGTGTCTGTCGGATTTCATTTATGAATTTTGCATACACACACTGACAAAAACACACACTCTTTCTCATCTCTGTTTTGAAAGCCCTAAAAATGTTTATTTGACGAAATATTGTTTCTCTCATTTAGAACTCTTATTTACCTGTATTGCTCTTCCTTTCCACTGCCTCTTAAGCCCCTCTCATGTCTGTTTGTCATATAATGTATTTTAACATTATATGCCAGCGTGATGGTTGGGAAATCTAATGCTCACGCCCCTCCAATCTTTTTTTTTTTGTTCTCATTTGTGCAATAAACAGGGATAAAGGAGATATCAGGGGTCTTGTTTCCCTCTGTGCCATCTTGAGTTGGATTCAGTTTCCAGGGGCCCTTTACTCTAATAGACCCCTTCCATCCTATCCCATTGGTTCCAAGGGGGACTGCTCTCTGGGCCCACCAGTGCGAGTACCTTATTTGTGGATTATTGCTGTATTGCGTAATCATTGGCCGGTATATTGTACCTTGTCCCGTTAGATCCATACCATATTTCCTTTCCCAAATGTCCCGAAAGCCTGCGCTCTTGCTTGGCGCCCCCCCCCCCCTCGGTCCATTTTGTTTATTCTCTGGACTGAGGTTACCAATTCCGCATGCGTGGGTGAGATGTTAGATACCCACTTGATGCTGATCTCCCTCCTCGCCAATTGGATCAAAATGAAGAGTAGATTCTTGTTACTTAATTTCACCTTATTTTCATTACAACTGAGTACACCAAATATTAATCAGTTCTGTGCTTAACTCTAAGTTGTGGCCCATCACATCTGTAAGTGTCTTACCCACATCTTGCCAGAAGCCTTGCAGCTCGGAGCACTGCCAGAACATGTGTATGTCGTCAGCCCTTTCTTCTCTGCACTTAGGGCTGCAGTTCGTCTCTTGCTTGCTCATCTTTGTTTGTTTTTTAGGCGTCCAGTATGCTCTGTGCACTGTAAATAAATGATTCTTCCTGAGGGGTGCAGATTTGAAAACATACCAACATGTAGATATTGATACTTGCCATTTCTTCTAGATCCCTGTTTCCTGATTCTTCGTTTCTAAGTGAGTCTGCCCAACTCTTGAAATGGTAATATTTGAATTTTGATGTATTGCCATTAGTACTTGATGAAAGATGTTCCCAGCCTACTAGCTTGTTTTCCTTTAGTAGTTGACCCCATTTCAGTATGCCTTCTTGCCTTAGTGGACGTGCAACTGAATCTTTCAGGCAGTCCGGGGTTTCTGGGGAGTCCCAGATTGTCACAAATTCATATCTTCGCAGTTCTCCTGATCTGGTACCATAGTTTGCAGGCAGACCATAATGTCTTCAACTTCACTCTTTTGCAACACTTTGGGCGGTCAAACTTGTACAGAAAGAAACTGCCTTCGGGCTTCGTCATGGCCAAAAATGTGCGGTGTATGTTTGTTGTTCTCTTAATAGTGTTGTTACATTTTTTAATTGGAAGGCTCTGTAATATTGATAGAAGTCTTTTGTGGCTATCCCACTGCATTCTTTTTTCCTTCTGAGCTTTTTCCAGGCTATTCTGATTCCTGTGTCAGCCCATATAAAGCTGCTCAGCTCTCCTTGTAGTTTTTTAAACCAATCCCTTCTGAACTTCAATGGTATAGTTTTAAAAAATGAACGTAAATTTTGGGAGAATCGACATTTTTAAGATGTTGGATCTACCAATAAAAGTTAAGAGGGGGGAGCCCTCCAGCTTTTTAATAACTTTTTAGTTTCGAGAACAAGTTTGTTAAAGTTCACACAGGCTATTTTGTCTATGTCTTGTACTATTTGAATGCCTGGGTATTTTATTCTATCTTTTACCAGAAGGTTGTTACCTTGGGAGTTCCATTCCATGTTTTTTGCTAGTTTACTTGGTAAACAGAAACTTCCCCAAAGTCTTTAAGATCTTGTAGTATAATTGGGAATGTGGCTAGGAGGTTATTTGTGAAGACCATTAAGTTGTCTGTGTATAAGGCAACTTTCTTTTCCCTTCCCTGGTAGTATAAGGGTGTGATTCTAGTGTTCAGTCTAAGAGCATAAGCTAGGGGTTCTATGTACAGATTAAAAAGTAGGGGAGAGAGTGGGCAGCCCTGTCTGGTGCCCCTTCTTATACCTAGCTTTTCTGTGAGGTTCCCACTGACTAGGATTTTTGCTGTTGGTTTTCTTTTTACAAAGCTTTTATCACTCCTGAGAATACCCTTACTAGATTGTTATAGTCAATTACTTTGAACAGGAAGGGCCAGTTGACCCTATCAAAAGCTTTTGCAGCATCAAATGTGAGCACCGACAGGGGGATCTTCTCTTCGAAGGCTACATCTATTGCCCCTAATAGCTCATGCATCAGTTCTTGGCTTTTTCTTCATTTGACAAAACCTTTTTGGTCCAGGTGTATCAGATGTGCAGCGACTTCCCCTAGCCTCCTAGCCATAATTTGTGTATATATTTTATAATCACAGTCCAGTAGAGATATGGGTCTGTATGACTCACATTGTGTGGGGTCTTTCCCTGGTTTCAGTATTAGGCATATAGTTGCCTTCTCCCATGATTTTGGAATTTCTTGCCCATTTACAAAAATGGCATTAGAAAGCTTCTATTAAAGTCCAGTAGATTTCATTTGGCAGTGCATCTGGCCCCGGTGCCTTCCCTTTTTTAATTTTGCTATCACACTGACATCCTCATCGATTGTTATTTCTGAGTTGAGGTCATCTCTCTGATCTTTCAACAAAGTTGGGGTTGTTATTTTTACTAGATAATCATTAATTTGCTCCACTGTGGCTATGGTGTCTTGCGTGTATAGATCCTGGAAAAAAGTTCGCAAAGGCTCTCCCAATTTCCGAGTCTTCTGTGCTGGGAACTGCCGATCCTCCTGTTCTATTGCCATGATCTTATTACGGTTTGCTCTGTTTTTTGTTTCCAGGCTAGCAGTTTTCCACACCCTTCCCCATATTCATAGTGGGAAAATTTGCTTGCCTCTCACTTACTTCTGACTGAGAATTCTAGAATGTTATATAGCTCCTGTTTTTTTCGTTTCGAACTCTTTTTCTATTTTGTCTATTTCTCGAGGCTGTTGATCTTGGTCTAGTGCCCCACTCAAGCGTTGTAGCTCGGTTTTTATCTGGTTGAGCTCATTCTTCTTATTTTTATGTTTCTGGGCTGCCATACTGATGAGGTTCCCCCTGAAGACGGCCTTGCATGCATCACAAGTGACCTGTAAGGAGGTTCCAGTTTTATTTGTTAAAAGGTAATGTTTTGTTTCTGATCTCAGCTTCTCCTTAATCTGGTGGTCGAAGAGTAACGTTCTGTCCAGAGTCCATCTTGGGAGGTTATGTTCTTGCTTACTATTAGTTAATTTGGACTGCGGAGTGGTCGGACAAATGCGCCGGTAAGTGTTCAATTTTCCGGACGCTCTTGCTTAAGGATTTGTCAGTCAGATAGAAGTCTATTCTAGAGGAGTGACCATATTTTTTTATTATTGAAGGTGAATCTGTGTTCCTTGGCCCTTAAGTTTTCCATATATCCCCAAAGCCCAGATCTTCCATGTAGCGCTTCACCCATTCTCTCATTCTCGGCAGGTAAAATACCTTCCCTTTTGGAAGTCTGTCCTCCCTTGGGTTGATTACTAGGTTAAAATTCCCACCTATGATTAACAGGTCTGAGAAATCTAGGAGCTGACTAGACAGGGATTGCAATGGAGTGGGGTCATCCATATTTGGCCTACAGTAACCTGCCAGGACGTTTGCTTTACCGGACAGTCTAACTTTGACCGCGAGCCACCTCCCCTTAGTGTCAGCTCTTGTTTCTTCCACTACTGCTTTAGCAAATTTTTTAAACAGTATAGCTACCCCCTTAACGTTACATGCTTGATTGGTGCGCACATATGTGTCTATCCATTTTTGTTTTTTTCACTACATCTACCCATTCTGAGTCCCGTAGGTGTGTTTCTTGTAAAATTATGATTCCAGAATTTATTGATTTTAAATACTCCATGATTTTCTGCCTTCTGCTTCCTACTCTAAGGCCATTCACATTCCAAGTTAGTATATTAATTACCATCTATTCTATTGGAGGTATTATCCGTGAGCCCCTTTACTCCCTGTTTTTAATTTTATTCATTAAGAACATTTTCTTTATTTTTTCCCCCCCTCTTGCTCCCACACCAAGTGTAAGTATATAATCATGTTTTCCCTTTTGTACCCTCTTAGTCTCCCTTTTCCCTGAAAAACCCTCCCAATCTTCTTTTGGGTGAAAGTCATTTTCCCCCGTTTCAAGATCTTTGCTCACCGGGCGATTGGTGTTTCCCTTTTCTACCCTCCTCTCCTCCTTTTTATCCCATTGAATGCAGCTTGATCTGGTCAATGAGTGCCCCCACCTACTTGGGGATCCATTATATTGTGCATTTGATTTTTTCACATCACTCTCAATGTGGCTGGGAAGCGCATTTGTTCTGATACCCCCAAGCACCTTAGTTCCTAAATGCGTTGACCTAGTTCCCACTGTCGATTCTGTGTGGCCTTAGATATATCAGATCAAATTCTAAAGGACCAGTCCCCTTTGGTGTAGGAGCCGGCTTTGAGGGCTTCATTCAGTATTTTCTCCTTCAAAACATAAGATTTGAAGTTGATTAGAATCTTCTGTGGATCCTTCCTTAAAGTTCCTTTCTTAAATGGGTCTTGGTGAACTCTCTGGATATCTTGAGCCAGAATATCAAGCTCAATACTGGTGACAAATTACTTCAGGAGATTTAAGACGAAAAACCTTATGTCTTCCCCTTCCGCCCCCTTCTGGCACATTCAAGATCCTCAGGTTATTTCTTCTCGCTTGGTATTCCATGGTTTACATTTTTTCTCTGAGGTCTTTCTCGTTGGATTACAATGTTTGGATCTCTTCCTGGTTCGCCTCGACCTCTCTACCATGTTCCTTCAATGATGCTTCTACCATTGATACTCACTCCATTAGAGTGTTGATCTTGGCCTCAAGGGATTCACATGCTCCTTGCATTCTCTCTTGGTTGTGATTGGACGTGGTAAAGTTGGCCCTCATGTCTGTTATTAAAGTCCCCATCATCTTATCCATACCTGTGTGTCCGCTTGGTTCTTGGGGTCGCCGTTCCTCCTCTTGTCTACTAGGCTCACCCTGCTCATTATGGTGCTGGGCTTGGGGTTGGGGTACTTCTTGCCTGGCCACTCCTCTGTTGCTAGGGCATGGTATCTGTTGCTAGTTAGCATTCTCTCCCCTAGAGGTGTTTACCCGGTTGTGATGGAGGCCTCCTTTCTCTCCTTCTGGATGCCTGTAGGAAGTTCTGCCCACGAAGGGGGGGACTGTTTGGATTGGACTTTGAAGAAGGAACGTAGAGATGGAGTGATCTTGATTTTAGTGCCTACGGGTCTGCCCCTTCCCAAGGTGGTAGTGGGATTTTCCGATTGCTCTATAGAATTTTGTGTTGTCTTTCTCCTATTATTTGTAGATTTTAGCGTCAGGCTTTTCCTTACACCCCCAGTTGTGGTATCTAAATTCAGCCCCCTATTCCGTAAACAGTAACCTATCCCTAGTTTCTGACTGAGGGTTTGCTCTTTGAGTTGAGTTTTAGGGGAAGAGGGCTTCCTCCCACTCTTTATCCCTGTATTCTGGCCAAAGACAGTGTCAGTTTCCTGTTTGCCTCCCCCCCACCTTGCTCACTTACCAGGCTCATGCGTGGGCAGACAGCTGCGTACTCTGCCCATGCAAGGTGCGGTCTGTGAGGCACTGTTCTGCTGTTCCTGGGGCTTCCCAGCCTGCCCCGGAAGGAAACCGGAGAAGCAGCCTTCACCCTAATGCGGAGAACCAGTGCTGCGTTGGGCCACGTGGATGCCTCTCCCTGTTGTGCTCCTTGTTGCTTGCTGTGCTGCCCAGCCACCTTGCAGGAGCTCCGATCAGTGCGGTGACTCGATACTGCCACCGCATTTGCCCGGACAGTGTTTCCTGGTAGTGGGCATGCCGGAGATCCTTCCTGCCATCCTCTGTGCTGCTCTCCGTGCTGCGCAGCGCGGGGGGCTTCTACCAGCTCCGTTCTGCAGAACAGTGGCGGTAGGAGGGAGGGGGGGAGAGTATTACGGGATTACTGTTCGTAGATCATTTTCGTGCTGTGACACACCTGGAGAGCACGAGAGATCCCGACCGTGCTATTCAGCCGGCCGCCATGGTCTTCCCAGAATATCCACACTCACCGCCTATGTGTACCCACATCCCTCCAATCTTACTGACCAAGCTACGGCCCTGCCTGTATCAGTTACTGGTTGTACTTCAAATACCAGCTGTCATCAGTATGAGTTGGTTGACATTGGAGTGACCTTGGGTAGCTTAACATTTTTCCTCTGCTGGTACTCAGAGTCTGACAGGTTGAATCCAGAGAAAGATTTTGCATGCTGCACCATGATCTTCGTGGATGGTTACTGTTCACCTTTGCCACTGCTGCCTCTATCTCTGCCCTTGTCAACCTTCTTTTAATCTTGCAATATCTCTGCATCTTTTTCTGCGTCATTTCAGCAGTGGGGTGTCAATTAGCTTTTTGTCAGTTCCACTACTCCTCTACACATCCAGCCATTGCAACATATCCTTCGATTTGTGAATAACAAAGCTCCATCCCCGTCGATTACCTTTCGCTTGGCAAGAAACAACATCATGTATCTCAGACCCATCTCCTGGCTTCATCTTTTGACATCAAAAAGAATGTTCTGTGTTGTTTTCAACTGCCACTGTATCGTCTGCGAAAATAAAGACTGTGCTGTTTTCAACCTTGGTTTGCAGTAGACTGCAGCCTTTCTGCAGAATGAGGTCTCTGTTTCACAAATTCAGGTGTCATGCAACCACTGGACTGGTGCACGAGGGGTGACCTTTAGGCAGGCACCCTATGTGCTCTCTCCAGTGCAAAAAAATTGTTAGTCACTGGAGCACTACCTCAAACCCAAGTCACTTTTCCAAATACAAAACCATCTCACCATCTTTCATGCCCTCTGGAGGCCAGCAACTCATATTTTGTTGCAACTAGAGCATCCTTTGAAGTCCTCTCCCCTATATTCAAGGTATCTCATGCTCTCTGTGAGCTCCAGTACCGCTGCCTTCAAGTCATTGGTGTCAGGTTGCAGTTTAGCCAGGGAGTTCTCCTTCAACTAGACTCTGTCAGCCAACTTCCTGTGATCATCTTTCAAGAAGCCAGTGCCTATAATTGTCATGTCTATTTTGGCTACCCTAGTCTTTCTGGAGGAAGCAATAGCCTCCAGTATTTTATCAAGTTCATCTACTCCAGAGTGGTAATGCAGGTCATTGTCATTATCTCATACCCCACCTTCTCCTCTTCACAGACCCCCACCCACTGCTTTCTGAGATGTTCCAGCCCGCAGCGGTGTCTCTGGTAGATTTAGGCTTATCCACTATAGTGGCTGATGATCACAGGCACAGAATCTAATATTCAAGCTCACCAAGGCAACCAGTTCAAGACAGGGCTTTACTTAGGGCATCCACACAGGACTGAGTTGCAGTCAGTGTTATTGAACCACATCCTTCGACTTCAAGCAGGCAAAAGTCATAGACAGTAGGAGTGCATACAAACACCACAGTCTCAATCCATCTGCATTTTGCATTAGCAGGGTTGTGTGTGGTGTGTGATTGCCAATCAGTCTGAAAAGTGCAATATTATTAATTGATCACCTCCTAGAGTGAGCATTTTAATTGTTGTAGCCCTAGTGACCAAGTCCCTCATTGTACGTCACCAGCATAATGGTCCTATAAGGAGGTTCTCCCTGTGGCACCACACATTTCTCCTTAGCAAGTCGTCCACCAGCACATCCACTGCCCAAGCCACCGGAAATTAACAGATCTCAATCACCAATATCAATCTTTTTTCGCATAAATTCCAATGTACTCTGAGCCTTGCCCTAGCTCACCTCCATTTTTAGGCTTTTACCACACTCCTCAATCCTGATATGTGAAGCTTCCGATAGAATGTGCTGTTGTTTGATCTGTTCCTTATCATGATGTCATTGCATTGGTATAGTTTTTAAAAATGAACGTAAATTTTGGGAGAATCGACATTTTTAAGATGTTGGATCTACCAATAAAAGTTAAGAGGGGAGAGCCCTCCAGCTTTTTAATAACTTTTTAGTTTCGAGAACAAGTTTGTTAAAGTTCACACAGGCTATTTTGTCTATATCTTGTACTATTTGAATGCCTGGGTATTTTATTTTATCTTTTACCAGAAGGTTGTTACCTTGGGAGTTCCATTCCATGTTTTTTGCTAGTTTACTTGGTAAACAGAATCTTCCCCAAAGTCTTTAAGATCTTATAGTATAATTGGGAATGTGGCTAGGAGGTTATTTGTGAAGACCATTAAGTTGTCTGTGTATAAGGCAACTTTCTTTTCCCTTCCCTGTTAGTATAAGGGTGTGATTCTAGTGTTCAGTCTAAGAGCATAGGCTAGGGGTTCTATGTACAGATTAAAAAGTAGGGGAGAGAGTGGGCTGCCCTGTCTGGTGCCCCTTCTTATACCTAGCTTTTCTGTGAGGTTCCCACTGACTAGGATTTTTGCTGTTGATTTTCTTTTTACACAGCTTTTATCACTCCTGAGAATACCCTTACTAGATTATTATAGTCAATTACTTTGAACAGGAAGGGCCAGTTGACCCTATCCAAAGCTTTTGCAGCATCAAATGTGAGCACCGACAGGGGGATCTTCTCTTCGAAGGCTACATCTATTGCCCCTAATAGCTCATGCATCAGTTCTTGGCTTTTTCTTCATTTGACAAAACCTTTTTGGTCCAGGTGTATCAGATGTGCAGCGACTTCCCCTAGCCTTCTAGCCATAATTTGTGTATATATTTTATAATCACAGTCCAGTAGAGATATGGGTCTGTATGACTCACATTTTGTGGGGTCTTTCCCTGGTTTCAGTATTAGGCATATAGTTGCCTTCTCCCATGATTTTGGAATTTCTTGCCCATTTACAAAAATGGCATTAGAAATCTTCTATTAAAGTCCACTAGATTTCATTTGGCAGTGCATCTGGCCCCGGTGCCTTCCCTTTTTAGGTCTCGCTGAGCCCCAGCGCTTGCGCTGGCTCGGAGAGACATTTTATAGTTGGGTTTTTTAGAGTGCTGCCTGTGGCCTAAAGCTTGAGTGCACGCGAGCGTGCACGCGCGCAGCCGCCAATCACTGCTGCGCGCGCACCACTCGCGTGCTTGCCACACAGCGCTCCCGTCCAAGCGATCGCGATCACTTTAGCTTTGATCGCGATCGCTATTACTTTCGTTTTCACGGCCGCGCGGCCGTTACTTTTGCGGCCGTGAAAACGAAAGTAATTGCTTGTTTATATTGTGCTAAATACAGCCCTTCTTCTGTTTCTGTGCACAATGCATGTGACTGCCACCCAGTCTGTGGGATTCATTGTTACCGTCCTCCTCGGAAGCATCGGAGACTGGGATTCGACCTCATGATGGATCACCGCATTTGTCAGCAGCGAGCTGTCTGCTCAGCAGGGGACGATTCAGGTACTTCCCAATATGGGGCACATCCTTGCATTCTGACAGTGCTATCAGCAGGCCCCGGTGCATTTAATGCGACATCACTGGCACTTAACCTGCAGGACTCTGACATGCTTTAAGAGAACGTAACTGTCACTTCTCAGAAGGACTGCTATACAGGTTACCACGCAGTAACCCAGCTTTTGAAAGGGACAAAGTGGGTTTTAGTGGAGTAAAAAAGCCGCTTATCACTTTGGCTCAGTGCCTTTATTTTTAATTGGCCAGAACCGACACTTTACAACAGAGTTCCTGTTTTTTGAATTCGACAGATCAGGCACTTCCCTGATGGGCTTTTTTTTTTTACTGTTAATTGATCAATACAGACATTTATCTGGAGGGCCCTGATTTTTAATTGGGCGGCAACAACACCTGTGTGTAGAACTGTGCAATTTTAATGGGATTTCAGTGACACTTCTCTGTGAGGCTGGTTTACGTTTAACAAGACAATAAGTGCTATAAAACTTGTCTAGCGCCTTAGTGTGCTTCAAATGGCACAGTGCTTAACATTTCTTTGGAGGACTCTTTTTTTTTTTTAATGGGATGGTGCCACTTCCCATCAGTTCTACTATACACCTTGACTACTGTAGCTTTATTGGGCACGGTGGCAACCTTTTCCAGGTCTGTTGGGGCCATCTTGGCCCTCGTCAGCAAAATCCAGTGTTTGAACTGTCAAAGTGCTGGCTGATATTTGTACGCGCATTGCACTCTTAGCAGAACATTTGCCAGCAGGGCTCCTATAATTGTTATTAAAATGACAGCAGTGTTCTCATCAGAGCTCCAGTACTTTAAATGGGTCGGTACTGGAATTTTGATACCTCCAGTATCACAGTACTGGCACTTCTCGGCAGGTCTCATGCGTTTTAATGAACCAACACTGACAATTCGTGGTAGAGCCCAGATACTTCAAACTGGGCAGGATCAGTACTGGTTACGTCTTGGCCCCTTTATGGCACTTGCCAGCGGACACTTGTTGCGCTTAGTTCGAGGGCCCGGCACTTTGCTGCAGGGTTGCTATACTGTAATTTGGTCTTTGGTGGGACTTCCATGGAGGCCCTTCCCTTCTTCTAATTGGACAACACGACCACTTCTTTGATAAGTTGCCTTGCTATAAATGGGCCACTGCAGGGACCTCTAGGCGGGGTCGCAGTTCAATCAAAAGGGTAGTAGGGCTCTTCTCAGCAGTGTCCAAACTTAAGTAGGACATCACCTGCACTTTCCGCCTTGTTGTCTGCACTGTAGCACCAGTAGCCTTCTTCAGGCCACTGTCTATTTAAGAGCCAAAAGTGGCGCATCTGATCAGACCCCCAATACTTTGCCCGCACTTCACATTAGGATCCACATATACTTCATGGTTTGAGACCAGCACTTACGGGGGGAGGGGTCAATACATTTGCCATCGCTAGCAGCACAGACGGTTCCCAACAGTACCTCTTTATTTTTCTCTATAAGGTACCTGCGCTTGGTCAATAGGGTCTCAATACTTTCAGCAGGTCTGGACAGCAATGCCACTTCTCACCACGTGCCGGTGCTTCTAATTTAACAGCACTGGCGCTTCCGGGCATAGCGCTGACACGTTTAAAGGGACAGTTGCAGCACGGTTCTATATTGCTGTTTTACCTATAATGGGCGAGTCCAATCTCTTTTCTGCAGGGCTGCTATGCTTTAACTGGGACTGCGCCAGCATTTCTCTAGCATCTGAAAAACCACGCGGAAAGATTGAAAGGACCCCCCCCCCCTAAGCCCCCACACTTCTGAAGAGAAAGAATAGCCATGCAGTCAAAGCACTAACCGGTCCGGACAAGTCGCAGGTCAGTAGTCGTTTGTTTGCCCTCAGACACTCTGCAGCCAGGAGGCACATGGGTGTCTGGGTAAAGGAGGGACCCACTTTGGTATGTTTTGTAAACACTTGATTGGCTCTTGGTTAAGGTGTAAGCAGCATGTCAAAAGCACTCAGGTACATAGGAGCTTAAGTGGCAGTGACCCACAGCCCAGGGTCACCACTTTCATGTTAAAATACACTAGCCTGCTTGCCGCTGCACTCCTTTAGCTTGCATTTCCTTAAATTTATTACAGTTAAAAACATCAAGATTTTGTTCAAGACAATATTTTGGGTTTTGTGCATTAGAAAACACAGTATTGCTTTACATGCGTGTGCTGTGATGTAATTTGATTTAATACCTACGGACTATGCCATGAAAACACATCAATAGGGTATTTTGTTTTCAGTTTTTTGGTGAACTACAGTGTGCAATTTCCAGTGTTTTCAGAAATTCTGAAAACCAGTGGATATCTGTGTTTATACTTTTCGACGTCACACAAATTGCCCAGGGCGTTCCTTGTTTAGAATATACATTGGCAGATAACATCACGGGTAGATCAGCCAGTCCCTTCCTTAACCTGTCCCCCAAGAACCGGGCAGTGATGGTCCTGTCACAGTGCCAGGAATGTACTTTGTAGTCAGCATGCTTGAAGATAGATGGTGGGCCTACTGGGACCCCACTTGAAGTATGGATGCCCTCATTGGGGTTGGTGGTTTGTAAGCATTATGCTTCCACCCCTCTGCACAGCATGCCAAGCTGCAGTCATGGCAAGGAGCACTAGCATGGAGGCAGGAGATGGGGGTGGGTGCTGTTGGGTAGTGGACTTATCCTCATTGAAGAGCTGCACAGCTCTCTACCCCTCCTTCTCCAACACAAGTGCTGTGCTAAACCCTTGTTATTGGTTTTTACTTTGTACAAATATAAATAAGCTGGCCACAGCACTTTTGGTTCATGTTATAAAGTTTGAGATTCTCAACTCTTGCAAGGTGTGTGTGTTTTTTTATTATAATTCCTCTCCTTTCTTCAGACAGTCACTGATTCCTTCATTGTGATTTGGGATTTTCCAGCGCATTTTATATCTGTCTTGTTACTCTTAGGAAACAGCAGTGATCTATCCATTTCAGATACTCTGGGGTTGATTTTTTAGTTATTCTTTCTCTCTTCTGAATTGAGGAGATATTTTGACATTTCTTGCACTTTCTTTTAATCCTAGTATATTCTCTGGTGGGTATGTTGTATTTGACACTCCACGAATGACTATCATAAAGGGTGGAATTCGTTGCATATTAGCTATTGAATATTGTTCATCTAATTTCTGTTTGGAGGGCCAAATAATCCAACCGTTTCCACACATTGTTATCTGTCAGATTCGGAGTCAAGCTATTTTAATTTAGTTCCCGAACATCCATTCATTGACCCTCATTTTCTGGCTACAGGGAGGAGTAGAGTGAGTAGAGTAACAGGAAGAAAATCTCACAAAAATTCCCAATAACACACGATCATTGATATGGCTAAAGAGATGTTCTCCTCATTTGGATAAGAAGAACTGTTAGGCACTATGTGTACAGAATGTGTCCTGCAGATACGATCAATATTTCGACACTTGTAGCAACCTTCATCCAGAGGTTAGGTTAACACATCACTAAGAGGCCATTGGATCAGTTTGCCCTTAGCACTAGTGACACAAATCCAAGTTGCCCTGTCCAGGATACATTTCCTAGTTCAGTTTTATGTTCCTGTTAATTTTGCATCTGGTGGGTTCTTGTCTGTTTTCATTCTAGCTATCTCATGATCTTTAGGGATGTTCTTATTTTCATTCTAGTTTAAAATTTGTAAGTGTTCCGCACTGAGTGTACGAACGAGCTGTATGGTTTGTTTGCTCAACATGATCTGTTGCTTTTCTTTAGTGTTTATTTGTTGTTCTATGTGGCCTTTTTATAACACTAACAATGAAGACATCCAGAGGTGGGGGGTGGTGCAACCAGACCTTTTTAGGTCGAGCCTAGCGCAGAGCGCATGCGCTGCTCTAGGAAAACAACTTCTTGGAATCACTCAGCATTTTTCACTCGTGCGTGTGTTTTTTTCTCCAGCATTTTTCCTATTGGGCTTTGCGCAATTGGGCAAAGGTGGGAGCATGTCCCACCTTTCCCAAGAAATGTATCCGCCCGCGGCCTACGGCTTGCACAGTGTGCCATGTGTTTTGGGTCAGATTTCAAAGGTTGTTTTTAGGTCTCGCCTGACCCAGCGCATGTGCTGATCTGGCGAGACTTTTTGAGAGGGCTCCAAAAAGTGCTACCAGACCAGCCTAGAGCTACAGTGCACGTGCACGGGCATGCGCGCCGCGCTTGACCGCGATTACTTTCGCGGCCGCTTTGATGTTTGATCGCGACCACTTTCGCAGCCGCACGGCCGCTTGGCATAGCCAATAGGCCTCGCTTTTGGGGCTTTATAAGTATTTAGTTATGCAACTGTTGCATGGCTAAACACTTATAAGGTCCCAAAGGCGAGACCTATTGGCTATGCCAATGCTTGTTTAATTTTGCCATCACACTGACATCCTCATCGATTGTTATTTCTGAGTTGAGGTCATCTCTCTGATCTTTCAACAAAGTTGGGGTTGTTATTTTTACTAGATAATCATTAATTTGCTCCACTGTGGCTATGATGTCTTGCGTGTATAGATCCTGGAAAAAAGTTCGCAAAGGCTCTCCCAATTTCCGAGTCTTCTGTGCTGGGAACTGCCGATCCTCCTGTTCTATTGCCATGATCTTATTACGGTTTGCTCTGGTTTTTGTTTCCAGGCTAGCAGTTTGCCACACCCTTCCCCATATTCATAGTGGGAAAGTTTGCTTGCCTCCCACTTACTTCTGACTGAGAATTCTAGAATGTTATATAGCTCCTGTTTTTTTCGTTTCGAACTCTTTTTCTATTTTGTCTATTTCTCGAGGCTGTTGATCTTGGTCTAGTGCCCCACTAAAGCGTTGTAGATCGGTTTTTATCTGGTTGAGCTCATTCTTCTTATTTTTATGTTTCTGGGCTGCCATACTGATGAGGTTCCCCCTGAAGACGGCCTTGCATGCATCACAAGTGACCTGTAAGGAGGTTCTAGTTTTATTTGTTAAAAGGTAAATTTTTGTTTCTGATCTCAGCTTCTCCTTAATCTGGTGGTCGAAGAGTAACGTTCTGTCCAGAGTCCATCTTGGGGGGTTATGTTCTTGCATACTATTAGTTAATTTGGACTGCGGAGTGGTCGGACAAATGCGCCAGTAAGTGTTCAATTTTCCGGACGCTCTTGCTTAAGGATTTGTCAGTCAGATAGAAGTCTATTCTAGAGGAGTGACCATATTTTTTTATTATTGAAGGTGAATCTGTGTTCCTTGGCCCTTAAGTTTTCCATATATCCCCAAAGCCCAGATCTTCCATGTAGTGCTTCACCCATTCTCTCATTCTCGGCAGGTAAAATACCTTCCCTTTTGGAAGTCTGTCCTCCCTTGGGTTGATTACTAGGTTAAAATTCCCACCTATGATTATCGGGTCTGAGAAATCTAGGAGCTGACTAGACAGGGATTGCAATGGAGTGGGGTCATCCATATTTGGCCTACAGTAACCTGCCAGGACGTTTGCTTTACTGGACAGTCTAACTTTGACCGCGAGCCACCTCCCCTTAGTGTCAGCCCTTGTTTCTTCCACTACTGCTTTAGCAAATTTTTTAAACAGTGTAGCTACCCCCTTAACGTTACATGCTTGATTGGTGCGCACATATGTGTCTATCCATTTTTGTTTTTTTCACTACATCTACCCATTCTGCGTCCCGTAGGTGTGTTTCTTGTAAATTATGATTCCAGAATGTATTGATTTTAAGTACTCCATGATTTTCTGCCTTCTGCTTCTTACTCTAAGGCCATTCACATTCCAAGTTAGTATATTAATTACCAACTATGCTATTGGAGGTATTATCCGTGAGCCCCTTTACTCCCTGTTTTTTTATTTTATTCATTAAGGACATTTTCTTTATTTCCCCCCCCTCTTGCTCCCACACCAAGTGTAAGTATATAATCATGTTTTCCCTTTTGTACCCTCTTAGTCTCCCTTTTCCCTGAAAAACCCTCCCAATCTTCTTTTGGGTGAAAGTCATTTTCCCCCGTTTCAAGATCTTTGCTCACCGGGCGATTGGTGTTTCCCTTTTCTACCCTCCTCTCCTCCTTTTTATCCCATTGCATGCAGCTTGATCTGGTCAATGAGTGCTCCCACCTACTTGGGGATCCATTATATTGTGCATTTGATTTTTTCACATCACTCTCAATGTGGCTGGGAAGCGCATTTGTTCTGATACCCGCAAGCACCTTAGTTCCTAAATATGTTGACCTAGTTCCCACTGTCGATTCTGTGTGGCCTTAGATATATCAGATCGAATTCTAAAGGACCAGTCCCCTTTGGTGTAGGAGCCGGCTTTGAGGGCTTCATTCAGTATTTTCTCCTTCAAAACATAAGATTTGAAGTTGATTAGAATCTTCTGTGGATCCTTCCTTAAAGTTCCTTTCTTAAATGGGTCTTGGTGAACTCTCTGGATATCTTGAGCCAGAATATCAAGCTCAATACTGGGGACAAATTACTTCAGAAGATTTATGACGAAAAACCTTATGTCTTCCCCTTCCGCCCCCTTCTGGCACATTCAAGATCCTCAGGTTATTTCTTCTCGCTTGGTATTCCATGGTTTACATTTTTTCTCTGAGGTCTTTCTCGTTGGATTTCAATGTTTGGATCTCTTCCTGGTTCGCCTCGACCTCTCTAACATGTTCCTATAATGATGCTTCTACCATTGATACTCACTCCATTAGAGTGTTGATCTTGGCCTCAAGGGATTCACATGCTCCTTGCATTCTCTCTTGGTTGTTCTTGGACGTGGTAAAGTTGGCCCTCATGTCTGTTATTAAAGTCCCCATCATCTTATCCATACCTGTGTGTCCGCTTGGTTCTTGGGGTCGCTGTTCCTCCTCTTGCCTACTAGGCTCACCCTGCTCATTATGGTGCTGGGCTTGGGGTTGGGGTACTTCTTGCCTGGCCACTCCTCTGTTGCTAGGGCATGGTATCTGTTGCTAGTTAGCATTCTCTCCCCTAGAGGTGTTTACCCGGTTGTGATGGAGGCCTCCTTTCTCTCCTTCTGGATGCCTGTAGGAAGTTCTGCCCATGAAGGGGGGGACTGTTTGGATTGGACTTTGAAGAAGGAACGTAGAGATGGAGTGATCTTGATTTTAGTGCCTACGGGTCTGCCCCTTCCCAAGGTGGTAGTGGGATTTTCCGATTGCTCTATAGTATTTTGTCTTGTCTTTCTCCTATTATTTGTAGATTTTAGCGTCAGGCTTTTCCTTACACCCCCAGTTGTGGTATCTAAATTCAGCCCCCTATTCCGTAAACAGTAACTTATCCCTAGTTTCTGACTGAGGGTTTGCTCTTTGAGTTGAGTTTTAGGGGAAGAGGGCTTCCTCCCACTCTTTTTCCCTGTATTCTGGCCAAAGACAGTGTCAGTTTCCTGTTTGCCTCCCCCCCACCTTGCTCACTTACCAGGCTCATGCGTGGGCAAACAGCTGCGTCCTCTGCCCATGCGAGGTGCGGTCTGTGAGGCACTGTTCTGCTGTTCCTGGGGCTTCCCAGCCTGCCCCGGAAGGAAACCGGAGAAGCAGCCTTCACCCTAATGCGGAGAACCAGTGCTGCGTTGGGCCACGTTGATGCCTCTCCCTGTTGTGCTCCTTGTTGCTTGCTGTGCTGCCCAGCCACCTTGCAGGAGCTCCGATCAGTGCGGTGACTCGATACCGCCACCGCTTTTGCCCAGACAGTGTTTCCTGGTAGTGGGCATGCCGGAGATCCTTCCTGCCATCCTCTGTGCTGCTCTCCGTGCTGCGCAGCTCGAACCCTTCGCGTGGGGCTTCTACCAGCCCCGTTCTGCAGAACAGTGGCGGTAGATGGAAGGGGGGAGAGTATTACGGGATTACTGTTCGTAGATCATTTTCGTGATGTGACACACCTGGAGTGCACGAGAGATCCCGACCGTGCTATTCAGCCGGCCGCCATGGTCTTCCCAGAATATCCACACTCACCGCCTATGTGTACCCACATCCCTCCAATCTTACTGACCAAGCTACGGCCCTGCCTGTATCAGTTACTGGTTGTACTTCAAATACCAGCTGTCAACAGTATGAATTGGTTGACATTGGAGTGACCTTGGGTAGCTTAACATTTTTCCTCTGCTGGTACTCAGAGTCTGACAGGTTGAATCCAGAGAAAGATTTTGCATGCTGCACCATGATCTTCGTGGATGGTTACTGTTCACCATTGCCACTGCTGCCTCTATGTCTGCCCTTGTCAACCTTCTTTTAATCTTGCAATATCTCTGCATCTTTTTCTGCGTCATTTTAGCAGTGGGGTGTCAATTAGCTTTTTGTCAGTTCCACTACTCCTCTGCACATCCAGCCATTGCAACATATCCTTCGATTTGTGAATAACAAAGCTCCATGCCCGTTGATTACCTTTCGCTTGGCAAGAAACAACATCATGTATCTCAGACCCATCTCCTGGCTTCGTCTTTTGACATCAAAAAGAATGTTCTGTGTTGTTTTCAACTACCACTGTATCGTCTGCGAAAATAAAGACTGTGCTGTTTTCAACCTTGGTTTGCAGTAGACTGCCGCCTTTCTGCAGAATGAGGTCTCTGTTTCACAAATTCAGGTGTCATGCAACCACTGGACTGGTGCACCAGGGGTGACCTTTAGGCAGACACCCTATGTGCTCTCTCCAGTGCAAAAAAATTGTTAGTCACCGGAGCACTACCTCAAACCCAAGTCACTTCTCCAAATACAAAACCATCTCACCATCTTTCATGCCCTCTGGAGGCCAGCAACTCATATTTTGTTGCAACTAGAGCATCCTCTGAAGTCCTCTCCCCTATATTCAAGGTATCTCATGCTCTCTGTGAGCTCCAGTACCGCTGCCTTCAAGTCATTGGTGTCAGGTTGCAGTTTAGCCAGGGAGTTCTCCTTCAACTAGACTCTGTCAGCCAACTTCCTGTGATCATCTTTCAAGAAGCCAGTGTCTATAATTGTCATGTCTATTTTGGCTACCCTAGTCTTTCTGGAGGAAGCAATAGCCTCCAGTATTTTATCAAGTTCATCTACTCCAGAGTGGTAATGCAGTTCATTGTCATTATCTCATAGCCCAACTTCTCCTCTTCACAGACCCCCACCCACTGCTTTCTGAGATGTTCCAGCCCGCAGCGGTGTCTCTGGTAGATTTAGGCTTATCCGCTATAGTGGCTGATGATCACAGGCACAGAATCTAATATTCAAGCTCACAAAGGCAACCAGTTCAAGACAGGGCTTTACTTAGGGCATCCACACAGGACTGAGTTGCAGTCAGTGTTATTGAACCACATCCTTCGACTTCAAGCAGGCAAAAGTCATAGACAGTAGGAGTGCATACAAACACCACAGTCTCAATCCATCTGCATTTTGCATTAGCAGGGTTGTGTGTGGTGTGTGATTGCCAATCAGCCTGAAAAGTGCAATATTATTAATTGATCACCTCCTAGAGTGAGCATTTTAATTGTTGTAGCCCTAGTGACCAAGTCCCTCATTGTACGTCACCAGCATAATGGTCCTATAAGGAGGTTCTCCCCGTGGCACCACACATTTCTCCTTAGCGAGTCGTCCACCAGCACATCCACTGCCCAAGCCACCAGAAAATTAACAGATCCCAATCAACAATATCAATCTTTTTTCGCATAAATTCCAATGTACTCTGAGCCTTGCCCTAGCTCACCTCCATTTTTAGGCTTTTACCACACTCCTCAATCCTGATATGTGAAGCTTCCGATAGAATGTGCTGTTGTTTGAACTGTTCCTTATCATGATGTCATTGCAGGGACTCCCTCAAAGACCTTCCTCTTCCGTCATTAGAGCCTGCCCCCACGTGCTGGTCTCCAGCACCACTCATTAGCAGCAAAGGCGTATCTGTGCTGGGTAGCTGTCCACAGACAGAGAATCACCACCTGAGATGCAAATTCCAACTGCTTTCTGTTCCACCTATGGAGTCAGTGTGCTTATTCCTGTTCACTCCTGTTGACTTAGACAGATGACACTTAGATTCAGAGAGCACCCGTCAGAATCCATGGGCTCCATTGTGAGCGTGGCCAGGAATTAGGGTCTTCTGAAATCTCTCATCATGAAACCACGCAAGAAGGTCCCAGTGGCTCTCAATCCTGCAAACAGGGCCTGCATGTAGTCTGCAATTGGTACTCCACAGGTTTATTCATTATAAGGTGTTTTACCTGCCAGGATGCTGAAGAATTTGGGAGCAGGTAAGGAACTTAAGAGAACCCGTGCTACTCCATGAGTTGCTAGCCATGCCTGAGAAAGGTGCTGTCAATATTGATGATAAAATGCTGACACAGGAGCCATAAAGTAACATCAGGGATGAAGTGCCCTCTGGAACACAAGAACAAAACCTGGGAATATGTTTTCCAGCTCAAGCTGACTTGTCATTCAACTTTAAGCTCTTAATATGATTTAGAGATACTTTGAAAACAACAGCTTCAAAGTTTCTGAAAAAAATGCATTTTGCTTCCCAAACACAAACGTGTCATTTTCACCAAGCACTGCCATATACCACCATGACACATAGATATATTGTGTTTTCTATGTCCTTTTGACACTATCAAATACCAGGAACAGGGGCGTAACAAACACCCCGCAGCCACCGTGGTGCGGGGGTCCCCCAGTCTTCAGTAGGTGAAGGGGGCCCCCTCAGCTCATCGGTAGAGAGCTGTATGTCTCTTGCTCTAAGCAGCTGCAGTCTGCAGTCTGCAGTCTGCTCTTAGCTCCTCCGGTTGATCCAGGACTGAAGAGAAACAAAGTAACAGGTTACATTGTTTCTCTTCAGTCAGAGCTGGGCCGGAACAAGGATGTGGGCTCTCAGAGGGTCAGGCCACCAGTGCTCTCCAAGGAGGTACTGCATTTTGGACAGTTCTTAACAAAGAGAGTTGTTCCTTCACTGCCCCTTTTTCTTGACGAATGGTTTGAATTTCAGATGTGCTCTGTTACTCTGAATTTGCCACATTTACTAATGTACATTTTTCTTTTTGATTTTTCTCAAATTCATACATTCGATTTGTCTTTCAAGGGTGGGTGCAGAGAGTACAGTTAGGAGGCCTGTTTGTGTGTAAGGTTTTCCACAAAAGGTAGGCCCCCCTCTCTCTCTCTCTCTCTCTCTCTCTCTCTCTCTCTCTCACTGGAGATCTTGTAATTCGAAATTTCCATATTTCAGGGAAAATACAGAATTCCTTGAATTATGGATTCCAACATATTGGAGGGTGTTTTCTTCTTTAAATTGAAAGATATGGAAGGGGCTGTTCTTGCTTCAGGTTGCCCCCCTTCCTGGGTCTGCAGTGACTCATTTACAGGGACAGTGACGATGATGGCGTCATGATATGTTCCACCTCCTTTGTAAATAAATGTTCAACTTCTATTTTATTTGGATGGGGTGGGGTCGCAGGGTCAAGCCGGGCAGTGATTAGACTAGGGACAGGAGTCTAACTGACGGAGTTATATGACTTGGGACCATACAAGAGACATGGAAGGGGGGTGGGGGAGTATAGTTGGGGGGAGGGAGGGGTGTTGGTAGATAAAGGGTAGCTGATAAGTTTGGAGACAGAGACCACAGTAGTTATGCATGGAATTCACAATGTAGAGGCACATGCATAGGAGAAAGGCAGCGGAGATAACAGATGCAGATCTGACTGCAGCTATACTGTAAATAGATTATGGACTGTTGTGCATGTTGCCTTGTTGCTCTATAATATGTGAAAACTGAATATACCCTGATTGTTTGTAACGTTTATTATAAATGCCAATAAAGATATCTCAAAACTTCTATTTTATTTGGTTATTCGTGTATTACTCTTGGTGCGTAATAAACATGTAAACATCATCAACATATTAGACAGTATAAAGTAGTACTCAGGGTATAAAACACAGGTTTGTGCACCATGTCAGGTGGGCCTTTCCTGGTGGAGTGAGGCATGAGATACATAGATATTTGGGCTTCGGTATATTCACTTTGATGGTGTGAGACAGTTGTCGCACCCACACCTGCCATCATTGGTGAGGTTACCTTATCTCGTATTTACAGTACTAGCTTTTGCCACCAGAACTTTTATAAGGCTATTTGGCGTTGCCAGCGCTTCCTGTCATCGCTGCTGCACTTAGTCTGGTACAATAGGAACACTTCTCAGCAGGACCGCGGTACTGAACCTGGTTCTGTGACACAGCACCAGTGCCTCTCAGCTATTATTGAAAGGATGCACCTCAGCTCTGTAAACTAGCGCCGCACTATTCGCCTATTTTAGGTGTGATTAAAGTTTGGCACGAGCGCAGCAGAGCAGATTTCATAACTGCTGTTGAGCGCATCTGCTGGTTTTAAGGCTGTTATCATTTCTGTTGCCCGATTTACTGGTACTCGAGTCACCGGCCTTGAAAGGAGGAAGAGCTGTGTAGGCCGTGCCAGCATTGGAGGGGAACCTGGTTCCTCTGTATCATCGTTTGAGCCCTGCCTGAAGCTGCTTGTGGAATTGGGGAAATCTCGCCGAGCGCTAGAAAGATAGAGACATTCTCCTAGGTATTTTAACTACTGCAGACGTATTTCTTAATATATGGTATTTGACAAAACTGAAGCCACGAGTGAGGAATATGCGGAGCTTCCGACGCAAGAGCGAGTGTTTTGTGGGAGGGTTTAGAACATGGGTACTCACAAACTTTCTCTCGGGGGGCAAATTTACAGTGTGGTTTGTGGCCAAGGGCCGTGCCGGTGGGGGTGGGATCAGTGGGGGAGGGGGGTGAGGCTAGAGCACAAAAAAAAGTGACCATGAGGTTGAACACAGGTCCCTGCAGCGGACGCATTTGTCCACTGTGCCACCAGACCCGGCATACACACATATCTGTGTCTGTGTCTGTCTGTCTGTCTGTCTCTGTCTGTCTGTCACTGTCTCTCTCTCTCTCTCTCTCTCTCTCTGTCTCTCTCCCTCTGTCTGTCTCCCTCCCTCTGACTGTCTCCTTCTGTCTCCCTCTGCATCGCTCTCTCTGTCTCCCTCTGTCCCTCTACCTCTGTCTCCCTCTCTCTCTCCCTCTCTCTCTGTCTCCCTCTCTCCCTCTGCCTCCCTCTCTCTCTCTCTCTCGCTCTCTCTATCTCCCTCTGTCTCCCTCTGTCTCCCTCCGTCTCCCTCTCTCCCTCCGTCTCCGTCTCCCTCCGTCTCCGTCTCCATCCCTCTGTCTCTCTGTCTCTCTCTGTGTCTGTCTCACTGTCTGTCTCTGTTTTTCTCTGTCTCTATCTGTCTCTGCCTCTATCTGTCTGTCCCTGTCTCTACCTCTATCTGTCTCTGTCTGTTCCTGTCTCTGTCTGTCCCTGTCTCTATCTCTGTCTGTCTCTGCCTCTATCTGTCTCTGTCTGTCTCTTCCTCTATCTGTCTCTGCCACTATCTGTCCCTGTCTCTGTCTGTCTTTCTGTCTATCTGTCTGTCTATCTGTCTGTCTCTGCCTCTATCTGTCTCTGCTTCTATCTGTCTGTCCGTCCCTGTCTCTATCTGTCTGTTTCTGTCTCTGCCTCTATCTGTCTGTCTGTCCCAGTCTCTGTCTCTATCTGTCTCTATCTCTGTCTCTATCTCTGCCTCTATCTGTCTCTGCCTCTATCTGTCTCTGTCTCTATCTCTCTCTGTCTCTGTCTCTGTCCCTGTCTGTCCCTGTCTCTGTCTCTCTCTGTCTCTATCTGTCTCTGTCTCTATCTGTCCCTGTCTCTACCTGTCTCTGTGTCTCTATCTGTCTCTCTGCCTCTATCTGTCTCTCTGCCTCTATCTTTGCCTCTATCTGTCTCTTTCCAAACAGGAAGCTTCCCAAAACGCTCTTTTAAAACTGAGCTGTGAAAGTGCTTACAGCTGACTTTTAAAGGGCCTTTTAGGAAGCTTTCCGAAGGCGCCCTGACGTCACAGAGGCCAGCAGTAAACACAGAAGATGGCCGCAGGAGCATACATAGTGAATACCTATTTAATACGTATTCACTACTATGCTCCTGCGGCCATCTTCTGTGTTTACGGCCGGACGTGGAAACTGCAAGGCAAGGTCCGTGGGCCGCCAATGAAGGCCTGCCGGGCCACTGGAGGCCCGCGGGCCGTACTATGAGTACGACAGGTTTAGAATGTCAGACTGGCGGGTGAGGGTGGTAGGGGCGGGGGTCTGTGTCATTCAAGGTTGTAAACTCGGCTTGCACTGTGTGTGGCATGTGCTGCCCCGTCCCCGCACCGAGTGTACTGACTCTTACTAGTCCACAGTGGAAACTAATACCAGGGAGGCATGCAAAGAACATGTGGGAGATGTATCAGCTTCACACCTGCCTGTGTTATGCGTTAAATACGTGTCATTCTGAGGAAGCAAACACTTCAGAAAATGTGAGCCAACAGTTAGATTGTGTCCTGTGGGTCTGTGGAGGAAGCCAGCAGCGCTGTTCAACAGCCCTCCCGCAGACGTGTAATCAGACCACAGTGGGTGTATCGCAGTATAAACTCTCAATAATTGCTTGCGAAGCGCCACAGTGCAGGTGCAGTAGCTGAGCAGGTTGAGCGCCAGCTGCTGAGATAACTCACAGGCTCTAAACTTCTTACATTCACTCTACCGCAGTTCATAAAATTATTATCTTTCATTTAATTGAAACATATACTAAAACGCCGATCATCACACTGTTGTGTCTATCCTCTCTACCCCTGTTCAGTGCTTTGGGATGATAGCTAGTGACGTGGAAGAGAGTATTGTAAAAGAAAACACAATCAAAAACAATACAATTTGGTAATAATATCGCTGCAAGCCCAATATAAATGGTATGTTGTTATTTCAATCCATTTCACCGGGTCTGCACCGCAGCATTTACTGGCAAGTAACATATGAAGGACTGTGCTGTGCCTGGCTTGAATAGAATGCCATGCAGTGGTGTTTGAATATATTATGCCATGTTCCCCTCACACCTAAGTAAAAATTATTTATCACTTTGCAACTTCCCCTCACACATTCCACCAGAACAAATGCAGACTCTTAGGTCTTGCCTCCTTGACAGTGCATGTGCTGCCTGTTATGAGACATACTGTGGGCCTACCAAGAACATGCAGGGGCTTGGAGTCCACCTGTTGCTTACCATTGGTTGGCTTTACTGTCACTCATGTGCCTGCTTCTTGTGTCCCAGTTTGTCAATTTTGTGTTTGTCTCTCCCGTGCAGCCTAGCCTCTTTCCCATCTCCTTTGGTTGGTTGGCTTCTAAGCATCCACTGCTTGCTTTTAAGGTAATACTTTTTTTTCTTTTTGGTTCAGTACTTAATGGCAGTGCATGTGTTTTTCAGCTTTTCCCCTCAGAATTCAGTGTTGCTCTCAGGCTCCATGTGCTTCTGTCCCCCCCCACCTCATGTTGCGTTCAACCTCATGTACCTCCCCCTAGCTTTCTCGTCCATGTGCTTCTCTCCTGCTCACTTCAAGTTGCTCTCTCTTACACCTGTTTGTTCCTCCCGTGCTCCACTTTGCTTTTTGTGTCATCTGCTTCCCCTCACCCGCCCTCTGGGTTCTTTCTGCCCTCGTTGGTTCAACCTCCCCATGTTGCTCTGCTCCATCTGCTTAAAAAAATCTTTGCCGTTTTTTTGTTTCATTTTAGTCACTGATCCAACTCAGATCAGTACCTACAAAGAAAAAAACTACAGCTCTCACATCATTTTGAAGGCATGTTGTGCGTGATGCACATGCCTTCAAAATGATGACTGGTGGGCAATGTCAAAGGCTTTTTTTTCAGTTCTATAGCCATGCTGCACACAGCTGAAAATCATTGACAGAGCTAATAGGTCCCAAAAGTGAGACCTATTGGCGTTGCCAATGCTTATTTTTTTAATCTGGCCTAGAATACTCCTTCTGCAGTGCTCTCCCTATGTATTCACGTCCCCTTTATTTTGTTCCACATATGGGGAGAGGAGGTAGATGGGTTGGATGCTTGAGCCCAAACAGAAGGCTTGCAGTGAGCAAAAAAATCAGCAGGAATGCACTTCTGTTCACAAATCAAATAACTGTGAGGTGGTATCCATGCAGTTTACTTTTACAAACTGCATTACTGATGCTTTTCACTCCAGTAGTGCCTTTCACCAGAGTCTACCTCTCCCCTCCATTTCCAGTGCACATTACCACAACAAATCAGGGTATCACTGCACGGCTCTGTGTTTTCATTGGATGTGAAACAGTGACGTAGCAGTAACCCCAGCAGCAGTCACTGAGTGGGGTGGACCATGACCTCTACGGGGCCCCCTCCATCACTGTGCATGGGTTACGGACCCCTGGCCTGCGAGCTTCTGACGGAGTCTGGAGCGTGGGGGCCCCCTCCATGTACTTTGCAGGAGGGCCTCCTCAAGTTTTGTTACGCCAATGACCAGGAATATTTATCATATGGCAGAAATTGTCACCACCAACATGTCAGGGATACCTGCCATTGTATTCCACATAAAGGCCTTCCAGATAACCATCAACAAATAACCAAAGAAAGTTGTAGTACACTCCACACCGGCACTTAAAATTCGTACCAGGGGTTGCTTATATTTTAATTTGATCCTAGTAAGACACCTCAACTTGTCACATAACAGTTTTTAAAGTCAACACGGTTACAAATTGTCTTTTTTGACCCACCACGAGTGCCTCTATAAAAATAAGTGTACCTCAATACTCACAGTGTTCCCAATACATTAAACAAGAAGACAAATAGTTTTTCTCTTTATGCCCAAACTGTGGTAACATTGAGTTTTGTAATAAAAGAGATCATGAATGGTAACCCTCTAATTTCGGTCAGGTTTTTTTTAATACCATCACATGGTCGCAAATGAGGCCTGGGCACCTCTAGTCTCATCATCAGCATCGTTGGGAGAGGCCCATTCCTTTGGCAGAAAATAAAGGTCTCCAATCTAGTGAATCTTTTACTCAGACGTAACACTCGTCGCATAATAATCACAATGGTCAATTGTGCCCACTTTCAGCTATAGTTGATCCTGCCAGCTCTGGAAGGGAGGAACCTCCCAGTTCAGAAGCTAACCACAGAGAGGAGCTAACCGGGTTCTCGATGTTGGCAAACTTGTCCTTCTGAAATGTAATGAACAATGATTCCTCAAAAATCTATCTAACATGCTTCAGGAGGCGAAAAGTCAGTAAGCAAGATTATCTCTTCGCATCATAAAAAAAAGAAACCTTAAACCTTTCTTAAATGTCTGCCAATGGAGTTCTGGGTTCAACTCAGAGCCGCCTGCAGAGGTTCATGCTGCAAAATCAAAGGAACAGGTATTTAGGAGTACCCTGGGGTATACTTACATCAAAATGTTCAAGTGAGCCCTGTTGAGCAGCCTGCCATGGTGGCGCTCAGTGGATGAGTAATGCATATGGGATCTGATGGCTGATCGTGGCATTGACACTGCTCTCGACTAGCAGTCTAACCAGCTAGAGTTAGTGCCCCCTTGCCCTCCCTACTAATTTACTTCCCCACTGTCCCCTTGACACTCAGGAGCATTAACATGTTTTGTGCTACATACAACAAAAGAGGTAATTAAACAAATAAATCCATAAATACGCCCACACTCAAGTCCTGCACAGGTACCAATTGAGTAATTATTTAAATGCAATTAATATTTGCCCTTGTTCTTTGGTACTTAGCTATTATTTATTGTAAAACCTTTCTGACATTTTCTCTGACAAGTATTCAACTGAACTTTCATCTGTTCCACGCTGCTCATCACTTAAACCGTGGATGTCTCAGTAACAAGTCGTCTTTCCCTGTTAATTAATTTCTTTACAATGTGCAGGAAAACTTCACATATTGAAATGAGAAGTGTTCCCTTGCAAGGAAATGGCCCATATTTATATATAGGCTCTGTTCCCACAGCTGCCTAAGTGAGGGATACACCGTGTATGTGTGAAATACACAAAGGACCGCGTTCTTCGCGCTTACATCACTCTGTGGAATCTCGCACTTCGGTAATCCCTGCAAAACGTCCCTCTGCTTTACATGCTGTTGGTGAAGCGTGTATGCAATGTGAGAGAGATGGCACCGCTGACGTTATCTTTTAAAGGAATGTACTGCATGTGATGGGATGCCGAAGGACTATATTGTACACCTTCAGTCATGACATTAAAGTAAGGGAAAATATTCAACAAATAAAGTTAGTTTCTGCCACATCAAATGAACCGTGTGACTCCGTTTTGGGGGATGTAGCCCAGAAGATCCCTTGCACGTTGCCAGTAGTATGCCAAAATCCCAAATTCAATAAGAATGGTTTGACGACAAAAAAAGGTGAGTAATCCCCAAGGATTGACTCCTCAATCCTACTCCCACATAAACATTCCCCCTAAACTTACTGTTTTGGGTGAAACGTGAAAAAAAGGTAAATGTACGCTTGAATTCATATAGGTTTTAAACCTATATTGGGGAAAAAAACGGCCCGACGGGCACATTCAAAAACAACTGGTATGGGGACGTAAAACTCCAGTCATCATTTTTATGAACAACCTTCCCATACTGTTGCCTTCCATAATTGCGTTATCCGCATCAGTGTTACTTACACAGCACAAAATGGCGTCCAAGCAGGCAAGAGGGTCGTAAAATTGAGGCGTTGTCCCCAAGAACAGCAGTGTCCCTGATGAAGAGGGGAAGGCATTACATTTCTTCCACAGCAACAGGCTCCACGGAAACAATTCTGTCTAGTTTGTGGCTAATTTATTTGGTACTCTGGTAACCTCAGACAGAGCCTGTGACTACCACTGCCTGCAAAGGTGGCTTTATGGGAGGATTGTATTTAAACCTCTGAACCGGAAGCAGATAATGTAGAGCCGACCTGTTTATGGTGATAGCAAACACCACTCCAACAACTTTTACATTCTTTTGAGAGAAAACATCTACAGGAAAGGATTGTATGCGGATTTATATAGATGGTACAGTGCTTAATTTGTTAACAAAAATGTGGGTGCAAAGATTTTCCGAAGAGCCTGCCACTGGATACCGAATAACAAAGGTCACCCATCTTCTTGACTTCATGCCTCTTTCTTCCAACATACTGCATGAACTCCCTGTATTTTCATATTGCAGGTTATTTTTCATCCCTGCTTTCTTACACGGAACGATATAATTTCATCTTTCTCTTCATCGTTTTATCTCCCTTTTCTGACTTTTCTCAGTTTACTGTGGGCCAAAACTTGATGATGAAAAGTAAGTTCCCATCTACAAACATGTGTACTGTTCCCACCACCTGCAACTACTGCTCCAGAATAAGCACTGAAGTGGTGGTTAATTAATGCATGTGCCATGCAGAATGCAGAAATCTGTTTACTGTTGGGTCTGGTGGCTTAGTGGACTAATGCATCTACTACAGGGTCTTGTGTTTGACTTTATGGTCACAGGTTCAAATCCCAGCAGGTCTCATCCTTTCTGAGGTTGATAAAAATGAAAACCATTGAGTTGGCTTACAACAAACATCTGTTATTAAGCATCAAGATACCCCTTTTGGGGGTGAACATGCGCTTTACAAATACAGATGTTATGTTATTGAGACTGGCTTGCTCCTGCTGCACTGCCCGATGCATAACCTTGCACAATTTTCCAGGTGGTGGAAGTGCGCTGTCTAGAGTATAATTTGTACTGGAAGTATCCCATTCCAGTACAAATTCTTATGTCTAGACAAATTCAGACATATCTTATTGGATATGCATTATTGCCTACAGCACACATGGAATGCATTTTTTTTGGAGTACAGCACATTTCCCCTTATGCTTCAATTAGGCGTTAGTTTTCTATGCAAAGCTGCTCTTGCTATCTTAGTAGACAGGGCTTTGCTTCAAAACCTACTGACACACGTCTGCAGATCGGCCGTAGGAACACTACCTTGACGTAAAGTGATGCAAACCAGCGCAAAGCATTTCTTACACACAAAAAAGGCCATCTTTCTAGTGCAAAACAATTTTCACCCTGAATAGTAAATATAATACCATATACGCCACTTTATGTCACTTTGTACTGGCGCAATACTTTAGTAAGCTTGGTCCTAAATATTTCGTCAACTACTGTCAGATACATTCCAAGGGCTTTAGGCAGTTAGATTTCTCCAGTAAAGGAGTTGGCATTTGTTTACCTGTCAATGATATTAGAAAGAAAGGGAAAATTGAACATAAAAATAGGAGGGAGACCAAAATATTGTTTAGAAGAAAATGTTGCCCCTCTTCTTTACATCTTGCATGACCAGATTGCCACTTCAAGTAGAAACCTCATCAATACTGCATTTCACTTTCCATATTTAAAATCTTCTCCGAAGATGTCTCCGCCAATGATCCCATCAAATAGCACTAATACACTTAACTCTCTGTGCAGGTGGATGGGAAATGTCTTGTGCTGTAGCTGAGACTTGTGATTTAGAGATGAAAGATACCAGCTTGGGTTATTGATGCATCCGAAGAGGAATGTTGCTTTCCTGTACTGTTCAACAAACTGGTATTTCCACAATTCTATCTAGTTCTGTTTCACCAGTGGTCTTGTTGACTTTGGCTCCAATGGCCTTGCTGCTTTACTGGCATTATGTCTGCAACCACCATTTGCTGCCTAGCAGATAACGTCTCCATGTTTTAGAAGACCTCAGAGGTTTGATGGTCTGACTGTTGATGTGGAGGTGCCAGGGTAAAGGAAAAACTATTTACACCAGCAGTATTTGCATCTCCCCCTGAATCAACCCCATTTGTTATTATTCCCGATCAAGCCCTCCTTTAAATACAGAAAAGATAGAATCTGAGGTGGACTTCAAACACACAGTCATGCACTGGCTTAGAGTTAATTCAGGATGGGTGGACAATCTATCAACTGAGACACTGACAGTTAGAAGAGTTCCAGGGGTAGGCCATAACAACACAAGGCCCTCCACAACACCAGACTCCAAAACCTCAACAACCACATCTCCTTCCATACCCCTAAGAGAAACCTCTGCTCAGCCAACCTCTCCCTAGCCACCGTCCCATGCTTCTACAGGACCAGAGCAGGTGGATGGTCCTTCTCTCCCTCACAGCCAAGACTTGGAACGACCTCCCCTACACCTTTGGCGAAGCCAGACACTGCACCAATTCAGGATGGACCTCAAGACCTGGCTCTTTGAATGACCCCAACAGAGCTGCTCACACCCACCCCTCAGTGCCTTGAGACCCTAATGGGTGAGTAGTGCGCTCTACAAAACCCTGATTGATTGAGAATCCACCTACTTCTCTTCACCTCCTAACCCAAGAGCATCCTCTGTCGAGCCCCCCAAGGATCATCTCTCAGCCCCACCCTGTTCAATACCTTCATGACACCACTGGCAGACATCATCCGATCTCATGGACTCAACATCATCTCCTATGTGGATGACACCCAACTCATCCTCTCACTGACGGAAGATAGACCCCTCCACCACCAGAGCAATCTTCCAAAACTCCATGACGAGCATCACCAGCAGGATGAGGACCAACAGCCTAAAGCTCAACACTGACAAGACGGAAGTGCGGATTTTCGTAAAGAACACCTCATCATGAAATGACACCTGGTGACCCCTCAAGCTGGGGCCCATACCCTCCCCCACAGACCATGCTCACAACCTTGAAATCATCCTGGATAGCAAACTCACAATGAAATGACAGGTCAGCGCAATCTCATCTGTCTGCTTCCACACCCTCCTCATGCTTCGCAAGATCTTCAGATGGATCCCCATCAACACCTGCAAAACTGTCACGCAAGCCCTAGTCACCAGCCAGCTAGACTATGGAAACGCACTCTATGCTGGTACCTTCACCCATCTCCTCAAGAGACTCTAGACCATACAGAACAAAGCTGCCAGACTCATCTTTAATCTCCACTGGCTTCCCGTCCTGAAGAGATGCCATTTCAAGATGCTGACCCTCGCCGACAAAGCCCTCCATGACCAGGGTTCAGCCTACATCAACCATCACCTAAACTTCCATCAGCCCACCAGACAACTGCGCTTTTCCTCCCTCACTCTTGCTCATGTCCCCCACATTTGCCAGAGCCACAGAAGAGAGTGTTCATTCTCCTACCTCGCTGCCAAGTCCAGGAACAACCTCCCCCTCCACCTACAAACAGCACCCACACTGGCAGACTTCGGGAAGGAACTCAAGACCCTGTTCTTTGACTAGAGACCTATGAGACCTCAGTGGCTGATAACCCCAGGAGTGATTAGCCACGGTGTATAAATACTGCTTGATTGATTGATGTTTAAATCTGTTTGTTCCTCCCCTTAGTATCAATTATTACTGCTTTCTGGCCTGGGATCTGTGGACTTTGACTGTTCATTTTTCCTACAGTTTATTTGACCATAGCTGCACAAAGATTTGTAGATATGCTGAATGAAGCATTTGTAAATGTGAGCGCCTGAAGTCATTCATACTTTTTGCTCTGGGTAGGTGGTTTTAGTTTTTCAACATGTGAGCTCTGCGATTTGAGGGCCTGTGACCTGAAAAATAAGGGTGGGCAGGAACTGACCCACTTTAGACACTCCAACTATGGGGATGCTTTGAATAACATTCTAGATTTGAAGGATTTTGTATTTTTGTACGTTTGTGTTAAAGCTATCCCTGACCCACACCCAACCTTAATAGGAGGGAATAAATCTAACAATATAGATTTTATGTTAATTTCAAATGATTTTAATTACACAGTGGTCAATTTTAAAATTATTCTAAACTGTGCCAGTGACCACAACCTCCCAGTAGCTTCTCTCAAACTAGATCATGGGCTAGCTGAGTATAAGCAGACTGTCGCCATATTAAATTTAGTATTAATAAACGGTTCAGAATGAAATGGGAGCAAACCTTATCTGGGAAAAATTATTGACTGAAAATTATGGGTTAATAGTCAAGTGCTTGTCCATGGAGGTTTTCCCTTTTTGTTTAATTGAGGATTTTGAGAGTGTCTGCTCAGTCCTAAAACATCCCAGTTCCACTCCCTCCCTTTTCCAGTGGTTTAATATAGCCTGCAAACATTGCACAAGCCATTAAAGCTGGCCCTCAACTCTGTCCCAATGAACAGAGAAGTCATTGTTGTTTCCTGAAAAGCATACTACTTCTACTGCTTCTACTATTTGCTTACTATTTGTTTACTATTATTGTTGCGTGAAAAGCATACTACTACTATTCAGACTAGGAAGGATGAACTCAGAAATGAGGCCTGGTGTGATTATTTGACCGCTGGGTGTTCAAGAGACAAGAAGCAATTTTGGGATGTTGTGAACCGCCCATTATATTCAGAAGGACCACCATCCAATATAGATTGCCTAGTCTCTGTCTATAGAGATGGTATGGGTAAAATATTTTTCCAGAATTTTCACCCCCTTAAACAAGGACATTGATATTCAAGAAATGGGGCTTTATACAGAGAGAGATAGTTAATTTGCACTCCAGCTTAGCCAGTCAATCACAGTGAAGGAAGTGGAGGTAGCTATTAAGCAAAGCAGGCACAGGAAAGCTCCAGAGCCGGATGGAGTCCCTGTGGACCTGTTTAACGATAACTCTGATTTCTGGGCCTCTTTACTTACATGAATATTTAGAGTTGTCATTATTGGCCCACTTCCCTCAACATGGAAAGAGGCCATTGTGGTACTGATTTTTAAAAAAGGCGATAGAGTGGACCCGGCCTGCTATAGGCCATTTTCCTTATTTGATTCAACAGCTAAGAGGGGTAGGATCCTTCTGGCAGGACTGGAGGGATGAGCTACCTTAAGTAACATTCTCTCAGGAATCCAATACGGCCTCAGACAAGAAATAGGCATGGTTGAGCTGTGTCTAAATCTTTCGCTCATTGTTGGCAAAGTACGCCAAGTCCATGAAAGGCTTTTTACATCTAGCATTCATGTAACTGTCGTGTGCTTTCTACATGGTCAACCAGTTCAAATTATGGGTCATGCTGAGCAAACTTTCTTTGGATTCACAATTAAATTGGTACCCACTGTTGGTATTGAAAGGTTCAACAAACAACTAGAGCTATGGAGCAATCTTTTGTTTTGCAGCCAAGTTAGGCCACAGACCAGTGCGAGAAATGATTGCCTTATATAAAGCTAAGTGCCTCTCAATTGCAACATAAGGGGTTAGAGTGTGGGGGTACTGTGAGTGCTCTAGACTCTAAATTGTAGAGAACAGCTTCCTCCGAAGACTTTTGATGATTCCGCAGGGAGCCTCAACCTTTTTTTGTCACTCAGCGGTGGGACTAAAGTATGTAGGGAATATTCTGAGTTTGGCACCATTAATACTTTGGTTAAAAATTTGGCAAATATAGGAACTAGAACTTTCTAATTATATTCTCCAGGACGGTTTGGCCCTGGACAATGCAGAGGCCATACCTTTGATTGGGTATGAGAAGCGTACTCTTAGTGGGTTGGGATTTATAGGGCATTTTCAAGGACCCAGCTCAAATGTCCTGCTCAGCTAGAGCCCAAAGAAAGTCAGCATTCGTTGAACAGGAGCATCTTCAGCATAGGCAACAAGCCACTCAGCTCACCTCCCAGGTAAACTATCACACCATTGCGTATAGCCAAGTGATGAAATTGTATCTATTTGATATTGAAAATACACAAACAGATTTTATTTAACATGGCTCCGTTTGGGGACACCGCATTTTCTTCTAGCTTTCCTACATCAAGAGGGATGGTGGGAGAATCTTCCCTCCTGCCCTTGTGATATTATCTCCAGACAAAGCACTTTGCACTTTTTGGTCTTCTGTGCATTTTATAAAACAGAAAGGTCAAATTTTCTACTGCCACTTCTGCGTTTGCACAGTTATATTTCACATCATGAAGGTTATAGATTCTTACTGAATCTCGATTTGCCCGAGTTTTGTCCTGCTGTCATAAGTTTTATTAGACGGTCATTTTTTATCAGGAAGAGATACTGTTAACTGGGATGTCATGTAGGGCCGGTTTTGGACTCACCTCATATTGTAGATGTACTTGTGTAAATTCATAGTTTTTTTTTTTAATGCCAAATGCATGAAATTGACTGTATGTGTTATACGTTTTGATCTATGTTCGTTTATGACTTTTTAAATCAAAATAAAGTTTTAATGAATTACTGACTGTCTGAGAGATCCGAGATCCTCGACCAAGAAGCAGGGAGGTGAAATGACCCTTTCATTTAAAGTGTTGAGAAAGGGGTTCACATTTAGCTTTGAAGACTTCTGCCCCCACTAGTCTGGCACTATATCCATAACATTAAGGGTCATCACTACAAAGGAACATCTGTAAAGGAATGTGTGTGCAATGGGGAAAACACTGTCGCAGAACATCAGCAAAATGTGATCATGGGAGGAGAACTAATTGATTTACTGGTTATAACAGAGGTAATGAGGTTAGCCTCTACTCTTTAAGTTAAAGGCCTCTAAAGCCAGAGCTACATCAGCAATCCAACTTGCCCATTGAGAGAATGTTGCATTACTCTGCTGTACTCTAAAAATTAACTAAACACTAGGCATTTACCACAGAATAATTCGAAGTAGCCTTCCACGAAAGGAAGGGAAATACACTTAAATTGCAGGAGAACCTACAATAACCCCTATGGTGCCATCTCTGGTGCTGCGGGAGCAAAGTGTGCATCTACAGAGTGGTCACATCATATAGGCTGGATGTGATTTATTGTGTGTAAGATCGCTGGAATGGAAATAGTAACAGGTTCAGTCCATTCTTTCAACACTGAAACCTGGAATTGCCTATCTGCTTACATACCAGTAAAATAATCTGGCCCTCTCCTCTCAGTAAAGAACTATGGGGTCGATTAGGATGGTGGTCGGAAAAGCAGTCCGACACCGTGGTAGCGGAAATTAACTGTCTGCATGTACCGCGGCAAAACCGTCAGTCAGATTAGGATGCACCACCAGAAAAATCCTACACCGGCGAACGGATTCCAGGAAACTCCGCCGGGAATGTGAGGAAAAGCAGAAAATTCATCTGCGGCGGTCAGATGTACTGCGGAAAGACCAAAAACCGCCGTTCGACCAGCGGAATGACCGCAAGTTTAATTATAATACGATGGCGGTGCAGTTGTTTCCGACCGCCGCAATCGCAACAAATGATGAATGGGAGAGCCGGCATAAGGACTGTTGCATTCCGACCGCCGCAGTCGCGCCGGAAGAGTAATGGCGGTCAAAAGTAACCACACAACAAGGCTACCAAGTGTGGCTGTATATCTGGCTCAGCCTCAAAAAACACCTAACACACCCCAATGACACATCCCCATGGCAAGTTAAAAATACAAATCCCAGGTCAACCCACACAAGACACCTGACATGACTACTCTATTTTGACCAACCCACATAGCTGAGTATAAAACCAGCACCTTCCCTGCCCAGAATCCTATGCACAACTCCAGAACTGAAGGGCCCAACCCCATAGCACAAAGGAGAGGCAAATAAGCACACATCACACCATCACAACCACCCACCCACCACACACATCTCCACCACCATCTTCACACCTGCACCTTTCACCCATTTGCACATCACACACCATGTCACAGAAGAAGATGCCCAAATTCATTGACAATGAGTTGTCAGTGATGGTAGATGAGATAATCCGAGTAGAACCACATTTGTTTGGTAGCATGATCCAACAGACACCAGTAGCCACAAAAAATCAAATGTGGGCAAGGATAGTCAACAAAGTCAATGCAGTAGGGACCACCCTGTGCACCCTGAAGGACATCAAGAGGAGGTGGCATGACCTCAAGAGCAGGGTGAAAGAGCGTGCCAACAAGAACCATGAGCTGGCTCAGAGGACTGGCGGTGGCCCTCCCATTCTACCACTAACATTCACAGAATGGGAGGAGAAGGTACTTGCCATACTGCATCCAGAGAGTCTCAAAGGAATACCAGGGGGAGTGGAGGCTGGTAAGTACCAATACATGTCGCACATTACACTGCTATGTACTGTCTTACACAGCTAGAAAGCTACACTTCCTAGGCCTAAATGCACTTACGTACAACACACTCTTCCCAACACGTCTCACAGATCGAACATTTCCTTCCTTTGAATCACCCCAAAAGGTAGCTAGCAATATTTTCATGGTTACAGGTAGGTAGCCATCTTAACAGGGAGGGGTGTTTATGGGTGGGAAGCCATCACTACAACTCCCACCATGCCCCCTGGTCCCACAGCTCAGCAGGATGGAGAACTCCCCCACCCACAACCATGTGGCAGCCATTTCATTGCTCACATTCACCTAACAGGTAGGTAGCCTTCTCATGCCCTCCTGTCTCACCCCTGAGCAAGGTAGAAGACTCCCCCATCCAAGAGCCATGTGTAACCTATTCCCCTTCCTCTTCTCCACTTCACAGGGAGGTAGCCATCTTAACAGGGAGGGGTGTTTGTGGGAAGGAAGCCATCACTACAACTCCCCCCAGGCCCCCTTGTACCACAGCTCAGCAGTATGGTGTACTCCCCCACCTATAACCATGTGGCAGCCGTTTTATTGGTCTCTTCAAACTTACAGGTAGGTAGCCATCTTCACAGGGAGGGGTGTTTGTGGGAAGGAGGCCAGCACTACAACTCCCCCAGGTCCCCTTGTCCCACAGCTCAGCAGTATGGAGCACTCCCCCACCCACAACCATGTGGCAGACATTTCATTGCCCTCCTCAAACTTACAGGTAGGTAGCCATCTTAACAGGAAGGGATGTTTGTAGGTGGGAAGCCAGCACCACAACTCCCACCAGGCCCCCTTGTCTAAAGCCGAGCAGGATGTTACACTCCTCCCACTCATAACCATGTGGCAGCTATTTTCCTCCACTGTGTCACCGAACAGGTAGGTAGTCAGTGCATGCACCCTGCCGTCATTCTCAAAATGCATGGAGCCATATGACTACACCAGCACGCACATGTCATCCAACTTGGCATAGATCCAAAAGCCACATCCAGTGTGCAGACAGCTAAGCGTACATAACTGTCACAGAAATTAAACTTTGACTCTCCAAGTCACATGTGGAAGAAATTCAGGGCCCAATCATGCACAGCCCAGAATGCAATGTGTAAGTGCCATGGTGTCAGAGCATGAAGGCCCATATGAACACAAAACATGCATGGTCAATCGGACAAAGTAAAGACATGATATGAAAAAGATTGTATAACATTACAATGGCTAGTTCTTGCTTAGCTGAATGTGATTCCATGCAGAGCAAACCAAAAAGACAGATCACATAAAGTTGATGTGCCGCAAGTCGTTAGATGACGACATGTCCTTGTAATCACACGACCTGTAAGTGGCACATGGTTCTATTTACATGTCACAACATGGACAAGTAATGTATGTACCTCAACATCATGTCATGACGCTCAGTATCTTGCAGCCATACCAAGTGATTGCAATGTAAAGTGTTTGGTGTTTCACATGTAACATCCAAATGTCTAACACCAAGCTTGTGGAGTGAACCTCAATGACCTTTTGACCTCTGTTCAACAGGAGATCCACAAGCAACTGCAGCAGAAGCCAACACCAACCTGCAGAGCCTGTCTCCCCCCCAGAACATGAACCCTCTGATGCAGACTCCCTACGTTTCTCAGATGAGGAACAACAACCTGGCCCATCCGGACTGACAGTGCGCACCATGTCTCAGGTACTCATTGTCCCCACCACCACCACCAAAGCAACAACAACAGCGCTGACCCCTGCTACAACGACCTGTGCGGCCTCAACCACCACCATCACCACTGCTGCCTGCAACACTCTCCCTGCCTCAGTGGTAACCAACGCCACCACACAATCAGAGGATGCCAGGGAGAGTTTGCGGGTGCGTCGAGTGCCAATGCCCCAGGTCCGGGTCAACAGGGCAGGTGGGAGGGCAACTGGGGGACAAATACAGGAGGACACTGGGACCGAAGCCCTGGCCACCAACGCCAGAGTCCTTGGGGCATATGAGCAGACCCAGGGACAGATGGGCCAGGTTGTGGAAGAAGTGCGTGAGCTCCGCCTGCTGCTGAGGTCCATGGACTCGCGTATGGGCCAACTTGTGGACCTCATGCTTGTGGGTGTCCTGAGGGACAGACATGCGGCCCACATGACAGCTCAACCCCCCTCCAGTGGCCCGCATCCTGATATTCCCACCACCTCAGCTGCGGCCACAGAGAGGGGTGAGCTGCAACAAAATGACTCCTCAGATACCGCTGAGCCTGCAGCAGAGGCCCTCCCTGCCAAACGCATAAGGGGCCATCCGAGAAACACCAGGGGAGGATCACGAGGCAATGCACCATCCAAACGCTAGTCGCTGGGCCAGCTATGATGGCACCCGTGTGCCCCTTGACATTGACTTTGTTAACTATCCTTACCCACATTGCCATGTTGATGACAGGAGTCTGTTGGACTGTGTGACTACATCAATGTGGTGACTACTCTATTTGTCTCATTTACCATCACTGACAACTCATAAATTCACTTGGCACAATTTTGTATATAATCACTTCTCTGTCACAAATACCTTATTGTAAATAAACACTCTTTACACACCTATGTCGTTGTGTCAGCTCCATGTTTATCACAGTATGTACAATGTCAACTCAGATTCCAATGTACCACAAGCTCTGATTGTGACGAGGCATTGAGAGGGTGAAGGGACCTAGAAAGACACAAGAAATTGAGATTTACTTGTCAGGTGATGCCATTACAGCTAGAAAACACCAATAGTCATTAACGCACACAAACCAGCACACATAAAAATGAGCACCAACATCAACATAGACATGAGGTACCTGGATAAAAATACCCTGTGCCACACGCATCAGCCATTAGCACAGAGCCAACAACAGGCAGCAGTCAAAAAGATCATCTATACCTTGCCACTACCATCAAAGACAACAGACTGTTGTACAATGTCACTTACACTCAAGGGAAGTAGTTGTTGATGAGCTGTTGACGCAGGTCAACACCATCCTCCTCTCCACTATCGTTGTCACTGGGCATGTGTGGGTTTGCAGGTGGGTCATCTGTTGCTTCTCATCGTCCAGGAGCAGGGGGATCTCTTTGTGCCAGGCCAGGTTGTGGAGCATGCAGCATGCAACTATGATCTGACACACCTTTTAGGGAGAGTAGAGTAGTGCACCTCCGCTCTTGTTCAGACACCGGAATCTAGACTTTAGAAGCCCAAAAGTACGCTCCACCACATGATGTGTCCTCCCATGTGCATCGTTGTAGCGGACTTCACCTGGGGTCCTTGGATTCCTCAGTGAGCCCAGCAACCAAGGCCGGTTGGGATACGCAGAGTCACCTAGGTGTGAGATACAGGGAGCAATTTCTAATATAAACTGTAGCTGAGAACAGCATGTCACACATACAGCACACTACTTGACTCTGCGTACTCACCAACAAGTCACGCACGCTCTGGATGCAGATTTGCCATCAGTTGTGGTATGATGCTGCTATGCAGTATGTAGGAGTCATATGCAGAACCGGGGAATTTGGCACAGTCATTGGAGATAATCATCTCCGCTTGGCATACCACTTGCACATTAATGGAATGGAAATGTTTCCTGTTCCAGTAAATGTGCTCATGTGCCTGTGGTGGAACTAGAATTCTTGGGTTAAAGGTGCACTCCTATTTAATCTAATACTAACTAATCTTTTGGTACATGAGATAATGAGTGCCACAGTACTATATCCGCTGTCACAACGGATAACAAATAAGAAGAAACGAAAAATATAGCAGGGAAACCTGCTAGGTACCATGCACGGTTCACTGGTTTGTGACTAACAAACCCGTATTTTAAATCAATAAACAGAAGGTAAGCCAAAGTGTATTCAATCAGCGTTTTCAATTGGTACTTAAGCATTTCAATGCAAAAACAATACTAACATGCTCAATGTGAACGCCAAGTTACAATGTTTAAAGATACATAACATTAATAATTCTTAATGATGTATACAATTTCATTGATGGTATTCAATAATACAGTAGTAATTCAATTCTTCATCCGTTCTTGAACATGCGGCCCGATGCATTTCAGGACAGAAAGATCCCTTCGTCAGGAGAAAACCTAAAATAAATATTTTGAAATTACTCGTTTATACAATAAATCAACGGTGGAAATTATTAACGCAACAGCTGGTGACTTCATGCATTCATGGTAAAGGAACTGGGATCATGCTAAACACCATGTGTGTGCTCCAGTGTAAAGGAGGGAAACAAAGAAGGTCAAACAAGCCGCCCGTGGGGGTGTTTGTGGGTTAAAGGTACGTGAAAGAATAAGATCGAGGAGGAGAAACCTGAATAAAGTAGTGCCTATGAGGAAATGCAGCTGAATGTGTTCGTTTCAGAAGCAAAAGGACAGGAAAAGGAAAACTCACCGTAACGCATAATATGAGCAATATCACTCTAGTCGATGAAAAGTAATAGCACTAAGGACAGAGCACAAAAGTGTGTTGGCTAAATTATAAACAGAAACGAGTTGCAGTATGCTGAAAAAGACTGAAATGTGCGGTGGACAACAAAGCTCACCTCAAGTGCATTAGCGGTAAACACGTTACTCGGCAGATTAAAAAATTGAGACTGGGGGTAAAACTTCTCCGTCCCCTACAACAACAATGGAAGGCGAAGTGAGAACACTCAACACACTAGCGTTTATGGATATAAATGCACTGAGAAAAGAAGGACCGCGCTCTTACCAAATAAAAGTGTGAAAATATCCTGGCAGTTCAAAATGTAAGTCATGGAAATAAACAATGCACTGTTGGTAGTTTATGAGGAAAGGTAGAGGAAACTACTATACTGTAAATAAACCAAGATGCTCTAAAACAATAACTAATCGGTGGAAAAACAGTGGGGGAACACAAAATGTGCTAATAGGGACTGGAGACAAGCGAGAGGTCCCCGTGATGCATGGCGGGTATTGTGAACGTAAATGATGCACTGCGGGTAGTTAGAAAGGTAGTGGAAGAACTACCAATATGTAGATGAGCAAAAAAGCGTACCTAGGAGGAAAAAACAGACGGAGGGGTCATAGTATAATACAATGAAAACAATAATAATGAAAAAATGAATTGAATAAACAGTCTCGCATTTGTGGTGATACAAAGGACCGTGTGGTGAGGTGATCAAGAGAAATACTCAATAACTATATATATCTAGAATCTGCTAGACATATCAAAACAAGTGACCTATAGAAAAAATGTTCACTGCACTGCTTTATTCACCACCATTTAATGCTTAAAACCACATCTTTTCTGTATCACGGTAGATACTATATCTTATACCGTGAGTAAGATTCTGGTAGCCCGCGATAGCTGTTGCCTTGTTTTATCAGGAGAGCACAGCAAGGGCCACTGGATCCCAGATGATGTGGGTTGCCACCCTGGTGGCTGATGGGATTCATTCTCACCAGTAATGGTACTCACTTGCTGTCTCATTTTTTGATATAATTTTGACCGTAGGTTCTCTTTGTTGTTGTAACGATCAAGAGAAATATCCAATGAACGGGAATTCATTTTCTATTCAGTTTGTGTGTTTACTTTTCCTGGTTCAGCCCTGCAGTGTCTCTTATCAGTTTCTGTATTAAGGTTCTATCATAGTACTACTGTTCACCACCACACGATTTTTCCTCTTTCAGTCTACACTCTTTCATTTTGATTTAGCTTAAACTCTCATTCTTTTTTCAACACATCTTATACATTCTGCATCCTTTTTCTTTATTCAGCTTCATTGCCATATATTTTTTTCCGTTGTTACTTTCTAGTCTTTCCCGTTCATTGGATATTTCTCTTGATCACCTCACCACACGGGCCTTTGTATCACCACAAATGCGAGACTGTTTATTCAATTAATTTTTTCATTATTATTGTTTTCATTGTATTATACTATGACCCCTCCGTCTGTTTTTTCCTCCTAGGTACGTTTTTTGGCTCATCTACAGATTGGTAGTTCTTCCACTACCTTTCTAACTACCCGCAGTGCATCATTTACGTTCACAATACCCGCCATGCATCGCAGGGAGCTCTCGCTTGTCTCCAGTCCCTATTAGCACATTTTGTGTTTCCCCTCTGTTTTTCCGCCGATTATTTATTGTTTTAGAGCATCTTGGTTTATATACATTACGGTTGTTTCCTTTACCTTTCCTCCAAAACTGCCAACAGTGCATTGTTTATTTCCATGACTTCCGTCATGTGACACAGGCATTATCCGATAGCTTCCGGTTCTCTTTAAAAACCTGTCGCGTCTCAATTAGTATGACACGCCAATCTTTTAGAAACCTCATGATACATTTTGAACTGCCAGGATATCCTCACACTTTCATTTGGTAAGAGCACGGTCCTTCTTTTCTCAGTGCATTTATATCCATAAACGCTAGTGTATTGAGTGTTCTCACTTCACCTCCCATTGTTATTTTAGGCGACCGAGAAGTTTTACCCCCAGTCTCAATTTTTGAATCTTCCGCGTAACGTGTTTACTGCTAATGCACTTGAGGTGAGCTTTGTTGTCCACCGCACATTTCAGTCTTTTTCAGCATACTGCAACTCGTTTCTGTTTATAATTAAGCCAACACACTTTTGTGTTCTGTCCTTAGTGCTTTTACTTTTCATCGACTAGAGTGATATTGCTCATATTATGCTTTACGGTGAGTTTTTATTTTCCCGTCTGTTTACTTCTGAAACGAGCACATTCAGCTGCATTTCCTCATAGGCACTACTTTATTCAGGTTTCTCCTCCTCGATCCTATTCTTTCACGTACCTTTAACCCACAAACACCCCCACGGGCGGCTTGTTTAACCTTCTTTGTTTCCCTTCTTTACACTGGAGCACACAGACGGTGTTTAGCATGATCCCAGTTCCTTTACCATGATTGCATGAAGTCAGTCAGTCAGTCAGTCAGTCAATTACTTTTATTCGATCAATTAAAGATCAAAAAAAGAGACAATACAAACAGATAGTCACATTACATAAAATACAAGGTGCATATTCATCAATTACAGATATAATAACATTACCAATGTTTAAAAATTTTGAAGAGAACTTATTTCATAGGTTCAATTCTAAGTTTAAAAAAAGATAAATAAAATATAGAGATACAATTTCCATATTAAAAAGTCTAACAGGGATAGAAAACTCCACACCTAAAGGCCACCCTCCGTCACGACCACATCAGTTATATTAAAACTAGGCCGTACACTAAGGCGCTTCTTGCTAATACGAACGGCTGCCACTAGAAAATTTGCTACGTGGAAAGCAACAGTAATATTAGGCATCAGCTGTAAGAACAGAAGCGCAGGCCGAACCTGAACAAAACCAGCCCCTTTAAGTATAGGTAACAAGTATTTTGACCTCATCTGTGCATAATGTTCACAAAACATAATAAAATGTAATGTATCTTGACGGGAAAAATTGTCACAATCACATGGTGTAGCATTATCAGGAGTAGCCCATGTGGGATAAAAACCTAGCACAAAATGAATCAAATTTAGGCGGAACTTGATAATAAGGGACCTATGAAGTGGCATGGTTACAAATGTCAGGTAAGGTTCAAGACCGGGGACAGTTATTAACCCGTAGTTCCTTCTCACTAACGGTTTATTTAATTCTGTGTCCTCCCTGTCAGCCATGAAACGTGTTAGTAATGCAGTCTTAATCCCCATAATGTCCTTTTTATTAATACGATGCGGGGAGTGAAATAGCTCTGGTCTGCCTGCTATTGCCAACATCTTTTTAACATATACTAACCATGGAATTCTCAGGGCTCTATCCAAAGCAAGGCAATCCCTGAGTATCCGATGGGTTAGAGAAATCTCTTGGTTAAGTCAAGATTTTAGCCAGCATATCACAGGGGCCACTTAATTAAATCTACGACAAACCCCATACCCAGTTCTGAGTGTATTGTAAAAGTTGGTGTAGACTGGGGGACAAACAGCGAAGATCTTAAGAACTTATTTTCCGCCCTCTGTATGTTGTTGCCATAGGTGGCTATTGCCAACGATTTTGCTTTATAAACTTTCAGAATGGCCTCCAGAGGGCGAGCTCCCAGCCTTTTGGCAAAACCAAGTATAGCTGTAGCCGATCTAGCCAGAGAGTTGCATGAAGTCACCAGCTGTTGCGTGAATAATTTCCACCGTTGATTTATTGTATAAATGAGTAATCTCAGAATATTTATTTTAGGTTTTCCCCTGACGAAGGGATCTTTTTGTCCCGAAATGCATCGGGCCGCATGTTCAAAAACGGATGAAGAATTGAATTACTACTGTATTATTGAATACCACCAATGAAATTGCATACATCATTAAGAATTATTAATGTTATGTATCTTTAAACATTGTAACTGGGTGTTCACATTGAGCATGTTATTATTGTTTTTGCATTGAAATGCTGAAGTACCAATTGAAAACGCTGATTGAATACACTTTGGCTTAGCTTCTGTTTATTGATTTCAAATACGGGTTTGTTAGTCACAAATCAGTGAACAGTGCATGGTACCTAGCAGGTTTCCCTGCTATATTTTTCGTTTCCTCTGTGGTGGAACTAGGCCAACATGTGTGCAGTCAATAGTGCCAAAAACATTAGGTATGTGTCCTCAATCATAGAAATCACACTTCACATCTGGCAATTCATGTCTCTTTGAGAAGTGGATGTAGCGGTCCTTGTATATCATCATTGCGGACAGGACATCACTTAGCGCCATGCGGAACATAGCTTGAGACATCCCACCGGCGATGGCCACTGTGTACTGAAACAAACCAGTTGCACAGAAATGCAGGGACGCCACCACCTTAACTGTTGGCGTCAAAGCAGTCAGATAGGTTCTGTGAGGCCTCAGATGGGGCTCCAACTGACCACATAGGTCTTGAAGGGTAAGGCGATCCAGCCGGAATTTCCTTATGATGTCCTCATCGTCCATGTTCGCTAGCACTGGGAATGGACGATGCACATTTGGTTGTCTCCTACATAATATGAAAGGGGACACAGGTGAATTTGATTCCCCTATGAGATGTGTAAATACATCTTGACTGACGCAGCGCCAACTATGACTGGATGGTAACAACAGGTTAATGCACAAGTCACATGCAGAGACACCTTGATCTCATGTAGTTGTACATGTGGTCACCTCCAAAACAGATTCTGACTAGGTGAATGGTAAATGGTACACCCCTACATCTTGTGTCCCCAGTCCTGGGAGAAGTTGACACAGCACATGTTGGAAACAGCAACACTACTGACTTCTATGTAGCTGCTGTACCTGCCACACCTTCTTGCTTAAGTTGCACAGAGCACAACTTTTCTACACAATGAGCACAGTGTGTGTAAGCTGATCAACTATCAGAATCAATACAGCAATGTGCACAGTGAAATAGGCACATTATGTGGTCAGGCCATCATTACTTGGGGCCCGATTCACAGAACCAGTCTGAGACAAAATATTAAACTTACTACTCATGGTATTCACAGAATGCACTTACGACTGTCCTAAGTTTATGTCCGCACTCGGGCCGGAATTTCCACACCCGGAGTGGAAGCTCCGCACCCGGAGTGTAAGCTCCACATCCGGAACGGAATTTCCATCATCAGGCCGGAATCTCCGCTTTCGGGCCAGAATACCCACAATCTGGTGTTAATTGACTATATCTGTTGTATTATGGGTATTCTGGCCTAGAAGTAGAGATTCCGGCCCGCTGGTGGAAATTCCGCTCCGGGTGTGGAGCTTCCACTCCGGGTGCGGAGCTTCTGCTCCGGGTGCGGAAATTCCGGCCCGAGTGCGGACGTAAACTTAGGACAGTCGTTAAGTGCATTCTGTGAATACCATGAGTAGTAAGTTTAGGATTTTGTCTCAGACTGGTTCTGTGAATCGGGCTCTGTGTGTTGATTAGCCATCTCACACATTGACATGTTCACAAATATGAGACTCCATTACACACCAAATCTGTGTACATGCACCCAAATATCATAGTTGACATATGAGTAAGTACATGCCAAAGCATGTAATCATGTGCACTGACATGGCATGTGAAGGCATCAGTGAGTTGAATGTCACACTAGCATTACATTTTGCAAACAGGTGCTGTGATACATTGTGAATGTCTAATGTTCAATGATGAAAATTGGCTATTGCCATTGCTAGAGCATAATGTGTCCATAGGAGCGGTATACATGCTCCGCCACCACGAACGTGGTCATTGGCCACAATTGAAAGATGCCAAATCGCGGTTGCGACCGCCTGGCCCCCGCAGTATGCCACCGCAAATGCCCATGCCATTGCAGCCAATGGGAACAGCGTTCACGGTAGTGAAATACAATTTTGAAACTCGCGGTAGGCGTACTCCGCTACCGCAGGCCCGGTCATTTGTTACAATTGAAAGATGCCAAATCGCGGTAGCGACCACCTGGCCCCCGTGGTGTGACACCGCCTGTGTCCATGACATTGCAGCCAATGGAAACTGCGATTGCGGCAGTGAATTACAATTTTGAAACCCGCGGTAGGCGTGCTCGGCTACCGCGGGCCCGGACATTGGTTACAACTGAAAGATGCCAAATCGCGGTATTAACCGCCTGGCCCCCCCTGGTGTGACACCGCCTGTGTCCATGACATTGCAGCCAATGGGAATTGCGATCGGGGAAGTGAGATACAATTTTGAAACTCGCGGTAGGCGTGCTCCGCTTCCACAGTCCCTGTTATTGATTACAATTGAAAAATGCTAACCAGGCAGACCAATTGCAACAGCTGAGTACCACTAAAACAACCCCAGGGGCCTATAAATGTCTGTGAGAGAGCCACACATTTCACTTGCATTCAGACACTGCTGCCTGCCATTCTTCACCACCAACTGCTGCTGTTCCTGTGTTCTGGACCCCGTGATGGCGAGAACTGAGAACATCAGGGCCTGTACCTTCACCACAGAGGAGCTGGAGGTCCTGGTTGACGAGGTCCTTGCACAGTATGGGAGGCTGTATGGTGCACCAGATGTACTGGTAAGTGTTTCAGAGTTAAAGTTTGAGAGTGCTCAGAATGCTCACATGATGCTGCTCTGCAGTGGTATGTGCCTCTGAATGCAAGTCAATGTGCATACATCCATATTTTTCATATAGCATGCTCCATACATGGCCTTCTAATAATTGCACTTGAGTATTTGGGGAGGATGGCAACATGGACATTTCTACAGCCCTTCTTCAGCAAAAAAACCCCAAAAAGCGTTAGTCTGAGACTGGGTAATGTAAATGTGTGATACACTGCCTAGCATGCTGACTTTATGTCACTGGGGTGTGTAGCCTTATTTCCACAGATACATGGCTGCATTGAAGGATGGGGGTGACATTCAGTGGTTTTGCAGCCATACAGTTACACTGCTGGTTTGAGACACTCGAAGTCTGAACAAACATTGCCTGTGCTATGTGATGTCATAGTCCATTAAGCCTTAACATGCTCATTTGTGACATTACAAATGTATTTTGTCCAGAGGGTACTGAAGAATGTGTGCATAGTTCTCAATTTGTCCCTATGGTGATGTGTGCATTATGCACAAGAGTAAAATGCCTGAGTGTAACTCTCTTGGTGGCAATTCACCTATGACACATCAGTTAAATGTAAGTTGGAAGTGTCATACTTCTATTGATTTCATTATGTGTTCAGTCTCGCATGTGTAGGCACTGTTTGCCCTCTCATATTGTACATGTATGTGATTTCTCTGATGGCCCACGTTTAACCTCAGTGTGAGTCACACTGGCCTGCACAGAAACTGCCCAATGTTACAAGGTCCCATCACTAAATGGACTGAGTGAAACATTTGTGTTGTCCACCACTCTATTTCTCAATGAGCTATCTTAGGCCTGAGGATTGCACAAGACATGACTACACCTTGTGAGAAGAGTGTGAGAATGTAAGATCATGGCCCTAAATGTGACCACCATGATACATGTAGCCATTCACTGGACAAGGACATTGAGGGGTGTGTTGTGTTGGACACAGTGAGTCTGCCCTGACACATTATTTCCAATGTATTGTATGTATTGCTCACTCACATACCGCATCACAGATGAGGGTCTTTTTCACATTGGTTTCTGTGCTGGCACTCTGCATGTGTATGAGATGGCAATGTACTGTGTCCGCAAATAACCGTGGCGGGTATAAAAACCTCCACTGAGGTTTTAAGTTCCCATCACCCACCGGTGGTGGTTCTTCATCATTTGGGAACTAAGGACGAACCCCGGAGTACCAGTCACTATGTTGGTTGTGGTGGTACCCTGGTTGTCCAAGTCAACCGTGCCAAATTGTTACCAGCGGGTGATGATTGCAGTGCGTGAAAGTGATGAAAAAAAATGATGAAAAAAAATGGTGAAGTTAAAAATGACTACCAAGACACTGTGTAATTTTATTCTGGCGCTATCTTGGTGTCAAGATTAAAACCAAATGTTGACAGCTTAAACAAATAACTGTCAGATTACAGGTCTACATGTTTCGGCTGTTGGACAGTGGAGTCCGAGCTCTCGTCAGGACCATGTAAACGCTACTGCAAAACGTGATAGAAAATAATAATAAAAACTGAATCAACGGTTGGTACCCAATACAACCTGGTAGAGTCCTGTGCGTCACATTGGAAACGTTACAGGCATTGTCTGGAGGTTGGCCTCTAGATAGAAACAAACAAACAGGTATACTAAGTGGGACACTCTACCAATCTATTGACACCCTAGTATATATAGCTGATCCAAAACTAATGTATAAATCAATGTACTAGAAGCTCCTTAATTCTTAATATTTGTCAAAATTATGGAAATTTGCAAGGAGGACATATGTTGTATTAAATCAAAATTCGTTATTGACAGAAATTTTAAAGTGCACTTACCCGAGTCAATGTGGGTACGCACCTCGCCTCGCCTGGCATCCGCTCAGGACTATGAGGCACCGCTCTAAGGAGGAAGAATTCCAGAAGGGGATAATGTTACCACCGTGGGTAGAGAAACACCTTCAGCCTGCACGGTCAAAAGACGGAATTCCCTCAACTTATGCTGGTGAAAACTAAGCTAAAACCATGGCAGAAACACCGTTCACCAAAGTGTAGAATCTAAAATAATATAGTGGTTCGCATACATGATATCGAAAACCATTCGAGTCGTGTATCTTAGTCAGAGTGAAAGAATAGTTAAAATGACCGGAGCAGACTCGGAGGGAGAGAGATAGGTCCCGTGAGTCTGCCTGTATGCCGTTTTGTGCTCTTACGAAGAAAAATGAAAATAAGTGTGAGTTTTGCTAAAAGCAACGCTTACCTGTCCGTCGGTACCCCGCTCCAAATGTCAGAGCTGGAAGGGGAGGTAACCGGCGGGCGGCAGGAGAATGATTTATGGAGTCTGGAAGTGTTCGTAGGCGCGCTTCCGTGTCAACACTACGGAGCGTGCGAGCGTTCAAAAAGCGAAATGGTTTTCCCTGAGATGCTAGGCTTGCTGGGACATGTAGTTTCCGATGATAGTATGGTGATCATCGCAATGTGTGAATTGACGCAGCATAGAGGAGGCTGTCAAAGATCCCTGAGTGTAATGGGATGGAAAATCAACATCTTTCAAAAGAAAATGATGCAAAAAGAGCATCCAAGTGTCCTGCACACTAAGGTATATATGTAAGATCAGGGGTAGAGCCAAAGCATACCGGTCAAAGAAAATTAATCAATGTATGAATATACCATTAATCTGTGTTCTGAGTTGAAGGAGGATCAATGATAAAAAGGGGTTCTATAAAGAGGACCACGGGATATCATCATTTAAACCCTGTTGGTCACTCTTAAGTTTGAAGACCCATTTTTGTTCCTTGATGAACAGAAAACGTGTAATGTCAGTCACATGGGTAGGGATGAAAGGCTGTTCCAGGACCAGCCATCTTAAATCCTCCGGTGTATGTTTCAGTTCTAGAAAGTGATTGGTAAGTTTCGTTGCTTGTCTGTTTCGCCTGATGGTACTTTTGTGTTCTGAGATGCGTGTTTTGATTTTGCGTGTTGTCATGCCGACATAACGCAGAGAGCAAGGGCAAGAAATGAGGTAAATCACTTTGTCAGTGTTACAATTGGTATGTTTACGAAGTAACCAAGGTGTGCCTGTACCTATATCTACTGATTTGGTCACCTCGGTTTGAGGACAGACTGAACAGTGGCCGCATGGAAAATGGCCTTGAACTGGCGGCAAATTCCAAAGAGTATTTGGTTTCCCACTGGTTTTGTGTCTTGGTCTGGTATGTACGAGGCTATCGCGCAGGTTGGACCCTCTCTTGAAGGAAAAGAGGGGAGGTGGAATAACCTCATTTCCTGTGTTTAGTATGCGCCAGTGCCTGCGCACCGTCTTTTGTACCTGGTTAGACCAAGTGCTAAAGGTGTTGACAAAGGTCATTCTAGACAAAGGTGGCTTGGGCATCGGCGGTTCCAAAAGGGCCTCCCGGTTGTTGTTCAGTGCTCTTTTACAAGCCTGTTTGACCAAACGTTTGGGGTATTGTCTGTCTTGTAGTTGATTAGACAGATCCCCGGCGTATCGGTTAAAGGTAGTCACATCTGAGCAATTCCTACGAATGCGTAAGAACTGACCAACAGGTAAATTCTCGCGAAGGGACTTTGGATGATGACTTTTGAAGCTGAGTAAAGAGTTCTTAGATAATGGCTTCTTGTAAAGTTCACAGCCTAATTTACCCCGATCAGGGACAATAAGGATATCCAGAAAAGGAAGTCGTTGTTTGTCAAATGCTACTGTGAACCGGAGAAAAGTATTCTTAGTGTTAAGCCATGCATGAAATTGTAAAAGTGAGGTTAAAGATCCCCGCCTCACGACCAGGATGTCATCGATATATCTTTTCCAGATGGTAATGTGGTCTCTAAAAGGATTTGTCTGGGTGAGTACGTTGTTCTGTTCGAAAAGGTGGACATACAAATTCGCCAGACTGGGCGCAAAAATACTGCCCATAGATGTACCCGAGATTTGTAAATAGATGGTCTCTTCGTGCTTGAAAAATTTTCCATCATGGCCAGTCTTGCACATTCCATGATGAAATGGACCGGGGTGATGGTGTCCAAATCTCTTGCATCCAGAAGACTTCTGACCGCCTCTAGAGTTTCAATTTGTGGGATGCAGGTGTATAAAGACTCTACGTCAAAACTGACCAGGAAGTCTGTCTCTGTGTCATAGCTGATGTCCGGGAGTAGTCTGAGGACATCCTTCGTGTCTTGCAAATAGCTGGGCATTTCTTTTACAAGTGGTCTCAGGAAAAAATCCACAAAGGTGGAAAGGGGTTCCAATAAGGAACCGATACCTGAGATAATAGGTCGCCCCGGAGGTGGTCTTTGGGTTTTGTGGATTTTGGGCAAGACATAAAAATATGGCATAACTGGATGTGTGGTTATTAGGAATTGCGACTCTTGTTCTGTAATCCAACCCGCAGTCTTAGCATCTTCTACAAGAGCCTTAATCTCCCTCGAGAGTCTGGGTGTAGGCTCCATAGACAAGGGTTCATATGCTGTGCGGTCATTGAGTTGTCTAAAAAATTTTTTTCCGTAAAATCCGTCTACACTTTTTCTTTAAAGATAGAGATCTGACATCCTCTGTTGACACTTCACCTGATAGGAATACAGGCCTTAAAAATCCATCCACCTTCAATCCTCCGGCTCATCTTACACCTGACCGAGTTAGAGTGTTTGAACAGGCAGTAATTCTTGATATTACTAACATCACCACTAGACAAAACAAACCTTATCATAATTTGTCCTTTAGAGAGAAACAAGCCTTACAAACCCTCTCAAATGACGAGAGTATCACCATTAAACCCGCTGACAAGGGTGGTGCCATTGTCGTTCTGAACACGGATGCGTACCGCACTGAGTGTCTTAGACAACTCAATGACCGCACAGCATATGAACCCTTGTCTATGGACCCTACACCCAGACTCTCGAGGGAGATTAAGGCTCTTGTAGAAGATGCTAAGACTGCGGGTTGGATTACAGAACAAGAGTCGCAATTCCTAATAACCACACATCCAGTTATGCCATATTTTTATGTCTTGCCCAAAATCCACAAAACCCAAAGACCACCTCCGGGGCGACCTATTATCTCAGGTATCGGTTCCTTATTGGAACCCCTTTCCACCTTTGTGGATTTTTTCCTGAGACCACTTGTAAAAGAAATGCCCAGCTATTTGCAAGACACGAAGGATGTCCTCAGACTACTCCCGGACATCAGCTATGACACAGAGACAGACTTCCTGGTCAGTTTTGACGTAGAGTCTTTATACACCTGCATCCCACAAATTGAAACTCTAGAGGCGGTCAGAAGTCTTCTGGATGCAAGAGATTTGGACACCATCACCCCGGTCCATTTCATCATGGAATGTGCAAGACTGGCCATGATGGAAAATTTTTCAAGCACGAAGAGACCATCTATTTACAAATCTCGGGTACATCTATGGGCAGTATTTTTGCGCCCAGTCTGGCGAATTTGTATGTCCACCTTTTCGAACAGAACAACGTACTCACCCAGACAAATCCTTTTAGAGACCACATTACCATCTGGAAAAGATATATCGATGACATCCTGGTCGTGTGGCGGGGATCTTTAACCTCACTTTTACAATTTCATGCATGGCTTAACACTAAGAATACTTTTCTCCGGTTCACAGTAGCATTTGACAAACAACGACTTCCTTTTCTGGATATCCTTATTGTCCCTGATCGGGGTAAATTAGGCTGTGAACTTTACAAGAAGCCATTATCTAAGAACTCTTTACTCAGCTTCAAAAGTCATCATCCAAAGTCCCTTCGCGAGAATTTACCTGTTGGTCAGTTCTTACGCATTCGTAGGAATTGCTCAGATGTGACTACCTTTAACCGATACGCCGGGGATCTGTCTAATCAACTACAAGACAGACAATACCCCAAACGTTTGGTCAAACAGGCTTGTAAAAGAGCACTGAACAACAACCGGGAGGCCCTTTTGGAACCGCCGATGCCCAAGCCACCTTTGTCTAGAATGACCTTTGTCAACACCTTTAGCACTTGGTCTAACCAGGTACAAAAGACGGTGCGCAGGCACTGGCGCATACTAAACACAGGAAATGAGGTTATTCCACCTCCCCTCTTTTCCTTCAAGAGAGGGTCCAACCTGCGCGATAGCCTCGTACATACCAGACCAAGACACAAAACCAGTGGGAAACCAAATACTCTTTGGAATTTGCCGCCAGTTCAAGGCCATTTTCCATGCGGCCACTGTTCAGTCTGTCCTCAAACCGAGGTGACCAAATCAGTAGATATAGGTACAGGCACACCTTGGTTACTTCGTAAACATACCAATTGTAACACTGACAAAGTGATTTACCTCATTTCTTGCCCTTGCTCTCTGCGTTATGTCGGCATGACAACACGCAAAATCAAAACACGCATCTCAGAACACAAAAGTACCATCAGGCGAAACAGACAAGCAACGAAACTTACCAATCACTTTCTAGAACTGAAACATACACCGGAGGATTTAAGATGGCTGGTCCTGGAACAGCCTTTCATCCCTACCCATGTGACTGACATTACACGTTTTCTGTTCATCAAGGAACAAAAATGGGTCTTCAAACTTAAGAGTGACCAACAGGGTTTAAATGATGATATCCCGTGGTCCTCTTTATAGAACCCCTTTTTATCATTGATCCTCCTTCAACTCAGAACACAGATTAATGGTATATTCATACATTGATTAATTTTCTTTGACCGGTATGCTTTGGCTCTACCCCTGATCTTACATATATACCTTAGTGTGCAGGACACTTGGATGCTCTTTTTGCATCATTTTCTTTTGAAAGATGTTGATTTTCCATCCCATTACACTCAGGGATCTTTGACAGCCTCCTCTATGCTGCGTCAATTCACACATTGCGATGATCACCATACTATCATTGGAAACTACATGTCCCAGCAAGCCTAGCATCTCAGGGAAAACCATTTCGCTTTTTGAACGCTCGCACGCTCCGTAGTGTTGACACGGAAGCGCGCCTACGAACACTTCCAGACTCCATAAATCATTCTCCTGCCGCCCGCCGGTTACCTCCCCTTCCAGCTCTGACATTTGGAGCGGGGTACCGATGGACAGGTAAGCGTTGCTTTTAGCAAAACTCACACTTATTTTCATTTTTCTTCGTAAGAGCACAAAACGGCATACAGGCAGACTCACGGGACCTATCTCTCTCCCTCCGAGTCTGCTCCGGTCATTTTAACTATTCTTTCACTCTGACTAAGATACACGACTCGAATGGTTTTCGATATCATGTATGCGAACCACTATATTATTTTAGATTCTACACTTTGGTGAACGGTGTTTCTGCCATGGTTTTAGCTTAGTTTTCACCAGCATAAGTTGAGGGAATTCCGTCTTTTGACCGTGCAGGCTGAAGGTGTTTCTCTACCCACGGTGGTAACATTATCCCCTTCTGGAATTCTTCCTCCTTAGAGCGGTGCCTCATAGTCCTGAGCGGATGCCAGGCGAGGCGAGGTGCGTACCCACATTGACTCGGGTAAGTGCACTTTAAAATTTCTGTCAATAACGAATTTTGATTTAATACAACATATGTCCTCCTTGCAAATTTCCATAATTTTGACAAATATTAAGAATTAAGGAGCTTCTAGTACATTGATTTATACATTAGTTTTGGATCAGCTATATATACTAGGGTGTCAATAGATTGGTAGAGTGTCCCACTTAGTATACCTGTTTGTTTGTTTCTATCTAGAGGCCAACCTCCAGACAATGCCTGTAACGTTTCCAATGTGACGCACAGGACTCTACCAGGTTGTATTGGGTACCAACCGTTGATTCAGTTTTTATTATTATTTTCTATCACGTTTTGCAGTAGCGTTTACATGGTCCTGACGAGAGCTCGGACTCCACTGTCCAACAGCCGAAACAAGTAGACCTGTAATCTGACAGTTATTTGTTTAAGCTGTCAACATTTGGTTTTAATCTTGACACCAAGATAGCGCCAGAATAAAATTACACAGTGTCTTGGTAGTCATTTTTAACTTCACCATTTTTTTTCATCATTTTTTTTCATCACTTTCACGCACTGCAATCATCACCCGCTGGTAACAATTTGGCACGGTTGCCTTGGACAACCAGGGTACCACCACAACCAACATAGTGACTGGTACTCCGGGGTTCGTCCTTAGTTCCCAAATGATGAAGAACCACCACAGGTGGGTGATGGGAACTTAAAACCTCAGTGGAGGTTTTTATACCCGCCACGGTTATTTGCGGACTCTCCTTCTCTTTCTTGCTCTAGCATTATATGCTCTGATCCTACACTCAAGACCCACAGTATTCTTTTGTATATTGATTATTGATTTGGGGATTTATGCTGTGTTGGTCTTTAAACTTATCCCTAGGACCCTCTTACTTAGCTTTTTGTTTTCTATAATGTACTGTGTCCATCATCATACATGTATACATTTCTATGAGATTATTTGATGTAAGTGTACTACGTGTCATGCTGTATGACCTCTGCTCACCATTTATGTATTAGTGTGCTATGTTTTTTCAAGCTCATGTACTGACACACAGTGGTATATAACGCAGTGTCACTGAAACTACCTCTTCTTGTCTCCCATGCCTGCAGCTTAAAGTCCACCAGCATAAGGCGATATGGAGGGCCATTGCACGCAAGGTGCGGGCTCTGGGTGTTTCCAACCGACGGCACACACACTGTCACAAGAGGTGGGATGACATCTGCCGGCTGAGCAAAAACGTGGCAGAGATGACGCTGGGGAAGCTCCCTCGGAGTGGCAGGTTGGCGCGCAGGACCATGACACCACTCATGGCCTGCATCTTGCCAGTGACAGAGCCAGAACTGGATGGACGCTTGAGGGCCCATAAGCAGCAAGTTGGGGGTGAGTTTTCAGCTAAGTGTGACTTTGGGTGTGAGGGACTGCATGAATCCCAACTATGAGCCAGTGGGAAACTCTGTGATGTCTCTAGTGTGATGCAATGGCTTCTAAGTGGCCTCAGTGTTGAGTGCAGCTGGGCTGCATTTGTACAACATGTGGTTTCTCATGTGTTTAAAACCATAATCCTTGTCATTGACAGATGAGATGTGGCCTTGTGACATATGCTGCAGTGTGAGTGTCATAGACATCACCTGGCAGTGAACAGCAGTGAGCATCATGTTAGTGTACATTTATAGATGTGTGGTGTGCACAACATAAAATTGTGACAACTACACAGCTGACACCAATGTGCAACTGTAGTTGTGTTTCAAAGCACAACATGGTGGATATCAGGAGCTTGTAGCCATTCCAAAAGGACATTTGGGAGTTTGTATCTGTGGTGTTCCCTTAAAGTGACTCTGTATGTGACAGAGACAACATGTTTTGATGTAGATCTATCTCACCTACAGACACATAGGTATGCTTACTGAGAATAGTATGTGTGGTTCCAGGGAGGCACAGGGCCAGCTGTTTGGCTGTGTCAACCCCACATGGGGCATTACTATCAACTATGCATGTTTCCATGCATCTTCTGATGATTGTATAAATGTAGCACATGCTGACTGTACATGGAGGAGGCCAACATGTGAGTATCATTTTCAGGGTTTGTGCTTTGCTTGCATATGTTGTTTGTGAGTATGGCACTATGTTGAACCTGTGTCTCTGTCAGCATCTACCGAGGGCAGGGAAGGACAGGGAATGGACACCAGTGGGGAAGCTTCTGGCACGATTGCTACACATGAGCTCACTGACACTGATGTGCCCAGCGCCTCGGAGGGGTACAGGAGTGCCCTGGATGATTCCCACCCGGAAACACCAACCTCCACATCTTCAGACTCCAGTGGTGACTCCTCGATGTTGGCGGGCACAGGAAGTTCCAAATCTGCCTCTTCTTCCACCACACATCATCCAGTGCTCACCCTCCCGGTTGCTCCCACAAGTGCTGTCTGTGCCCACAGCCTTAGGGAGGGTAGAGTCTCCTTCCCCCAGGCACCGCTGCCCCTGCCCCAGTCTCCCCTGCTGCCCTCAGTGTTGAGGTGGTAGACCTTTTGCGCCTGCTGTGTGTGGGTCAGACTGCTCTCCTGAAAGCCTTCCAGGATCATGACAAGAAGTTGGCACAGGTAGTTGCCTTCATGGAGATCATTCATTCTGACGTGGGCGGCCTACACCGAACTGTCCAGTCTTTGTCCTCCACAGTGATGGCAGCCATTCAGCAGTCACAGACTCCCAGTCCAGCTCCTGTCCCTTCAGCAACCACCCTGCCAGTGGCACCACCTGACGAGAGTGCCCACACACCAGAGCCCTAAGGCACCAAGTCCTCCACATGCAGCACACAGCAGCAGCACTCGAAACGTACCAGACCACAGACACCATCCCCACAACACAAAGGGCCATATGTAGGTAGCTAAATACCGGTCGGTAACGGCCGAAATTCGGTAAATATCCCGTTACCGACCGGTATTTAGGCATTTGAGATGTAGGAGGTATGATTTAAGGATTCGGTAATTTACCGAATCGGTAATGGATCGGTAAAATACCGAATCGGTAAAATACAGATTCGGTAAATTACCGAATCCTTAAATCATATGTATGCAGCACTCAAGTGAGTGTTTGTTTGTATTCAGGATTCGGTATTTACCACCAAATACAAGTTGGTGATAAATATCGAATACCTTTCAAAAATCTATTTTGTGCTGTTTTGACAGTGCCAGTGCCATGTGGCAGACATACATGCCCTTAGGGCATGTATGTGCGCCACATGTGCACACATGCACGATTCAGGGGTGCAACAGGGTGTCAATGTGACACCCTGCCACCAATGAATATGCTTCCCCTATTACCGAATCGGTATTTACTGATTCGGTAATAGTAAATGGCTTCCCATTCATTCCTATGGGCCTCCAGGCCCATAGGAATGAATGGTTAGGGATGCATTATTACCGATTCGGTAAATTCCTATTCATAAATACCGAATATTACCGAATCGGTAATAATTACCGAATGTTTACCTACATACCATTTACCGATTCATAAATACCGAATCGGTAAAATTTGGTATTTATGAATCGGTAAATAGTATGTTACCTACATAAGGCCCAAAATGGGCACACATGAGTGCAAAACCAAAAGCCCATCACGTGACACTCATGGGCATCAGGCCAAGAAGCAGGCATCAACATCACATTCATCAAAATCACTACCATTCAAGGGCACTCCCATCCCCACACCTGCTCCCAAAGACCAACAAACACTTGCCCTGTCTGCTGTGAACCTGGTGCCTGCAACGACTAAGCCCAAACACATTTCAAAGGCAGATTCACCCACAACGTCAACTCCCACCCACACCCCTGTGAAGCTGGGACAAGAGATCAAAGTGGGGGGTTTACCTCAACAACAGGGGATGCAGGGGAAGAGGAAAGGCCACCCCAAGCGTACCACCAGATCCAGCAAATCCCCATGGGGAGAGCCACCTGCACCTGATACACCTTTGGTGGAGAGTGAGGCTGTTGTGCCCACATCACTTGCCACTCTGGCCAAGACACTTGTGGGCTATCGGATCCCCAAGCAGTTGAGACCCAGCCCTCAACATCCACCCTCAGCCACTGTGACTCCACACGGCATATCTCCACCTCCCCGTGCCACCACTCCACCCCATCCAAGCAGCCCCCAGGCTCCCTCAGCCACCGATGCCTCTAACTCAGCCGGTTCTCTCTCTCCCAGGTCCAGTCCTCCAACTGGCCCCAACAATCAGCCACCTTCCTGTTCAACTTCAAGACGTAATTGAAGCCAATTCCCCCTCCCCACACTATTTCTCCCACAGCTGTGCCTGGACTGCCCATATGTAGCCCCTGAGCTGTGGTGATTCCCATGGCAGTGGATGGCGTTACCCATTTCCTGTGCAGTTTCTCATGCACACATGTGCGGACTAGAAATATGGACTGACCAATGGCCTTGCTGTTTGTTACTTTTGATGGCCATTTCCTGTGTAGTTTGTCATGCACACATGTGCATACTAGGAATTTGTACTGGCCAATGGCCTAGCTGTTTGTTGCTTTTGATGCCCATTTCCTGTGCAGTTTGTCATGCACACATGTGCATACTGGGAATTTTTACTGGCCAATGGCCTTGATGCTTTGCACTTTTGATGCCTATCTGAATATTATGTAATAAAGACTGTTACTTGTGTTGTCTGCTTTGTCAATGCGGTTGCTAAATAAAAGGTTTTATGTATGGGTATCGGTTCATGTGACACATGCTCTGTATGCCACTTTCACATTAGCAATTACTTGATGTACTTTGTTCAGAGGTTTCCAGAGGTAACAGGCACTTTTGTTCTTCTTGAGTCTGAGGCTTGAGGGTGCAATGATGGTTGTTTGTGATGATCTCCTCGTATCTTAATCATTCTATGCTCAGGTTTGCTAAATTGTACACATGTCATGTTAGGATGCAATACCAGAACAGAGGTGAATGCAATACACAGGATTACTTGCGGGGTGGCCAGGGTCCATCATATCAGTGGTATCTTTCTTGATGTGTGCGCAGCAGTGTTGATGTGTAGTCGTCTGGTGTAGGCCTGTCTTCATAGTCACAAGCGTACATTTGAATGTGTGCACTTGAGTAGTCATACAGTGTGATTGGCCTGTCATTGTCAGTAGTGTTGATGTGAATGTGCCCCTGCACATGCCAACTACACACATGTATGATCCAGGTAATGAGTGCCTGGTTACATTGTCAGACATGTTCTTCAGATTGTGGACACATGTAGGAGTTGTAGGTTTAGCACTGTGCAGTGTGTCGGTTTGTCCTTGCACTCCTGGGGGAAACCAACTTGTTGTCGCTGTCCGTTGGGAGTATGCAGAGTGTGTCACTGCAAAGTCTGTGATTTGTTTTGTTGATCAGCCATGGGTCTTGTTTAAGTTTGTGCTCACAGTGCTGACCTGCTCAGCCACACTGACATTATTTGTGAGTGTTCTCATGCATTGCTGTCACTTGACACGTTTTTGGGACAAGTATAGTATGTGGTATGAGGAGTCATACCATCCTCTTTAAGTGCTTCTGATACCTACACATTGTGAGTTACTCCTCTATGTGTTTGTGGACTGTACACTCCTTACCTGGCCAATACTGATGTACACACCACTACAGTCTCATGTCTTCCACCCCATGCCTTGCCAGTGTGTGACCATCCCCACCACTTCATAGTGTGACACTATACTGTGGGAAGATGATCTGTGTACAGGACCAATGTGCCACTCATGACAGTTTCACAATTAGTTATGAGTTATTTTCTTCTACTTAGTTGCAGTCATGGTTGCTCATGTGCAGTGCATATGTTTGAGCAGCACAGTCCTCTAGTCATGTTGTTTGCATCTGGGTTTTCCTGAGTTGTGCAGCTGTGGGTGATGGCTAAGACGTATGTCTGTTTGCTGAGGTACTGCGGCCCTTTCTGAGTGTGATGTGATCTGTGTGCTGTGCTGATTTGTGTTGTGGGAGTTCATGGTGGGGCACTCAGATATGTGTGCTACTGGTTTTGTTGGTGTTCACACACTGCTTACTGTGCATGCAATGTTGTCAGTGTATGTTGCATTATACTTGCCTGGTGTGCATCCCCCCGATGGCCATCTAAGTTGACTATGTGAAAAATTGTTTTATGCATATGTTGTGTTTTTGTTGTTGATGGATTCAGTGTTTGGCCTGTATTGGCTCTTTCTACTGACAGGTGTAATGTGTGTGTGATGCTCTATTTGCATGACATTGTGTTAGAGTAGTTTGTGCATTCTAATACATTCAGATGTGTGTTGAATATGTAGTGTGCATTTCTTGTGTGATTGTCACATGCCGCAATGTGAAGTCTTATTCATGAGGTTGTTTTGAGTGCACAATAGTGCTATGTCCTCCTATATTTGACCTGTCACTTCTCAGGATTGTGCATGTGCATGCTTGTTGTACACTATGCCACCATGCTCACTTGATACCTGGTGTGGTGTCTATGTCTGTGTTAGCTGATTTGTCCCAATGATCCCAGTTAGTGTTCATGATTGGCATTTGATGATGCAATTCTTGTTTGTGTTGGGGTATGGTATCTGTGCATTTGCCCAGAGTGAAAATGTTGTGTATTCCTGTTCTGTCTAGGGTTGCATTGCCTATCCACTGTTTGCCTGCACATAGCTGAACTTGTTGGACTTCTGTGTATGTTGGTTGTGAGATTTGTGTTTGGCTATTGGTTTTTGGTCAGCATTGGTTCAGACATCCCTGATTTGTAGATACACACCAGGGTGTGCCATTGGTTGTCTGGAAACTCACAGGACCTTATTTGCACCTTTATGTGTGTTTCTCACAGGTGTTGAGTGTTGCAGGTGTGAGATGGGTAGATGAGGGGTATGTGTGAAGTACCTACTTGGGTTTGACAGTCAGGGAGTGTGACAATGAGCCATGTGTGTTGTGCTGGTGGCATACACATGTCAAGGTAGTTGACACAGATGTGTGGCTGGTCCCTGTATGACTTCTGACACTTCCTATCATTCCTGTGCCTATGCATAGCTTGCATTGCTGTATCCCAGAGATATTGCACAGATGTCACTTAGGTTTAAATAAAATGACAGTGCCACCCATGTCTGATTTCATGGCCTAAGGGTAGTGGGATATGTGCCTCCTCTTTCATGTCATGTACAAATGCTATGTGGCTTGCTCCATGGTTTTCCAGCACTGTGCACTCCACTTTGGGCTAGTCCATTTCTTGTCATACATTTCTGCTGACCTATGTTATGTGTATGTGGCAGAGTGTCAGTGTGGGATCTTTCTGAGGGACTTGACATGCAGTGTGAACAGCTCAGTGGCTGTTAATAATATATGCAGTGTGAGTTCACTTCTTAATTTACTCAGTATGATTCACATGAGTGGAAGGCAGGTGTGAGGAGGAGGGTTGTTCAGCACCTGACCTTCTAAGCAGGGTGTTCATCTTCACCCCAACCTTCCCAGTCAATCTATCTTGCCCTTTGATGTGTGAGGTGCAAAGTAGAGCCACACCTGGCTGCAAAATTGTGCATGGGGGGCACAAGAGGGGCACACAGCATGTGCAGAAATGGGTGTGGGAAGCATGCTGTGGGCTGTGGCCAACTGATGCAGCCCACCATGTGGGTAGGGTGAAGGCAGAGCCCTGGGAAGCTGCCCAGACTGCCTATGCCTGGCGCTGACCCTGCTTACTACATTGTGCGCAGGTTTTCCCGCGTCTTCACCACTGTGGTGACGTGACCGCTACATTGCAGTGATTTCGCTGTTGATGGGTGACCCCAATGCGGGGGTGTGGATTTCTAGCAGGCAGGACATATGGGAGTACACTGGGGGATATGGTCCTGTCTCCACCAGAGTGTCTGATGTGGACAGGAACCAGATTTCAGCACTGGAGTTGTGTGCTGTGGTTGTATGCGGGGATGTGTTATTTACGTACCTGCAGTGTTGACCACAGCGACGTCTTATCTGCTGGTAGGGGATGAGGTAAAGCAGCATTAGGGCTTGAAGAGCTGGATCCATGGTGGTCAGCGATGCGTGGAGGTGTCCGGGATTCGGGTTTCGATCTCCGCAGTAGTGCTTCCACCGTCTTCGAGTGGCTGGTTTCTCCACTGCGTTCTGATGGACTGTTTAGGCATTGTGGTTTGTCCGGTGGTCGTCACGTCATTCCTCATGGCGGTCTTTCTCTATGGTCTCCCTCCGCCACCGTTGTGGAAGGAAATTCCTGGCGGATCCTGAAACTCCACAGCAGACGGAAAATGGGCTATCCTTTCCCATTGTAATATGGCGGACGCGAGGACCGCCGCTGGAGTGCGGAAAAGGACGTTTTTCGCCACCCCCAGCATCACGAATGTGCCACACACCGCCATCCTAATGAGCCCCTATGTTCAGAACAAGTTGTAGATGGATATTTGATTGTGCTGTGAATGTAATACAAGAAGGTTAATACAGATTGGGCAATTCTACTCCTTAAATAATAATAACAAAATGCTACACAGAAACATTTACATGTACTACACACCTGGTGGAAGAGTCTGTATACATTATTTCATGCATTGAAATGCAACTGAGAGTGCTGGGGATCTAAAAATACTAAGACCAAAAAAAAGCCTCTAACGGGCAACCTGCATGAAACCAGGTGACTTTTGAATGCTGCATTAAAAGTACCATATTTATAGCACTGTAACACCAGGTAAAACGCCACAGTTGGTACACTAGTTCCAAATGCAGTCTTCAGGTGTGGAAGGCTGAAATTTGTGAGAAGCACACAAACTGTATCCCTAATTGACCAGCACGTCTTACTATGATCTGGATCTTTTAGTAGATACCAAAGAGAGAACAACAAAGCAGGTGCTAGAGCTGAAACTTGAGCTGATGAGCCCTAGCTCATCAACACTGGAGAGCACAATCATGGCTGCAGGAATGTGGGTGGTGTGCTAGGCTCAGATGATCTGGATTCTGAAGGTGGAGACTGAAGATATGCTGCTACCTCCTGTACAGATGTCTAAAATACAAGCAGAGCAGTCTAGGAGCTGAAGACAGACACAAGAGCTGGGCCCAGATGAAGTCTAATAGACAAGTAGAAAGTTCTAAAATGTGATAGGTATCTCCACTGTGGATGGAAAGCTCAGTAACCCAAACAAATCGTAGTAAACCAACACTGCACCAGAAGAAGGAAAGGCAGACTGCCAAAATACTGGTGAAACTAAGAAGATCTTAAACACAACAGAGGAAACACAGTCCTCAGACCACATACAATTTTCGTTAAAAAAACCCTAAAATTAGTATAATTTTCAATACCGCTTATATTTATTTTAAGTACTGCTTCATCAATTAAATGTTTTTCTAAATACTATACAAGTTATTGATTCAGAGCCTGATTAAGACTTTGGCGGTTCCACAGCAGATAGTTCAATTTGCCATCTGCTGTAGGACTGCCAAAGCCGTGTCGCTGCCGCCCACCAGATTAGGAGTTAAATACCAGTCTGGGCAGGAGGTGCTGCAGCTGTCTGACAGCGGTGGTCTATCAGGCTGAGCGCTGACTGCACCTTCCTGCATGGTGTGGCATACATGCCACACTGTGCAGGAACTGGCGGTGCAAATCCCGGGGGGCACTACATTTTCCCCTCCGGGCCCAATGCAGCAGCAGCCCCTATTAGGGCTGTCACGACTTACTCCCTATGTTCCCGTGTCCACCACCAGGGGTCTGAACTGTGGGACTCTTCAGTGTCATAATAAGCTACTGGACCCTCCCGTGCATGCATATCTTGACTTCCATCCATCTGGTCACTATTTGGGAATTGACATCCATGCCCAATCCATGCCGGGTTTTGTGGAAGCCAGCCTGCTCATGCCAGAAACTTCATTACCTAGAATTCCCTGCTCACTGCTTCATCTCCACCCCTGTAGGCCAAGGATGGGTGGAGGAATTCAACTCACATGTTGCTGGCTGCTGCTAGTCTGCTCACAACTGATGCATGTGATTACTGTGAGCTCTTTTAAGCCCCAGCTCCCTTCAGGCCAAGGTTGGTCATTGTAGCTGTATATCAGTGAGGCCGATCCTTGTTTCCAGCGTTTCCTGAGCTTTTAATCTCTTTGTTTCCTAAGATTTAGTTATTCCTTGTTCCTGAGCTCCTGCTGTTTTCTTTATTCCTGAACTGGCACTGCAAGCAGTGCTTCCTTGACTTCTGAGCCTTAGCATTCCTTGTTTCTAACCTGCTGCTGTTTTCCTTGTTCCTGAAATAGTACTGCCTGCAGTGCTACCTTGACTCCTGAGCCTTAGCATTCCTTGTTACTGAGCTGCAGCAGTTTCCCATGTTCCTGAATTAGCACTGCCTGCAGTGCTACCTTGGCTTTTGAGCTTTTGCTAAATTCTTGTCTTGCTCCAGCACAGCCTTCAGTGCTACTTTGTTTTCTTGACTCTTGATCCAGCACTATTCTAGTATACCCTTGTAGCCTCCCCTTCTGTATATCCTTTTCCAGTCCCTGCTAATCTTCCTATTTCCTTGGTTCCAGTTCCTAGTTTACTGTCTTGCTATTCCTGCTGTCTTGCTTCTATTACCTTGTATGTTTGTTACGTGTTTTCTGCCAAGTGTGCCCTGTGTATTCCTTCCTTTCCTGTTAAGCACTCCTCCTTGCTAGCTCCCTGTCTTATTGTGCCTATATTTAGTTCTACCCCATTGCTGTTACTACCTTGCGTGTTCCTGTTTGATCGCCAGGATCCGTGGGCCCAGCTGATAACCTAGGTCGTGTTTCTTGTTCACTGTGAGTATTGTCTTTGAGTTACATTTATAACATCACCTTAGGTATCAGCTTCACAGACCCTACCTTTGCATGCATATCCTATATGTGGGTATTTGCAGTCAGTATCTGTAACATCAATTGTGGGTGAGGAACTTGCTGAGCTTCAGTCTTACCGTGTGGAGCTCCCGAGTGCTTCACACCACATTCCATTTATTGTTAATGTTGTTTTATATATAAGTGTATTGTTCTCCCTCCTCGGTGTAGTGATTCTGAATGCTAAATTGCCTCATGAGTGCCCTTCCTTTCTGAGTCTTACACATCTTGTTCACTTGTACAGGCTTCCCATTTGGATCCCTTTTTCTCCTCTGACTCCCTGTGTGATCCTGGGCAACACTGTACTCCTCTTTCTATGCACTGTACATTTTCTACCCAGTTCCCAGTCCTTGTCCAAGTCCCTAACTATGTTCCTGACATAGTCCCGGACAGTCACTGACAAGGGCCCTCTTAGTTGCCTTAAGCACCACTCTTTTCATGGCGGGCTCACCACCATGGAAAGGTTGGTGGTTTGGCAACTTGGAATATGCTCAGTGGTGGTGCTGCGGCACCGCCAGGGTATATTCCTGCCTCAGACTGCCACCGCCACGATGTGGGATTCTGGATCCCAGTGGAGGCGTCAGTCCTGTGGTGGTCCAACGCCACCCTCAGAATGCAGCGCTCAGTGCCGCAGTGTGGTGGTGGTCGGATGGCCACCACAAGTATGGTGGTTCTATGCACCGCCGTGCTTGTAATCAGGCTCTTAGATATACATCACATGCAACAAGGAGTGCTTCAATCAAAACCAGGAAATAAGAACTCATATTTTGGCACATTGATACTTGTGCATAATCCTATCAAGCAAATTCATAGCTCCGACATCCAGCAAGGAAAGGTTTAACTCACTAGTGGACATTTGCCCCCTCCCCTATTTAATCCAGGCTATGGTATGGCTATGCTGCTGGCAAGCCCGTCTGCGCTCATCATGCCGAACCGGGACAAGCGGCCAGCCATTATGCAGAAACACATCTTTATTCCAGGATCCACTTGATGAGTTATCCTGTTAGTCATCAGATATTTATTAACGTAAAAAAATTGGGACTTTAATCTACTGCTCACAGTCTCTCCCCGTATATTGTGGACGAGTGCACATTTTAGAAAGTTGGCCCAAATGTGAAACCAAATATTGATACTGACACGTGGCGTCACTCCAATACCCTTTGGCTATCTACCTGAACTTTAGTGAATCATAATTCAGAGGTTGTTCACCTACTTGACATAGAAAACCCTGATATCTTGTTTCTATCGGACACCTGGTTAACAGATGATTCCACGGCATATATTCTGGCTGCCCTACCTGATAATTCCTATATTCACCAAATTAATATACAACTTGGCTAGACTGGTGGGGGTGTGGCCGTCATTATTGCTGAGAAAATTAAATTGGCTCCACTTCAATGTCAACATAATCCAGACACTGAGATTCTAGTTAGAAAATCAGAGCTGTTTATAATTGTTTATCGGCATCCTAACTACATGTCTACCTTTCCTCAGTTGTTTTTTAAGTGATCTCTCAGTTTTTAGTTGAGAATTCAAAACTTATTATTGTAGGGGACTTTAGCTAATGGATTATTGAAGATAACATGTGCCAAAAGTCCTGTGTCAAATTGGAATTCTGAAAGAGTATTAATTTAGATCAGTAGATCTCTGTCCCAAATCATATTAAAGGTCATACTATTGCAAAGGTTTTGACGGAGAACCTTTTATCAGCAAGGATAAATGTGCTACCTTGCTTATGGTCTGATCATTTAATTATCACATTCAATATTGATGGCCTTCAAAAACTTAAAATCACGACTGGCAGGAGTAAATGCTCTCGCAATTGGTCTTGAGTCGATAAGGATATCTTTCATGCAACCCTCCTTGATTCCAACCCCCTTCTAAGCAATGAAGAGTATTCTATGGATAAAAACAGTACTAAATAGTTGAAAACATTGCTCAATGGCTACTTAGAGCCTGTGATAAACATGCCCCTATGTGCCAAGCTAAACTTACCAAGTGGTCTTTGTCCTCTCAGTGGTTCTCTGAGGATCGATGACTTGGCAAATTGAATGTCCGCCAATTAGAGCTGAAACGGCATAGAGACTACTTGTCGGACAACAGAATCCTTTATAAAAAAAGGTTTGAATTATTACACAGCATTAGTCCTGCACACTAAGACTAGCTTCTTCGTTCGTAAAACCTTACAGTCTGGCAACAAATCTAAGGACATCTTCAAAACTGTGACTGAACTCTCCAAACCAACTAGGTTATTGATGGTAATTGCTGCCACACAATAATTTGGAATATTTAAACACTTTTTTCATTGATAAGATAAAAATCTATCAAAGATAGTATCTTGCCTGGTAACAGGGAGTTGCCTCCTTCATCATCTGACAAGAACCCTTTTATTCTCTCTGGTTTTCTTGCCCTTAGTGAACAGTGTCTATCTGAGCTTATGTCTAGGGTGAACTCTGGTTCACTAAATGATCCTTACCTGTAAGGAAACTGTCTTTTTGCAGGTTTCCACCCACTTCTTGCCCAAATTTGGACTATTAGCTGCTGGGTTTTAGACCCTGAAAGTGCATTAAGGGCTGCTAATCAGACCCCAGTGCCAGTGTTATTATCCCTTACAAACTGTCTAAGTGGCAGTGTTCTCACCCCATACAAAGTGTATGTCGAATTGGCTATCCCCAATTGGCAATGACTAACTTACTTATAAGCTCCTAGTATATGGTACCCAGGGTACCAAGGGCATGTAAGGCAGAGTGTCCACCCAGGGCTGCAGCACTGTTTGTGGTGCCCTGTATGTGACAAGGTACCAAATGACTCCCAGCCTGCCACTGCAGACCAGAAGGGCAGTAGTCACACTGCCAGTTCGACTTTGTCATTCCCATTAATGACAAAGCCACCACTTCCCTAAATTATATATGTAAGTCTCCCCTAAGGAAGGCATTAAGAGCCCTAAGACAGGGAGCTGTATATTATTAAGTGGGACATGTATAACCCCTCATATTGTCGTTTTGCTGTGGAAAAGTTAGTAGCCCCATTGGCTAATACAGGGTTACAGGTTGGCACATCTGCCTGGCTACCTTCTGAATGGGACTATCTAGCTGGGTACTGTAAGGTATCAATTTAATCATGCCATTAAATCTGACCTGATGCCTGTGTCAAGTTTAATGTCCCTATTAAGGTAAAGCAACTTTGAGAAAATTGCCACTCTGTGTCCTAGCTGTTCCAGTGACCTCATACAGGAACTGTCCCACAGACAGATTTATGACCACCTGGGTAGTAGTATGAATGACTTCCAGGCTTTGCAAATCCCACTGCAGGGAGAGGTGTCACCTCCCCCTTGCAGGAAACCACTCAGCGTGTTAGCAAAAAATGTGAGTTTCAAAGGGGAAGCCACCTTTGATAGGCAAATGGTGGTAACACTTCTGAGGGGCTGCCCTTTGTTCATGTAGACTAGCTGGAGACAGGGCCCCAAACTGGTTTCCCCATGGGCATGTAGCCCTCAGGTAGCCACACTACGTGATAGTTGCTAGATTAGTGCACTTTGGGATCGCCAGATGCCACACATTGACAGACATTGCTGGTAGCCCATTGGCTAGTGACCACATTGTCCCCTTGGGGCACTTTCCCAGGATAAACATGGCACCCCTGGCACCCGGAACCTCAGATCACACTGCATTTGGAAACAGGACAGAAGAAGGACTGCCCTGCTGTCCTTGGAATTGCACAAAAGAGGCCACACCATCTGCTGGACTGCACCTGCTGCATTTTGGGCTAGCAAAGTTTGGACTGTGCCTATGGATCCTAGCTCAAGGAAAGGTTGATCCTCAGACCAAAGCAGTGACTTGAAGGAACAGTCTTCTGATCTCCTAGAACTAGCTCCAGGGACACCAGACGAAAAAGTTGAAATAGTTAATTTTAAGCAAACAGTGGTCCTCAATTTAAGGAATGAGGGGGATGAATATAGCACAGAATCGGAACTATATTTAGGAATGTCCAGCCGGACATCCAATTTAATTCTTCAATGAAAAAGATAACAATAATAAACAGCAAAACAAAGGTGGGACACAGTCACTCGTTCATTGTCAACTGAGGACGCCACTTGATTACGTGTTTTTCCACGGATTCCTTTTACCCGCAATTCTATTATGATTGCTTGTCTACCCTGGATTCGCCGATTGTTCACTTTGACCACGGACCGGAGCTAGAAATCCCCTTTGCCCGTCTACATATTTTAACAGCCATTGTTGCGGTCTCAGCCGCACACGCCAGCATCTCCAGACCTCTTGGCACCTCCAGACGTGATTTTTATTCCGGCACATGACCACGCCGACAGTCCCTGGCAATTTCTCTAAACACCAGGCTTGTTCATTGTCTCGTCCTGATGATGATCCTTGTATCCGTGTAACAGGATCGAAACGTCGTCGACCCCAATCTAGACAGCATGCACATTAGTCTATTATGGAAAAAAGTGCACTGTTTGTAGAAAAAAAGCTTATAACATTGGATTTTGTATTTAAGCTTCGCTTGTCTTGCCTGTAATGTTTGTCTGCTTTGTATTTGTTTTCTTCCCCCAACGGATACAGGACTGTGTCCCACCTTTGTTTTGCTGTTTATTATTGTTATCTTTTTCATTGAAGAATTAAATTGGATGTCCGGCTGGACATTCCTAAATATAGTTCCGATTCTGTGCTATATTCATCCCCCTCATTCCTTAAATTGAGGACCACTGTTTGCTTAAAATTAACAATTACCCAAGGTCCTCAACTACCTATTGGGTTCCCTTGTTCTGTATAAATACACTACGTGATAGTGGCTAGATTAGTGCACTTTGGGATCGCCAGATGCCACACATTGACAGACATTGCTGGTAGCCCATTGGCTAGTGACCACATTGTCCCCTTGGGGCACTTTCCCAGGATAAACATGGCACCCCTGGCACCCGGAACCTCAGATCACACTGCATTTGGAAACAGGACAGAAGAAGGACTGCCCTGCTGTCCTTGGAATTGCACAAAAGAGGCCACACCATCTGCTGGACTGCACCTGCTGCATTTTGGGCTAGCAAAGTTTGGACTGTGCCTATGGATCCTAGCTCAAGGAAAGGTTGATCCTCAGACCAAAGCAGTGACTTGAAGGAACAGTCTTCTGATCTCCTAGAACTAGCTCCAGGGACACCAGACGAAAGAGTTGAAATAGCTCAAAGCGGCAAAGTGCTAGCCATCGGAGAAGGTAAGCTGCTGCTGGGAACTTTGAGAGACCGATCAACGATGGACAAAAAGCTGCATCTGAGTCAGCTGGACACAGGATTGTCGTTAAAAGCCGGATTGGTCACTCCAGAGTGACACAAGACCCCATTAAAGGTTTTTTCACCAACCATTGTATCATGAAACTAGAAGCCCAGCCAGTGCTGTTCTTCTACCGCCGGAAAGAAGAATTTGTGGGACACCAACCTCTCTGGCCAAAGTCACACCACTCGTGGACGGAGGAATGCTGATTTATCATCTATGGTGGATGTGCTATAAAGGCTTGATCTGGACTGAAAAATGCTCTAGTGACCAGGTAACTGTCTAAACCTACCCAATTTCCCCCCCCCCCCCTAGCCACCATCATGTTGTATTTGATCACCCAAGCTGGTCTGAAGTAGTAAAACTAACTTTTATAAACTTTCAAAAAGTTTGCAAACTTTTTTTTGACCAATGCTTTTTTGCGGCAAAATTCAAAGTGATGAGACCTTTGAAAAATCATGTCTTAGGAACCCTCTGGTCTATTTTGCTCAACTTGCACTCTGAAAACTCATCAAAATATGTATAAATTGGAGTTGTGTTTCTTTTGTGTTTTGGGGCTGTCTTATTTTGCTGCCTGGTACTGTTTAATGCTTTAAACTAAGGGGTATATTTATGAGATTTGTGGCACAGGGCAGCACCGCAAGTCATCTTGCCGCACTGCCCTGCGTCACAGGAAAAAGGGCAGGAATTTGCTGAATTTATCCAATACAGCGCATTCCTTTCCCCTTGCCCTGGTGCCGTTTTGGCAGCCTAGCATCAACGTGGGCACCCTTGCACCATGGCAGAATGCAGCACTCATAAAAAGAGGAAAAAACTAAAAGAACTAAAGATATTTCTCCTCGTCAGCCTCTCCTTGGGAGGTATATCTTTTCAACACATTCCCAGGTTAACAAGACCTTGTAAATCTGGGAATACATCAAAAACCATTGGCAAAGCGGGGAAACACACACCGCAACACCCCTGGAATGACTCCCTTGTGCAGAGTAAGGCAACGCAGCAATTTGCACTGCGTTGCCTTACTCATTAGTTTTGAAGCCATTCAAAGCCATGCAAAGTGGCTTTGCGTGGCTTCATAAATCTGACTTACAGATTTGAGTCACGCATGTACCAGGTTGCTTGGTGAAAGCATAATGCAGAGCTCTCATAAACATGCCCCTAAGTTCCTTTGTTCAAGCCTTGCTGCTCGAAAGCCACAGCTACCCAGGTTTGAGTGTAAGGTTGTTCAAATGAGCACTACACATGTCTGTGAAACCCGTCCGAGACCCACCAGAACACAAATGATTCAGTTTTTTAAATCAAAGGCATGTCCCTCAGCCTTAAAATTCAAAAAAATAAAACAAGCATTAATAAAAATAAATGTGTATATTTCTTAAAAAGGGACAAGGTCGTGTTCAATTTGAAAACCCGTGCTAAATTTCCACTTTACACAATCTCGAAGCCTACACTTCACAATTAAATGTTGTTAACGATATATCAGATTCTTCTTTTAATTGTATTTGTTTTGCCTCAGAATTTGACTTATGTACCATTTCAAAATATAATACCGTAATGCAATTTAATGTAACACAATAATTTAAAAGAAATGTGATAGTGAAATGAGAGGAAAATAAACGTTGTTTCTGAAGCAATTTGAAAAATAACGAGGAAAGATGTAGACAGTGACTTCTGTAATGCAGGTGCACCTCTGAGCCTGAACCCTGCTTCCAGTAAGGTCTGCATTCAAAATTAGATTTATCACTGTTTTTTCCTAACCCCTGCCACTGCAAATGTCATTAGAGAATGCATATAACGACTCATACCTCGCAGTTGGACGCCAGGAAACTGATGGCAGCAATAAACAAAAGCACAGCACTAGGTAATGCATTGAATACCTCCCATGGTAATGGAAAATAAGGCATATATGCCACCCACGGACATCAATGACTGCTGAATTAAGTACATATTATTACCGGGTCGCACAATCTTCAGGCCATCACCTGCAAAAGAAAATCTAACTCTAAGGCCTGCCTTCTTGATGTGATTAGGAAGAAAATTGCCTATTGGATCCAGCAGCTCTTTAAAAAATGTAAATGTAAAGCGAGTATACACAAAAGGACTTTGTAAATCATGTGCATGAACTCTGTCGCTTGTAATCAATTGGGGAGGCAAACACTGCCTTTAGCCACATTTGTCCCACAAAGATTTGAGTTGTCACAGGACATTGTGCCTTTTATTGAATGAACAAAAGTGTTTGAGATGTTGCTGTTTCATTTTGAGGCCCCATCCAAGTGTTGACAGAGCATCCTTCACTATCAGAGGCGGAAACAAATTAGAACTTTAACGGACAACAATGCTGTGTTATTCTAATTCACGTTCTTTAATATTGTCATGGCTTACTCCTGGAATTTAGGCATTAGCCACAAGTACTACAAGAGAGCCACACAAACTGATAGGACAACCTTTGTGAATCAGGTCTTGTGTTTTGAGTTCCTTTCAATGCAATTTAAAGCTGCCCTGCAAATTCACACATGAACTAATAAAGGCTTTCCATTTTCATTTTTGTTTTTCAGTTATAAAATATATGTAAGCATACAATATTATTTGATACATAAAATATAATTGACAATATAATGATAATGAATTAAAAACCCAAGTAAGAACTTTATATCAATTTAGCATAGGGCCTTGCATTTTTAGGTCTCGCCTTGCTATCGCGTAAGCGATTGCAAAGCGAGACTATAGCATACGGGTTTCAAAAGGGCTCCCAAAAAGCGGATTGCATGGCTAGCACGCGCACAATCACGCGCATGTGCCGCCATGCAATCCGCCTTTTGGGAGCACTTCAAAGGGTCCGCTCCCCCGCCCCCAAGCGCGCGCGCGCCACGCTCCGCCGGGCTTGTTTTTCTTTTTTTTTTTTAAACTTCAAGCGCGAGGCGCGCGTGCGGCCAATGCTTGTGTTTGTTACATCTTGATACGCTGGCGTTGGTCTTTAACAAGCACACGTGGAACACCGAAAGAGTGATTGAGTTTTTAATTCTGCAATCTCCCGCTTCTTCCTGAACATTTTACGTGGGCTTCGAGAAACTGCGGACTGGTTTGTTTATCTCCAGAGATCTTTCTTGCATGTAACGCGCGAGTGTTGTTTCTTCCCAAGTATTTAGTTATTTTCTTGTTTAATAACGGCCTCTCTCGCGAGAATGTCCGTTCACCCCCTTGCAAGGACTTGTTTCTTGTGGTTTCTTAACATATTGTTTAGTTGCATTAATTTATTACCTACATCAAACGGTAAAGATCTACACAGCGCCAAAAGATAAATCACCATATGTCAGCAATGATTTGGGATTGGGGGCTCCAAGAGAGACAGCCAACAATTAGATATTTATACTGTACATTACCCTTTAAAACTGTCCATTTTGTGGAGCGCTGGCAGTAGAAATAGCGCACAAAACGGAAGGTTCACTTTTGCCCAGATGCAAAGTCAAAAAATCAATATGGGGTCATGCCATCTGCCATGATGCACCCGGGGCAGAGGTTAGTACCTGTCTCTGTTTGGGTGAGAAAGCTGTCCTTTCAGCCTGCCTTCTCGTACAAGGTACTCTTGACTTGAGCGTGCACACACACACATGCACAAGCATGCACAAGCACACACACTCTCCACCCATGCTCCCTCTGACTGGCTTTTCTCACTTCGTTTAGCCATGCAGTGCGTCACAACAATGACCCCACACTAATGGCCCCGTGATGGCCACCTGGCAGACAGAAGAAGCAGTCACTCTACCCCCGTCAAGTGGCACACTCCAGGAGCGGCATTTAAATACACCCGGCGAGGGAATTAACTTGGTCGGGTCTCACGGGCTTCGAAGGGTTTGAGACCTGATGCCAATTTCTGGAAGCTCTTCCCTGCGCCTCATTTGCACTTGGTGGAGTCGAAGGAAGTGATTTTTGTTCTGCCAATGTATATAATATATATGGCAGTGGGCAGTGTAATCTGACGTGCTCTTCACTGCTAATCCCCCCACGCACTAACGCGCATTAAACTACAGGGGCTTAATAGTGGCACATGCGTTGGGTGGGCCAAGAGGCGTCTAAGTGCTGTTTGTGGTTTGTTAGCCAGGAAGAAGGAAGTAAGGCTGTTCTTTTTCTTTAACATTTTGAACCAGCATTCTCCAAAACAGCTGTGATTTTCCAGCATATGCGGACATGCTTTCCCATCTTCTACGAAAGAGCCCTGCTTTATGTGGAAGTTTTTGATCACTCTATACATGCTTGCTAATATGGGCCAAAAACTATACTTATGTCGCAATGCTAACGTTGCAACCAAAAGGGGCATTTATATTTCTCTAATTGGAATGTTTTTTTTTTAAATTAAGTAGCGATTGTGGCACAAAGCAACAGTAGAGACAAATAAAATCGCGATAAATTACCAAGAGGCTGCTCCTGTTTTCTCTGCGCCCTCCCTTGATTGAGGCTTTCTTTGCTCCCTCCCCCGCACCTAGGCTTTGCCTTCCAGCCCCTCCCAAAAACCAGCTCCCCTGTTGCCATAAGTGTAAAGAGCAGTTGAAAAACAAATTTAATCCAGTCGTGGACCTTCGGCCGTATAAAACTTGCAAATGGGCAGCTGTTAGGAAATTGCTACACGGTAGAAGATGGAATGGTTGCGATATTGAACTTAAATGTAGGGATAGTTTGTTTAATCCTTATTGCGCATAGCCTTGTCACGTCACCAGTGCCATGTGAAGTAACAGTTTATGTTGTAGCACCCAGGATAATGTGCTGCATTGCAAAACACTTATAAAGTCCCAAAGGCGAGACCTATTGGCTATGCCAGTGCTTGTTTAATTGAAAAAGACTAACCAACAAGTCAAATATTCACAATTATGCAATAATTTGATAAGTGATTTGATGTCGATATTACACAAGAACTAAACTGTTTCCCAAGGAGTAAAACCCGCCCAGACCCCATCAAGTTAAGAACAGGGAGGTGGTTAAATTGAACACACAGCAATTTCTGGGTACTGATTGTGTTTTTAAGAATTTGATATTGTGGCACATTGGATTTTACCATGTACATCACAGAATATAACTTGGTGACTTTTGAATTCTTAACTAGTCACAGTACAGATTTTAATGGCAAATCATACACAGCCTCATAAGCTTTGGTTTTAAATATTAACTTAGTACTATTCCAATCTTGAAAATAGGTCTTTAGGGCCTCATTATGATGGTGGTGGAGCCACCACCGTCACCCCGTCAGTGGCAGTCCCACCGCCGTTAGACCCAAATTCACCGCACGCCACATTATAATAGCAGGAGGATGGTAGGCAGTTGGAGAGACCGACCGCCACAGTTCCGAGGGCTCAAGGAGGCCGTCGGTATGTTGGAGGGGCTTGTATCCGTACAACTGTGGCGGTGCCTGCTCATGCACTACCATAGGGATTACAATGTTCCTTTCTGCCTGCCGTTTCATGGCATTTAATCCGATATGAAATGGCAGGAGGAAAGTGACATTGGGGGCCAGTATCGGGCCCCCTTTTTCCCTGGCCCTCCGACCCTCCAACATGGGCACTGCGGGGATCCTATGGTGGCCCCCTACATATCCCTGCACTATGTTCATGCTCAGGAACTGAATTGTATTGCCATAATTTAATACTATTGCAACGTTTGATAGTCACCTATCAAATGTTGTAACAAATAACCTCCATTTGGTTGGCGGCACAAGAGTAAATGAAATAAAGGGTTAGAATTGTACACCCTTTTACAGAATGATGATTGATCTAGACCTTTTGAATCTGAAGTATGTATGAAACTAATGTAATCAATTGCTTCACATTCCGTGACTGTAATGTCATTTAGTTTCAAATTTCCAAATTAGAAAGTGCAATATGTTTCTCAATCATGGCTAGAATACGAATAGTGGAATTATTTTTCCAACTTCCTCCAATATACTTGTTCAGTGTGGGCTTCATTGTCGTATCAACTATTATTGAATCCAGATTTCGGGGCCAGTTACGATGTCGGTCGGAAAGGCTCTGAATGGCATTCGGTTAGTCCGAATCTAATTTGGAACCCACCTTTCTGACCGACCCGGACACATTTCCGAACGACCGATTACGATGGTCTGAAGCCGTTTGGACTTTCCGATTTGGTTCCGAACGGCATCAGGATTAACTGAGTCGATCAAAGCTGACTCGTACAGGTCTACGGACAGCGTTTCTGACCGAGCAATTACCATGAGTGATTCGGACAGCCTTTCCAAATCGGTTGTATCGATATGGATCGGATGTCGGAATCTGACTTTGGGGGCCTGTAGCAGTCCCCCCTTCACTAGGGGGCTTCCGAATAGGGCCTGTGGGTCCCCCCGTTCCAACAATGCACAGTGTGGCACAGGGTTCACAGTTTTCCCCACCCAGTCCTTTCTTCAATGGGCGTCCGACCGAACGGTGTTTGGAAGTATCGTAATCGGTCTGTCGGACTCCCCGAATCTGATACGGACGGAAGCCATTCCGAGACCGATTAGGTCGGAATGCTTTCCGACCGACATCGTAATCGGCCCCTTAGCATTACTGGTTAGTACTGTTGCAGCAACACTATGTAGTTCAGCAACCAGTTTCTCATACTTACATACACCTTCAAAATCAACCATCACTGATATTTGGCATTGAATCCTCGCATTATTAGTTTTCTGATCTTTAGTCACCCTATCAAAATGATTTGTGGCTAGAATGGGTTCGGGATTCAACAGTTTGTTTCTGACAGGAGCAGTCTTTAGACAGTTACTCATGATTATGATCTGTGGGAGACGGTTGCTTTCATCACTTACATATATCTTAAAGTCAAGATAGCAGCAAAAATGCCGTAAATTAACAAACGAATAATCTAATAAAGCAATAGATAGCTTATTCAAGTATTTGCTGAAAATGTCACTTTTTGAGCAGACTATTAAGGTTTTACTGTTCCACTTAACACAGAAGGGGAATGGGAGCACACTGCTTCACCTCCAATCACAATTCACCCCTTAGCATTATAGTAAATGCAGTTCACTTTAAACGCTTACTTGAGTTTTTGCTGAAGTGTGTCACCAAACTTGGTGCAGGTTAGTGCTGTGAATCTCCAGACACATGTGTTTCTGGATATCATCCTTCATCAGTAGAGCTAAATAACAAAATTCATCTGAGGTTGCTGAGAAAGCTGCCACAATCCTCTCAGGTCTCAGTACCTCTCTCTGGCGCACAGGCGCATCTCCAAAAGCTCATCAGCTCAATGGCTCAAGGGAGCCTTCTCAAACAGAAGGGGGATGGGAGCACACTGCTTCACCTCCCAGCACAGTTCACCCCTTAGCATTATAGTAAATGCAGTTCACTTTAAACGCTTACTTGAGGTTTTTTTTAAGTGTTTTACCAAAGTTGGTGCAGGTTAGTGCAGTAAATCTCGGAGCACATGTGTTTCTGGATATCATCCTTCATCAGTAGAGATAAAAAACAAAATTAATCTGGGGTTGCTGAGAAAGCTGCCACAATCCTCTCGGGTCTCAGTACCTCTCTCTGGCGCACAGGTGCATCTCCAAAAGCTTGTCAGGCCAATGGCTCATGGGAGTCTTTTCAAACAGAAGGGGGTTGGGAGCACACTGCTTCACCTCCCAGCACAGTTCACCCCTTAGCATTATGGTAAATGCAGTTCACTTTAAACGCTTACTTGAGTTTTTGCTGAAGTGTATCACCAAAGTTTGTCCAGGTTAGTGCTGTGAATCTCAAGACAGATGTGTTTCTGGATATCATCCTTCATCAGTAGAGATAAAAAAAAGAAAATTAATCTGGGATTGCTGAGAAAGCTGCCACAATCCTCCAGGTCTCAGTACCTCTCTCTGGCGCACAGGTGCATCTCCAAAAGCTCATCATCTCAATGGCTCAAGGGACCCTTTTCAAACAGAAGGGGGATGGGATCACACTGTTTCACCTACCAGCACAATTCACCCCTTAACATTATGGTAAATGCAGTTCACTTCAAACGCTTACATGAGTTTTTGCTGAAGTGTTTCACCAAAGTTGGTGCAGGTTAGTGCTTTGAATCTCAGTCTAGACACATGTGTTTCTGGATATTCTGGATATTCTGAATACCGAAGCCTAATTTGTCGGTGGTTTGGTTCTACTATTGTGACTTCATGGGAAATGTATTAGGGAAGAATCATGCAAGAGGGCTTCATATTTATAATACTTTCAGTTATGTTTCTGTAGAAAAAATTGTTTAAGTGTCAAATTCAAATTGCACATGCATGAGTCAATCCTAACAGCAAAAGAATATTTTATTTGCTGGCAAAGTTTTTTTAAATTGATGATGATTTGCAGCTTTCGCAAAATTACAAAGTTTCATGGTTTTCCTCCAACTGAGCAAAGCCTTCTTTCACAATGCAAGATAGTTTTGAATTTTCACTTCCTAGTGATATTATTTTCACTCTTATCACAGCCAGCTAAGCTAGAAAATGTATGTAGCCTTTTATCTATACGTTTAACATTTGTAAAACTTTGCTATGCAAAATGGCAATCAGTTGAGAGTTTTTTTCTGTTAGTTTAAATTATCCTGAGTTTTCAATTCATAAGGGCAAATGGAAAATCTGTGCAGCCTTTGCAAAGTTGGAAATTATTTGAAAAATCATCATAAAGATTGCAAAATGTTTCCACCCCCTAAAAAAGTTTTTCCATCTATGCTTTAATCATAGGAAAACTTCTGAGATAGTTCATTAGTGACCTCGGAAACACATGTTTTCTGATATTGTGAACATTATTATGAAAACGTCTTTATAAAGGCTAACGGTTGGGAATTACCCACTTTATGGGGTACGTCCGGGACCTTCCTCTTTCACCCTATTACCTGAGAACTCTACAATTAAATGGACCAATGAACAAAGAGATGTATTGATTTTTATATTTGTAATTCTTTTGTGACTGTAGATATTTAATTGAAGTGATTTTAATCAGGGCCGGACTGGCCGTAGCGGGCCCCGGGCAATCCCCCGGTGCGCCAAACGGGTGGGGGCTGGTTTTGGGCCCCTGGGGGCCGTTTTTGTTACAGGGCCGTTTTTGCAGCATAGCTGCAAAATCGAACCTGTAACAAAATCGGCGAAAACCTGCCCTGGCAAAGCCCCAGGGGGGCCGGCCGAGCACTTTGCCAGGGCTGATTTTGGTTCCCAGTCCGGCCCTGATTTTAATGTGGAAGTCTGAGTTTCTAGTTTTCTCATTTTGGAATAGAAGATGTGAATGTTAAACCGATGATTCCAAGTCAGAAGGGTGCCAAAATAATAGCCCAATGTTTAAAATGAAGGTGTTTTCCGTTTTGTGAGATTTACTAATTAGTAGGTGTGTACTTTACACCATTACGATTTGTAAACTTGGCTGTTGGTGTTTTGCTTGGGGTTAAGTGGGTTTAGTTCGTTTTGAATGCAATGATTCCAATGTTGCAATGATGCAATGAATGCAATGTTGCTGGGTTGGAGAGAACAGGCGCAGACTCACAGTCTGTCCTGGAGTGAAAATTGAGGGCACTCAGGCCAATCCTGAAGCTGCTCTCATGCGAGAGAGCAGCTTCAGGATTGGCTGCAGAGCAGTCTGGGAGCCTGTGCATTCAGACGGAAAAAGAGAAGTTGAGTGCAATGCAATGGAGGGCAGCAGGTATGTTTTTTTAAAAAATATTGATCCCCTCGTACCCCTTTCCACCCCCTCCCCCATAACCGCCCTATTGTACCCTGCCTCTTTTCCATGAGCCCCCCCCCCCTCCTGGAAGGCCCTACCATCAGAGCGAGCCAGATTGAATCTCGGTGTTCTTAGTAGAAATGCATTTATGGAGCTAAGCAAGCGACAGGGACATAGGTGATTCATGTCTTCCTCATATACATGACTTGATAACTATATAATCTAGAATGTGCAAGGAATGTGTGCAAAAGAGAACTTGCAATAAAAAATTAGTAATAGAATCAAGCAAGGGCTGCTTTAATCAACTGTTCTCGATGGCCAAAATAACAAATAAATGTCGAGCTATGATGTGCGACCCAGGAGAGAGGAGAAGGCAGAAATAGGGTATCTGCTACTTAAGTCACCCTCTACCCTCAAAGCAAAGTTGGGCATACCAAAGTGAAGCCAGTCATGCCAAGTATTAGACATGAAGAAATCTGATATGCAGCCATCCCTGTTCCCAGAGATGCAGTTGTAGGTAAGGTTGGAGGCTATGACCAGTGAGAAGTTAATAAGTTGAAGCCATCTTAAGACAAAGTAGCAATTGATCAGCGTAACTTGGGACATATTTCCTTTACAAATTCAAGCATGTCTATTTATACAAATAATAAGTGTACAAACGTGCATGTGGCTCTATAGTAAAAGCGGTGCAGCTAAAATGGCTCAGGAAATAGTGCACTTCACATGTTCTTTTAAAAACATTAGTGAGGTGGGCATGACCAAAACACTTCAGTGGTGTGTCCAACATTCTTCGTTTACAAATGCACACTTATTGCCATAATGGGTTATGCAACCATTCATGTGCAGACACAAGGAAAGTCCATTTGTTTATATTTTATTGAACATTTAAGTTTTCTATCCAACATTTCAGCTTGTTTAGTGAAGTCTTCGCTTTTGGAAAATAAAAACATTTACGATTGTGCGACCGGATGTCCAAGAAGGCGCTTTTGACTTTTCAGCACTAGAAAGTATTTAATCTTTACAAATTCATATCTCTGGTTCCTTACATTGGATTTGTGTTGTTTTGATGTCATTTTAATCATACAAATATTTCCTATTTTTATAAATTAATTTGTGTTGGATTTTAACTGTGTGTTGTGTCTTATGTATTTAATGTATTAGTATTTTTCAATACTTTCTACACCTGTGTCCATATTAAAGCCTGTCTGCTGCAGCCAAGCTACCAATGGTTGAGTAGGATCAATTTATTGAGAACTTGACTGGTCCTTATGTGTAATTGTGGTGTCATTTCTAGCTGTAGGTACCTACCTGCACCCACTAATAAACCACCTTCTAACAAGGCAGAAGTGTTTCATCTAATTAGAAACACGACAATGTTAAAATCAAAACTGCAGCACAACATTAGTGAGTCAGGCCATCTCTTGTTAAATCAGTAGACCTTGAACTACTTCAGCAAGTATGTATATTCCAGCACTGAACAAGATATGCAAACTGAGGATGCTCAGCAAGGCAATGTTACTAGTCTGCACATGCTCAATACGCATCGTATTCCAAATCTAGTGTAAATAGTTTGTGTGCTCTGCAATGTGGCTCATCATTTCCCGTACACTTGATTCCTGACATATAAGTACCTCTCTGTGCTGAATAAAGTAGTCACTCGCTCACTTTGTTTGGTGCAGATTAGGCTGTACAATGTATCTACAGCCTCCTCGAGCCAGCATGTGTGTTCCTTAGGAATTGTCCGAACTGTAAGTTCTCCCGTAAAAAGCATGGATGGAAGTTGTTAAATCATAAAAGGATTTACTTTCCAGAAGCGAAGACTTCACTAAACAAGCTAAAATGTTGGGTAGAAAACTTAAACAAATGGTTACCCTGGGAACCACCTGCAGCTGTTCGGGAGTGCTGCTGACGGCCGGGCTTGGCTCCGCTGTGCTTCCTGTCCTTCCCCGTGATTTGCGAGCCGGGCTTAGCTCCGCTCTGGGTCTGGCCGGGCTTGGCTCCGCCGGGCTGTTGTTAACTACAATCCCCAGCAGCCCCAGCGCGGCAAGGACGCCACTGACGACGAACTGAAGGCGCAAGGAGGCGCTTAAGGGCTTCCCTGGTGCTGAGTCCAGGGGGAACCACCTGCAGCTGTTCGGGAGTGCTGCTGACGGCCGGGCTTGGCTCCGCTGTGCTTCCTGTCCTTCCCCGTGATTTGCGAGCCGGGCTTAGCTCCGCTCTGGGTCTGGCCGGGCTTGGCTCCGCCGGGCCGTTGCTAAATACAATCCCCAGCAGCCCCAGCGCGGCAAGGACGCCACTGACGACGAACTGAAGGCGCAAGGAGGCGCTTAAGGGCTTCCCTGGTGCTGAGTCCAGGGGGAACCACCTGCAGCTGTTCGGGAGTGCTGCTGACGGCCGGGCTTGGCTCCGCTGTGCTTCCTGTCCTTCCCCGTGATTTGCGAGCCGGGCTTAGCTCCGCTCTGGGTCTGGCCGGGCTTGGCTCCGCCAGGCCGTTGCTAACTACAATCCCCAGCAGCCCCAGCACGGCAAGGACGCCGCTGACGACGAACTGAAGGAGCAAGGAGGCGCTTAAAGGCTTCCCTGGTCCCTCGTCCCGCGGGATGCGCGCGGGCGCGCCCGGGAGAAGCCCGGGACAAGGGCGGGCCCTCTGTGGCCCTCAGAGGCCTGAAGAGACTGGGCTGGGCCCGAGACCCTGGTTTTCGTGAACTGACCCCTCTTTTTTAAAGTAACAAGTGAGACTTTAATTCTTTTTAACATTTATGTATAGTCGCATTGCAACCTAAACACGTATTGTTTCTATTTAGGATGTCTAAGGCTAAAAATGATAAAACTGCAACGGGCCATAGTACTATTGACAATTACATGGTAAAAAAAGTTACTCAGATCAACAGTGAACGTCGGGCATCTCTAGGGAAAGGGCCCCCTGTAACAGCACTGGTTGAGACGCCGCCTCTGATAGCGATGGTCGCTGAGGGAGAGGCTAGCGTCAATGGTGCTGCTAGAGAAAACCCGGTCACACCAATTGTGGTAAGGGCTGAGGTCCATTTAGAACACCAAGATACATCCAGTGAGGATTTGGAGGAAGTTCCGCCAGCTATAAGGCCGGTACGCAACTGTAGGCGAACACAGATAAAAGGGGGTGGGAAACAGAAGAAAAAAATTACTGCTGTAGATTCTGCTATTGTTAATGTCCCACTTAATAATCCCTTTGTGTTTACTGGAAACAAGGAAAATAACTTAAATGCTAATATTGCACAACTGGTTGCCCTCATAAAAAACCTCGAGTCTAAATTGGAATCTAAGGTAGAGGAGGCTATCAGACCTTTAACCACCAAGATAGACACTATAACAGCTGAGGTGTCCAGGCTTGGTGGCCTGGTATCTTTGTACCAGGCTGCAGTTACTGGATTAAGGGATAACCTTGGGGAAGGCAGACAGGCAGGGATGGTGCGGGGAAAAACTCAGTCAAATTCCATTAATACGATGGTAGTATCTACCGCCGTGAGTAGGGCACCAACAAAAGCATCCACACCAGCCACCCAAGTAACAATGGATCCACAGATTCAATCTAACCCTGTTTTAAGACAGGGAACAGATAGTAGGCCGCACAGGAGTAAACGCTATCTTAACTTACCGCCTGACTGTGCGCCATTTGTGGTAGTCCTAACTAATGTCCCACCCTGCGGTACACATCCTGCCTCACCCTATGACGAGTCTCATGCCTCACTTAAAAACAAAACAGTGTCATGGCTTAATAAAAACTGTGGCTTCCCAATTGCATATTTTGATCAGATAGTGGCAGTCAGGCGGGTGAACTGGGTGGGCCCATCGAAAAAAATGGGAAGCGGAGACTGCATTGTTGTGAACTTCAAACATCCCCAACATTTGGCCACCGCTCTCTTAAGAGCTTTGTCACTGATATATAATGAGAGCAGTATATGTGTCCGACCTCTGGGGTACTTCTATGCCCATCTCTGTCATAACTCCCCCCAACAAAGGTTGTTTAGTCCAGTGGCTGAAACTCAGACCCAGGTCATGGACACCCGCTCTCAGTATAATATTGTTAAACCGAGGGGATTTGGAAACGTTACCAACACACAGAATAGACCTAATTTTTTGGCCCAACCTAATTCTGGGTTTAACATCAACACACAGAACAGGTACGATCTTCTATCTGGCCTGGACATGTGTGACTGACATGAGATCCCTGTGGGTCAGGGCATCTCAATTTCAGATGAATTGGTACCTATCCTGAACTCACAGGATAAAAACTGTGGTAGCAATGTTGTCTCGTGGAACATTGCGGGGTTGGCTGCAAAAATGGCAGACATAAATTGGGTCAACTACATTAAGCAATTTAAAGTTATCTGCCTACAAGAGACATGGCTGGTTGAATGTGATCTTTTTCTAGAAGGGTACAAGGCCTTCTATGTCCCGGCCACACCATCATTAAGAGGCAGACCTAAGGGTGGACTGGTGATCTTTGTTTCTATCCTTGTTACCTGTAAAATCAGTAGAATTGATGCAAATGATCCTGGTATGATGGGTTTGGTCTTAAATGGGGAACACTGCCGAGTATGTTTAGTGAATTTTTATAATGCTGCCACTGTCACTTCAGTATCTAACTACGTATCTGTCCTGCATGCTTTTCTCACTTCCTCTTTAAAGGATTTTAATCACAACCTCATGATTGTGGGGGATCTCAATGTTCACTTGCGTGGAGACCCTCTGCACAAATGCATAAATGATTTAAGTTGTGAGCGTATGGAGGGACTCCACCTGGATCACACAATGGCTGGGGAACTATGCAATGCTCTCCTTGATAACCTGGACCTCTCCCTGGCCATGACACTCAGGGATCCATTCAAATGTTTTGATACTCCCACCTTTAAGGGGCATGGGAGGTGCACCTTTATTGATCACATGCTGTTGTCAGCTACATTGCTGCTTTTTTTAGATTTGTTTGATATTGTCCCAAGCGAATTCAGTGACCATAATCCTTTAACAATCCGTCTGAAGGGACCTTGGTTTACTAAGGAAAGACAGTTATGTAACTCCGGGAGGCTGGGCACCACAGATGGGAGGCGGCGACTTAAATGGTCAATGGTGACTCCAGATTTACTGTATAAAAACATTGTAGACACATGTACTGGGGATATTGTGAACTGCACTCAGGTGGGGGCAGACCCACGACGGGTTCTTACTGCTTATCAAAATCTGTCGGAGAAGGTGTCAGAACTGATGTTGGTTTCAGCAAAGATGAGTGTGGAAAAATGTGGGCCAAGATGGTTCAATCATGATTGCTCCAAAGCTGCTCGTAACCTCATGCTAGCACTGGCAGCTATTCCGAGAGTGCAGGAAAATGTCAAACTGTGCCGTAGAGAATATAAGTCCATTCTTAAATCCCATAAGGAGTCGTTAAGAGTAGAAGCGTGGAATGAGTTACTTGATCCCTCTACCTTAAAATCCAGCACCAGATTTTGGACAACAATTAAAAAACCATTCCGGGTAGAAGACCCGGGTAATGGTCTGGACTGTTGTATTACCAAGGGAGAGTGGGAACTTCACTTTAAACAATTATACTCTTCTGGGTTACCTGTTACAACTGAGAAACTGCTTGATGCTAGGGGAGGTGCTATTAGGTTTACTATTGGTGAAGTTATGGTGGCCATTGAAGGACTTACTGCTAGAAAACCCGCAGGGCCTGATGGGATCCCCCCAGACTTGTATAAGTCTGATCCACACTTTTGGGCGCCCATCCTGGCTGCAGTATTTAATGCAGCTGCCAAAGTGGGCTGTCCTATCTCCTGGGGACTATCAACGATTGTTCCCGTTTTTAAAAAAGGAGATAAGGGCAGTCCTCACTGCTACAGGCCAATCTCATTAATTGACTCCATGGTCAAAATAATGGGGAGAATTCTACTACAGAGAATAACATGCTGGGCGACTGAAAATAACATCATGTCGATTTCTCAGTATGGTTTCAGTGGGGGGCGCTCCATCATAACCCAGTGCCTTAACCTCTTCCTTGTATTGAGCAAATATACCACTGTACAGAGGGGAACTGTCCATCTTGCCTTCATGGACCTTTCTACTGTGTTAACAGGGGGGGCTGTGGAGGTCCATGAGGGAGAAAGGTGTGGATCCAGGGATAGTCGACTTTCTGGTGGATATGCACAGTAATACCAGCGCTAACGTCAGATATTCTGTAAACGGGGACACCACTGGTAATTTTGACATAAAGAAGGGAGTGCGTCAGGGTTGCATTCTTGCCCCCTTCCTTTTTAATTTGTATATTAATGATTTAGATGATTATCTACAGAATGTACAGGCAGACTGCCCTAGAGTCGGCAGGCGGGGTATTCCAGTTCTTTTATACGCAGATGATGCGGTTTTAATTTCAAGAACGGAGAAGGGACTCCAGGCGCTTTTAAATGCTTTTAACATTTTTATGTCTGACCGAAATCTATTGGTCAACAACTCCAAATCATACATAATAAATATTGGCCGTAAAACCCAAAAATAATTTTATTTTTAAATTGGATGATGTCCCAATACCAGTCACAGAAACATTCTCATATCTTGGTGTCTTGTTTGATACCAAGCTTAATTGGGGTCCACACCTGGCCAAAAAGAAAGGTGAACTGACAAGGGCTAATGCTTCTGTTCTTATCTTTGCGACAAAACTGGGTAAGAAGCCAACTAACGCAATGATTAATCTTTACAATGCCAAATCTGTTGCTACAGCTGCATATGGTAGCGAACTTTGGGGACATGTGGCTGGAGAACAGTTGCAGGTTGTCGAAAACAATTTCCTAAAATGTCTACTTTGTGTTCCCACCAGTACACCCAACCTGACAGTACATGAAGAACTGGGAATCCAGTATCTAAGTGATATTTTTTCCTTAAGGCCTCTGATTTGTTTGGTGAAACTGTGGATAAATCAGGACAAATTACCCATTTGATTGTAAGAGATCTTGTATCTCAGGACAAACACATGCGTGTCCCCTGGTTAAAATATCTGAAAACCTGCTTTTCCAGGCTAGGCCGCCTGAATTTCTTTGAAAATCCTAGCGGAATTGTAAAGGGGGATATAACAGCAATCAAACAAGCCTTCTATAAGGACAAGTTGGCTCAAAGGGAAAGTGAGGAGCTTATGAAACCGAGAATTAGGAAATATGTGATGTTAAAAACTTGTGAAAGCATGGAGCAATATTTAATGAGTAATTTCACCTCTCATGAGAAATTCTTGTTGACTAGGTTTAGATTTGACATCTTCCATCATCTTTTAATTCGACCGAAGTCAGACATTTTTAATAAGGTTACAGCACCCTGTGGCTGCGACGGGAAGTCTCCTCAGGATATGCTGCATTTTATGTAGGTTTTATGAATATCCCCGCAAACGTTATCTTGTTGCACTCTTAAGGAAACTTAATTTTAACCAAATCAAACCTGCCTTTTTCTATTTGCAGCTTTTGTACAGCGATAGTGTCTTACAGGTTAAAGAATTTTTAAAATTAACCGTCAAATTAAGGAATTGCCTAGACCAATGATGTTGTACTTACTATCTGCACTTTAACATGTATCTGGATTAAGTTATTGGCAATGGGCTACGTGTAATATGATTTTTGTATGCGACTATGAATTATTGTAATAGTATGAATAATGTTTTTAATCGTATTGTATATATGTGCACTTTTATAGTGTGAAATATAACCGAATAAAGTCTCTATTGAATTGAATTGGTTACCCTGGAGCTACCCTACGGAAATCTCTAAAAAGGGCAAAATTCAACAACAGGGAAGCCATTTTTGATAACACCCAGAGAAATTTTGGGAATCATCAATTGGTTTGTGTCACAAACTATTTTGCCCTTTTGAACCAAATAAATACAACCATAAACCACCACTGCTAGATCCTAAGAAGAGGGAAACTAAAGTTTGAAAGACTACACAAGAGAGCTAGGAACATCAAGCACACCCTGGTGCACACCAGGAGTTATCAACTCGAAAAGGAACACATTATGGATTGTTCACCTGCATGAGACATTTCCTTCCCTTGATAGTGTTAACAAATAAAAATGGCAAGGAGAATCTAATTATAGATTTGGAAAAAAAGCCATATTTCCTCTAAAGATAACCCTGTATTAAACAAGATTGTCAAGAAAAAATATGAATACAATAAAATCCTAAGCACAAGAGCAGGTATCTGGGTCAATAAACAAAAAAGCATTAGACTATGTGCAGCTAACAAAGTAGTCGAAACTCTAGCTACATACTTGAAACACAGACTGCAAAGATACTCCATAAACACCATTAAAGACGACAAAGGCCTTGTCCACAATAACACTTATAACAGTCTTTAAAGATTTTTACCAAAACCTTTACACAAACAATACTTCATTAAATCACAAGAAATGTGGAACACTTCTACACAAGGCTAACTTGCCCAAACTAACAGATGAGGAAATGAAAATGATTAATGGACCAATAGCAAAAGAAGAAATGGCCTGCGCTTTAAAAAAACTAAAACAGGCAAATCAACTGGCCGGACAGGTTAACTATACAATTCTTTAAATCTTTCTCCACAAGAATTAACCCACTTATAGTAAAACTCTATACCCACTTTGCCAACTCTGGGCAGGTCACAGGCTCCCCCCACAGAGGTTACCATAACTGTGATCCCAAAGAGGGGAAAGACACCCTGCTCCCAAAAACTATAGACCAATATCATTAATTAATCTTGTTTGCAAAATATATGCCATGATAGTCTATTCAGGCTCCAAAAATGCATATCTAAACTCACTCACCCCCTCACAGGTGGGATTTCTGAAGAACAGATTATCCAGTGACAGCACACTAATATTTTGTCACATCCTAGAAAAAACGAAACTTTAAAAAATCTCTACTGTAGCAATTATGCTTGATGCGGAAAAAGCACTTAACAAAATGTACTGGTACTATTTAAATTCAGTCCTTGAGAAGTTAATCTGGGCGAGTCTCTGATATGAATGATTATGGCACTCTACCACAACTCAATTGCTAGAGTTAGCGCTCTCTTTAATACATTTGCCTTGAAACAAGTAACCAGACAAGGCTGCTCCCTCTCGCCTCTTCTCTTTCTCTTAGCATTAGAGCCCTTTCTACATCATCTGAGGGAAAATGGGGGAATATCAGGGGTAGTGTTCTGTAAAAACATTATAAAAATAGCTGCATATGCAGATGATATCTTAATTGCCACCTCCATTGCCGTCTTAATGATATCTTATTTAAGAATTCAATGATATGTCAGGCTATGCGCTCAATAAGGACAGGTCTGAGGTTAAATTTTTCAATAATATTGGAAATAAAGGCATTCTAGGTGATCCAGGCCTCCCTTGGCAACCAGGCTGCATTAAATATATAGGGATAGAATTTTCCATTGACCTTTTACCTACTTTGAAGTATAACGAAGATTCTAAACTTAAGAAGATTAGTAATCTCCTAGATGGCTGATCACCCAAGTTTCTTTCATGGTGGGGTATGGCAGAGTCCCTCAAAATGATGAAGACTCCCCTAGCTAATTATCTAATGGGTATTCTCCACATGTCACTCTAAGATGATTAACTAACAAAAATCAACAACACTGTCAATACATTTTTATGGCAAGGCAAAAAACCTAGAATCTCACTTAAAAAACTTAGGCTCTCTAAAGATAATGGTGGTTTAGGTCTCCCTAACTTTAGGAGCTACCAAACAGCTTATTTGTTCAAGCAAGGTACTAACTGGTTCCTTGAGAAGGCAGATTGCATGCCAGTTTGAGTGAAACTGGAAAAAGCAATATAAAATTTGATTGGAACCGTATTCACAGATCCACTTTTACAAATAAAATAACACTGATGGTTTTTTTCAAACCAAGTACATGTTTATTCACAGATGCTATTGGAACCCTGAAAGATTTCACAAACCTTGTACAAGATTCCACATGCTGGAACTGTGGTGTACATATAAGTGACATAGCTCACATGCTCTTTTATTGTCCCATACTCCAGAATTATTGGGAAAACATTTTTTAATTTATCCAAAACACCTTAGATATTAATCCTAACCGCAAATTCTTGTATACACTACTAGGTCAGCTCGACCCTCAAATAAAAAACAGAGCAGATGAGTCTCTTTTAGACCTAATGATGACCCTGGCCTGCAAACTGATTCTCACCAATTGGAAGAACTCCAGCATAGTTTAATTCTATCTGCGGAACTAATGGCTAGTGCTTCTCAGAGGGGCAGATACAACTCTCTCCCTGGTGTCCATCCCATAGGCGTATGTGGGTGGGGCTCACTTAACGCTGCTACACTTCAATTCAAACCACCATAGGTCCATTTACCTCTCACTAACGGCTGCTTTATACGTCCTGACGCACATCCAACCCTGTATTTTCATTCAATCATGACAGCCAATCAACGAAAAAAAATGAAACCAAATGATTTCAATTAATGTACCCCGTATTCACTCGCTCACTGTATTGAATTAATACACTGATTCAAGTGTTGACTATGTGTTCCACTGTGAATATAAGATGTCATTATGTTCCTCTACCTGTATCACATGTGCCTCATGAGTTCTATGGTACAAATGGAATACGATTTGTAATGACATGCATCTTCTGTCTCTTATTTGTTTGCATTCCCTAACTGTCCTTATGTTGCTGTTATCCTTTTGTAAAATCAAAAAAGATTGTTTGACATCAAATATAAACATTAGACTACTACCCATAATCAGTGACGTACAGTCCACTTTGTTCGAGATAAAACCTTTTTTGGACACTATTTCAACCTTTGCTACCAAGACGTGCCCCTGTATGAGATGTGCCCTCCGCCCTTCACCTCTTTTTTCACCACAAGAGCTTCTGCTATAGTGCAGTAAGGCATTTTGTAGATGTATAATAGAATCCTTTAACAAAAAAAATGTCATACATCCAAACCTGTATTAATTTTGTTGCTCGGGCTATAATAGCCTGGATGGTCCTGAGAAAAGCTGAATATCCTTAATGTCATGCAAAATCAGCTGAAACATGTTGGTCTGCGTATGAGAGAGTAATTAATACTCTGAACACATCTAATTTTATTGCTTTTAATTTGCAAGAGGTTTAAAATACCAAAAAAGTTTTGAAATTTTTGGGACACCTGCAGGCATTTCTAATTTGCTCCTGGTCTCAAGATTGAAATCTCTTCAATCAAAAGAAAGTGCTATCTCCAAAAGAGGATTTGAGCTGGTATAGACAACTAAACCGGGTGAGGACTCGATGATGAAACATGCCACAGAGATATATTTGGGTGAGTCTGTTAAAAAACACAGGAGTGTATCCCTAAATTCTTGGTAGAAAACTATTTAGGAGGGTCCCTCCTTAATGGTATTGATTTAACAGACTCAGGGAAACTAAGTTAACTCCCCCACCCAATATTTTTTCTCACTTCCTCCTTTTGATTATGTGTGAAAGACAACCACTAAAATGACAATGCAGTTGTATTTCAGAAGCAATCATTCACAATAAGAAAAACAGCAAAATGCAGAACCATGGAATAAATCCAAATGTCATTCTTATCGTCCATGGTATCAATTTTTCAATCCTCCCAGTAATCACTTCTGCATCCACCAGCCCAGAATTTTCAATGTATTTATTCAGGGATAATCAAAATATCTAAAAGCCTCATCTAGGGCTTAGACGTAACTGAAAATTCTCCACTTTTAGGAGGAAATTCTAAACATGGAGTAGAATTAGGTTGATGAATTTAATTAACCATAGCAATAACATTGTGGAAGAAATACAGCTAGTGATTAATATTTCCTATCTGGAGCCTCCTCCAGAAAATGGAATATTTTCAGTCACCTCAGACTCTAAGTTAGGCCTTTTAACTTTTTAAAAGTAACAAGCTTTTGGGTCACTTTTGCTTGATTTAATACCATCCAAGCATGGATACGCATGTTTTTAATGAAATGACCTTCAGCACTCTTATTATTATATGAAGGTATTGACTTTATATTCTGCACTGGACAGTCAATTTAATCCCCCAAGGAGTTCCTCTTGTGGGAAGATATGTGTTAAGGATGGAGTGTACTCCCTTGGGTGGGTGATCATACCTTTAAAGGCAAGTTGAGGGAACCTATCACAGATATAAAACATAAATTAGTCAGGATCCTTGATGTCTGCATTTTCACTAGGGGATCCAGTCCTTAACAGTGAAGGGTTAAGAGGGTCCACTAAAAGGACCAGGATGGGGGCCTATAGCACACCCTTCAAGACTTTTAGGGGAGTCCCACACTTATGTGGGTTGACCAGCATGGAGAAGTAAAGGCACATACACCCATAATTTATTACTGCTTGCATTTCTGACTTGATCTTCTGACTTTAGGATATCTTTTTGATTGCAATTGACAAGCCTTTTCATTACTTTAAATATAGGCTGGTGATGAAAAAAATGTTTACATTTGTTCTTTTAGGTCGAACATCTGCATGAGTGGAATTATTTTTGTTAAAATACATAAAGTGTTAATTATTATTATTAATATTACCGTTGTTGGTTTTGTTGTTCTTGTTAATTGATTAATAACAACATCAAAGCATGGCCATTTTTCACATTGCTTGTGTGTCCCAGTGCAGCTCTCTGTGACAAGCTGAAAGGCCCAGGCGAAAGCGCAGGAAATATGAAGTCTGTGATGTCGTTTTGTCCTCACTTCACCCCGCTGGATGTATATATTGCTCATCACAAGGCACTGCACGATATGTAAAATTCTTCAGTGATGTGTGAATCCCCAGCAGAAGAAGACGGGAGCCGCATGAAGGGAGCACAGCGGGATTATTTAAGGACGGCAGTGAGATAAAGAATAGATTCTCATCTGAATGGAAGCCTGCATTTTGCTTTGGCAGCTAATTTGAATGAATATGAAAAAAAGATGGCTAAATTGGATGTAAATGATTCAAATGCCTCTGATGAAATTCACATTTAGATTAGGTGTGTTGAGGTCATGTCGAGCTTGTTTGGTTTAGCAATTATTCAATGAAAAGAGTTCAATAATTGCATAGGTCTAAATCTGTCACTAAGACCCTAATAAAGGGTAAATGTTTTAGTCTTGGTTGGCTGCACAGTGAATACGTGACAGTATTCGCATGGAATGCATGTTCCTTTTGGTCTAATGAGGAAGGACTCCTTGTTCCTCTAAGCATTTACCTAAAACTTGAAGCTTCTGTTGTCAGTTATCAGAGACTGCTGAAATATCACAAATGCACATGTGCAATAAACAGATCTACCCGCTAATCCAGATTTGGCGCAAACAGGAGTTTGCATCTGAATAAGGATTACACGCAGTAGTGGTAATGTTACAGTATTTATTCTGGGCGCCCATACATTGACACTCAAGGTGTTGCAGCAGGAAGGGGGTGGTGTCACGAGGAGTGGGGCCATGTAAAGAAAAGTCTAACCGTCAATTTATATATTTACTTTTTCAAACTTTGCCTAAAAAAAATTGGCAACAGGGACAAATTTGATATTGAATCTGTTCTTGCTCACTCAATTGGTCACAAACAGGTTGAATTTTAAAATATTTTATGATATTAAGGCACACCCTGCAGGCATGTTTGTGTGCCTAGCAATTTTCAGGGAATTGTATTAACAGTACAATAACTCTGATGGAACTCTGGTGGCTAAGCCCCTTGCTGGTCAGATCTCTGTTTTATCTAGTCACAGTTTTGCTTCAGAAAGCAGCATAAGAGGTTACTTTGCCTTTTGCAAAGCACAACATGTAACATAAAGATCACAAATTTGAAATTTGTGCAAATAGCTCAGTGGATTACTGTTTTTTTCTCAGCGATCCTTGGTTATTGAAGTTCGTAAATTATAGGTACTCTAATATAGCGCAGTGAGCCACAAACCAGCCGTAGGGAGCTTCATGTAAATTGCAAGGGATAGGTTTAGAAATGGTATAGAACCTTTTGTTTTTGTCTCAATCTTTTGTTATTCTGACTTTGCTGAAAGTGTTCCGTTGGGTGATGATAAAGTCTTATTAGTACAGACAACCACAACCACTACATTATGTTTATAAATCCTGACCTTGCGTTTCTCCAGACAAATCAAGATTTACATATAATGCCTATCAGTATGGATGATATATGACTCCAATACCGGGTAATCTATATTGTCATTTACAACAATTCTTGTAAATTGATTTACACACTTGTATCATTCATTGTCGCAGTACAATATGTGTATGTGAAGTAAAGCTCTGTTACCCTAAAGTGTCACTATTAAAGAAAATAAAAACAATTAATTACTTATTTTTACATAATTAATAGTGTTATTACTCAGACAGATACATCTGACATTCTTTCAATGCATGGAAATATTTTACATACAGGTGTTGAACAAAGCAAAAAACCTGCCTCTAATTCATAATTTTTCCTAAACACTTTCGAAGTGATAACAAACCCTGTTCCTTTCTTCCCCTCCATTGCATTCAAATACAGGTACAGGGGATCTAGATAGCTCCCAGCTAGGATGAGGCTCCAAAAAAGGAAGGATGATAGCATTTTCTGTGACAAATGCAAAAACAACAGTTGATGGACAGAGGAGCCTAGCGCGCAACCAAGATGGCCGCGTAGGTGCGAGGCTCCCGAGGACCTCCGCAACCTCCAACGTTTATCCTGTCTTCATCTTGCATCGGTTGAGGGGACTGTGTCGGTGAGCCTGAGCCGAGGTGGTACCCGTTTCCCGTTTTCGAATCGGACCTCGGGTGCCGGAGTGAGCTCCGATTGAAGTTTGCGGCCTACCTCTCTCCTGACCCCGGATTCGCGTTTGGGGGCGACCCAGTGGCAAAGTGAACAACAACGGCGGGCTGGGCCTGGCGAGTCGCGTACCCCACACTTTCACTTTCACTTTTGCGCCCCCTTGCCGTTTTCGCAAGTGGGATCACGGCGCTCTTGGTGTTGGGGTGGCCTCGCTGGGAGACCCTGCCTGCCTGCTTGCTGTGGCCCGCTCTGCCGTCCTGGGGTGGCCCCCCGGAGCTCGTGGCCTTGATTGCTTGCTCTTCACTGCATGACTGGTGCGGGTGTGAGACCCGCGACGATGGCCACGAAGCAGGATGGGGATCGGTTGAAGGCCAAGTCAACCCGGCGTGGCGCCGCACATCAGGCCAACATCATGGACCGCTACACCCTCCCGAAGGGGTCTCCCGGCGGATCGCACAAGTCCTCTGAGTGCCCCCCGGATGCCCCGGACTTGCCCACGGATCTGTCTCTGCAAGACGTCATGAGCGCCATTGCTGAGATGAAGGCCTCGGTGGGCCAGCAATTCGACACTTTAGCGCACAAAATCGACGCGGTCCTCATTGATGTCAACCTTGTGAGAGCTGATCTCTCTAAGACTAACGACCGGGTCGACTCTTTGGCCCACACCGCGTCGGGCCTCACGACTGAGGTGGCGGCCCTTCAAACGGAGGTGCACCGGCTCCGTCAGGCGAGTGCGCTCATGGATCGGCGCCTGGAGGACTCCGAGAGCCGGGCCCGGAGGAATAATATCCGCATCATCGGAGTGCCCGAGGGACGGGAGGAGTCGGCGGCGGATCTCTTTGTGGAGGACCTGATCACTACCCATCTCCAGCCTCGAGGGCTGAGTAAATTCTTTGCCGTGGAGAGGGCCCATAGAGTTCCCGGGGGCAGACCGAAGGTTGGAGCCCCTCCGCGGCCTCTTATTGGCCGTAACTTTAACTTTCGGGACAGGGATGCGATTTTGCAAGCTTCCAGACTGCAAGGGCCGATTAAGCTGGAGAACATGGAGGTGAACTTTTATCCTGACTTCACCCAAGCGGTCCAGAAGCAGAGACTGAGTTTCCTGGGCGTCAAGCGGCGCCTTCGAGGCATGAACTTAAAATACGCCATGCTCTTCCAGGCCAGGCTGCGGGTGGAGGTGGATGGTCGCACTCACTTTTTTGACCGTCCTGAAATGGCCGGGGACTGGCTGGACACTTTGTCTGGGGGTCATGATCGGGATGGCGGGGGGGGGCTGCGGGAGGAGATTGCCCACCGGACCGGGTCTGAGGTACTGATGCCGGGGCTCACTCCGGATGACGCGGCCACTTTCGGCCAAGCTTAGGGTCTTTTGTTTGTTGTACTCGTCTCCCCTCCTTTGGAGGCTGTGCGGGGTCTTGAGGGGGTACTCTTTCCTCCTCTAGGGGGTCTAGCTAGTTCCAATTATATAGGGGCGACAGGCACACTGCAAGTTGGGGGGGCTGTCTGGGCTCATGCAGGGGTGCAGGGAGGGGGGAGTTTTGTTGGGGCGGTTGGGTTGGGGTGGGGTATTGTTCATTTGTACCACAAGGCAAAAGTATTGTTGTGCTATTCCTAAAGTGCTCTCGGGGGGACGATTGATCGCTTTCGGCTATGATGGGGGGTAGGGGACTGAGTCTTTTGTCCTGGAATGTTAATGGACTGGGGGACAGGATAAAACGGGGTGTGGTTCTGCAGTTCCTGAAACGAATTTCACCTGATATAGTTTTTCTGCAGGAGACGCACCTCATTGGCAACTCCTTTCGTGCTATGAATCGACGGGGCTACCGCCTTCTGGCCCATTCGGGCTTCACGTCTGGTTCCAGGGGTGTGGGCATCATGGCTAAAACCTCGCTCCCATTGGAAGTTGATGAGGTGCTCCATGATGACAGGGGACGTTACACGGTTCTGGTGGGTGGAATGGAGGGCAGAGTGATTGTTTTTGTTTCTGTCTATGTCCCGCCAGGGTTGCAAACGACTACTTTTGCGGATCTGGGGCGCCTCCTCCTTGGCCTTCCGGAGGGGATTCTAGTGGTTGGGGGGGATTTCAACGCGGTGGTTTCCGGAACTGAGGACCGTCACCCCCCCAGGGATCTCCCCCGTGCCCAAGCGTGGTTATCTGGCCTCTTGGATACTTTGGGGCTGGTGGATTGTTGGCGTTTGAAACACCCTACGCAGAAACAGTACACCTTTCATTCCGGGGCCCATGGCAGTCTCTCAAGGCTAGATTATGTCCTGGTGCCGGCGGCGCATGCGGGGAGGATCGGGGAGGTGCGCCATTTGGCGCGGGGTATTTCAGACCACTCCCCGCTCCTGTTGCACTTCGACATTCTCCCGAGGGGGGAGGGTAGGGTGGTCCCGATTAATCCCTGGTACCTGCATGACCCCACCATTCGCGCAGAGTTGGTTAAATCCCTTAAGCGATATTTTGATGATAATGTGGGGTCAGTGTCATCAGCGGTCTCTCTGTGGGAGGCTTTCAAAACGGTACTCCGGGGGGAGGCCCTGTCCCTTATTTCCCATACCCGGAAGCGCGAGCGGGAGGAGGTGACCCGTGTTGAAACTGAGATAACCGAGTTGGAGGGTGACCTAGAATGTGAGGTGACGGATGACAAACTACATGTTCTCCGACTCAAGCAGGCGGCCTATAAGGCCCTCGTCACGGAGGCGGCCAGGGGCCTCAGTAGAGAGCAACAGGGGAGACTGTATGATGTGGGTGATAAGGCTGGGAAATTGATTGCGTGGCTGGATAAAAAGGAGAGAGCGAGTCGAGTTGTCCCGTCGATTGAGAAACTGGATGGTGTGTGTGTCACTGAACCGGGAGAAATTGTTGATTGCTTCGCTGAATATTTCCGTGGGGTGTATTCCCCGGTGTCCTCCCGCTCGGAAGAGGATTCCCATGCCCTGCTCAGGGATATCGCGCTGCCTTCCCTTTCGGAGGAGGACAGAGTGTCGTTGGACGCCGCCCCAACATCTGAGGAAATTGCCCTCGCCATACGTTCGGTCGCTTCCGGCAAGGCCATGGGTCCTAATGGTCTTCCTATCGAATTGTACATGCTGCGACCGGATACACTGGCGCCGCATCTCCGTGCTATGTTCCTCGCGGCCCGTTCGGCGGGTTCCCTCCCGCTAGACCAGCGTCTGGCTACTATCGTGGTTATTCACAAGGAGGGGAGGCCGCGGAACCGGGTCACGTCCTACAGGCCCATTTCGCTGCTGAATGCGGAACCCAAAATTCTCGCCAAGGTGTTGGCCAATCGGCTGGTTGGCGTGGTGTGCGATCTGATTCACCAGGATCAGTCCGGTTTTATCCCTCATCGCAACACTGTGCTCAACCTGCGGCGCTTGCATGGGGTGCTCGCGCGTGTCCCGTTCATACGGGAGCCGGCCATTTTGGCGTCCCTGGACGCCACTATGGCGTTTGACACACTTGAGTGGCCATATATTTGGGCGACGCTGGCGAAGTTTGGGTTTGGCCCGGGATTCATCGGTTGGGTGAAATTGTTGTATTCCGGACCGCTGGCGCAGGTGGCTGTGAACGGTAGAGTGTCGGCTCCATTTGAGCTGGGCAGGGGCACGCGGCAGGGCTGCCCGTTATCGCCGCTCCTCTTCGCGCTTGCCTTGGAGCCCCTGGCGGAGTGGCTGCGGTGGCATCCTTCTATCCGTGGTCTCCGATGGACCCCCGAGTATGAGGACCGCGTATCTCTTTACGCTGATGATATTCTTTTGTACCTGGCTTCCCCGCGTAAATCGCTGATAGTACTGATTGATGTATTGCACTCATTTGGCCTCAACTCCGGCCTAGTCATCAATTGGGCTAAATCTTGTGTGTATGTCCTCTCTGGGGAGGCTCCTATCCTTCCGCGGGGTTGTCCTATCCAGATTGCTCCGCGGGGATTTAGGTACCTGGGTATCTTCATTACCCTGGACGCGGAGACCGGTATAAACAAAACTTGCTTCCCCCCCTCCAGCGCCTGAAGGATGATGTCGCGCATTGGAGGCGCTTGCCGCTCTCGCCGCTCGGCCGGGCGGCATTGTTTAAGATGATGTCGCTGCCACGTTTCCTGTACGCCTTACAGAACACAATGGACGTTGTCCCGGCGTGCTACTTTCGCGAAGTGGAGAGTTTGCAGCGCCGCCTGTTCTGGGAGGGTAGACCGCGTATCGCCCTGGCGAAGCTGACGCTCCCGTGGTATGACGGGGGGTTTCCCTCCCAGACATCAAGCGATATTACTGGGCCTCCCAGCTGGCCGCGATAAATCACGGCCTTTACGGGCCCGCTCTAAACCCGGCCTTTGAGATGGATAAAATGTTACTGCCGGGCGGCGACTATAATCGGGCGCTTTATTCTAGCTCGCTCAACGCACGTCTGACGGGCCCCATGCGGGTCATGGTGCGAGTGTGGCATGCGGCTAACTTGGCGATGGGGTGGAAGGATCGTTTGACCCGGGCGACGCCACTATACGCATCTGAGCGGCTGGGCTCCCTGTGGACCTCGAAGGGTTTTGAGAAGTGGGACATGATAGGCATCAGCAGGGTGGGCGATCTCTGGACGAGGGGGGGATTCAAAACGTTCGATGTGCTGCAGACGGAATTCCAGTTGCAGGACAGGGAGTACTTTCGATATATGCAGATCCGTCATGCGTTGTGCTCCGTATTCCCGGACGTTGCCTCCATCCCGGAGTACTCCCCTCTGGAAGATAGAGTGCTAGACGGGCATGTACCGGACGGCACGATTTCATTAATTTATAAAAAACTCATCAATGATCGCTCGGGACTGCTGACTGGCCTTCGTGAGGCGTGGGGGGCTGATGGATTGGAGCTGGATGACGAGGACTGGGTGTCTGCGGTGGCCTCCCCGAAAGAGGTGGCCATACCGGCTCGCCTTCGCTTCGTCCAGCTCAAGATACTCCATAGGGTCTATGTTACGGGGCCGAGTCTGATGCGTATGGGCTATGCTGTGGACGGGTTGTGTAAGCGTGGGTGTGGTTCTTCGGGGACCTTTCTCCATATTTTGTGGGAATGCCCGGAGGTGGCGCGATTCTGGCGTGGTGTGCATGAGGTTTTGCAGGCAGTTACGCATGTGCCGCTGCTGCCCGAGGCGAGGAGATGTCTCCTGAATGTGTGGGAGCCAACCGACTACTCAGTGCCGCAGACGTGGTGGGTGACTCTGGGATATATGGTGGCCAAGCGTGATATTGCGCAATTGTGGGGTTCCCAGAGGTCACCGACTGTCTCGGCATGGAAGGACAACATGGATTGGTGTATGTTTCGGGAAAAGGTGGTGTATGTTGCGAGAGGTAAGCCTGGGAAATGGGTGAAAGTGTGGGGCCCCTGGAACGCCTACCGTGGGGGAATCTGTACCCCGCCGCTGATGCCTGATCCGTCACCGGCCCCGTCTCCTTAGCCTGCTTGTCTTCCTGGTTCTGGGCATTGAGTCCACTTTGTCTCCGTCCCGACCTATCCCCCCCCTTGATATTCCTGTGTATCGGTAGGGCCCCCCCCAGGGGAGCACATGCTATTGTTTCCGATTGTGGGTTGCCTTGTGGACTTGTTTTTTCGTTATTTATATAAAAATAAAACCGTTGTGTGGGGTCCGGATGGTGTGGCTGCCAACGCTTCTCTCAACTCCTGTGATCCCACTTCTGCCGCAGCGTGTGTTCTACTGTTTGTATTATATGCTCTTTTTGTTTGCTAGCGGCCGGCCTGAAGGTTGTAGGCCCATCTTTGTATATCTTTTGGATTCTGTAATAAACGGTTTCAAAAAAAAAAAAAAAAAAAAACATTTGATGGACAGAATGCAGAACAATGTCATACATTCACCCCAGTACAGAGATCTGGGCCTAAATCCATCGTTTTTTTGCTCACGATGCCATTCCAGTTTGAACCCAGCCTTAAGCAAATCAGTCTTGACCCTGTGCCTCATGGGAACAGTCCAGCCCAAACTGCCAAGCCAGGTCCTCCCTGGACCAGAAACAAGCATCCTAGGACCGGTTTCGGGGTCTCACCCCTCTTCAGCCAGGATAGCTTGATTCCAGTGGCACAGTGAGCCCAGGACCCACGTCTAGGCATACCTGGTGCACATAGGGCGAGAAAGCAAAAGACACACAATTGATAGACAGAATGCAGTGCACTATCTGGACCTCTAACCTCCTAAGGTGCCTGGTGGTATGTGCAACCTCAGAACATGACAACTCTTACTCCACAAAGAAATTATGGAAACAGATCAGTTCCTTTTGTTCTTAACTCATGCACGCCCAAAGGGGGGTCACAAAAAATACTCGAATTGGCATTTCAATCACATATTAAAGCAATATGATTCTTGTGCAAATGTGTGTCAAGAGCTAGCATTTAAGAAAGATGTCAACTTTAAACGTGAACATGTAAAAGGGTGGTGTTCCCTGTCCGGGGCCTATGTCACAACATGACACCCACTCCTTGGACGTAAGGTGACTAAAAACTCTCTAAAGCATACGCTAAAATGCAAGTTCAAATCTGTGATTTAAACCTAAAATCTCAAAAGCAATGTGCTCTTTAAAATTATAAGCAAAAAGAAAGCTAAAAACATATTTAAAAGGGAACATAAAAAGTGCATCAAAAGACTGCATAGAAAAGGAATTTTGTAAGTAAAAACATTGCCGAAGTAAAAACAAAAATCTTTATTGCTCAAAACTGCCAGTTTGATTAAATGTTCCAAGAAGCAGATGATGTTTCCGTTGGCACCCCTCTCACAAGTGAACAAACATGGCCAAATCCACCCCCTCAGCAGCTGCTGAAGGTGTGAAAGCCAGTACTGCAGCTGCAGAAAAACAGTCAAGATCCAGCAACCAAAGCATCCCAGGACGGCTCATAATATGCATTTTGCAGCAACAGCAATTGAACAGGGCAACTTTGCAAGTGAGATTTTGACATGGCCATCAGCGGATCTATGTTCATAGATTGAACCGGTTGCATTCCACGGCCTATATCCAGGGCACAGCCGAAAGACAGTGGAACACAGGCTGTAATCAGATAAGCCAAAAGAACAAGAACCAATTATCATTTAATTCATGAAGCAAGAGTGCACCAAAACATCGTATCATCCTTTCACGACACAGGAGCACATGTGGCAGTGCCATCCCCATTTGGCTGTGGGACAGAATAGCCATTGCAGAGTAGATAAAATAAAAATCAATATTCTGACAATAAGGAACCCGCCGAGTGGCAAGGCTCTGAAAACGATTCCAAGCACGGAGTGTGTGAAAGATAGAATTACTCCGAAGAACGTCTGAAAGATACTAACAACCCCAGAGACAATCGTCTTAAAAAAGTGTACTACTGCCACAGAATTTTATGCATTTAAAATGTGGTGTAAAAGCTCCCTCAAATGATGTGGGAGGTTAGTATGTTGCAAGGACTGTATCTCAGAAGAAGACCTTGCAACTTGAAGATCAAAAATCTCCCATGTAGGCTTTAAGGCATGGGTACTCACAAACTTTCTGCCGGGAGCCAAAATTACAGTGTTATTTGTGGCCGAGGGCCGCAGCGGTAGGGGTGGGGTCAGTGGGGCAGGGCTAGAGTTAAAAGAATCAAACCCATTTCAAAACATTAGACAATGCGACAATGCTGTATTTCAAAAGCAGATGTAATCACAAAGAGCACATTTTGATAATACATTTTTATTAGCAGACAATAGCAATCTTAAGAGGCATTGCATAGCTTCATACACAGTTTGACCCCAATTCCATCACAGTCTCTCTCTCTCTCTCTCTCTCTCTCTCTCTCTCTCTGTCAGTCAGTCCCTCTCTCCCTCAGTCAGTAAGTCTCTCTCTCTCAGTCAGTCTCTCTCTCTGACAGTCAGTCTCTCTCTCTCTCTGTCAGTCTTTCTCAGCCAGTCTCTCTCTGTCAGATTCTCTATCTGTCAGGCAGTCAGTCTCTCTTTCAGTCAGTTTCTCTCTGTCAGTCAGTCAGTCTCTCTCTCTCTCTCCCTATCAGTCTCTCTCTCTCTGTCAGTCTCTCTCTGTCAGTCTATCTCTCTCTCTCTCTCTCTCTCTCTCTCTCTCTCTCTCTGTCAATCAATCTCTCTCTCTCTTAGTCAGTCAGTCTCTCTCTCAGACAGTCAGTCTCTGTCAGTCTCTCTCTCTCTCTCAGTCTGTCTCACTCTCTCTCAGTCTGTCTCTCTCAGGCAGTCAGTCTCTCTCTCCCTCAGTCAGTCAGTCTCTCTTCTTCAGTCAGTCAGTCAGTCTCTCTCTCTCTCTCTCTCTCTCTCTCTCTCTCTGTCAGTCAGTCACTCTCTCTCTCTGTCAGTCAGTCTCTCTCTCTCTGTCAGTCAGTCTCTCTCTGTCAGTCAGTCAGCCTCTCTCCCAGTCAGTCAGTCTCTCTCTCTCTGTCAGTCTCTCTCTCTCGCTGCCAGTCAGTCAGTTTCTCTCTCTCAGTCAGTCTCTCTCTCAGTCTGTCTCTCTCTCAGTCAGTCTCAGTCAGTCTCTCTCTCTCAGTCAGTCTGTCGCCCTCTGTCAGTCTCTCTCTGTCAGTCAGTCTCTCTCTCTGTCAGTCAGTCTCTCTGTCTCTATCAGTCTCTCTCTCCCTCAGTCAGTCAGTCTCTCTCCCTCAGTCAGTCTCTCTCTCTCTCTCTCTGTCAGTCAGTCTCTCTCTTAGTCAGTCAGTCTCTCTCTCAGTAGGTTTCTCTCTCTCTCTCTGTCAGTCAGTCTCTCTCTCTCTAGAAGTCTCTCTCTCTCTCTGTCAGTCTCTCTCTGTCAGTCAGTCAGTTTCTCTCTGTCAGTCAGTCTCTCTCAGTCAATCAGTCTCCATCTGTCAGTCTCTCTCTCTCTCTGTCAGTCTCTCTCTCTCTGTCAGTCACTCTCTCGGTCAGTCTCTCTCTCTGTCAGGTAGTCTCTTTCTCTGTCAGTCTCTCTCTCAGTCAGTCTCTCTGTCAATCTCTCTCTCTATCTCTGTCTCTCTCCATCAGTTTCTCTCTCTCTCAGTCAATCTCTCTCTCCCTCAGTCAGTCTCTCTCCCCTCCCTGTCTCTCTCAGTCCATCTCTCTCTCTCTGTCAGTCAGTCTCCCTCTCTCAGTCAGTCAGTCAGTCTCTCTCTCTCAGTCAGTCAGTCTCTCTGTCAGCAGTCAGTCAGTCTCTCTCTCTCAGTCAGTCTCTTTCTGTCAGTCAGTCTCTCTCTGTCAGTCTATCTGTCAGTCACTCTCTGTCTACCTCAGTCAGTCTCTCTCAGTCCATCTCTCTCTCTGTCAGTCAGTCTCTCTCTCTGTTAGTCTCTCTCTCTCTCAGTCAGTCAGTCTCTCTCTCAGTCAGTCTCTCAGTCAATCAGTCTCTCAGTCAGTCTCTCTCTCTACTCTCTCCACTCTCTCTCTCTCCACTGTCTTTCTCTCTCCACTCTCTCTCCACGCTCTTTCTCGCTCTCCACTCTTTCTCCACTGTCTTTCTCTCTCCACTCTCTCCCCACTCTCTCTCTCGCTCTCCACTCTCTCTCCACTGTCTTTCTCTCTCCACTCTCTCTCTCCACTCTCTCTTTCTTTCTCCACTCTCTCTCGATCCCCATTCTCTACCTCTCCACTCTCTCTCCCCTCTCTCTCTCTCCACCCTCTCTCTCTCCTCTCTCTCTCTCCACTTTCTCTCTCTCTCTCTGGGGGGCCATGAACACATTACCTGCAAGGTCCATGGGCCGACAAGAAAGGCCTGCCGGGCCGCTGGCGGCCCATGGGCCGTACTATGAGTACCACGGCTTTAAGGCAACTTCCTTCTGAAACAATAAGGCTTTCAGTCTGCTTTAAGCATCAAAGTTCACATTTGAGATTGGAATTGAAGGCCAAATGTGTCACATCCCTAACTGTGTGGGCAGGTGGAGAAAGCATTTGTCACAGTCTTAGAAACCATCACGAGATCCCGGTTTCATCTCACAACATCCCTGGCCATTCAACATCAAATAGCTTCCAATGAAAGCAGTTTGAATGCCTGGACGAAATATAGCAGCTTGGGAACCGTTCAGATAACAGGACATGTTCACCTTGGACGCATTACATGCCCCATGAAGTATAACTTCCCTGCAAACTAGAGAATGGCCTAAAGTGTTCACCCAGGCCATGGCATTGGAAAAACCTCAGTTGCGACATTTCTCATCTGTAAGTGAAAGGTAAGACCCATATCTCATGTACAAATCCGTCGACTACTGCTTCATATCTGCCTACTTGATAGTGTTGTAAGCAGTACTTAATGTGAAAAGCTGAAATTGGCAGAGAAATAAACCCATGTATTATTCAATCTGCTGATGGTATCTCTGCTACAATGAATGATCATTTTTCTAGCTTTTCTATGTACAACATTGTTTATGTTGCATCTTTTCTTGCCATGGTTTTCTATTCTTTTGTCTAATTATATGGCAAAAACAAATTTATGGCATCTAAATGCCTCCATGGAATGTGGCCATTGCACAAAGCCTGCAAAGTGCAGCTCAGTAGCATAATAAACCTAAGCTGTGTCTGACCATGCTGTGAAAGGGACGTCACTCTGGAGATGGCACACTGTTACTCAGAGAATATATCCTAGTGGCTAATGTAGCCATACAATTGTCTATAACCGCTAGAGCCTTCTCTAAATCTGCTCTGCCAATCTCATGCCTTCAGTCAGCAGCTTTGCAAAACTTTACATAATTCATTTAATATTGCATACAAAAGCACTTTTGACGTGGTTTTCGAGGAGCTAACAAGAAATCCTGTAGGACCATGTGATCAGAAAGGACAAATAAGTGTTGTTTCACCTCATCTAACATTGAATGTCTTAGTCAATCTAGGCACAGCTTATGTTGTTAGCACAACTGAGTGTCTGCGCGAAACATGGGTCTAGCTTATTGATCCTGAACCCTTTCTTGTTGTTTAAAAAACATGCATGACATTTGTTAGTATCTAATGGCCACACTAAACAGCCCTCTGGATTGGAACTGCAAGAATTGTATGTACAATTCCTAAATATGTTGGTGAATGTTTCCTCTGTGTAGTTTGTGATTGTTCCCAATTCTAAAAATGTGCAAATGTGAGAATGTTTGGTGTATTCATATCCTTCAACCTGGCCAGGCTGAGACAGGACATTTGCTGTTCTGTTTTCTTCAGGAAAATAATTTGTTGTGGTAAAAGGCATTCTCTGAACAAAGCCACACTTCCCTGAACCTGCCAGTCTTTAGTTCCCTAGAAGGATTTCAAATCAATGTTATATCGTCAAAAGTCATACCCTTGTAACAATAACCGTGAAATGAAAGGGGCAGAATAAATTAGCATTGTGCCAGTTAGCATACTATTTCTTTGCTAGGGATGGGAGAAGCTTATAATAATAGGATTTTGTGCCTACTGGATTGTGTCAAGAGAAATAAGCACATTTCTCTGCAAATGTCTTTAAACTACCCATGGGTGGTATAGGGCAGTGTCCCCATTGTGTGTCAATAAATATTGCATGTGGAGAACATGCTTTATGTAAATAATAATGTCCATAATGGTGAAAACAAAAAAAATCATCATAATTACATGTACAACTATATATATATATTCACTGTCACACACAGTGTAATGTCTAAATCATCAAGAATTTGCTTTACTCTACGAATATCCCAGTCATCAGAGATACTACCAGGAGTAATAACATCATTGAGAGAAATACGAAAAACATATGGGACTTGTGGAGTCTCTGTCTGTTTAAGTATATCATAGGGTACCTTATCCTAAGCAATTACATCAGGAACGGAAAGCGCTGAAATGTTCACAAAGGACAGGTCTCTCAGCACTTTGTGTGCTAAAGAATCCCTCAATACCTTATTTATCAGTTCAACAGCAGACTGTTCTGGGAGATGGTGTCTGTTCAGAAGCAAGAAAAACACAGTCACAAAACCAATCAAAAGGAAGAGGAAAAGTAACAAAATTGTAATCCAAATGTATATCCAGGGTGGTATAACGTATGTCTGTTCAAGCCAAATTAAAAATGCACGTATTCCACACCATAGAGGTGGGACAGATTAATCCAAAGAAAAGTCATCAAAGCCAACAAAGTACCCTGGGCAGTTTGTGCAAATCTTGGAGGCTCATAGAACTGTGTAAAACTGGTAGATGACTCCAATGGTAGGGTGTTGTAAACCACTCCATTGTTTGCTTGTTGTGTGGAAATCTGCAGAGTCATACATGGTGATTGTACAGACTTAGAAAACCCAATATTGATTGGAGTTTTTTCAATGTGTTTGGAGGTTGTAAAAGTGAATTTTCTCAATAATATGTGTCATAGACTTTTATCTTCACTTGACAACAATTGTATCCCAAGAACAGGATACTGAGATAGGCAATTTTTGATTTGTGTTAATTGAATTTGTAGCCCATGTGACCGTTACAATGCTTGGTCATCAAGTTGCTGTAACAGTTCTGTTACACGGGAGGAGAACAGACCAGGGCTATACTTACACCCTTGTAGCATTGGACAAAAATGTTTTTAAGAGCCTAGGGCAATAAATGAAATCGGATACCTGCTTTCTGGTGCTATATTCTATCAGAAAAACCCATTTGAGATGTCCAATGTGGTTTTATATTTTTTGCACACTATATTGTTCCTTAGTGCTGTGTGATGCTCGTTTTGCACTGCAAATGTGTATGTAGCACTGCTCAATTGTCTGCACGGGGAAGGAACACACATGTTCCTCGACAACCGGAGCCTCTAGCACCATTCGAGGACAACTGGCGTGTTATTCAAGATAACTTCTCGCTAAGAATTCCGCTACAGCCGTTCCGATGTCCCAATTCCCAAGGACTCCATGTGCTGCTCCACAGGCCATAATCCTGACGCCAGAACAGTTCAACTCATGAGCCACTAAGGGGCTCATCAGCCGATCATAATCCGGGGCAGGAGACACCGAGTTCAACAGGCACAAATCCATAGCCCATTGGAATGGACAATCTGGGCAATGAAAGACAGGCTGTATACAAACAAAGTAGGGAAACCGGAAGGACAATCCATAGGCTATGCTTAAGGTCGCCAGTGGTAAAGTGCCATAGTATACAAGCATCCGGTTACGAAGATAGAGCAGCCGGGCCCTGCTGTCGTGTGACGCAAGTTGTGCATCCATAGCGTAGTACGCAGATCAACAAAAGCACCCCAGCTACGAGGGCGAGAAGCAAAGGGAGACCTCAGAAGACGCTGGAAAAAATAGAATGAAAAAGTGCCGGAATCACACCAAAAATAGTTTGAAAGGAGGTCACAAGGCCGGAACCCACAATTTTAGAAAAATTAGCCAGGCCACTTGTTGACGAGGCATTAAAGATAGTCTGAATCAGGGCCCCAAAAGGAAGTGGGAGATCAGTATTCAAAAGCGCTTGCACCTCTGTGCGTGTATTTGCCACGTGAAGGGCAAATGTTTCCCTGGACGAAGTCAACGCGACTTCTTTTTGAGACAATAGAGCCCTTATTCTGCTCATCGTATTGAACTCTGCTTTCAAGGTTGGAATGGAAGGCCAGATGGATACATCGAGCCGTCCATGCGGGGGTGGGAAAAGGACATTATTACAGCAAACTACCCTCTGTGATACAGTCACTATGTAGGGAATTCCCACTAACATCCCACAGCAAGCTTCATTATTTAACAGCAAATAACTACCGTTAGCAAGCAGCGTAAAAGACGGTGTTATAACTGGCAGAGGGATCCCTTTCAGGACGCAAGCTAAATTAGGAGCGTGCACGTTACATGCACCATGCAATTGAATGTGCCTACACACTACAGAGTGATCCGGAGTGGAAGTGCACTCTTCACCTTTTAAGTATACCTCTTTTCCGTCCCTCACACATCTATACGTGAATGGGAGTGACCAAACTTCGTTCAGGAAGGCAGTACCAAGTTTTTCATATCTGCCAAGGGCATAATGTTTCATGCACAAACTGAACTTAAACAGGGGGAACGGTAATGTGATCAACCCGTGAATAAGCCACACAGCGGAGTTTAATTCGGCAACTGAGAAAGGTAAAGGTTCTAACTTTTCAATGTGCAGCAATGAATATGTTGCATCTTTCATGGACATAAATTGTTGTTTCGCAGTTAAATTAAAAGGGAGGAACAAAGATGAAGTATTCATGTAATCCCAAGGGACTTTCCCAACCTTTAACGTTTGCAATGTCCATGCAAACTGCATAATGGAACGCAATTGATTCTGACCATGATACAAAACAGACAAATCATCCTGCACAATGTCTACCACAGACGAAACAATATTATCTAAGGTATAAATTCTGGAAGACAGGGTGTTAATGCTATTATCTATTACAGCCAATACCTTTTCCATATTGGCTTGATCAATAGCTCGTAATCTGGATGCAGCCTCAATCTGTGATAGCTTCCAAACTTCGTTGTAAATAGCATATACCCATCTTTTGGACCTGCCAACCGACGGACCCTTAACAAAATCATTCAAATCTATTTTGTCGTTCAATTGTGATAAGTGAAGTTTAACTGATGCTAAGGTGGAATGTTGCAGCAAAGATTGGCATAACTTCCCTACTGAGTAGGTAGTTACAGTGTGAGAAGATTCAAAACGGGGGTCTACACGAACTTGTGTATACCCCGGTGCTGAATCCAGAAACCGTTGTTGACAGGAATCTGAGCTCGTTTGCCACACAAACCACCCTTCCGGATTCAATTCAGAAATATTGAAGGATGTGTTGGAAATGTGTGACTGCAACGTAGCAAGGGACAGATCCGTATGATTACCACAATTAGGATAAGCACCCAGACCCGGAATTGAGGGAGAATTTAATTTTTTAGAAGTAGCCAATCCAAAACAGGTGGTCTGAAAAATTGACGAATTTAAAAATAACATGTGGTTCGGGATGAGGCAGGCACGATGCAAAGCTTCTGTTCCCTGTACCTGCCACGGTTTAGAACCCCAAACCGACTTAAGATCGATAGTAGCTTTCCAGAGATCATATCCTCCAATTGCCAATTTGTCCATGAAGGACTTGGAATACAACAAATTGGTGTGTGTCAGTCTAACCTTAGAAGCAGACTCAGCCGCAACCTTAAAATAAAACGAGGCCGGATTCGACACACTGAAATCAGAAAAATATGTGAATTTGTCCACTAACGTGGTGGAGCTGCCCAGCCTAGGGGCGGGACAGTGTTCCCATTGTGTATAATTTACAACATTTCTAAACGTATTTGCTTTGTGTAGGAAATGCGTGCCATAATGTTGATAGCAGAATTGCTCATCATAATTAGCAGTATCTAAATACAAATCTTCAGCATCAAATGCAGCATAATATTTCAAATCAGAAAACAGTGCTTCTATTGCTTGTACATCCCAATCATATGAGTGGATGTTCTGCTTGACTACATCACCCATAGAAACACGAAATACATTTGGCACATTAATTACTTCAGTGGGGCCATGAATTTGAAATTTTACAGCATCCCAAGCGATCCCATCACGTACAGGCCAGGCAGTAATGTTCACAAAAGTCTGGTCCCTTTTCAAGATATGTGATGAGGAGTGGGTGGCAAAGTTCCATCAATTAGTCGAATTGTAGATCTTTCTTTCAGGTAGTGTCCATTGATAAGTCTAAAAAACACTACCACAAAGCCAATGGACATAAACAAAAAAATACATATGCGCACCAGCCAAATGTAAGTCCAAGGGGGAATTAAGAAATGTCTTTTGAACCAGGCCACAAAAATCGAAATTTTGGACGAGGCAATGGAAGTCATTGAATTAGTGTCAAAAGAGTATCGTGACTGGTTAACTGTGGTGGAGTGTAAAACAGGCAACGGGACATCCGCAGGATAAGCATACTCAATATCTTCAGGTAGACCACCAGCTGTCGGTGGCAACAAAGGCCCAGTAACTGTATGCATCTCGACGGCAACATCAGGCAAGGTGTTAGAAGCTGGGGCCACAACAGAATTTCTCAGCATCGAAGGGCAAGAAACTGCCGGTGTCATACTAAGAAGAATCGGCCACTCGCTGTAGCTTGACATTGTCAATAGAGATGTACCTGTTATATTTCCGATCAGGAAGTGGAGGTAAAATTACTGTACGTGTACCCTGTACTCCAAGCACCAGAACTGGTGCACGATAAGAGGGGCCGATCTCCTTCTTGTACTCCACCTTCTCACGGACCAGATCACCAACTCGAGGGAGCCAGCCGACTACCGGAATCTGAAGCGCAGCTTCAGATGTGGAGGGTACGTGTTCCTTCGCTAGACTGTCTCTGGCTTCTTGAAGATTCTGCAATACAGCACAGTGATCATCTACGTCAAAGGGTGCGGCCGACGCCGCATTGTCTAGACCATCAAGGTCCGGGACGAACATTCGTATGCCAAAGAGCATCCTGTATGGGGTCCGCCCACCCAGAGACCTTCTAGGGAGATTATTAAGTGCACGTTGCACGTCATACAAGTGGGCTAGCCAGTTCCGGCCAGTACCTAAAACCCTGGCTGTCAAAGATTGCTTTAAGTCACGGTTCATTCGCTCCACTACACTATTACCCTCAGGTCGGTATGGAGACGAAAATTTGACTTGGACCCCCAAATTTCTCATGGCTTCTTTGTACGCCTTAGAGGCGAACGCAGGGCCCTGATCAGAATGAAAGGTACCACATGCAAAACTTCCAACAAAGACACGCAAATCCTTGATGACAGTACGGGCATCAGCACTCCTTTGTGGCCACACCCACAGAAAACATGTGCACGAATCCACTGCAGCCAAGATGTATTTGTACGCAGTATCAGAGGTAAATGGACCGCAATGATCTAAATAAACACAACCCAGTGGCTTATTAGATATGTACAACTGAGTTTGTGGTGGGCGCGCCGCAGTTGAAGGTTTTATCTGCTGGCAAATGTCACAATTAAGAACATAAGCACAAGCTTGTTTATATAAACCGCACCACCAGTTACGTTGTTGTAACAGAGATACAGTAGCTGCCACGCCGGCATGCGCGGACACCATGCCCTCGTGAGCAGCTAATATCAAAGATGGTCTGCAGTTCGCATTGGGAATCAATCTGTCACCAACGTCGTTAATCCTCACTAATGGGACGTTATCAGGACTTAAGCGATAATGGTAACGAGAAGGGAAACCTCTTGGATATTTTGTTCCCTTCTCTGTAGCAGCAATAGCTGCCAAGATGTCATCATCGATCTTACTTTTGGATCTTGTAACTGCTGCTACTAAGTATGTCGCCACTGCTGTTTTTGCTGCCTCGTCAGCTAGGCTGTTTCCGACAGCATGGACACCAACTCGTTGGTGACCAAGAGAGGCAGATGTTCTTTAAGTTCTGCCACTCGAACCCAAAGCGTTTTATGCTTAATCGTGCTAACTTTGGAATCATGGTAGTCATTCTGAGACCAAAAATGTAGATTGTCGCTGTATGATTGGACACAATAAAATGAGTCACTTACTATAAGAGTAGTGACTCAGGGATCAGCAAACTCTAGTGCAAGCACCAGAGCACGAAGCTCCGCCAACTGTGCGGTACAATCACCCAATGACTGCGTATGCACGACATTGGATTGGAATTCACCATTTACGAAAGTACCGACCACAATTGCGCAGGCCGCTGAATTGGCATGCTTCGATCCAGTGGCCGGTTGCGCAGAACCGTCAGTGTAAATAACACAATGGTAATCCTCGAGCGGGCGCAAAGACAGAGGAGCTGGATGAACCAATTCATACTGCAAATCTCCTGAGTCTGAAGTGCCGCATCAAAGATATATGTGACGTCAGGCGATGTCAAGGAAGTGGCCCATTGTATCCACCTTGGATGCAGAGCCTTAGAATTAGGTACACTTGCTTTTGTCACCGCCTCAAGGGCAGGATATGGTGTTACCACCAACATGCGTTTACCTTGCGATAGCGCTCGCTCTTTCAGAATCGCCATCTGTACTGCCGTCAGAACTTTCTCGACAGCGGAAAATTGCAGTTCAGCCGAAGTGTACAAGTGTGATTTGTAGGCAATGGGGACGGTGTCGTCCTCATTGAACGTTAAGTATGTGAAACCCACTGCGCCTGGCACAATTCTTATCACCAGGTTAGTGAAATGAAATGAAATGAAATGAAATGAAAAAAGGTATTTAATTAAGCGCACTGCGGCCAAGCGGCTTCCTGGCACTGAGGACTCATCCAAGCTCACAGAAAAACCCAAGAGGACTAGCTGGGAAAAGCCTGAGAAAACAGGAAAGTTTTGAGGGCCTTACAAAAGTGAGTGTAGATGGGGATGGAGCGAATAGAAAGGGGGAGACTGTTCCAGAACCGGGGGGCCAGAACCGAGAAACGGGTGCCCCCAGTGCGGGATTTGCGAAAGCGGGGGACGTGAAGCAGAGAAAGTGATGAGGAACGAAGAATTCGACTGGGGACGTGGGAGGTGATGAGAGAGTTGATGAAGTGTGGGGCGGAGCGATGATGAGCCCGAAAGGCCAGGCAGGCGAGTTTAAAGAAAGATCTGAGATGCACAGGGAGCCAGTGAAGAGACTTAAGAGCAGATGTGATGTGAGAAGATTTGGGTAGGCGGAGGATAAGACGAGCCGCCTGATTTTGAATGGCCTGAAGACGGCGGGTTTCATAGGCGGGGATGCCAACGTACAGGCCATTCCCATAGTCAAGGCGGGAGATGATAAGAGCGATGACTATGGTTTTAAGGGCATCAACAGAAAAAAAACGAGAGATCTTACGGATTAAACGAAGGGAAAGAAAACACGAAGAGACAACGGAGCTGATTTGTGAATGCATGGACAGGTCATGACTGACCTTGATGCCCAAGGTCCGGACAGAAGAAACCGGTACCGGGGGGGGGGACCAAAGGAAAGGGGCCAATGAGCAGGGGACCAAGGATTGGAGGAACCACCCGTGAGGACAAGCTCCGTTTTGTCCGGATTGAGCTTCAAATGATTGAAGCTCATCCACTGAGAAATGAAGACTAAAGTGGAGCAGAACTTGGGGAGGGAAACAAGAGGGGACGAAAGATCAAAGACGAGCTGGAGGTCATCAGCGTAGTTATACACAGAGACCCCCAGCTCGAGAAGAGAGGAGACAAGAGGGCGGATGTAGAGGTTAAAAAGAAGAGGGGAAAGGGAGGAGCCCTGCGGAACCCCACAGGTAACCAAACGAGGGGGAGCGGAAAAACCGGAAAGGTGAACCGCTTGCGTCCTGCCTTGGAGGAAGGACGCGATCCAAGAAAGGGCAGTGCCCTGAATGCCCGCTGCGCTGACACGATCAAGAAGAATGGCATGATCGACCGTGTCAAACGCAGCGGACAGATCGAGGAGGACCAGAGCTTGGGGGAGATTGATGTCGGCTTTCCCCTTGAGTTCATCCATGACCGCAAGCACCATTTCCTCAGTGGAGTGGCCTGGGCGGAAGCCCGCCTGATGGGAGGCCAGAAGATGATTCTCCTCGAGATAGGTGGACAAGCAAGATGTGACATGGCTTTCAAGGATCTTCCCGAGATAGGGGAGCAAAGAGATAGGCCTAAAATTGGATAAAAGAGAGGGATCAAGACTAGGTTTTTTGAGAATTGGAAGAACAATAGCAGATTTGAATGAAGAAGGGACAGAGCCCAAAGTAAGGGAAGCATTAAGAAGGGCAAGAGGGGGGATGGGGCAGCTAGTGTAGAGTGCTCTGAGGATCCGTGCGGGAGCACAATCCTCAGGAGAGCCAGACTTAACCTTAGCAAGCAGGTCCAGGAAAAGCTGAGAAGAAATAGGTTGGAAATAGTTCAGAGAAGAGGAGGGTGGAGGAGGAGAAGCAGAGAGTTTGGGTTGGGATACAGAAGGGATGTTAGCCTTAATGTTGAAGATCTTGTCAATGAAAAAATCATTGAGTGAGGAACATAACAATTGGGATGGAACAAGGGATGTGCAGGTGCGATCGGAAGTGGCAAGGTTATGAAATAATGAAAAAAATTTGCGAGATTTATTGGCGGAGAAGGCCACTCTCTCAGTGAAATATTTGGTCTTAGCCACTAGAATGGCTCTTTTGTAATCGTTCAGGAGGGTTTTATATTTAAGCCGGAGAGTGGGGCAGTAGTTCCGTCTCCACTGACGTTCCGAGCGCCTGAGATCAAGTTTAAGGGCTTTTAAGTCACTAGTAAACCAATTGTGGGCATCATAGGGTCGGACAGATTTAACCTTCTTGAGCGGGGCAGCCTGATCGCAAGAAGAAGAGAGCCAGATGCTGATGGCATCATCCTGATTTTCCAAAGACAGATCAGTCAAGTCAGGGGCAGATGAGGCCAAAGAGGATGAGAGAGCATTGAGATCAGTCTGGTTCCAACTACGAGCCAGGATGGTTTTAGGAAGAGGAGCTTTCTCGGCAGGGCCCAGATGGATAGAGAAGGAAATCATGGAGTGATCCGACCAGACGCAGGGGAAGATAGAGGTAGATGATATATTGCAACGTGAAGACCAAATTTGATCCAGGATATGACCCTGGATATGAGTGGGGGCCGAAACATGAGAAGAGAAATTAAGACACTGAAGTGTGGCAGTGAAGTCTTTAGATGATGAGTCCTCCCTGGGGTCACCTGGCCAAAAATTAAAGTCACCAAGTAGTAGCAACGATGAGTTGTTAACCACCAAGGTGGCCAGGAGATCCTGCAGGATAGGCACAAAAAGCGGCATAGCTTGGGGGGGGGCGGTACAGAAGGACGACAGTGAGGGGTGAGGGAAGATTAATGGAACGGGCCACCAAGTAGTCCACATTGGGTATGGGGGGGTGAGCGAGAAGTTGGAGTTTCAGAGAAGAGCGGATTATCATAGCCACACCCCCGCCAGCCTTGCCGTCCGGGCAGTCTGCTCGGAGGGCAAATTAGGTGTCAGGTAGGATGGCCAAAAGATCAGGAAGAGAATCAGAGGAGAACCAGGTTTCTGTGAGAAAAAAAAAATCAGGAGAATCAGTGTGGAGGAGGGTGGAGAGTGTCGTTTGATTTTTGGCCGCAGAGCGGGTGTTAAGCAAAATAGCAGAGGCTCGAGGGGGACCGGGAGAGGGGCAAGTGGCAGGGGGGGTACAAAGCATGGGAAGGGTAGAGCTAGATGCAGCAGGAAGGGAACAGGGGGAAAGGTGGGCATTAATACCCAAGATGTCTAAATGGTGCAGTAAGGAGGGGGAGCGAGGAGGGGTGGTGAAATGTGCAGACAGTTGGGCCGAAGTGTAAACCAGAGGAAGAGCAGGGTCTGTGGCCCCTGGTCCCAGCCCGTCGCGGACGGGCGCAGACGGGCTTAACTTAGGCGCAACTTCGGCGCGCCTTCGTCGCGCCCACTGCGCCCGTCCGCTGCGCCGCCAGGGCTGACTAGCCAAGATATAGGAACACATGAGGGGGAGTGGCAGGGGGTGGAGGGGCCAAAAAGCTGCAGCGCTGACCCAGAGCCGCCCAAGATGGAGGACTCGCCCGTCCCTACTCCGAGCAGCAGCCCGGCAGGAGGAGGCGATCAGCGGCCGGTGCTCTGGGGAGCGTGCAGGAGAAAGAGGCAGCTAAAAGAGCAAAGCGCGATAGTCCAGAGCGCAGCTGGAAACACAAAGATTCGTGGACCAGAGGTCAGTGTCAGAAGTAAAATGAAACGTTGCTCCCGGCAAAGCCTCGGGAGATCTGTGGGAGAAATGAGGGTAGGCGCGATGTCCGCTGGGCACCTGAAGTACTTGTCGGGGGCGGAGGAGCCAAAAAGCTGCAGCGCTGACCCAGAGCCGCCCAAGATGGAGGACTCGCCCGTCCCTACTCCGAGCAGCAGCCCGGCAGGAGGAGGCGATCAGCGGCCGGCGCTCTGGGGAGCGTGCAGGAGAAAGAGGCAGCTAAAAGAGCAAAGCGCGATAGTCCAGAGCGCAGCTGGAAACACAAAGATTCGTGGACCAGAGGTCAGTGTCAGAAGTAAAATGAAACGTTGCTCCCGGCGAAGCCTCGGGAGATCTGTGGGAGGAATGAGGGAGGAATTAGTGTGGTTATCACGCGTCAGTAAGTATTTTGAAGCAAGAAGATTAGCTTGCAATGATTGCAATATAGCTGAATGCTCTGGCAGCCAACATGATTTGGAAAAAGTAGGTTGTACCAAGGCATAAAGCGGCTTGATACGCTGGGCATAATCAGGAATATACGTTCGACCGAAATGCAGAAAGCCCAGCAGAGATTGCAATTTCTTCAGTGTCGTAGGAGCACGGAGGCATGCGCATTTCTCTAGGAAGTGCGGAGCCAATCCTCGACCTTCATTGTTGAGTTTGTATCCCAAGAACAACACTGTTCATTCCGCAATGTGAGACTTCGCAAAGTTGAGTTTGTATCCGAAGTCTGCAAACAAAACAATAATGCGATCAACGCGACGGAGATGCGGTCCCAACTCGTCATCTGTGAGATAAATATCATCCACATACGAGTACGCATCAGGGTCTATGCTCTCCAACAGAGAGACCACACGAGCGGCAAAGACACCAGGGCTGTTTTTATAGCCCATCGGTAATCTTTTGAAATGTTTCTGTTTGCCACCCGAGGTAAATGCCGTCCACTCACTACTAAGAGAGGACAGGTTATGGCTGTAAAAGCCATTGGAGATGTCAAGTGTGGTTTTAAACCATTTTCTCACGAAACTATCGACGAGAGCCGAACTGTGGGTATTCTGTACTGCGCATGTCCGGCAATGAGAGTTTAAATGCCGGTAATCCAAAACTAGGCGGTACGACCCGTCAGGCTTCGTCACAGTGAATAAAGGATTATTCATCGGTGACACACATGTTTCAATTACACCTTTATATTCCAATTGTTCAAGGATAGCCGCGACGTGAGGTCTTGATTCGCGACGCATGGGATATTGGGGTTGTGGCTGGGGTGTGGACCGCAGCGCAATTTCATGGCTGGGGGACAATTTATCCCAGCCTACCTGATTACGATACAGCGCCGGTGCTAGCACCAGAGCCCACTCCTCAGTGAATTTTTTAGTTTGGTCCTTTGGCACTGTGTGCGCAAAAAACGGGAGGATTACCTCCTCCCCTCTAGGAGCATCTAAAACGAAAGCCGGGGGCCAATCTGCCTCTGCCAATAGAATATCATATGAAGTGGTCAGATGATCCCAAAAAATCCCTTTAATCGTGCGTTGTATGTCACCTTCAATTAAAAGGACTACGTTATATAGCCCCTCTAGTGTCAGCAGTTTCTACAGATATGAACGTTTCAGTTGCTGTCGCCACCAGATATGGACGCAGTGCTTGTCGCAATACTGTAACTTCCGCCGCGCTGTCGAGCAGCGTTAGTGCCCATGTCAGGCTCTGAAGCTGCGTCCGCACCATCTGTGGCATACCTCGCTGTTAGCGCAGCAACTTTCTTCTCCTGAAACGGGGGTCGTTGACGTGCAGACTCGTCCTGCTTCCCTTTGCCGTCAGTCTGGCGGGGTTGCTCATGACTTTGGGCACCCCTTCCTTTCCCACGGTCTCCACCACCGGATTGTGAAGCCGATGTTTCCTGTGAAGAACGAGGAGAGCGTTGTTCAGAAACCTGAAATCTATCAGGTGACTTAATACGAGATCGATCGCGCAGATCATATGTGCGTTCGCTGGACGACTGCTCGGGCGAGGCAGGACGAGACCCCTGTTTCTGTTGCTGCTTTCCCTGTTTCTTTGCTCGCCAACTTTGTTTAGGAAAAATTGGGCGTTCGTCTTTAGTTGACGAGCTCACCTTAGTTTGCTGTACTATATCAGGAATTACTACGGCTGGTTTAACACCCAACGCTCTACGGCCCACTTGCCTATAGGCTTGCGCAATTATTTTAGCGAACTCCTTGGGCTTGTCGAGTTCATCCACGCTGTCCAGCTTATTAGCTACCTGGAACTGCATGGCATCGCCTTTGAGGTTGCCCATCACCATGGAAGCCACCACACTCCGACAAGCCTCATTCCTAATTCAACAGCAGCCTCCACACCGTGATTCTCTTGAACATGTTTGATGACGGAGGGTAGAACAGACATAGACGGAGTGCCGAAGCACCTTGAGTATGTCGCGGCAAAGACCTTGCCCTAGTTTGTGCAATCAGCCATATCTGGGACTAAGTCTTTCGACAAACTAATGGTGAGTATCCTGTGTTTCTCCACAGGAGTGGTATGCGGAAAAACCGCCTCCAGTTGGTCAAATTTCTCAGCAAGCCAATAAGGAAAATCATCCTTACTTTGGGGGCGCTTGCCCATTACCGAATTAACCATAACAGGACTAACAGCCACCGCGTGGTGGTCCGTTGGTTGTCCCGTAACAGCAGGTGCCCCCACCTGCACGTTGCGTGACACGTACTGCACTAAAGCCCTATGAATTGTAATCATAGCTGTGTGTAGTACCCGCAACTCAGCCACCGCCACCGTGAGATAGCGGGGATGAGGCGTAAAGCCAGCTAGCACCGGCCATGTGGCCCCTGCAATAGACAGCGGGCCCATTCTTGCCGGTGCAACCGCATGGGGAAGGGCGCCATTAAACCAAATGGTATGCTGCCAGGCAGAGATTGGAATTTCTTGTGTCCTATACGGGGTATATACCGCAGGTAGCTGTGTGGGAGTAATGGAATGAAACGTATCATCGTCATCCACCGCCGGAAAAGTCACCCAAGAGTAAAACAACTCATACGGGTAAGACGCATCAGCGCTCACCACAAAAATAACAACCATCCCATCATCTGGCACCCCATACATCGTCAAATGACGGCATAGAGGTGCATGACTATGCGCGGCTATCTCGACCGCCATTAGGACACACTAAAGAGTATCAACGATATCAACAGTAGCACTGGGGTTCAGTAAAAATAACCTTTTTAATGATCAAGCTTGAATGAACCTATTAGTCGAAACACAGGTGGTTAAACCGTCACTCCCGTCAACCGGAAACCAGAGTGAGGGTGTTGTGGACTAATATAAGCACTACTAAGGCGTTTCAAATCAATAGACCAAACGTTGGGCGCCATGTTGCAGGGATTCTGCTTATGCACAGAACTATGCACAGGAAACCAGGACCTCAGTGAATTGTGGTGTACCAAAAACTCACCTCAGAACCCAGAATCCCTTATCGACCAGCATCAGTGTCCCATTCGTTATCCGAGTTTTATCTTGGCGGTCCCAATGTATAGACAACCCAGAACAAGCGACTTAGGGTATTCTCAGGAATGGTGGGAATCAGAAATACCTGTTCGTAATTATTCTCATATCAGTCCACAACAGAATAAACAGAGACACGGTAACGTTTAAAGAGTTTATTTTATAAACCTTGTGTCCTAAGATGCAGTACTTTGACTAACATAAGCAGACAAATGATTAAGATCAAAACCATCAGCATAGTTACAATACCATAGAAAATGAAAGGAGTAATCATACTAAAATGACAGTGGATATCAGCCACCTTCCTTTCTCTAATAAACTAATATTATTATTATTAGACTAATAAAAGGTCTCTAGGCTTGAATGGCGAACCCCATACCGTAAAGATCAGCTTAGTGAGATCACATCACAGGATGAGCTAGACTCTGCTCCTGGGAAAGCTCTTCTTCCGAATGTAATGAAAAACATGCAACACTGCAATATTAAAAGCACCCGACTTTCAGGTATTTGCAGCTGCGTGCGTGTTATGGCTAAATAGTGGGCCGATCAACCTGAACCCAACAACATGCACCGTCTAGCGACCCAGATGTTCAGACCAAGGTTCGAGATGTGAACAACAGACAGTTCTCATGTGAAGCAAAGTCAAGCAAGCATTTCTCAATTAATAACATGTGACTACAGTCTTGTGTGCAAAAGCAGCAAAAGCGGCAAGATGGCTTTCTAACATCTAACGCGGTTGTGCTAACTTATCATTGTACGTATATAGATAGCAATCTTTACTACACTAAGGCTAAGCAAAATTAATGATCTGGTTTCATTACCGTAAACAAAGGATTGTTCATCGGTGAAGTGCAAATTTCTATTACACCCAAATAATCAGGTTGTGTGAGTAGTTCTCTAACCTGCTGTTTTGCTTCATATATATTTGGATATTGTGGTTGTACTTGTGGTCTGGACCTTAGGGGTATGGAGATCCCTTATCCCTACCCACATGGTTGTGATATAACGCAGAGGCTTGAGCTGGGCCCAATCCTTGGCATATGTATGTCTTACTGATTCTGAAATGAGGTTGGAAAAAGCTGGTAGTATTACTGTTTCTCCAGGTGTGACATCTCTAACAAACTCAGGTGGACAATCTTTTTCATCCAAGAGAATGTCATAGCCGAATCACAGGTTCTCCTAAAAGAGAACATTAAAAGTATGTGGTAAATCCCCCTCCATCTGGCATTGTAATTCATATAATTGCCTTGGGACACTTAGGGCTTGATTAAGATCTCAGTAAACAGGTACTCCATTACAACGGTGACGGTTATCCCGTCTGCCGAAATATAAATCCCATAGGACATAATAGGATTTATATTTTGGCAACCAGGAAATTGTCACCATTGTTACAGACTAACACGTCCGCTGAGATCTAAATCAGGTCCTTAGTCTCTGGTCCTGTTTTTCCACCTTGATGTGGTCACTTGTTGTTACTGCCTCCAGACACTCCATAGGTTTCTGGTCAACTATTGTGACTTCTTTGCGCTGTCCAATGGAGTTGGAGTGCACGCCCCATTCAGAAGCAGAGTCCTCAATATTTGTGGCGTATTTTACTTTTATCCCAGCCACCTTCTTCTTTTCAAATTGAGGCTTTTGCTGTGGAAGTTTTTCTTCCTTTTTTATTATGAAGTCAGCAGAGCTTGGGCTTTTGCTGTGGAGGTTTTTCTTCCTTTTTTATTATGAAGTCAGCAGAGTGTGGTGAGTCCTTCTTTGGTTTCATGTAGTCCTCTGATCTGTGCACTGATCACCCTTCTCTCTCTGAGCATTTTTCGGGTGATTCCTGAAAGGGACAAGAAGGATGTACATGAGTATCCTGATACCTATCGGGCTGGTTACTGTATCATGGTTACATAAGTTTTAGCGCTTCTCAGAGGACTCCTGTTGAGGAGAACTACATCATGGTTAAATCTTTTCTATATTTTTCTGATTATGCCAGCATTTTTGTTACAAGACTCTGGTGCCTGCTTCGAGTTATTCTTTTCAGAATTACCCTTGAGTTGTGGTTTTATAGGTCTGGCTCCCAATTTATCTCAACCTATTGAGGAATAGGTTTCTTCAATATTTTAGGTAGCTCCTGCTCTCTGTCTACCGGAACAACCTCCACGAGCCACTGGCGTAATGTCGACACTGCTCCTTCCCTTTTATTGTACCTAATATTATTGAGGATACTGTAGCAAAATTGCCCATCAATTTCATCCCCAACTTCAGGGCTGAGTCTGCCCCGTATTAATTTTGAATCTGTTTAAGCACCTCTGGTAAAACAGCTAATGATGGTGTACCATGTGTTATGCTATAGACTGCAGCAAAGACTGTGCCCCAAGCGGTGCAGTCTTCCATCGGGGGAACCATCACTGATGGTAGGCAAATTGTGAGAATTCTATGTTTTTCTTGGGGTCCTGTTTGGAGAAACACTGCTTCCAGCGGATTCGGGGTTTTTTTTGCATTCCAGAACGGAATTTCATCCATCTGAGGGGAATTTTACCCATAATTGCAGTAATAGTCACTGGACTAATTCCAGGCATCACCAATTGTCGTTGAGCAGCTTGAACAGTGCGTAATGGGGTTGTTGTAATGGGTCGCACAACAAATTGAATTAGTTGTCTATATGGTGTGACTATACCTGCGCATAGGTCTCCTATATCTGGAAAAGGTGTGGAACAGGCTAAGACTGGCCATGTTGTTCCTTCATGATTAAGGGTGCCTAGTCTGACATTTTTTTCTAAAGTATGTGGTAGGGCGCCTAGGAATCAATTCATGTGTTCCTGATATGTCAATGGAATTTCTAACTCCTCATACGGTCTATAGTTTTTTGATACTTGTGCTTTAGTGTATGTGTGAAAATTCCCTGTTTTGGCATTTGCTGTTGGAAATGCAATCCATGAATATAACACCTCTTTTCTATATGCTTTGTTAGCCTCTACCATGAAGATAACATCCCCACCCGCAACCCATTTTGAGAAGCCGTCGGTGCTGGATTAGCCAAGTAAAATTCTGGAATTCAGAGAGGGTACCTCTGTGGGTGATCATTTTAAAGGTTCAAGCTTGAACAACCTACAGCCAGAAATTGGGGTTTCCTACTTTGCTTTGGAGGATTTTTCCCTAGCATCATGGACACCTCCGGTAAATTGGTGAATATAGTCTTTGGACACATAAAAGAAAAACTACTAAGCTGGCTCATTCAATATGTACTCAAGGTAAAAATTTTGATAGCACCATGTCGTACGGTTCATACTATATAAGTAAGACTGTGTGTTTGGACAACATAAACATCAAAACAGTGCGAGACTCCATGCACACCATCAGGATATGTTGACCTTATTCCTGGTTCGCTCGCAGTGCACCATCTGGAACTCTAACCTTATACAGTCCCGGATGGTATGTGCAACCTCAGAACATGACAACTCTGATTCCCCAAGTAAATAGTTGAAACAGAGCAGTCCCTTTCATTAGTAACTCATGCATACTCAAAGGGAGATTCAAGAAATACTTGAGTTGAGATTTCAATAATTCATTAAAGCAATATTATTCTTGTGCAAAATATGTGTGTTGTAATGATTATTAGAAGGAAACAGAACAGAGTAATCAGCATTACAAGAATGATAAAGAAGATAAACAATTCAACCATTTTGCTGTTACATTGATTATAAAAATACATGTCAAATCATATCTATTCTCCTACCTAGCGCTTCTACCAAGTGGGCTTAGGGGGTGTGAATCTGTCAAAATACCTTAATGTGATCTAACTCCCCAGTTACCTGTGGGTATGTTTAATCTGGGAGCCTGTTCTTGTGCAGAAGAGTCCATCATTCTTCTCAGGAAGATAAATAGGATACAGCTTAGCTGGAATTGCAACATGGGACGGCCTCAACAGTGACAGCAAATTGCTTCTCTGTCTAAATCAAGGATTGGTGTCATTTATATATTAAACTTCAGCCATGTTGCCGTGCCGGAGCTCTAGTCAGGCTGTCATTATTGAGTCTACTCTTGCAGGGCTGTTGTGGAGCAGACAACAACAAACATCAACATTTTGGCAGTGAACGTAATCCCAGAATGTTCAAGGCCCTGATAATCTGCCCACAAAGAAGCGTAAATGTAAGCAAATCCATTTCAGAGAATATTATCCTATCTGTGCACGCATGCAAATGTGTGTCAAGAGTCAATGTTTAAGAAGGATGTCAACGTTAATTGTGATCATGTAAAATGGCGGTGTTGTCTGCCCGAGGCCTATGTAACCACTTGCCAGTGGGACCCCTGACTTATGGTCCAGGGTGATTGTTTTTAAAAATTGATTTTGTTGTCTATTATATGATGCGGAGATGATGTGGATTAGATACAGTTTGCAGAGGTGCTTATATAGTGCCAAGCAACTCAAAGCATTGCATCAATGTATCTACTGTTAAGAAGTCCCATTAAAACGTCCCGTTGTCGGCGTGCAAAATTTTGCAAAGCCATACAGGTACCCATGAAACCTTTAGTAAATACAGGCTCTAGTAAAGAGGTGGAGCTGCAGCTTCTTTCTGAACTGAAAAAGGGTTGTGTCAGTTCTGATATTGATGGGCAACTTGTTTTTCTCCTGAAACAATAGTTGGTGAAGTCCATGTATGTATGTAGGTACAGCACTGCTAAGCAGGCATAAGAATTACACAAGGCCTTTTTCCACAATCTAAAAATGACTTCAGAAAATCACAGAAATCAGGAAAACTAACTGACTCCAACTCAGTACCTCTAAAAAACAAAAATTTGGAATAAAAAATAAGACTTCCGAACTGCTCAAGTGAATGTGGCACCATCCACACCACTCGCCTGACTCTTCCTCATCCTTCACATCAATTCATTCATACATTCAATGGCCAATAGACTCTATTGGATAAATACTAGTTCTTTTGAGCTTTTGAGTCTATTTCAGAGCTGGGTGGGACGGAAACACCGCTGATTTTTGTAGTGAGTGCTAATACACAGGAGAATCATCCAGCTGAATTTTCTCCGCCTCACCATCTTGCGCTGAATTAAATTTGACAACATATATTCCTCTGGATTTAGGACTTTGTCCACAAGTCAGAGGATTTTGCCTTACCCCCTAAAACTATTAGAAAATCAAAAGTTTGCAATTTGCAAAGGTTCAGCAGTGCAACTAGATTTGCAAATGCAAAGTGGATATTTGCAACATAAATATGAATTGAAGTTGAGAGTCAACATTATAAATTGCAGCACAAGTACTTTAAATCTTTGAGAGTTTCAAAGGAAAGGGACAGCTAATGAGCATTAACTCACTCATGATTTGTAAGGCAATCTATCAATTGTTTGTGGTTGCTTTTGCCATTACATTACATATCTGCAGAGGGTAGTCACAAAGGGGAAGCTGTGCATTGCAGACACCTTGTACTTTGAGTCTAACAGCTGTCAACATTGAAAGAGAAGGCAGCAGTGCCTGGAATTTCTGCTTGCTCCTTCAGACTGCTTCCCCCAAAATTCCCTTATATGTGTTTGGAAAAAATATCAGGTAAAAAATATAGAGAGGCAGATATTTCAGAAAATAAATATCTTGATACACAAATATCGTTGATAAGAATATGTTTTTTTAGGTAAATTATATCGTTTTTCATAATATTGATGTTTTTAATATTGTTTCCAATAATATAGTGGAACAAAATATTGTTTTTTAATTATTAGAATGTATTTTAGTTGATATAATAATTGTATGTGTTACTGTTGTTTATATAGAGGCTATTTTTGTAAAATATAGCTTGTAAGTTTAAGTGGTTTAGAACGTTTTATTACATTTTTCATAGTAATTTATAGTATTGTAGTGTGTTGTTGGGTTTGTAGGGGATAGGGTAGGAACTACATTAAGTAATGATTAATTAACAATAAATTAATAATTGTGAATTAATTATTTGATTGATTCAAATTAAGTAATTTATAGAATACTTATTAATTTTACTCAAAATTTAGTTGTGGGCTACTATGTAGGAGTCTAGGGTGGGAAGTTAATTAATAAATAATTAATACTTTAATAATAATTGTTAATTAAATATGTAATTAATTTTAATCATGTGAAATACAGAATACTGACTTATTGCACTAATATGTTAGTTGCAAGATGCTGTGTGTGTAGTGGCAGAGAGTGGGGTATTATTGAAATAATAATTAGTGTTTATAAATTATTATTTGTAAATTATTATTTAATTGAATTTGAAATATTTAAATTATGGAATATTTATTATTTTGATTGTATTTAAGTTGCGGGCTGCTAGATTTGTAGGCGTGTAGGCTGGGAAGTTTATTCAGTAATGATTAACTCACAATTAATTATTATTAGTTAATTAATGATTTCAATGATTTTAAATATGTAAATAATGGAATACTTATTTTGCAAGTTATATTTTAGGTGTGAGCTGCTAGATTTGTAGGGTTATAGGGTGGGAAGTAATTAATTATTAATTGAATACAATTATTTAGTAATTGATAATTAGTTATTTTAATAAATAGATTGATTCACGTTTCTTTATATATGTATATAGATATATATATATATATTTATATATATATATATAGAGAGAGAGAGAGAGAGAAAGAGAGAGAGAGAGAGAGAGAGAGATAGATATATAGATATATTGTTAGTTAATAATGTTTATATTAAGAGTTCAAAGTTATTTCTACATTCATGGTGTTACTTTCATATGGAATGTGCTTGAAGTGAGATCTATAACACCAGGTATGGAAATTAGCAGAGCTAAAGCTCAATCCGTGGGACAATATGGGGCAGAGATTTGAGGTAATGCAAATGCACAAACTTTGGTAGTGGCAGACATTTCTTTGTTAGAGCTCTTTTTAATCTTCTACAGAGCACTCCATTAATATCAATCTTCTTTTATATTGGGCGATGTAGAATTGAGCATTTGATGGCTCTCCGACCTTTTTTATATTGGATACATATATGGACCACATATATGGACCACTGATAAGTTGATCTTCTATATGGTGTTTTTGTCTTCGTGCGGTGCAGAAAGAATGTCTAATAAAAACAAAGTTACAAAGTCAATTGAACTATGAGGTACTTGAGCAACTGGTCTTTTTGAAAGTCTTTTGAGAGTCCTGATTAAAGGAACGGTGGGCTGCAGCAACGTTGGTGCACTTACAGTTCGATTGCTGACCAGTAGGGTAAGAGCTGTGGGTCATAGGTTAATTTGGAAAAACACATTTGGTAGACAATTTATTTGAACATTCCTGTTTCATCTGTAAATCAATCCTGTTATGTGGTTTTACTGTGAGCCACATGGCTTTACAGGGGAGTGAATTTTTCTATCAGCATTAGACGGAGGTGATAGACTTTTTAATGGCATTGGTCAGGTTTTTAAACCAATTTCAGTGAGCATTAGAATTTTGGGGATGACCAAGGATTTTTTAACTAATTTCAGTGAGCGTTAGAATTTTAGGGATGAGTGGGGACATTTAAACTAATATTAATGTGATTTGTATTATGGGATTTCCCCCCTCTCCTTGCAACAGCAGGGATAGTATTTTCTCTGCTGGCTATTCTGTTTAGAGCACGATATTTTAACAGGTGCTGAGGTGTCCTTTTGACCTATCTGGGCTGTGTGCAATTGTGAGGAGAGGCAAATTTTGTATTTTAAAGTTTAATATATTGACACGTGCGTTCCCCTTCGGTCTTTTCTAATGTCGTGGAACAAGGTTTCTCTAATTGAGGCTGAATTTCTAGGTCTTACTCTTCTTCTGGAAGGGCCAAGAACCTTTGGGCTCTTTGTGTGGGTCCCAGTTGGCTATTTTCTGTTCTATGGCTCTGCCACTTCTAACAAAGGATACTGGAGGGGGTTGGAAGGCAGTGTGTGGACCCCTTGTCGGGGACCTGCAATGGGAAAAATGGCTAGGACTATGTGTGCTTGCAGTATTTTCCCGGCCAAAGTCAAGGGTTCCATTGGGACTTTAGGTTTCCAGCCTGATGGAGGTGGTATAAATGAACATGCTGCACCTTTTTCATGGATAGGGACCCATGAGCTGGGTTCCTAATTCGGGGCTTTGAGGATCCATCACTGGGACGCTGTTTTGTGGACCCTGTGGCTTGAATGCAGCTATGGCTGGAATCAGGCCAGCCACTTCTTTGGGTGCCGCCTCATGGGGCCACATGAGTGTCATTTTGATCAGGTAGACATAGTTGGCATGCCCACCCCTGTATCCTCGACATGGGCTAAGGAGGTTATCTGTGGAGACCCTCCACCTCCAGCTGCTCCACTCTCACCAGGACCCTGGATGTTCTGGATCTATCACTTTTGGCAAGGTGTGATCCAATGGGTCGACCTTAGAAGGTTTTGAGAGCATTTTGGGGGAGAGGAGGACGGAGCCGAATGCTCTGCCCCCAGTAGGCAGTTTGGAGTGCAGTTGGGGGCTTATTGCATAGTGGGAATGATGAATACAGGCCCCAGCTAGGCCCGCAAGGCACAAGGGTTCGCTCTCCTGTAACGGAATCTATAAGGAAGTTGGCACGGAAACTGCAAAGTACAAAAACAGCATTTATTAACCCTTAAGGGTGGTCCTACAATCCACACAACACCCTTCAGTATTGCATGGAGTAGCACACAGAATTTGCGTACACAGTCCCCTTTTATACACAACAGAGGGGCTCATAAGTGGGTGGATACAACATGAGGCCGAAGAACATTACCATATATGGTCATTCTCGATACTGAATCAATACATGGGCGGAGCCAACACACTCCTTGAGCCCGCGAAACACATGGTCAAGCAAGGCTAATTATAACAGATGTGGTCAAGTCTGGACATGCGCCAGATGGACAAGAGAGAGCTATTTATAAACTGTTACTAGGCAGATTTACAAGAGCAACTAACACAAAGGTCGGACTCTCCTCGTGGTGAACACGTGGCACATGATAATACAAAATGGATTCCGAACTTCGGTCAACATAACGGAGAAAACGTGATCTAAAGGGAAAGCATTAATGTCTTCAGTAAATGCTTAATCACATTGCTGTTTTAATTTACAACAGACGACCCTTTCAGCATTTACTGAAGACATCCGGTTTCCAAAAATCATCATATATGTCAATTATCATCATTCCTTTAACCTCTTTAGCTAGACGCTTCTGATGAGCAACATCGGCAATAGCTTTCTTATCCGGGATGCAGAATGAAATGCATACGGAACAGAACAGTGGTCCACATTGAACACACATACAGAAAAAGAACAAAATTGCTATAATAATACAGAGACCAGTTAAGACCTTCCATCCCCAGGCAGTAACCAATGCCCAAAACCATCCAGAAAAGGACCAAGTGCCGTTTTCTGTGTGGATTTCAGCTGCTATTTTATGCAGCTTGTTAATGGCGTTATAAACGGATGGCGTATGATCAGGGATGAACACACAGCAACTACTTCCAATAATTTTACAGGCTCCACCTCGATCAGCTAGCATTACATCTAATACCATACGATTCTGCAATGCAACAATCCTAGTTATTTGTAACTCTTCCGTAAGATTCCCAAGAGCAGCAGCAGTCTGATTTGTCACAGCTTCTACCACTCTTGTTAATCTTCGGATCTTCCTACTATTCAAAGCGGCTCCAACAAAGAAAAACAGTCCTAAGTTAAAATCAATATACTGCTGCAAGCTGGTATCAGTCTGATCCACATCATCAATCGATAAAGTACGTTTATACCTATTTACAGTCACATTATTCAACAATTTCAAATCCTTATGGTAAGATGCTGGTGCTAGGAATACAGGAGGTAATAGGAAGGATACATAACAGACCCCAGACCACCCAGCCGGCAAACGGTAATAACCTTTATTCCCGCACACAAAATAGGTATTATGGGACGCTAGGAAGGTACTGTTATTCAATCCATCAATGTTCAAGACAGTTAGGCAATCACTGACACCAACAGGGATAAAACCCACACTCTGGACACACAGGTCCGCTTGAGCCTGTGCCACTTGGATCACGAATTTGTCCTTCCCCACAGTGTCTCTGGTGTTCGTGAAGATATAGGGAATGGATTCATTGTCTGGTCGGTACTCTTCCCATTCCCAAATTGTCCCATTCGCTTGCGGATATCCATTTTTATCCTGATGACATTCTTTATTAAGTCTGAAAAGCAATCGTCCCACTGTCGGTTTCCGAGTGGCAAACAGTAAGGTGTACCATGCTCTACAAGAGCCATTATGAGAGAAAGGAAGTGGTATGAATGGCGTACCTCCTTTCTTCTGATGGGCCGGCATCATCCCACATATCCAACAGTTCGTAGCGTTCGTAGCAACGTGGGTATGATGCAGCATCTGAATGAAAGTGTTATTCAAATAAGACTGTCGATGCTTCAACTCTTGATACGGCAATGTATAGAAGTAGTGCTCCGCAGGCACCGGAGTCGTCAACACAAGTGTTTTCCGAGCAGGAGTTACCTCCTCTACAAACCATGTTGTTATTCCAACAATAGCTACTGTTAGCATGAACCCCAACGCACAAAGGATTTTCTTCTTCTCCATGTCAAAGGAGACAATACCCTGATATCTTCCTGAAACTAAAAAGTCTGTCAGAACTCTTCCCCTTGGGCAGCGGTTGATTTCTTCACCAGCGGGCCAAGACGGGTGTCACTACACTAATGCAGGGCTGATCCCCCCCCCCTTGCCTCATCGGCTCTCCGTTTCACTAACCCAAGGGCCGTTCTGACAGTATGTCCCGGTACTGGAAACCTCACTTCCTCGGTCGAAGATGATATCGCCTTCCTCCAGAAGTCGCGTGGTCCGGAAAGAGCTCCTCAGTGTCACCCGGCTCCGCAGCACGGCCTGTCTCTGCTGCCAGGATTTCTCGTTGATCGGTCAGCACGGCAGACTCCACCAATCCGGGCGGTACCTTTCGACAGTGCAAGGAATGGATCCAATTCTTCCTGTTCGAGACTCGCACAGCCGTCCTCGTTGCAAGGAGGACTTGCTCAGGGCCCACCCATCTCGGCTCCAAACTGTTCGTTCTGTCGAAGACTTTCACCATGACATGGTCACCAGGCCGGAGACCATGTCCTTCACCGGTAGACCGATCAGGGAGCGCCTCTCGGACCTGTTGATGAATAGAAACCAAGTTATCCATTAACTGTGCCAGATAATCGCTCATCATTACACAAGGTACATCATACACAGCCTTAGGCCTTGGTGGACCCCAAATGTTCATTGGGCGTCCAAATACTATTTCATACGGCGTAAGGCCGGTTCGAGAGTGTGGCACTGATCTAATTGACAATAACGCCAGTGGCAGGGCGTCTGGCCAAGTCAAAGACGTTGAAGCTTGGATTTTGGCTATCTTAAGCTTCAGTGTACCATTATACTTCTCGACTAGTCCTGCAGACTGAGGGTGGAACACGGCGTGGAACTTCTGAGTGATGCCCAGGCCCTTCAAGACGTACTTTATAACATCCGCTACAAAGTGAGGCCCATTATCACTCCACAGAAGTCTACAGACGCCGTATCGAGGGAAAAACTCTTTTAGCAGTAGCTTCGCCGTGGTCATCGCAGTATTGTCTTTCGTAGGGTACGCCTCAACCCATTTACTGAAGGCGCAAACCACTACTAGAACATACTTCAAATTGTTACAGCGCTCAAGCTGGATATAGTCCATCTGCAGAACCTCAAAGGGTGCAGTGGGCGTCGCAAATCCTCCTGCTGGAGTTCGAGTACCCTTTCCTGGTTTATACTTCAGACAGATCATACAGGTCTGCACCACCCTCTTTGCCGTGCTAGCAATCTCTGGATGCTCCCAGACTTGGGTAAGCAATTTCACAATTGCGGAAGCTCCAACATGTGCTAGCCCATGTGCCATCTGAACCATAGGTTGTACGAAAGCCGTGGGTAACTTCCATCTATCCATCTGCTTATTTCTCCAACAACCCTCATCATCCAACTCTCCCTCGCTAGCCCATTGCTCCCGCTCTTTATCGGAAGCGGTCCGTTGCATTTCGCGCACTTCCTCCTTCGCATCACGCCATCTTTCCACCTGTGACTTTACTACATACATGGCAGTAGCACCGGGCTGCATCGCAGTCTCCCGCGCTACTCGGTCTGCTAACGCATTCCCTTCTCCAACTTTATCAACTACTTTCCTATGGGCGCTACACTTAACAATGGCAATTTTCTTTGGGTATGTCAATGCGGTTAAAAGATTGTGAACTAACTCTCCATGCATTATCTGCACCCCATGTGACGTTAGAAACCCTCTCTCCTTCCAGAGTAGGCCGAAGTCGTGCGCTACTCCGAAGGCATAGCGGCTATCTGTGTAAACATTCACACACAATCCTGTACTGAGCTCACATGCTCGTGTTAATGCTATCAGTTCCGCTGCTTGAGCTGACTTCTGTGGTATGCGTGCTGTCTCCACTATCGTTTGCAACGTGGTAATTGCATACGCTGCTGAAGTCGTACCATCTGGTAGCTTCAGACAGGATCCATCCACCCACAGTTCTCCATCTACATCTGGAAAGGGCGTATCCTGGAGATCAATACGACCCTTTGTTTGTTCCTCAGTCACAAGAATACAATCATGCGCTTTCCGCGCCTCAGGCTGAGTTTCGGGGTATGGCAACAATGTTGCCGGGTTTAGTGTTACGCACCTTTTCAACGTAATATGAGGAGCCAAAAGCGTCAACTCATATCCCGTCAAACGGGCACTGGTCAAATGCTGCGTCTTTGTTTGATTAAGCAGGGCATCAACAGCATGGGGGACTAATACCAACAGCTTATGAGATAACACAATTCCCTCGCTTTGGCGTATTGACACAGCTGTCGCCGCAACCGAGCGAAAACACCCTGGTAATGCTCGGGCGACAGGATCAAGTACAGCCGAAAAATATGCACAAGGGCGCTGCTTGTCGCCGTGCATCTGCACTAAAACTGACAATGCACATCCATCTTTCTCATGCACATACAACGAAAAGGGTTTTGCATAATCAGGGGTCCCTAACACTGGTGCTGAACAAAGGGCCTGTCGCAGTTGCTGAAAAGCAGCATCACACTCATCTGACCAAGGGATTGGGATAGGCGTATCCTTTGTCAAAAGGGCTAACAATGGCTTAGCTATGTGTGAAAACCCCAATATCCACTGTCTACAAAAAGAAACGAGGCCCAAAAATGCACGGACATCCTTCTGTGTGGATGGTCTCGGTGTATCCAAAATTACTTGGATACGATCCGGTGTGAGTGCACGTCCCTCCTTAGACAAAAGGTGACCCAAATAAGTCACCTTTGGTCTACAGAATTGCAATTTCTTCCGAGATACCTTATGATTGTGGGATGCTAAAAAGGAAAGTAAGGATAGCGTGCTTGTCTCACACAATTCCAGGGTGTCAGCCGCCAACAAGATGTCATCGACATATTGAATGAGGGCGACCCCCTCGAGTAAAACAAAGGAATCCAACTGTCGTTTCAAAGCCTGACTGTAAATACTAGGGCTTTCTGTGTAGCCCTGGGGAATTCTACAAAAACGATAAGATCTATTGTTTAATGTGAACCCAAAAAGAAATCGGCTATCGGGGTGAATGGGAATAGAAAAGAAGGCATTTTTCAAATCAATCACTGAGAACATGGTCGCCGTAGGCGGGACCAAGGTAAGCAACGTCGTGATATCGGAAACCACCGGGTACTGAGGTATCACGATCTTGTTTACCTCCCTCAAATCAATTATGAACCGATAGACCTTTGCATCCGTGTCCTTTTTCAGAATAGGGAGAATCGGACTGTTACAGATATTATAGGGAACTTCTTCCACTACTCCCACTGTGATCAAATCTTGCACAATCTGTATGAGAGCCTCCTCGCCCTCCTGGGAAATGCGATACTGCGGGAGGCGCGGTAACACCGCCCCCTCCTGGACACTAATGTGGACCGGAGGAATCACCATTTGTCCCACATCTGTGTCCGAAGTCGCCCATAAAGCTCGAGGGAGGGTGGCCAACAACGCATCCTCTGATATCGTACACATCCGCCCTGACCGGGGGTAGTTGTCATTTAAGATCACCCTCACACCCTCAGGGGAGCAGCGGATCGTAGCCCTAAAGTGCTTTAACATATCAAGGCCCATAATGTTATCCGGTGTATACGGAGCAAGCAGAAACGGACAGGGCGCAGAAAAAGAATCAACCTTAAATGTAAGGGGCTGTGAAAGAGGGCTTCGGGAGAGTGTACCGTCAAACCCTACCGATGTAACCACTGAGCCGGATGGGGGAGCCCCCGGAACCAAGTACCTAGACAATGCACTACGTGTCGCTCCTGTATCTACTAGGAACTGATCAGTAGAACCTAAAACCTCAGCCGATACATAAGGACCCGTCTGATCGACCGGCACCTCAACTGATTCAGACCCCCATCCAACGCATTCCTATGCATGCTGAGAATCATGATATCCTGATCGATCAATCTCCGATACGTGATACTGATGCTGGCGATCGAAAACATTTGAGCTATCTCGCTGCGACGTCTGGCGCATGTCCAGCGGTATCGAAACGAACATGATCGTTAGAATTCCCTCTAAAGTTCGAGGAACCCCCTCTACCTCTCGGGCCACCCGGAGTATGCCCCTGACGCGAAGCACGCAACACTGGGCAATCCCTGGCCCAATGGCCCAATTGCTTACAATACGCACACTGGTTCCTATTCAAATCAGATCGGCCCGAAGGGGGACCATAAGATCCTCCCCTTCCTCTATTATTACCCCGTCGGGGCGGGCCATATACTTGTGCCAACATTACCTTAGTCTTAAGATCTTTCGATTTCTTTTCCTCCTGGCCCTTCGCCTCGTGCTCCTGACGCTCATAATACTGAGCGATAGTCAGAAGGGCCGTCGGCGTCGCGGAGGACCAGGAACTCTCGCTCGCTTTTAAACGGGCCGCAACTGCCGGTAGCAGATTAGCCACATATTTGTCCGCGAAAAGGTGGCGGCCCGTGTCGTCAGTAAGCGACTGGCCACTAAAATCATGAAACGTTTCCTCAAAGCGCGTGAAGAAATCTGCAACTGACTCGTCAACTTTCTGTTTACATGCAGCTAACATATTCCAGTCAATCTTTTTAGGGGGAATAATTGTTTTCAACTTAGCCACAATAGCAGCAGGGAGATCTAAAATATTCTGGGGTGGTTTCTGTGCGGGCTTCCTCTCCCTGTCTTCATCCTCAAGCTCAGACCACCGGGCCTTGAAGGCAACCACATCATCTACCTTTCGGACAGACCGCCACGTGTCCGGTGGTAGAATAAGACCAAAGAACAGGTCTATATCCGCTAAGGTCATAATGCAAGAATTCAAGGCCCCCTCGACTTCTTCATAGAAGGCCGCTGGATTCTTGCGGGGGTCAGGCAATGCATTCTTTAACGCCATAACATCGGCCCTATGCCATGGAGTATAAACCCAATTATACACAAAATATCCCCTAGCATCGGCGGAGTTAATGTCCGAGCTAGTCCCCGCTCCTTTAGGAGGAACATACAAAGGCGCCGCCTCTCGCATTGGTTTAGCATGCACTATGTCATCCTTATCTGACTGGGAGGTGGATGAGTGGCCCCCTGCTGCAAACGAATCCGACTGCTTCTCCTCCTCCGTTTGTTGGCGTGCTTTCTCTCTAAGGGCCAGCACCTCGTCCCGCAAAGCGAACAACCGCCGAGCCGCCTCAGGAGCCTTAGGGGGAGAAAAAACACCATTACGTAATGCTCCGGCATCCGAAGACACTTCGTCAGGCTCAAGGACACTAGAATATTTTCGGAAAGCAGTAATTACTTCATCCGCGAAATGAGACAGAAAATACACCCTCTCTCTATCTTGCCACGACCCCCAAGTATGGAACAACTCCTCCTTAGACATCTTGCCCTTAAGTGCACGGAGGGAAAGTTTCCGAAGCTCAGCCATATGCTCGGCCGATAACATGGACCGTGTGTCTACCTTACCCGAAGCCGGGCCAGAATCTTGCGGCCGCGGAGCAGATGCGCCAACATAAGGGGGCGGAGAGCGATCTAGCAAATAAAAATCATCATCAGGATTATTAAGGACAGGATAAAGTGGCTGGCGAACAACATATTGACCCGAAACTTGGAGCCTACGCTCTTTCTCTTGTCTGTCCGCCTGCTCTTTGTCCTCCCGACGCTTCGCTTCCTGTGCTCGCACATGATCATTCTTCCGTTGGTCTTTATCATACAGCGCTTTCTCACGCTTCTCTCGCTCACGCACTTCCTTCACCCATAATCGCACACACTCAAACATATCCTGACGAGCACGTCGCTTACACATACACTGTTCCACATACTCAATCTTACGTATATCAAACGATCCATACAAAGGCCATCGCAACTCAGGATCCTTCTTCGTGTATTTCCTCCATACTGTGCTGTACATTATGGAAGAAAGACCATGCTTCACATACATATCCCTATTAGGCGTCCCCTCTGGGGGAGCTGGAGCAGATTCCTCGAGGTTCAACCGGTTTCCAAAACAGCAGCACCACTTACGGAGTGCGCTGAAAGCAGGCATGCTCAGAAATAATGCAAAATATGCAATATTATAAAAAAAATGGCACTTAATCGTTGCGCCGTTCAAAGTTACACAGCTCTGGAGAAATCTCTCCACATTACCTGCCTATATGTGTTGCAACGCATATATTTTCACAAAGACAAATACAAAATATGACTAGTCATCATCAATCAAACTCAAATGGCCAACCCAGGCTTCAAAAACTCGGAGCAAGTACCGTACAACGGTTCTTACCAATCAAGAGTCCAGATTCCAACTGCCAAGCTCCACAATCGCCCAAACGGCTCTCACGGCAGGACCGACAGAAGAGGTCTCAGTCGATGACCGGCGCCACCCAGACGGTCAGCTCGGAAGGGAAGGAAGAAAAACCTCGGGATGCCAGGGCTAAGACGCCGCTGGCAGTGATCACGTACCCGGCCAAACTCCTCACCTTCGTCGCGACCAGTCCTTCGAGCATCCGAGTCGCCGATGAGCCCCACGTGACGGGCGCCAATTGATGAATACAGGCCCCAGCTAGGCCCGCAAGGCACAAGGGTTCGCTCTCCTGTAACGGAATCTATAAGGAAGTTGGCACGGAAACTGCAAAGTACAAAAACAGCATTTATTAACCCTTAAGGGTGGTCCTACAATCCACACAACACCCTTCAGTATTGCATGGAGTAGCACACAGAATTTGCGTACACAGTCCCCTTTTATACACAACAGAGGGGCTCATAAGTGGGTGGATACAACATGAGGCCGAAGAACATTACCATATATGGTCATTCTCGATACTGAATCAATACATGGGCGGAGCCAACACACTCCTTGAGCCCGCGAAACACATGGTCAAGCAAGGCTAATTATAACAGATGTGGTCAAGTCTGGACATGCGCCAGATGGACAAGAGAGAGCTATTTATAAACTGTTACTAGGCAGATTTACAAGAGCAACTAACACAAAGGTCGGACTCTCCTCGTGGTGAACACGTGGCACATGATAATACAAAATGGATTCCGAACTTCGGTCAACATAACGGAGAAAACGTGATCTAAAGGGAAAGCATTAATGTCTTCAGTAAATGCTTAATCACATTGCTGTTTTAATTTACAACAGGAAAGCAAACTGAGATGTCTGCTCTTGGGTGGATGTATCTATTGACTCAGTGCTGGATTAGTGTGAGGCCCTTGGAGCTCTAAAGTACCTTCAACCCCTCCTTCCCTCAAATGCCTGGTAGGTCCAGCTTCCACCACTGGAGCATTTGCCCAATTACGGAACTATAGGTGGACCTCCTTTTGAAGGAGGCTTGAAAGACTTTGATGAATGGGGTCCTTTTAATCTGTGGCATGCCTTGGTGGTATGGCCACAAGGATCTGAGTGCCTGCTTTCATGCACCGGTAGAGGCAATCTTGCCCCTCAGCAGACTGTCTTTCCCCCAGGGGTGCAGTCAGCCAACCCGCCTTTGGGGATAAACAGCCGAGGGGACCCTGAGCCTAACATGGGCATCCGGATGGAAAACTCTAGCATGGATTCCAGATAGACATAGCATGGTCGTTCTTAGGTTTTCCCGTATGTACTTAAAGGTTTTGCTTTATCCTGGCTGTTTGGTGGTAAAAAGGTTTTCCCTAATGCTGTTGTTAAATTAAAGGTTTTGAGTGATCCCTGCTGTCATTGTTATCCCTAGTGATGTTGTTAGATTAAAGGTTTTCATTTATCCTTCCTGTTGCGAAGTTTCCTTTTTTACATTTATGGAGTACTTTCTGCAGCCGGTGTGTGCGGCATGCTTGTGCGTGGGTTCTTGATGTACTGCATGTTCGGGGGGTTCTTTGGTTTGTTCTGTGTGTTGTGATTCTGTGGGGGTAGTCCTGATATCAATCTTTTCTGTTTGTGGTATACTTTTAGGCGGCAATAGCCAGCCTTCTTGTATCTTTGAAAACAATAGTGGCTCTCTATGATAGTTTGAGGCTGCCTGCCCTTTGGCTCTCTGGTGCGAGCACTCAGTTGGATTCCCCTAGGGTCCTGCAGTTGAGATCTCTCCCAATCAGGCGCCACCCATATGTTTGTGGTTGCCCTGACCCCTTTTGGGGTGCTTTCTCCAGATTCTTGGTCGTTCCAGCAGAACCACACAGTGGGGAATGTTGCCGATAGCCTGTCCACTCTAGGCCCAGTGATTTCTCCCATACGACCAACAGGGACAATTATCTGAGGTGGTGTCCTGATATTCAGACATGTCGCATTCCCTGCAGTGGTTATTTGTCTTGGCCCTGTATCGGGTAAGAAGGAGGATGCTCCCAGTGTGGTAAATGGGCCACTTGGCAAGGTTCTGCTTTGTCTGGGCTGCCTCCTCCTTCAAAGAGGAACCAGGCTATTGGCGAAGGCTGAACTGGGTAGCCCCGAGCCAGCCTCCCCCAAGTCTGGGGGGGATGTGATGGTCCTTTGCATCTCATGATCTGGGGTTCCTGATTCCCTGTGTTCCTTACATACTACTGCTTTGGCTGTTTCTGCCAATAGATGGTATGCACGACTGGTCCACTGCCATGCTAGTTTGTACGAATTTAGGAGGTTTCCAATATAACCCCACACTGCTCCCTCGAGGAGGGATCGACAGCCTGGGATTGTCCTAACTAATATTTTTGAGGTGTGGGCAGATGTTATTAGTCTGTGCTCCTTGGGGGAGATTTCAACGGATGAGCAGGCTATACTCCCATCCTCAGTGAGCTGGATGGACATCCTCAGTTTGGACAATACATCCCACCCTAGTATATTGGCCGGGGATGATGGATAGAACAGTAACTGTTCTCTGATTGTATTTCCTATTATTTCCAGTTCAAGGAGTTCTGTGAGAGGGACCTTAGCCATGGATCCCCTGTATCTTAGCATTGGACTTCAATATAGGGGCAGCTCCTTCCTGTAGACATGACCTAGCCACCCCTGTATCCACCAGGAAATGGTCTGGTGTTTTGCTTATGAACCTTATCACCACTAGGCACTCCTCAAGGCTGTCCATGGCTTCCAGGGGGTTGAGCATGTTCTTATGCGCCTGGTTGGTCTTTGGTGATCGCTCCCTATCGGCCCCCTGGGTTGGCGGGCCCCATTCTAGGCTTTCGTCTTCACTGTCAGACTCTCTGCTGCTAGCTCTCTGGTCGGGTATTGTGTGTGTTAGGGCCGCCCCTCGGTCGGTCCACATTCTTGACAGGGTCATTTGTATGTCACTCTCTTCACCCTTATGTCTGGTTTGAATGAACATTTTGTTGAGCTCTATGATGTTGGTATCAAATGTTCCCTCTAAGGCCAAGGGAATGCTTGTGTCCTGATATGGGCATGCCTCTAACGGCAGTGCCTCTCTAGTCTCCAAACCTGGATGGGGAACTTCACTTTCATGTGGTCTAGTGGAGTCTCCATGAAGGATGGGGAAATTTTGTTTGTTTTGCGGGTTTGCAAAATTGAGGTTATCTTGAGATTTTCTACTCTTATTTAGGGGAACTGTGTACACCGGGGTGGTACCAACAACTCAATTTACTGGTTACGAGCTAAAAAACAACCTAATACATCAACAAGATATTGGTAACATAAAAATAGAGACTATAAGGCAATGAACCAATTACAACCTGTAGCAAAATTGCAATTGTTAGGTCAGGGTAGTGTGGATTGTTTTGGAGCAGAAGACTAGCAATCATGAACTTCTGATTTGGAAAAGAGGGTTATTTTCAGCTAAAAGCATAGGCTTATTAAGAAGACATAAGATTTAAACATGATTTGCAAAATTTCAACAGCACCAACAGCACCCCAACACAAATAAATGCATAAAAATGTAAAAAGCCTAATAGAGACTGAAAAAGTTGACAGAAAAAATTGTTCTTTTGTCCAAAAAAACCTGAGCCCCTCCTAGTGCCTTTAGCCTGTGGTGCGCAGTACGCGGAGCTAGTTGAGCCTAAATGTCTATCACTATCGACTCGGTCAACAAAAATTAGCAACAACAGAATGACCTGATGTCTATCAGCCCTCTGTGGCCTGACACAAGCTACACATGATTCACCAAGGTCTAGATTTTCCCGAATTTCCTAATTACACCCTATATTACAACCAGGGTTGTGCAGATCATTGCCTAACGTCCAGTGATACAAGCGGGGAGATGAAAGAAAACACCTCTTACTTCTTTCAGGTGCCATCAGTGTTGGAATTGTTAGACCTAAGAACTTTTGTAACTAAAAAATCAAGTTTGAGATGTTAGCTCTATATCAAACCCAGAGCATATGCAAATCAACTTGCCACAAAGCACTGTGGTCCAAACTATCCCCTACTGACACCCGAAGACTAAACATGACCTCTAATGCATGACCAGAGGTACAAGCGATCCCTTACTGACACCCAGGGACGAGCCATACCCTGTGCTCCGCGCCCAGGGTAAGATACCAAAAATTGTAGCTACCTTCACCTTCTTCTAGTGTGCTTACTAGGAGAAAAAACAAAAGTGATCCACTAGCTTGTCCTAGTTTGCCATACGCGACGTACTGGGACTGAGGATCAGATGTATTTCTCTTACCCTATGACGACTGCCTCTGGACGCACCTCCTCCCTAGGATTCAGCAGAACTTCTAATCAATTATGGCTTCTGCTCACTGATCTTTTGCCCAGATGTGGATCTGTTGGGGTCGGGGTCCTTCCATCGACAACAGTCGGGCTCGATAAACCAACGTCTCCTTTCTGGCTCACCAAAATGTTGCTTGGATATGAAATTACCTGAAATAAATTAAAAGACAAGAGGCATTTTGCAAAATAGAAACAAGTTGGTTTCATTAAACGCAGTGGCCAAGATAGCCAGGAGAGAGTGTATCTCCACACAATCTCTCATTGCACAAAGATTTAGCTGGCAATTTATACAGTTCATGAGGTACAATAAAATGACTTTTGCATTCCTGAAGAGCATCTTAGTCATAAATCAATCGAATGTGTGCATCTGATAAGAACAGATATGGCTCTCGACCTCGGGAGAGCTAATGTGGGCGTGGGTGTATGTGTCCAGATGTCGGGCATAAGGAGCACGTGATCACTGCATGTGGTATACATGTGGTGTCCTGATTGGTTGAGTGTACCTATCTACATGTGGTATCCAGCATTGTGGTATTTCTAGGGAACATAAGCCTTTGGCCAAGCGTGTTTTGTTGAGGCCAATTACCTCAGACTTGTTTGTTGTGTAACTATATATCTGCGGAATCGATCTGGGTTGTCTTTGGGTGTATGTTTGCTTTTAGTTTATGGAGGACCCCACTGTGACCTGTTACTCGATAGGCATGGGTGTGGGTCGCAGGACCTGCCTGACCATGAATCTCTGACTCAGGGTTGATGGGGAAGTTACCTTGTGTGAATCTCACAGCAATGATGTGAGTTCATTGGAACGCCTAAGAATGATATGACAGCCACTGGTATCATTTTAATTGACATTATCAACACTGCGCATACAGATGTTATCTTGTACATTGACATCATTAATACTGGCACTGTCAAAGATATGTTTCCTTTGATCTCAAAGTACATTGACATTGTTCTTATTGGCAATAATAATATTATAGTACAAGCATGAATTATGACATACATTGGGATCTTTATTGCTGATGTCAGTGTTGCTGTGTGGACACAAACAACAGGGCTATACCCAAATCACCCTATGATACCTGGGTATAAGGGACAATATATATATATAGAAAAGGGAGTATCACGGAAAAAATATACATACAATTATTCATAGAGAGAGCACATTTAATTACCCTTTCAAAATTATTAAATAATCGAGATAGCATACATCTGGCATTATTTGCAGTGTATCACAAGGAAACAGGCGTTTATACAAAGAAAGATACAGACACATATATCACATACCATCAATACAATATATAACAACAAACAATTAACCCAAACAAAAACATTTTTTTGAGAGTGTCCCCTTACGAGGTATCAGGCGGACCACTCGGAGGTAGTCAAACTAAACAATGGGGAACACAAGCAATGAGGGCAAATATAACCCGAACTTTGTTACATGTGTCCCAGCAACAATCTGTAAATCACTGAAACTCAAGTTACTCCTCCATTCAATATCTGTCGACGTGACCACGTTTCAGCCAAAGTAAACTTCAGGCCTCTTCAGGACAGGGGTTAAATGGCAAATGTATCTTCCAAATTCAGATCCAAAATAAGCTCACTCGCAATCGATGGGAACGTTCTAGTAGAGACTTAATCGCGCTTCATAATTTTGCCTACGGCAGTGATCGGAACACCGTTTCACCAACTTAATCGCGCTTCACCACTTTGCCTTCGACAGTGATCAGAGCACCGTTTCACCAACAGATTTAGGTCAAACACGGGCTGTCTCTTAACTCGAATCCTCAAAGGCACGCCAATCCAAACACACGCGGGTTCCGAAGTAACGGAACCCGCGTGTGTTTGGATTGGCGTTTGGTGTTTGGTGTTCCGATCACTGCCGTAGGCAAAATTATGAAGCGCGATTAAGTCTCTACTAGAACGTTCCCATCGATTGCGAGTGAGCTTATTTTGGATCTGAATTTGGAAGATACATTTGCCATTTAACCCCTGTCCTGAAGAGGCCTGAAGTTTACTTTGGCTGAAACGTGGTCACGTCGACAGATATTGAATGGAGGAGTCACTTGAGTTTCAGTGATTTACAGATTGTTGCTGGGACACATGTAACAAAGTTCGGGTTATATTTGCCCTCATTGCTTGTGTTCCCCATTGTTTAGTTTGACTACCTCCGAGTGGTCCGCCTGATACCTCGTAAGGGGACACTCTCAAAAAAATGTTTTTGTTTGGGTTAATTGTTTGTTGTTATATATTGTATTGATGGTATGTGATATATGTGTCTGTATCTTTCTTTGTATAAACGCCTGTTTCCTTGTGATATACTGCAAATAATGCCAGATGTATGCTATCTCGATTATTTAATAATTTTGAAAGGGTAATTAAATGTGCTCTCTCTATGAATAATTGTATGTATATTTTTTCCGTGATACTCCCTTTTCTATATATATATGCTGTGTGGACACAAGTTACGGTATACATTAACATTGCATTAACAGCCATTCATGTGGTTATGTGGGCACAGGCTATAGCATACGTTCATACTGCATTTACTGATATTTTCGTTATTGGGCCTGCACATATCATGACATTCACTGAGATCATATTCACCCATTCCAAAGTTGTCGATCCTTGTAATTGCAGCAATCCATCCGCAATGGAGGAGATGCACGGGTTCCGAATCCTTGCATTGATGGTCTATGTGCGTATTCTGCTGGAGCAGCACTTTAAACCCACTTCCAAGGGTCCAGGATGGGTTGGCTCCACTTGGTAGGGACAACCCACAGATGGCAGAGTCCAGGTGCTATAGCAGGTGAGTTGAAAGTCTTTTATGTCCCTGAGACTTCAGTCAGGACGTAACCCAGCAAGCCCTTGGAGTCACTCTGTTTCTGGGTTCAGGTGATGTGGGTTTAGTCCTTTTCACTTAGGCATGGAGGGCAGCAGGCAGCAGGTCATCATAGCAAGAAAGCAGTTCTTCTTGAGCATCAGTCCAACAGAGTAGCAGTCCTTCAGCTGCACAGCAGTCCTTCTTCTTGGCAGAGTATCCACAGGTCCAGATGTGTACTGGTAGGGTCACAAGTCCAGTTCTGATACCCAGTGGTGCCTTTGAAGAAGGGATTTGAAGCACACAAAGATCCTCCCTTCCTGCCCTGAATCCAGACTCACTAGGGGGTTTAAAGAGTCTTTTGTATGTGTACAGGACACAGCCTACTGAGGTGTTAGTGTGAAGTCCAGCTACTCCCTCCCATCCTGCCCAGGATAGCCCATCAGGATGTGAATGGCCTATCAAGTCACATCTAAGCTCCCTTTTTGTGTGGCTGTCTAGAGGGAATGCACAAAGCCCAGCTGTCAACCAACACAGATGAGTATTTGAGAAAGGCTGCAGGTACACAGGCCCAAGAGCAGAAAAATGCCATCTTTCTAAAAGTGGCATTTTTACAATTGTAATAATAAACTTGACTTTACCAGTAAAGAGTATTTATCATTACAATTCCATAGGTACTAAACATGAACACTCTACCTCCTCCCAATTGTGAATTACAGCATATTAGATGTAACAAGGAATCTCTAATGTTAACCTATGAGAGGGGGAGGCCTCACAGTAGTGAAACATGAATGTGGAGGTTTTTTACTATCAGGACATGTAAAACTTAAAAGTATAAGTCCTATCTTTTAGTTAACCGGCACCCTGCCCTATGCGCTACCTGGTGCCTCTCTAATAAAAGGGGCGTTTTAGGCTTGGTATGCCAAGTTGACATGGCAGTATAAACTGTACACACAGGCTCTGCAGTGGTAGGCCTCAAACAGATTTCAAGGGCTACATAAGTGGGGGGCACAGTCAGTGCTGCAGACCCTCTAGTAGCATTTAATTTGCAGGCCCTGGGCACATGTAGTGCACTGTGCTAGGGACTTATAGATGAATTAAATAGGCCAATTATGAATAAATACAGTTAAACCATGTTTTAGAGGGGAGAGAATAAGCACTTTTAGCACTGGTTAGCAGTGGTAACGTGCACAGCATCATAAAGCCAACAAAAACGAATTCAGCAAAATAAGGAGGAGGAAGAAAAGAAATTCAGGGTGAACCTGCAGAAAGGGCCATTTCCAACACTTACCACTTTAGAGTTTTAAAACAGTAGTTAAGACAAAGCATAACAGTTGTTCGACCTACTCGTACTTGGTTTGTATGTTGGACAAATGTATACATTTTGTGTATATTTATTTAAAGATGTGTCTTTTTAATGTATTTATATATTAATGATTTTATTAATACTTTCAAATGAGATGTAAAACTTTTTTTATTTTAATCTGTACATTCAGTACATCTGTAATGTTTTTAAGCAGTTTTCATTGCGAAATACACATGATGATCAGAATAATGGCTACAGAAAAATCAGAAATCTGGACCTAGTGAATCCAATCTAGTCCTGTTATTTGTACAGAAGAATGTGCTACCTCTGGCTGGGTGAATGTCATGGATGCCCAATCTGAAATTAGTCCCAGCCTCGCATGGTGCCTAATCAAGGTCTCCATCCTTAATAAGTTAAACATTTTAATAAGTCAAAGCTAATCCTTCAAAAGCTACATGGCTCAGCATAAATTCTTGAGGATATGGATTTTTGGTCCCCAAGGGTCAGTACCATATGCTTTACTGCTGTCTTTGTCAGTCCCTTCTCCTCCCTTGCTTAGCCTAAATCAATGGTAACAGTGCACATGCCATTCATCTTAGTTACTGGCCCACTAGTAGTTATTCTAAGTACTCAAATGATCGCAGTTGCTATGTGGAATGTCCCTAAAGACCTATGATTTAAAGAATTCCACCATCACTATTCAATGTCGTTGTTCTCTGGAATAAATGGGGCCACTTGGACCCTTCTGATGGAAGCCTTCAGGGCATTTTCAAGGTCATCCACATTTTTCATCAGTTCCTAAATGGAGACCATGGTGCTGTCCCTGAAAGATCTCTGTCATTGGTGCTCAGACTAATGGTTTTAATTACTGTATCCAATGATGCCTCAGTGCACTTCGGGGCTTGACAATCTGCTGCCTCCACTGCCTACACCTTATCAGATATGATTTGTCAGAGATACCTCCTGTTGATTTTTTTCAACTCTTGTAAGTCTTTGAATATGACAGTTTCCTTGTGTGGCAAACTAGCAGGGTGGGGGGTTTACAGTTTTTTTTTCTTCACAAATGTCTTCTGTGAAATAATATGGTCTAGGTACAAAAAGCTCATGCCTCTGTGTGTTTTATTTTTGTTCTCTTTAGGTCTAGGCACAACAAGTTCATGCCTCTGTGTGTTTTTTTTTCGTTCTCTTCAGGAAGCATTTAAAAACTAGAAGTGTACCGGGTGCCCACACATGAAAAAGGAATCACATTCTGTAGGACCTCCCATACCTCTGGCCATAGTCTAGGTACTGGGAGAAATGTGTGGGGCTGCAGCCCCTTAACACCATAGCCTACTCCTGCGTATGCACAGCTCCACTCTCTTCCTTGCCACTCGATATTGGGAGGCTTACTCAACCATTCAACTTTAACACATCCATGGAACATTCGCCTGGGTGGAGGTAATGCAATAAGTTATCATCTGTGTTCTTTACAGAATCATGATTATGCAGCTCTCAGGCCAGTCAAGTACCACCATTCCACCTGAAAAATTCCAGAAGCTGCATCTTTACGAAGGTGTCTAATGCCTTTGACAGGGGTATCTTTCTCCATCACCATGGAATCTGGTGTGCCACTGTGCAGAGTCCATTTCAAAGTCCAAGTGTGAACATCCACCTTCTTCATTTGTTCATTTCCAAAATAAATCAGCTCTACAATTAGGGCTCAATCATACGATGGCCAGTAATTTGGGATGAATACGGATTCTGGCCAGTATTTTAAACCAATTATTCATGCCTATTATGAATTATGTTCCTTGTTTCGCAAAAAACAGGTAAGACTGAGTCCAGAGCAATTGTACAACTCAGCAATAGGATTTTCAATGTTTGTTGTCTCAACCATAATGTTGCCTGTAGTTGTTAACGAAGTAGTATCAATACAATTCAAACAATAGCAGACAGATTTCAGATATAATGTTCTTACTGACCAAGCAAAGATATGACTAACCTGATTGTGCACTGGATTTCAGTTCTACAAAGCTAGACTCTGCCACTCCACTGTCACATTTAGGCCAGAGTTAACACTGTCTATATGCCAAATCCATCTATTTTTGCATGAGGAAAGTACATTTTCTAGGTTGTGGTTTGATACAGATTTTTTTACTACCTGGATCACCCACCATTCCATATCTTTAGGTGAATGTTTGTGGGTTATGCAGTGATCAACTAGTGGAGCTTGAGTAACTTAGTGTTGAATTCTGGATTGATGTTGGAAGATTCATTGTCATATCTCTTGTGTGTTTTTTATATGTAAGGCAAACGCATGGGCAGTTAATGCAGTCAACCACATTTCTAGTCGGGCAGATTGAGAAATACTTTAGATGGAATGTTTTACCATTTATTGGCCATTGTTTTATTACATGGGTGGTATTACAGTCTATACAACTACCACACCGAAAGCGGCTTATAATGGGTTGTTGGACAAAACTCTGTCCAATGGAGTCAATCTGGGGATCGATATGTGCTTTAATTAGTCTGTCCCTCAAATTTGGTCCATGTTTGAAATCAAACATGGGTTTGTTTGTTAAATGTTTCATGTTATTCAAAAGGCACCATTACCTAAAAATGTTTTTTTTAATTTTATTAGATTCAGGTCCGCATGTGGAGACAAAAGCTAGTCTTGATTCTTTGGTTCGAGTTTTTTCTTTTAAAACAGCCTCTAGATCAATATACCATGCTCGTTTCATCAATATTTTTATTAATCTACATGGATAGCCACGTGTTGTGAGTTTATCAGTGACCTTGTTTGCCTCTAGGAAATTATCTGTTTTTTGCAGCAATTATGCTGAAGGCGCAAAAACTAACCAAATGGTACATTATCCTTCAATGTTTTTGGATGATGGCTATCAAAACACAGCAATGTATCGCATGCAGTAGTTTTCGCAAATAAAGTGGTATACCGTGATCCATTTTCCTCTAGGATGATTACGTCAAAAACGGATAATGAATGTTTATCTGACTGTATAGTAAAGACGAGATTCTTGTTCAAGGAATTCAGCAAGTTAAAAAACTGTGATAATAATCAACTTGCCAGATCACAAAAACATCAACTATATAGGGAATCCATTGTTTAATATTATTTTCTAATGGACTTTGTGGGTTAAGGAAGTACTTAGATTCCAAATTTGCCACATAACAATTCACTATGTCTGGAGCGAATACGGCTCCCATTGCGACTTCTTTCGTTTATTAAAAAAACGAATGTTAAAAAAATAAAGTAGTTTTTGCAAAGTGCAATGCTGGCACAGTCAAGAATAAAGGCAATTGATACTCTTTCTGCTGGTCGTGGACTGGTGTCAAGGGTGCCTTCAAGAACACTGAGTGCCTCATTCCACAGTTCAAGTTCGAGGCTAGAATGGCCCAGCGCAAACAAGAGATGGAGCATGAAGAGGAAACTGGGAAAGAGGGAAAATTCAATCTTCAGGAGTTGAAATTTAAATATTTTAATGGATACTGGGAAGTAATTTATTTCCCAATCTAAACTTATGTTATACAGATGTTAGTGAATATAAGAATTAGAGCAGGTTTTCCTTGTTTACTAGCTGATGATGGGCGTTGTCTGACACAACTCAAAGCTGATGAAATGTGTCTTTAATCATAATCTACTGTGCCCTGTTACAGAGGGACATGAATGGGAAAAACATTTAATTCCTCCACACTTTTGTTATTCTGCAGGGAGGTATCTAGATTAGACTATACGTGCACATATATTTTTGGAAGGTGTTGTACTTATTTGGCAAACAAGGACAAAGCTACAGAAATTCCAAAGGTTGTGTTTTTATTGCAGGGTGGTTCATACCACTATGAACAGTACCAACAGTTATTGACCCCTTGACATTGCCTTGCTACAAGCCAACTGATACTAATGCAGAGTGAGCGTTAGGGATAGGGTGGAGTTCGGGAACAGTTTGGAGGTCCGAGTATGATGCCATATGTTTGGAAATTGAAAAAGCCCATATTTTCCAAAAGCCAAAAAACAGTTTTTGCTGCATTTAGCAATTTTTCTTTTGCATTGGTTATTTCAGTGGCGGCTGCTCCCAGGAAGCAGCAGTAGGGCGGGGAGGAGGGTTTTTTAAAAAAAAGCAAATTCACTTACCTGCCAGCCGGCTGGCTGCCCGCCAGCAGCCTCTCCTCCGTCCTCTTGCTGGCTTTTTCTGTGCAAGCAGGAAGCACTTGGGCACCCAGGTTCCCCTAAGCCAATCCCAATGCTGCAATGCAGCCTTGTGATTGGACTGAGTGCGGTAGTTTGGTGCTCAGTCAGGGAATGGGAGCCTGGGCATGTTCTCCACCCAGACTGTAATGCAGCCTGGGTGGAGAACATGCAAAGTAAGCATGACTGTTTGGCCAGCCCGAGATCAGTCATTGCGCACTACCAGAGTGCCCACCACTCCTCCACCCTACTCTGAAAGCAGAGCAGATCCGCCCACTCCTACAAGGACAAATAAAATGATAATAACATCAAGTTATTATCATTTTATTTTTCCGCCTTAGTGGAGGAGCCGCCACTGATTTATTTTACAAGTTTCTAGCGATCACTCCATGATTCCTTGCCAGTGGGATCTACCCACCCTATTTCTGTAGCCATTACATTTGGCTTCAGTAAAACAAACATTGACAAAGCCAATAGATCTGACTCTTTTATGGGGAAACCATTTGGCAATTATTGGGTGACTTTATGTTTGATGCTCCCAGTTGTCCTAGAAAGAAAATCAGGGTGATTAGTAAATAGCACTGTGTCTTTATTTCAAGTTAATGTGTTCAAATCGCAAGCATTTGCTAAACAAAAAACATATATCGGCAATTAAAATACCACTGTGTCAGCAAAGTAAACATATCAAAGAGCACTCACTTGCTGGTAATGACAAGTTATGCATCATGCCACATCAACATCCTAACAAAAGCATTCCCCATCACTGAAACCTAATGGGTGTAGAACAGGAACAATATAACCACCTACAAAATGATGTGGAATTCATGGCCAGCCTAAACCAAGAAAAGCACATAGTAGCCAATGGGTGAAGGGGGCTGACCCTCTTTCTCTTCACTTCCTCCTCTTGAGCTTTTTTTGAAGAACTGATGACATGATGTCTTTGAGACAACTGTCTGTAGTCAGTCTTAAAGGTTTTCAAAAAGAGGGCTGCACATTTCACACAGGTCTAAGGGTCTCAAAAAATGGTGCTAGCGTAAAATGATCAACCCTTCAGAGTCCTTCAGATTCTAATCTCGGATTCAAAATCTCAACCACGCGTTCAAACGTGCATTCTTTATCTCCTGTGTGATAAATATGTCATCAAACACTGAAGGTATATATTATTTTAATGAAAACGTGCACTGGCCTCATTTGTCTCCTTGTGAATGCGAAACTGTATTCCCTTTTTTTACAGTATGTCCTATGACAAGTGCAAGCTAAATCTGAGCACAAACGCAGCACCGCGAGCTCTGAAATAAATAGTGGACCTTTCTGATTGTTCGATAATGTTTAGGCCAGTTAATAAAGAAGATTCTGCCTTAAAACTTGAGCTGTGAAGAAATTACCTCTGAAGAATGATAAATAGAGCAATTCTTCACCTGTCTTTCGTCTGCCATCTGAGATTTATAGCGAATTTTGAAGAACTATTGATTTTCATCATTTTGATTTTTTCTCCAGTGAATCAGCTAATGATGTGAAAATAGCTTCAAACCTGAGTTTACGACATACCTTTACTGTACAATATGTAAAGAGAATCCCTTGTGATAGGATAGGTTGCAGGCACATGGAAAAAACTGCTGCAACGTCACTATGTTTCTGTTCTGGTGTATCATTTTGTTATGTTGTGTTTTCTACGTTCTGTTCTGGTGTATCACTTTGTTTTGTTGTGTTTTCTAGGTTCTGTTCTGGTGTATCACTTTGTTATGTTATGTTTTCTATGTTCTGTTCTGGTGTATCACTTTGTTATCTTGTGTTTTCAATGTTCTGTTCTGGTGTATCACTTTGTTATGTTGTGTTTTCTATGTTCTGTTCTGGTGTATCATTTTGTTACGTTGTGTTTTCTAAGATTAATGAAAACAAATTTAACAAAAGAACCTGAAGAATGTCCTACAAACATGGCTGTCAGAGCTCACGATTTGCCCCCATGCCTTCATCGTTTTCTAACCATGATATAGGTGCTATAGGTGATTCGTTAGGAAAATAATGACCATCATATACGGCACTTGGATTGCCATGTTTACATTCTTCAATTAGATCTGATCATTATTTACCCCTGTGCCGTCAGATATATATTTCCTTCTAGGCAGTTATGAACCCGTAATTGGGGCAGTTGGCGCATGCCTGTTAACTGCCTCCCTTGAAAATGTCCTTAATTGTCCCATTTCATTGCCTCCCCCATTAGTTTGGTGCATTTTATCCCACGCGATCAATTTCAGTTTAATTCTATACATTGTTTACACTTTTGTCCTGGTGCCATTCCCGAACCAGTAATGAAATTCGTATATGAACAATAAAATGTGCAAACGAAGAAATAATAAAATGCACAACATTGTGCAAAAAACTGAAACCAAGAGATATCTGTCTAAGTGGTGTTTGCTTGTTAGTTGTTTATTGAAATCGTGTCCTTGATTGTCTATATTGTTCTCATTAATTGTCTCATTATTAAATGTCATTATCAAATCTCATTAACAGACTCGCATTTCCGTTCTACTTAGTGCATTGGGTACTTATGTAGTCAGATAATTAATTGCCCAATGTTATTACAATAATAAATGCATGCGGAATCAGATCACTCATTGTGATCGCTCCAGTTGTTTTTACCTGGCGTCACAAGGGATGGTCTACATTACAATATCATATGCCAGTGGAAGAGGGAGGCTCGGTTGCAGGACATAACCAATGAGAAGATAAAGCCGGTGGTTTCATGAGGTTCCATAGCAGAAGCTTTCATTACTGTTAGTAGACAGGAAGTGGAAAGGCAGCAGAATAGAAAGGAGTGCAGAGGGAGATGGAGCCCTCTTTGCTTAGTACATTTTCAAATGCACCTTGACTATATGCTTGTGTTTTTGAGTGTGTATGCGTGCATGTGTGTGTGTGTGTGTGTGTGTGTGCACAATTACATGGATGTGGAGATAGGAATAATAAATCTATACCTCCCTGCATATACTTATTTTCCAGTGCTTAATTTGAGCCTTTATTTTTCGGTGCTCTGCACCAGAACTTAGGGGCTGATTATGATGTCAGTCGGAAAGGCTCCGAACGGGATTCGGATTTTCATAACCCTTGTCGGAATCTATTTTTCCGACCGACTCGGAAACATTTCCGACTGACCGATTACAATGGAAAGGTAACCATTCGGTCTTTCCGACTCGGTTCCAACTGACATTTTGAGACTCCGAGTTTGTCGGAGCCGAATCGTACAGGTCTATGGACCACGTTTCCGACCGACGTATTACGATGTCGGATTCGGACAGCCTTTTTGAGTTGGTCTGTCTGACACAAAACAGCTGTCGGAACTGACTTTGGGGGCCCGTAGCAGGCCCCCATTAACCCAGAGGCATCTTGTTGGGGTCCATGGGGGTACCCATGGGACCCCTCTTTACAATGTGGCAGGTACCATGGGGTGCCCGGCACAGGATGCAAGGTTTTCCACAACCACCCCTTTTTCAATGGGAGCCTGAGTTGTCGGTCAGAACACATGCTCCCATTGAAGTCAAGGGGAGTCCGACCGAACGGTGTTCTGAAACATCGTAATCGGTCGGTCGGACTTCCCCAACCCAAGTCAGTCGGAAACGATTCCGACATTGAGTCAGTCTGAATGCTTTCCGACCGACATCGGAATGAGGCCCTTAATTGTCAACATGGCACTTATGACAGGCTGCACTATTTATCTAAATTAGAGATTAACACAAAAACAGTTGTTTATTATTTCAATGAACATTAAAAATAACTAATGTCTGCTGCCCAAGCCATTATTGTAGCTTTGGGGTCTGGAATAGTCTGAAACGTCATACTTGAAGGGTGTGTTGATTAGTAGTTGTCTTGATTCTGTCACTCGCAGCACGTATTGGGGCAATGAGTAGTGCAAGCCGCAGTGTCCTATTGACAAGGGCCCTGGCACTTATTTTTCTACAAATTAAGCACTGGTAACTTCACTCTATTGGGTTAGTCAATATTTTGGCTGTGAAACCAGCCAGACACAATCCCAATCGAAAGAAGCACAGTTGTGTGACCCTAGTCACTCCTACAGTGATCCCAACATTGAACTTGACTGGTACATCAGGGCCAAATGTAAATCTTCTCAGCCGACTCACATTTATCTGGAAGGAGAATCAGTTTTCTACTAAAGAAGATGCCTTACGTTGTACAGGAGTTTACAGGGCTGCGATCTAAATTGCATACAGTATCCGAGTACCCGACACCACTGGCTCCTGCTGGAAACTGGAGGTTAAAAAGTGTAATGTGGCTTGTAATTGCCTCTCCTTGAACTCTCCCTCCCACTGGTAATGACAGATGGGCAGAAGCACGTGCAGCATTCCTCGACATTTGAGTCCACGCCTCAGAGAGAACTGACATCCCTCAGCACATGTGAACGACCTGTTGAGAGGTGCACAGGAAGCCAGAGTGCCTGGTTATCCGCGATGGATCCCGCGCATCCATGGAATGTGCTGTGCCCATAGCCACAGCCATCCCAAAGCATAGGGTTTCCACATCACTCCACACTAGGATTACAACATGTTTTGAGGTCCTGCGCTTCCCTTTCAAGCGATTGTTATCAAACCTGCTGGATCAGTAAATTGCACCGACTCCAAAAAGGCTACAAGTCTCAGAATGCACCAGTTACGTAAATGAAAAACCGGAACCGGAAACATGACGTTCTCTTCAAATGTGGTTTTATTTTTTTCCCTGGCAATGATGAAGAAGTAGTCATAATCGAATCATCTCCTGAAGTACAGCGCTTTCAACTCGGCCTCCATACACAAGAGCTTTTGGTGAGCACTGCAAGACATTACAATATTACAATAATTTCCCTTACTAGTGATATGTTGTGATATGTTCGATCTCAAATTGCAGAAGCAGCTTTTAATTGAGTGCTATGACCTGTGTTGCTGATGACAATTACGATGAATTCACTTGCAAATGCTGTAATTTAACGTTTAGACTTGAAAATACATTTGTCTTATTTTAGTTAGTGGTTATTTGGCCATACTTTTCATAATTGTTTATTGCGTGAGGTAACCTTGTGTGGTCAATGAAAAGTATTCAAAATTTACAATGGCCCATTACCGAGGAGAAAGAAGGGTGCTGTGGCCTCCCTTGATCTTTACAGGGTTTACTGGGTTTTATTACTGGACCACTAACAACATTAGTTAAAAGTCATAATTGTCAAAAAAGACACATTTGAAGTTTAAGGAATGTCAAAATATACACTATTTATAGACATTCTTTAATAACTCTTTTGTGGCAGGAAATAGCTTGGTGAGTTCAGTGCCTCCTGCTGACATGGGGCCTGTACTGCAGGTCATAGGTTCTGTGGCAAGTTCGTCCTTCTCGAACCTCTGTACCATTGAATTGGGTAATAGAGGCACCTGGCATTTCAAACGCAAAGGAACACATAAAAACAATTTCAATTCAATGTATCTATTTAATTCATACGAAGTTAATAAAAAACAATATATGTATACAAACATTATGGTGCCAATTCCGATCCGTTAAAACCCGGGTACGAATGGTCGTACGGAGCGTTTTCTTCGTACGACTCGTACCCGGGAAATCCCCCTTACAAATCAGCAAGTACGAATCGTACAGAAATACCATTTCCGTACGATTCGTACAAAACTACGTGCGGCTAAAAAATACCCACAATTCCGATCCAGGACATCGCGTACGTGACGTCCGGACGGAGTCAGGCAGCGTTTTACGGACCAGCAAGTACGATTCGTGCCTACGTCACTCCGCACGGCTAATATTTTACGGCAGCCCAAAACTCCCGGGAAATTGAGGACGACGCGAAGAAGGAGCACCTGTACGTGACGGACAGCCATGGACCCCATCCTACGTGTAATCCCGGCCCTCCTAGCCTACGACCTGGTGCACAGAAACCGACGCAGACGCCGCAGAAGGTCAGAACAACACCCATGGGCAAAGGGGGGGGCGAGGGGCATGCAACTTAACCCCTACCCAAATTATACCACATATATCATGTACATACAGTACCTCCAGGGTCTGGTCACTTCGGGGGGCGTGTCCACCAAGGCCTGCATCCCGCCACAACGGAAGTGGACGTGGACGCGTCCCGTCACCACAACAATGGTGGTACGGGCCGTACACACACCCTCAGAGCGTGGGTACGGGTTGTACCACGCGTACCCCTACATCACCCCAACAATGGTGGTACGGCCCGTACCCATGCTCTGAGGGCGTGTGTACGGCTTAATCTCCACAACGGCCCCCACAACGCTAAGGATGCCTGGCCTCCACCTTGGGGGTGCCCAGGAGTGGACGCCTCACAGGGAAAGCCAGGATGGGTTCCACAGCGGTATTCGTACAAGCGCCTTGAGACCCTTGTGGGTGAGTAGTGCGCTATACAAGTATCAATTTACATATTTACGGCCCGTACCACCATTGTTGGGGTGACGTAGGGGTACGCGTGGTACGACCCGTACCCACGCTCTGAGTGCGTGGGTACGGGCCGTACCCCTACGTCACCCCAACAATGGTGGTACGGGCCGTACCCACGCCCTCAGAGCATGGGTACGGGCCGTACCACCATTGTTGGGGTGACGTAGGGGTACGGCCCGTACCCACGCTCTGAGTGCATGGGTACAGGCCGTACCCCTACGTCACCCCAACAATGGTGGTACGGGCCGTACACATGCCCTCAGAGCATGGGTACGGGCCGTACCCCTACGTCACCCCAACAATGGTGATACGGCCCGTACCCACGCCCCCACAGTGTGGGTACGGGCCGTACCACCATTGTTGGGGTGATGTAGGGGTACGCGTGGTACGACCCGTACCCACGCACTCAGAGCGTGGGTACGGGCTGTACCCCTACGTCACCCCAACAATGGTGGTATGGGCCGTACACACGCCCTCAGAGCGTGGGTACATGCCATACCCCTACGTCACCCCAACAATGGTGGTACGGGCCGTACACACGCCCTAAGAGCGTGGGTACGGGCCGTACCCCTACGTCACCCCAACAATGGTGGTACGGGCCGTACACACGCTCTCAGAGCGTGGGTACGGACCGCATCACGCGTACCCCTAGGGCACCAGTACATCAGTGATACAAGGCGTACACACACCACGAATGTTGTCATAGGGCCTGGTGCAGCATCTAACCAGTATATTGGGGGGGGGTGTATGCCCAGGAGAGCAGTGTACTGCACCAAGGGTGCAGGTGGGTGGGTGGGTGTCTGCCTAGGATTCACATCAGTGGACAGAAACATAGGGATGGGTGCAGAGGAATACCTGCAGTGGACAGAGACATATGAGGGGTGGGTGCATATCACTCCCAGCAGTGCCCAGACATATGAGGGGTGGGTGCTTATCACTCCCAGCAGTGCCCAGACATATGAGGGGTGGGTGCCTATCACTCCCAGCAGTGCCCAGACATATGAGGGGTGGGTGCCTATCACTCCCAGCAGTGGACAGAGACATGGGGGTGGGTGCAGAGGAATACCTGCAGTGGACAGAGACATATGAGGGGTGGGTGCCTATCACTCCCAGCAGTGCCCAGACATATGAGGGGTGGGTGCATCCCACTCCCAGCAGTGCCCAGACATATGAGGTGTTGGTGCCTATCACTCCCAGCAGTGCCCAGACATATGAGGGGTGGGTGCCTATCACTCCCAGCAGTGCCCAGACATATGAGGGGTGGGTGCCTATCACTCCCAGCAGTGGATAGAGACATGGGGGTGGGTGTAGAGGAATACCTGCAGTGGACAGAGACATATGAGGGGTGGGTGCATATCACTCCCAGCAGTGCCCAGACATATGAGGGGTGGGTGCCTATCACTCCCAGCAGTGCCCAGACATATGAGGGGTGGGTGCCTATCACTCCATGCAGTGCCCAGACATATGACGGGTGGGTGCCTATCACTCCAAGCAGTGGACAGAGACATGCGGGTGGGTGTAGAGGAATACCTGCAGTGGTCTGAGACATATGAGGGGTGGGTGCATATCACTCCCAGCAGTGCCCAGACATATGAGGGGTGGGTGCATATCACTCCCAGCAGTGGACAGAGACAGGGGGGTGTGTACATCATCCTCAGATGACCACAACTCCATGGGTGTATGAACGCATCCCCAATGTGCGACTTTGTTGAGAGTGCCATAACAACACATTACTGACAACAGTGTCCCACTCCCATGAGGATGGATGTCCTTCCCCCACTGCATGACACACCACATGTGTGTGTGATGACAAATGACACATGCATACCAACCCCGTGCGGATGCAGCACAATACACACACTGAGATCATGCCACAAGACTGTATAGTCATGTTAAAGCCTACTAAACTAAGAGAGCCAAAGGGAACACACACTGTCACGCACATTCCAGGACTGATAGGAATGTACAGGTGCTGGGACAGCCACCAAGTTGTTGTCTCCCATGGAAGGAATAAGGTGGAGTTCCCACAGATACAATGGCACAATTGTCAGTCAGGTGCCCAAATACCCTGCAGAACAAGTAACATATGTTTGCTAGGCTGGGAGTACACACATGCATAGTGCGTAAAAGGGACCATTTCTACATGAAGGCATGGCAACATACTCTATACACAAGTACAGTGACTACCAAGGATGGCACAGACGATGCAGGCGGAGACATTGGTCAGCAGGCATGGCCATAGTTGAAGGGATCCGTCACCCACCAAGGAAATGTAGACACAGGTCAGCACAACAGTTGTGCAACTCCCTGCAGGGAAGATGTCAGGTGCCACAGAGGAAGGAACACTCCTTGGGACAATGTCTCCAAACACAAAGAGCATACATGACCAAAGATTATTTGCAGAGACCTTGTGATGGCACGCAGATACCAGGGTCCACCCCATGAGCAGCCCACTACAACATTTCCCAGACACCTAACACACTATCACCACCCCAACTCAGGGAGCATCAGCACCAACATCAATACCAGAAAAGCAATAGTGTGCAAAGGAAAAACAAAATGCTATATTCAGCATTAAATCAAAAAGTATAAAAGGACACTATTTACAAAGGCCATAGGCCAGTCCAGATGCAAAGTCCTGGGGGGGACACATGGCCACGCGTCTCCCCTAGCTTGCCTGCACATTTGACACTTCATGTTCCTCCACTGGGGGGGCATCATGTGGGGAAGGACCAGGCACCGCAGGGACAGGAGGGGGAAGGGTAGATGTTGTGGGTGCAGGGACGGACGACTCCACCACAGGGGGTGGGGCAGCGCCATAGGTGGTGGTTAGCAGGGCACTGCACACGTCCGCAAGCTCGGCCAGCGTCTCCCCTGCACCCGAAGAAACCACAGGCCCCATGGAGGGGGGGGGTCGGAGGGATGGGTTGCAGAGCTACTCGGGGAGGTGGTGGACAGGGGGGGGCTCAACTCCCCTACCCGTGGAGTGCCTTGCCCGTTTGCGGGCTGGTGAACCAGTGGGGCTGAGGCCACGCACAGCCAAGTAGGTCTCCTTCTCAGATTGTGGGGCAGGGGAGCCGAGGGGAGTGACATTGGAGGGACTGGGGAGTAAGGAATGCGCACTCCGACTGTGGCTGCATGTCTGCCTGTGTGCCCCAGACCCAGTGGGTGTGCCTTCTTCCCCCTGAGTGTGCGTGACAGGAGGTGTGCGCTTGCCCTTCCGTGTTGGTGTGCTGGCTGTGTCTGGTGGGGTGCGTGCCTGGGAACGTCTGGGTATGCTTGGGACAGGCATGGGAGTGGGAAGTGTGGATGGTGCAGGGGTAGGGGGGACGAAGCGCTGCAAGAGACTCACTGCTGCTGTCAGTGACGAGTCCATGGACCTCAGCAACATCCGTTGGTCAGACATCGCTGATGACATGCCCTCCATGTACGACACATATCTGTGTCAGCAGTCTGGTGTGGCCATGGAGGACACTCAGCAGCGATGTCTGGCCAACCTGCAACTGCCGCTGAATGTCCACAGACTCGGCAGTGAGGGCAGCAGGGTAGACAGGGGCAGGGGTTGCGGTGCCTGGCACGAAGGAGACATGTTGTTGCCCTACACGAACAGAAGGGACCGGAGCAACTGGGAGGGCGGTGATGGGAATGGAGGGGGCGGTGATAGATGTAGTGCTGCTGCCAGCTGTTGGAGCAGCCTCCGCCCCCTCTGAGAGTTCAGGCTCGGACCCATCAGCGTCATAGTCGGTGTTGGTACTAGACAGGTCCTCCGCCTGACTCCCCTCGCCCTCCGTGCCACTTGCTGCGCCAGACTCGCCAGCACTGGTGGCACCGGTGCTGGATCCCTCCTCCACGTCCGTGCAGGTGTCTCCCTCGGTGTCCCCCGACGATGCTGTGGGCAAGGTGAAGAGACAGGAAATAATCAGACACCTGTATACATATGACACATTCGTCCAAACAAAATAGGTCACAGTGCAGATCATGAAAAGCATCATGAGTAACATCTACAATACTCCGCACATATGTAAGCCCTGCACTCCCCAGTTGGTTGACCCATCATGCCCCTTGGAAACAATGAAAATCCGGACACAACAGCTAATAACTCGATATCCAATTAGACAGAGGATATGGTGTCTGGGAATTGTTGAGCACAGCCAGACTATGAAGGCATGCCACCTCTTGTTCATTGTGAAAGAAACAGTATTGGTGCACCCAAGGGCAAATAACTGACGCCAATGCTGAAGGTGTCCCCACACTCAGAGACCTGTGAGTAAATAGGAAAGCCTAAATAAATACATTGGGAACCCTTGGGAATCACAACACTTTACACAATCAACGTGTTTGGAATGTGTGAATGTGCCACTTTTTGAACAGAACACACATGTGCCTGTATAACAGAAGTCACACAAGGAGGTGCACAGAACACTACTTTTACACAGTCATTGTATGAGCTGGCAGCCCAAATCAAATAAGCCACAGTAAAGAAGAAATGGGGTATCAGTAAGTACATATACATGGCACCATGGTGGTCTGGATGACTTGACACTCGTAAGTTGGTATCAGCAACAACCAAGGACTTACCCAAATGCAACCACACAGTGGGAACATGTATATGTATAATCTCTAAACAAATATTTTTCAAAACTTTGCCTTCGTTTCTAATGTGCCAGCATGTCCAAGAAAAGTGTAAAGGTGGTGTCTTGTGCACTTCCTTGGGAGACATCTGTCATGCAGGCACATTAATGTCATTCACCACAAAACATCAAAGTCATGCATATCAACTATTGAGACATGTTGACAAGTGTAGTGAGTGCCAACGTCCAAGACTGCTTGACCAACAACTTGAATCATGCCACCTGTCACATGGCCATCTGTAACATCATGACACATTTGGCAACACATCTGACCCACTAACTGTCATGTGGAGTGGCACACATGTCCAAACACAGGACAATGCATTAGCTAATGGCCCTGTCATTGTGTCGGAACAAGGAGCACCTGCACTGAGGAGACACCCTCATGGGAACCAAGATTGTCCACACAGATGTCAGCACACACAGACCAAAATACGTAGCATATGGACCACACACTGTTGTCAAAAATGGATGAGCAGGAACCATGTCTTTTAACTTTTGACACATGCTGCAAAGCACAAACATTAAACCCTGCACAACATGACTGGGTCACTGCATGTTGAGTGTCTGTCCAGACAATTATCACACACAGGTCAGACCTGGCAAGGAGACATAAGGTTTGGACATGTAGGCCTTGCCCGCACAAACCCCCCCTACCTGAGACAATGTGATTGAGACAGAGCAAGTACTTACACCTCTTAATCTGGGTTTACTAAAATGTGCATCAAGAACTCCTAAATGTACTCAACATCACCTCGTGCGGCTGACCGCACATATTATTGACAAACAACCATAATCAGATAGTTGTACATAGACACACAGGCACTGGCCAGTGTGAGTATGCACAAGCCAAATGGGGTCACCCTGTACAGTGGACACATGTAGCACACTTTACGTAAATACAAATGAGGCCAGGGAACAATGCCACAGAGGCCAAACTATGCTGAACACACCGAGAATGTCCACAGTGTTGGATGACACACATGATTCCTAGGAAAAGGTGTCTCAGGGGACTCTAGTGGGCACACTGCTCCATGGTCCTGGATAGATCTGACTGACACAGGAGCAACCGTCCCCGCACTATGCATATATCCCACTCATGCACATCATGTCTGAGGCCACAACATTGGTCATGCATGCTGCAAGTCTGTTCATTTTAAGCCTCACACTCTTATGTTCAGACTCAGCATCAGTGCCAACAATTATGGACCCCCAAATGACTGAACAGGACAGGGCACAGGCAAGGTACCGACACATGTCACAGACCACCCCCACACATGATGCTGCAAGCATTGTGCACTTGGATTAACTGGCTGCCTAGATGACCATGTGCAAGAGTGATTACACACAGACCAGGGAACACATGTCAAGGAGGGGAAGGGAGGAAGAACAGCACCGGTTGACTTGGGGGAACAGGATATGCACTGCACATATAAACCCTGGCAGTGTATCCAGGCGACTGAACACTTCCAAAAGCTGGTGACACAACAAACACACATTTACCTACCCCCTACTTGCTGCTGTCTCTCCTGTAACTGCCTATCCATGTCAGGGAAGACCACCGCCAGGACACGCTTCATTTGGTGGGTCAGACGTCGACGCCCGCCGTGGGGGCGTGGAGGTGAGTCCTCCAGCAGGACCCGGGCGATCCTCCTGGTCCAACACCGGATGTCCTGCCAGCGTTTCCTCACTTGGGGTAGGCGCCAACACCGACCCTCCACCAACATCAAGGCCCTGACGGCCCGCTTCCAAATTCTCCCCTTCTCGTAGGCGGTTACCTGTGAGGATGACAAAGTGGGACAACATCACTACACCTGCTCCATGTCACAGAGACACACATTTGAACATCTTTGCTTTTTTGAACAGGGCATAGTATGCAGCCAACTCATAGCACCTTTGTCATAGGGACATTAGCCTCTGGGGAAGCCCAAATGCACTACTTGGCATTGAAAGTACACAGATGGCATGAGGGGTGCGGCACAATCACTGATCATGGCTCACACTGTGCATCACAAGCAACACAAGGATGATGGACAGCACCTCAAAGCAGTCACATGCCCCAGGCCACTGACGCAACCTCAGCAGAGTAGACAGACACACACAGGCACAGATCAATCACCTGACATTGGCAACAGCGGATACAAATCTCACTCTGCACATGTGCCACTTGACTGGGGGGTGTCACAGGTGTGGGGCTAGCTCAGCACGTCAGACACACAGCACGCCTTCCTTCTCACATCAGATGGGTAGAGCATATGCCTCCTCCATGCAGCTGTGGTGCAACACTCCACATAGACACTCACCCACATGACAGGGAACATTCACACACATCAATGTCCAGGGGGCGTACACATTATTTGGACACTCTCACCTCACCACAGCTACACTCAACTCACACACATCTGTGGATACAGACACCTGTCACACCGGAGGGACCACAGAATCACATCAGGACTATAGAACTAAAATGCCCAAGAGGATTAGCCAGGCTGAATGTGCCATGCACCATGCAGTGATTGTCACAGTAAGCACAATGCAAGTGAGGAGTGCAGAGATGAACTACATCATGCTCTGCATGGGAGACATAAGACATTCCCCCCCCTGGGACCCACTCTAGACAACATTGCATGTCTGTCACACCTGGACACAATGCCAGAATTGTATATAGTCTCCAACTGACGTTTGCTGGCCACCTGATGAAAATGATTGAACAGGAAACTCGGTCTCCATGACAACCAGCATGCATTTAGGCCATTATACTTGTCCCTCATGTGTCCCCTATGTAATTTGACAATCCACACACAGGTACGGTGCGTTTGATACGTACCCCTACAGCACCAGTTGCACAGTGCGTTTGACACGTCCGTGTACACACTGGTCGTACACGTATGTGTACGACCAGTGTGTACACGGACGTGTACTACCGTAGTACACGTCCGTGTACACACTGGTCGTACAGGTCTGTGTACACACTGGTCGTACACGTCCGTGTACACACTGGTCGCGTACGTGTACACACTGGTTGTACACGTACGTGTACACACTGGTCGTACACGTACGTGTATGACCAGTGTGTACACGGACGTGTACGACCAGTGTGTACACGTACGTTTACTACGGTAGTACACGTCCGTGTACACACTGGTCGTACACGTCCATGTACACGGACATGTACAACCAGTGTGTACACGGACATGTATGACCACTACACGGACGTGTATGACCAGTGTGTACACGGATGTGTACTACCGTAGTACATGCCATGTACACACTGGTCGTACACATACGTGTGTACGGTCCTTACACACACGCGTACTCCTACGCCAACACCAATATAGTGATACGTACCGTACACACGCCCTCAGAGCGTGTGTACGGTGCGTTTCACATCTTTCACTGGTGATAGGAGGTGCACAGGACAGGAATGGAGGTCTCACACTCGCACAAGGCTGAACATCAAGTCATTGTCAGTGCAGTTCTTCTTGTGCAGGGCCTATGTGTGTCAGGCAGTGATATGGCACTTTTCTCCTCATGTTTTTGCACAATAGATGTGTGATGACCTCTGGACAGATGGCATGTGTGATGGGGCACTATGTGGCACACTTCCCCTTCACATTTTGCACATGTGTGCATGTAGTACAAACGTGTCAGAAACTGCATCACTGGTATGGCACAGTCACCAACACCCGCAACTGTCCCCTGATGCTAGGGACAGGGACACTGACACCTGACATCTCACTACCAACGTGGCCCGATGTGACTATGTCATGTGTGTCATGTGTTCCCATGAGCTTGCTGTTGGTGTTCCGTCAACTGCATCTGCTGTTGCTGCATCCAACATGTGTCTGTGCGTAGATGGCCATGGCACACATATACGCACAACATGCCACATGTGGATTCACACGTTACGTGTGTCTGGATGCTTCGAACATGTTCTTTTGACATGAGGACATATCTGCGTCGTCTCCATGTCTGTGTTTTCTTTTTTCACGTGTACCCCTTCATCGCAATGTGTGTGAGCTGGTAATTTTTAATGGCATGTGCCCTGTGCGTCTAGCTTGCCGCCAGCTGTCTGTATGAGATGAAATCCTTCAAACGCAGCTATGTGGATGTATGTCACTCTTGTGATGTCTCTGGCTGTTCACTTACACTGGCCCACAGCTTGTTTCAGGGCATGTACTGTAGAACTTGACAATCAACGGTTGTAGCTGGCTCTCCGTAGGAGTTGCATCTGGCTGGCATACGTGTCCTGGATGTATTGCACAGACCAGACTCAGTATTTTGCAGATGTGTATTAGCAGTTGAACATGGGCCCAGTTTATTGACATTGGTATTGTGATATACTCACTCTTCGTTTTTCCTTCCAAATTTCTGCAGGGCACCGCCTCTCCCCCGACCAATGCCAGACTTGGGTGCCATGAGGGAAAGTGACTGCATACGCCGTTACAGATTCACCCAACAGTTAATTGAGGACCTGACAAACAGGCTGGCACCACACCTCCAACCGCGACACAGTTATCCTACTGCGCTGACCCCCAAGATGAAGGTGATGGCAGCCCTACATTTTTTTGCCACAGGTACTTTTCAATTCACCATAGCTGATGTGGGTGGCATGTCCCAGACCATGTTCAGCCGTGTCCTGCATGATGTTTTAGAAGGCATGTTGGAGCACCTGGATGAATTCATCCATTTTTCGACTCGTGAGCAGTTGACGGGTGTCAAGGGTGAGTTCTATGCCCTGATGCCCCATGTCATTGGTCCATTGATGGGACACATGTGGCTTTGGTGCCACCACAGGCACAGGAGGTAGCCTATCGAAACCAAAAACATTATCACTCCATTAATGCCCTTGTGGTGTGTCTTGCTAACATGCTGATTTCCCATGTCTGTGCACGTTTTCCAGGGTCAGCACACGATGCCTACATCATGAGGCGTAGCAGGGTACCAGAAATGATGCTGGGGCTGCACAACGAACGAGCATGTCTTGTTGGTGGGTATACTCTCTTTGTCCTGTATTTAGCGGTATCTTTGTATCTTACAGCATCTCCTGACCCACTTCTGTACATGATGTTTCCATGTAGGGGATTCTGGCTATCCCAACATGCCATGGCTGATGACGCCTCTCCACAACCCCAGAACAGCTGCAGATCACCGTTACAACAACACCCATGGGCAGACCAGGCGAGTGATTGAGAGGACGTTTGGCCTCCTGAAGAGCAGATTCCGGTGCCTTCATAAGACAGGCGGATCCCTCCCATATGCACCAGTCAAGGCCTGCAAAATCTTCATCGTCTGCTGCATGCTGCACAACATGGCAGTGGAGAAAGCTGTGCCACTCATCCTGGATCCGTATGAGCAGGAACATCCACCCGTGGAGGATGAAGGGCTTGGTCACGAGGCAAGTGAGGAGGAGGAGGATGAGGAGGAGGACATCCGGAGTCAGCTCATACACAACTTCTTCTCATAATGGTGAGTCCCTGGGTCTGAGTGTGCACACTATTAGCCTTGTGTGGCATGTGTTGCGATGTGTGTGTCCAGCTGACTGTATGCTAAGTTACTTAGAGGTGTGTTCTGATGTGGCACTCGAGTGATGATGTCATTCCACACATTGTGGATGAGACAATAAATGTAAAACTAGCATGGTGACAAACTTATTCCTGT